>NC_080836.1:44821975-46249475 GCF_030435755.1 Ochotona princeps
ACCTGGGAGTCAGCGGCTCAAACTAGGTCCCCCACGTGATTCGCAGAAATGCTGTCACTTGAGGCATCGCTGCTGCTTCCCCAGGATTTGTATTAGCAGAAGTTAATATGCTGTCAGGAATGGGGCAACATGTTGAATCCAGCACTGCAATATGTACACAAGCATCTTAATCAGCGTCTTGCCTACCAGATTCTAGCTTAAATGCCCATGAAAGCATTTCTGTCTCGAATTAGAGAGGCGTGTCTCATGCGGAAGGAAAACATCCTTTCTTCCCCAGGTGCTTTATGAACCACCTAAAGGGCAGAAAACAGAAACAAAAACAAAATAAAACAAAACAAAAAACCCACACCCCCATCGTTATCGTTTCATTTGCAGCTTTTGTAGTGCTAAGTATTCAAACTTCTCTTATCAGACTTAGGGAACTCCAACAGACAACGAAAAGGCAAGTTTTTAATGCACCAGTGACACTCTAGATGACATTTTAGTGTGTTTCGCTCCACTCTGGGAAAAACGCAGGTTAATCAAATGAAAACTGTGAGTTGGTATGGTCCATAAAGTGATAATGACGTATTTGCTCCTCAAATTACAGATGCTGGAGAGGGCACTTGGCTTAGCAGTTAAGAGGCTAGTAAGATCCCTGTATCCCGTATTAGAGAACCTGGTTAGAGTTGCTGCTCTACTCTCAATTGCGGCTTCCTGCTACTGAAACATTAGGAAGCAAAAGTCAGGAAGCTCAAGTCATTGGGTCTCAACTGACCACGTAAGAGAACTGAATTGAGTTCCGAGCGTCTTGCTTGGAACCCAGTTAGGATAAACTGAAGGTATATGGGTAGCAGATAAAATGTATTGGTGTCTCTCATAAGGTAAACAAATGTAAAAAAATTTTTAAAGTATAGATGCTTGAATAGATTAAAAGAAATACATGACATGACATGCAGACATTTTGTATATTGGCTACCTACTGTGTTGGGTGGTAGAAACATATCAAGAATATATGGAATGATAGAACATAATTTAGTATCACACAGCAATTAAAAACAATTTAAAAATGCATGACTATGACCCAATCCTCAAAAGTGCTAGTGATAACTGGCACATTGTTTAATTGATTTTGCTTTTTAAAAGTTAATTTCTTTACCTTTTATTGTTAGTCATGTATTGCAGCATTAAAATTAACATAAAGGTGAGCATAACACATGATCTTTATATGTCATCTTATTAAAATGAAGCTATTTTTAATACTTTTAAGAGGCCTATCAGAAAACACAATTTATATCCTCAAAGTATATTTTGTCAGTTTCAAGTATAATTTTTGCATTCATATTCTTTTATGAATTTTAATGGAGACACTTAAATTGTAATTATTCCTCTCAGCACAAATGCAGGTAACAAATGGAATTCAATCAGTGTTTGCGCATAATGACCATCATTAAGAGAGAAATAATAATGACATTCTCTCTGCATTAAACTTGCAGACTCTTTACACAATGATCTGAATCCCATTATTGATCTCCATGGAGATATGCAATTGTCACCTATTCTGCATAATATCTGAATGTTAAACACATTTGTTTGGAACAAATATTTTAATGAATACAGTCAGTTCCACTTAATTAACTATCTGATAACTGAATATTTTTACTTAATAATTCAGCTTGGAATTTCAAAATTGTCCTATTTTTTATTCAAATGCACTTGAGATTAGTTACAGATATTCATTTGAATGTTCATAAAGTGTACATGGAGTTTAAAATCCCCCCTTGGCTTTCTTTAAAGTATGTCCATTAGAGAGACAGTGGAGAGAGATTTTTTGTCTGTTTGAAATAATTTTTCTCACTACTGTTGTTTAAAATAATCCCTTAGAAGCAGAGTTGTGATGTTTATTCTGACAAAAATCCTTCTGCTCCCTAACTTTCTTTATTGTAGCATTGTTTATAAGCATGCCACTATTCATCTTTACTCACACATTTTTGCATGAATATTCAGATTAGTAAATAAAATATGAATAAAAAATTGAATTTGCTTGTACAGAAACTTCTAGGAAAGCTATAATTGGTGAATATTTGGCTTATTCTGCAAGAAAAATAATCAGAGATAATATTGATAATAATAGTAATAGTATGTACAAAGAATAATTAACATTGGGACATGAAGTATTACAGGACAGCATAAATAATATAAATTGATTTCATTATTATTTGCTGGGTACTTACTAAAAGTCCAACATTCCACTGGCAATAATAAAATTATAATTGGCCACAAACCAAGCCTAGCTTCAAGAAGCTCACCATCTTGAAGAGAAGTCATACCCATTAAACAAGCTGAACACAGTTGACAAATGCTAATGGTTTGACAAGAATGCCATAAGAACACAGAGGTGAAAGTGATTATTCAGACCAAGAAAGATTAGGCAACGTTTAGCAAGAGAGCAAACTTTGAGCTATCTCTTAGAGGATGAACAGATTTTTTTTCCAGGCTTAAGATGTGGATAGAAAGGTTTTGGAATAAAGAAAGTTGTGTGAACAAAATCTTCGAGGAATGGGAGTACGTGAATCTTTCAATTTTGCTAGAGTCTCAGTTTCATGACGAACTCTGTAGGGAATGAGACTATAAAGTTTAGTGTAATAACCACAACTTATTAATCATTTGCGATGTGCCAGGAACTTAACACACATCTCAGACCTGACTGAAACCCTGTCCTATATAATGTATACGGATATAGAAGTTATTTTTAGAGATAAGAGAACTACGCAATGCCATAAGCCAGTAAGTGGTAAGACAGGATTTTTTGACCAAGTCTATTGATGTCTAATTGTTGAACTCCAAGTGGAGTTGAAATGAGGGGTAAATCCATTGAATTGAAGGTTAAGGGAGTTTAATATATATGGGAAGGTTTTATGAAGAGGAATGGCATGATCAGATGGAAAACTGAGAAAAAAACTATGCTATCATGTGGATAGTAAATTAAAAGCAATGATAGTTAAAGAAATCTGGAACTATAAGACTTTTCAGTTATCCAGGTTAAACTGTTTCACACACTGAACAAATTTCCTTGCATAAAATTACTAGAGGTTGGTGTTGGCTTGGATAAATGAGTATATGTAAATATACTAGGGGAGAGAGAAGTGTTCTCTGTCTCTCTTTTGTATTATGGAGATTCATGGAGGCTTATATTGACAAAGCATTGAAACATGTTGATGTTAAAATGCTCCAGTTGGATTTCTAAAAAGATGTGAAAAAAAATACAGCAAGGGTATAATTTTCCTTTATGTTAGATTCTATTTTAATATCCTTTCATTTTCATCTCCAATTACTTCTCAGTATCTAGATACCTAATGTGAGGAGAAGCAATCTGATTAATTCACACAAAAAATTTAGTAACACAATGCATTACTTCTTTCATGCTAGTAAAAGAGTAAAAGAACATCACTCCAAGGAGGACAAGACTCAAAGCAAACATTTTTAAAATGCCACTTATTAATGCTTAATTTTTAATTATTCATTTATATCTTAATTTAAAGTCTAATATCACACACAGAGAAACAGTGAGAGAGAGGGAGAAAGGGAGAGAGAAAGAGATTTTCCAACCAGTGGTTCAGTTATGAGCAAGGCTGGTCAAGGCTGAAGAAGGAGCAAGGGGCTTCATCCATATCTCCCATATGAACAGCGGAGGTTCTAATACCTGGGTCATTTTTCTGCAGTTTTCCTTGGCACATCAGTGGGGAGTTCAATAGGAAGCTGAGCAGCTAAGACTCAACTTAGCATCTATATGTGATGCCAGCTTTTCAGGAGATAGCTTAACTCTCTTAGCTACAATATTGACTTCACTAATAAATTTCTTGAGTGACACGAGTGCTCTGAATTTAGGGGACATGAAAACAAGATACGTAGCATTTTGCATGTAAGGCAAACAAATCATTTGGTGCCAGAATGTAGAATGTGGTACACAGAATATTATCCCTTCTTCCAAAGTTGTTCATGGTTTTACTTCTGGAGACTCTGAATATGTTTGTACCTGGAAAACGGATCTTGGCAGATTAAATCTGGAGAATGGGGAGATTGCCTTGGTTTACATGGTATATTTAATGTAAGAACAGGTTGTTCAAAATGAAAGAGGAAGACTGGCTAGTTATTAAAAATATTCAGTGGAAGAAAAGGCAGGAGAGACTTTAACATCAATTAGATTCAACCCATCATTTGGTGACTTTGCAAACAGAAGACAGTGTCTGGAAGAGAGAAGTGCATGGCCTTGCAAAGCTGGGAATTGCTCTCATCTCACAGCTGAAGAATTGGAGACCTCAGCCCTGCAAATTCTGTCCTAAGTCCAGTACTGTGGCACTGCACGTAAATCCACTAGTTGGGACAAAAACATCACACACCAGAGTACTGCTTAGAGTATTGGCTGCTCCACTTTTAATGTAAGTTCTTGGTAGTGCACATGAAAAATCAAAAGATGGCCTACTTACCTGGAATTCTACTATCCATGGAGCAGCCCAGGATGCTAGCCATAGAAAAATCGGCCTCCTGGATTTGGCCTGGTCCAGGCTCACTGTTGAGTTCACTGGGGTAGTGGACCAGCAGATGGAAGATCTCTTTCTGTGTTTCTTTTCTTTTCTTCAGATTTTTAAAGTTTTTGGGAAAATTGGACTGACAGAGCGTAAGAGAGACAGAGATATCCCCTGTCCACTGGTTCATTCCCCAAGTAGCCACAACAGCCAGAGCTGAGCTGATCGAAAGTTAGGATCCCCCGAGTCTCTCGCATGCAGAGTCCGAAGGTTCTGGGCCATCCTCTACTGCTTTCCCATTTTTTCATTTTGTGAATCTTGGATATTATTCCCCTGTCTGTGATGTCTTGTCAGAGATTCTCTCCCATTGTGTCAGTTGCTTCTTCACTTTACCATTTCCTATGATATAGAGAAGCTTCTCACCAATATATGTATATATAGTAAGTCTATACATATGTTCCATCCTCCATCCTCACCTCACCTCTACCACTTGATTTGTTTAGAAATTAGATATACACTCTTGTCTGTAATCCAGTGAATAAATATTTTGCACAGGTTATATATTCTTGGCCCTTAGGAAATGCTGAAATGAAAACAAAATAGTAAGAATTAAATGTGGAACCTCTTCTGTAATTTTATTGTGAAGAATTGAGATAATCATCAAATTATTATTTAATTAAAGTATGTAATTACAATTGTGAGGATATAAAGAACACAATACAGCAATTTTCAAATAAAATTTTAATTTAATTCTTAGTAGTCCATACAGTTTTAAAAAATTTAGAAGTTTCAGTTATGGTAACTTACCTGTTTAGTATATTAATAATATGATAATGAATGGCATCTGATTCCAGTACCGATTTTCACCAGATCTTTCATTTGTAACTTCTTTGAGTAAAAAGTATAAATCATAAAATATGATATTTACAATGGCATGGTTAAGAGAACTCTCAGTTACATGAATATCCACCTACTAGAACTTTCTTTTTTGATTCTTTTTTCTCAAGTTGAAAGACAGATTTTTACAGAGAAAGGAAATAGTCGTTTAGTCCCCAAATTGCTGCACTTGCCTGGGCTAGGCTGATCTGAAGCTTACAGCTAGGAGCTTCTTTTTCGCCTCCCACATAGGTGCAGGGACCTAAGGAACTGAGCCATCTTCTGCTGCTTTCCCAAATCAAAAGCAGAGTTGGATTGGAAGTGGAGGTGCCAGGACACAAATTGGCATGAAATGGAATGCCTGACCTTGCAGGCGGAGGATTGATTAGACAACTCCTCCACTTTCCAGGTCCCTATAGACCTTCCATTGCTAAATTCAACTCACTGGTTTTATCTGTCAGTAAATGTTGGGAATGATGAAGGAAATATGTTATTGAGAGCACCTTTGATTTATAACAAAAAACTGAAAATCATGAAAACTGTGGGGGAAGAGACTTTTTTGTGCTGGTGTTCCTGTTTCGTTGAAAAAAAAAAAGTAACATATTATGTCAGGTGACTCCTGAATATTTAAAGACAGACTTTATAGACATTTCACAGAAAAGGTCGCAAGTCCAAGTCCTCTAAAGTGAGAGGAAGTCCAGTCTGGTTGGGAGGCTCTCAGCAGAATCCAATTCTGGCTATCTACAGTAGCAATACTCCCAGGGAGCAATAAACAGAGAGCATTTGAAAAGATGAATCAAGTTGCCTACGGGAGTAGCTCCAAGTCACGCAGGCTTTAAGAGCACATGTGTGGAAGTTGCGACTGAGAATGAATATAAAAGAGTGGTACAAAACTGCTAGAGTAGTTTGTGAGGTTGAAACTCTGAATAACTTAAATTTGTTAAAAGCTAAGGTCATGAAAAAGGATGAATAAACATTTGGAATATGTAAAATAGGAAGCTTGAGAGCATGCATACAGGTATGTATTAATGGAATTTACATTGTATTAGTTATATTAAATGTTAATGTATCACATATATTCATATAGGATATTAAGATATTATCTTATATATTGATATATTACATTAATATTAATATATAAATGTATCACATATTATATTAATTTATAATGTACCAGACAGCTTTTTGCACGTTAGGTTCCATAACAAAGAATACCCTACATTTTTTCCCACCGCCTTTTAGGTAGGTTGTAGATTGATGGGTTTTATTTCCATCCACCTGTCCTTTTCAACTCAGTTTTAGGACACTAGCCACTCTTCATGTCTGGCACAGCAGCGTAAGATGACTAACTATGCTGAGTTGTCTACCAAGATGCAGAACTTAGGACAGCTGCTTTGTTGCAGGGAAATTAATCAGCTGGTATTCATATCTATCCAAAATTTGAAATGTGACATTTGATGATCAATTTTTATTTATTTATTACTTTTTTCAGTATGTTATTTTTATTATTTCTTAAGGATATACCTTCTGTGAATGCTAAGATTGTTTCTTTTTTTAATTATTTTTTAATCATCTTACTTAGTTGATTAGGGTACAAAGGGTCAAGGGCTACAGGGTGAAAGTGGGCAATACCATTGTTTCCACACTAATATTATCATTTTTCCCTGTATCTGGGGTTAGGGGAGTAACAAAGGGAAAAGCCCCACTCAACCTCCCACCCATCCCAGATCCCCAACGGGAGGTGCGCTCCGAAGGTCCTGCTCAAAGTTTTGATAGTTCATCAGTTCTGGATTGCTGCCAATCTTGCCGTTCCAATCGCAATGAAACCTATTCAGAGTCCACTGGCTGACAGTCTCTTCATGGTTGGGGTTTTAAGATCAGCAGTTCAGTTGGAGGGATCTCCAAACAAACTTCACCTGAGATGATCCCAGTCCTGGTTCTTGCGTGAGTTTGCTAGTACACACTCCGACACTGTCCGTCACACCAATCAGCTTATGCACATGCTGGTCATTGTGATTGCTGGGTCCATTCTGTTTCCAGCCCTGTCTTCCTCGTGAACCAATGGGTATTGTAGTCCAGCTCGATCCTGCCCACTTCATACTCGGTCCTCAGGCAAACCAGTTGGAGCTGCAGCCTAGTCAGGGCGACTCCCCATAACCCCTACCAGTTGTGCCCCCTACCCTGGTTCCCATGCTTGCCAGTATGTACTGCAGGCTTGTCCAGTCTGTCCCACATCCCATTTAGCTCTGGCACATGTTAATGGGCATTGAAGCCTAGTTCAACCCAACTAACCTATTATTCAGCCTATACACCTACTGGCAGGTGCCTTTCTGTCTAGCCACCCCTGCCCCTGTCCTGGTTTTTGTGCTGTCCAGTGAGAGTGGTAACCTAACAGGGAGGTGCCCACCATTTCCCTTCTAGGTCATACCCACTCCCAGATTGTGCACTCTCCAGGTGGTTCTGGCATTTGACTTGACAGAATTAGCTCCCAGTGCCAGCCTCTGCCAGCTAATGCTGCAGTTAAGCCCAACCAACCCTCACCCACTCTAATTTTTGCTTGCACCAGTCAGAACAGTCAGCCCACCATGGCCCTTCCCTTATCTAACTCAAATGAGGCCCACAGGTGTTATAACCCTGCCTAGTCTGATCTACCCACATCCCGACTCACGCTTTCGAATGGAAGCAGTTGTCCAGCAGGGGAGCCCACATTCCCCTGTTGGCTCTGCCTCCTCCCCCTGATTATCACATGTGCTGTTAGGGCACTGCAACCACATCTGGTACGGCTCATCTCACCTTGGCATTCCTTAATGTGTACTGGTATGTGTTGCAACTGAACCTGACTCAATCCACACTCTGTTCTGGTGCTTGGACTCACCAGCGGTTGATGTGAACAGGTTCAGCCTGGTCTGCCCCCAACCCATGCCATGTGTATGACAGTGGGATAATTTCCATTGCCTGTTCTGGGCTGTTTGCTATTGTGCTTCTGTGCTTACCTGCAGGGACTGTGTCCTGCCAGAGAAGTTGTCCAGGCTCCTTCATCAGAAACTCTCCCAGTGCCAGATTTCACGCATACCAGTGGGTCCATAATCCAGCTCTACTCAGTTCACCTCCTGACCTAGCAGGAACAGTGGTTTTTCCTGACTGGCCTTCAACCCAATCTGGTTCTTACTGTTGGATGTTTCAACCCAGCCTCGGCTCTTCCATACTCCCATACAGCTCACACATGGTTCAGTAAGGGCTGAGACCTAGCCTAGTCTGTCACACATCTCCCCTGGTCCTTTAGAGCACCAGATGGTGTTGGAGTCTGGCTCGGCTTGGTGCTTCCAGTCCCAATCCACACTTTTGCCAAGTGAGATTATAATCGTATCATGATCAGATTGCAGCCCCCATTCCAGCTCATGTGCTCCTTGGTGGGAAACTCAACCCAGCTAGGGTCTCCCCTTAGCTCCCCTACCGGACCTACTCCCAGCCTTAGATCACGTGCAGACCAGTGGTTGCTCTGACACAGCTTGGCAGAGCCCCTCACTTGTCCTGGCCCCTTAGATGCTGTGGCTTAGTGTCCCTGTCTCACGCAGATCAGTAGGTGCAAGGACCTATTTGGCATGACCTGTGCTCCAACCTGATTTCTGTTGTTTCTTCTGAGCTAAGGTTTGTTTGGCCCTGCCCCTTCTGCCCCCTTCCAGTGGCAGCCCAGCCCACTCTACATCCTGTTTTAGGATGCACATTCAGGTGCTGCTGCCTTGACCTGTCCTGACTGTTGTGGGTTCCTTTACCCGTGAGTGTTGGCAAGTGGGATGGTACACCTAGCTTAGTCCATCACAACCCCAGCTTGCGAGCTAAACAGGGGGACTTGTATTTACACAGGGTTGGGCCCACACAATCCCACAAAGTTTACCCCAAGACCAAGTTCTCTCGCATGCTGGATAGTGTCTTGACCCTGCCAAATGTGACCACTCCACCACTCTGCCACCCAGTCTGGTAATGGTACCCAACACTGCCAAAGAGGCCTGCATTCATAGCTTTGGTGTGGGCTGGTGTGTAGCAATCAGGGATGTTCTATGCTACTAGCCCATCTCTGGATTCCTAATTGGGCTGGTGAATCAGTCTAATCCAAATTATCTTCTGGATCCTTCCATCAAAACCACCGGGTCTCAGTCCCCACGCATGCCTGAAACTTTCATGACCCTGTCACTGGGAATCACCCAAAATTCATTACTCACCTACACTAAAACTGGCCTTAGTCATGGGTGATCCCAGGCAGCAAACATATCTTAAAAACCCCAGAGTTTGTCGCCCGGTGGCCAGCAGGCAAAGCCTGGCATGACTTGGTGCACTGGCCGCCCTTGGGGAGGCCGTGGACTCGTTCACTGCCTTCCAGCAGTGTCTTTGGCATGAGTCCCCAGCATTGGGTCCAACCCAGCAGGGGCACCCCCCACAGCAGCCACACTGCAGGGAGCTGCAGTTGCCCCCAACCCGAAGGCCCGAACCTTAAGTTTTTCCAAACATTGGACAAATTGGTTGCAAGTGTGAAAGTAATTTTTAATCTGTATTGTTTTTCATTTCCACATCTGAGTGTCCCAGTTTCCTATCCTGCTCCAACAATTTGGTGATCAGACATTTCGGACTTGCCTCTGCGAGTATGTGTATCATTCATTTTACAAAAACCTATGTGAGAAGTGTCTTCTGACAAAAAAATGGCATGAAAGCGAAGGACAAACAATAGAAGAAGTTTTAAAACAGGGTGTTGTTGTGTACAAAGAGCTAACTAAAAAGATGAATGAGAAAATAAATCTTTAAATATTGGTAACTAACACGCAAAATTACAGTTTCAACATCGTTTGGGTTCTCTAAAATTTCATTCTTTATCCCAGCATATTCCATTAATGCAAAATCTAGTAATGTTCTTGGAGAAATTTTTTCTCATTGTACCCTCAAATCTCCTTCTCCTTCTCCCTGTTCCTCATCCTCTCTATCCTTCCCTCCATCTCCCCCTGTTCTAATTGTTCTGGCCCCATAAATAGCTATTTCTTTTTACATATTGCTAAACGTGGGCTTTTCTGGAGACTTACAGGGAGTTCATGGAAGGCAGATGAGTTCATGGAAGCAGGCCTAGGGATTAAATTTACATAGGTTTTATTCCTAGAGACCTTCAACATTACTATTTCATCATGTCTCTTATTTAGCATACTATAGGAAAAATATGTGTCCTGGAAAATCAAATTGTCCCCATAGTTGTCTCAGTGTTATTCATGTTCATTTCTGCTCCCTGAAATTACGAATGTATAAAGACACTTCTTTCATGAAAATGCAGATCAAAACTTCAGTGTGTCATCAACTCATTTCTATTAAGAAGACTATTATTAAAAGGAAATAAAGTGACAAATAATGGTTAGGATATAGAGAAAAGGGAACTCTTATATAGAATTTAACTGATGCTAGGGCTTATAATATCAAAAACTGTACTCTTAATACTAAGTAGATAAAAAGGAGTATGCCCTGGCCTGGAGAGTGACTATAAGATATACATGGCATTTTGCACTGTCAATGCACTGTGTATCTGGAGTGGTAGAATGCAAACAGATTTTTTCCCCTAATTTTCACAAGGTATGTTATGGTGACTCTGAGGAATCTATTACTATTAGTCAGCTGCAGGACACAGTGGGGATGTGACATCTCAGAAGGTGAGACTCAGCTGTGTTGGGGATTGTGAACTAGTAACCACCAGCCCTAGCTGTTGCAGCATCTGGGGCATGATCAGTAAATCGAATCAGCAAATCTCCCTTTTTCTGTTGCTCTATCATTCAAATAAGTAAATAAGTCTTTTTTTTTAAATCTGAACTCCAAGTTTTTCTAATTTTTGAACCATGCCTTTTGTAAGTTGGGTGCAAACTGCACTGTCTGATCTGAAACTTATTGGATGTGTCACTTCATTAATAACAACATGTTTCCTCTACTTCTTTCATTCTGTATCTCTATAGCACTTACCATTGCCTTATGTACTGAATCTTTTACTTATTTAGTTTGTTTGTCTTCTCACTTCAGAATTTAATCTCCACCAAAAAAGGTGTTGTGTTCCTAAGGTTGCTCCACAAATAACCACAATGCATGACCTAATACAAGAAAAATTTATCCTCTCAGAGAAATAGAAGTTAGAAATCCACAAGTAAGTTGTTGATGCAATACATTTCCTCTGGGGGCTTTCAGATGATAGGATCCATTTCTTTCTCATAGCCACTGATGTTTACAATGCCCTTGGCATTCCTTGATTTGGAACCTCACATGTACATTCTCCACCTTTGTTTTCACATGATCTTTTCTCTGTTTCTTCTTTTTATCTATCTCTTAAAAAGACATTCCTTGAAGGCTCTATTTTATTAGTATTTGAAAAGCAGAAAAGGAGAGGGAAGAGAGACAGAGGCAGAGAGACAGAGACAGAGAGAAAGAGAAAGGAGAAAAACAGAGAGAGTAGGATCTTTCATAGGTTTACTTCTTAAATGTCTCAGTAGTAATTTAGGCATATATACACATGTATGGCAGTTTTATATATATTATACAATTTATAATCATCTGTTTATATATATAATATTGAGGCATTTATAATTCCTCGGTAGCAAGGGCTGGACAAGGCTATGCCTGGACCCAAAACTCAGGCTGAGTTTCCTAGTGTTTGACAGAGACCCAAGTACTTGAGCCTGACCTGCTGCCTCCCAGTGTATGCATTAACAGTGAGCGAAAATTGGTAATAGATCCAAGACTAAAGTCCAGGCTCTGCACTGTGGACCACAATAATCTCAGTCAAATCTTTACTGGTATGCCCAGTGCCCACCCAAAATGAACATTTTTTAAAATTTTTCTTTCTTTATTATTATTATTTTATGATACAGTTCCATAGATCATGGGATTTCCCTTATCACCTCCCCAATTTCCTTCCCCCTCACTGAATTTCCCTATATCATTATTATAGTATAGTTCTTCATACACAATCATATGTCCATCATTGTGGGCATGGACAACGGCAGATAGTCCAGCATCCTATTGTCAAGGTACAGTAAACAGCTTCATTGGGAGTTCATCTTTGTCTGGAAGTAGAGATGCATACAGCATTGTATCTGATATCTGGATATGATAGTCTCCATTACACAGTTACTATATATCCCCTTAACTGAAAGGAAAAACCACAATTATGATCACCCAATCCAGGTTGATCTCATCTCAAAATCCTTACCTTAACTACATCTGCAATAAAGCTTATTACACACAACGTTTAAAACACGGTGGACTATCTTTTGTGGGGCATAATGTGTTCCTTAGCTTTTAAAAAAGTGTGTATAACAGAGTAACTGCTCAGTAATTATTTGTTAAGTGAATTCATTGAGGAGCTACAATGTGTCAGTCCCTGAATTTCACTTGGATTATGAAATTTAAATAAGTTTTTTTTCAGGGCAAAAATTCTCATTCTGTTTGCACATTTTAGATTTCTTAAACTGATTCTATGTATGTAGCTGGTTGTACACAAATACCAGAAACATGAATGGATAAGAGGGTCACATGAGATCACTGCTAACCATTTTATCTTGCTATGCAAGCACTCTGTTCTTCCTTGCTTCCTTGTGGGAGAAGCTCTTGCCAATGATGATGGGATTTTTATGTACAAAGAATTATTCTTTGCCCAAGAATATAGGAATTTATGAGAGAACTAAATATATAAAATCTTTGAATGAATTCTAATATCAAGCTTTATGATAAAAGTTGTCATAGATACTTTTAGAAATCATATTTAGTTATGTTGTGTATCATATTCATATTTTCTACTATTTTATACATCAAGAACATATAAGGATTTGGATATGCAAGATTGAAAATCAGAAAGCAAAGACTGACCAGTTTTATTACTAAGAATTTAGTCCTTGTCTCATAAATTTTTTTCTAAAGACACTAATTTGTCTAAATCCTTATTTATAAAACACTCCTCATGGTGTTTATTTTCTCTCTGACTTGTCTAAGTTAGAAACAATATGCATGCCTTTCATTGTTAAATATCATATGAAAGTGACAGAAGAAGTTGTTTCAGGTTATGTTGCACTTAGTCACTACTTATTCAATTAGACAAAATTTAAAGCACACAGACGTTTAAGATGAAACTCTATTCATATATTTTTTAGAGCAAAATTTAAAACCTGGTATTTTCCTGACAAAAATGACATTAGAAAAGCAGAGGTAAGAATTATGTGATGGAATTGAAATCTGCTTCTTGAGCTGCATTTACCTAATTCCTAATTCATTTTAAGGCTTGAAAAGGTAAGTAAAGCATTACTTTATGTAACCTCTATGTATTATGAATATAGCATATATATGTGAAAAAATGTGCTGCATTCATTTTCTCTCTCCTGATAGCAAGCAATCCTATTTCAATAACAGGAACACCATACAGAAAATTTTCAGTTGAAAGACTTACGTCCAGGAAACATGAATCTTTTGCCCGTGACTAAGCATACACACTCACCACACACACACACACACACTGTTCATAAATATGATAGTTTAAGGACTTAACAGAAAACATTGCATGTTTATATACAGAAAAGATTACATGATTACAGAGGAAAAATGATCTAGTGGAACATATCACTTGTATGCTTTCTTCATATGCCAACATTCAATATTCAAAAGCCAAATCAATTGAAAAGCTACTCCCCCACCCCTCCAAAAAGAAAGAAAGAAAAAAGCCTGTGAAAAAAGCCTGTGAAAAAAAACGGACTGACCAGTTACCTGGGTCACAGGTCTGATTTTAGCCATGTCTTACAGTTTCAAGAGTGGCATCCAGATGCTTACTTGGTATGTGTACCATTACTTTAGCAAAAGAAACCTTTTCACCCTTAGTCATGTCAAACCACAAAGGATTCCACAAATCAGTACCAGGCTTGTTTTTAGTCTTAAATACCTGTTCGCATATATATATTTATATCATTTATATTTTATTACCTTGTTTTCAGAATAAGGGTTTAAATGATTAAAATCTGCTTTTCAACATTGTTTTCTGCTTCCTAAAATTCATTTAGTCTGAGAAATGAAATTCAGCTAGTCAGTTTAATTTTTATTGTGAGTCAGTTTTACCTCTACAATCCGGGGGGAAAAATCAAGTTACAAAATTTCTACTGAAATGCTTAATGCTAGACTCCAACCAAACATAGCAATTGAATACTGTTTTCACAGTATTTATACATTTAGAAAAGACTATCTCTGCCTTAATTCTGAAATTATAATCAACCTCTTTGTTTTTCTGAAATACAGGAATATTTAAAATTCTCCAGCAATTCTGGACTCACAAATGGAAACATTTGGCTCACTGGGGTCTATCTGCTTTGGGTTCTGTGTAATTAGAATGTACAGATTTGACATCAAATGTGTTACATTGTAGTTACAGCAAAAAAGAACTGAGAACAAATGTGTAAATCATTGGGTGCAATTTAGACTATAATGTTCTAGAATGGAGACACAAAAATCAAGTAAGCCAAGTTAAATAAAACCTGGTGTCAACAATAAATCATCATATTAAGCAATGTTTAGAACACCATAAACGTATTACTCTGACCAATATAGAATGCCCAGCCACAAAGATCATATTCAAAGCTCCACAATAACAGAATTTTTTACACTGTTTCTAGATCAAACCAGCTGGTGACAGCCAAATTTGTGTTTGACTTCTTCCCTATTCATATGAAATTCAAACCATATTACTTGATTATGAATAATTGGTCCCATGATTGCCTGAACTGATCAAACTATTGAGATATATAATGGGATAACTGAAAGAATTAGTAAGCAAATATGTGAGGAGAAACATATCCGAAGCTGTATGAACAATTAGTTTATGGTCCAATTTATTGTGACCTGGTAGTTCTTGGTTAGGCAGTTGAGATAAAGGTTTCTGTTTTTCAGCTATCAATAGGGTTCATGACTGAGTTCAGTAAAACAAAACATGGATTAGCAAGACTTTTAAATTTATTTAGTATAATTTTAATATTTTTTATAAGCATTCTTGAGGATGGTATTGCATCACAGCAGGTTAAGTCACTGCTTGGTCCGCACATCCCCTAACAGACTGCTGGTTTAGTCCCTGGTACTCTGCTTCTGATCCTTCTCCCTGTTGATGCACCTGGGCAGCTGTGGATAGCGTGACTGTAGTAATCCCATTCTGTCACCTATGTGGGAACCCTGATGGAGTTCTTGGCTTCTGATGCTGGCCTATCCTTGCCCTGGCTGTTGCAGGCATTTGGGGAGTGAGCCATTGGTTGGAACACCTCTCCTTTCCCTTCCTTCATTCCTTCCTTCCTTCTTTCCTTCTTTCCCTCCCTCCTTCTTTTCCTTCCCCTTTTGTCCCTCCCTTCCTTATTCTTTTCGAGAGATACCTTTTATTTGTTGGTTCACATTATAAATGTTTTCAACTGCAACAGTTGAATTAGGCTGAAATCAGGAAACCAGGATGCATTCTGGTTATCTCACTTGAATGGCAGAAACCAAATTACTCAAAT
This sequence comes from Ochotona princeps, assembly GCF_030435755.1. NCBI lineage: Eukaryota > Metazoa > Chordata > Mammalia > Lagomorpha > Ochotonidae > Ochotona > Ochotona princeps. Next base: position 44,837,889 of record NC_080836.1, read on the forward strand.
CCTCATTTGCTGCCTCCTAGGGTGCCTGATAGCTGGAGTTCAATCAAAGGTAGAGTTGGAATTGAGACCCAAGGATGCCACATGGAATGTGGGCTTCATTAGTGGCATCTTAATTACTGAGCCAAATGTCTAGCCTTACTTAGCATAGGTTCAACATAATATAGGACCTTTCAGAAAGGAACATCCAAAATAATAAAGAAATCTGAGTATTTTTGTGCTCAGTTTGAGAAAGCAGATAGTTACAGGGGATAGTAAAGAATGTGATAAGTGTTAAGTTCACGTGAACTTAGTAGGACCTATTTTCAGATTCTTCTTGGCATTCCGTATCATCAGGAAAAAAGATATTCCAATTCTCTGGGTTTAGAGAGGGTAATTCTGGAGTGAATGTTTTATAATCTAGCAATGGGATGGAAAAGAGATGGCAAATTGAGAATGATTCTGACTTTTGCTGTTTTCTCAAATGTCAATGTGCTATATTTTGATATGACTTGTCTTGAGTCACAGTAGGCTGCTGTAGCCATTTGGGAAAGCAATCAGTGGATAGAAGGTTTATCTGTTTTTCTGTCACTCTCCATCTCTATCTGCCTCTCCTCTTCTCTCTGTAACTCTACTTTCAAAATAAATAAACCTTAAAAAAGAAAAATGTATGCATGCATTTCAAATTTCCTTTGCATAAATATTCAGTTTCAGTTTTTCACCAACATTTTAAAGTACCTGTATATTTTCTTGAATTTGCTTTTTGAAATTGAATAATATATGTTGTTCTCCTTAGTAAATATGGTTACTGCACTCTTCCAAGGAATGATAGTTAAATTTAAGGGATATGAAATAAATTTAAGGGAATGATAGTTAAATTTAAGGGCATGATTATTCTACATAGAGAGACTTAATTCAAGTCCTGCTGAAGATGCACTGCAAGGAAGCACAGAAGTGTATCTGAGTGATTAGACAGGATAAACTGAGCCAACTATTCTCAGTGCAGGATGATCCAAACAATTTAAACATTCTGGTAAAATCTTATTGGATGAAGAAAAGGAAGAAAAATAAATTTTAAAAAAGTAACGGCCATTTGGAGAGCTTAATTAACCCATGCACCTTTTAACCTTAATTGCGATGATTTTAGAAAGTTACTTCTATTGGTTTTTCTAATAAAAAGTTAATATTTTTATTATGGTATCCTTCTTCAATCACCATTTTGCCCTTATTTTTAGTTACTTGTGGTCAGTCATGTTCTAGAAATGCAAAATGGAACATTCCATAATTAAACAACCTGTGCTTTCAAAGTACTAAGTAACATTTCATGCCATCCCACTGTCTGGCTCATGTAAATTGTCCCTGGGCTTTACATATTCATTCTTTATCTACTACCTGCGCAAGTCACACCAGTTATGTGGTATCACAGTGTTGTGTTCCTGTAACTGTGACATACAAGACTAAGACTGCAACCCCTCACTGACAGTTTTATTTATCCATTACTTTTCTCAGTTACAAATCATACCTTACTTAAAACTATTCATACATTAAAACTTTTTAAACAGATTAAATTCGATTCTCTGAGTTAAACTGTGCACAATTTGTAACACCTTTACAAGACCCCAAACATCTTCCAGAAATCTTGTAGCAATTCATTTCTATACTAGGATGTTTCATAAGTGTGTATTTATCTTCTTGGAATCATTTGATAATAACATACGAAGATCAACAAAGTTTGCTCACTTGTTAGGAAAATATGACATTGTATAATGGTTTTAAATTCCATTTCTTTAATGAATAGAATAATTGAGTATTTTAAAGAGGTATCTATGAATAATTTGCATTTTCCTTGACAAGTTCATATTTCTTTACCTGATTTTCTACTGGGATTTTTTTACTTTCTTAATTTATCTGCTTGATTTTTTTGTCTTATGACTGAAAATATGTTTTCCAATTAGTTTGATATTTAATTTGCTTCTGTTTATAGTATCTTGATATTCCAAATTAGTGTGCATATGTGATAATAGTGTCGCAGCTATCAGTTCTCCCTTTATTTCTTCTACTTATTTTGTAGATAAATTTTTATTCAGTTCATCCAGAGATGAATAACTATATATTTATATTTCCTTCTGAAATATAACGGTTTTGGTGTACTTACTAGTATTATCCTTCTTGAATTTATTTTGACATAAAGTGGGAAGTGCAGCTCTAAGTCTAATGCCAACATTTTTCCAAATAATTAACCTATTCTTGCAGTATAATTTACTGAATAATCAGCCCATTCCCTCCAGATCTTAAATGTCACTTCTTATCATGTCGTACATTATTAATTACATATACATATAGAAAATCTATTCTTATATCACACTCCAATGCTTTAATTATTACTGCATAATTTGTTTTCACATCTGACAGTGAAAGTATTTTCCTTTTATAATTCCTAAAAGTTAGTTTTATCTGTTAGAGTTTCCAGTTATACCTTTGGATCATGTTTTCAAGTTAAAACTGAATTGAGTTGCCTTAAATCACTATGTAGATTTGGTAACTGTAGCTGGCAGATGATAATCATTCAAAGTTGTCCCTAATTCAAATATATGCGTTTTTGCCATCTTGTATGAAAAATGAAGTTTAAATCCTTTTTATTCACCCATTCATTCCTTCATTCACATATCAATTTTTCTGAAAGGCAGATAAAGACAGGGATATAGACAAACAGGAAGAGGGCTCCAGTCTACTGGCTCACTCTCCAGATATCTACAGTGATCAGGGCTGAGCTAGGTGGGATCCAGCAGCCACACGCTCAATCCATCCATGTCTTCCATGTGGCTGGCAGTAGCATGATTAATTGGAGTCATCACTGCTGCCGCCCGGCATTTGCTTTAGGAGAGAGCTGGGTTCAGAACTCCAATAGGGATGCTGTTAGACCAAATAATCATCCTGGAAAAAGGGATTTTTGTAGGTGTGAACTAATTAAATACCTTAAGGCATTTTCCTGTCTTCTGTAGGTACGTGTAGTATAATTGCAAAAGTTCTTAGCAGGAAAAAAGAGAGGAAGGGAGAAGTCAGAATCAGAGAGAGATGATAAAAATAGAGGAAGGAGAGGAGAGTGATTTGAAAATGCTGCACTGGCTATCTTTGAAATACGAAAAAAGCCCAGAAGTCCAAGAACACAGGTGCCTTGCAAAAGCTGAGAGAAGCAGAGAAGGGATCCCACTTGACCCCATCCTGCTTCCAAACCTCAAGAAGAAAACCAGCTCAGTAACACTTTGATATTAGCCCCCTGCGATCTATTTTGGATTTTTGACTTCCAAAACTCCAAGAGAATGCATTTGTGCTATTTTAAATCACAAAAGTAGTGAAAAATCTGTTATAGCAGTAGCAGAACATAAAGACAGAGACAAATGACATCATTGCAAAGTTGAACTTTGCTTGCAAGTACATAATATGCCCAAACTTGTATTCATATCTTCTTTTTTGATACCAAGTTTCTGTGTCTAGCATGTGTTCTGAATTTCTTATGATATTGATATTAATAATTTATTAATTTTTGTATTGCTATATTAATTGTACATGTGATAATTTGATATACATATTCAATATGATGATTTGATGCATATATTCACTATGAAATGACCAAAGCAGGTCAGTTACTAGCTCCATCACCTTAAGTAAGTTTTTAAATGTTAAATAATTAATTATTATAACATTTACAGGATCCTGTACAATATTTTAATAAATGTATACAATATATGCAGATCAAATCAGGGTAACTCCTGTTTCCCTAGCCTTGTCATTACTTTCTTTGGAGCTTTGAAGCTCTACTTTATTATTTATAAAATATACACTGGCCATTGTGAACTGTTATGTCATTGCACCAAACAATTCTAGAAGTGTTTGTGGTCCATGTGAATGGCCTACCGTTCTCGTGAAGTTACTTCACAGTTACAGTCTATAAAGGCTATTGGTGAGATGCATTATTGTTATCTTAGTAGTCATTTATTAACAATACTATTGCTAGTACATAACATAGTTCCAACAAGAGACCATTATGCTCATGAAATAAGCCAATCCCAAAAGGGCAAATACGTTTATGAAAAATATAAGATCAATAGATATATCGCCAAACATGTATATCCATGTATCCACCTAGAACTGTGTAATGTAAAATACCATATCAAGAAGTGAAGATACATTGCAATAAGCATCCCTGCTCCCGAATAAAAGATGGACTGTCAATGAAAGTGTTAAATATATCTTTACAGCAGGATGCTGTATTTTCTACCATTGTCTATAGCTAAAATGTCATGAAACATTTAAATACCAGAATAATGCGCTTGGGACTGTTGCTGAAAGACTATATTATTGTAATAACATAGGGAAAACAGTGGGACGAGAAATCTCTGTGCCTTTGGAACTGTGCCATGAAACATTAAAAGTAAAAAAAGAAAAAAAAAGGAAGTTTATTATGCTACTTTCCATCTTCAGCTGTGTTGCTTTAGAGTTTCCTTCTAGCAGGAACAAATAAACATTCTTTTAAAGTAAGTGTGCCTTTTTTCCCATCTCTAATAACTTAAAGATTTAAAAAAAACTTTTTCTAGCTTTATTTTCAAAAATTATTGATTTTTATTGGAAAGTTGGATATATAGAGAAGCAGAGACACAGAGGAAGATTTGTCTGCTGATTCACTCCCCAAATGGCTGCAATGGCCAGAGCTGCGTCAATCCGAAGCCAGGAGCCAGGAAACTCTTCCAGGTCTCCCATGTGGGTGCAGGGTCCCAAGGCCTTGGGCCATCCTCTGCTGCTTTTCCAGGCCCATGTTTATGTCCTGGCTGCTCTACTTCCGATTCATCTCTGTGCTTGTGGCTCCTGGTTTTGGATTGGCTCAGCTCCAGCTGTTGCAGACACTTGGGATCCCGGCCCATGCAAGGCGAGGACTTTAGCACTGGGCTACTGGGCCAGCCCCATAAACTTTTTCTAGTTTTAATGTGTTATTCTGATATGTGGTTTATTTTCAGTTTGGTCTGCTTGGAACTTTGTTCTTTTCTATATGACTTGCCTTTTGCTAGTTTAGGAAAGTTCTTGATCATTGTTTTCAAATATTTCTGTTATAATATTTATTCTCCTCTTGTGATGTATCATCCATATATAAAATTTCACACATTCCATATGTTCTCTGTGATATTATCTGCATATTTAACTTCCTTTTTATTCATAATTTAGTTCTTGTGCTTTCTACAAGCCATTTCCTAATTAACTGGTGCCTATTTTCCTATGTCTAATCTAGTTTTAAGCCCAACTGTTTTTATTATTATTATTTCAGTTCATCTCGTTTTAAGGATCAGATTTTATATGACACTTAGCTAAAAACTAATTCTTGGCTATTTTTTTTTCATTTAAAACACAGTGGCTACAATTGTTTAAAACTCCAGTTTCTGATAGCACTTCTATCCCAATTACATGTGCATAATTTTCTTTCATTATTTGTTACTTTGTTTCTGCTTTTGTTTCATTTTATTTTCTTTTAGTTGTTACTTTACATGAGAAACAGAGAGAGAGGGTGAGAGAGATTAGTCCATCCTTGTAATGCCTATCATAGCTGGATTGGGGCTGGGGCAAACCTGGGAACTGAGAGCCAAGTGAAGTCTCCTTGTGAGTTGGAAGAAATCCAGTCACCGAAGCTTCCAGCGCTGCTTCAAGGGTCTGTGTTAGCATAAAACTGAAATCGGGAGACAGCGTTCCGAACCAAGCCCGGGTACCAATGTGGGACACAAGCATCTTAGGTGGCTGCTGTGGTGGATGCTGAGGTTGCCTCCTTGGGTTTTCTGTTGTTGTTGTTCTATTTTTATAAATCTTTTTTCCCCTTTGGTGGGTAATTTTTGAATAAATGCTGAATATGTGAATGAAACTTTATAAAGATTCTGGATGATGCTGTTTTCCTTTAATAAATGAGTTGTAATGGATCTTCTAGCAGCAAAAGGAATGTTGATCATTGTCAGTCAGCAACTGGGTTAATATAAGGTACAATTTTAGTGTTTGTGAGGTTTCCTCTACCTCTGATTGACCCTACTCCTGCAGTATTCTTTTCTACTTAATATTTTTGATTGACGACTGTAGTTATCAGGATTCTTCTCCGCAGCCATTTTTGACTGTAAGTTTATCTCTGTCGAGGACAATTAGACAACACATATTGGATATCTTAATAATTGCTGTGTGCTTGGTTAGCTGACCAGTGAAGCTAATAGATACGATAAATTTCTTAGTGGTAAAATGATTTCCAAAAGTTAGATTTAAGTCTTTGAGGTTCAATTTTTCACAAATCTCGGTTTTCTATGTCTTAACTAATTGAACTGATACGAGCTCAAACTTTTGACTTCCTGGCTCATGTAACTGATTACATCTCTGTGGTTTGTTTGCTTGCTTGCTCGCTGGTTTTGTTTGTTCGTTGTCTCTTAGCATAAACATTGTTTTGCAGATTCTTATCAACTTTTTCTATTTTTCCCAAGAATCAACATATACTCAAGAGGAAAAGATGCCTTGTAGATATGGTAAGCATCTCACTTAGTACTACTTGTTTGTGTTAACTTGGTGTTTCAAATCTTGGCTGTCTTTACAAACTGAGATATCTGAACTTTAACTTTTTCTAAAAAGTTTCTTTTAGTGGAAACCTAGGTCTGTTTTAAAAAATATCGTTGCTGGAACCAGAAGTCAAAGCCACGTATTTTTAGGGCAGCCATCTGACTGCAGCAGAATACGGGGCCATTTAAAGCTAAAGTGTGTTTGGTGTTGTATGTTGCAAACTGCTCAAATAATATGTATCATTATGATTTTGAATGGTTTAGCTAAAATAAAAAATGAGCTAGTTGTTGAGTTGCTGTTATGTTGAATGTGTCATGATTGAACTGTGGTTTCACTTTTTGGTACACTTAAAACTTACAAGAGAAAAAACTGAAAATCACTTTAATGTTGGGAATTGATCACTTAATGGAAGGACCTCATTACTGTGAGATGAACCAATAAGTGAAAATACAAGGACTTTGGTTAGACTTTCAAAATGAACTCAAAGTTGGATAGGAGAAAAAAAAAGGATCATACCTGAAGTGGAAATTATACAAAATAAGGCAAAAAGGTAAGAGGAAAAAGATGCTTCATTTGTGACATTGCCTTACATTAGGGCCTTTCGGGGGCCTTTTCCCACAGGCTGATAAAGCTGACTCATTCAAATTTTATTTATGATTATGTTGTAGCAATGGTAATTTCCTCTAAACAAGATGTTCTATGATCAGTGGGAGAATTTTGAAGGAGTTTACTCAAATGTCTTGCTTTAAGTACTATGAGTCATAACATTCTTTGTCAGTTCCTTCATCAAACTTTCCATTTTAAGGATCACTGTACCTTACTCAGACTGCTTCTTATTTGCAGAGCAACCTGAGAAAAATACACTGCCTCTCATTATGCTCCTCACCTCATTATGCTCTTAGAACATTTAAAAATAAGAATGCTGCTATGTATTACTTTCGAGTCTGATGTCTTACTAAAGTAAGTTTCTTAGTGAAACTTCTTGTTCAGTAATGTTAGCTATGGCCCTGACTGCTTTTCTTCCTAAATTCTTCTGTATCTCAGTTACAAATAATCATAATGATAGCTAGGCACTCAGTTTCTTACCTTCTGAATAATAGCAGCACCTAATACTCACACTGTATTTGGTTTTCCATTTTCAAAGTGCTTTGCAATCAGTGACTAGCTGAGCTCCCTTACCCGTGAAATTTATTTCTTGATGACACAAGAAACAGGTTCTTGGCATCTGGCTATGCCCACTATTGCTACCATGGAGCACGAAGAAAATCAGTGCTCTGGATTGAAGAAGAGGTTAGGGGTCAGGATATTTGTATCCTATTTTTGACTCTGCACTTGATTTCTGCACATCCTGGTTTAAGACAGGCAATTGCACACTGTAAATTTCACCACCTGTAGGAAAAGGAGGATAGAATCCACATTGAAAAGATAAGAAACTCATCCCCGCCATAAATAGGATGCTCTGAATCTCTAGTGGGACTTTAGTACCTACTAGCATCACCAACAGAGGAATATATGGAGACTATCCTATCCTGGTGTGGGATTTCCTATTAAAAGACTATATAAATTTCTCAAATTACATGGTGAATAAAAACTCTCTCACTACATTTACTTTCCATAGCCTTGCTCTCTTTGTAGTTAATACGTACAATGAAAAGTGGTGCAAAATTCACAAAGGTAGACCCAGTTAGTGACGTTCAGTAAACTGTGCTAAGCTACACAGTGTTCCTACATAGCACAGACACCGAGATAACTTTTAACACAAAAGTTATAAGAATATCTAATGAAAAACATAATAAGACTTTCAGATGAATTGGTATATTAATTTTTCTATTTTTAGTAAAAGTACAGGTCACATTGTAACATGCCTGTTTATACAGAAGAAATGAAGACAATGCAAGAGAATTTCACAGTTGTAAAAATTACAAGAATTTAGGAAATGACCTATGTGTTTATTTGCATGTCTGTTTTGAAATGAAGACTACTCTAGGTTTTCTTTTTTGTGTAAGATTTATTTTTATTCACTTGACCGGCAGAAAGACAGAGAGAGGAGGAAGAGGCAAAGAGAATGAGAATTTCTGTCTTCTGATTCACTCTCCAAATGACCACAACATCCAAGATTGAGCCAGGCTGAAGCTGGAAGCCTAGGATTCCATTCTGGTCTCCTGCATCACGTGGATGGCAGGTGCTTCCATATTGCCAGCTTCTCCTGCTTTTCTAGGTACTTCAGCAGGGAGCTGGATAGAAAGCAGAGGAACCAGTACTCAAATTGGGGTTCTGATATGGATTTGCTTAACCTTATAAGCCATGCCATATATTTTCCCCTTGATGATATAGGTTACTAAAGTTAGAACATTTGTCTTCAATGGAATTCCTGTGTCCCAATGTTTCTCTCTCAAGCAGTATAACAGCCCATCCATGTAGTTTGATTGGAAATATTCTAGACAGGAAGTATAGATGACTAGTATTAGAGAAGGCTTCTGTAAAATTTAAATTATAGCTTTTCTAAAGTAGAAGGAAAATTCTAATTTAAGGAATTTTTTAAAAGATTTTTTTAGATGAATAGGCATATATTACCAAGAGAAAAGAATACAGAAAGACCTTCTGACCACTGATTCATAACCCAAGTGGCCACAAAGGCCAGTGCTAAGCCAAGAGCCAGGAGTTTCTTATGGGACTACTATGCAGGTGCAATGGTTCCAAGGTTTTGGGCCATCCTATACTGTTTTCCCGGTCATAAGCAGGGAGCTGGATGGGAAATGAAGTAGCTGGGATAAGAACAGCCACCCATATGGGATCCTGGCACATTACAAGTGAAGATTTAGCCACTAAGCTATTGCGCTAGGTCCTAATTTAAGAAATCATAAGAAAAAGTGTGTAATGATTTGAAGAACAGGAAAAGAAACAATTTCATGTGTTTTGGTTGATCAGAAAAACACAATCATTAAAAACACTGGAGGTAGTATTTGTCCCTTCATTGTCTGCCTTCAGCAGGGAACATTGCTGAATTCACAGCAAAGGAACCTATGGGAGACTGATTTCAAAGGCCTTAGAAGGTGAACTAGTGAAGCAGGCATTAGAAGCAGTGGTTAAAATGTCACTTGGTTTTCTCTCATCCTGCTATCATTGTGCCTGACTTGCAGTCTTGATTCTACCATGGACTGTAGCTGGGAGCTAATGTGTACTGGGAAGGCAGCAGGAAATGGTTCAAATACTTGGGGCCCTGCTAATCACTTGGGAGACCCAGGCTGAGTCTAGCTTCTGGCTTCAGTACAGCTCAGCCCCGAATGTTTTTTAGAAATTGAGAGTTAACCAGTGGAAGTGAGATCTCGTTCCATTTTATGTGTTTTTCTCTATTTGACTTTCAAATAAACTAATTCAAAATATTTTTAAAGGGTTAATTAGTAAATTGTTGCTTTCTGAAGGGATAGATTCCTTATTTCATAATTTTTTTTAGCCTCTAAGGAAGTCGATTGTGCATTCAGATAAATACTCAGGTACAATTTAAAAAAATTAGAGAGTCAAGTGTTATCATTTATCCACACGTTCAATGCCTTTGTAAACAAACACAGCTTATAGGGGTGGCTGACTTCCTATTTTTTTGTTTTTGTTTTTGTTCTTGTTTACCATTCCAGAACAGGTTGGATAAGAGAGAGACCAGCTGTTTCATGTGGTTTTGTGGTTATTCATGACATGCTTATTTTGACCTAGTCAATGATACTAGAGAAAGTTTTATTTCATTTCCCCTTTTTAATCTCACAAATACTTAAGTCTAATAAGAAGAATGTGAAGCATCTTTTTTCTTGAATTAAATGAGTGCATTCTTTTTCCTTATAACATCTAGAATAATGGTTAAAAAGAAAAGCAAATGGTGTCTTCTTTAAAATTCTGAAGTGAACTAAATTGTTAACTTACCCATTCTCATAATGCCATGGATAGAGCAAAGTTTCCAATTGCTCCTAAATCCTCCTGAAATTTTTCTTGGGGAAGTAATTTATTACATGATTGTATACATCTAGTAATCAGTGATTGCATCAGAAACAATCTGATTTCCATGAATTTGAGAAGAAAAATAAACTCAAAATATTTTGTGACCAGTGAAAAGAAATCCAGCACAACGTAAGACTATTTCATTTGCTACGACAATCTTTCCATGTCAGCTTTTCTTTACTGTTCTCATACCACAAATTTTTGGGTACCTCTCAAAGCAGAAAACCTATGTGCTAAGCAAAAAATAAAGCTACACATTTTTATTAGGTATAAGTGATTGGTGGGATTGATCTCCCTGAAAGAATTTAACAAGTATCAATGCTGTAATGCTAAATAATTTTGAGAGCATAAATGTTAATCCTTCTAAGTGGAAGTATACTCATCCACCTTCACCATGGTATTTGTATGTGCTTTGGAAGCTCCTAGATCCTGCACGACTCCAGTAGTGACTACTGCCAGGCCGCAACTTGATTGCCACGTGCGCTGAGCAACAATTTGTACATCATCTTCATCATTGTCCTAGAAAACTTCGTATTGTTAAATGATTTTCAACAGTGGTCTGGTTTGAGAGATTATTAAACATCTTAAGTGTTAGAAGCTGACCCTTGTTGCACTGAAATTAGTTGCTTCTATTATCCAAATAAAATTCAATGTCTATTTATATTGCAATGCTTTTCCTAAGGTTTGTGAAGAACATGATTCAGGACCTATTACGGCCAAGATGTGAGAAAATCAGAAAACATTAAGGGCAGAGGAAATCAAACCTGATGATTCATTGTCCGATGCTATTCCTGAAACATATAGAGTCAAAATGGTGAGAACATCTCTCACAGACACAGACCAATAAAATGGACCAAAGGAAAAATCAGCGTTAGTCATTATACCACAAATCGTGTGGTCTTTCCATATCATGAAGAAGTAAGCACAACCACCATTTTCTTCTTAACAGTTGCTATTGTGTTAAATATGATACAGATGTTCCAATGAAGAATTAAAATATGCACATTTAATAAGCTTTTCTTAAAAAATCTCCTGACATTTTGTATTTTTAAGTTTTGTTTACATGTAATATATGTATATTTTTATGGGTATAGTATAATACTGCAACAAATACACATGTGTCAGCTGATTGAACTGGGTAACTAGCATTCCATTTCCTTATCTAATACCTCCTGTTTTCTAATCCTTTACACCGTACATAATATTTTACCATGCATGGTAGTTGAATCACTGTGCTTTGGAACAGGAGAATTCGCTAGTTCTTTCTGCATTCCACCTACAGCCATCCCTTTCAGTTTATGGCAATCACTGTTTTAGGTCCTGAATAACTCTTTCTAACTTCCACACATGAGAAAGTATGTGGTGCTTTGTCTTTCTGTGTCTAGCTTATTTCATTTAATAGAAATATCTCCAGTTCCATCCACTTTGCTACACATGTCAGAATCTCATTCCTTTATGGATAAAAAAATATTCCATTTTGTCTATCTGTATGTGTGCATACCACAGTTTCATGATTCACCCATCAATGGACGTCTCAATTGCATCTATTCCCTGACCACAGTGAATGGCACTGCAGTGAACTTGGGAGTACAGGAAACTCTCGTTCGTTGATTTGTTTCGATACATATCCACAAGTGGTGTGGCTGTTTCATGTTAGAGCTGTCATTATTTTTCCTTTTTGAAGAATCGTCTATATGGGTTGCCATAATGATTGTAATAACTTTTATTTCCAATGTGAATGTAAGGTTACCCCTTTTTCCACATTATAACCAGCACCAGTTGTTTCTTATTCTTTTTGATAACATCTACTCTAACTTGAATGCGATGAATATTGTGGTTTTGATCTGCATTTTCCCAATGGCTGGTAAAACTGAGCATTTTTTTTTCAAGCATTTGTTTGGCCATTTTTATTCTTCTAAGAAATGTCAATTCCAATCCTTTACTCATTTCTTAACTGGAATGTTGATATTTTATTATTGGTTTTTTGAATTGCTTATATGTTCTGGGTATCAATCCTTTGTTAGATAAATATTTTACAGTATTTTTTAACATTCTGTTTCTTTTTAATCTGCCAGTGGTCTCTTTTGCATTACAGAAGCTTCTTAGTTTACAAACACGTTTGCCTGTTTAAAATTTTGTTATCTGTGCTTAGAAACTTATAAAAATTAATCACTGCAAATGCCAATCTCTTGAAGTATTTTCCTTGTGTTTCCAGTAGTTTCCTGATTTATATTTAATCATTGATTCCTTTTAGTTAATTATAGAGCATAGTAAGAAGTAGTGACACATTTTTAATCTGCATATGAGCTCCAGCTATCCCTGCACAATACATTGGAGACTATCTTTTCCCACTGTATGTTTTTGGCCACTTGGTCAAAGACTTGCTCACTTATATGTGTGAAATCGGTTTCTGGGATCCTTATTGCATTTTACTGGTCAATGTGTATGTTTGACACCAGTACTACACAGTTTTTGTTATGATAGCTCTGTAGTATGTCTTGAAATCTGATCTTATGATACTTATGCTTTTTTCTTTTTGTTCATGATTATTTTGGCTATTCAAGATCTTTTGTGTCACCCTATAAATTTCATGATTGCTTTTCTACTCTGTGAAGAATGTGATTGTTATTTTGATGGTGAGTGCATCAAATCTACAGCTTTAGACTATATGAATATTTCAATAAAACTGGTTCTTCCATTCACAAACATGGGCCATTTTTCTGTATTTTTAGTGTTTCTTCTTGAGTATCTTTACCTATGTCCTCCAGTTTTCTGCAAAGTTCTTTCATATCCTTGGTTACATTTATTCAAGTTTTTGTTTTGTTTCTCTTTTTGCAGCTGTTATGAATCAGATTGCTATATTCTTTCTCAGCAAATTCTTTGTCTATGAAAATGCCACTTAGTTTTGTTTGTTGATATTGTATCTTGCAACTTTCTTAAATTTGTTTACCAGTTATAATAATCTCTTGGTGAACCCATGACTTTCTCCACCTATAGTCCTGTCATTTACAAAAACAGAACATTTGACTTCCACCTTTCCCTTCCTATGCCTTTATTTTATTCTTTTGTCCACTGAATCTGGACAAAAAACCTAATGAAACCTAGTGATGAAAGTAGACATGCTTGTTTGATTCTACATCTTATAACTTTCCTCCATTACAAAATGTCTTGATTATGATTTGTCACAGAAAGCTTGTATTATGTTGCAGTGTACTATTTTTAGTGATAGCATTTTTTCTTATATAACACTTTGTTACAAAGCCTTAAAAATTGGGAAGAGAAGAAACTCATAAGAATTCTTAATTTTGGACCCAGCATTGTAGCTTAGTGGCTAGGTCCTTGCCTTCCATCCACTGGGATCCCCTTTGGGTACCGGCTTGTGTCTTGAATGCTCCACTTTCCATCCAGCTCCATGCCTGTTGCCTTGGAGGGAACTAGAGGATGGCTCAAACCCTTGTGACCCTGCAACCACTGAGAGACATGGAAGAAGCTTCTGGATCCTGGCTTCGCATTAGCTCAGCTCCAGTTGTTGACCACTTGGGGAGTGAACCAGCAAATGGAAGATATTTCTCTCGGTCATCCCTTCTCTGTAAAAACCTGCTTTTCCAATAAAAAAAATCTTAAAAAAGGAGATTTTAACTCTAACTAAAAACAATAATAAGTATCAACTACAGTTACTGTTATACATATAAATATATACACTTCAAAATGATGTGTGATAGTTATTATTCGTGTTTTCTTCTTTTTGTAGAATCTATGATACTCAAAGAAAGTTGAAATTAAACCCCAACTTTGTTATTTACTATCTCTGTGAATTGGGTAAAAATTAAACTCTATATTGGGTTTTTATTTGTAAAAGTTAAATGTGTGGTTATTTGCCATCGCTGGAGCTTCTATCTATGCATTCTGTGATAAAACATGTACTGATTTTATAAAACTGAAACTGCAATGAAAAATACTCATTGGGGGTGGACATTTAGTTGGATGAGACCTGTACCTCACTGAGGTGTCTGCACCTGAGTCCTGGCTCAACTCTTGATTCTAGCTTCCTGTTAATGTTCATCCTGGGAGATAATTAGGTCCTTGAAATCCAGAGTTTCTGGCTTTTCTTCAGACTTGCCTAAGCCTAATTGTTTGGGGAATTGGAAAAATGAGCCAATAGTTGGGACATGTCTTTCTCTGTGTTTCTGAGCTGAATGAATGAAAAAGAAGTGCAGACTTCCAAAGAATTATTCACTTAGAAACTGATATTAAAATCCACATTTTTGCTGTCTTTGTAGGTGGAATTACCAACCTACTTGTTGTACAATTAATTCTTCAGGCCTTCCTCATTTAGATACTCTTTTAGTACATTTTTATTTTATCTTATATATATATATATATATATGTCATATTTAAAAACTTAACCTATGAGGTTTATATATTTTTAGTTATCCACAGCTAAATCTTGAGTATAGAAATGCCTTAAAATATTAGAGAAATTCAAGAATCACTCCATGATTCAAACACAGTTTAGTAATTATTTCTATTCAATAAGCTCCAAAGACTTATAAAACAGAACTTTCCCATCAAGTACGCTCTGCCATATATTGTTAATCAAGATCACAATTTGGTTGATGCTTGCTCCACAACAAAAGCCCATTTCTCAGCCAATTCGCAACTGACTTTATGGCACTTCAACCAGGAAGGGCAAAACAGTTTTGACATTCAAAACAAGAACCAACTTGAACCTTATTTAAATTCCAAACCTTCTATATTTCTTTAAGGCTCAAATAATTCCCACAAAACCTTGCCTCACTTCCCTTCTGCACTTACTGCCTGCCCTCTGGGAAATCAAACCACCTCCTCAAAGACAGAAGCAAACATTGCTTATGTGTTTCTCTACATCTTAAGGTTCTCATATTCTAGGAAAACTTAAAGATGGATAAAATTTTTCTCAAAAAAAGAGTAACTATATTGAAAAGTACCTGAATGAGATAAATCAGAGTATATTTCTAGTATTTATTTTCTATTAACATGTATAGTCTTTAAATGCATGCAAGAAGACTAAACTGCAGAGTATATTTAACCGTGATGAGTTGATTTGGCTTGTGCTGTTGTATTTTATTTACCACTCTTAGGGAGACATGAAGTTAAGAACATTTTACCAAAGCCTATGTTAACTAGAAACCATTGAAAAATTCCAATGGGAAGTTGACTGTCTGGTACTGTGAGTTTTTCCTTTCAGTACTTGGAAAGTCCACAAAACTGAATAGACATCTTCTTAGTAATATGTTGTATGTCTGTGTTTTTAAAAAGCTGTAAAAGGGTCCAGCATTTTGCCATAGTAACTTGAACTGCCACCTGTGGTGCCAGCATCCGTTATAGATTCAGATCCAAGCTGTGCAGTTCCAATCCAACTTGCTGTCAATGCATGTGGGAAAGCGGCACGAGATGGTGCAAGTCATTGATCTCCTCCAGTCACCATGGAGCTCCTTTCCCCTGCCTTGGGTCTAGACTGGTGCTGGCCATTGTGGTCATCTGAGGAGTGACTCTGTGGGTGTAAGCTTTCTCTCTTTCTCTCTCTCTCTTCCCTTCTCTTTATCTGTAACTCTGTCTTTGAAATAAATAAATCTTTAAGAAGAAGATTTTACTCATTTCACAGTAAATGATAAATATAAAGTTGATATGTTTACCATAACTCAAAAATTTAAACGATGTGTGCATGTATATAAATATCATGTGACATTGCATAAACATGTATAATTTTTATGTGTTGAACTGTGTATTTGTTGGGATGAATGTCCAGAATCTGAGAGGACAGATAAAATGTCAATAAAAATTAGTTAAGTATAAATTTGATAGACTATAACAATAATGTAAAAACTATTTTCTAAAATTTGTGATTCTGGCTTGATAAATAGTTTACATGTATATACTCACACACATACGTCTCCATATGTGACTCCTATACCATGTTTAAACTTATTAGCCTCTTCACCACATTAATACATATATAATATATAATATAATGTATATTACATAGAGGGATGAGTGAAATTTACAACATATGTATTCCTGAAATTATGGAGGATTATTTGTATCTCACAGAATTATCTGCAGAGATAACTTAAGTGATCCTGGATTTCTACAACTATACAGCATTTTTATGATGTTTCAAAAATTGAAGCTTAATATTTGGAGATTTAATAATAACTTTCGTTTATAAGGTGTTATGTAGTGACTCTTAAAATATTACTCCTGGTTTTGAATCTCAGCATTCAATTAGAACATAATATACATATTAGAAATACACACAAATAATAAATGTATTTTTTTTTTTTACTAAATGGCGTACCTGCAACATTTATTTGGTTATTTGAAAGAAAGAATTACAGAGAAAGAAGGAGAGAGAGAGAGTTAGAGAGAGAGAAAGGCACATGGATCTTTTGCCCACTGGTTCAGCCTGCAATCTGCCACAATGGTTGGAGCTGGGCCAGGATAAAACCAGGAATTTCATTTGGTTTCTAAAGTGGGTGCAGGGGGGCAAGTTTTTGCATCATCATTCATTATTTCACTAGGCAAATTAGCAGGGAACTAGGTTGGAAGTGGACCATCAAACATGGACCAACACCTACGCAAATGCTGGCAACAGAAGAGGCATCTTAACTCATTACAAAGGTAGTTATGTTTTGCATGCTATTACTAAATGGTATCATTTTGTTA
The DNA here is from genome assembly GCF_030435755.1 of Ochotona princeps. Taxonomy (NCBI): domain Eukaryota; kingdom Metazoa; phylum Chordata; class Mammalia; order Lagomorpha; family Ochotonidae; genus Ochotona; species Ochotona princeps. The sequence continues at coordinate 44,855,130 of NC_080836.1, forward strand.
ACTTAATTTTCCAATTATTGCCAAATATAAACTGTATGTAAATACAATTGATCTTGCTTATTGTACATAGTGACATAACTTATTTTCTTCCTAAATAAGTATACCATTGTGATGAGTTGAAATTCTATTTATTTCCAGTTTTTAGATTTAGGAGGTCATATTTTTAGCTTCTTATAAGATTAATAATATTCTTAATATAATGTTGAGTTGAAGCACTGGTGGTAGGTTCATACATTTTTGCTTCTGATTTCCCATTTTATTTTTATTTGAAGGGCAGATTTACAGTGAGAAGGAGACACAGAAAAAAATCTTCCATCTGCTGGTTCACTCCCAAATGGCCACAATGGTTGGAGCTGAGTCAGTCCACAGCCAGGAGCCAGGAATCTATTCTGTGTCTCCATGTGGGTACTGGGTCCAAAGGCTTTGTGCGTCTTCCACTGCTTTCCCAGGTCATAAGTAGGGAGCTGGATGGGAAGTGAAACAATTGGAGCTCAGATTATCCTACTGAGTCACCACACATTCCCCCAAAGGAGATATTTTAGCATAAATTAATAATAACTACGGCACAGTAATTTAAAATTTGTTCTCTTTGCAGGAAAAATAACAAAAGTAGATCAACACCAGCTTTTGTTGAATGACTTTGAACAGCATGTTCACAGATATTGAGTGCTTAGTTTAACCTGTCAAACCATTTCTGTTTTTTGATTAAAATCTTAGACAGGTTCACAAGATTTATAAGAAAGAAAACTTAGAAAGTCTGATTTTGAATTGGTTTAGGTGGGTCAGAGGCAAACTGTTTCAGAACACAAAGTGTTCTAAGAAACAGACTTTAAAATTTGAACTTAACAGGTATCAAAGTTTTGGAAGGTGCCTTCGCACTCATCACCTTCAGTATTATTCAGACGATGTTCCCTGGAACAGTACTCTCATTAGATGTTCACCCAAAAAAGCTCCATTCCATGCTAAATAAATCTAGGAACTCTTTTAGGCATGCTATTTCCTCAGGAGTTACACAATGCATGTTAACATATTAGCTTCTTTGAGACACTGTAAAGCTGAAAATTAAAAACAAAAATTTATTCAGATTTGCCAACAATGTTTCAAAAATTTATTTAATAGTAATTCAAATAATTTGCATAATTAATGTTCTGAATAATTAATACAATTTAGAGTACAGTTTTATGAAACAGCTAATCCTTTGATCATATTCAATAATTACTTCTACAAGTATCAAATAGATAATGATCTGAATTATGATTATATAATTTAGAAATGGGAAATTGACTGTCACAGTCTGGGAAACCATTTTATATCTGAGTGATTGCAATGGTGAGAGCAATTTTTATTATGAAGATTTCTTGTTCCAATGAGATATTATAAGGAGTTAACCAATTGTAGTTCATTTTCATGTGAAATAATTTCTCGTCACTCATCTGAATATTTATCCTGCTTAAATCTTAATTCATGAATATTCACAGATTGTTGGATAAGTTGTATGTAGTCATTCTAATTGTTGAAAAGATTTGCTGGCATCAGTACTGTAAGTACTGATGATAGTAAACTTGAAGAAAATCAAAGACAATGAATTGAACCAGCATATATGTGATTTATTCTTACCTGGGAAAATAAGAGTACTTCAGAAAGTTCAAAGTAAATGGAACTAAAATAATTTTATTTTGGTGTAAAACATTTCTTAAATCCTTCAAGTCTGTTGTTATTTGCTTTGTGCTGAGTCTATAGAGCATGACAGTTTCCTTGTCTGAAGATGCTGATTTCAAATAAATTTTCATGGGACTGGCATTGTGGTGTAGGGCGATAGCATTTTGCCTATGGTGCCAGAATCTCATACGGATGCTAATTCAAGTCAGATCCAATGTTTTGTTTATGGTCTGGGGCTGGAGTTTTGGGGCCTTCTACCTGTGTGGGAACCAGCAAGAATTTCCTGGCTGCTGGCTTCTGATCAGCTTTGTTCTGGCTTTTAGAGTAAAGCAGTGGATGGAGGATATATAAGGAGTTTATAAGAATACATTTGTTTTTACCTATCCAGGAGCATGGGGTGTTACTCCATCTTTTGAGGTCTTGTTCAATTTCTTTTTTAAGTAGTCTACTCCATGGAATACTACTCAGCTATTAAAAAAAACAAAATGCAGTTCTTTGTGGCCAAATGGGCCAAACTGGAAACCATAATGCTAAGGGAAATGAGCCAATCCCAAAAGGTTAAATACCACATGTTTGCCTTAATTTAAGATGATATGATGTTATGTATAACATGTTATGTTTTGAATGTCATATGTTGTGTATAAACTAAAATTGAAGTATAGGTGAGGTGGTCACAGAAGGTGACTGGGAACTCGCATTTACTTTTAACATATTGGTTACTCATTACTATGTCAATTAATTCCATAATGATGTAAATTTTTGCTGATGGTATGTTGGAGCTTTCAATTGACTGGGATGATACTCTGCTGGCTCTGTCTTCAGACCAGAGAGGGTATACCTAAGAAGCCGTTGAACTTGACTGGACAATAAGATGCTGGACTCTATGTTTGGTATACGCTTGCAATGGGGGAATCTCAACTGAACTTGAGCTGTGGTTATGCAACTAGGTGGAGGAATCCACCATGGTGGGAGGGTTTGGGGAGGGGTGGGGAGAACCCAAGTATCTATGTAATTGTGTCACATAATACAATGTAATTACTGAAGTTAAATAATAATTAAAAAAAAAAGAATACATTTGTTATTACTCCTACTGATATTTGTAAAAAATTTGATTTGTATTTTATAGGGAGTGTATACAATATAAAGTTTAGAATTTGATAGGGAAAGATAATGAATATGGACAAAAGCAACCATATCTAGGTGCCTTTTTCCTTCAATAGCTAGTGTTAATGATGGAACAAATGGATTTTACTAATTTTAATCTTTAGCTAAATAGAGGATACAATAAGCAATATATTATGGAAAATATCCACATTTTAAAAAAGATTTTACTTATTCAATATCTATTTATTTGAAGGCAGAATGGCAGAAAAAATGGGAAAAGATAGAAAGATGTCCCATCCCGTTACTGTTTCAAGTTACAGCACTCTCCAGAAGGCCAAAGACAGAATCCTGAAACTCTCGTGGCTCTCTGATATGAGTGGCTGAGACCCAAGTACTTGGACTATGCTATTCTTTTTTAATGTTTATAGAATCCGTGGTATTTATCTCTCTTCTACTTTTGTTACTGGTAATTTTTTTTTTGTTTGTGATCAAGCAGTTCATGGAAGATGCATGTATTATGAAACACAACACATGTTTTCAAAAATTTTACATAAAATTAGATATATCTCAGTTCTATTTCTTAAAAAATGTTTATCTGTGGGCCCGGCGGCGTGGCCTAGCGGCTAAAAGTCCTCGCCTTGAAAGCCCCGGGATCCCATATGGGCTCTGGTTCTAATCCCGGCAGCTCCACTTCCCATCCAGCTCCCTGCTTGTGGCCTGGGAAAGCAGTTGAGGACGGCCTCTTCCGCATGGGAGACCCGGAAGAGGTTCCAGGTTCCCGGCTGCGGATCGGCGCGCACAGGCCCGTTGCGGCTCACTTGGGGAGTGAAACACCGGACGGAAGATCTTCCTCTCTGTCTCTCCTCCTCTCTGTATATCCAGCTTTCCAATAATAATAAAATCTTTAAAAAAAAAATGTTTATCTGAGAAGCTAAGAGACAAAGATATTGAGAGAGAGAAAGAAGAAGAGAGAGAGAAAATTAACCATCTGCTTTTTCACTCTGAAAATACTTTTGGTAGTTGAGCTAGACTAGGTTGAAGCCAGGAGTGATCATTCAATCTGGGCTCTCCTGTGAGTGGCAGGGACACAATCACTTGATCTACCATGTACTATCATCGAGGGTACACATGACTAGGAAGGTGATCCAGAATTGAGACAATACTCAGACTTTGGCATTGTGATTTATCTCGATTTTAACATCAATGCATGTATCATTTATTAAGAGAAATATAAAAGTAAGTAAAAGTGAAAAAATCCTTAGAACATATTTGTAGATGGACATTTTATGTATTGTCACCAAATGTGAATGTCAACATTAAGAAAGATAGTAATTGAAAAAAAGAAATACAGTAATTTAGTAAGTTTAGTTAGATATAAATCAAATAAATGATTGGAGCCATGAAAAATAGGTGTAAAACTACACATATCAATACTATATTAATTTAAGAAAACTCAGTGAGGACATCCACAAAATAACTCATCTACTGCTTGAAGGAGCTTTCTTATTTTTCTATACAATTACTTTTAGAATAACTCAATCTGGATCTTCTTAAAGCTTTCTGTTCACTTAAGTTACTTAGATCAGATATTTTTCAATTTGTAAAAGTTCAGTTATTTTCCAAACTTTCAGGACTGTACCTGTTGCACAAAGCAAAATTATATGATGGGATATAACTTGTTGTGCTATTATCTTATCAAAAGTTAATTGTGACATGATTAAATGTAATCCTAAATGGGTATTAAAGCCCAAACAACAAAATATAGGGGAAAAGGTTGTGTTATACTAACATAAATATTACATATTTTGACAGAATATAAATATGTATCTATAAATAGGTTTATAGATTAATTGAAATAGTGAAAATTACTCTATTGAAGTATTCTTCCTTGAAAAACACCTGTACTGCGTATGATTCACCTGATTAAGTTATACAGAAAAATGTTGAGCTTGCTTACACAATACTGTTTAACAACATACGACCCCAAATATCTCTCTGCTGCCCTACATTTGTCTTCGATCCACACAGCTCCCTTTGAAATCGGTGGGAAATGCAGTGGGGGATAAAAATGTGTGAATGCAGTGGCCATTTCTCCGGTGGAAGATCGGGAAACCTGCCATCCTAATGATGCTGCTCAGTGGGAGACCCAGTTTGATGAGGCTGAACAGGCCTGAAAGAATCGACTTCACCATAGAAAGAAACAGAGCATCAGAGAATCTTGCTACATTTCTAAGGAGTCTAGAAATGCTGAGTGGTACAGAGACCCCTCCCTCCTCGAATCCAATTAATTGCATTTGTGTAATTTCCTTTCTTCTTTACAAGTACTCCCGTCTTTAAGAAAAAAAAATTATCCTAGTGTCTGTCATTTCTTAATGCTGGAAGTCATTTCTTCATCTCTTGAAATTGCCAGTAACTATCTATCTCTTAATTATTATTTTTCATATTTCAGAGCCCAGTGTCTCGTGTCTCTTCTAAGATGTTCACACATATCTCCTGCTGAATCCAATGGCTCTTTAAGCTGAATCTGGTCATTTTCTCATCTTAGTAATTAGACATCATGATTAGCATAGCTTTCATGCTATCTGAGGCTTCCTTTAAAACTGTATTATGAATTATAGTCTTCCAAAAACCTTAGGAATAAATACAAAGTTTTAAGAAACAAGTGGCATACATTAACTATAATCACTACCTTCTCCGCTGCCTCCTCCCCGTCCACCCCTGATCCCAGCATATTGATTGAAGTCCTAGATGGGCTCAACATTACCTACTTCCCCACAGTATTAGAAGAAATTAATTCTGTGTCTTTAACACCTTCTTAACAGTTGATACCATATATTGTGAAACCATTGACATATACAAAATTCCCACTATTCAAAATTGCAAGCCAAGAAAAACTAGACTAGTTCCCCTAGACACAGGAAAAATTAAGGAAATGTTATACATTTGAAGCAAATAAATATGCACAGTCATCTCCACACCAAAACAGTAAGTAGGCACTCAATGCAATTAAATGGATTAAGAAAAAAAAAATCAGCCATTTCATTGAAACCCTTTTGGAGGAGTTGTATATGACAATCTGAGGTAGATCAGGAAGCATTTTAGGCACATTTGGTAATCCTGCCTAAAACTAGCTCCCTTTCTAGATAGGACCTTACTCAAACTCCAGCAGCCATTGATAATGCTTATCATAATCAGGATGTTAAAGTTTTCAAAGAAGACATTTCCCTCAGCTGTCTTTAGGAGCCTATTTTAGGTGATTAAAATTCAATGCTGTCAAGAAGTTCTTACATTATGTCAACTTAAATTTGTCTTGCAAGTTAAGCCATTTCCTGCTGTATTTCTGAAGAACAGCTGTTCACCATCTTCATGATCTTCCTCTTTAAACTTGAGGGTAACAATAAAATCATCTGTTAATGTTTTTTTTTCACTAAAGTCATCCTAACTTATTCATATTTTTATGGGTTCTTGTTTTTCAAATGATACGATTTATTTTCAGGGGAAAAAAGCTCTCTGATACTGCTGAGAGATTAGTAGATAGCAATGCTATTTCTTCCTATTACAGACAGTAACTTGCCCAGATGATTTCAAATTATGGCTGCCTATCTTTTAATACACTGCCAATGACATAATGTTCCCTAAACAACACAAATATAATTGACATCTGTAATTAACATTAGGTCACACTTTTCTCTCCCACATTAAAAATGTCATCTTTGAATCATTATTTCCCTGGTTATGCTTGTGCCAATATAGATATATCCCAGATATATTAGCAGTGAACCATGTAAGAGGGAAAGCTTAAATCTCCAAATGCCCTTCACACACCAACTCTTTTAAATCCTTTGAAAATCAGATGTGAATCATTGCTTACAATACAAAAGGATTTTAAAAATGGGCATAGTAGGTCTGTGTCCTCACCACGTTATTCATGTGAATGAAAAGGAAAGAGTTGGGTCACTTGTTTTCGGAGGTCAAGATTGATGTCTCTATCCCCAATTTTTCTATGGTTCTTTGATTACTTGCAGTGAGAGTCTATGTAGAATTATGTGGCTTATAGAATGATTCTGGCACATTTGACCAGTGTAATTAAATAATCAAGACAATCTAGGCCTTCAGGCTTCATTTTATTATTCACTTGCACATTTAACCCTCAGAAGTCTAAACTTACTTAGTAGCCATCCAAAAGTTTCTCTCCATTTTGCTGAGGGATCTTCAGTTAATTTGTCAAAGTCAATATTACAATTAAGTAAGAGAGAGGTCTATATGTTGTGTATCAATTGTTCCAGGCACTCTACCACAGCAATGTAGAGTCAGCTAATGCTTAGGTTTGCTTGCAATGGTTCATCTTTTAAATTTTATCACTATGTCACAGATTACTGGTATGGTAAATGTTACTAAATAAAGCAAGCAGTTTATCAACAATGTCGACTACAATGCATGTTTCTTTAAAAAATGTGTGTGGGTATGTTTACACTAAAGATAAATCTGAAAGAACACCCACAATATAATCAAAATGATTATCTCTGGTAATTAGGACCATGGGTTATTTTTATTTCCCCCTCTTTTTTTCACTTGTATGCTTTCCCCAATTTTCTATAATGAACATGTATTATGTATTTAGTAACAAAACAAATTTTCTATATTTAAAGATTAAATCTACTGCAAGTATTGTCAAACCTAGAATGATTAGCCAAATTGTGATCTAAGAATTCCAGAGTATTTGAATTTGAGACTATGTGAGGATATTTCAAAAAGTTTATGGATAAAGGCATGGAAAGATAGTCCTGTTTGTTTCAAAATGTTTCCAAAATCCATGCATAGTATTTTCATATTACTCATTTTCCCAGAACTTTTTGAAGATCGCCCTTACGCATGGAAACATTTTAAATTCCTAGAGATTTGACTACCTCCAAGTCATACATGCTATGAGTACTCAAATATACTACCCTGACACTAATAGAAATGTGTTAATCGGAGAAATTGATGGTAGTTGTGAACCATTCTTTCAGTTCCCCTTTGCTGCCCCCACAAGAGAAGTAGATCCTACTTGATATAATTTTAGTTGAATAATGGATTTTAAGATTTGGCAGTCAGAGGAAAAGAGCAAAGGAAAGATTTCAAATCCCATGAGAATATTCTGAGGCATTAGTTTCTACAAATAAACACTGAGCTATGTCAGGAATGTTATGCAGCCATAATGCTGTCCATCCTGTATTCCGGGCTTTGTGCCTGGAAGCACCAGTTCAACAATCTGAGATTTCACAGTTGTGAAGAATTTCCTTCTCAAAACAAATTAATTAGAGTTAGTTCTAAACTTTTTTGGGGGGGGGGTGTTCAGAAATAAGAAGAAACTACATTGAAACAGAGCATTGCAGAGTGAGATTGCATTTTACCTTGTGATACACTAAGTGGAAAGTATCATTGGAAAGAGTCTAATCACAGGTTTTCATTATTTTTTCCTTCATTCTTTATTCAACTGAAACGTTGATCAGTTTACTTCACGGTATTGAGCTGCAGAGAGAGCTTTGGAAAGAGGATTAAAATGTTTTTCAACAGTGACATAATGGAAAAATATGGAGGAGTTCTAAATACATTTCTTAATTATTTCTTCATTTTTATAAAGATAATATAATGCAATGGTAGGGACATATATTAAGGATACTCTACCTGGCCTTATATTGAATTATAACATTGATGAGATGTATAAATGTAAGTTGTTTAACCTTTGCAATTCTCAATTTCTTAATCTATAAAATAGCTAATTATACATGTGTCATACAATTGTTAAAATTATTAAATAAGATGAAAGGTGTCAAGTTCTTAGCATAACTCCTGACATGTGAAAAATATTCTATAAATGCTAGCTATAATTAATTCAACAGATACTCATGAAGCATTTACTATGTGGTAGTAAGTGAGTTAAGTGCTAGAAAAATGACAATGAACGTTACAGGCATGGCATTGGATCTTATAAAATTTGTGATTTCCTCAAGCACAAGAACAAATAACAAATTACTCATCATTGAAAGTGAAGATACAGGTGACTCAAGGTTCACTGAAGGTAAATGTAACAGTACCCACAACTGTCTGGCAAAGATTCTTGATGACAGCATATATTAGGACTAGATTCGGATGAATATTAATTAATGAAGTGAAGAAGTCAGAGACACATATTACAAGCAGTAGAAATAGCAAGTGCAAATTCTCATTTCAGGGAGGTTTTTGTTTGGTTATGTAACTCAGATCATTTAATCATTTTAGATGTCTGGGAGTTGATAGAGTTGAAAGATATAGCGGTTTTAAACGTAGCCTTATTGGTGTTGCTAATTTGATTTCCTTTTGTTTTTAAAGATTTATTTATTTACTTGAAAGGCACAAAGAATTACAGAGAAGGAGAAGCAGAAAGGGAAAGAGAGATGGAGAGAGAAAGAATCTTCTACCTGCTGAGTCACTTCCACATACAGACAACATGACTAACACCAGGCCAGGCCAAAACCAGCAGTCAGGGACTTCATCTATTGTTCCCACACTGATGCAGAGGCCCAAGTGCTTGAGACGTCTGCTGCTTTTCCAGCCGTATTAGCAGGGAGCAGGATCGGAAGTAGAGCACCTCGGACTTAGACAAGAGCTCACAGGGTAGGCAGACACTGAAGCCAGCGGCTTTTATTTACAGTACCAGAGTCCCCTGCTCCCAACTCTTTTGGACTTTTCTTAGTTCAATTTTGTTCTAAGGTTGGTTTGTTCATAGTAACAAAACAGCAATTTCAGTTTGGGCCTCATATTTATGCATTCCATGATAGAGAAAAAAGTTGTTTATTTTTCCTCTTCAAACATCAAATAAAAACCAAGGATTTATTTTGATTGACTGACTTAGATGATGTGCTTATTCTTGAACCAATAACTGGGACATGGGTTATGGGGGTCATGATTAATACTGAGTGGCCTGTGGAGGCTAATAAATTAGAGAGGGTGCCATGTTCAAACAGCTGAAATAAATTCAGTGACTCTAAACCCTGGTGTAAGAAGAAACCCAGAATGAGGAATGTCAAGTTTGGAATCAGAGAAGCAATCAAGACCCAGATGACACAAGCTTTGTACAATTGTTTTAAAGAATTTAGACTTTATCATGACACACTAAGGAAAGAAATTTTAATCATGAGAGAAACGATATCAAGAAAACTGAGTTTGGAGATGGTGACTATACTGGAGCTTTTTAATTTAAATTTCAGTTAACAATGGCTTAAACAGGTGATGGGAAAAGGGTTGTAGAAAAGAGAACATGAAGATTTATTTCAGAAGTAGAATTAGAAAGACCTGGTAATTCATTGATTTTGTTGAGACTGAGTGCGGCATTGGTAATGTCCACATTTTTGGCTTGTGTGCTTGGACAGAAGTTTGTTTTCACTGAGTTAGGAATTTCAGTAGGAAAAGCAATTTGGGAAGTTGAAACAGTGCTGCCTCTGTGGAACACCTGCATGGAATAATTAATATAAAAATTAATTATAGACCAAAAGAAGCTCCCAATGGATGTTGAGGCTTATGTGGCTGAAAAAGAGGAGCCAATGGGCGTGACTGCAGAAAGGCGGCCAACTGACCTCACACAGAGGGAGAAAACAAAGCACACATTCCCTGCTTTTAAAGGTATTTCCCAAAATTTATATACATTTCTGCGTTCATTCCATGGCCACACTTAAATGAAATTATAGTTAGCAACTGTAAGTCTTGAGTCTGGAACATTATATGCTGAGTTCCAATTTGGTAATTATGCTGGTTGGAAAGAGAACAGAAATAGATATCAGAGAGCAGTTATCATGCTCTAGCATAACTCCAAAGCACAGAGAGTAGAATTAGGAATGGCCTTAGGTTAGAGGTTAGAGAACTCTGCAATTTAAAAAGATGGATGAGGGGTGGGGTGATTCCCAGTTCCAATGGAACTGTATCACATAATACAATGTAATCAATGAATAAAAAAAAAAGATGGATAGCACTGCCGCTATTTTTGCTGATTAATATTAAGAATTTGAAAGAATTTTAAAAAGGTAATTTTAATTGTTTTCTTGTGCAGAGAAAATGATGTGTATTGTGTGTGTGTGTGTGTGTGTGAACATGGATCACATTGAATTGTATTTGAGATCAGTGATAGAGTTTAAAATAAGTATAGTGTTAAGGATTATGTTAAGAATGCAGATCAGGGCCCAGCGTGGTAGCCTAGTAGCTGTGGTCCTCACCTTGCACACTCTGGGATCCCATATGGGTGCTGGTTCTGATCCTGATGCCCCGCTTCCCATCCAGCTTTCTGCTTGTGGCCTGGGAAAGCAGTCAAGAATGGCCCAAAGCCTTGGGACTCTGCATCCATGTGGGAGACCTGGAGGAGGCTCCTGGCTTCTGGCTTCGATTGGACTAGCTCCGGCTATTGCGGCCACTTGGGATGAGTCATTGAATGGAGAAGCTTCCTGCTTGTCTCTCCTCTTCTCTGTATATCTGCCGTTCCAATAGAAAATAAATAGATCTTTTTTTAAAAAATGGAGATCATGGAATTATCTTGGAAACAATCTGCACTGTTCTGCAATTTTTAATGACAGTACTGAACTGCTGAGATATTCATGACAAATGAGGTGGCTTCATTTAAAACTGAGAACTTACTGGAAAATCTTAGGGAATACAAACTGAATGAGAAATTGGAGGATGTTATCCAGCTTTGTTGAAGGTATGGAAAATGGAGTCAAAAATGAGAAAGAGAACAATGTAAAGTCAGATGGCTACTGATGGGGATAAGGGGGTAGAAGTCCTAAAGAACAAGTAGGAAGGTCAATGTAATGAAGGTGTTGACAAGGGAGCTTTTGTGGCTGGTGACTGGATGATGTTAAAATTCACTTTTTCAGCATTGGAATAGTTATGGTTGATGATACAGTCTACACTCAACCTAACAGTGAGTAGCTGAGTCTGAGAGGGAGAGAAGGTCATTGGAGGTGAAGAGGTCAAGAAACTGAGGAGTAGGAGATTGTGTTGAGGAATGCTGTTTTTCAAGTCACAGGCTAGTCTGGTTTCAGTAACTGTAAAATGAAAGGTTCACAGTAGATAATTATTGAGAGGCAATTCTCTGCAAGCCTCCTTCTTTCTGTGTAGTTTTGCAAGCAGAGATACTAATGACTTTTGTGGTGAGTTATCATTGCAAGGATGTTTGAGAGCAAAGCCTTTGAAGCTAGAGGTGCTGTCTCCCTTTGAAATAGGAGGCAGCCATACTGACTATTAGAAAAGATTACAGTGTCCTAGGTTGAAGACTATTGTCCTAGAACATACCATATGGCACACGCATGTGTGTTATTTCCCCCTTTCCCTTTGCTCTGGGGAATGAGAACTTCAACTGCTGATCCTTTGGCTATTGCTGTGAAACCCTTGCAGGCTGACTTTTTCTGTTGTGTGCAAGCTATTTCACTGTTTTTGACAATTATTTCCAGAGTTAATGAAACTCTAATATATTCCATGGCTTTTTTTTCTACATGAGCTTTATTTTCCTTTCATTTACTCTGTTATTCCATGATGTTGAAAATCACTGTCGTATTTTCTTATTTCTACCACTTTCCTCCCTCAGTAAAATAATATCCTCCATAATACTTCTAGATTTGTTGTTATGAACACCATTTAAAAATACAGACTATTTAATGTTTTATTGTCATATCCACAATTGATTTTGGGGATAAATTTTTCAATGTATACTTGATGTGAAATACTTGCTAAACATATGAGTACATTGGCTATTCCAAAGATTCACTACAATCATGTGCGATCTTTCTGTATCCCATATCCTAACTACAGCAGGTGGATAAAAATCAATTGACTGTGTAAATTCCTTAAATAATGGCAAATGGAGCAAATTGAATTTCAAAGTAGAAAAAAAGGTGAACCTGAAAAGCAGTGGTAAGAAGGTCATCAGGAGAATTAGCAAAAAAAGTCTGGCAAAGTTACAGTTAGGCAGCCAGTAATACTCTATTGATCAGACTTCCTCAATCAATGAGGCTGTGCCTAGATTATTGATGCAAAGGTATTAAGCAAAATTTTATTTCAGCTAACTTGTTGGCTCAGATGTCAACTGAAAGTCATTTCCCCAGTCAATCCGATGTACAATAAATCTGAGAAGATTTAGCTCCTAAGCAGTTTTTGTGTATACTCTGCCTTCCAATCATACAATTATCTTTAAGATAACAAGTGAACTAATACGTAAACTCAAGTATGAGGAGACCAGTGCACTTCCAAGAAAACTAAGCAGTTCATTGTAGAGGAAAATGACAGAGAATATTATTTTTTCTTCATAGAATAAAATATAATTGAACCTTTTTGAAATTATATGTGATTAGCATCCATTTATTTTATGATGGTGGTAGCCTCAATTTGAGAAGCAGAGAGAATATGCTGATAAGACAAGATTATTTTGGGGGAGATAGTGGGCAAGTATTTATGTATTGTTGAAAAATAATTTTCTCCTTTTTCTGGGTGATTGGTTGATCAGAATTATCAGTCTCTTTTTTTCACTCAGGTCTGAGTCCATATATCCTCACTACTTATAGATAGTATGACGTGTTTTCTTTCAATGTTGAGTTCTTAAAATGATATTAACTCATTTATAACATTCATTGATACAGTTATATTCCGTATTTTTTAATCCCAATCTCCAATATTGCCCTGGCATGATGCAAATTTACCTGTTTCTCTTTCAAGCTAATATTTTCCCTTTCTTCATTGCTATGGAAGACTATACAGGTACCATGCCTGCCTCACTCACAACTCACACCCATAAGTACCTCTATCCTACAGAAACTTTTTTTTAATTTTAAAGAACAAAAATCTATACCTATTGATATTGGTTCCATATCTGTGAATTCCAGGCTTTGTGCTATCTTACTTTTAGGCAGACATCAGTATATACTTACATTGAAAGTATGATTGTGAAAAGCGATCATTCTGCCTATTTTGAGGATTAACCTGTTTGCTTTGCTGCTTTCCAGTTCCTTAATGGATCTACCAAGTATCCTGTGTTCTCAAATAGATTGTAAGCTTCTTAGCAACAGAGAATAAAGTGTCCATTTGTTTACTTATTATCAGCATAATATCAAACAGGGATGGACATGGTAATTAATGCTGCATATAAGCACTTGTTGATGTGCCTTTTTCTTCAGATAGGTAAAAAACCAAAACTTAAATTTATTTTAAAAATGATTAATACTTGATAGCTTTAACATCCTTTTATGACACATCCTTTGGTATTTCTTCTAAGTAAATTTGATCACCTTTTAACGAATTCAAGGTACAACCAAAACAGTTTGAAAAATTTGGTTTTACTATTATGTCCCTTTATGTTTGAACCTAAATAAGTATGAAACATCTCAAGTTGAGAAACAATTCCCTCTAAAGCATCTTTAAAGTGAAACTGTGCTTGTCTGATAAAGGCTTTTTCTCTCTCTCTGTTTTAATGATAGCAGGTCAAGAATAAAAGAGAAAAGCAGATTCCCATTGGATATGTCTTGCCTGTAACACATACTTATTTTTCTTTATTTCCATTAAAATGATCTATATTTAATAATATCAGTTCTTTTTATAACTATTTGATAAAGTGTCTTAGAAGCCAATACTAGGCCAACTGGCTCATATTTTAAGAGTCTCAAAAAATTAAAATTGTAACCTCTGGCTAATGAAGTGTGTGAGTAGTTCATTAATTTATTACATTTCAGTTAAATTAGGGGAAAATAATTTTGTTTAATTACAGCAACTAATCTTTGTAAACATTCTATTTGATCTAGCTGAGTTTCATTCTAACAGTAATTTCATTTTGTTGTTAGAAATTTATCTTTGTTTTATGGATTAGGGACAGAGTGATAATAATCTCAGGAAATCCGAGCCCAGATTATGGGACAGATACCATCCAGCCAGAGAACCACACCACATGCAATCACTTCCCAAAATAGTACAGAACTGCATAAAGAAAACTCAATCCCATACAAAAGATTCTTTTCAGTGTGGACCCCAAGTTCCTGAGTAACATGTGTTTTGCCAAGAAGAATACATTAAGAGTGTGAAGAAGAGGGAGTTCAACAATGCCAAGACTATGAGTGCAGCTGCACAGGCTTTTAAGGTCCTTTAAGGCCAAGGAGGGTTAAGCTCAAGATCCCAAAGGGTAGCAGACACAAGCTCAAGGCACTTACCCAAAACACCCATTCCACACTCAGGGAGAGTAAATCACAACCACATTGCCAAGGGCTTCTGTCTCTGCCAGTCATAGGCCAAGGCAGCCAAGCTCCAGGTCCTAGCTGTACTATTTGCTTTGACTCTATGGCTGTCACACCAGGCTCTCAATCCAAAGTAGTCAAGCCCCTGTGAAGGCTCCACAGTGGCTTTTTTCTGTGAATGAGATAATAGAATAAGTGGAATGACTTTCGGGTCTCCTTTCGGCTACCATTCTCTCATGCCATTTGTACAGATTAATCTGAATCAAGAAATAAAATAGCCCCAGAACATAGTTAATGAGAAATAAGGGTATAAATAAGCAATATATATGGGAATTTACACATTCTCTTTTCTTCAACTTGACTTTGTGAGATAAATACGCTAAGTAATTATGATATCTCTAACATAACTATGAAGAGAATTATCAAACAAGTTATGTTTATGTGAGCCAAAGACTAATTTCTTCCTTGCTGCTTTTGAGGTTGTTTTAATTTTTTAAACCAAGTTGTCAAGATATTTAGCTGTTTATAGTACCTATCACAGTGAGTAACTTGATTTTTCAGTAGCAAATAAGTGCTTACATCACAACAAAATATTTTGAAGAGAAAATGTGCATAAAATGCTGCAAATGCAAATAGCATGAAATTTATATTGACTCTTTAATTTTACATTTGATGAAACATAAAATGTATATTAGCACATGTTTTGGTGTAGTTTTTTGTGATACTTATTGCAAAAAAGAGAAATCACCTTAAAAATAAAATGTGTGGTAGGAAAAATCTGCTTGTATCTGTTTGTGATTAACCATAAAGCTTCCATATGTGGTACCTCTCGTTGGATTCAGGTTGTCCACAGTAACTTGATCAGGGGTATAATTACACTCTTCTTGAATCAAGAAAGTCAAATAATGTCAAAAACAATCACTTGACTTGTAGATGTTTTGAGAATTAAAAGCTGAAAAAATGCAGATAGCATGACTTCAACTTGTCACCAAATCAAGCTGATCTAGCATAACCTGCAAACTGAAACGGTTGAAAGCTGTGCAATAGAAATAATGATGTAATAAGTCTCTGAAAGGCTTCTACATTTATGTATATATGAAATACATGTTTACATATATAGACTGCATAAACTTAAAAGTTCCTAAATTTTCTAATCATATTGACTGCTATCTGCATGAAATCTTTGAACTTTTTTTGATCTTTATCTGCTTTCAAATCGTTTGTTAAACTTCAACATTAATACAAAGAAGCACTTGACTCAAGTATTATCAAAGTGAAATCATAATATAGATGAGATATAATAGATACACATTAACTATTAGATCTTGAAGGAAAGTCAAGTTAGGATCAGGACTGAGTTAAATAAAACTATTACTAGAGACTAGTTAATATCATCATTCAGAAAAGAGATCACCCAACCACAAGCTATCCAGGAGCCCACTTAGTCACTCACTGGAATAATATTCTACCATCTAGAAATTGCAAGGCATTTAGGGTTTCTGTGTCAGGAACTGCAAGCAAAGACCAAGTACAAATTACTTATTATGTCACACTGAAGAATCAATACATAGAATTTAGTTTTTGAGTGTCTACCGCTTTATGAATGTATGCATTGCCTAGTTTGAAGCTGCTTTCTGAAATCAATTCTGATATCTTCAACTAAAATTGTTACTAGGTTATACAAATGGCAGCAGCAACTGATGATCACTATATAATTTTCCAAACTAAGAAAAACACCTCTCACAAGAGAGAATGTCTTTTACACATTTCATACCACATCAAAAGCACATGCCCCACTTTTTTTTTTCAAATTCTGCTTTATTTAGTCTCTATTAAAGAATAGGGAGGTATATGCTAATCTGTATAGTTAAATTAGTCCTATGCCATGTCTGCAGTATATCAGATTTCATTTATTTTCAAAATAATAGATGAAAGTAAAATTTGTTCAGATTACTTTTATTATAAACATAAACAATGAAAACATTAGATTTTGTTTTAATTAAACTAATTAGGTTTGTGGAATTGCATATACTACTTTTTTGGTAGAATCTAATAATTTTTGTTGGCATTACTTGCTAGCCCCCAAAGCAAAGAACATTTTAATCATACCGCTCTTCTGTTTTTCACTTTTCCTTTGTTTCTTTTTCTTCTGAGGCAGAGATACAAAAGTAGAGAACTCAACTTTGGACTCGCAACAGAAAATATCCTCCCAACAATTCTTACTAAATATGACAGTGCTGTCTGAGCAGGTTGTTCATAGAACAACCTAAGTTGCAAGTTGATTCCCCAGCTAAAAAGGTCCTGCCCCATTATTTGACATTCTTGATTCAAGTGGTGTATAATTATAGCCCTAATCAAGTTTCAATAGTCAGCCTTAATAAGAATCAGAAGCTTGAATTTCATTGTCAACCATCACTTAGTTTCATAAAGAATGAGTGCTGAGAATGATCCGGCTTTTAGGAGTGAATTTGCTGAATTCCATATCAGCCTAAATCTTCCATATCTCACTAGCCTAATTAACTAGTGCCTATACTTGATGTTATAATCCAAGTATGAGTACAGTAGACTAATGTTCAGAGATTCATGAGTTACTGACATCTCAGCATGACTGGATTTATCCACTTATTTCCTAAGATGAGTTTTGAGAGAGGGATTAAGAGAAGAAGAAGTGGGTAAAGGAAACCAAGAATGAGAAAATTTTGTCTATACATAGCTTAGGTTGCAACTGTTTTATTAGGGAAAATTATCTAATTGACTCCGAGTACTAAATATATTGAGCTTTCCTGACCGCACCTACTGTAATAAAAGTATCTAAATGAGCATCCACCTCATTTAAAAAAATTTTTTTTTATGAAGAATGATTCCAAGTTGTTGGTCCGCAGCAGGGCAGAAAAACACTATCAGCAATTTAACACAGAAGTCAATAATTTTGCTTTCTCCCATTTCCCAGGGCCAAAGCCCATTCATGAGCTATAATGTATTTGAAGACACCATCCTGATCTCATAATAACATGTGTTAGTTGCTGTTTCACATTTTAATAGGGATTGGTAAAAGTGGATTTCATGGTGGGAGAAGGAAGCATAAGAGAAGAAATTTTACCTACTCTAGCACCAAATTTGAGGTATATAATCCAACATGTATCAATAGTGAAATGGTTTTGTAATTTCTGTTTATTTTAAAAGATACTCTTTGTCTAATTCAAAGAATAATTTCACGGAGTTTCCTTAATCCTCCCTGCTATGAGATAGTCACATAGATGTATTTGTCCATTTGAAATCATGGGTATCAGTGACAAATATTTGTATTTCTACATATGAATTCTAAGGATGCTAAAAAATATAAGCTAGATTTTTTATAATTTTTAAAGATTTATTTATTTTTTATTAGAAAGTCAGATATGCAGAGAGAATGAGATACTGAGAGGAAGATCTTCCATCTGCTGATTCTTTCCCCAAGTGCCCATAATGGCCGAAACTGAGCCAATCTGAAGCCAGGAGCCTCCTCCAGGTCTTCTATGTGGTTGTAGGGTCCCAAAACTTTTGGCAATCCTCGACTGCTTTACCAGGCCACAAGCAGAAAGCTGGATAGGGAGCGATGCATGCAAGGTGAGGATTTTAGCCACTAGGCTGCTGCACCGTTCCATAAACCAGATTTTTTTTCTTGATTCCATTATCCCCAAATTTTGAATAACAAACTATAGTAGCACAGGAAGCTTTCAGTATGTTTTGTTAGCTTTTTCTTTGAATGTTAGTTTTGTGTGTATATTTAAGTGTTGAGTTTAATGTTTTTAATATGTGAAGCATGTCAGTCACATACTAACCATGCATCTATTACATTTAAGCACTAGGAAGCTCAGCAAATATATATTTCTTTTGTCTACTCTTTTATTACTTACAAGTTGATTTTACGCATGGAACTTGGGAGATGACATCACTAGAGACTTGGCAGATATTAAAAGGTCAATAGACAAGTGGAATGAACTATACTGTCGATAAATTAAGCCAATTAGATAAATGACACGGTTCCTTAAAAAAACAATATACCAAAATTTACTCAATAAGAAATAAAGCAGCACTGTTTTCCATAAAGAAATTGGGTTTAGAGTATAAAACAAAAAGAATAATGAAACCTTCAAATGAATAAATCTTCATGTGGCTACACTAGTAAATTTCAGTAAATATTAAGAAAAAGGCTAACATAATTTCTACCCAAATTCTTTGGGAAAAAAATAGAAACGTTTTGAATATTTTCCCATACTGTTTCAGGAAACCAGCAGTCATCCAAGTATCAAAGTAAGATGAAGATATTATTGAACAACAAAATCTCAGACAGCATACCTCACAAGCACAAAAGCAAAATCTATCAATAAAATGTTGCAAAAATGAATCTAATAAAACACGAAAAGGAGACTGTACCAAAAACAATTGAGGTTTATTCCAGGAAGGCAAGGTTCAAATTCATTTCCTGTAATGTTTATGTGACAGGCTTTTATTAAAATAAAGCATGAAATAGTATCATCACACTCAAAAAAAGCATTTGACAAACATTTCGGCATTTATTTTTGTCCAAAAATCTCAGTGAGTGAGTCTTAGTGAATCTTTTCCAGCTGATAAACACTCTTTAAAACCTTACAGGTAATATTTGTCCCCTTGGGATCAAAGACAAGGCAAATATGTTGTGACTCAGTATGATCATTCTGCATAAGAGTAGGAATTCAAGTTAGCGAAATAAGACAAAAACGAGAAAGAAAAGGCATTAAATTAGAAAAGAATAATCAAAAGCATGTTTGCAGGCAAAACAATCATTCGTGTAAAAATTCCAACAGAAATCACAGAAAAGTTGCAAGAATAAATGAGTTTATCAAATTTCCAGAGCATAAAGTTGCTGTAGAATTCACTTGTCTATGTAACAGCAACAGTGTTAGAATTATAATAAAATGTTAATACCACTTTAAGCAACGATAATCAAAAAGTAATTAGATACAATCCTGTAAAAATCATGTAATCAAATTCCACAAAATCTTTGAGAAATATTTAAGATATAAATATGTGAAACAATAAATTATGCTCATAAATAACGAGTCTAAATATCGCTAAAATATGTGTTTGCCTAAAATGTGTCCTTTATTTAATTTAAAATAAAAGTCCTATTAGGATATTTTTAGCCTTAATAAATCAGCTTATTTTAAAATCATTATGGAAATCACAGGATGTAAATTTGCCAAAACATATTGGAAAAAGAACAATGTTGGCACTCAATCACTGCCTGATTACATAGTTTATAATATGTCGTACTGTTGTGAAGATAGACAAATAGCTTAGTAGATTAGCTAGGCAATAGATGTACACATGAATGCAGAGAGAACCACTTTTAAATAACCATGTCAAGGCAATTTGATGGAGAAAAGATGATCTTGTATAACATTATGCTATACTCATCAGCTCGCTCTATTAGAAGTAGGACTGTGAACTTTATTAATAACCCTCAAATAAATAAAAAGAAATGTTTAAGAACTGAAAATACATTTTTCTGGGAGAATTCAGAAGAGTAAATCTTACCTTAGTTGAGTTTGGTAAAGATGGCTTAAATGTGACAAAATATGGAGGATGAAACTTGAAAAGACATGAATATGTACACAACATCATTTATTATTAAGGAAAAGCAAATTAAAATTGAATGTGTATGAGAGGCAAATATTTCCTGCTTTTTATTTTGAAACTTATTATTTTGAAAAACAGTTTGCTTATTTGAAAGGCAGAGTGACAGACACACACACACAGACACTCAGAAAGGGAGAGAGAGATCTTCGATCAGCAGTTTGGCCAAAGGCAGGAGTCAAGCACCCCACGTAACCTGGAGAAACCCACTGTTTACTGTCTCAGGGTCGCATTACAAGGAAGCTGAATCAGAGGTTGTGGAGCCCCCAGCTGTAGGCAACTGCCTAGGTTGAGTTGTCCTTAGGCAAGTGTTTCATTGTTGGGAGAAAAGCTGCCATTCTGGGTTTGATTACTATTAACTCTGTGTTAACTATACCAGTGTGCCAACATAGTTGCTCTGATGTAGTGTGACAACAAGGAGAGGTGCATTTTTGGCCTATGCTCTTCCAGGGACACAGGAGAGAAAACTGAAACATCTATCTCATTCACCTTCTCACCTCCCCCAACCCTCTCCATCCTAATTGGAGGCTCACATGGGTCTATAACCCTATCACCTTTGTGATAAATATTAATTTTTTAAAAAAGAAGTTGAGGAACTGGGACTTGAATTAGCATTCTGAAATGAAATGTGAATATCTTAAGCAATGGTTTAATCGGCTACAACACAATGCTTAACGCTAAGCTTATTGTAAAATTTTTCCATGCAAAATTGGATTTTTAAACATAATTTGTTAATCTTTTGTTTAATGGGTTTTGAATTTTTTGTTGTGATTAAAATGTATCCCCACCTCAATATAATAAAAATACTCACATGTTTACATTTAGTGCCTGTATCAGTTCATCTCTCACATTTGTGTCTCCAACTCATTTTAACTGATTGTAGAATATGATGTTAGAGACAAATCAAATTATGTATTTTTAGAATGGCTAGTCAGTTATTCCAATACTATTGATCAAATAGGCTTCTAGCCTCTTGCTGGCTTATATAGTTATCTTTACATATTCACATTCTCTCTGTGTTTATTATATTGTGTATCATTATTATTTATTCAATCCCTTTAGATCGTTTATTAAAAAATACACACATATCACACTTGTTTTTAAAAGAAAGTGGATTTTGCTTTTAATTCACCTGAATGGGAAGCAGACGGCAGAAGACAGAGAAAAAGAGGTGTTTCCTCAACTGGTTCAGTGTCCAAATGCTTAAAAGAGCTGGGGTTCAGGCCTAAACTCAAGAGTCTACCCGCGTGCTGCTTTGTAGCTTGAGCATTAGCAAGAAACGGAAACTGGAAGAACAGGCTAGAACTGGAACCAAGACCCTCGATAAGCGGTGCAGCCTAAACCAAGCACCATCATAACCGCTATTATCAAACATCTGCCCTGAATACCATACTCTATTAACTACAGTCTTTTTAACCCTGGTAAGGTTCATTTTCCATATTTCTTTTGCTTTTCACAGGAATGTTCAGTGAAAACATCTGAAAATTAATTCTATGGAAAAAAAATACAAGAGATTACATGAAGAATATATTCACAGTATTGGCTGGAAGAGCGGGTTTACCTTTGGAGTGAAGCTGAAATAAAGGGACAGTTTGGTTTATTAAAAATGTCTGAACATTTTCAACAAAATCAGCATTAAAGCTCAAATGACGAGAAAAGGAAAGTAGGAGTTGACCAGACAATTGAAGATTGGTGAAAGCAAATGAGGGAAGGTAGTTTGTTAAAAAACAAAACAAAACAAAAACAGAATTGGAAAGAGCAGATGTAGAGAGATAGTAACCTTAAAGTTATTTATATTCCACACTCTCCCCCCCTAGAGTCCTAGCAGTGACAGTAGGGATGAGGGCTCAGGAACAGCTGTATAGGCTGGGTTCCAACAGTAGGATAAGGGGAGCTGCGGTTGCTGTGGAGATAAAACCACAACTGTCAGCGATGGGATGTCTGTCCTGAGGAGGCTCTCTGTGACCTGAATATGCTTTAAGTGTGTTCCTTGAAGAATCGTGTGTTGAAAACTTGGTCTTCAGTCTAGCAATGTTAAGATATGATTGGGCCTGGGTGGTAATGAGGCCACTAAAGATCCTGCCATGCTTTAATCCTTTTGTGATCCTGGTTAGTTCTCCTCAGAGGTTTGTGATGCAAACACAAGCCTGGGCCCCAGCCTCCCCCTGGTTTCCAGGCCTTTCAAGCATCCTCTCCTTTTCTGTCTGTTTCCAGTCAGATTAGAACCAAGTCAAGTCATCTCCCTTTGCAGATGATATGATCTTGTGTATGGAAAATCCTAAAGAATCCAAAAAGACTAGAACTAATAAATAAGTTAAATCAGTTTGGAAGATAGAGTGTCAATGTGCAAAATTTAATTCTGTTTCTGTGCACTGCCAACAAACAATATAAAAATTAAATAACAAATACAGTCCCATTTGCAACAGTGTCAAGAACAAAATATTAAGAAATAAGTTGAATAACAGAAGCCTAAAACTTATAAATTAATCTACACACTCTCAAAAACTTAGTTGTCTTATACTACACATATACACAAATGATCCTACAGTTATAGGATCTGTTGGGAATTCAAGGGATCTTAAATAGCCAGAACCGTCTTGTTGGGGATGGTGCTGTGGCGCAGAGCGTTAAGCAACTGTGTGCAGTGCCCGCATCTTGCACTGGAGAGACAGACTGAGTACAACCCATGCTGTTCTTCTTCCAATCTAGCTTCCAGCTATTGCACCTGAGATAGTAACAGAAGATGGCTCAAGCGTTAGACACTTGCAGTCCATATTGGAGATCTGAATAGAGTTCAATGCTCTTGGTTCAGCTTGACCTAGTTGTGGCTCTTGTAGCCAATGAGAGAGTGAATTAGCAAATGCAAGATCTGTGAATGTGTATGTGTGTCTCCAATCTCTCTAGTTTTCAAATAAATAAAATAAATCTTAAAAGATAAAAGGTGAAGTTGAAAGACTTACTACTTCTTAATTTCAAAACATTCTGTAAAGCAACAGTGAATACAATGTAACACTATTGTAATGACAAAACAGATCAATAAACTAGAATTAATAGATCATAAAGAAACTCCTACATTGACAATTATTTTTTTAAAAGATTTTTTTTGAAAGGCGGATATACAGAGAGGAAGAGAGACACAGAGGAAGATCTTCTGAATATTGATTCACTCCCCAAGTGACTGCAATGGCTGGAGTTGAGCCAATCTGAAGTCAGGAGCCAGGAGCTCTTTCATGTCTCCATGTGGGTGCAGTGTCCCAATGCATTGGGCCGTCCTCAACTGCTTTCCCAGGCCACAAGCAGGGAGCTGGATGGGAAGTGGAGCTGCTGGGATTAGAACCGGCGCCCATATGGGATCCCAGGGCTTTCAAGACGAGGACTTTAGCCGCTAGGCCACGCCGCCAGGCCCATGCCCATTTATTTTTATCTGATTGCATGGGATATCTTTATGCTTTTGAACTGATTGAATCAATGCATAAAACCTGCTAATTGTGATAAAGTTCAATTAATGTATGTTTACTTTTATTTATAATGTTGTTCTGAGAAATCATTGTTTACTTGAAAGAAACACTGATTTATTCTTAGTTTTCTTCCTCTCGTACATTGAAATCTTAGTTATTTACAATGTAAAAGAACGGTCAAAAGACTGTGTAAGGATACTCAGCTTTTCAAAACGATTTGAATTGTCTTATCATTCTAATAAAAATTAATTGTCTGGGCCCGGCACAATAGCATAGTGGTTAAAGTCCTCGCCTTGCATGCCCAGGATCTCATATGGGCGCCGGTTCTAATCCAGGCGGCCCCACTTCCCATCCAGCTCCCTGCTTGTGGCCTGGGAAAGCAGTTGAAGACGGCCCAATGCATTGGGACCCTGCACCCGCGTGGGAGACCCGGAAGAGGTTCCAGGTTCCTGGCTTCGGATTGGCGCGCATCGGCCCGTTGCGGCTCACTTGTGGAGTGACTCATCGGACGGAAGATCTTCCTCTCTGTCTCTCCTCCTCTGTGTATATCTGGCTGTAAAAAAATGAATAAATCTTTTAAAAAAATAAATAAATGGGCATAATAAGTCTCATAAGTTTTATTACCCAGAATAGAGGAGTTTTACATCTTGACAACAAGACAAACAACCCCATTAAAAACTGGATAAAGGTTCCTAATTTTTTTGGAAGGAAGATACAAAAAATGACCAGCAATCACATGAAACTCTTCTCTTCGGTAGTCATCAGGTAAATGCAAATGAAAGCCATAACCAGATGCCACCTTGCACCTGCTAGAATGGGTATACTCATAATGTACAACAAGAAGTACTGAAAAGAAACTAGACACTTCATTCACTTCTGGTAAAAACGTAAAATTGGACAGACATTTTGAAAAACATTCTGACAGTTTCTCAAATGAATTGAGAGCCAATATGTGACTCAGAAATTCCTCTTCTATGTGAATACCCGAAATAAAAACAGCTCCACACAAAATCTTACTATAGGAAAATTTATAACCATATTATTCATAACAAAAAAGTGGAAAAACTTCAGATGTTCATGAATTGATGAATGAATAAGCAGCATGTTAAATATACAGTTGAGTGTTATTTGACAATACAAATTATTTGACAAAATATTATTTCGTGGATTAAACTGCTACCTGCAATGTTGGCATTCTGTGTGGTGCTGGTTAAAGTCCTGCCAGTTCCACTTCCAATACAGCTCCCTGCTAATCTTCCTGGGAGAAACAGCACACAAGATGGGCTCCTATACCCACATGGGAGACCCAAGCAAAGCTCATAGTTATGGCTTAGCTCAGTCTCAGCTATTACAGCTGTCTGGAGAGTGAACCAGTGGATGAAAGGCTCTCTCTCTGTGTCTGTCACACACACACACACACACACACACACACACACACTTCTCAGTTCTTAAAATAAATAAAATGCATTGTTCAAAACTTACTGCTTGCTCAAGGGTGCTATGCTTTAAGGCAGACCTACTTTTTCCTCTATTTTCTCTTGATCCTCTCTGAAAACTGCTATAGGTAGAAGAGATCCTTGGTGAGTTCTTTAACATAATGTTAGTAGATAGCGGTGTGACAGGTGAAACTAAGCCTAGAATCCTGCCTTTAGATTTGTGGAGTGAGCAGTAATTGATGAGTCTTTCATTGGTACTTTGTTGCTGATGTTACTCACTGTGGGGACACTAACAGTCTTTGTGTTTGAGATAGATGTTGTTTTAATTTGCACAGGGGCAGTCTATCATTGCCCAATATTTGGAAAACAACAGAGTGCAATCTTTCCTTTCTAGGGAGCACTCTACTTGCAATGTATTTATTTACAATTTGGCATATGCTGATTGATAGAGTGGCAGTGATGATGCGGGTGACACAGTCATTAGCACCAACTGGGATTTCTCTAGCTCATGAAAAGGAACTAGGGAAAAGATTCCCAAACCTGGGATGTACAAGGTCTATGTGATGAAACAGCAAGAAGTAGGTATAGAAGATGAGATGAATGTATATACTGAAACAATCCTCAAGATTGAGAATCAGAAATTGCTGAGATAGGAATAAAATTGAATATAGGAGCAGCTAACTTAAGGTCACAGAATTGGAAGCTGCATCATACACACACACTCCCACTATGTATTGATCTCTTTCTGTCAATCAAACGACTCCTTCCCCAAGCCGTATTCTTTCTCCCCTGGGGCATTGGTGTAGTACCATGTAATCACTTCCCTTTCCAGGCTCAGAGAGGACCAGGCAACAGGGAGAGGCACTCTCTTTTTTTCCTGCGGACAAAGGTAGAAGTGGGAGCATCCTTCTTCCAGCTTTCCCTTCTCTGTCCACTTCACTTCTAATACTGCCCTCATGTGTCTGGGATTTCTCCAACTTTTAAACAAACTTTACAAAAGCAAAACAAAGCCAATCAAAAAGAAGTAAAGTTGGTTCAAAACATCTCCACATGGCATTTGGCATAATAGTTAAAATGCCAGTTAGGCCCGTGAATGTCCTATCAAAATAGTTCTGGCTCCACTCTGTTCCAGCTTCCTGCTAATATGTATCCTGGAAGGTGACAAGTGATGACAAGTGATGACTCAGTATCTGGGTATTTCTGTTTGCCTCTTTCTTTCAAATAAATTAATTACTAATAAAAAAGCATTAGTTGGTAATAATATGTGCTACGATATGGATAAACTCTGGAAGCATGTTAAGTGAAAAAAGTTAGGCACAAAATATATCTATATCTATATCTATATCTATATCTATATCTATATCTCTATCTCTAGATAGAGATAGAGATATATATACTGAATGATTTAACTGATATAAATTGTCCAGACTAGGCAAATCCCTGGAATGAGAAAGTAGGATGGAGTGGATGGGGAATGGCAAATATTAACTAAGCTGGCTTTATTTGGGGTGCTGAGTGTTTCTAGAATTTGATGGCGATCATGGCACAGAAATTTGTGGCTATGTTACTTACACATGTCAGTTTTATGATATGCCATTTATGTCTCAGTAAAGTTATTTTTTGATGATGATGGCGTTAAATGTTGGCTGTTTAACGCCAATAAACTGTTTAACGCAATAAACTCTGTATATATAGTTATTATATTCTCTATGCCACAAACTCATAGTAAGAAAAAAAAGTCAGATTTACTTAAGAATGTTTTTTACAAAGTGTTAAAGCTCTTACTTTTGTTACATTTTAACCCTGAGTACATAACTCATTAATATTCTGTTTGACAAGACAAAAAGCATACTTAAGAGG
The DNA here is from genome assembly GCF_030435755.1 of Ochotona princeps. Taxonomy (NCBI): domain Eukaryota; kingdom Metazoa; phylum Chordata; class Mammalia; order Lagomorpha; family Ochotonidae; genus Ochotona; species Ochotona princeps. The sequence goes on from NC_080836.1 coordinate 44,882,526, forward strand.
CTTCTCCTGAATACTGAAGTGGGATGGCTGTCCCCAGGAAATGTACTCTTTTTCTTCAGCTTTATTTGACTGAAACAAAATGATTGTACATGATTGTAGGACACAGAGGGATTTTTCAATACATGTATACATTATATAATGCTCAAATTGGAGTAATTAGCACATCTAACACCTCAAACATTTATAACTTCTTTGCAGTAAGAACACCCAAAATTCTCTCTCCTAGCTATTTTGAAATGGATAACACATGATTATTATTATTAACTGCAGTCACTCTGACACAATGGAACAGCAGAACACCTTTCTTTCAGTTGCAATTTGCATCTGGAAATGTACTGGCAAGCTTGTTTGGCTTGTAAATGTACTTACTTTTTCACGATACATAATTTTTTACTAAAAAGTGGCAAATTATTTTTTCACCTATAGGTATTTGTTGGGAATTATTCAAAAATTTTATAAAGTCTTCTACTTCTAGCAAAAGAATAGGTAGTAGCTTCTATCAGTGTTGAAATTTAAAATTTCAACAAACAATGTGCGTTTTACACTTGCAGCTTTTTATGTAAACTCAATATTTTCCTCCTACTTGATGAGATTGGTAGTAAGAATTGTGAATATGATTTTTCATTTTGTGTAATGAAATGTATTGTTTGGAAACTCATAAAGTCATTTAATATTCTCCAAATGATTAGTGCAGTATTTGTATTTGTACAGGTTGCATTGAAAATACAAGAAATATATAGTTTCAAACTACACACTGAAACAAACCTTTAAGAAACTACTCTGTAAATTTTGGCAAGGAATTAAACAAGAACATTTGGCATTATCTGGAAATGTTGCTAAAATGCTCTTGCAGTTTCCAAATATATACCTGTGGGAGGCCACATTTCACTCTTTTTCTTGAGCCAAAATTGCAAATCTATAAGAATTAAATGAAGACACAGATTTAAGATATTAAGACAAATATTCAAGAGATTTAAATATATATAAATATCAACTCTTTCATTATGGAAAATTGCATTTATTTTCCACAAAATACATAGCTTCTGCTAACATTCTTTTGGTTAATTCTTTCATATTCCAACTAGTTAATAAAGAACAGTATTTGATCATTTGTTTTAATTTCAAATGGATTACAATTCAATAGCTATCATCCACATTAAAAAATCTTTGAGCATCTCCAACAATCCTTAAGAATATAAAATAATTCCTAAACCAATAATCATTGAAAATGTTGTCTTTAAAGCTATAAAAGAGTATTTAAGAGTTAAAAAAAAACAAAAAAGATGATATTGTGATCATTAAAAAGAGTTTTCCTAATAGAATAACAGAAAATACTGTTTTGTTTTGCAAACACTTCTCAATGTTAATATGCCAGACACTATCATAAGAACTCTACTACTGATAATTCATTGAATCTTCTGCACAATTTGGGGAAGTATGTCTTATTATTATCTTTTTAAAAAATATATAACACACCGAGAATTAAGCTATTCAAAGCCATACAGCTAGTAAGTACCAGAGGCGTATTTGAAACTAGTTTGCTTTCATAACATATGGATCTCATTACTAGGTATAAAGATGTGACAACAGAACTGCTGATCACACCATAAGGTATTTTGGAACGTAATTCCCACCTTCTACATATTTCCAATGCATTCAAAATCAATTTAAATATTTGTCATATCATATTTCATTAAGTTAAAAAGCACTTTGCAAACTGATATTATACTTCCCATTTTGCAAAGAAGAAAACAAAATTTACAGATATTCAATGTCTTGTTCAAAGTTATAGCTATTTTCGAACAGATGACCTAGTTGATGGTTCAGTCCCATTTAGTTTTTAACCCATGTCTCCTCAGCATTTTCATTTACAACCCTAAAGACAAGTATTTCACATATTCTACAAGAAACCAGACTTAAAATGAAACAAATCTGAAAACACTGGTATTCTAAGCATCTTCATTTACTAGAACATCACTATTGCATACAAATGAATAATTCTCTAGGGTTGTCTATCTATCCATCTCTATTCAGAACTAGGATTTTAAATGTTTAAGATTTATTTATTTTTATTGGAAAGGTAGATTTACAGAGAAAAGGAGAGAGAGAGAAAATTTCAGTGTGCTGGTTCACTCCCTAACTGGCCGCAACAGCAGAGCTGAGGCAATCCGAAGCCAGGAGCCAGGAGCTTCTTCTGGATATTCCCATGCAGATGTAGGGTCTCAAGGCTTTGGGCTGTCCTCTACTGCTCTCCTAGGTCACAAGCAGGGAGCTGGATGGGAAGTGGAGCAGCTAGCACATGAACCAGAGATCATATGGTATCCTGGCACTTGCAGGACAAGGATTTAGCCATTGAGCCATTATGCCAGATCCCAGATTCAGGATTTCTATAAATTGTACAGATACAGAATTAAAGCTACAAGCTCATGTTATGCCAAAGCATGAAACCCATCCCCGTAATATTGATTGTAAATAGCTGCTCTGATATATGCAAATTCTCACTTATGAACATTGTCAATATTAGACCATTATTGTGTGTGAATAAGTGTGAAACTCAACCTCTGGGAGTTTAGAGATACAAGAAATTTTCTTTTGTATTTTTGATTTTTTATTAAAATTTTCTGTATCAAAATGAGCTACACATAACACTAACTTCTTTAATTGCTACTTTTTCTTGTCACCAGCATGTTCTTTTCCTACGTGTTCTACATTTAAAATGACATTATTTCACTTTTATCTTCATATTTCTCTACAGTGCTGCATTTACTCAGCCTCGGTTTTGGTAACATTTTCTATTCCATAAAAATAGGAATGAAAACAATCTCAGTTACACAGCAAGGGGGAAAGTAAAATAAAGGAAGGAAAAGCCAGTTGCTACATACTGGTTTGTTTTGATAATGCTCTTAATAAACACAGCACATTAAGTCATTGGAAAATTTTCTGCTTTTGTTTACTAGTTTGTAATTATCACTTGTAATATCTAATTTTCTTCTGTATATAGATCTCTGTTTGTGTCTGTTTTAAATTAATTTTTTACCAGGTTTGACTGCCATTTCAGATCATTTGCACATTAGAAGACACTGGACATACTGAGGCCAAGCTTCATTACTAATAAATCAGAGTTTCTCATTAAGAGCTAATGAGCTCTTATATTGTCCCTCTGATTATTACCCCTGTTTCATTTGGAAAGGAAAACATTTTGTCTTTTTTATTTTCTTTCTCTAGCTTACCTTTTAAGGCATGAGGTTTTTTCAGGAACAATAGTTCTATGACTATAGTAGGGTTTGAGTCTTGCTGCCTCTTACCCTGGTAAGACAAAGAGGCAGTGTTACATTTTAGATTATTAAGAGTGTTGTCTCTTAATTGATTTAAATGTAAGATTGGATCCTTGCTCTGACTTTATCCTCAAGATAATATTGCATGTTTTGGTTAGTTTTGCCATGCCTCACCTTCCTCTGGTCAAAAGAATACATTCAATGATTATGTGTAAACATGACTAATTGAAGAAATACGTGGAATGCATACAGCACATAGACTGGCACATGACAAATGCTCCGTCCTAGGAATTTAGCACTGGAAAGGAAAGGGAATCCTCCAGGTAATGTGTGCCCTCCCTACTACCAGCCATTCTCCCTACTTGCTCGACAGAGCTCTTTATTTGAAAGAGGGAGAAAATATAAGCTTTCCTCACATACATAAAGGTTTATTTCTGCTTTGTTTTCAGATAAGTAGTGTGAAATAGCAGTGAATTTAAACTATAAGAGAAAAGAAATATGGTAATATTCCAGGAGAGCAATAATGGAAAATGAAATAGCCAGACACGCAATATGCCCTTTGCAAATACAGAATTGGTTAGTAGTGAAAAAAACCTCATTAATTAATTAATAGATGCATTAACATACTATAGAAATCAATTAAAAAGAAATATATAGTAATATTCTCAGATAAATGTGAAAAATATTGAACTCATAAAAGAACAATATTTTTACGAAAAGAATATGCAAAAAATAAACAAAGGGGAGTGGAAATGATAGAGAATTTTAAACAGACAATAAAAATAGTGTTAATATAAAACAACAATGACAATTAAAATATCTAAAAGCAAAGTTCAAGCAGTGTTTAAATCACGGAAAAGTATTAAAAACAAAATAGCATAGTCAGAGAACATATTTAAAAGTTTCAATCTCCAACAAATAAGAATTCCACAAAGAAAACAGAGGGAGGGGGTCAGAAAGGGAGGACTGTGCGAGAAGTCCTGGGAGAAAATTTCTTCAAATAAACTTGAGTTTACTGAGCATCCCCAGCATGTGGGAGTTAATAAAAATAGTTCAAGCTCATCAGTTATCACTAATTTTTCTATCTTCCAACTTCTAAAAATTTTGGTAGCTTCTTTTTATAAGGACGGTAGACTTTCACATGGATCTAAACTAATACTTGTACCTATTTTGTGTTCAATTGAAATTCTTTTGATTATCACTTTAAAAAATGCTAATGGCTTATGAATATAATCCAAGATCCATTGTGAAACTCTGTAGTAATGGATCTTGTAGCACAATAAATTAAGCCATCGTGTGAAGCACTTGCATCCCATATTGTTGTGCCTGGAATCAAGTAACACTACCCTAACTGAATGCATTAAGCTGCAGTTGATGACTCAAATACCTCTCTTCCTGCTAACCACATGGGAGACTCAAGTGAGTTCCTGCCTTCTGGTTTCAGTCTGGCCCAACCCCAGCTGATGTTTTAGTAGTGCACTAGCAATTGGAATAATTCCCTCCCATTCACTCTCTCTATCTATCCGACTTCCAAATAAAGAAGTAATTAAAACAAAGAAATTTACTGTATGTTTTCTCAATGAATAAATTCTTTACATGAACAGAGTCACAATGAAACCAATCCATAAGCTGTGTTCATGTTTTTAGTTACTCGTTGCTAACATTGTTAACTTCAGCATTTTTCTTGTTATTTTGGGGACTTAGTCTCTTTATAATGATGTTAATATTGAATTGCTAAGATGACATTTCAAAATAAGTAATGCTGAAGTTGGGTCTTACAGTGCAGTACATTAAACTGCCACTTGGGAAGCCTGCCTGGGATAGAGGCCCAACTCCACTTAAGAACCAGTTTCCTGCTAAAGTGTTCCCTGGGAAGCAGCGGGTGATGTCTCAAGTGCTTGTGCTTCTGCTGCATATCTAGGAGACTCAGATGGAGTTTCATGCTCCTGGATATGGCTGGTCTAGTTCTGGCTGTTGGGGGGTTTGGGATGTGTAACAACTGAAGGAAGGTTCTCTCTCTTTCTCTCTCCTCTCTCTTGCCTCTCTCTTTCCATGAGTCTACCATTGAAATAAATAACATTTAAAAAGAAAAAAAAGAGTGAAATACTGTCCACAAATTACTTATCATAGTCCTGAAACCGGTCAAGTGATTAACACATTTGATTAACCATTCTCTATCCCCATTCAGGATCTGTACCACACAATCATGCTGCATCTGAACAGACCTCCTTGAGTTTGCACTCACTAATTACTTCAATGCTGCTTGCTTCTAACTTAGATCCTAATTATGTAAATACAGCTCCCCCATGGGCCCTGCTAAAGGACACTATCAAAACAGGAAATCTGCTTTTATTCAGAAAGATGATTACATTCATGAGTCACGCAAAATTGTTAAATAATAAATTTTACAAGAAAAAAATAGATGCATTCTCAAGTTTTTCAAGTTAAACTGTGAAGTGTTAGTTAGTTGGTTCTTTTAAATAACCCAATCTGCATTTTTGTTTCCTTAAGAATAAGAGTTTAGAACAAATAAGCAAGCAAACAAAAGCTTATTTCTATGTAATCTTCCTCAGTAAGAAAATAACAGTTTTCCTGGGCCTCCAATAAATTCTTTCAGTAAATATCAACTATAAGAGAAGTTATATAACTGTTTTTAAAGCAGCCAGTTAGACTTTTAATTATTGTTAAAATAAAAATACAAAAGATACTAAATATGTTCTGATTATTTGGCTATGCACATTGTATTGTATTCTAAATTTTGGAAATGCTTCCTTTATCATCAGGAGCAACACAGCTGCAAGTTTATTCTAACGTCCAGATGGACTGTAATAGGGGACAAAAAGCCTGTGACTGAGAAACAGGGGACTGTTTCTCTAGCTCTAGGAGATAGGAGAGTTTGGAATAACTGTAGTTAACCAATTAATTTAGGTACAGTGTTTTTTAAAAAAGGTTACTTTTATGCATAAAGTGAAATAATACCCATGTGTGCCTACCACCCAAAGACATGTACTTATAAATACACTGCATGGGAATTTCCATCCTAACAGTAGAGAGCATGCTCATTGTGTAGAAAGGACACAGATTATCACCTGGGCTCACACTTGGTAAAAATTAAATTATTTCATATGTGTGGAATGAAACACTCCGATCATGTATTCTGAATGTATTGTCTACAGTAAACTGCCAGAAAATGTGATTGAGTTGGACTAGTTTCAGAACTATTGTAGGAAGTAAAAGTAGAAGGCTAAGCACCATAAATTATCCTATCATCAAGAGCATCTAAAATAATCACATTAGAAAACCAATCTCTTGATAAACAACAATTTTGATCTTCCTTACATTTCTAAATGAAAAGAACCCAAGGTGAAAAGCTGCGAGAAGTTTACTAAGCCATTTCTCAACTTTTCAAAAGAATAGTGGCAGCACATGTACTGTGGATATAGGGCCATATGAAGTGAGACAGGGAAAAGCCATAGAATGAGCAAATACAGTGGATGGAGGAAGCCACTTGTATTATAATTTTAATTAAACCAATCCCTTGTGTTGCTGGAAATATGAAACTAATGAAGTGTTTCCAAAGGCACTGTCTTCCAGTTTTGATTCTTAGAGTCAATCGCATATTTCTTTTGGAATGGAGGAGTAACATAAATGACAGCTTGTTATGAATCCTTTCCCAAAGCAGCCTTTCCCAAAGAGCATTCCAAATCATCGGTGCAAGCCATCTGAGTGCATGTACCATCAATTCTGTTTAATATATCCTGAGACAAATCCATGTGTCTCCAAGAACACCAGTTACAACGCAGTAATAGTTGTAGCAGCATATCCTATACTATGTACTCTAATACACATTATCTACTTAATGCTCATAGCATTTTGGGTTAACATGTATCAACCCAAGCTCAAACTCTCAGCCTTTCTATGGGTATGTAAAATCTCCATGTTTCATTTTTAACAAAGAAGAAAACTGAGTTGTAATAATTGCCAAGGAATATGTATTTCATTGTTCTATAGGACAGTATTACAGTTCAGCTGTATTATGTTTCAAAATCCAGGACTCTAAAAAATCTTGCTCTATGTATACTTCTATTTGCTGAAAGAAAACTATGAGAAGGCAAGAAACATTATTACCTTGAGATGAACGTTTGAGTAATGAAAGCCATTAAATGTGCAGATTTCCAAGAGAGTATGTCAAATCTTTTCTGAAAATGTTAGAAAATAGGTGATCAATATTAATTATAGTAGCTAATGTTAATGAATATCAAGTATGTGCCAGACACTATGAAAAGAATTTTCATGCCCAGCCATGTAAGGTAGATGATTTTATTTCTATTTTGTCAAGTAAGAAACAGACTCAGAGAAGTTAAATCCTCATCTAATAGCGATGGAGCCAAATTTTAAGCTGGAATTATTTGAACTGAAAGTCACCCTTTCCCCCTTATGGCATAGTACCACCAAAATGCATTCACTATTCAAATCATCTGTGCAGGATGTAGTTGGAGAAAACTTGAATTAATCAGGGCCTCAAATTATTCTTGGATAGGAAGACTCAATATTGTAAGGATGCCAATTCTCCTTAAATTAAGCTCTAAATTTAATGAAATCACAATCAATATTCCAACTGGAGGGCAGAAATAGGTCAAAGAGGTGATAGCCAAAGGGGAGCAGTTTTCAGCTCAGTATAAGAAAGCATCTTATGTGAGAATTATTCAGAAATAGAACAAATTGTGAGATGGTCAAACTTCTTTCACCATGAAAGTATATTGGAGAACTTGAACACCTATTGACAGATGTTCTTATAACATTAGAAAATTTTCTGTTTTCTAGGCTTTGAACTATATCCACTTACATTCCTTTTATAAAAAGTTTGTTTATTTGAAAGTATAGTGACAGAGAAGGGAGACACAGAGAAAGATTTCCGCCCACTGGATCACTTCCAAAAGACCACAAGAGCCATGTCAAGACCAAGTGTTAGGAATTTTATCCTGGTCTCTCATAGGGGTGACAATGACCTGAGGCACTTGGACCATTTTTTGCTATATTTTTAGGAACAATGGCAAGGAACTGATAAAAACAAATTAAATAGAACTCAAACAGGGGTTCTGTACAGGACTCCCCAACCATATACTCTATGACAAGGCCAACCCATATACTTCAGTTCTTCTTATTACTTAGTTTTCACACTATCCTTATTTTTTCAGCCTTACAAAATCCTTAATTGTGTCATTACATGGCCTTCATTTGAGTATTAACTCTGCCCCTAGCTGATGAACTTGAAAGTATCTTACGGCCCAACACAATGAATGGTTCAGTGGATAAACCCTCACCTTGCATGTACCCGGGATACCATATGGTCACTGGCTCATGTTCCAGTTGATCCACCTCCTTTACAACCCTGTTTGTGCCGGGGGGGCAGGGAAGTAGTGGAGGATGCACCAAGGCCTTGAGACCCTGCACCTGCATGGGATACCCAGAAGAAGCTCCTGGCTCCTGGCTTCAGATTGGCTCAGCTCTGCTATTGTGGCTACTTACAGAGCAACCTAGCAGACAGAAGATCTTTCTCTCTGCTTCTCCTTCTATCTGTAAATCTGCCTTTCCAAGAAAAAGTAAGAAAAATCATAAAAAAATTTAAATTTTTTGGTGTGTATTGTTCAGTCTGTAAAGTGAGTTTAATAAGATTTACCTGATTGTGCTCTTTTGGACTAAATATATTAAAACTGTACAACATGGGGATATCAATAGCCACTTGTTAAGTTTTAATATGTGGAAATTATGATTAATAATGTGGAGAAACTAAAAATCAGTTGAGTGAAGTGATGTGCTTTAGGAAACAGAAAATATGAGTTAAGTAATCTTGGCAAGTATTGGATCTACAGGTGAAAACATTTTTTTGTGTTGGAATGTCTGAATTTGAGTCATGTCTCTGTTGCCTCTTTCTTTCGCAATTTGTTTCCAAAATGCACTCTGGCAGGCAGGAGGCAATGGCTCAAGTAGATGATCACCTGCCACCTATGTTTGAGACCCTAGACATAGCTCCTGACTCCCAGCGCTAGCATGGTTTAACTCTAGGAAAGGCAGGCATTTCCTGCCTGCAAATGAAGAGATTTTTTTTCATGTCTCTGTGTCTCCCTTTGTCTCTCAAATTAATTTTGGAAATGATCTCATGAATCTGCAGAATTATAACTATTCTTTTTGTAAGATTCATTTATTTTTATTGCAAAGATATATAAACAGAGAGGAGGAGAGACAGAGAGGAAGATCTTGTGTCCATTGATTCACTCCCTAAGCAGCCACAACGACCAGAACTGAGCCAATCCGAAGTCAGGAGCCTGGAGCTTCTTTCAGGTCTCCCACATGCTGGCAGGGTCCCAAGATTTTGAGTCGTCCTCCACTGTTTTCCCAGGCTACAAGCAGGGAGCTGGATGAGAAGCAGGGCCACTGGAATTAGAACCGGCGCGCATATGGGATCCTAGCTCATGCAAGGCAAGGACTTCAACCACTAGATTATCACTCTGGGCCCATACCTATTCTTGAGATTACAATTTGATAAAAACATGGAACAAAAAAGTCAGAAAAGTGTTAATTAGAATTCAAATATTATCTAAGCATTCATCAATTTATATATTTAAGATCTTCAGAAAATGGAGAGATTGGAAGAATATATATGTATATATATTCATATATATGTGTAAATATACATATTCACATCCAAAGGAAACAATTCCTTAAAAAAAAGATTCATTTATTTTTGTTTTGGGAAGGCAGATTTACAGAGAGAAGAGACAGAGACGAAGATCTTCCGTCCGATGATCACTCCCCAAGTGGCCACAATGGCTGAGCTGAGTCTATCCAAAGCCAGGAGCCAGGAATTTCTTCCAGGTCTCCCACATAGGTGGGGGGGTCCCAAGGCTTTGGGCCATCCTCAACTGCTTTCCCAGACCACAAATAGGGAGCTGGATGGGAAGTGAAGCTGCCAGGATTAGAACGGTGTCCATATGGGATCCCGGCACATTCAAGGTGAGGATTTAGCCACTAGGCTACTGCGTTGGGCCCTAGAGGAAGAATGTTCTTATGCATCATTGTTTTTGAGGAATATCATGAGGTTTTTAAGTTCTCCTTGTTTCTTGGAAGGAAGGGTAGAAATCTAAGACATATTTTTACAAATGCAGAACCAAAGACAATTCACTGTCTCTCTGCTGGGAATGCTTCAAATCCAGAGCTGCACAAAGAAGCCTGACAAACGTGATCTGAGGAGATTAGTTTTAACCGTATTGTGAAACAAGTAATCTTCAATATTTTATAATGATATTAAGGTATACTAGTGGTAGATCTTTCTATGATGCTAATGTTTAGGGAGCATTGTTAAAGTTTAATTTTCTAGAGCGGTATTTGATGTCTTCATCCAATAAGAAGAGAATGAGGTAAAAATATTAATAGATAAATTGTCTGAAGGGAGTTTTGTCTGGAAGATAGAACTATAACAATTTTCTTGGCAGTGACAATTTTCTGAGTAAAGATAAACAAAGGATGAACATGATAAGGACAAAACCAAGGACAATTGCAAGTTCAATTTTGACAAGTACTAAGAATAGGATCAGCTAGTGGTCATTAGAGCACTACCAGCGATACCCAAATAAAAGATTTTTCAAATTGTTGTAGGTATAGCAATGATCTGCCAACAGCTAAATCTTGTTTTAAAGATGCTTTACCAATGTATAGTGGCATTCAGTAACTTGCACACATTTCAAGTGTGAAATTGTGTAAATGTTGATGTATAGCTCTGTACTATTGAGTTTTGAGTTCTTTGTATCTTAGATACAGCTCCTGTATGACATACATGATTTGTAAATAATTTCTTCTAGTTTCTAACTTCTCTATAGCTTCATTTTCTTCATATTACCTCCAATAGCATATGCTTTTATTGTTTGTATGCCTTGATATTTTGATGAACAAAGTTTAGAACTTAAAATTTTAGTTAGCTCTGTCAACATATTCCCTTACAAATGATACTTTGATGTCATTCCTAAGTCCACAAGAATTCCTCAAATTGTCTTCCAACTTTTGTTATGTTAGGGTTTGTGTGTACATATACATATGTGTTCTCTTTAAATTTTGTATGTTATGTGAGATATGCATTAAAGCTATTTTTAAGATACTTGAAAATATAATTTCCTTAACACCACTTTTGAGTAAGATTATATTTTAATTTTGAGACATTACAAATTAATTTTTCCATATGTAACAATGCTTCCTAAAGTTCATGATAAATGAAATCAAAGGTAAGTTTAGGGTTTGGCATTGTGGCAGCTGATTAAGGTGTTGTTTGCATGTTGGCCACACATATCCAAGTACCGCTTTGAAGCCCAACTTCTCCACTTTTGTTTCAGCTTCCTGATAACACAGTTGAGAAAACACTGGGGGATGGCCATGCTGTTGAGTTCCTATCACCCAGATAGAAGACCCAGCTGGAATTCCAGGTTCTAGAATAAACCTGGCCCAAACCTGTTTGTTGCAACTATTTGGAAGGTAAACCAGTAGAAAGAAAACCAGCGGATAGAAAGCAGAGTCTCTCTTTCTCTCCTCCTTTCAATACAAATAATGTTAGTTTTAGGGGCAGGTATTTAGATGTTGCCACAGTTATTTCACATTAGAATGCTTGGTTTGAGTCCTGTCACCATTTTTTAATCAAGCCTTCTGATAATTTATGGGCTTGGAGGTAACACATGATGGCTCAAGTATTTGAGTTCCTGCACCAGATGGAAGACCTGGTGAATTCTTGGTTTCTGACTTCAGTCTGGCACAAATTGGCTATTGTGTGCATTTAGAAAACAAACTCATGAATAGAGTATCTACCTTTACCTTTCAAATAATAAGCAAATAAGTAAACTTACAAATAAGTTGATTTTTCTTCCAAGATATTTTGAAATTCATGTGTTTTTTTTTTCCCACAATACTCATTTGAAAGACTCTTTGAAGACCTTCCATATATGTTGATGCATTTCTGAATACTATTTCTATTTCTGGAAATTATTGATCTGTATTTCCTCATTTGTGTGAATATCATATCATTTCAATGAATGTAACTTCAAAACTCTTGAAATCAGGTAATGTAGTCCAAAGGCTTTGGTCTTCTTAAATCCAGGTCATTTGTATTTCCATGTGAATATTAAAATCAACTAACAGTTGGGATTGTGATAGTGTGTAACCTATGGATCAATGGAGGAGGAATTCATATATTAAGAATATTAAACTGCTTGACTTTTGTTTTTTCTTGCAGCATCTTTAAAATGTTTCAGTAATGATAGATTTCAGTGGACTCCTTTTGTATTTTTTCATTTGTTTCATTTTTACTTTTGGATTTAGCTAATGACACTATTTTTAAAATTTCAGTTTCCAATGATTCTTCACTACTAAAATAGAAGTCTGATGTTACTATTGATCTTGTAACTTGGAATTTTCCTACATTTTCAGATTAAATCTAGTATCTGTTTTCTATTTTAACTAGATGGAATTATCTACATAAATAATTGTGTTGCCTGAATAGATAATTTTACTCACTTCTTTTTTATTTGACAATATATATATTTGCTGTTTTCACTTGTCAGACAATAAAATGAATTCAGGAAGTCATTTTTGTTGTCATATCCTTGATCTGAAGAAAAAGCAATGTAATCCTTAATTATTAAGTTTGATATTACTACAGCTTTTTCATAGAAACAAACCTGTCAAGTAATACAGGCTCTCCTATTCCAAGAATTTTTGAGAAATTGTATCAGATTTTGGTCAATTTGATCAGAGTTTTTTTCTCTGTTCACAGAAAAATTTATTTTTTAGTAAGTTAATATGGTGAATCATATTTATTAATTCTTTTAAAATGTTGAAGCAAATTGCATTCTGTGAATAAATCCTGTTTGCCCATAATGTATTATTACTATGTGCTGCTGGCTATTTTATGAACAAGTTTTCAACAAGATCTTAATTTTTATGTTTATAAGCTTTATTAACTCTATGTTTACTATGGATGTTGGTTTGTACTTTTCTTTCTCATCACATATTCTCTTGGTTTTGCATTAGGGTAATTCTTGCTCCATGAATTATTGAGAATTCTTTATTTTATATTTTCTGGAAGAGTTTTGTAGAACTGATATTATTTATTGTTTAATTACCCAATTCACTAATCATCTGAACCTGGAGTTCACTTTGTAGGAAAACTTTCAAATGTAATAGCAGTGGAGAAATTTATACTACTTTACTTCCTTAAAAGTTTGTCCATTTTATTTGAGCTCTGGGAGTTATTGGTTTTAGGTGTGTTAAAAAATCCCTCATTATTTAACATACATAAAATATTACTAAAGATGTTACTTTTATTTTTGTTTGTTTTCAAAATTTATTTATTTTATGTGGAAGAGTTAGAGAGATTGAAGGTCAGATATCTATTATGTGGTTTAAAATCTTTAAAAAATTTCCATGTTGCATTATAATAGTTTCTACCACTTCATCTACAATATCATTTACTTTACAATGTATTACTGCCAATATCCCCATCCAGGACATTTTAATTTTAGATATTAGAATGTTGATTCTAAAACTTGATTTGTGTCTTCTTATAATTGTCGTATCTTATCAACTTCTGGAACCTATAGGACGCATAGTAACTGTTTTTGGGCTAATTCAAACATTTGTGTCAGTCCTGATTCTACTGTTATTTTTAGATCTATTGTTTTTACTCTACAGGCTTTTTGTCTCATGCTTAATTTCTTCATCTGTTTTGTTTTTAAGTGTTTTTTTTTTAAATTTTCATTTCATTTGAAAGGCAGAGTGAGACAAGTTTTCTCTCTTCTGGTTCAACTCCCAAATGCCTGCAAGAACCAGGAATGAGCCAGGAGTCAGTAACTTCTGGATGACAGCGACCAAAGTACCTGAGCCATCATGCACCCAAAGTGTGAATTAACTGGGAGCTTAATTAGAAACAGAAGAGCCAATATTCTAACCAAGCATCTTATACGAATTGTGAGCAGCCCAAGCAGTTGCATGCTCCAATCCATTTATTTCCTTCAAATGAGCTATTTGTCAAAAATGGAAATTATCAGTACATTTAAAAATTCATATTTAAATACAATCCAAGGAAAAGAAAATGAAAAGAGCTCCAGAAAACATCATTCTATTAATCAACCATTATTTTGACATTTATTCCATCAAGTTACATGTGTCTGCAATTACAATTAATTGTCCTTGCATCCCATCTTCTTTGTGATGTTTCTACAACTTTAATTATACTAACCTGAATGCAAATGAGAAGTAGACAAAACGGCAAATTGATTTTTGTGTTAATTTTCAAAACCGAATAATTTAAAAGTTTTTCTGAGTCATTCTATAGTTCCTTGATTATCCAAAGGTTATTTCAAAGTAGTGAGCCAGATTATATCTGCAAAACTACATATCTAAAGTATTATATTAATAGAGGCTCAAACAGTTTCCAGCATGTTTTCCCCCATATTGTCTGATGACAATAAACATTATGTTTGCATTTAGTCTTTTCATTGTTTTTAATATTTATTTGGTAAGTTAGCTAGTTAGCTCTGAGGAAAAATATGAGAGAGAGAGAGAGAGAGAGAGAGAGAAAGAGAGAGACAGCGCTTCCCCAAAGGGCTACAGCCTGTATCTGGCCCAGGCTGAAGATAGGCGCTGGCAACTCCAGCCTGGCCTCCCATGTGGGTGGCAGGGACCCAAGTACTTGAGCCATTTTGTATGGTGCCTTACAAGGCACATAAGCAATAGGTGGATCAGAAGAAGAGCTCCCAGGACTCTCACCAACACTTTGATGCAGGATATTGGCACTGCAAGCAGCAGATTAATTTGCACCACACTGCTCCTCAGCCTTTGCCTTAACAGTAGAAAATTTATGTGAAGATGTATTTACCACTGGTGTCTTTACCTCCTCCTTTCCTATCACATCAGAGGCCATAAGTATCTATATAATGGCCTAATACTGTAACCAGCTACTGTATCAATGGCCCTCCTTCTATCCTTACTCCCTCGTCTCACTGGGATGATTCTCACTTCTCTGTCGCTGAGCATCTATGTATTCCCTGATAGTATATTTCAGTTTTGATATGATCTATATATCCATTGAGATAATAAATCCCTGATTGGACCCTATGACTTCTCATCTTTCTCACCCTGAGACCAAGGGAAGTCTTGCAAAGCCAATGTCAAATCCTACAAAAACAAAGGTGAACAGAATCTTGAATAAAATTAAATGTTACAGTGAATAGACTGGCACTGTGTTGTACCAAGTAGAGTTTCTGAATGTGGTGCCAGCACCCCAAGTGATGCCAGTTCCAGTGCAGGGAACTATGCATCCAACTCAGCTCCTTGCCACCCAACTATTTGGGCTGCTGTACCCATGCGGGAGATTGGGAAGCAGCTCCTGACTCCAGGCTTAGATTGGCCCAGCTCTGACAGTTGCCATCATTTGTAGAGTGAACCAATGGATGGAAGATCTCTTAGTCTGTCTCCTTCTCTACCTCTTTGATTCTGTCTCTTCCTCTTTCTGCCTCTGTAACTTTTCCTTTCAATTAGATGAATATTTCTAAAAATGTTATTATATGTATGTATATATATATCCATTATTGAAACTATTCATTTTTTCTTTTATAATAAACATAGAAAAACAACCTACAATATAAATAATCTTTATAAACATAATCTTTTATGTACCTTCTCAAACAAGAAGAGCTTGTAATGACTGTAAAAATATTTTTGAAGCAAAATAAACTACTGACAGGAGATTTATTCTCTTTTGGTAAAATAAAGCATTTCACAATGGCTGTGTACCAGAAAGCCTCTCCCAACTGCACTTGTTACTGATTCCATTTGACAAGTGGCTGCTTCTTGATAATTACTGTACAAACCATTACTTCCAAAATAAATTAAACTCTCATCACTTTACCTTGCTCTTCTACATTCATTAATAAGAATCTTGTAAAATAGGTGGCTGCACCTGCATTAGTAAGTGCAGAGGCTCATACTGTAAAGCAATTTCTCTTGTACATCTTCTGTCTTTGAGAACAGTGCTTAGTTCTACAATATGAATAGTCCTCTAAAAGTCCAGAAATTTTTGTGGCCCAGATATAGCATAGAGATAAAACCTAAACTCAAAGGAGATTTCTGATCCTTTTATATATAATCTTTTAAAGTTAATACATAAAACTGACATAAATATGTAATCAAATTTCAGCAGTTAAAATATTCAGACATCTAGTGCTAACCCATTTGAGTCTCACCAAGTAGGGGCTACACTCATATCTGAGATACAGTCCATTCTTTTTTTTTTTTTTTTTTTTTTAAAGATTTATTCATTTTATTACAGCCAGATATACACAGAGGAGGAGAGACAGAGAGGAAGATCTTCCATCCGATGATTCACTCCCCAAGTGAGCCACAACGGGCCGGTGCGCGCCGATCCGAAGCCGGGAACCAGGAACCTCTTCCGGGTCTCCCACGCGGGTGCAGGGTCCCAATGCATTGGGCTGTCCTCGACTGCTTTCCCAGGCCACAAGCAGGGAGCTGGATGGGAAGTGGAGCTGCTGGGATTAGAACCGGCGCTCATATGGGATCCCGGGGCTTTCAAGGCGAGGACTTTAGCCGCTAGGCCACGCCGCCGGGCCCGATACAGTCCATTCTTACATGGAGCTTTAAAGGAACTGAAAATGGCAAAGTAGAAAACCATTTTGTGTTTTGAATTCTAATCATAAACTATGTTCTAAAACCATTGTGAGTTTTGAAATTTAACCATAAACTATGTTGAGATGCTTAATATTTGTCCAATTTAATTCTCAAAGAGTAATATTGAACATTATCTTCATTTTCTTGCACTTTAAAAGATTTTTCTGATGGTGATTAATTGAGATAAATATTGCACACTGAATATCTAGTGGAACTATGGTTTCTCTGGTAAAATTTTCTTCGTTCTCAGAACTTTTTGTTGATTTAGAAATATACATATTTCTAGTGATAAAAAGTCTCTCATCATCAAACAAAAACTTTTTGTTGTAATTACCATTCTCAAATAATTAGAATTGTTTTTAAAAAAATTATCATTGATCCATTTGCTGATTGCCAATATGATTGCTTGATGAACTGAAACCTTCATTCAACAAGCATTAAGTGCCAAGTGAGTACCTAGCTTTGTATTGGTACTGTATCGGAGATAACAGTTTTTAATTCTATTATGATTTCAAATTATTTATCCAATTAAACTTTCAATACCTTCAGAAAATTGCCATTTAGGGATTCATCCTATTTCTTAATTCACAATGCAAATAATTCATAATCAGAATGAAATTCAATTTTGGGCCCTGATGTTGATTCACCATAAATTTTATAACAAATGTTGGTTATACTTAACAAAAATTCCTTTAAGATACTGGCTTTGTTTTTAGCAATGTCCCAAATTTTCTCACCTTATTCTGTAAATAACCTTGCCTCCAGAGATTTTAGAATTACTGCCATAAGACCCCAAAGCAAACAATTACTCTCTGAGACAGTTCTGATATGAGATATAATGTCTCAAAAGATTCTCTGACAAATAGCCAAACCATCCTGACAGTGTAAAATGAAGCACTTGTAGAAAAGCCTAGCTTTTTCTTCCTTTTTAAAAAAACTAGAATACTTTCTTCTGTAAAATTATTATAAAGTAATACATCCATGTATATTTTTTCACTGATAAAATACATGGCACTCATTATTTTTGAGCCCTCAGATAATCCTGTGTTAATTAATATAACTCACATGAAATATAAAGAACTCAAAAATATCCAGCTACTTATTCAAGGTCATTCTCTAATTTACAGTATTAATATCACCTTAAATTTTCTGACAATGTGAGATTTTCAGATATTAGATTTTAAAGTGAATGTTCTTAAATTTCTAGCATAGATAATGCCAATAATGAAACATTTATCACATAAAATTTTCCCTACATTCTTCATGTTTGCTTGTGTTTCTGGCCTATATTTATTTCTCATATTTTGTACCTAGGATAAAAACTTGCTAACTCATTTCTTTTTTTTTTCTTTAATATTTATTTTATCTTTATTGGGAAGTCAGATATACAGAGAGAAGAGAGACAAAGAGAAAATTCTTTTATCCACAACGGACAGAGCCTGGAACCTCTTGTGGGTCTCCCACACGGGTGGAGGGTACAAAGGCTTTGGTATGTTCTCTACTGTCTTCCCAGGCCACAAGCAGGGAGCTGGATGGGAAGTGGGGCTGCCGGGATAAGAACTGGTGCCCATATGGGATCCCTGAGCTTGCAAGGTGAGGAGTCTTGTCACTAGTCTACCACGCAGGGCTAGTAGCTAATCCATTTCTTAACACTCCTTGTCCATTTCTTTATACTGATAACCAAAAGATTATTTTCCCACTCAGAGCATAAATGTCATGTAATTTCTAATATTATCATTATAATCATTTGGAAAAGGGCAGTTTTGAAACTTATGTTTTTCTTTCTACAGTATGACAGTGTGGAATGGAAAATAAAGTCACATTAAGAATATTTGTACTTTAAGTTCTACAAAATATAAGGAGAATCAGTGACAACTGAGAAGATATTATAATACAGTATTACTGTAGTCATAAAAAATAAATTTTAGAGGTAACACTTTAAAGACAGTGCATAGATTATACTTGTGCTACTCAAACAGCTTTGGAAGTAAAGAGCAAAGAAGAATGAATTTTATACTGTATCCTTTTGCATCGGGAATAGTTCATTTTATAGTTAAGAGTTTCACAAATTCAGAGAAGCTTAGACTGCTAATAAATTGTAAAACAGGGGCCAGTGCTGTGGTGCAGGAGAAATTAATTTCTTAACTCCCATTCAAAAATAATAATCTCACGATGATTTTAGGATTTATTAGGAAACCATTGCAGATTATGTTTGTTTTCATAAACCTGTGTTTGCTAAACACATATAATTTGAATTATGTGTTTCCTTAAGTTTCTGCAAATATTGATCAATAACGTGCATACATTCCCAAAGGCTGAGGACTGTATCTTTACCCTGAATAAGCTTTCTAACTTCAAAGGAAGTACCATACACTTCAGGATTCATTTTGTATTATTTTGATTAATAAATTCACATACATTTATTGAATATCTCATATGCACCAAGTGCTGGGAATTTATGCTTCCACTAGTTTAATGGTGGACACAAGTCCAAATTCAGAGGGGTAGTTGCCCATTAACACAAAGAAGACACCTTGGCCAGCAAACATAGAGGGGCATTGTTGCTGCTATTGAAGTATGTTAAGCAAAACAGTACCATAGTTGCATCTTAGCTACATCAGTTGCATATCCAGTAAAGAGAAAATAAGACCCAGAGTTTGGACTGCCAAAGCAATTACAGAGAGGAAGACACAGGAAGAGACTTAAAACAAAAGGAGTTACAATTATACATAAAAGAATTAAGAGAACACTGGCTGGGAATATTAATAAACTGGTGTGGGTTGAATCAAAGACAGCACTTAGAGCTTACCTAGAGGTAATATGTAGAATAAGATTAGCAGTGGGACAAGAATGGGATCTTGATGAACATGAGTAATGAAGGAACAATGTCACAATCAGGGATCTAAGAGACAAAGAAATGTCAGAGATGTACAAGGAGTTGCTTGATGCTGCAGTTTTATTGCAAGTAAACTGTTAACATGTTACTAGAATGATCTTATGAACAGAAATGATGGATGAATGATGTTTCTGCAGAGCAATTAGAATCAGAAGAGAAGGAGGAGCAGGAAGAAGAGGGAACAAAGGGCAGTGTCCATTTGCTTTTGTTACACCACTCCCAGAAGACTGTCAAGTGCTCTGTGTGTCTTAGACCATCTAGTTCTCCCAGCAGTCATATGAAATAGTACATTTTCAGAACACAAAATAAAGAAATCCCGCAGTGCTACAGTGCACATATTGTTTGAATGGCAAGTGACGCCCAGTCCCAATAATTTCCAGTCCATTGCTCTGCTGCTGCTATTTACTTAATACAGTTCACACTGTGCAATCCCCAATTCCATCACTGATAGAGTTTGAATTCCACTTAAAAGTTATGACAAGTTGCACTGTTTTATCCCATGTTACAGAAGAGGACACCATCGGGAGATTATACTTCTAATAGTAAAGACAGTGTCAAGGAGGCCTTATTGTACCCAGTACTTTTACATCCACCCATCAGCTAAATACAAATTAGCAGGTAAAAAATACAGTGCTTTCTATGTTGGTGTATCTTCAAAAGCCCTTCTGCACAGAAGTCTTGAAGTGTCCATGGGTCACAAGGATAGAG
Organism: Ochotona princeps; assembly: GCF_030435755.1. Classification (NCBI taxonomy): domain Eukaryota; kingdom Metazoa; phylum Chordata; class Mammalia; order Lagomorpha; family Ochotonidae; genus Ochotona; species Ochotona princeps. The sequence goes on from NC_080836.1 coordinate 44,903,130, forward strand.
TTAATTAGTACATAACATTATCATGAACTTGAGAATATTTCTTATTCCATAAATACAGAAATAATTATTCCTTAAATTTTCTACTTCATCTTGATACTCCTTCCAGTGCTGTGTATTCCCTAAAAGCAAAATACGTAGGTTTCTCTTTTTTATTCCTCTTAGATTTTGAACTGAGAACTATAGGAACATCGCAACATTAGCATCAGAATTCCCCCAGAAACAAGATATTAGCTCATCTTTCCTCAAAGTCAGACAAAGGTGACCCATTTGTTAAGCCTATTGTTCATTTTCATACATGTAACACTAATTAACACTGAAAAAGCCCCACTCCCTCTTTGTAGCCCTAATAAAACTGGATATATGAAAACACCATGGGCCAATTGTAGTCAATGAAAAATGTTAGGAGGAATACTGTGGCATCAGTGCCCAAGGCATTTCAACAGTGAAGATAAGTTTAGTTTCTATAAACCATTCATGATTTAATACTAGTAGTTTTGTACTGTTACATTTTCTGTGAGTTATTGTGTAAGCACACATACTCAAAGGAAATATTCAAATGCTATGCTGTTCTTCATAAAACGAAATGATGTCTTCTATGCTGTATTTGCCTTCTTTGCCTAAGAACACACTTAGTTGCAAAACCCTACCCCCAGGAGCTTGTGGGAAAGAAACCTTTCGGCTATTTTTCCATACAAAAAGTGTACCTACCGTGAGTACCACCACTATGGGTAAAGTGATCAAGAGTTTTTGGTTTTTTAAAGCTTTTTTAGTCAGCATTTCTGTGTTTTATAAAGATTTTTTTTAAAAAAATTGAAATGCACAACAACAGACAAAAAAGGGGGAGAAGGAAGGAGAGAGAATTATAGAGATACCTGGGCTGATTCACTCCTCAAGTGCCCACAACAGCCAGAGCTGAGCCAGACTGAGCCAAGAGTCAGGAACTCCAGATTCCTCCAGTCTTCCACATGAGTGGTAGGGAATAAAGCACATGAACCATTTTGCACTGTGTTCCCAGTGCCTCAGCAGGAAGGTCTGAAGTGGAATTGCTGGGACTTAAAACACCTCCATGTGGGAAGTGGGCATCACATGTGCTGACCTAACCCACTGTGTCAAAATACTTGACTGGCATCATGAGTCTTTTTTTTTTTGTCTTTGTTTATTTTATTTATTTTTTTATTGATTACATTGCATTATGTGACACAGTTATATAAGCACTGGGATTCCCCCCCACGCCTCACCAAACCCTCCCCCCAGGGTGGATTCCTCCACCTTGTTGCATTACCACAGTTCAAATTTAGTTGAGATTTTTTCATTGCTAGCATTTACTGAGCATAAAGTCCAGCATCTTATTGTCCAGATAAGTTCAACGGTTTCTTGGGGAGACCATCTCCGGTCTGAAGGTAGAGCCGGCAGAGTATCATCCCGATCAATTAAAGGCCCCAACATAACATTAGCAACAATTTATAATGTTATGGATTTAATTCACATGATATTGAGTAACCAATATGTTAAAAAAAATGCAAGTTCTTAATCACATCCTGTGACTTCTTCATTGACACTTCTATTTTAGTTAATATACAACTGGGTTCTATACTCCTTAAAATGGCTATAGATTACTATTCAGCTGTCTCATGTCTATTCTAATTTTAGTATTTAGCATTTTATAGCGTTGAGGCATGATTTTGCTGCACTTGGATGTTTTTTGGGTAGTCTAACTCTATAACTCTAACAAGACATATGTCAACAATTGAGGTCCAGAACAGTTTTAGGAGGGGTGTGCAGAGAACTCTTCAATACCCCAGTGAGGAGTAACTAATCTTTGTGTCCTACCTAGTGAGGTATAAGTGAATCCACGCTGACCGTTTCCTGTCTGATTCTAAGCTTTCCTTGTTGCTCTCTATCTATTCTAGATTTGTTTGTTTGTTTTGAGGGGTTTCTGGAGTGATCCTGATGGTTATTGCGAGAGAGGGTGGGGACCCAAAGTTGGAACCAGGCAAGGACCACAGAAAGCTCCCCTTCCTAGTCCCGAAGGAAGTTTACTGTTCTGTTTCTGCGGACTGCTCAGTTCTCCTGGTTCTCGTTCCGATAACCTTGGATCCTGCAAGGCAGTATTTGGACTTCTTCCCTACCATGTGGTAGATCCAGATGGGGGTGGGTGACCTCAGATTCTCGGCCTCCAAAGGCACTCCAATTCCCCGTGGTCTCCTTGGCAGCTGGGATGTAATCCTTGGTGCTTGTACTTATGGTCCTTGCTGAGGATATGGGAGTCTTCAGGGTTGGGATACAAGCCTCCTACTGTCCACCTTCTCCACTCTGAGGTCCACCCTCCCGATCCATGCGTATGACCTCCTGTTAAGAGGTTGTCAGGATTGCTCCTGATTCCCCTCCATATGCCTTTGTAGTTTTACTATTGTCTAATGCTGATTCGAGTCTGTTGTCTATGAGTTACCAGTTAGATCATGAGTCTTTTTACACTACGAATTTTGAAAATACAATTGGCTGATTGTAAATAACACCAGAGGAAGGAATTTAAGTATAAATATTTTTTACATTTCCAAAATTAATATTTAAAAAGCAGTAGCCTGGTGACTAAATGCTTGCCTTGTAAGTGCCAGGATCCCATATGTGTGCTGGTTCCTGTCCTGGATGCTTCACTTCCCATCCAGCTCCCTGCTTATGACCTGGGATAACAGTAGAGAATGGCCCAAAGCCTTGGGACCCTCACTTCTGCTTCAAAAACTCCTAGGTCCTGGCTCCTGCCTTCAAGTTGGCTCAGCTCTGGCCATTGTGGTCATTTGGAGAGTGAACCAGAGGACAGAAGATATTTCTCTGTGTCTCTCCTTCTGTCTGTTAATTTGTTTTTTCATAATAAAGAAATAAATCTTTTTAAAAAGATGAAGAAGCTATTTATAAAATATACTTGGTAGTATTTCTTCTAGAGAATGAAAGAAGCAACCTTATCAATGTTCCAAATAAAGGAGGAAAGCTATAATTAGAGTCATCACTATCAATTTAATTAGGCCTTAAAAGAGGGGGTCAGTCTGCCTTGCCCTTGCTAGCAGACATAGGCCATGCCTTTGAGTGTGGCCACTCGGAATATGTGATTGTGTATGTTCTTTCCAAGAAGAAGAATTTCAATTGTCTGATCTTTGGAAACAGAAGAAACGTCATCAGATAATAGTGCAGAAATTAATCTTTGACTTTCATTTGGTATTATTTACAGAAAAATTAAAACAAAGGGTTTTGTATAGAGAAAAATGAATATTTTAAGTACCTAGGTCTTTAAATTTGCTGTTCTTTCACAGCTTGTAAAGGGAATTAATGAATGCAGGTCTTGAAAACACAAAGGACTATCATCTTTTCTCTGATGTAGATCACTGCAATGCGGTACTCCAAGTAGACTATCCACAAAGCAGCTCCTCTAGATTTGACAAGTGTGATTTTCTCATACAGAAGAATACTAAATTTTTAGTTTGTGAAAGCTAATCATGAGTCTTACTGTTTATTGATATATGGTTGAAGAAACTTCCATATTTAAATATAGAACACAACACAGTTCACTTTGAGATAGTTTAACTTAATCACCACACAAATGTTGAATACTGGGATTTTTTCTCATAGAATTCATCAATCACTTTGGGTAGCAATAAGATGATAGTATCATAGATTCGTATCTGTATCTGTGGAGGTTTCTCTTTTTTTCCCTAGTTATCAACTGGTCGTAGTATAAAATGATACTAGAAACAATAGATTCAAGTTGGAATTGTGTCATACTAATCTGCTTCACTCAATTCAGCAAGTGATAACTGAGCATTGGCTCCATTTTGGTGTCTGTTCTAGGAATAATCATTGAGCCATTGTCTAGTCACCTTCCAGTTCAAAACAAAAGAAAGAATGCTGGCTTCACGCCATACAACAATGTAATTTTAAATAAAATGCCCCAGGAGCATGGGTGGAAAAAAAAGTATCTGTTTCTATCTGACCTGGTCTTCAAATAAGGACTATAATGTTTACCAAATACTTCCCCCACTTTTCTCACTGTGAGCTATTCCCTGTTATGAAAATCATATTGCATACTTCCTTCTGCTTGCATGCTCTGAAGCCTTTCTGCTGGTCAGAATAAGATCCAGTGTTTTCTCATGGAAGACACTGCTCCGGTTGTTTGGTTTGGTACGTTCCATTCTCATCTGCCTTTGCCCCATGCTCCATTCCAGCCAGGTTGCTCTCTTGCTTCCCAGATTACAGCCTGGATTCACAGAAGCCTTGGCCTCTGCTGGTACCACTGCATGAAAAAACCTTTCTGCCATGTTTCTCTTGCCTGCAGCTTCTCTTTATTCAAATAGCAATATAAATTTCACCTTCTCACAGATATCTTCCTGGACCTCACTATTTAAACCATTCTGTATAGTAGTTGTTTGTTTTATTCTCCTCCTAATGATTTTTATTCTCCTCTAATGATTATATCAGTCTCAACACTCTTACATCCATGGAATATATAATTTGCGATAAAAAGAGCCCTCTTTGTCGTGTTCCCTACCCTATCTCTAGTTTTAGAATAGGGACAAATATCCTCTTGAAGCTCAGTGATCAATGGTAAATAAGAGAATGGTAATCTCTACATTTTCATATTACATCTGTTCTTTAAATAATGAAAAATCTGGTTTATTTTTATATTTGCACAAAGAAATTGCATCAATTTATATTGCAGGGCTGTTTTAAGCAACTTAATGATCAGTTCTTAGAAGAAGTCAAACATAATACAATAAAAGAACAGATGCAGGAAGTATTCATGGCATCAATTCCTTGGAGTCTTTGGCAAGTGCTATTAGCTTCTCTTGGCACTAAATTCACAAATGTAAGAAAAATTCCAATAGTATACTATCTTGTAGTGTTCCCCAAAGAGGGTACATGGGGTCAGTTTGCACATAACTAGCAATGTTGAAACACTATTTCAGTTTTGTTGCAATCTTCTCTTTATGGGATGGCTAGCATCCTAATATTATTAAAAATGCAAACCAATAAGACATAAAATGGCTTGCTTATTGCTAACATTTATGCAAAACCACTTAAAATGTTAAAAATATTAATCTCCTACCCTATGTAGCAATTAATGCTGCACAGAGAACAACAATTTTTCCCCACCAGAAAATCATTACCAATCCACATTCTCCTTTTCTACTTAATTAACACACACACACACACACTTCAAAATCACAGGAAACTGATACAATTGCTTTTGTAAATTCTACTAGTCACCAATGAAAAACACCTTGCTAAATTAAATGTGAGTAATTTGAAGCTTTAAAAATCAGGGATATAGACGTTCTTACCTCTGCAGAGTGTGAGGTGATGCAAAGGTCAGGGTAAGAAAGGAAAAAGTAAAAATTGTAGGTCTGGTTCTGTGTGATTAGTTAAATTCCAAAGAGCATTAGTCAAGCAAAAAAGCATGTAAAATCAAATCATTATACTTTACAATTGGTCAGAATGTTACTGACAACATAGCTGAGGGCTGAACTGGATGCAAAGACTGTGTGTGTGTGTGTGTGTGTGTCTGTGCGCGCGCGTGTGCGTAGAATAATACCAAAGCTTCTGCAAAGTAGAAGAAAATAAGGATTGCAAAAACAAGGGGGGGAGAAAATTCACTTTTTCTCTTTTTTATCTCTACAGAAAATAAATGGGATGAAAACAGGAAGTGAGAAAGGAGAGAAACAGAAAAGCAGAGATCATAAGTGCAATACACACAAAGCGTCCTCATTTGTCATGGATTCTGTATTTGTTAATTTGCCTAATTGCTAAAATTTAACCTCAAAATCAAACTTTTGAAAGTCTCACAGTCACATGTGCACATGCAAGGTGGTAAGAAAATTGAATTGTCCAATACACACATCCCCAACTGAGATCAAACAAAACTGTGTTCTGCCTTTTCGTGTTATGGATGAGAATCTTCTTCATGGTGTATTTTGTACTATGATTTCTGTGTTTGTCTCTTTTTTTCTTTTTCTTTTTTGTTTTTCACTGCTGAGGATGATTTATAAGCAGTGTTGAGCACTATCTAGTGTTCCTAAGTGCAGTAAAACTTAATGTACCTTATAGAAAAAATATGTGTCCCACTAAGTTTCACCAAGGTATGAATTATACTGCTGTTTGCAAGCTCAATGTTAATGAATCAATGATACATATTAAATAAGGTATCTCTAAGAGTAACATATTAAGTGAAAGTTATGTTCTGATCCACTGATGACTATTTCATGACAAGAGGCTTATAAAAACCTGTGCGCTTTCATCAAAATGAATGATACATTGTGGAAAATAATTACATGAGGCAAGGAATCCAGTATTGTACAAGTGTGTGGCATGTATTCAAATACTCAATTAATAGTTTCACTGGACTGTTAGGTCCCTGGATTTACATTCATTTAAAAACTGTTGGACAGAAGTGCTTATGTCCTTTCATTGTCCGAGTTGTTCCATCACGACATCCTAAGGCCATTGAAATACCAGTTCAGTCATCTCATCTCTTGTTGTCACCGTCATGGAGAGCATGGAAGAGTCTGTGTTCACAACACACTTCCATGGTATGGAAAGAAAAGGAATGCGGGCAGGTGGTCAAGAGAAAGAGTAATATCTGTGTAAGTTTTCTCCTTGAAAACAAACAAGCACACACACACACACAAACAACTGATCTCCAAAGTACCGAATTAAGAAATAATGCTGTTTTTGAAAAAAAAAAAAAGGTATTTATTTTTATTACAAAGTCAGTTATATAGAGAGGAGGAGACAGAGAAGATCTTACAGCTGATGATTCATTCCCTAAGTGACTGCAATGGTTGATGCTGCCCCGATACTAAGCCAGGAGCCAGGAGCTCTTCCATGTCTCCCACTCAGGTGCAGAGTCCCAAGGATTTGGGTCATCCTTGACTGCTTTCCCAGACTGCAAGCAGGGAGCTGGATGGGAAATGGAGCCGCTGGGATTAGAACCGGTGCCCATATGGGATCCTGATGTATTCAAGGGGAGGACTTTAGCTGCTAGGCTACCACGCCGGGCCCATATGCTAACTTTTATCCATTTAATCACATGAACTTCAATAATACAATAGATTGTTATTACCATTACAACAATAAAGCAGACTTTCATGAGAAGTGGAGGGTGGTGCGTTTTGTTTTTTCCATTTTGTAAGGAAAGAAAGAAAGGGGGAAAAAAAGATACTCTGAAACTTCAGGTCCTTCACTTACTGCTGGTGGCAAGTATATTTCCTTTATCAAATAAACTTAAAATCCCTAGGATCCTTTTGTAACAGAGCTTCTTTCCAAAGTTGGAGATGGACACTTACACGTAGTCAAATTCGCTTATATGGCAACTTACGGGCTTTTACTTTTCGTTGTTAAGTATGCTATTAAATCCAATAAACTTACCACATATTTTTGCGATGGTTAATTTTGTGTGAACTTAACTGTGTTGTAGGGTTCAAAGATGTATTGTGAAACAGCATTCTAGGTGTGTTTGGGGGAATGTTTTTATATCAATAGAAGGAGTAAAGCAGACTGCCCACTCTGACTAAGGTGGACTGTGTCTGAAGCACTGATGGCCTGAGCAAAACAAAAAGGCTAGAGAAGGGAGAAGGTGCTATCAACCCACATGTCACTGAGCTGAGACCTGCCTTTCAGATTTTACTTAAATTCACATTAGAGTTGCATCTTTAGCTTTTCAGCCTTTCACTCTCTGGACTTACATTGGAACTAGCCCATCAGCTCATGAGAGTTTCAGGTCTTATTGTTTACCGTGAGCTCTCTGGGATCTCTAGCTTGCCATCTGCACAGTTCATTGATTCTGTTTCTTTGGAAAATTCTTCTATAATGATCTCTCCTATTATATTTACATAGACCACCACTGAAATTTTGTGCAATGTGTTATTAATATTGGAAATGTATCATTTCTCATGTCAGAATAAACAAGTCAGGATTCAATTGCCATTCTTAGATACTTAGTTGATCTTCTTGTAATCAGCACCAGTGACCGGTGCAGAATTGGTGGGTGAAATCTACAGTTTATAACCATGTGGGCTATATTAGATCAAATAACATTGAAGAACACTTCAAAGAATGTTGTTTTCACCTTAAACCCAAAAGAACTCTGGCAAAAATTTTTATTTTCATCTAGAGAAGCATAGCTGTGGAAAAAGTTTCCCTTTTAAGCTCATTCAGTCAGCTGCCTAAAGTTTTATTAAATACAAAGCATTTTCTGTGACTCTTGCTAGAAGCAAATGTGCCAGTCACATAATTCTCATAATGTATTCACTGAAAAAATATGACTTATTTTTCATCCTAAATCAAATAACGGAACATATTTTAGCCATTTCTACATATTTTGACATAGATATGTTTTCGTGAATACCATTCCTACTTATTCCTTAAGAGTTGAATAACAAATATTCATTATTATCAATCTTGGAAAATATTCATCAAGTAAAATAGTATGATGATCGGTGCTTTTGCTTTTGTAGTGATACAGATTGTGGTATGTCATGAAGGGAGACAGGAGTGTATTTTAATGAATTCTCTAAACTGTATAATATTTATTTATTATATGTTTGAATGCTAATGAACTGTCAACTGCCAAAATTCACCTCACTGAATTAAAAAATATATATATATATATTACAAATAGGTAAAGAGACCAAATAAATCAGCAGATTTACTAAATCTGAATGCCTTTGTTACCCACTTCTGGAACAAAATGAAGGGATTTTTCACTGTCGGCATGTAGGGTTAATGTATGAGGAGACCATTAAACTCCCATCATTTAAGCATGATAACTGCCTCGTGTGTCTATATAATGTTCCAAAGCTATTCTTAAGCCATTTAAGCTTTTCAATTTATACTAAACATCCACCAAGAGATTTCCTATTAAAAGAGTGTGATGTTTTAAGTGATCAACGTAACTGAATTTTAAGTAAATTGTACAGTACAAGTAATTTTTATAGATAGAATTTACGTAGATTTTCTCAATGCATCACTGGCTCTAAATGGCTTTTAGGTTTAAATCAAAAAAACTTTTTAGAATTGTCAGGCAGTTAAACATTATCTAGAGCATATACATTCTAAAGAATTAGATTAAAATGGCAAAACAAGTTGATATTATATGGTTTTGGCTGCCCAAAATAAAACACCAGTGTTTCCCAAAATGCAATAGAAACAGCAGATAAAGTAGCAATAAAATTTCAAATATGATTTAAATTATTTCTCTTTCTTAAATAAAAAATAATGTGATTGTTCCAATTACTATCGTCCAATATTTTAAAAGGTGAACTGGTACATGCTGGGATCTGGAGATTTGGGGCAGGGAGCTTTGGCTTTCACCTGGAGAAACAGAAGACAATTGGAAATGACTGGCTGACTGGTAACTGAGGACAGAAAGCTGAAGTACAATACAAAGGAGCCATTGATGGCTTTTGTCAATAGCAAAAAGAAGCTTAAGGGAGGAGTGTCTGCTCTCTCTCATAGTATCATGGATGCTACAAGATAGAAAGTTTTATATTTGTTTCTGACATTAGGCAAACAAAAATCTTCAGAGTGCTGAATTAGGCTCTTGTTGTGAGCCTGCAAACTGCTACTCATTCTTTTTGATGACTCTTGATTTCACAGCTTCCCTTTTCATTTTTATGGAGTTAAGTGTGTAGGGGAATATGGATAGGAGGTCCCAGACAGGGCCAACAAACAACCCTATCTCCCTGGGATTCACTTATCATTTGGAACTGTCTTATTTCTTCCTTGTGCAGGGGAGGAGGCTGTCACAGAAGTCTCTCAATCTTTTTGCTTAAATGAACAATATGAGTTAGGCCTTCTGAAACTGGTTAAGCAAATGCGCCTTTTTTCTTTTCCCTCTGGAGAAGGATACACCACTATCACCACGATTCAGCTTTGCTTGTCTGGGTCTGTGCAAATTGTGAAGAAAAGAGTGCTTTGAGGAAGCCCTTCCTGCTCCGTTTGGTCCCTATGATCTGTACTCACTTGAGGTTCTGAGGTTCAAAATTTGATGACGTGGCAGGAAAAGATAAAACCATTTTTTGAAGGCATAGCAAGGATTGTGTTCTTGTTGAGGGAGTCATAGATTGGAAAAACTGAAGTCATTTTTAAAGCCCTTGATTATGGCAGTCTTTTAAATATATACATTCACTTTGAATTAAAAGAATCCGGAGAAATGAGAATAATTTCTGCTCTCTGTGGTCAGACTTTGAAGTGGAGAAATGTGGAACTAAAAGCAAATAGCATAACCTGTTTTAATCAAAAGGAGTCTAGCAAGAAACAATCAATTAAAGAACAGTCTGATTCCCTGCGACATCAATGTATGAAAATCTGTTAGACGCCAGATTGTGTCTCAAGACACATATGATGAACTGAACAAAATGACCTGCTAATAGCTTTTACGGGTAATAAATGCATCATGTTATTGGTAATTCTGCAGATGGTAAATCAAGCTAATATAGGAGCTGAAACAAGCTCCTTGTTAAATATAGCTCAAAATGATCTTCTCTGTTATTCAAAAGCTGTATTGCACAGAAAGAAAGATGATTAAGCCTTGCATTTCTAAGTATTTTAAATGGATAAACATTCCCTTCTGCTATGGAGGCATTTTAATTTGTAAATCCTTTGGCGAGAGCGTGCCTGAAACAAATCCGAGGATCTCTACATTATTTAGATTATGAATAAGAACTAAAACATAAAACCTGTGTTGAAATTGAAGTGTGACTCTACTGCCTACAATGCACATTAGGTGCCAGTTCCAATCAGCATTTGGAATGCTGACCCGGCAACTTTGAACAATTGAGTACAATGCACATTAACACATGATGAAAGGATGGACATGTCATTCATATTATCGACTCCCTTAGACAATCTGATGTGTAAAGAACATTTTAGCTTCAATCCCGTAATAATCAAATTATGACAACAAAATTCTAGGGAGGAAGTGCCGGGGTGAAAAGAAAAGACATTAGTTCAAGAAAGCATTCTTACAAGAAATAAAACTGCAACAACCCAGGATATACATATGGGATCCCGGTGCGTTTAAGGCGAGGATCCCAGCCGCTAGGCCACCGCGCTGGGCCCTGATTAGTGTCTTAAATTATCCATGTTTAATTGTAAAAACTATTAGCTACTTATCAATTCTATGATATGACACAGTGAAAGTGATTAAAAAGAACAGATTTAGGTATTTTTATGGGAAAGGAAGAATTTCAGAGAGGTAAGTAGAGACAGAGTTTGTTCATCTGTTGCTTAACTTCCTAAATGGCCTGGACAGCTGCAGCTGGCCCAACCCCAAAACAGGAGTGAGAAGCCTCCACTGCGTCTCCCATGTGGGTACAGGAGCTCAAGGACTCGTGCCAGCTTCCATTGCTTTCCCTGGTCATAAGCAGGGAGCTGGATTAGAAGCACAGCAGCCAAAATTCAAACTGGGGCACATATGGGATGCTAGCGTCACAGGCAAAGGCTTAACATGCTATGCCACTGTGTTGGCCTCAAAGCAATTCTTATTGCAGAGTAAAAAAAAAGGAGGAAGGGGAAGGTTGAGAGTGAGGTAAAAATGATGCCATTTTAGAAGAACAAAAGTTTACAACCCAATGACAATCAGGAAATATATAGCAGGACTAATCCTAAATCATATTTTAAAAAATCTTGTGGAGTCATTATAATAATTTCCTCAAATTACACTTAGTAGTTCTTTTAACAACAATACCCATTATCTCCTCTAGTTCTTTATAAGATTTCCACTTTTTTAAAAAGCTGGGGTTTCTCGCTGATATTCCCCACCATTACCTGTCTTCTCTATAAATCCAATCGACTTAAGTACAATAGTAGAGGCAGGGACAAAATATTATCTCTGCCTTTTCTGGAAAATGTTTAGTCTAAAGTAACAGAAAATGTTACTGCTAGTTGCCTAACAGTAGAAATGTTTGTTAATGGTACTGGTATTGTGGTGTGGAAGATTGCTGTTATTCCCATGGCTCTGGTTCAAGCTCTGACTGCTCCACTTCTAATCAATATCACACTGATGCACCAGGAAAGCAGTGGAAGATAGTCAAGTACTAGGGCCCCTGCACCAATGCGGGAGACCCAGAAGAGGCTCCTGCCTCCTGACCTCAGCCTGGCCTATCCCTGGCCAATGTGACCATTTGGCAAGTAATCAACAGATGGAAGATTTCTCTTTGTTTTTTCTTGTCTTTAATTCTGCCTTTTAAATAATGCATAAATTATAAAATGTCCAAAGATAAAGTAGTTCCAGGATTCATTAAACATTACCATCTATTCTTTATCACTTGGAGATGAAAATATGCAAAAGAAAAAATAAGGAAACTATTTTTATTCTTTAATAAAATGAGTGACACATTTCCAGAAGTGACCAAGATGGTGCCATGTACTCAAGCTAACACAGTACCTGTGTATGGGAACCAAAGCACCACTCTTGGCTCCCAATAGAGCATAGTTGATGCTTGAAAGAGAGGAAGGACAATTTTGAATCCTTCTAAGTGATCTGACATGAGTGATAGTGGCAAGAAATGGCAAAAGAAGTTAACAGATACGAAAAAGAAAGTATACTGGTGAGAAAAATGCGGTTGGAAATCTCACTTGGTTGTTAGCATTAGGCATTTGAAAATGATTACGCATTTCTCTATCACACAAAGAAGAACAGGAGTGGGGAAGGGAAAGATATCCTGTGTTAGCATAGTGGTTGCTGGAATGTTGTCAGGTAGATATGTTGGTATCATTTTCCTCATATACCTTTATCACCCTCAAGAGCACTATGGAAATACACGATGATCAGCAGAACTGCAGCCATATCTGCTTTGGAACATGAAATAAGTTTTATAAAGCAATTTTTAAAAATGACTTTGCTGACAATTTTTGTTAAGCAGAATTTAATTACATGATTTATCTCTCTTCAGTGAAGGCCAAGAGATGTTGGATGTTAGTTGAGCTTCTTGAACACTGCAAAGATAGAAAGTATTTTTTTCAAGATTTTATTATTATTGTTGCTGTTGTTGTTGTTATTATTATTATTTTATGATACAGTCCCGTAAGCTCTGGGATTTCCCTTACCTCTTTCCCAAATACCTTCCCCCTCCTCACTGAATTTCCCTATATTACAAAAATATAGTTCTTCATAAGCAGTTATAAGTCCATCATTGTGGGCATGCACAATGGCAGAGTCCAGCATCATATTGTCAGGATAAATTCAACAGTTTCATTGGAAGTCCATCCTTGATATGGAAATAGAGATGCATACTGCATTTTATCCTCACATCTGGATATGATAGTCTCCATTACATAGTTACTGTACACCCCCTTAAGTGAAAAGGCACAAAGCAAAATCAACAACAGGAAAAAAGATAGAAATTTACAATGCCATGAAGTTGAATAATATGCTACTGAATGACTAATGTATCACTGAAGAAATAAAAAGAAAATAAAAAACCTTCTTGTGGAAAATGTGCTAGGGTATGACCTATGAGCCAGTGAAGAATTTATTATGAGGAAAAAAAATGTTTTAAAGAAAAAATTTAAAAGGAAATCAAAATCCATGAGATATAGTTTCTACTCATCTTTGTTGGTGAGATGTATCCCCTGGAGGCAACAGATAGATGGGTTTTGTTTTTGGTTTTTAATCCAATCTACTAATCTTTGACATTTGATTGATGGATTTAAGCCATTTAAATTCAGGGTTAATATGAATGGGTGGTAATTTGGTCCTGTCACTTCAGCAATGGGTTGTTCATTGATTTTGTCTTTTGTTATTTTACTGGGATGTTCTTTATATTTGCTTTTGGTTTTGGTGGGTGTTATTCCTTTTCTCTATCAACAGAACATCTTTAGATATTGTTTTGTAGGGCTGGTCTATAAAAGGAATATTCTTCGAACTTTTCTTTACTGTGGAAAGAATGTTACGTTATTTTCAAACACAATGTAAAGCTTTGCTGGATGCATTATTCTATGCTGACATTTTTTTTTTCCTTTTAGAATCTGCAATATGTCACTTCTGGCCTGTAGAATTCTCTTCTTGCCTGTAGAGTTTTCTCTGAGAGGTCAGCTGTGAGTCTTTTTGCTATTCCTTTATTTGTCAATCATTTTTTTCATGTGCACATATAAGGAACTTTTCTTTATATTCAATTGAAGATAGCTTGATTATCGTGTGTCATGGTGAAGGTCACTTTTGGTCAACACTTTTGGGAGTTCTGTACCCCTCCTGTAAGTTTTTTTCCCAATTCTTTCTCTAGGTTAGGGAAATTTTCCCTTATTACTTCATTAAATACATTTTTTAATACTTCATTAGATACATGTTAAAACCAGCTTCTCTTTCTGTACCTTCTGGGACTCCCATAACTCTTATATTTGGCTTTTTAATAGTGTCTTTCAGTTCTTGAATGCTTTTTTTAGCTTGACCTAGCTCTGTTTCCAGGTTCTTTGTTTCCCCTTTATGACAAGAAATATCTTCCGATCCTGAGATTCGTTCTTCTATCTCATTCACTCTTCTCCTTAGGGCAGGTTTATAAGCTGTGTCATTCACAGGTCTACAATCCAAATTTATTGATTGCATTTGATAGCCAGTTCTTGGTTTCAAGTCACTTGTGCTACTCCCTCCAGCAAGTTTCAGATCTGGGCTGAAACCAGAGTTTCCGAAGCCCCAGCTCCTGGCTCACCACTCTCCACCTCCTATAATCTGATTCTATGGTTGCATCGTTGTTTGTACAAACTTTCTCTCATTTCTGCTTCAAGCAGTTCCCAGGATTAGAGAAACACCAGATATCCTAAATAACTAGGTAGTTCCTGGTGCTAATCCTGCTGGAACCAGCTGGTCACTAGGTCTGAGGAACACCCGGACCTATTTTGACCCATAGGATGCCAAAATTGGCATTATTTTCCCTGTGTAACCTAATCTGGAATTGAGTTCACTCAGCTCAGCGCATGCACAGCTCACTATTGTCCCTGCAATGTCAAAGCCTATGCCACACTGTACACGGTGCCTGAAGTGCCACTCATGGAGTTCTGGATCTGCTAGCCATTAGATCTGAGGGCTACCCAGACCAATTTTTGGTGCAACCTGTAGTATGTCACGTCAGTTCAATGCACTGAGTTAGAAATGACTTCACTTCAAAAACAGTCCTATCTCACATCCTTTGTATCCCTTCAAAAATGGCACCTGATGTAGTTCTGTTGAGGTCTGGGCTGTTTGATCCACCCTGTTCCTGTACCACCTGTTTGGGATCTGTTGCTCTGTCTCTGAACTTGGTTGAGTCAAGCAAATCAGCAGAATAACAGTTCTTTGGGTTCATCTCCTGAGCTCCCACCTGTGAAGTTGCCTTCCCACCTGGCTGCTGGTGGAGCTCTGCCACCAGTGGAGCTCAGTTCACCATTCGCTCTCTGTCACTGGGATATCTCGTCATTGCAACACTACACTGTTGTTTCTGCTGCTTTCCCATGTCCGTAGGTTTCCAGGTGCCCCTCTTCTGTCAGTCTTTCCTCTCCTATATCCTAGAATGTGCCCTCTCTACTTCACCCTGACTATTGATCCTCCATCTCTTAAAATGTGTCCTTACATTATTCTGCCATTTTGATTATCAGGAAGTTTTTATAAGAATAGAATGATGGGGGCCCAGTGTGGTGGCCTAACGGCTAAAATCCTCACCTTGAATGTTCCAGGATCCCATATGGGTACCAGTTCTAATCCCGGTGGCCCGTCTTCCCATCTAGATCCCTGCTTGTGGCCTGGGAAAGCAGTAGAGGATGGCCCAAAGCTTTGGCATCGTGCACCCATGTGGGAAACCTGGAGGATGTTCCTGACTCCTGGCTTTGGATCAGTGCAGCATTGGCCGTTGAGGTCACTTGGGGAGTAAATCATCAGACAGAAAATCTTCCTCTCTGTCTCTCCTTCTCTCTGTATATCTGACTTTGCAATAAAAATAAATAAATCTTTAAAAAAAGAATAGAATCTTGGTAACAAACTGTTATCTGAATTGTGCTGCCATTGGCATGGATGGCAAATTACAAAGCCCTTATGATTTGCCTAAACAATTATAATGTCAAAATCTGTTCAGAAAATACATTTACTTAAGTTGAGTATTTGGTGTAGCAATTAAGGCACTGCTTACTTTGAATTCCATCTCTTTTCCCAATTCCAGCTCCCTGCAAGGCACCATTGAAGACTGAATCAAGGGACTGGAGGTGAATTTTATATCTTATTACACAATTTCAGAAATTTGTAGTTCTATAGTATATGCCAAATGTAATTCTCTCACACTTTTCTTTTGTCTAAGTGCCTCTCTCTGCCTGAAAATATTCTGAAATTGATCATTAGATGCATGAGGGTTAATATATGCCAGTGATTCATGAGGTTAGATAATAATCCTATGTATGTTACTGTGTTAAAATAAGGTAGAGGCGCTGATGTAATTGAGATTCATAGAGTCAGAGGCAGCACAAAAACTCTGAGGAAATCATTTACATATCCTGTTACAAAGTGCGTTCAATCAAACCATTGGAGTTTATAATTTAGCAGTTAACACTAAAAAAACACCCCGGGGTGGGGGGGGGGAAGAAACTACTGAGAATGTGTTCAGAATATGGGTTTTGTATTTCTAAGCATGATCAGATCCTTGTTAAATATTTGGCAATTTTGGTTAGAAAAGTAGACTGTCATGTAGTAGATGTTAAATTTCCACGTAAGTAACCTAGTTGTCTAGATCAAGAGGCATAATTAAATACTCTTGAAAAAGCTAAGCTTGGATGGCTCACTGAATTCCATCAAGAATTGTAGTGACAAGCTCTATCAACAAATGTAGATTCTCAATGTTTTATTTTAGGATTAGTGGAAAGTAAAAATGCTTGTTATTATGTCTGCTTCTGATAATAAGCTACTTTATTTACCTATATAGTTCTGTATCCCAGTAGTCTTTCATCCTTCCAGGTAATTACAAAGCACAACTTGTGATGGAATAGATGTTCTATTTGGAAAAATCATGTAATCTAGGAACACTTCAGTAGGACACATCTTGAAAACAGTTGGAAGGATGATTTGTAAAACATTCATAAATGTGTAAGTCAAAAATTAAATGTGCTGTTTCCATTCGTATCCATTGGAGCAAATGTGATGTTGACAGGTGGAGAAAAGTAACCATGAAGAAATGAACAAAAAAGTGAGCTTTGGTGTAGAGAATTTTATGAACATGTTCTGCCTTTGAGACTTCCATGAAAGCTTACTGACCTTGACCTACATCAATACCTCAGCTCTTCTTTCTTATTCTTTTCTCTGTTCTTTGTGCTTCCTCCCACCCCTTCCGTTTCCACTTCTAGTTTTGTGGCATGGAAAGGAATATCTACTTTACTTTTTTTTAAACTTCTGCTATGAAGGATTCATTCCACAAAATGTTATCATCATCACATGCGTATAATGGCATGTATTAGAGCCCTATTCATAACAATAACATGCGACAAGAAATTTATGTTATTCATATCTTTAAATAAGTGGTTTTCAAAAGTTTTTAGTATTTTAGAGTAATTTATTCAATTGATGATCTCTCTGCCTAGACACGAGACAGCTGAATAGTAATCTATAGCCATTTTAAGGTGTATAGAACCTGGTTGTACATTAACTAAAATTGAAATGTCAATGAAGAAGTCACAGGATGTGGTTAAGAACTTGCATTTTTTTTACATATTGGTTACTCAATACTATGTCAATTAATTCCATAGCATTATAAACTGTTACTGATGTTATGTTGGGGCCTTTAATTGATCGGGATGATACTCTGCCGACTCTACCTTCAGACCGGAGATAGTCTCCCCAACAAGCCGTTGAACTTATCTGGACAATAAGATGCTGGACTTCATGCTCGGTATATGCTAGCGAAGAAAGAATCTCAACTGAGTTTGAACTGTGGTAATGCAACAAGGTGGAGGAATCCACCATGGGGGGAGGGTTTGGTGAGGCGTGGGGGGGAATCCCAGTGCTTATACAACTGTGTCACATAATGCAATGTAATTAGTAATAATTAAAAAAATAAAAAATCTTTCTGCAATTTTTTTCATATAACATAGGAATATCTACTTTAAATCGAACAACTTCAGTTCTTGGTAGACCTGAATTCTGCCTCCAGCTCTAACATTTATACTGAAGATAGCATTCCAATTTTGACTCTGATTTCTCTTTCATACATAATGGAGACAAAATATTTTCATACTCACCTTTCTATATAGATTCAAACACGAGTGATATGTTGCAGCAAGTTAAGCAGACATCTGCTATTCAAGTGCCCAGTATGAGTACTGGTTTGAGTCGCAACTTCCAATCCACCTTCCTTCTAACATGCCTGGGAAGGCAGTAGAAAATGGCTCAGGTAGTTGGGCCCCTATCATGCACATGGGAGACCCAGATGGAGCTCCAGGCTCCTGGTTTCAGTCTGGCCCAGCTCTACCAATCTCGTTCTTTCTCACTCTTGCTTGCTCTTTCTTTATGCCTTTCCACAAAATAAACTAAATCTTTACAACACTATTGTCACTTTCTGGGGTAATATCATTAACTGTGGTGGCAATGGCCCTATTTTCAGTGATTTATCCTTATGACATGGGTTGCTAACCATCAAAGTTCAGTCGGAGATTTGTCCACTGCTTTGCTTTTGTAGTAGTACTTCAATACTGACATTATCAAAAGACCATGATTACAGATTTTTCTCATTTATCAGAAAAATTTTTATCATGGAGTCTAAGGGCTCTGTTATATAAAAGATATCATGTTGTTAATAAGTTATTTGTCACCAGAGTAAAAAGTTTATATAATATGTTATTAGTCTTTTCAATATTTGTGAGATGTTGATCATAAATTATTAGTAATTAACAATGAACAAATGAGTTTTTGGCAAAAGGCATAAAAAACTACCTAAATTTTATCTCTGTCTTCTAACATTTTGAGATTTTTCTGTCACTGACTTATGTGGAGGTAACCTATTTACACTCACTCAAACTTGTTGACATTTAAGTGCTAAAAAACACTCTCTAAGCAGTGTAAAGAATATAGGAATGACATTCACGAATATTTGCACCTGTCAACAAGTCTAGCTTCTTACTAACAGTGAGCCCTTGAAGTATTGTGTTCTTTGGATAGAGTGAGAAATACTGTTACTTCAAGTTTTCTTTTTTATTTTGGTAACAACATACTTGTCTGTACTAATTAGGAAAATACTGAGGCTTTCCACTTCTCTCATCTCTGATGTGCATGGTTTTCCCTTGAGACAACAGCAGAAAAGAATATGCTATGCATTCAATAGATGAAATAGATGGTCATTTACAAAAAAAAAATCAAGGACACCACAATCCCATAAAAAATATTTCACTAAAAATCTGTTTTTAGTAAGCATGTAAGTAGCAGCATAAACTGTAAAACATTTGTACATAAAATCATACTAGAAAAAAAGGATTCAACAGGAAAATTTTTCAATTTTTAATCTTCCCAAGGACAATGTAACATATCATTTGAGTCTTGAATCAAAAAATTGTCCTCACTGATGTCTCAATAGAGAATCTGCTCCTCTCGATGTCCACTCTGTTGCTAAGAGGCTCTCTCCTTCCATCTTCTTGCTTCTTCTTTCCTATGGAAATACAAAGACAGGAATTGCAGGGAGCTGACCACATTCCCGAGTCCTTCCAAGTAATAAAGTCACTAAAGAGAATCACTTCTTGCCTCATTGTCATGACTGAAAAGGATGTCGATAACCATTTTTAAAAAGTAAATTGTGCAATACAAGCCATTAGGCATATGGAGCTAGCAAGCTTATCCCTGTTCCAAATCCATCATGTATTATTTTATGGAATAAAACATAGAAAATTAATACATTTCATTGTGCCTCAGTTTTCTCATCTGCAAGAGTTGGGTTACAACATTACTGACTCATTAGTTATTATGTACGTTAAAGATTTTAAAACAATGAAGTAACACATAGTAATCAAGAAGTGTTTTTCTTACTACTGCTATTCCTTCTTTGTTCAATTATTATCCTTTAATTGCTTCAAGTAATTTGGAAAGTGGCAACTAAAATTTTTGGAGAAATTTAGTGCTCATTTTTGTAGCATAACCCTGGAAGCTTGAAAGGGGTAAATTTAGGACCAGTGACATGACATATGGTCTTGTGTATCATTTTGTAACTAAGAATGTTGAATAATTCAATGCAGTGTGATTGGGGGATTTCTGAGCAGTACTCTTGCACTACAAACTTCTCGTTCACTATTCATGAAAGTACTAATGAAGGACATGGTGTGGTGCTACTGTAGAACCCCTGTCTCCTCACAGGCCAAAATCAGGTCTGTTACCAACACATTTTCTTTTCATCAAAGTTTAAAGTTTCTATACTCAAAAATTAAAAAAAAAATTACAGTAAGATTAATTGTCCAACTCAGTATTTACTTCAAGCTCTCTCAAAACTGAATAAATGTGTTGAAAGAAAAATCTTCATTGAAACATTTAAAAACATGGCATTGAGGAATTGGGAAACTCCCCTGGTGGGTCATAGCTCCTGCTGGTGAACACATGTTCCAGGCCTGGGAGTCGGACAAGCTGGTCAAAGTAGGTCCAATGCTGGCTAATGTGTGGGTTGGTAATGGAACGGGGTGGACCAGGCAGGGCCGAGCACACTTTAGCTCACAAGCAAAAATAGAAATCAGGATGGAACACAAGTCATACCGAGCTAGGATCTTACACCTACTGGTCTGCATGAGCCAAGCATGCTAGGTCACAGCATCTAAGGCAAAGGCCAAGACAGGTGAGGGGCTATGCCCAGCTGGATCAGAGCAACCACTGGCATGCACATGATCTATGGCTGGGAAAAGGCCTGGCTGGGAAGCTGAGGGGACACCCTGGTTGTGTTGGGGTTCCCACTGAAGAGCACGGGGGCTGGAGTGGGGACTGCATTCTGGTCTGGATATGGCTGCAGTCTCCCTTGTCACAAGTGTGAACTGTGATGCACCTAGCAGGGCTAGACTCCAGCACCATCTGGTGCTCTGGAGGACCAGGGTAGATGTAAAATGGGATAGGCTATGTCTCTGCCCCTACTGAGTCATGTGTGAGCTGTGTTTGGATATGGACGAGCCTTGGCTGGGCTGAAATACCCAACAACAAGAACCAGAATGGGCTGAAGGCCAGTCAGAAAAGGCCACTGTTCCTGCTAGAACAAGAGGTGGACTGAGTAGGGATGGCTAATGGACCCACCAATATACACAAAATCTGGCACTGGGAGAGGTTCTGTTGGAGGAGCCTGGGCAACTCCTGTGGCAGGACACAGACCCTGCAGGTAAGTGCAAAAAACATGATAAGGAACAACCCAGACCAGGCAAGGTAAAGGTACCAACCGACATACATTCAGCACAGGTCATGGGCAGACCAGGCTGAACCAGTTCACATCAGTCACTGACGATTCCGAGCACCAGAACAGTGTGGGTCAGGCCAGATATGGTCACAACACATACCAATACACATTACAGCTGGGATAGGGTACATGCTGGGATGGTTAGACTGTAACCCACACCAGCTAGAAATGAGGGTGGGCCAGGCTACAGCACCCACTGGCAAATGCCGAGGTGAGGCGGGCCATGCCAGACTGGAATGCAGCACTAGTAGGAACCAGGGAGCGAGGGGGTAAAGCTGGTAGGGGGAATGGAGAGGGCCCCCTGCTGCAACACCTCGCCCACTGGAGAGCATGAGTTGGGATGGGAGCAGACCAGACCGGGCAGGGCTTCAACACCTATGGGCCTCATGCAAGCCAGATAAGGGAAGAGTCAGGCTTGGTTGACTATCCCTACTGGTGCAAACATAAAGCAAAATGGGTGAGGGTTGGATGGGTTTTGCCGCAGCATCAGATAGCAGTTGCTGGAACTGGTGACTAATCTGTCAAGTTGGACTACAGAACCTTCTGGAAAGTGAGTGATCCGGGAATGGGAGTGGCCTAGGAGGGAAATAATGGGCACCTCCCTCTTGGGTTACCACTCCCACTGGAGAGCATGAAAACCAGGGTTGGGGCAGGAGTGGCTGGACAGAACAGCAGCTACCAGCATGTGTGTGGGCTGGATAGTGGAGCTGGTTGAATCTAACTAGGTCCCAATGCCCATTGACATGTATGAGAACTGAATGAGATGTGGAGCACACTGGACTGGTCTGCTGTACACGGGAATTAGGGCAGGGGGCAGGCCCAGTGGTCGTTATTGTGGGTCACTCCGACTAGGCTGTAGCTCCCACTGGTTTATGTGAGGGCCAAATGTGTGCTGGGTAGAATCAGGCTGGGCTACAACACCCATTGATCGGTTCCAGTGGAAGACAAGGCTGGAAACAGATCCGACGTAGGAATTGCAACTACCAGCAGATTGGAACGATGGACTGTGCCGGGCTCTGTACTTGCAAGTACACACAAGAATCTGGTCTGGGATTACCTCAGACAAAGTTTCTTAGGAGATCTCCCTAATTGAACTGCCAGACTCAGAACCCAACCATGAAGAGAAGTGCAGGTTCCATGGTCTGCAATGGAGTGCGAGTGTCAGAGCCGAGCCTCCTCAGAGGCTCAGACAGAGCAGTGGACAGCACAATCAGGTGCACATGGAGGATATGGCAGTCCATCAGCACCTGCAGAGGATACAGGTACCACAACAGAGGACAGAGCAAATCTATCAACTACCCTAGTCATATATTGGCAGTGAAAAACTGGGCAACCGGAGACTCTAAGGTGGACTATGTCAGCCAGTGGATTCTGAAGAACTTTCACTGTGCTTGGAATGGCGAAATTGGCAGCAATTCAGAACAGCTGAACTATCAAAAGCACTTGAGCAAGACCCTTGGAGCATGCCCCACATCAGGGACCTGGGATGGATGGGAGACTTGGTGGGGCTTCTCCCTTTATCTCCGTCTTTACCCCAGATACAAAAAAAGAATGTGGAAGCAATAGTCTTACCCACTTTCTTATAGCCCTTGAACCTTTGTGCCCTAATTAACCATGTAACGTTTGTCAAATATAAAGAAATTTTTAAAAATTATACATTAAAAAAAAAGGCACTTAAGGAGGCCTTGTTGCCCAGTGGGTAAGTCATTACATGGGTTCCCCTGAATCCAACAGCAGATTGTCTACATTGGAATCTCACCTCCATTCTGGATCCACCTTCCTACTAATGCATTTGGGAGGCAACAGAAGATGCACCAAATACTTTGGTTCCTGCCAACCACATGGGAGGCTTTGGTGGAATGCTTGGTTTCTGACTGCAGCCTAACCCAACCCTGACTACGGTAGGCTTTTGGGGAGTGAACCAGCAAACAAAAAATCTGAGTCTCTTCTCTCTCTAGCTGTCACTCTGTCTTTCAAACAACCTTTTGAAAAATGAATAAATTGTGGTATTTATACAAATATAAAAGTAAATAAAATATTTTTAAACAAGTACACACCTAGAAAAAACAGAACAATAATAAAAATGTATTATTCGGTAATTGAAAACTTAATAACACATGATCTATGAAAAAATTTATTACAAAGCACAATGATGAACATTTTTAGATTCTTAATCCTGTAATATAATAAAACCAAGCCAAACAACCTAGGCATTTCAAATAATATCAATTATACTATTTTTCTGAGTCTTTTTATATGAATACAGATAAATGTAGATTTTTACTTTTGGTCTTTCTGGTTATCCATAGCTACCTTTTCACTTATAAAATCAAAAAAATCTTGCAGTCCTAGATAAAAAAGAAGCATAAGTGACATAAATTCAACTCTTTATGTTGACATTAAGCTTAATTCAAATCAGCTAAATGTATTTCTAAGTTCAAAAGGGAAAGGTAATAGAAACAACAGATTAAATTACTTAAGGGGGGGGAATATGTTTTTGAAATTCATGTGCACTTTCACCTTTTATAGTTCATGCACAAAGTGATGGCATTGATTCTTTACAAGACAGTGTTCTTTCTTCAGAAATACTAACAACTTTCTATTCCTAAAATAACTCTTTTCTTTGACCATCAATGAAGAATACACTTAGATGGTGATTACAGAAATAGTAACCTCAAAAAATTACTTAGCAGGCCCGGGATTAACAAGGAAAATACAAAAGGCTTATTACATCACCTGTCATTCTATTACAACCCAAAACATTGAGTAGAAGTAACATTGTTACTTCAGATTCTTTCTCTATCATTTTTTTTTTCCTGTGTGAAATACTTACTTCAAAGCTCCTAATCTCACATGCCTCACGTTATCAAGGAACTGTGGAAAAAATAGTATTATCAATAAGATAATATTTATGGAATGCTTTATCCTTTTTTATATTTCCTACACATTGAAACAGGAAAAAAGTAATGTATATATATATATTTTAAAAAATAATATATATATTTATTACTTTTAAAAAATATATTTATATATATAATATATAATATATAATATACAATATATAATAGATAATAGATAATAGATAATAGATAATATAATATTTAATGTATGATGTATAATATATATTATATATAATATTATATATATATTATATATAATATAATATATAATATAATATATATTGACATGTATGCATGTATATATATATTATATATATATATATACACACACACACACACACACACACAAACCTGAATGAAAAACCTGTGGTCATAAAATAGCCTACCCAAACTGGTATAGCTCTTCAATGACTTTGGTAAAAGCAGCCAATATTGTGAGCTAATTTTTTGCAAGTGAGTAATCTATTTTTACAATTCTTAACATATGGATAACAAAAATTTGCCACTACTGCAGACTGTGTCACTGAATTTGGGCAGAAATCACAGCAGCTTTTACATGAGTTCATTCAAGCATCCCACTAGGCCATTTTATATTGGCCTTGTGAAACAACTTTACTTTGCTTTTACATAATATTTCATCTTACTGCAACACTTTTACAGTTATTAATTGTAGTAAAAATTGATTTTGGGCCCAGCACAGTAGCCTAATGCTTAAATCCTCACCTTGCACATGCCAAGATCCCATACAGGCACCAGATCTAATCCCAGAAGCTCTGCTTCCCATCCAGCTCCCTGCTTGTGGCCTGGGAAAGCAGTCAAGGATGGCCAAAGGCCTTGGGACCTTGCACCCATGTGGGAGACCCAGAAGAAACTCCTGGCTCCTGGCTTCAGATCAGTGCAGCTCTAGCCATTGTGGCCTCTTAGGAAGTGAATCAGCAGATGGAAGATCTTCCTGTCTGTCTCTCCTCCTCTCTGCATATCTGCCTTTCCAATAAAAATAAAATGAATCTTTAGGAAAAAGAAAGAGTGATTTTAAAATTTTTAAAATGGGGAGTGGGCTAAAGAGAAAAAGAGAAAGGCGGGGGGGGGGATGAAAAGAATAAGGAAGGAGACAGAGACCTCATCCACTGACTCCCTACTCAGGTGTCTGCTGAAGCCAGGAGCAAGGAACTCATTTCAAGTCATCCATGAGGTGACAGGCACCCAAGTACTTAGGCAGTAAGCTACTGCTTCCCAGGGAGCACATGAGTAGAAAACTAGAATGAAGAGGAGAGCCAGACCTTGAACTCAGGCATTCCACTGTGTGATACACACACACATCTTAAGCATTCACAAACATTCACCCCACATATGCACCTTGTTTTCCAAATAATGTAAGAAGGAGCAAAAATAATAATGATTATTGGCCAGTTCCTGACTACATGTTAGTTATTTTAGTGAGAAGACATTCTACATGCACAGTAAGTATGAGGTAGCGACTATTTTTAATTCTGTTTTTTAAAAATTTAAAAGCTTTCAAATTTTTAAAAAAATTTTAACAAATAGCTACCATTTCACTGGCAGTTATTGAGTTTAACTTTTTCTGTAAAGAAAATCTTTAAAAATTATTCAAACACTACAGAATAGTGCCTTCACTACTAATTTAGTAACAGGGTAACATCTTAAGTCTCTTTCTTAAAAGATTTATTTATATTGGAAAGTCAAATAAAAAGAGAGGAGAAGAGACAGAGAGGAAGGTCTTCCATTCAATGATCCACTCCCCAAGTGGCTGCAATGGCTGTAGCTAAGCCCACACAAAGCCAGAAGCCTGGAGTGTCTTCCGGGTTTCCCATGCAGGTGCAGGACCCCAAAGTTTTGTACCATCCTCAACCACTTTCATAGGCAACAAGCAGGGAGTTGGATGGGAAGCAGGGCAACCGGGATTGGAACCTGCACCTATATGAGATCCTGGAACACGCAAGGTGAGGAGTTTAATTGCTAAGCTACCATGCTGGGCCCAAGAACTGTTTTTTTAAAAATAGAGCAGTATTTGCAGTACATTAAATATCCTTAAATAAGTGGAAGTATTTTTCTTACTGGAGTTTTTTTTTTAAGATTACATTTCTGTTTGTTAAATTTATTCATATTTAAGTTATTGAAAAGTTGCTTTGTAACAACATCTATATTTAGAATGTCCATGATGCTGTCAGTAACACCTGTTTTTTTTTTTTTTTTCTTTTTCGTTGAAAAATGAAACCACAGGGCTATGGCTGAACAAGGCTGGTTCTGTGGGCAGAGAAACAAGCATCGCCTTCTACTTTCCAGATTGTGCATTATCAGGAAGTGGGAATGGGAACCTGAGGCAGGATCTACACCAATACAGGATACAGGCATCGTAACTGTGCCTTGACCACTAAGCCAAAGACTTGCTTTAGTGATTTATTTTTGGTTAATTTGCATGATTTAGTTACCCTCACTTTCACATCTATTTGCAAGTACTGTGCACATGTTGTGTGTTTATACATAGAAGTGTGAGTTATGTTCAGCTTTCTCAGTATCTCTTCCTGATGAAACTAACCTTATACCTTTATTATTTATCCATATTTGTGTTTTGCTTGCCTTATTGTAGTGCAAACTCAGAGTACCATATAAGTGAAGTAAGAATATATAAAGATGCGGCAATATCATTAGATGATAAACTTTGGAAGATGCTAATGAAATACAGGCATTAATATACACTAAATGGATATTTGTTTTAGAAGATCATGAAGAGAATTTCAGGTTCTATGGTCTGACCATGGAGTGTGTGTGTCAAAGCTGAGCCTCTTCAGTGGCTCAGACAGAGCAGTAGACAGCATATTCAGGTGTACATGGAAAATATGGTAGTACATTGGAGCCTGCAGAGGACACCTGGTACCACCACAGAAGACAGAACAAATTGACCAACTACTCCAGCCATATGTTGGCAGTGAAAATCTGAGCAACCAGTGGATTCTGAAGAACTTTCATTGTGCTTGGAATGGCGAGATCGGCAGCAATTGAGAACAGTTGAACTATTGAAACCACTTGAGCAGTGCCCTCGGAGCATGTCCGACACTGGGGGCCCTGGGATGGTTGGGAGGGTGGGTGTGCCTTCTCCCTTTATCTCCTTGTTTACCCCAGATACAGGAAGGAAGAAAGAGAATGTGGAAGCAATGGTCTTACCCACTTTCTTGTAGTCCTTGACCCTTTGAGCCAAATCAACCATGTAAAGATCATCAAAGTTTCAAAAAAATTTAAAAAATCAATGCATATGTAGTTAGGATATGGGCTGATGTTTTAATGATTCAACCCAGGTCTTGTGCCCAGATTTATTGTCTGGAGACATAGTTCTGTTACATAGGGTCAACTCAAGAAACTTCTCTGATGTAATGGCAGTAATTTGGTTGGTGACTTAGAACTTATCTCTGATTTCAGAGTTCAAATTCTTGCCTTATCTATTCTGTCTTTAAAAGGACAATATATTACTTTTCACGTAAGAAAATAAATATGGTGAAGTATAAGTTCCATAAAATTTGCTTGGCAAGTGGCAAAGAGAAACAATACTTGTCCTGGGTAATACCGTTCTTCTCCCTGCTGTTTAGTCCACTTCATTTAGCGCTCTTGTAGAGGGTGATGCTATGTTTTCATCCTATTTATAAAGAGAAATTGTTTCAAAGGCACTTGTCATATAAAGAGATGAGAAAATATAAGGGGTGAAACTAGCTGTGCATTTATTTTTTGTTTTAGTTTTCTATGGCTGCCATAGAAAAGGACTACAAAATAAGTGTCTAAACATAACATAAATTAATTGTCTCAACAGTTCTAAAGGCTAGACGTCCATATTTGTAGATATGGACAGCATTGGTTTTTCTGAACGCTACAAGAAAGAAGCTGTTTTATTTATCTCATTTTGCAGATATCTGCAGTTACATTTCGGGTTCTTGTCTTACAGGCTGCACCCTACTACGCCATTTTCAAAAAGGCCATATTCATAGTTACTAGTGTTAGGACCCAACACAGAAATTTCAGGAGACACAGTTCAAAACATACCCTTTTTTCTAATTAAACAAATAGGGATAATGCATAGCTGTTATTGCTTACGGTTAATGAAGAATTAACAAAAAGGGAAGAACTTCAAAGACTCAACAAAGATCCTGAAGGAAAGTTAGGTAAATGAAGCATAGAGTCGCAAAAATGGATGGTCTTGAAAGACTGGATGGTGGGAGCAGGGTTGGGAGACAGGAAAAGCAGATTGAGGTGGCCAGAACAGCCCTTGGATTGACTGGTTAATGGTTGCCTCTGATGCAAAATGCTATTGAGATTTTAGAAAGCATGACCAGAGAAATAGGTACAAGAAGTCAACTTTGGCCTCAATATTGAACACTATCACTGGAGGGAAGGTTAAAAAAACCTAAGGGAAGAAAAAAGAGTGAGATATTAGGATGCAGAGTCATTCTTGAATTTATCAAAAGGGTTAGCATCATTATGAATCACATCTTTGGAACTACTTTTGTTCAACAAACCACTTCTGAATATTTAAAATGCAATTAGTGATTTTTTCCTGTTATACATTTCCTGGAAACCAATAGGATCTAATCATGTCTGTCTAAAAACAGTTTCTTTAGAACTTGTAAATAATGACAATCCACAAAATGCAAGCTGAAACCTCATCATTAACAGGGATTTTGAATAACAAAAAGCATTTAACAAGCTTAGAGTTATAATGCCTGGTGGGGTTGGCACTGTGGTATAGCAGGTAAAACTGCACCAGTATGACATTATGGCACCATTCCTGTTCCAGTTGCTTCACTTCCAGCCACGCTACCTGCTGTTGTGCTGTGAAAAGCAGCAGAGAGTAGCCCAAGCATTGTGGGCCCCTGCGACCCACATGATAAAGCCCCTGGCTCTTGGATCCTCGCCTTGGCAGGGGCCAGGCCCAACTGTTGCAACCATCTGTGGAGTCAGTGGATGGAAGAAAGATCTCTCTCATTCTCTCGGTTTCCCTGTCCTTCTCCCTCTCTCTCTCACTCTCATTTTCTCACTGTGTGTGTGTCTGTCTGTCCATCTCTTCCTTTCTCTCTTTAACTCTGAGTTTCAAATAAATAAGTAAATCTTAAAAAAAATTGGTGCTTGGCATACTGAAATGATACATAAGTGCTTGCTAATATCATTAGACAATTTTTAATCCTACAGAATAAAAGAAAACACAGTAAAAGTAGATTGAAACGTGTTTATTCTGAGCTCCTGCCAAATTAATGAATCTGTTTTCAGGTGCTGTGATAACCATCTCTGCTTAAAAACATCTCATTATTAGTATGTGAAAGATAGAACACAGTTTTAATGCTGCTTTCTGCTTCTATTATTAATTAATTCATTCAACATATAATCGACAAATTAAATGCCTACTCCTTTCAGGTTCCTAAAAAACTGTGTTAATAAATAGTGATTCATTAAGTCACTGCAAATAAAAAAATCTAGAAACATAAAAGATTAATTTGAATTGCATATTTCAGGAAGTAAAAAGTTGAAATTCTGACAGTTTTAAATGACACTGATTTCCACTTGATAGTGTTGTATCATGGTCAAGTTACTGAGATAAAAAATCATATTAAATATTTTAAAATGAAGATTAAGGCAAGATGTTATATTAATATTATGTATATTATATATATGTAAGTTCTTAAAGTTCTACTACCATAATTCTTAATGCATTAGAAATAAGGTGAAAGTCAATTTTGTGCCTATAAATTCCACTTAAATATTTGTTAGGCAGGTATTGTGGGATCACAGGTTAAGCTTCTGCTTGGAATGGCCACATCCCTATATGAGTGCCAGCTCCTGTTTCCAATTCAGTTTCCTGCTAATGTAGCGTGGAAGACAATGAATGATGGTCCACATACTTGGGTCCTTGGGTTTGTGCTACCTGCCTAAGAGATCTGGAACCCTGACTGCTGGCATTGGTCCCTATTCTGAGGATTTGCAGAGAGAAACCATTAATAAACAGACCATGAATAAAACCATGAATCTCTCTCTCTCTCTCTCTCTCTCTCTCTGTGTGTGCCTTCTACTATAACTGTTACTGTTTTTCAAATAAATTGAATTCTGTCAAAATTGACTGGGGGAGTATAAACAAAATATTGAACTGTGGGAGAGAATATTGTAGTGAATGTTTACACTCTGGGACATTCAAATCTCATGCTGATTCAAGTTCCAGCCACTCTATTTCCAGTTTAGTTTCCTGTTAATGAACCTCCAAGAGACAACTCAAATACTTGGGTTCCTGTCACCCAGGGACACCCTTAACCTGAATGGATTTCTGGTTCCTATGTTTTGATCTTACTCAGATCTATCACAGACATTTGGGGAGCGAACCAGTGGATGGAAGATCTTTCACTACCCATTTTTTTTCTCTTACTTAGCTTTTTAAGTACACAAAATAAATGAACATTTAAATCTTCATTTAGTGATTTTCCTGGAAGTTTTATGTTGAGTATGCATCTTTAGAACAAATCCTAGCCTTGCATGCCCAGGATCCCATACGGGTGACAGTTCATGTCCCAG
This sequence comes from Ochotona princeps, assembly GCF_030435755.1. NCBI lineage: Eukaryota > Metazoa > Chordata > Mammalia > Lagomorpha > Ochotonidae > Ochotona > Ochotona princeps. The sequence continues at coordinate 44,933,995 of NC_080836.1, forward strand.
CAGCCCCGCTTCCCATCCTGTTCCCTGTTTGTGGTCTGGGAAAGCAGTCGAGGACAGTCCAAAGCCTTGGGAGCCTGCACCCAAGTGGGAGAGCTGGAGAATGCTTCGGGCTCCTAGCTTCAGATCAGCGCAGCTCCAGCTATTGAGGCCACTTAGGGAGTGGAAGATCTTCCTGTCTGTACCTCCTTTTCTCTATGCATCTGTGTTTCTGATAAAAATAAATAAATCTTAAAAAAAAAGAACTTGGTATTATTATTTATCTCTTTATTCCCACATGTCAGAGGAAAATTCCAGACCAAATTAAATTAAAATCATTCAAAAACACTCAATGCCTTGGCATTATTTAAAGTTTCTTTTATGATTCTGATGTGTGACTAAAATGAAAAACACATAAACAATATGATGCTTTTAAAAGTTGAATTATCCTGGTGTAGTGGGTGAAGCCTGTACCTGCAACACCAGTGTCCCATAGAGGGGTGCTGATTCCAGGCCTGGATGCTTCAGTTCGGCCCTGCTCTCGGTAACTGGCTTAGGTTCTTGAGTTATAGGTGCATGTGAGACCCAGAAGCAGCTCCGGAATCTGGCTTTGGACTGGTACCAGCCTGGCACAGCCGTGGCTATTATATCCACTTCAGGAGTGAATCGGGACATGGAAAATTTCAGTTTTTGTCCCTCTTCTCTTACAGTCTGACTTTCAAATAAAATAAATAAACCCTTTTTTATAAAAACGTGAAATAGTCATTTGCATTGTTATGGTGTCAGTTGTAATGTCTCATTTTTCACATCTGATTATTTCTGTTTTTTCTTAGTCTAGCTAAAGCTTATCTTCTCAAAAGGCTGGTATTAATTTATCTTTTGCCTTCCTTAGTTTCTTCATTTATGTTTTCTGTAATTTTCATTATTTGTTTTCCTACACCCTGTGAACTTTGGTTCTATTTATCCTTGTTGTTGTTGTTTTGTTTTTGTTTGGGTTTTTAAAATTTTATTTGGTTGTTTTTAGTTGCTTGAGGAGCAGTATTTGAATCCTTTGTTCTTTTTTGTTTTGTTGTATCTGTAACTTATACTTTAGTGTATTCACATTTGTTCTAAGTAATCATTTAATTTCCCTTTTGATTTATTTCTTTTATTAAGATTTATTTATTTTTTTAAGATTTATTTATTTTTATTGCAAAGTCAGATATATACAGAGAGGAGGAGAGATAGAGAGAAATATCTTCCATCTGATGGTTCACTCCCCAAGTGACCGCAACAGCCGGTGCTACGCCGATCTGAAGCCAGGAGCCTAGAACCTCCTGCAGGGTCCCAAAGCCTTGGGCCATCCTTGACTGCTTTCCCAGTCCTCAAGTAGAGCCAGATGGGAAGCGGGGCCGCCAGGACCAGAACCAGCGGTCATATGGGATCCCGGAGCATCCGAGGCGAGGACCTCAGCAGCTAGGCTACGGCACCAGGCCTGATTTCTTTCTTAAATCTTTGTTTATTCAGTAAGATGCTGAATTCCAGTGCAATTGTGAGGTCTCTGAATTTCCAGTTTTAGAGCATATGCTCATAGAGGATAGTTTAAATGTAAACCTTCAAATTATGGAATTACCTGAAGAAATTACAGAAAAAGCTCTATGCCATTGGTTTAGAGTGACTTTGGGAGGATTAATCAACAAACTATAGATAGTGAAAACAAAACTACCCAAAAGAAGTTTCTGTAACCTAAAATCTCTGCTCCCCAGTAAACTGAATGAAACAGTAAACAGAGTGAAGAGACAACTTATAAAATGAAAGAAGATATTTGAAAACTATAGATGTAATATGTAGTTAGTATCCAAAATATATGAGACTCAAACCAGTTAATGGTAAAAGTATGGAAGTTCTTCAAAAAGCTAAAAAATAGAGCTTCCATACTTTCCTTACCATTAACTGATTTCATTTCTTCTATCCATTTCTTTTTATTCATTTATCCTACCATTGGGGTGTTAAACTAAAATAAATGAAATCAGAGATACCTGAATTTCCATATTTATTTCACCATTCTTCACAGTAGCCAGGATATGGAATCAACATAAGTGTCTATCGATCAATGAATGAACTGAGGAAAATGTGACTTAGATCCACAATCAGATGTCATTTGATTTTTAAGTAGCGTAAAGTCTTGTCATCCGTGGCACCATGAACTTTGGAGACAGTTTGCTAATTAAGTGAAATAGGCCAAGTTCCGAAAGACAATTATTACTATATATTACTAGTGCATGGATTGTGCGAGAGGAAAAAAAAACTAATTTGCAGAAGTTGAGGCTAGAATTGTGGTAACAAGTTGCTAGAGAGACTACAGCAGTGAGGCAGAGCCAAAGAGGTGGGACAACCTGTGCTTCATTACAATTGGATCAAAGAAATAAGCTCTTTGTTATATCTCACAGTAGACTGCAGTTAACAATATTATGTTATATATTTGAAAGTGACTGAAAGAAGTGACTAAAGAAATGCTAAATGTGTTGGGGTTGCTTCCGATGCACATTGATCACAATATAGTATGTGTCAAAACTTCACGCTGTATCACATATATAGTTAACATGTTTCATTCAAAAATAAAATTTTAAAAAAGGAATTGAGAAAATACTTGCAATATAAAAACATGGAACACTCAAGCAAAATGACTGCTTGTGTGAGGGAGAAATCTTGACAAAATTGTTTCACTGAAGTGTCTACTACAACAAAGCATTGGTGTTTGTTACAGTGGGAAATACAGGAATTCATTAATCCAAGGAACCTACAATTACTTGAAGGATAAACATGTCAGCTAATGTAAGAGCTTAAATTCTTAAGCTTATTTACTCTCAAATCTCTTACTATTTGATATCCCTCTCTTTATTTCTTTACTCCTAATGCTTGACTTCTGCTAAGAAAAAACTGAATCTGATACTCCCTGTTCTTTTAACCAGAGCTAACCAGAATTTGCATGGATGTTATGAACTGGTGTTGAGATGCATTATTTCCCTCACACTGGAAGAAACACAACTGAGGACATAGTACATGTATTGCACAGTAAAGCAATATAATTACTGAAGCATTTATGTATTTATTCAATTTTGCTTTTTGTACATTTAAAAATATGTCACTCTTGAGAAACAATGCTTTTTCTGCTTAACCCCTTTATTGAATTTTTCTTTTTATTTAATGTTGTATTTTAATTTATTTAAGCTTGTTATAGTCAAGTAAATTTAAAGCCTTTTATTGTAAGGATTTAAAGAAAAGGAGAAGGTAGATAAGAAAAGGAGTGAGAGAATGAGAGAGGGTAGGGTGGGAAGTATCATTATGCTCTTAATGCTTTATGCATTTGTGCAATGCATGGAATTTGCTCCCTTTATATAAATTTTTTTAAAAGATATCATAAAGCCTGAAAGGGAATTTTCCATAGATGTTGCGTAATTTAAAAACATGCAGATTGAATAGTGTGTGAAGAGAAAACAAAACGTTAATTATGAAGTATTCTTTTGGTTTCTATTTTAAGTGGCAACAGTTTAAAACTCATTTCCAATTAGAACACAGTTAAGATGCCAAAGTCCCACAGTGGAGTGCCTGTGTTCAATCTGGCTCTGGCTCCAGATCCTAACTCCTTCTAAAGCGGAGCAGGAGAGCCCAGAGAAATGGGTTATAAAGCTGGATTGCTTCCACATGTGAGTCCTGGCTGTGGCATGGCACATCCTTAGTCAGTGTGGGTATGGGGAATGAACCAGACAGAAGATCTCTCTTTTTCTTAAGCAAATAAAAATTACAAAACCATATTTCCAAATTGAAAATATGCACCAAATATATAAGGTGAAAAACTTTGTTGAAACTCCTTGTTAACTTGTTAAACAATTCTGATTTTCAGATAAATTCCATGACATATGTGTATATTTTTATCTTCAAAAATATGAGAATAGCAGCAATTAAATAAACTTTGAGTAACAAGAAAGCAAATTTTTCATAACACTTTTTCGAGAAATTAACAAAAATTTTGTTCAAGAGTGTGTAGCACAATGGGGGAGTTTCTGTTGAGAGAGACTGGCCTCAATCTAGCCAGATTATAGCATCACAGAGAATGAAGGATGAGGTATTTAATCAGACAGCAAAGATGACCAGATGCCTAAAGTGGGATAGCACACTGATCTGACTTGGTAGTCTTTAGCAAAATTGCTGTTAAGCAATCAAATCACAAAATTCAAGGTTGGTAACTAGTCCAACAGCATCCTGATTCAAGGTTGGTTCTGGAAATTTTCATCTGCAGAATACCAGGTGAAATCTTCTGCCTATGCCAAATGTGTGGTTTGTGACTAACATGAAGTTATTTCTCACTGTTCTGGAGGCTGGAAGTCAAAACTCATGGTATTTACAGACTTAGTGCTTGGTAAGAGCCCTGCTACTTACTCATATATGGCTGCCTTTTTGCTGTTTCCTGACACACAGAGCATCTGAAATATGTTTTTAAGGATTGGCATTCATGCCACCCATGATGAATTCATTTTTATGATTCCATCACTCCCCAAAGGCTTTATTTTGCATTAATCTGGAGGTACCAGTCTTCCAGGGACAGAGAGGGGTTTTTGTTTGTTTACAACTGGTCTTTTACCAACTGGCTAGCAGTGAAGAATGCAAATCAAATCTTAACTTATGCCATGCACACACAAAAATAATCAACTTTCATCATAGACTTCAAATAAAATCGGAAGTCATTTTTTTTTTTTTTTTTTTTTTTGTAGAGAGAAGCACAGGCAAGGACTTCTTGGTTAAGACAGAAAAGAAGAAACCAGTTAGCTAAATTTTATCAATATTGATAACATTCATTTCTTCTTTCTTTAAAGAATTATGCATTTGAAAGTCAAAATTAAAGAGAATGAGGAAGAACCAGAGAGAGAGAGAGAGAGAGAGTAAGGTCCACCTGCTGGTTCACTTCTCAAATGGCTGTATAACATTTGGAGCTGGTAAAATCGAAAGTCAGAAATTTGATTGCAATTGCATCTTGAATGTGGGTATAAGCGGCTCAAGTACTTGGGCCATCTTGTGCTATTTTCCATGTGTACTCTCAGGGAACTGGATTGGAAGCCAAGTACCAGGTCTTGAATTGGTACTTACAGGGGATACTGGTATTGCAGACATTGTTTTATTCCTCTGTGCCACAACAACAACCCCTGGAAAACTTTGGTTATAGATGAAGAAGCAGAAAACACAAAATATGCTGAAAATTTAAAAAGGAAAATTTTTCAAATTTATCTATTTATTTTAGTTCTTGTTATTTATTCATTCATTTTATTTGAAAGGAAGGGTGATAAACAGAGACAGAATCAGAGAGATTCCCAACCTGTGCTTCACTCCCCCAAATTCCCTCACCAACATCAGGCCAGGCTGAAGCTAGGAGCTAATCATTCCATGCAGGTCGCCCATAAGGGACAGGGACAGGGACTAAGTACTTGAGCTATCATCTGTTACTTCAAAGATCGGAAGAAGAGAATTCAAAGGAAGCAATTTTATGTGAGGCCCACACATCTCAAGGAGTGACTTCACCCACTGTGTCAACACTTTCACTTCTCAATTCTTTTTGTTGACTTACTTAGAAATGCTATTACAACAGCTTGATTAAAAATGAAGCTTCCAAGGCGGAATATGAGGGAAGTTGATGTTTTCTGTCCTTGAACCTTGCTGTTCCTGTGTGGATATGTGTGTCATAGTTTAAGTATCCTAAAGAATGTAAATTGCAATTCTGGTAGTGAAAGACTTCACATTTAACTAGAGAAAGTTCAAGGGCATGTAGATAAATCCTTGTTTATGGAAATATGGGAAAGAAGATGGAAGAGATGAAAGATTTGTTAGGTTTTCTTTAAAGAGAATACGATCTTGAGAATAGAGAAGCAAGATTACTTTCTCTTCTTAATGTAAGTGTTTTTTTAATGTGTTTGTGTTCATCATTAAATTTATTTTTATCTTAAAATTTTAAAAACACAACTAGGTATATGGATGGTATATATAGTATAATCATGGTATAGGTATGCAACACAGAATAATTGAATCAAGATGATTACCATATTTACCACTCCAATACTTAGGTTTTGAGATGAAATCTTTGAAATTTACTGTCCTAGAAGTTTTGGCATATATGATCCACTATAATTGTGCTCACCGCAGTGTGAAATAAATTACAAAAAGTTATTCTTCCTGCTAATCTGAAACTTCATATAATTTGGCCCAACTTTTTTTTTAATCCTAATGGCAGTTTTCCAAATGGGTACAAATATTTTTCATGAACATCCCATTGGGAAATATTTAATAATGTGGGCACAAAGAAATGCCTGTAGGCAGACAATACAGTTTAGAAATAGTTTCATCAGGTCAGGAAATGACAAACTCTGACTGTGCCATTTCCCCATCAGGGGAGTTCTCACTCATTGCCTGGCCCACTGTTCCCTACCCTAATTCCTCAGCTGGAGAAATAGGTTCTTCATGATGCAGAATTGCTGTAATAGTTTCTTATCAACACACCCTACAGGATTGTGTGTTTGTTCATCTGTGTATTTTTACATAGACCATCTGTCCAGTCTCCGCAGATCATTATCATTTGATTTACATCTATCTCTTCAGTATTATTATTTATGGATTTATTATGCCCTGTGATAACTTTTATCAACCAGGTTAAAACATCTTTTCTCATTCTCATCTTCTGTGTTATCTGTTTGGCCAAGGAAAGTCTGCCATGTTGATCCTTATCCACTTGTCACATAATCATTCAGTCTGTGGCAGCTGTTAGCAGTGTTGGGCTGTTCCTGTTCATTCTATGTTGATTTGAGTGAGCACTTAGTTTATTTATTGTCTTTGTTATAACAAGTCACATAATTATTTGAGCCTTCTTAACACTATACTAATGGCTAATAATAGTGTTCAATATATTTATGAATTAAGGCATTATAAAGACTCATAGATATAATAATGAAACTGCAGGGAGTGAATCGTCAGAAATACACAATTCAGTACAGGTAGACTATGGTGATTGAGTTCATTAGCTTCAGCATGCGTTTACTTCAAATCTCAGTTACCATTTATTTGGTCAAATTACCTGAACTTGTAGGCTGTTTGTTCATTAATAAAACAGGAAAAGCACTTTCTTATTATTCTCAAGATCAAATGAAATGTTTGTTAAAGTTAATAACATAGTATTTATCTGAAATTCCCAGTGGTTTGTATCTTTCTATTAATTTTTAAAGTTCAGTGTGACTATATGTCATCTTAATAATCCAAATAGGTCTCAAAAATAAAGAAAATAATTGGTAGTTTACTAATACAGACATTGGGATGAACAGATATTAATGTCACACAGTTTCTAAGTGGAAAAGAAAAGACAATTTTCATTTTTAAAAATGTACCTTTTTATGTAAAAATAAGAGTTAGAGAGGGAGAGCCCAGCACAGTAGCTTAGTGGATGAAGTCCTTGCCTTGCATGCGATGGGATCCCATATGAAACACTGGTTTGTGTCCGATCTGCTCCACTTTCCATCCAGCTTCATGCTTGTGGCCTGGGAAAACAGTCCACAATGGCCAAATGCCTTAGGACCCTGCACCCATGTGGGAGACCAGGAAGAAGCTCCTGGCTGCCGAATTCAGATGGACTCAACTCCAACCACTGTGAGTGAACGAGCAGACAGAAGATCTTTCTCTCTGTCTCTCCTCTCTGTAAACCTTTCTTTCTAATAAAAAAATAAATACATCCTGAAAAAAAAAAAGAGTTATAGACATAGAAGGACAGACAGGGAAAGAGAGATATTTTGCCTGCTGGCTCTCTCCCAAGATGCCCACAATTGTCAGGGCTGGGCCTGCCAAAGCCAGGAACCCAGGCTCACTCCAGGCCTCTCACAGGGTAGCAGGAGCCCACGTACATGGACCATCTTTTGCGTCTTCTCTGAGGCATCAGCAGCGAACCAGACTGAAAGTGAAGCAAGTCATTTTCCTTAACCAGCACCCATAAGGGATGTTAGCATCTCAGGCAGTGGCTTTGCTTGTTATGCCAAAACAATGCCCCTGGAAACTCAAATTTTGTGATTCTGCATTTGTGATTTATCTACTAACAAAGAAAGATTTTGGTAACAAGTAAGGGATAACAATAAATAATATCAATTTTTTTATTATTTAATTAAATAAATAAACTTTCAAATTAAGTATATTTCAGTTTTGATGCTAGCAGTGATCTGAAACATGTGAATTCTAATTCTTAATCTGATTTTATCTATCATACAGGGATGCCAAATTCCAAAAAGGAGGATTAGGTGGTTTTGTAGTCTGGACATGGTTTCAGCGTGTGCCCAAGGCTTTATGTATTAGAAGCTTTGTCCCTAGTACAGTGAGGTTTAGCAGTGGGACTTTCAAGAAGTGTGTATTAGTGGAAGGTCATTGGAGCACTGGGTGCTTCATTCAGGTAGGATTAAGGCAGCTGCCATTGGGATTCCAGTTATTTCACATAAGATGGTTTTTATAATAGAATAGAACTTGTCCCTCCCTTGTCTCTGGCACTGTCGTCTGTCGTTTTCTTGCGTGCTCCTACCATGGTACCATTTACCCTGAAGTGATGTGTGGCAGGAACCCTCTCTAGAGCCAGCACCATGTTATTTGAACCTTCAGCTTCAAAACTGCAAAGTAAAACAAAAAATCATCTCTTCTTTAAAAAGAATCTAGCTTCAGTTAACATATTATACAGAAGAAAATGAACCAATGCAGGGGATCAGTGAAAACCAAATGAAAGACTAAGAGAAATGTGACTGACTCTCCAAATCCATCTCAGATATTTTAGAATCATGAACAGAGATGTCTCCCTTGATTCATACATGAGCATGTAGTGTAGTATCAAGAGACGTTGGCTGGATTATCTCCAGAATATTATATTAAGAAGACATCATCCTGCTTCCTCTCCTAGTTGTTATATTGTTTAAATGAGTTTCTTGGAATTGCTGTAGCAATCTTATTTCTAAAAAGGATAAAAAAGGAAAAGCAAGAGTAGAGTATTTGCCTCTTCAATAATATGTTTTTAGCATCTACCTTAACCTCCCCCAAATTTGCTGGGTCTCCAGTTATAAACCAGCTTTTCCATGTTGTTTAAATCTGTTTTAATTGGAGTTAAACAGTGCACCATTGTCAGATTCTAAGCTATTACAGCAGAGAGTAGAAAACTTTAGGAGATGAAAACGAGAGTAGAGTGTTGTTCCTACATTGATGATTGAAGAAAACATCACACAAAGATTGTACTTAAATAACAGCTTTTAATCTACAGATCTATTTTTCCTGCAGACTACATTTTGCAGCACCTCCAAAAGTGACAAGCATTTCAAAGTTGCTTGTCAATGTCTTTAAAATGTGCATGGCATGTTTAGCAGGAGGGAATCAAGTAATTGCCTGAACCAGTAGGTTTTTTGGAGTCATCTTAAACTGATTGTCCCCTTCCTGGGTGCAAATAATTTGTGTGGGTGGAGACAAGGAAGGGGACTTCCAAATGCTCTTTGCAAATCCTCAATGTATTCTCTTTCTTTTACTTGTGGTGATCTTTGGGAGTACCTAATCAAGCATTTGATTATTAGAAAACCAGACCAAACACTTCATCAAAATCCTAGAATATTTTGGGTCCTGCACAGTGGAACTTTATAGCTAAACATTTCATTTTGCCTGAATCACATAATTGCTTTGTCTTACTCCACTCTAGTCTCAGAACAAAATATCAATTCCTAAGGCCTGTGTTACAACACAGTGGTTAAACTGCCAATTGGAATACCCTCATTGCATATGGTAGCACTTATTTAATTTTGACTCCTCCACTTCTATCTTCCTCTGTACTAATGTACCTCAAAATTAGTTCCATGTTCCTGGCCTCAGCATAGCAGAACATGCTCTTCTATCAGGGTAATGAACAAGTAGATGGGAAGTCTCTTCTCTTTCTTCTAACCTCTACTCTCACCCTCCCTTCTCTCCCTCTCCCCATCACTCTGCTTTTCAGACAAACAAATAAATACCATTAAAAATGTTGATTTATATCCCAGATACCTCAAAATGATAATGTAACAATAACAGCATTATTTGTACAATTCCCCAGCACTAAATAAATGGCTTACATGTAGTAATCATTCAACAACTGTTTGTAAACTGTTAATTTTAAGTGAAGAATCTAAACAGACCAAAAAAAGGGAATCAATTTATTTCTTTTATATCTGACAAATATCAAAGCATAATATTTATAAGTCATGATATTTTAAGATACAGATCAATTGAATTGCATGGAAAAATTTTTTGTAACATAACGTTTTGTTATGGTGTGTTTAAAATTACATCGCTTTACTTAAAAATATATAAATCACTTTTCTTAAAAATATATATAAATTTGCTTCATTGCTAGTAGGGAAAGCTTTTCAAGTTATAGATTTTCCATATATGCTTACAGAGCCTTTCTTGCTTTAACATTAGATACTAATGACGTGTCAGTTTGTACAAGGAGTCTCACACTACATGTTACAAGGTGATGTGATTCTATCATTTCTTTGGTAGCACCCTCAGTTTTGCCCATCAGTATGTGTTCTTTGGGGCTTGTTAATTTTTTCAGATAGAAATATTTTTTCTTTTTCTTTCTTGATAGATCTTTCTGATCCTCCTTTATTTAATTATTTTTTTCAAGATTTATTTATTTTATTTATTTGAACAGCAGAACTATACAGAGAAGAAGAAGAAGGAGAGAGAGAGAGAGAGAGAGAGAGAGAGAGAGAGAGAGAGAGAGAGACAGCCTTCCATTTATTGGTTCACTTTCCAAGTGACTTCAGCATCCATGAATGGACCAATCCAATACCAGGAGCCTTTTCTAGGTGGATGACATGGGTCCAAGGACTTGGAGCATCTTCTACTGCATTTCCCACTCATATTAGCAGGGAGCTGGATCAAAAATGGAACAGCAAGGGTTCAAATTGGCACCACATAGGATGCTGGCACTCATAATTATGAGCCTTAACTCACAATCACTCACAATCATGAACTTGAGTATTTATATCCATTAAGTCAGCTAACATAAGGTGATTGCTTACATAATACTTTTAAGATCATTCCCAACATGCCATAACGTTTTAAGGATATTTTTTGGAAAATAATTTGCTGTCTTTGTGTGTGGGAGTATCAAAGGTAGTGAAAGCCATCCAAGGATGTGGTAGCCCTACATGCTTGTTATTTTCACAAGTTCTGGTCATGAGTTCTTCAAAATTTTTGGAATTCTGTTGCAGGTATTAGCAGATTTTTGAGGTTCTCCAATCAATGGTCAAAATCACTCAACATGTCCCAGGAAGCAGTCAGATACTTGGGATTCATGAGCAAGCAATACAAAATTTTCTTTCCTGAAGAGGCTTGTTAGTATAGGAAATGGTCAGAAAGAAAATATGCAATAACTAAAAAATATTTAACATTTCCAGGAATCATTACTAACATTCAGAAAAATGTTAGAATAGAGACGAGAGTGGGTAATGTCAGGTTATGAAGAATGAGCGGCCATTTCAGGAAAGATTGTTTGTATTTTTGAAAAATCAGGGTTGCTCAGAAGACATGGAAGAGAGACAAGAATTGAAATAAGAATGATAGATTGGAAATTTATTAAATTAAATAACAGAAAATAGAAGATGTTCTCATTTCCTAGAGCTGTGGTAGTATGTTGTGACACACTGAATGACTTAAAATAACAAGAAGTTAGTCCTTTACAGTCTGGAAGCTAGAAGCTTGCAACTGAGTTGCCCAAAGGGCCACTCTCAATGTGTGGGTCTTCATAGTGCCCTTAGAATTTATAATTTAGGGCCCAACAGCTAAATACCTCACCTTGAACGCGACGATATCCGATATGGGTGCCGGATCTAATCCCAGCAGCCCTACTTCCCATCCAGCTTCCTGCTTGTAACCTGAGAAAACAATCAAGCATGGTCCAAAGTCTTGGGACCCTACACCCACGTGGGAGACCCAGAAGAGCATCCTGTCTCATGGCTTTGAATTGGCGCAGCTCCAGGCATTGCAGTCACTTGGGGAGTGAATCAATGGACGGAAGATTTTCCTCTCTGTCTCTCCTCCTCTCTGTATATCTGACTTTGAAATAAAACCAAATAAATCTTTGGAATTTACAATTTAAGTCATTTACATAATGAAATACAATGTTTTATAATAATCTGTAATAGCAAATATATACATGTAACTGTATAATATTCAAACATGATATTGAAATTCAAAATTATTTCTGAATTGAAGTAGCACTTTAAAAAGTTTAGTGAGGTGCTGGCACAGTGACAAGCAAGTTAATTATTCACCCTCACTGCCATAGGGATCCAGGTCAGTGCCCCTGCTGCCCCACTTCTAATCCAGTTCCCTGTCCATGACCTGGGAAAGCAGCAGCAGGTGGCCCACATAGCTGACCTGGAGAAGCTTCTGAGCCCGGGCTTTAGATTAGCTCAGCTTCGAGCTTGGTGGCCATTTGGGGAATGAACCAGTAGATGGAAGATTTCACTTTCTCTCTGCCTCTGTAACTCAGACTTTCAAATAAAAATAGACAATATGTTTACTAGGAAAATTATAGTCGCTAATATCTAAACAAATTAAATTCAATTAAAAAGTATAAAATAATCAAATAGTTTATGATATAAGATAATTAGCATTAAAATCTAAAATAATCAACAATCATCTTTATTGCAATATGAGTATAATGTTCTTATTAGAAGTGAAAAGGTTTACATCTTCATTTTTAAAATTCTGTACATCTTTGCTATTGTCATCCAAAAATTACCATTCTATCAAGAGAATATTCAGATAAAGATACACCCAATAATCTCTTTTAGTCATGAGATAAAGCCAATTCCAGTCATCTAAAAACAGTCTATTTATTATATTTATAATATTAACATATTTAGCACTTGACATTTAGTTCCTGGGTAAGAGTGCACCTTCTCTCTACTCTTCTCTGAATTCCAAAAGTATTAGGAATAAGTATACCTATTCAGACATGGATATTTATTTAGAATATAAAAGAAAATCTGAACAATAAAGTTTCAAAAAGTAGTCAGAAAAGATGGTACTTTAAATATTCATGGAGATTTTACACTGTCTTTTTTTTTTTAGTCCTATTTTCCATTTTACAAAGGGTAGTGACAACATAGACCAAATAGATCCCAAAATTTGGTGGCAAATTTCAGCTAAACAGCAATTAGAATGAGAGCATAGTCAGTAAGTGCGCAGCCAAGCTTTGCTTTTTGGCACCTAGCCAAAGCACATTTAGAAGTGAAGTGGTACATGAGGCAGCACTTGGAGAAGAAGCAACAGCTGAAATGAAGGTATAACCTGCAAGAATCACTCCCAGAAAACATGTGGTATTTTCTTGAAACCTAGAGCTCCTATCCTTCTCCCTGAGCACATTGACATACTCCTACGCAAGGAAGAAAATTGGAGAACGGACTCTGGGTTTTGACATTAGAAAAATGAAGAAAACCAGTATCAGTATTCCAAGGATAACACACTACTGCTAAATTTCACCAAATAGCGTCAGTTCTCTTAAACTCTTAGACTTGAGAGGAGACCACCAAAAACAACTACCCTTCCTGTTTGGCTTTATGGTGGAAAGCCTATATTGTTTTTTCGGTTTCTCCCCATTTTGATTCCTGTAGGGGAGAGAAAAGGTGGAAAAATATGTAACATCCAAGCTCTGAAATGTCTGCTTTTCCAATAGATCTCAGGAGTTTCCATCAACCATAGAAAATTTGCTACTGGATTGATCCACATAAGTGATATGGGGCCCTTCCCTATAATGCAGTGGGTAAACCCATTAGAATCTCCTATGAGAGTCAATTTGAGTCCTAAGTGTTGTACTTCTGATCTGGGAGCCTGAGAATGCAGCAGATATCCCTAACGCTTGGACTCTTGCACTTATCAGGGAATCCAAGAAGAAGCACCTGGCTCCAGGCTTTGGTCTGGCACACCCTCAGCCATTGTGATAATTTTGGGCATGAACCATCAGATGGAAGATAATGCTTCGTCTTTCTTTCCTTCTCTCTCTCTATAATGCTGTCTTTCACATGTATTAAAAAAACTAGTAAAAGGTTAATATGAAGATGATATTTCTCCCTTAAAATCCCCTTTTACATCAGATATATTAAGGAAACAATACGGAACTAATTGTCTTGCCCATCTTCCTGTAGTGCTTGAACCGTTTTATGCTAATTATGTCAAAATTGTCAAAAAACATTACCAATTTTCTATCAAGTTGCTGAGGCATTTGAGTGTGTAGGATAAATGCATGTCATACTGCAAGTTATACATACAGGATAAAATATAAAATCAGTGAAATTTTGAAAATCGCTGTCTGTAATATCAAATAAACATTTAATAAAGATTAAAAAAAGAAAATTCTCTAAAAATTCTTTTTAGAGTATACAATGATAGAAATAGAAGATTATTTTTAATGGCTTGGACTAATGAACATAATGAATCTTTTTTTTATTGATATGGGAAAGTCTGAGATGCTACAAACACACTGAAAATTTAAGTTACAGTAGCTATTAAGGAGAAAGTGAACTAAGGTTATACTGTCATATTCCTTTTTTATTATTAATTATTTTGCATTATGTGACAGTTTCATAGGCTCTTGGAATCCCCCCCACGCCCCTCCCCCCTGGTGGATTCCTCCACCTTGATGCAGTATTACAGTTCAAATTCAATCAAGATTCTTTCCTTGCAAACGTATACCAAGCATAGAGTCCAGCTACTTGTTGTCCAGATGGGTTGAACAGTTTCTTGGGGAGACCACTTCTGGTCCGAAGTTAGAGCTGGTAGAATATCATCCCAGTCAATTAAGAGTCCCAATATAACATCAACAGCAGTTTGCAAAATTATGGGATTGACATGGTTGTGAGTAACCATATACTGTCATATTCTAAAGAGCATCCTAAGGTTCCTGGAGGGTTTTTGAAGAACAAATTGGAACCTCCAGAGAAAATAAGACAGAAGAACCTCACAGAGGAAATCTTACATATTTTTAAGTACACTTTTACAAATTCTACTTAGAAAATGTTCAGGGATGTTATATATATACGAAATGGATGCAATATAACATTGCTTAAATTTTCCTTTTTAAGTTATGCATAAACAGAATACATTGCCTTTTTGCTACCCTTTCAAAGTTGCGTAAGTCGCAAATCATTCTCTCGAAGAATTTGTGCTCACTGTGTATAACAAGAATTTTCTGTACCACAAAGCCTATTCTTGGTTCTTGCGTGTGCCTAGTTCTCTGTATGCTCTAGGAAATTAAGAAGGAGTGTTATGTGATACAAGAAATTGCTTACCAAAATTCTGTATAGTTTCTTTAATCCTGAATTCAAAACATTTGGAAAGCCAGTGTTTTTTGTTTTTTGTTTTGTTTTCTGTTTTTAAGTAAGAGCAGATTTCTTCTGGAGGGCAGAAGTCACAATGTTCTAGTAATATGAAGCACAGTTTCTAAACTTTGAAAATATATACCCTCTTTAAAATGCCCAGTCTGTTTTCATATTGAGGAACTGAATGTCAATCATTTCGATTTTAGTTTTCCGGTTACAACTGACTTTAATGTTGAATTAAAGCAAACAAGAAAAACATCTTTGAACAGAAAATTGCTTTGTTACTCACTCATGGTTTAAAATGTCCCGAATTATTCTCTCCCAACAACAGAAATATCAGGCTATTTGACGACATTATCACAATGTTAAGCAGGTGCTTATTTTCTCTACTACCAGTTCAGGTTTGGTCATTTCAACTCCACAAATGAAACAGACACCCGTTATGTACATGCTGGACTGGGTGAGCTTTCAGGAATCTGGCACACTACCACAAGAGTTCCAGTCATGGGTAGTGACGAAAAAGTCACATTGAGAGGTCCTCCCATGGTATGTCAACTAACGGACTTCCAGATGAGACTGCCATCACCTTTGAGATTCTTAGTAACAGCAGAAAACTGGGAGAATTCTGTAGGAATAGTAAAAAGTAGACTCTTGGAAACTCCAGAATAAAGAAGGAGTTGTGAATAAGAGCTTACAGTCACATACAAGGAAGCTATTATGATAACACATCCAACAATTCAAATGGGAGCCAAAACTAAAAAAAAAAAAAACCAAACAGGCTGTGGTACCATGGAGTAAGAAGAATATGATGCATAAATCTGATCAGAAGTAGATTCTCTCTACCAAACTGCCTTATTTTTCAAAACTCAGGTAAGTTCCAGATGTTGATATTATTTACATTCTTGTTTCTCAAAGTTTAATCTTTTATATTAATCTATAACATTAATAAAGATGTCACCTAATCAAATCATGTAGTAAGAATCATAAACTAGTAATTGTTGTGATATATATTAAAAAACAACTCTGTACTATGCAATAGTCTGAGCATTCTAAGCACAATGCCTCATGTCAAAAAAACAAAGGCAATTAAGTGTTTCTGTTGTTATTTTTTGTTGTTTAAGTTTTGAGAATTCAGCAACTGTCATTATTGGCTGTCTATTCAGCATTTATTCTCTCATTTTAAAAAATGAGAACCCTGTTTCATTACTGTTGTGATTTTTACTTGCTTATTCATCCCTCTTTCCATAGTCTACCAATAGGTTACTCCAAACTCCAGCAATAATCCCTGATTCCTTTGTGTACTATAATTTGACATCCTCATTTGGATTCCTGAGTGATTCAATGTTTGACTTAGATACAGTTCTGGCCAATGAAAATAAGTCTGGGTATTATTTTCTTTTTAAGGAGACATTACTTATTTATTTTAAAGGTAGAATAACAGAAAGATGTGGAGGGAGGAAGAGAGGGCAGAAAGAAAACAAAAAGGAGGGAAGGATTTGCAAGGAGAGACAGGGTGTATGAGAGATTCTTTACCCACTGATCTGCACCTTAAACGGCTGCAATAGCCAGAGCTTGACGAGGCTAAAGCCAGGTATGATCCATGTGGGTGGCAAGGACTCAAGAACTTGGTCTGTTTTACACTGTGTTTCCAGTTGCATTACTTGGGAGCTGGTTCAGAAGTAGAATAGGGTGCCTAACTGGCACTCTGTTATGACATGTTGGTGTCTCAAGCAGTGGTGTAAATATCCATGTCCCTCCTGGGAATTCTTAAAATTCTTCTTTACTGTGACCTCTTTGCAGATCATACAGCCTATGAATATGAAGTTGGGACTAAATTCCAGAGCTCAGTTCTAAAAATACACTGAATCACTCAAATACATCCTTGATGTTGTCATGACAAAGGATGGTGACAAAATAATTAACCTATCCCTCAAGATTTGTGTAGCCTAATTCTAGAATCTATGGCTCAATTGGCTAATCCTCCCCTTGCAAGTGTCAGGATCCCATATGTGTGCTAGTTTATGACACAGCTGCTCCACTTCCCATGCAGCTCTCTGTTGATTGGGAAACCAGTAGAGGATGGCCCAAAGCCTTAAGGCCCTGTACCTGCATGAGAAACCAAGGAGGAAACCTCGCTCCTAGTTTTGGATCACCTCAGTTCTGACTGTTAGGGCCATGTGGGGAATGCTTTGTAAATCTGCTTTTGCAACAAATAATAAAAAAAAAATCTGTTTTTATATAAAAAAAAAACCCAGAAGATTTTCCAGCATCACCTCTTTGCTCTATGAATGTGTTACCTGCCTAAGCATTAAGTACAATTTCCCTTTCTTGCAAATGTGACTAAATTTAAAAAATGAGGATGGGAAGATTGTCCTTGATTATCTAGATGGGCCCAACGTATTCAAAAAGTTAATGATATGGGAGACAGCATCAGAATCAGAGGAGGTATAATGATGGAAGCAGATGTCAAAGTGATGCAGTAAGAAGCTGAGAGATTTTGGCAGCCTCTAAAAGTTTTATTTATTTTTATTGGTAAGGTAGATGTACAGAGGAAAGTAGATACAGAAAGAAAGATCTTCTGTCCACTGGTTACTCCCCAAGTGACCACAATGGTCGGAATTGAACCCATCTGAAGCCAGGAGTCTGGAGATTCTTCCAGGTCTCCAATGCAGGTGCAAGGTCCCAAGGCTTTTGGCCATCCTGGAATGTTTTCCCAGGCCACAAGCAGGGAGCTGGATGGGAAGTGGAGTAGCCAGGATTAGAATCAGTGCACATAAAAGATTCTGACACACCCAAGGTGAAGACTTTAGTCACTAAGCTATCCCAATGGGCCCATCATGCTACTTAATTTAGTTTTCATCCACACTGACTGTAGATATTTAGAAGTGATCACAGGAACATAGGTAACAAGAATACAGGTTTGTTTGCCAAATCTTCATCCTCATAATGTTTTCTGGACAACCTCACTCAGATACAGTATGGGAGGCTTCTTCTTCCTGTGGCTCAGGCAGTTTTGTTAAGCCTGGTATCAATGCACATATCTGCAGTCCCTAACTCTTCTAGAGCATGCTTTCGATTTCTCTGAGTGCTCAACAATCCTGCTTCTTGAAGCCCAGTTCATGGATGTGCTTGTGAATGTCGTTGGTGTAGCCCCACCTCACCACCTCATCGATGGCAAAAACAACACTTCTGTTCTTCTTTGCAGGAGCCATCTTGTAGGACCCAAGCAAACCTTCTTCTAAAATGTGCAGAGACTCTGCTCTGTTGCTGCATGAATTTGAGTCAGCTAAGACTCATCTCAGATTCATGGTTTTTAGAATAATAAGACAATAACTTTGTGCTGTGGCAAATCATTGAATGTGTGGTAATACACTACAGATAGTCAATAAACCAAATGTACATAGTCTAATACTTGTAAGTATCAAAGGCATGGCCAGCTTTTCAAAGATACATGAAACAGCAGCAAATTCTGAAATTTAACCTAAGATTCTGCTTGCACTGCCACAGTATATTACAGATGGCTTGTTAACTCAAAGCAGAAATACAATTCTGTATTATTTAGGTAATTTGACATCTCCATTTATTTAGTAATGAAATATATATGTTGTTGTATAATTTTATTAAGTGTTTATGACCATCTGTTTATCTTCATTCTGGCTAAAACTATTATAAGGTCCTGAGTGAAACCTATTGTTCTCAGAATAGATGTGTCGTACCATCAAAAGTGCTTAGGTAAAAAGATAATGTTGACTTTTTCCACAGGCTAGTTCCTTCTTTGGTTTTGAAGGATTTGTGGAAGAGAACTTCCTAAGGGATTTGCACATTTACATATAAGTTATCTACTACAATCTATTCTTTGTTGTGAAAAATTGTCTTTCAGAATATAGTCATCCTGTTATCATGGTCAAGATTTATACAATGGATCTTGGAATTTTTGGATGGGGATAGCTATGTCCAGTTATGTTGAATTGAGTTGGATATTGAAAAAACAAAAGTTTGATCTGCCTAATTTGTCAAAACCACCTACTATTTCAGCCAAAAAGAAATAATAAAAAAAACTTAGCATATTTCATGGATATTAATTTTTTCAGGGTAATACTAGGAAGAGAAATATTTTGACTCCTGAAAATAGTCTACCTGATAAACATATCCAAATGGTAATACCTAATCCTTACTCAAGGTTAGCCATACCATATTAGCTTTTTCTGTGTAAGTATCTCTATATGATGATGAAATGTCCTCTCAACTGAACTTCGTGATTTTAAAACATTTATTAACATATTTATGTATAATATTGAATTACAAAGAGAAGAGAATCATAGAAAATGATTTGCTATCTGCCAGTTTGCTTCCTAAATGGCTGTAAATGGCAGATTGGTATCAGAAACCTGATTCTTTGTTCCTACATGGGTAGCTGGAGCCAAAGCACCTGGCCCATTTTCCACTGCTTTCCCAGGCATATAAGCAGAGAGCCGGATTGGAAATTAGCATGAACTTGAAATGACCATCATAAAGGAAGCAGGAGTCTCAGGCAGTGGTTTGACTGATTTAATCTGTTGCACAATTATGTAAGCCTCAGAATTAAGGATTCTATAATAGTTGACTGGTCTTACAAGATGGTGTACAATAGGAACAGCCAATCTTCATCCCTCATCAGTTACTTTATCATCTAGCATAGATAACATTTTTATGTAAATACTTTGGAGATTTCTTAACTTTCTCTTTGTAATGATAATAGTCTAGAACCTGAAATCTCTTTCTGCATAAATCCTTCTTCTCCAGCTATGAATTTGTATAGATGTTATTAAAAAATTCTTCACAAATATTAATTCTCTGATTTGAAAAATGTGCCCAATAGCAATATCTACATCATAGAATTGTAGTCAAAATGACATAACCAATTTATGATATCAGAAATGCTTTTAATATCCAATAAATATTAGAGGGTAATTTTTTTACTCAGATCTTGTTCAGAATGTACATATCAAACAAAAATGTATCCTGGTTACGCTATGGTCTGAGTTTACTATTTCATTATTTATATTACAAGACATAGTTACCTTTTTAGATCCTGTGGAACTAGATTAAGGTGAGTACCTATTAATCAATTGAGATTATTGGTCTTTTCCATCATGCAAAACTGACTTTGTCTTTTGAACTCATTTGAACCTCAAGGTGAAAGCTGAAGTAATTCTGGGGCCTCCAAAATGATGAAGTAGGGCTAGCTATTAATCCTGGACCTACCTGGAAAACACATAACTCTTAGGGCCCTAACAATGAGGAATACTGCCATGAAGTGTATGAAAAAGTAGAATATGAGCGTAATGGGACAGGAAATATTTTCTCATACCATTTTGTCTTCTTTTAGAATCCCATACAGAAACTTAAATTTTTTAGCTTACGCTTAAATAACAGACTGATGGAATTATAATTCCTTATGAAGGCCCATGCTATTGTGACGATAGGGGGACAATCAGTTGGGGTGGGAATTGGGAGATGGGAACCCCAGACTCTACAAAATTGTATCATAAAATTCAAAAATTTAAATGAAAATGAATCCAATGAATTTTAAAAAGGAAAAAAAGGAAAGAAAAAAAAAAGAAGTGAAGCATATTTAGTCCAGTAATTGTTACATGTGACTAACTTTTGTTCTAGTGTCAGTTGGTCTACAGCCTATTTGCAACTGTCCATGTAATATGGGTTCACAAAGAAATGTCCTGATGAAGTCCAGGAGGCTAAAAGAAAGAGCAAGTTCAAAGATAAATACGCATGTGAAGGGGCAAAGAGATGACAAAACAGAACAGCCGTGATGACTTCCTGGAGGATGAACTTTCATGTTAAGGTCTACGTTTAATAACATAGTTGGGAGGAAATTCTCACTGGATCACCGCATACAGCCCACATGAAGTATAGATTTAAGCAAAATGTAATCACCAAGAACTAGTCTCGCATGAGAACTGATAGACATTAAATAACCAAACAAGACATTTCCTTCAAGAGTACAGATGTTGGAGTCCCTAGTAGCAATGACAGTTCCCTTGATCAGGACAAATCCTACATTGCCTGGCAAGGACAATGCTATTTTGCATTTGTGCAGTTCTAAGTCTCTTCACTCACATATTTTTTTTGAATACCTGCTTCAGTTGCCAATGTTCACTGTGACTGGAAACAGAAATAACTATTCAGGAAGGCCATTATTATGATAGAAATGCAGTATTGCTTGCTGTTTGTTATCTTCAGGGCCCAATGTCCTGGTTAGAACCCACTGTGATTCCAGAAAGCCCATCTGAGTTCTTCAAGATTTCAATCACCATCCATGTTAGAAGATTCATCTTACATCTGACCTGTAAATAAACATTGGATAAAACAACATTTATGTAACTTTATTCCTCATCTGAAGGGAAAAAAATAGATCCCTACAACATACCTGATAGCAGCAGAAAATGTGCCTTCTGATAGCTTGTGGCTTAAGAGAGGGGCAGGACAAATACACACAGAGCAATATCACAGGTAGCAGTAAGCTTTGGTTCTACCCTGAGTCTTTTCCAAATGCAGTGTGTTTTTGCTTGTTTGTTTTTAATCTTCTTTGTTTGGGTGTTTGGAGCCAGAATATTCTTCATTTAAGAGGAGAGATATAATTATATTAAAATACCTAAGAAGCACACTTCCAGGTCCGGCGCGGTGGCCTAGTGGCTAAAGTCCTCGCCTTTAAAGTGCCCAGGATCCCATATGGGCGCAGGTTCTAATCCCGGCAGCCCTGCTTCCCATCCAGCTCCTGCTTGTGGCCTGGGAAAGCAGTCGAGGACAGCCCAAAGTCTTGGGATCCTGCACCTGCCTTGGAAACCTGGCAGAGCTCCTGGCTCCTGGCTCCTGGCTTCAGATCGGGGCAGCATTGGCCATTGCAATCACTTAGGGAGTGAGGATTTAAGCTGCTAGGCTACTGCGCCTGACCCCAAAAAAGTGGATCTTAAAGATAAAGAATAAATACATTTTATTTATTAAACCTACTTCACATTTGATAATGTAAAAAATATTTCTCAGAGAAATAATACTTCAAATCAAACCATACATGGTTTTGAAATAAATATGAAACCATGAAAAGCATTTTCAACGTAAAACCATTATCCTGGGAAGATTTATTGAAGTGGCCATCTGTTTATTTTCCTAACCATTCTCAGTCAAATCGGGCACCTATGAATAATAGGATGATTTGACATGTTTTGGTTTACTTATCCCAAATGAGCGAATTAATTTTCCAGGATAGAATAGATCTTTCTTTAAAAACAGCTAATGTTGTTTTTAAAAACAAAATCACAGCAGAAGCTAAACAAGTAGAATTAACAATAGAATCACTGACATAACAAAATGGCTTCTAGTGTCACAATCTATGTGAATTCATTATGTTATGTTTATAGTTATAAAAGGCAGGAATAGGCTTCTGCTGCGTCCTATGCTATCCCAGCCACAAGGACTATCGATCTATGCACAGAGTATATGAAAAAACCTCTCATCTCATCTATTCTTGTTTCCAATAAAATTGTAATATTACATTTGAAAAGCATTTACCAATAATTGTAAGGGTATTTAGATGCTATCAATGCTACAGTAACAATTATTGCAATGAGGATTGAATTTAGAAGTTTTCTAAATATTTAAAAATTCTAATTCTCAAATTATATTTTGACTTATACACGCACTTTATTTTCCTGAGAAGATGACAAGGGTTAAGGAAATTGATTTCAAGCACAATGCTGTAACGCAATACAAAAAAGCTACTCTAGAGGGAATTAAAATGAAATCTGAAGTTTAAGGAGTAATAGGGTGATGTAAAATTTCCAACTATTATGCAGGACCTTGTCCATGTATTTGAAAAGGATAATAGTAATTATCAAATCGCTGTGACATATTTCATTGAATATGTTAAAAAAACAATGAAACAGATTTTGCTGTACATCTTGTATTCAAATATAAAAGTTTAATTATTAACCTAAAAATATACTTGAGGTTACTTATGCTAAAATGTAGGGATACGTGAAAGAAAATGGAAAAACACCGAACACATTGTGTCGTGCAGATTGTAAAACCATTTCCCTCAGAATTCGGAATCACCTGCCTCTATTCAGGAAAGTTCGGTTTCTTCGGAGGCACTTGCCCGCCTGCTGTGCTCCCATCCATGCCTCCAGGGGGATAGGGATGGGTAAGACTTTCATTTCTCTTCACCTCAGGCAAAGTAACAGTGGCTTCAAAGCTGCAACTGGAATAGTTGAATATGGAGATTCAGAACTTAATGTCTGAACCCTTGAGGCAATGTCTGAATGTGTGAAGCTACAGCTGGCGCTATTCTACTTGGCAGAACAGCACAGTGAAAGGGCTGAGTTAGGAGTGAGCCACGTTTCCAAAGAGTACAACATGTATTGGGAGGCGCTTCCCAGTCTTGAGTTACACCTTCCCCACCACAATGATATATCCAAAAGACAAGGTGTTTTTGGCTTCTTTTTAGTTGGTTCTAACACCCTACATCCTTCAAAAAAAACCCCTATGTATATGAACCATAGACAAATTAAAGGAACCCTAACCTTTTAAAGGTATCAGTCTAGATGCTTAACCAGTTCTTAGGGAACCATGCCAGTGGATCCACAAGTCTTTCCAGCTGAGCTTGTTTGACATCCCTGAGTCTTCATGTGTGAAGTGTCCGCTACCTGTGAACCTCGCACTCTGATTTCTGTCCTGGATGTTTTGGCCATCTGTGCCTCTTTAGTGTCCAAATGCTGAGCTGGTCCTGTCCCTTGGAATTCTGATGGGCTGAGCTGAAGTTCCTATAGCACCTATAGAAGTGGAATTTCAGACATTTAGGAAGCAGGAGGTATTTGTAGGATTGCGCTTTCTTACATAATCATGTTTTAAAAATGAGAATATTTGGATAAAGTATCGATTTCTATTATTTTATTACTTCAAAAAAAGATTATTTAAGAGGCAGGAAAACAGAAGGGAGAAACTGACAGAAAGAGATGTACAAATTGCTTTACTGCCCAAATGCCTGCAAAATCATGCCTGGACCAGACCAAATTCAGGAGCCAGGTGTCCCATGTGGGTGGCAGGGGTCCCATTATTTGAGTCATCATCTGCTGACTTCCCAGACCTATTAGCAGAAAGCTAAAATGGAGGCAGAGGATCTGGGCACTCAAATGGGTGCGCTGACATGGGTGCAGACATGGTAAGTAGTGGCTGAATTCCCTGTGCTGTGGTGCTGGCTCCTCTTTTTAAAAGGATATATTGAATGTATTTTTTTCCCACTTGCCACCCTGCTTCAATTGCACTTTTTATGAATACTAAAAATAGAAGCACATAGTTGGTGAATACATCTGGCTAGACATATCTGTAATTGAAATATAGTAAGATTCAAGAACATTATGGGCACATATGCTCAGTTATGCTAATTAGTTTAAAAGGTGTGCACAGCAAGTATAGAAAGGTCTCCATAAACACAACATATGATGTTCCCTTTCTGGTATCCATCTATTCACTTACAAGGTCATTCAGTACAGGTGTTCAAAAATACTGTGCAGTGGTTGGGATAGAGCACC
Organism: Ochotona princeps; assembly: GCF_030435755.1. Classification (NCBI taxonomy): domain Eukaryota; kingdom Metazoa; phylum Chordata; class Mammalia; order Lagomorpha; family Ochotonidae; genus Ochotona; species Ochotona princeps. Next base: position 44,958,947 of record NC_080836.1, read on the forward strand.
TACATTATGAACTTGCCTAGAGAATCTCATGATTTCCGTCCCTTCCCTGCCTCTACTGCTGCTAGGCTGTATTTCTGTGAGAAGCTAATTCGGTTCTCTAGCCTTAGTTTTCCTATCTATAAAATAAGAAAAATCACCATGTCAGCATAATGGACCATTGTTGAGTCTAAGCGGTAGAAGAGATTTACGGGAGTGATGATACTGATAGCCGAAGTATAATGTTAATTGAGCATAACATTTTTAATAGCACTAATAACAACTACATATAAAATAAAGAGTTTAGGTGCTTAGATATTTTGAGATAAGTATCATTCCATGGTGATTTCATATAAAAAGTAATATAAATTCTTCCAAAATATAATAAATCTGACATGTTAATTCAAAATGTTTAGATTTCAAGCATTATTTTGACTGAAAATATTTGAGTTTAAATATATGCATGATGCTTTTTATGCAAAAAGGAACTTTTTAACTTTAGGATTTTGGTACCATGTGCATAAAAGATAGGAAATAATGATCTTATGATAAGTACTTTTAATGATTATAGTTGAAAGAACCAAATATTTTAGGTTTTCATAAAGAATAATTAATTTTGTCTATGATAGTTCTTATTATATCATTTTATGCACTTAAATTAAAAAACCATATATTGCAGAAGGCAGATGATTGTTGGAGGGACAGGGGAAGGGAGAGCAAGAGAGAGGCACAGAGAGCATGCACAGTGTTGGTTCTCTCTGGTCTGCAGGAACCAGGAACTCAATCCAGGGGTCCTGCACTGGTGGCCAGGTGGAAAGATCTCCAGCTACCTGGATCCTCATCTAAGGCCTTCCCGGGTCTGCAATAGAAGGAAAGTGAAACTGGAAGTCAAACCCCAGGATTCCGACCCAGGGACTTTATTCCAAGTACAAGGATCCTAATTAGTAGCTTAATCACTGGGTAAACCCTTACCCCTTAACCTTTTTCTTGAAGGCAACTCTTTTGAACTTTTGTATGGCAAGGAAAGCTGTCAGAACAATGCACTGTGAAATTAAGACTTTCTGGAATAATGACTACTTTGTTGCCAGTAACTGTAGCAGTGCTGGCAATGCTAGTACCAGGAAAAGTTTGAAGGCCCCAGTGCAACGTGTTCTGGGAGTTGACTGGTGTACAGTAAAGGAGGGTGCAGGGAGAGAGGTCCATAATAAACTAAATCTGTGTGGGGATAATTGCAGATTCAAAGATCAAATGTATGTCTAATGTTTCAGTTGACTTTTTGTTCAAATCAATGGTTCTTGTGTCTTCTGTTAAACATGGCTATAATGTCCTTACTATAGCACCACATCCTTCTAGAGGCTTGCTATTTGTCATTTTAGCACCATCTCTAAAATGAATTCTAAAATACTAAAAAAACTGCCCAATAGTTTTCTTGGAAATGCAAGAGTTACACCTTTCATACTAAGACACGCTGGCCTAATACATGCTTTACCATACCAAGAGGCTTCCAGAGAAAGGCAAAACAGCCACAGCCATGGCAGGGAAATTAGGTTATTTGATGGAATTTCATGTACTACCTGCTTTTCCAAAGCACTGATTTCCTTAATCTGTAATCTTTCATTTATTGAAAAGGTATATTTTCCTCAATAACAAAGAAAAATTTTTCTTCTCTTCCAATTTTCATGGTAATTTTGCAGACCCACTGTATCGGTCTTTGGAGATGACTGGTGGGAGCATGGCAGGGACAGACACGTCCTGATTGAAAAACTTTTTTTAAGTTTTTTTTTTTTTTTAATTTTAGTATATGAAAGGCAGAGTTAAAGAGAGAAAGAGGTAGAGATTGAGGGGGCTGGGGAGAGGAGAGAAAGCGCCTGTGCTTTCTCAGGCCATAAGCAGAGAGCTGGATCAGAAGTGGAACAGCTAAGACACAAACTGGCACCGGTAAGGGATGCCCGAGCCCTACACTTCCACATGGGAAGTCACAGTGTCTGCCCCCAGGCTGAGAATTGCATTGTCTAAAAGGGTGGCAGCTTTCTGAAGCTGCTTCTTTCAATCTTAGGACTTTCTTTCTGAAAACCCTATGGTTTTACATCCAGGGGCAGATCAACCCTGCTGAGAAAAATCCAGTGGCATTCAGCATGAAAAGGGCCAATCAAAGCATTGAGCAAGTCTCATCAAACTGAAATCTGATCATGCTTTCTAAAAACTACAGCATTTAGTAAGCCCTCTCTCCCTTTTGCTTTTTGTCACAGACGTAGCTCGCTCTCTCTCTCACACACACACACCAAAAATGCCTTTTTTTGCTTTCATTACTAGAGTTTAAAAGAAATGCTGTGTCAGTGTTTTGATGCATCCAGGGACTGAATGTAAACAACGTGGTACAACTCTAGAACCTGCCGTCATAAAATATTTTAAGAGGCAGAACAGAATAAAATAAAATAAAAATGTCTTTTTATGTGATATCTCAGAGTAATTCAGGATTTATGGTACCTTAACCTTTAGAATCCAAAATATTAAGCTATGTTTCTTAGAGATAATAACTCGGTTGTCCCTCACTTATGTGTCTTAGATAAAAGCCTACTGCCACAGAATCCATGAATGCTCAAATACCCTTGCGGGCCTTTAGTAGTAAATCTTATGGAATAGCTTATGGCCAATGTAATGGCCCACAGTAGCCTGCGAATATCATGAATTCTAATAATACTTACATCAGTAGAAACATGAAGTAATGTCTCCATTGTAATTAAATGATGTATTTAGAGCAGTGGACTAAATGGTCCCCTAGTGTGTTGGTGATATATTCTAATAGTCTTCTCTTTACAGCCCCACACGGTAATATTCATGCTTTATTCTGGAGGGCTTTGCTTCTGACTGAACATTTGAATTGCAACATTAAGTGGTAAAGTGGATTACAGTGAGTCCCCATGAATATGGATCCTGATCAAGAAACTAAGTGCTTAAAAAAATAAAATGTTACTATTTAAATAGAGTGATTACAAAAACATTTTTATATGGAGGAATGTCGGCAGTCTTCACCCCACCTTTTATTTTATGTCCCAGAAGCAGAACACATTTGCCACAATTAAAAATACAGCAGGGTGAGACATCAGAACCTAAATCACTATAATTTCTACTCTGCTGATTGAATTTAATTTGGGCTGTTTGAGGTACAAATTAGTTTGATAATAATTACATTATTCCATTTTAAAAACATGTTCATTTTAAAGATTGTAGCCAACCAGAGAGCATATATTTAAGCAGAGTATCTCTGTTGCCAGGGCTAGAAACAAGCAATCCTGCCGTCGGTTAGTTAAAAGTGTCACATTGTGAATTTTCATTCTTTATTTTCCCTTGAATCAGTCACTAAAGCAGTAGCTGGAGGCGTTAGGAGCCCACGGCAAAGCGGAGGGCAGTCAGGGCTGTACAGTCTATCCAGTGGGTACGAAGAAATAAAGAGTCTATCGTATATGGTAATTGAATTAGACACTGCGCTCGTATAGAACATGAAATTATAACAGAAAAAAGTTTATATATTTATTTACTAAATGAAATACCCTAAGAATATTTTCTTTGATTTATTGAATTGTGTATTTTCAGTGTTTTAAAAAACACTTCCTCAGAACAGGGAAAAATTTTCATCAGTGCTGATGATTCTTACTCTGTTCAGTGAGTGTGGATTTTGATGATGAAGTACTGAGTATATGAACAGCTGTCTTTTCTACTTGACTGAGTTAGCATTGACATTTGGGCTTGTCTGCTGTATATGTGTTTACTTGTATGAGGCATCTATTTGAGCATGCATTTGTCTAGTTAAGGTATCAGGGCTTTAAATTCACTGGGTACTTATAAAAGCAACAGCATGTCGCAGAAATTACATATGTGATTGCATTTGTTGCTCAGTTGTTTTACGCTCAGCAGCGATAGGCACTATTTACTTTCTAAACCTATCTTCTCTGTGTACTACACGTGCGTGCCTGTCACAAGTCCAGAAGCTTAAACAATATGCCCTTGTTTTCACCACAGAACTTTGCTTTTGTAGGATAACTGTTGGCTTGGGGTAAATTTACATTAACCTTCTTTAAAAAAAAAAAAAGAAAATTACTTATTAAAAAGTGCACAATTTCTGTTATGGTCTCAAGTTTCCGCAAAAAGGCAGGGAGAGTTGTCCATTTGGGTTGTGCTAAAACAAAAGCAAAAAACATTGCTGTAGAAGAAAATCCAGTCCTCAGGAACGTGGAGACTCTGGTCATACACAGCACTGTAGCTAAATAAAGAGCTCTTTCTTTGGACAGTTCAGACATGGCTTTGGTTGGCAAGCTAATTCTTTGAGTACCACCCTTGAAAATCATGCTAATGAGGCTCTTCACTCCATCAAGTAGGATTGTGGACCTTTTTGTCTGCATCATTAAGGCCCCAAATTGCCCCATTAGTAAGGCCTCAAATTGCCCCGCAGGGTCAATATTTAATGCAGGTGAGCTTAGGTTAACTACCCTTAGAACCCTCTGGACAACAAACAACGTGGAGTACCTGTTAACAGGGAAATTCATTCTCTCCCTAAATTTCCTTTGTAAAACACTGATTTCCATATTGGAATTAGGGTTTAAATTCATTTGGGGAAATACAAATTAGGCTTATTTTATGTTGCTGATTGTGAAAGAATAAATTTTGTCATGGAATACACACATTTCCCTATCAGGCCTCCTTTCAATAGTTCATATTTACATCTGTCAAGTGGATGTAACCTGAATACCCCCTCAGGTAGCTTGGGAAGAGTCCACTTCCAAATGAAGAGAGAAAGCAGTCACAGGAAACACCAAAGGCAAATTCAATCCACAGAAAATTCTTAATAGAGTTTGTTGTTGTTGTTCTGCAAGCTTTTTAGCAATTTAATGCCTATCTTTATTAATTATTGAGTTAAAAATTCATGAAAAGTTAGGATCATAAATGGTAATCTGAATGTGTTCCAAGTTAAGATTCAGAATAGGATTCCAGGCTATTTTAGCATTGAGATAACATGCAGGGCCCAAAGGTTGGGCACATTCAAAAACATAAATATCAACATTTTCTTACTCATTAAAATTTGAAATGGGAGGGAAACGCAAAATGAGTTTTCCTGTATCTGTGTTGTCCGTTTGGCTTCCTGAGTACTGGTTAATACTCTGTTCCTGCTAGTTATCTCCAGAGACTCTGTGCTGGGAGGAGCGAGGGGCGCGGGTGGTGGAGAGGGGAAGCAGCAATTATCTCCCTGAGCATGCTCAGCAGAATTCACTGGTGATGTCGGGACGTGAACCCTTTCATACGCAGCAACTGGAAGACGAGAGCACAGGTTACAGTTACAGCCGGTATGTGAAACAGAAGCCTCGAGATTATATTCCACATCTACGAGGAGATAACATTTATGTCTAGCGTGTTAAGGTTAATTTCCATGCATTTAGGGCCCCTGAAATCCTCATCACCTCTGTGGCTCTTACCTGCAAAGTCAGTTTTGCTACTGAATGGGGCTCAATTAAGAAGTGCTTGCTGGTGTCCTTCCAGCAATGTCTTGTGAGTTTGAACAGTTTTAGTGAAATAAATGTAACTAGGAAAAATGAATTGTCTTTAGCCTCTGTTCAGCCAAAATTAGCCTCCGTGGATACTGGCTCACAAAAGCACCACGGGCCTCTGGCTGTGCTCTGTAGCTGTGAAATAGAATCAAGATTCCATTAGGCATCCCGAGCTGCCTCCTTCTCCAGGGCACACAATAAAAATGACAACAGGGGATTGTCCCTCAGCTAGTCTAACAAGGGGGTGGGTTCTTTTCTAAATGACTAGATGTCTGTTTGGCTGAGGGAGAAATTTAAAGGGGCCATGGGCCACATTTTCTGCAATTCTTTGGCTAAAATGTTTGTTTCTAAGGTCATCTTCAGAAAGACCTTGAATTCTACATCTTTTGGTACTTAGAAGTCATGGTGTTTTCACTCGTTTGAAGGATTTGTGTGCTGACAGAATTAAAAGACTGTGCATAGTTGAGATGCTAGCATTTTCTGTAGTAAATATCAGAAACATTTTATTTAGCTGTTGGAGAAACATTAGTCTCAGGAATAAGGATTTCCCTATGATCAAGAAAAAAATCTACGTTGAAGACAGTTTTTGTTTTGTTTTGCTTTGCTTTGTTTTCAGAACTTACTTTGAGCAAGAACCTCCAGTGAATAAATGTATGCAGACAACCATGTCTTAAAGTGAACACAAAAGGCATGAGGTCTTACTGCTTTGGGTTAAAATACCCTTGCATGTCACTGTGGCCCACATCTAGACCTTGGGCATTCATCTTACTGTTGAGGGTCCTCTTGCTGTCTATGTTAAAGAGGCCACCAAGAGGCTATGATCTCGCAAAAATTTTTTTTCCATAAACCATCAATCAATTTCTCAATTTCTTTTCTAGATCAAAAGTACAAAAGGCATAGAACATTTTCTTCCCCTAAGGGAAAATGTAAAATAACTTGTTCAGTCCTTACATAAATTTGATTCAATATTTTTTCTTTTTAGTTGGCATAGTAAATAAATTTTTGCATCTCCCTTGGTCCCATGGAACAAATTTTAATATAGATTCTCAATGAGTTTCAGAAAATTACAGTCCATTAGCCATTTCTAGTAACTATACTATATTCACATGGAGCTATAAATGTATATTTCATGGCCACTTCTCCAGCTTCAATCAAAATTACTGGCAGGAAGTAATATTATATAATCCATTGTGTCAATTACTAATGGTAGTGGGAAGTAAATCATGTTTTCATTATTGAATTGCTAATACTTAGAGGTTGTAATATTCCATATATTAAGTCTTTAATAAGCAATTATTTATGGTTTCACTTACTGGATGTCACATTTCTTCAACCAAGCAGAAGTTTTATTCAGTAATTCTTTCTGAAGAAATCATTCATTGATACTATAGTTGTATAGGGCTACCCAAATGAATATACTGCATGTTTGTTATGTAACTTAAGTTGAAAATAAAATGCAGAATACTGAAAATATGAAAATATTAATTGCCTCTTGTAAGATATTCTAAGAGAAAAAACAACATAATTTTATATTGATGCCATTGACGCCATTGTCTGAAACTAACAGATTCATGGAAAGAAAATCTAAGTTCCATGGCAAAAGTTTAGCTTAGTGCTTAAATCACTCTATTCTTCATCAAAGTCTCTAAGTTTAACTCCTGTCTCTGGTCCTGATGCTGGGTTCCTGCCAGAGCAGGTCTTGGGGAGGAGCTACGATGGATCAAGTAATTAGGTTTCTGCCATGCATGTGAGTTGTTTTCCGACTCGTGGCTTGGGAGAATGAATTAGTGAATGGCAGCACTCTGTATTTCTCTTTTGCAAATAAGTAAATAAGAAAAACAAACTCCTAAACTCTAAATTCTAAAATTGGCCTTACTGCTCACTAATTATTGTGTGATTTCAGGAAACATGATAAAGATCTTTGGAATTCAATATCCATATTTGTAAAATCAATATATTTTCCTATGGAATAGTTTTCATAGTTATTTTCAAATGAAGGTTTTTTTTTTTTTTAATAACATCAGTACAGCAGAACATTTAAATCCTCAAATTACTAACACCTTTGCTTTCAGTGATAAAATAGTGGGTTAACTGCAATTCTTCAGGACATTGTAAAGTGCAGAACATAAGCACATTTGTTATTTTTTATCATTTGATATTGGTCTTAAAAAGGTTATTCTGAAGCTGAGATGAAAGGAAAACCTAATACCTTCCACTTGCTTACTTGTTTGTGTTGTTTATTGTTCCTAATAAAGACCACTGCACTTTTGACTACAAAATACTCTGGTACTTTAAAGAAATTGTACTGAGTTTTAATGTTTCTGTAACAATAATGTCCTATGGTATTGTGTGAGTATGGAACTAAGATTTAAGGTCACAGCTAATATAACTAATATGATGCTAATATAACTCATATATTCAATGTGCATGGAAATACAGAGATGTATTTTAGGTTGCCTACTACCGCTTACAGGCATCATGACAGTGCTATTTCTTTACTTTACTCGGGGAAAGTTCATTTAAAGTGACTAAGAAAGATCACCTGTCAAAATGCTTCATGATTTTGGTTTTTATTGAACTCTCCAAATTGACTTAAGCAATTTCAGTGTTCAGTAGACATTTTCTATTTGTGAATACCTGAACCCATCTAGTCTGCACCAAGTCCAGAAACAGGCAGAAACAGGCAGGTATTTTAAGCTAAATTTTTTGAGGATGGGGGTAAGCGGAGAAGGGAGCATTAGAGACAAGTTTGCAACTTAAACTTGGGGAGTAAGCTAGGTGTTTCCATTTGCCAAAGAAATTTTAAAATGAAGAAATATGCCTACATTGAAAGCCATTAAGTCAAAATTTTCTGCTTTTGGTAATCAGTGGACTTAGGGAAATAGGAGAATACCTAAGCAGCCCTGAATCTGACGTTTGTAACTTGCTATCTATTTGTTCTGGGTAGCTGAATTCTAAAATGTTACCTGGGGTATCACATGACATGTGCACCCCACGCAACTGTAAGACCTGTTTCAGCCCAGAGAACCAAAGGGAAAGACATGCAACTGTTGGCCACCTTGGCTTTGTAGAGCATCAGGAAAGGAAAACAAAGGAGAAGAAAGAGAGGAAAAAAATAATACTAAGAACAATACAAGTCACACTCAAGCAGAATAGGTGAATATAGGCACAGTTCTGTGAATAAACAAAAATTATTACATTGTATACATCACATGTATATGGGTGAATGTATGTTATATGATTAAAACTCAATAAAGCTCTATTATTTTTACTTTTTATATATCTGTTTTAATTTGAATTTTTGACTTATGTGGTACAGTTTCGTATAGACTGGGATTTCCCCTCAAGCTCCTACCCTCCGACAGATTTTCCCCATTTTACTACAATGGCATAGAGAGTCATATTCATTAAACTGGTAGACAGAAATGGGAAACAAAAGCAATGAGGAAAGGAAGAGATAGCAGAACCAGAGGGGGGGAATAGCAGGAAAGATTAAAATGAAAGTTAACTAAATAAATACATAAAATCTCTCAAAGTGAGCTGAAATGTTACATTTCCACAAATATGATGTGGATTTACTCCAGATGAAACTGTTTAAGATATTATCACACAGCGATTTTTAATATAGAGTGGGCTTAGAATATTTGAAGGTATATAAAAAATGAATAATTTCTTCCTTATAAGTTTGGGAGGCTAGAGCAAGATTATGTCTTTACACATGAGAACTTGATTAATTTAACATGCTTAACTATTACTGAGCTACTTACCAGTATTGAAACAATTAGTTGGTGCTATTCAGCAAATATATATGTATTTTCCATTGTGGGATATGACCATTCATTTGAATGCTGCTGGTCGTTTTTAAGTCCCCTTGCTAAAAAAAACAAAACCTTGGAAAGCATGTTTAGAGCTTCCTAATTTTTTTTAGATTTTTAAAATATTTTTATTTGAAAGGCAGATACAGAGGCAGGTACAGATACAAAGAGAAAGATCTTCCATCCACTAGTTCACTCCCCGAGTAGCTGCAATGGCCGGAGATAAACCAATTTGAAGCCAGGAGACAGGAGCTTCTTCCAGGTCTCCCACATAGGTGCAATGATCTCAAGGCTTTGGACCATCCTCAACTGCTTTTCCAGGTCACAAGTAGGGAGCTGGATGGGAAGTGGAGCAGTTGAGACTAGAACCGGTGCCCATAAGGGATCCTGGCTGATGCACAGTGAGGAGCCTGCTGGACTCCCTCCTTTTCCCTCATACAGTTAACAGAAATTAGACCATGTCTAACTTCAAGAATGAAAGCAACCAAGCAGTTAAAATCCAGAAGCAGTGGGGCCATCATGGTAAGGCAGGAGGTTAAGCTTCAACTTGTGATACCAGCACAAGTTGGAGTCATACTTCCTTTGATAATGATTCTGCTCTCAGCTAATATTCCTGGAAAACCAGCAGGAGACGGTCCAAAGGGCTGCACCCTTGTCACCCATGTCAGAGTCCTGTAGGGAAGCCCCTAATTTTAGTCCCTTTTTATTATGGCCCTTTTGGGGAGTGAACCAGTGGATGGTTGGAGGGGATCTCTCTCTCTCTCTCTCTCTCTCTCTCTCTCTCTCTCTCTCTCTCTCTCTTTCTCTGTATCTGTGCATCTGAAGTTCTGCCTTTCAACTAAATAGGTAAAACAAATCTTAACAACAGCAAAAATACATGAGTATGCTCTCTTCTCTTTTGAGCGCCTGACTCAGTGTTTAAAGCACAAGTTTTCAAATGAACTCGGAAGCCTTCACAGAGGAGAGGGTTTAGGTTCAGCTTTTTGGAGCACATATTATGGGTTAGAAAGATACATATAAACCATAAAACAAATAGATAGGACAATGAGGAGTTTGATTTGACCTAAAATCAAAGGCCCATCACTCTTAATTGACTGGGATGATATTCTACCAGCTCTAACTTCAGAGCAGAAATGGTCTCCCCAAGAAACTGTTCAACCCATCTGGACAATAAGTAGCTGGACTCCATGCTTGGTATATGTTTGCAAGGAAAGAATCCTGATTGAATTTGAACTGTAATACTGCATCAAGGTGGAGGAATCCGCCAGGGGGGAGGGGAGGGGGAGGGGTGGGGGGATTCCCAGAGCCTATGAAACTGTCACATAATGCATAATAATTAATAAAAAAAGAGGTAACATAAAAAAATAAATCAAAGGCCCATCAGATTATTGTGGTCAACCTTGAAGGTGATTTTTAGTTCATCTAATATAGTTATTTTCTTTCTTTTTTATTATTATTATTAATTCATTAATTACATTGTATTATGTGACACAGTTTCATAGGTACTGGGATTCTCCCCACCCCTCCCCAAACCCTCCCACCATGGTGGATTCCTCCACCTTGTTGCATAACCTTAGTTCAAGTTCAGTTGAGAATCCCCCATTGCAAGCATATACCAAACATAGAGTCCAGCATCTTATTGTCCAGTCAAGTTCAACAGCTTCTTAGGTATACCCTCTCTGGTCTGAAGACAGAGCCAGCAGAGTATCATCCCAATCCATTAAAAGCTCCAACATACCATCAGCGAAAATTTCCATCATTATGGAATTAATTGACATAGTAATGAGTAACCAATACGTTAAGAGTAAATGCAAGTTCTTAACCACCTTCTGTGACCACCTCATTGACATTTCAATTTTGGTTTATACACAACATATAACATACATAACATAATATGTTATACATAACATCATATCATCTAAATGGGCCAAACTGGAAACCATAATGCTAAGGGAAATGAGCCAATCCCAAAAGGTTAAATACCACATGTTTGCCTTAATATAGTTATTTTCAAGTCAAGTTTATCTTCGGAACCATCCTGTTCAAATGAAACTATAAGTTACTCAAAATGCAAACATGTCAGAACCCCACTGTTCAGCATTAATAAAAACGTTGTCCAGTACCCATTCTCCATTGTAGCATCTTCAAGAAAACTCTAAGATCTAGAGAAAAAAAAAACCCACAAAATTTCAGCTTCAGTTTCCAGGAGCTCCACTTCCAATCCTGCTCTCTGCTTATGACCTGGAAAAGTCACAGAGGGAGGAAGGCTCAAGTCCTTGAGCTGCTGTGCCCACATGTTAGACTAGAAAGACGCTCCTGGCTCCTGACATCAGATCTGCTTGGCTCTGGCTGCTACAGCCACTTGAGGAATGAACCAGCAGCTGGAAGCTCTCTGTCCATATCACTCCTCTCTCTGTAACTCTGCCTTTCTAATAAGAATAAACATAAAAATAAAAACAACTACTTTCAGAAAATAATTGGCACAGTCATAAATATGTACAAAATGGCTACTAAGTGCTATTATGCTTATGGAAGAAAATAACTATTCCAAGTATAGAAATACTTTTTTAAAGATTTATTTATTTTTATTGGAAAGGCTGATTTACAGAGAGAAAAAAAGACAAAAGGAAGATCTGGTGCTGCAAGGTTGGAGCTGAGCCTATGCGAAGCCAGGAGCCAGGAGCTTCTTCCAGGTCCCCGTGTGAGTGCAGGGTTCCAAGGCTTTGAGTCATCCTCAACTGCTTTCCCAGGCCACAAGCTGGAAGGGAAGTAGAACAGCTGGCATACAAACTGGTGCCTGTACGAAATCCCAGTGCGTGTGAGGCAAGGACTTTAGTCACTAGGCTACTGCGCCAGGCCCAGGGATCATTTTTTAAAAATGTTCTATAAGTCACATAGGTTTGCAAGTGTTGCATGTTGCCCTTGAAAGTTTCTGTTAAGTCCTACGCAATGTCTGAAACTATCCACTCAGAGAAGACCGGTAAAATTTTGCAATTGTTCAAGACTTTACAGCTTTCCCTGTCATTATTGTGATGGCTCGAATTAGAGAAACAGAATTTACTATGACGTGTTCTTCAACAATCATGATGACTTCTCGGTCCCGCTGACATAAAATGTCACCTTTGAGGAATATGAAAATCTTTACTGAGTTAATTTTCTCCAAAGGAGTAATGGGAAGATTTGTCTTTGAAACACTATAAAACCCTCATCACATTGATTTAATTACTATTTTAGGAATTTAATTGATTTTACTGTTATTTTATAAATTTATTCAATTTTGACAGATAAATATTTTCTCTTGAACTTAAGTAATATCTAAGTGTATGAAATCTTCCATATGTGTTTTAGAAATAGCTCAAAGCATTTTATCATGTTGTTTCACTGTAAATACTCATTCAAATTACTGCAGAAATTGATGGAATTTCTAAAACATCTGTCATAATTAGAATAATTTCAAGGTTGTTATCTCTTTCTTTCCAAAATTCTTTCCCCTTCAACTCTTCTTATTTCAGAATGATTTTATCCCCCTAGCTGGCACACACATGGCCCAAAACTGGTGCATGGAGTGTCTCAACTTAAAACACACAGGAGCCATTTGCAGTGTAAGAATAGAACATGACCTTAGAAACAAAACACCACTTACTCTCTCATGCTGCAGCAGTTGGTGTATGGACCCCATACTGCTTGATGGCTATGCTCCTAAGGCATGAGAGAAAATGCTGCAGTCAGAGAACAAAGATAATGTGCAAGGAAATAAGGGTAATGTTGGGATGGACATTGTGGTGTGGCCAGCTAAGTTGCTTCTTGGGTAGAGTAGAGAAGTAGAGTGTGAGTTTGAGTCCTGGCTATTCTATGGTGACCCAGCATCTGACTAAAGTACCCCAGTAGGAGTGGATGATGGCTTAAGCATTTGGGTTCATACCATGTATATGGGAGACTTGACAGAGGTTCAGGCTCCAGGTTTAACCTGAATGTCCCTCCTGGTTGGTGCAGGGATCTTTTGGGAGTGAATTATCAATTGAAGACCTCTCTCTTTCTCTGCCTGTATCTGTCACTTTGTCTGTCTCTCTGTGTCTGTCTATCTTTATAATAGATGAAAATAAATCAACATTTATGAAAAAAACAAGAGCAATGCATTCTTCTGGTGCTCTCTGTATTAACTGGAGCTCAGGTTTTATCTTTAGCAAGTGAAACGGATCATATGAGCACACTGATAGCAGTTATTTGATTCTTATTTATTTATAGGAAGTGCTGAATTACTTTTCTATCTACTAACTCTGTTTGGGGGTAATTTGCTTTATTGATAATTGAAACCAAAAAAGAAATCCCACATTTGGTTATACAAATATTAAACAAAAAGAAACCACTTGTAGTTTCTAAAAAAATAAAATTGGTTCTCTTTCCCCCTATGATAGAAAGCATTGCTAACAACTGACTAGGAAAACATAGCTTCCAAATTCACGGACTTATTTCTTGCGTATAAAGGTGTTTATTTTTCAATGTCAAATACAGGTTTAATTTCCTTCTCATTTATTTGTAGATATTTATATAAAGTGAATAGGTTTCACGTTTTTCACAATATGAACTTAGAAGTACTGGCGCTCTAGTCTTCTCCCTCCCTATGTCTTCCCTAACTAGTTTTACCCAAATTATTCTAACAACATATTCATTCAGTTCAGAGTTAGAATCTTGACTTCCAGGAACTCAAGTAAATCTGTGCTGAGGTGGAGGTGCTTGACTCTCCCAGTTGTGTGGCTGCAGCCAGGGGGATCTGGGCCAGGCCAGGCTTGAGGCTTGGGATCCTAGCCCCGTTCACCACTGCCATGCAGTAGGCAGAGCTTGAGTTAGCCTGGGTTTGAGGATCAAGAATTTTCTCCATCCATGGCTGCTGTGCCGTGGGTGGGTCTGAGCATGCTCAGGATCCTGGCTCCACCCACTGCCACCATGCTCAGGCATGGGTGCTTGACTCTGACTCTCGCAGCTGTGTGACTACAGCTGGGGCAACTTGGGCTGGACCTCCTGGCAGTGCACTCTGGGAACCTGGGGGTATGGAGTTACAGGGAGTCTGGGAGATGACACAGGTAGGGAAGAGCAGGGACCTGAGAGTTCATGTCCAGGTAAAGAATGACTACTCTGGAACTTCTATGAGCAAGTCCACTCTACATGTCAGAAAGGGAATGGAACCTATGAGACTGGGCCACAAAATTGACAATTTTCTGAGTGAATCAGATCTGAGAGTTGAATCTGCAGAGGAGTATGTGAGCTCACCCATGTGGAACAGCAATCTCCATTGGCACATACAAGAACTGTGGCTGGGAGCATGCCTGTTTGGGGAGCTAAGAGGATACCCATGATGGGCCGGAATTCCTACTGGTGAATGTGAGAGCCAGAATGAGGACATTGTGCTGGGTTGGTCAAAGCTGCAATCTTTCTCAGCATGGGTATGGACTGGGTCTAGGGAAAGCAAGACTGAGCCAAACTCCAGCATCCACTGGTATCCGTGAGAGTAAGGATGGGTGGAGAATAGGCTGGGCTAGGTCTCAGCCACTGCTGAACCACATGAGAGCTGTGTCTGGGCATGGACAAGGTGTGGCTGGGCTGCAATACCCAACAGAAAGAACTGGAAAGGGTATGGGCCAAATGGGCAAGGACACTGTTCCTGCAAAATCAAACTGAGGCAAGGACCCACTGGTGTGTGCAAGATCTATCACAGGGTGGAGATTAAATGGAGGAGCTTGGTAAACTCCTTCTTTCAGGTTGCAGTCCCTGCAGGTAAAAATAAGTACCAAGGCAAGGAGCAGCTCAAACCAGATCAGACAATAGTATCCTCTGGCATATATGTGGGTCAGGCTGGGCCAGTTCATAACATGCGTTGGGGGATCTGAGAACTAGAATCGGTGTAGAAGGGATCAGGTCGGGCCTCAACACCAGGCAGTTCACGCTGAAGCTGGGAAGAGGGGCTGTCTGGGCAAGGCAAGGCAAGGCTGCAGCACCAACAAGCACAAGGTTGAGTTGAACTAAAGCACCCACTTGTGGATGCTGAAGAGGAATAAGCAGTGTCAGTCTGGGGGCGGTGGGTACCCAGTCTATGAACCCCAGGGATGGAGAGTTCCTTGGGCTTGCCTGTAAGATGGGTGTTAGATCCCTGAGCCCCAGGGATGGGGGTCCGGTGGGGCTGAATCACCTCTCCCAGGTCCTTGGGCCTGCCTGCACAGTGGGTGCTGGATTTGTGAGTCCATGGAGTAGGGGGTACAGAGGGGTGTAGGTCTCCTGGCCCATGTCATTGGGTCTGCTTGTGTGGTAGGTGCTGGGTCCATGATTCCTGAGTGTGGGGTGTCCAATGGAGCCCACAACACATGGCCTGGGACCTTAGCCCCAACAGTACAGTGGGTGATTGATCTGTGAGCCGTAAGAGGGGTGGTTCTAGTGGGGCCTGGGTCACCTGGCCACGTCACTGGGCCTGCCTGCGTGGTGAGTGCTGAGTCTTTAGCCCCAGAAGTTGGAGATCTGGAGGGCTCTGGGTCTCTTGGCCCAGGTCTTAGGGCCCACCTGCAAGGTGGGTGTTGGGTCCATGAGTCTCAAAAGTTGGTAGTCTGGCAGGACCTGGATTGCTTGGCCCAGGTCCTTGAGCTTCCTTGCACAGAGGGTGCTTGATTCGTGAGCCCCAGGGATGGTTTGACCCACCTGAGTGGTGACAGCCGGGTCCATGAGCCCTTGGGTTTAGTGTTCCTGTGGTGTCTGGGTCACCTGGCAAAAGTCCTTGGGCCCATCTATGTGGTAGGTGTTCGATCTCTTTGTCCCAGGGGTGGGGTTCCAACAGGTCCTGGGTCAAACAGCCCAGGGTTTTGGGCCCATTTGCACAGTGGATACCCTGTTTGAGAACCCCAGGATCTGAGGGCCTAATTGGGCTTGGGTCGCCCATCCCAGTTTTTTGGGGCCACCTGCAGAGTCCCGGGGTTGGAGTTCCAGCTTTGAGAATTGGTCCTCCTCAGTGTAAAGGATGGAGTGCTGGACGGCAGACCATGCTGTACATAGAGGACATGGTAGTTCATTGAAGCCTGCAGAGGACATCATTTATGATAACAGAGAATAGAGAACAGAACATATTGACAACTACCATAGGCAAATGATCAGAGCAAATATCTGGGTGAATGGAGACTTTGAGGTCAACTGTGTTAGCCAATGGACATCAGAAGGTATTCTTCATCCATAAATCCAGGAGATCAACAGCATTTCAGAACCAGCACATCCACCTGGGCAGAACCCTCGGAGCATGTGCCACATTGTGACCCTGGGTTGATATCTGGTGGACTTTCCCCATCCTTGGGTACTGGGATTGTGGGAAGGCTGTGTATGGCCTATCTTCTTATTTCCCTCTCCTCTCAGAAATGGGAAGAAGAAACAGAAAGTTTAGAAACAGTGATCACACCCATTTTCCTAAACCTAGATCCTTCCCACCGTGATCAACTATGTAAATATCCCCTGATATAATACTAATAATATTACTACTACTATTAATAATAATAAACCTTAACTTTCTGGTATTTGAAGGTATTGTGGCATATCAAGTAGAAGGAGAAAAAATAAATTACAAGTAATAAAAATAAACTAAAATAAAAATAGAAATCTTACTATTACTCAAGAATATAGACATTTGATATATATAACAGTTTCCAGTATGCTAATCTCATGGGGATTGCATTTTTGTGCTCTATGTATTAATTGTCCGAGATCAAGGAGAACTTATGATATTTGTCTTTTGGGGACTGATAGAAAAGAGGGCTTTTCAGCACATGGGTAAGTTAGAACCTAGCTTCTGCCTCTGTGCATATATAGTAGGTCATAATTTAAATGCAATTTGCAACAAAACTGGAGATTTAATTACTGAGAAGTTGATTGCTATTGGTTGAGATTCTTTTAGAAAATATAACATAACATATTTAATCATCTATAGTTGTCCTGTCCTCTATCTTCTGCCAGTGAGAGAGGAGGGTTTGTTGAGGATTCATGGCTGTTCTTGCGATTTTCAGGCTGTTGGGGAAAGACTGAGTTGCTAGCAGCTCTAGAGTGAGCACCTACTGTGTGTACAACACGTTGACTGACGGTGGAACTGGAAGTCCACAGGCAATTGAGCCGCTTCAAAATACTCTGATGTAACATACATTCAATATCATAGTTTTCTAATTTTTAGGGTTCTTATCTTGTAAGTGGCAAAACTAAGGGTTACAGATTTGTATAATTCCCAAAGGTCACTAGACAACAGTTAAAGCATACACCTTTCTTTCCAAATGCCTAAGATTGTTTTTCAGTATTGCCGTTTTAAACGTAACTAGCAGGTATCTATTTTGCATTTTGAGGGTTGTTTTAGGTGTTGCAATAACAGACTAAATAATTTCCATGTTATAGAAATAAATGTCTTTTTTTTTAAGAAAAAAAAGCTTTGTTTTACTTCCTGGCTACATTTTTTTATTGCTCTCCCCCAAAATCTAGCCAAATGAAGCTGAAGCTACAGTAGGAGAGAGGTGAGGAGATCCATTTCACACTTTGTTTGCACTGCCGTTGGCACATAGGGTCAGACAAACGAGAGGCAGCCACAAATCCCCCCCATTTGACCGCTTGTCCAAAAGGAAGGTGAAAAGGTTTAGTGGGAAAAGTTTGACATTTTATCCCAAAACAAATATTAGAGATTATCTGTGGAATTAAATTATCCATATGTACACAGCCTAGGGAATTAAGTCTATCTGAAATGGTGGATTATTGAAGAAATTGAAACTAAGCCCTTAAGGCACTCCTTTTACCTTTGTTCTCCATATTTTTTTACAATGAGCTTTTAGATTATTTTGGCTACTTTGAATGCTGCCTTTCAGTATATTTCTATTCGGAAATGTATTTGTTCACTGCTTCAGCTGGTTTGAACAGTTTTTAAAACAGTATTCCCCTGATAGCCCTAGAAGCGGACAAGTATTACTTGAAGGGGAAAAGGAAATTTCTATTAGGTTTGAGAGTCACAAGTGAACAGCAGAAATTTGAGAAGTATGAAATACTCCACAGACTGCATTCCAAAACCAAAACATGACTAACAAGATTTTTGACAAAATAAAAATCCCAGTGGTTTTTCTCTTTTTTATAACTGATACTTTTAGTGAACTATTTTTTCTCAATGATATATATATGACCTAAGTATGCATATATGTATCTATGCAATTTTTATTTTATGCATTTTTTTTGCACATAGCTACAGATCAGAATAAAAGTCTGGAAAAGCAATCCAAAAAAAAAAAAATAACAGTCTCCTTACCATTTTTGAAAGTCTAAGAAATTATTTGAGTGAGGGAATTATGTTAAGAATTACATAATGCCGTAGGACCATCTCTTTCTTTAAGCTCATTTTGTGTTATAAAAACTTGACAGCATACTGCTAACAAATTTAATAATTCAACATGCCTGCGTAATTCTCTGGGTTTGTCAACATGACCCAAAGAGAAGAGAAAACTCCACAACAGTGTGGGTGAGTGAAGGTTCCACCAGAAGCACTCTTCTCCTCTCTGGAACTTTTTGCTCAGTAGAAATGGAAGATGTGAGGGGAAGCACGGTTAAGCTATTGCCCAGAAAATTTGACACATTTTAAATGTCACAGAGGCTAAAAATAAATTGCCTTCACTTGTATTAGTACTACATCTGAGTTTTCCATTGTGAGCATTTTCAGCAGTCACACCTGGCTTTGTTTTGTATTTCAAGCTAATTAAATCATCTAGTGAAATGTTATTTCCCATGCCTGCTTCTGTTTCCATGGAAAACTAAGCACTGTGTCAAATAGTAGCACTTTCTAGCTTTTCATTGTGGGGAGTGCCAGTGATATGAGTTCTATGTCATGGAATCTGGATCGTATGTAATATTACTCACATTTTGTCTTTTTAGCTACTGCTGGATAGTAATCTAATGCTTATTGAAGTCTGTTACATTTTATGATTGCTTTTCATTCATTTATTCCTTTTCAATTTTAAGATATTTTTTCTTTTTAAAAAAATGCTGCTTACATAGTTGAGAGGGATGTATACCATGTGTAGGGATGGACGAGGTGTGGAGGAAGGTGGATGGGACAAATGTTTCAATTTTATTTTTCCCCCTGTGTCTGCTGATAGGGAAGAGATGGGGGCTACTTCTTACTGTCAGACCACACCAGCACCCAGAGATGGGAGACAGTCATTTGATGACTCTGTAGAGATCCTGATGTGGGGAAGAACATTCTGAGGGTGGTAGTACAGTGGTTCTGACAGCCCTGAGACGTCATCAACTTTGTTACACCAGGTTTGAGAGGAACTTTCCAAGGTTTCTTGGCTCACCAGTCCACCCTAGTGCATCCACAGAGCAAGGAACTTTCTGCAAAGTTCCTGGAGAATGATCTAGCCTGTTCTGCTTTCCATCCTCTGATAAGGCTCTTGGTGTCCTCTGCTGAACCAGATGAGCTAGATGTCATGTCCGCTGTATGCTTTTGGGCATGCTGTCTGCTGCACAGGCATTAGCAACTGAGGAGGCCTAGTCCTAATACATGTACTCCAATGTCAGACCACATATTTTGTGATTTTTTCCCTTTGCATAAGGAATACAGCTATCTAGTTGGGTTACCCCAAGAGATCTCACCTGGGGTGATTTCAGACTCAATTCTTTTGTGCCCTAGCCAGTGCAAGGTTAAGGTTCATCTGTCCTCTGCACCACCCAAGATACATGCTGGTAGATAACAATTGCCTGGTTAGTTCCATCCCTAGCCCCATTTCTCATATGAACTGGTGCATGAACGCTTGGTGAGGTCAATTCTAAGACAATTATATCACTTTACACAAGAATGTGCTTTTTAAAAACGAATTCTCAGGTTATGCTAATGTTCCTGGCTTAGGGACGCCACTGTGAAACTGTTCTAAGTTGCTGGCCACATAGATTAAATAATTACCCCTTGACTGGAAATAGATTGTGATCAAATAAGAGATGAGTTTCCATGTGTCACATACTATGTTTTCAATTTTGTGAATTCAGTTTGGAAGGCACAGCAGCAGCAAAGATTATGGAAACTGATGTTAAGAATATTTTATATATTCTCTGAGAAAGAAATAGTCCAACTTACAAGTCATTTCAAAGGTTACCTAATTTTCAGAGATTGTTCAGTAGAGACTGATTACACAGTAAAAAGATAAGGACAGTAAGACCTTTGAAATCTGGTGTGGCATCATAGCCATTCTAAGACTTCTGATAGAATTTCTACCTCCCCACACCCCACAGCAGCATAATTTTAATCTGGTGATCCTCTAAGAGGAGACTTTATTTTACAGGAGCCAAAAACCTTGAATATCCGAACTAATTTTCTTAGGCTATTCTGATAGCTATGACAGTTCTCAGGGTGTTCTGAGAGTCAAGTCAAATGAGATACAACTACACCAAAAGGGTGGAACCAATTCCCATGAGGTAGTCAGAATGGGGGAGCTTCCCTGGCCTATTAAAATAAAATCTTATGTGCAACTTGCACATAGAAGAAGTGTACTTAACAAATCTTAGTCTCCTGTTTCATTGAGAAGCATTGTTTTGTATTATATTGGACCCTTTTCAATGCAGTTGTAGTGGCTATGTATATTTTGCATTAGTGTACTTATATGTTATCTCCCTGTGGTGTGGGAGTGCTGAAGAAAACATGTGAGAGTTACAGTCATTAGTAAAGTTTTAAACAGAAAAACAAAGCTAATATGTGAGCTGCAAAATAGAATACAATACAATTGTCCCATACATGCTATTTGCAATATCTTGGGAGAACCAGGGCTTCCGAATTAGTTAGTAAGCTTCCCCCTAATATATGAATATTATAACCAAATGTTAATTTCTGTTACAAATTTCCATATAAAATATTTATGTTATTCATGTTCAAATATTTCTTTTAAAATTAATTTAATAAAATATTTGTGTTCTTTTTTTCTTTTTAAAGCTCCAGATTGCTTCTCGTAAAACAATGCAGTGTGTATAGGTCAATTTCAACAGAGGTGAAGAAAATAAAAGGTAATTATTAAGAAATAGATGAAGCATTTTGAACATAACTTTAATTCTACTCTCACCAGAAATTGGCGGTTAGCAGGATAAGCTAAGGAAACAACATGATCTAACATTTTAGATTGGACATTGAAACTCTAAAATAATTCTCCTGTTTGTTCTGTTTCAAGGAGATACTGTTCATAGAAACTTTAAGATGAGGACCATGAACATAAAAATTGTGATATTCTCTGTGTGATTAAAATATCTGTGATCTTACAGAAAAATCTTTGGTGGCAAAACTTGTTTATTTTAGAGGTGTTTTGAATTCCTGGTTTTTCAGAATTATTTTTAATGATTATTTGATTTAGTGTATGATATAACAAAGATTACATATCAGTCAGTGATTACCCTTGTGCCTTAAATTTGACAATTTTTTAAAATATTTTTTGGCTATATTGATCAGACAGACCACTAGCCAAAGCTAGTTTTCCATTTTAAACTTTCCACCATAAACTGTCTGATTTGTAGAATGCATGTTCATCATATGTAAAATGAGAAGAAAGTAAATGTCCCAAGTTCTTTCTGCCTCTAGAATAATTTTATGTATAATCAAATGCTGTGTAATGCTAACACATCTTATGCAGAAATACTGTGTGAATCCAGACAGTGTAAATTGTAATATGTTCTGGTGACAAATAAATAACTGACATTTTGTACTGTATTAGTTTCTATTTGTACTACTTTCAGTCTTCTGGTTTGTTGAGACCTCAAGTCTAATTTCCAGTTTTCCATGCTTTTTGTTGTATCCAGCTGCAAGCTCTTAAAATAACATTTCAACTTCCATCCATCTGTCAAACCACCCATTCATATCTCACAGCTGGATCTCTAACAGCCACTCATGTTTTGGCCCAGGTATTCTGGTCCTGTGGGCTGTTGAAGTGGAATGACATTGGCTTGAAGTAATGTTGCTGCTACAAGTTTGACACAAACCCTGATTGTGCCCACAAGACCAGACAGAGAGCTTTATCTGGGCTGTACTTCCTATTTCATACAGTGGCTATACCAACCGCTACCACACTAAGCCATGTTCTCCTTTAAACCAACAGCTGATTGAACCTTCTCATTGACAGACAAATCCACTTCCCACTCTCCCACCAATGAATTCATTCAGTTTTCCTCTTACTCCAGTGCAGAAGCCATCTTGCTCGCAATTCACAAATTTAAATGCTGAACTTGCCTTATTGAGACATATCATTGATTATTACTGAACTATACACCCAACATGCCACGATGCTCAAAGGCTCTTATAGTAGAGCATTAGTGTTCCTTCCCTTACGTACAGCTGAGTTTTCTTTATGCTATCAGGGTTCCCTAATGAAAGCAGTTTTGACATTAATACTTGGTTGGAGTGTTGGTTCTGAAATCCCAGTGCTTCAGCCCAGAATTATTGCTTCTTATGGAGTACATGCTGATCCTTGTAGTTGAGCAGATTGCATCCTCCAGAGTGGGTGGAGAAACTGTAGTTTCTTTGATCTTTTATCCATTTTTTTTTATTCTTGTTTCACCATTTAGTTCCAAGCCCAAGATAATGTATATTGAGTTTCTTACTTATTATTTCTTGATTCAGCTTTAAGGCACATCCTAAAACATCCCATTTCCCCATCCTACACAGGGTCAAGTATATCAGACTGGAAATGTTCTGAGAGCAGAGATCTGGTTTATTTTATATTCATATCCCCATCAGGTGGTGCATTTGATCCTTGAGCTCACAAAAACTCTTCTGGATAGGATGAATGACAATACAAATGAATCTTATTTTACATACATATTTTATCTAAGCAGCAATGACACCAATAGGAAGATATTGCTTCAGTTATGAGTACATTCAGAATCATTGTTTTTGCTTTCAACGAGACGTCTGACATCAGTCTCCTCTTCTGTAAAGCGAGGATTATTGTGATCCTTGCCCTAGCCTTCCAAATGGGAAGACATAAGTGAAAGCAGTACATGCATGATGTCAGTTACTGGTGACCAGGGATTTGTTTCATTCTCCTCTGTCTTAATCATTCTGAATGTTCAGTGCTTGACAGGTACTAAGTTTATTGACTTTCAGTGTTTTAATTTCTATATGTCATAGAAGCTAGGAATCTTCAAAAACAATTTTATTTTCAATGTAAGTTACTGAAGTAGATTTCACATTTACATTACTACAGGCAAACCTCACTTTATTGTACTTCGCAGATCTCACTATTTGCAAATTGAAGGCTTGTGGCAACTCTGTAAGGCAAGTCTATTCCCACCACCTTTTCTGAAAGCTCAAATGAATGCTAGCATTTTTAAACAATAAACTGTGTCAAATTACAGGACACATGTATATTATATATAACAGTTTTAGGCATAATGGTATTGCAAACTTTTGCAGCATGGTGTAACTATAGCATAAATATGCACTGGGAAATCAAATACTTCATGTGTTCTGCTTTTTGCAGAAGTTTGTATTGTTTCGTTACAGGGCTCTACATCTGAACCTGCAATATCTTACAGATAGGTATGGATCTGTAATATTTATTTTTCACATATGCGTTGTGCAGGCATAAAACATCTTTTCTTCCTCCCACCCCCATCTGCCATAATTGAATACTTTACAATGATATAAAATTTATTTGTATTTTTGATAGCTTACCCTTTAACTATATGCATACATTACTAAGAACAAGCAATTTTGTAAAGGCTTCTTTATTTATTTTGAAAGTCAGAACCACAGGGAGAGTGAGAGAAAGACAGGGGAGAGAAGGATGAGGTTGAGGTATTTAAAATAGTGAATAGATCTTTTATTCACTGGTTCACTTCCTATATTACTGCAATGACAGGTGCTAAGCCAGGCCAAACCAGGTTCCCGGAGCATCATTTGAGTCTCCCACCTAGATGGAAGCTGTCCAAATGCTTAGGTCATCCTCCTCTGCTTTTCCTAGGTCATTAGCAGAGACCTGAGTATAAAATGGAGCTAACTGGGATGGGAACTGGCATTAATATGGGATGCTGATGTCTTTATCTGCTATGCTGCAGATCTGGCCCCAAGAATAAATAGTTCTTAACAAATTCTGAGTCTGTGTACAGAAAAAGAATACTATCTAAACTTATTAATCAATTCTGAGAATTTGATACTTTAAATTATAAGCATACAAAATAAATCCTTTCACTTTACTGACAAATGTATTTGATGCCTTATGAACATATAGACAACAGAAGGTAGTAATTTGGTAAATTCTATAGTTCAATGAGGATCATAAACTTGAATATATGTAAGTACTATACATAACCCTGTAGCTGACTTTGTGGCTCATGGGATTATCACCTGGAACACCTACAAGTCATGAAGAGTGCTGGTTAGAGTCCCAGCTACTGCACTTCTGGTCCTGCTCCCTGCTAATCATCATGGGAAACATCAGATGATGGCTCAAATATTTGAGTACCCATGTGAAAGACTTTGACAGAGCTCCAAATTCCTGACTTAGGCCAAACTCATGCCCTCTGCCACTGCAGGCATTTCAGGAAAGAACCAGTGAGTGGAAGATCTCCTTTTCTCCACCCCATTTGTCTTTAAAAATAAAACCATAAAATTATTTTAAAGTGCTATCACTCAAATGTCATGGACTTACTCATTGTTAATGTTGAAATATTTGTGATCCAATTTCAATTGCCTAGTTTTCCACATGTTTATCATTTCTGGTTGATTTAAAAATCTTTAAAATGGAAACTTGTATCTAGGAAGGTGTCCTGTCATTATTCCTTGGCTATTGATGACTTAGAAGGTTTTACCAAGCAGTCAGCTACTCTGGGCTTCAGTTGTCCTGATTTCAACTGTGATGGTCAAAGGTACTGTGGCTGTGCGTGTACAGGCATTAACTTACCAGAAATACATCCTTACATTTACATTTGCTTGACATCTACTTGAGTGGGAGAAAGTCTCTGAGCAATGTTGCGCTCATGTTACAGTTTACAGTGATAAGGCTGATTACAATGGTCATATTAACACTGTAGGAGATACATAAGTACATTCTTGTCCTAATCCAATTTCTCAGAAGTTCTTACTGCTCATCTAGAAGGATTCCATTTCATAGTCTCCAATTTTCAGCTGGTCTGGCATCTGTTTTAGCTACAAAGAGCCTGCACTTGCAACGTGGCACCTTTCTCAAAACAGCCTTGTGGAAAGACACCTGTAATGGGCAGTTTTTGCTCCAAAGCTCTCTCTCTTAAGTTAGTCAAGTCTTTGTTTAGTCTACATTAGGGCTAAGTTACTCTTGTTACCAAATCCTGCTTCTTTCCTCTTCTTTTCTTGAATGGAAGTTGATCCCTAAATAACATTTTACACACCAAAATCTGTTTCAAATCTGTTTCCACAAAGCCCCATTTGTGATAGATATTCTATCCTTAAAATAGTTACTACCTATTCCCTGTGTTTCTAAGCTTGCCAGTGATTCCATTGCCTAAACTATTGAGGGCTACATATCTCCCTAATTCCCCCAAGAAATAAAAGGTTTGCAAGAGCAGAATCCTCTGGCGTTCAGGGCTGCACTTGACGCCTCAATTTCTCAAAGAAACTCTCCTTCCACATGCCTTGGAGAATAATCCTTCCAATGCACTCAGACTGCAGGAAGCAAAAACCAGCAAAACAGCTTTCTTCAAGCAATCCATGCTTCACACTTTGCTTGCAAACTTCCCCTGTTCAAAAAAAAAAAAAAAAAAACCCAACTATATTAAACAGCTTGGGAAGATTTAATTTGAAGGAACAACATTTAGTTAGACCAACACACACACACACACACACACACACACACACACACACATCAATAAATTATCCTGGGTTTGAAGCATGCAAATATCCTTACTTTAGAAAGAGAGCTACAGCAAGAGAACTGAGAATGGACCGGGGGCTGAAAGGAAGTGGAGACAATGAGATTGGAATGGAAGGAGTGTGTTGGCCAATGAGATCGCTAAGTGAGCCTGAATGATAGAAGAAGTTATAAAGACAGGGAGGAGGAAAGTGAGCATGTGTGACAAACCAGTGAGAAATCTCTACTTTTAGAACTTGAGATGGGGAAGAGTCAGGGATGACTATAGATTGTATTTAAAACTAATGAAAAGATAATGATTCCATCCACAGAAACAGAGACAAGAGACTACAGCTTTTGGGGGGGGGAGTGTAAAGGGATTTAGTGGGGGAGAGATACTGATTATGGGAAAATAATGAAACAGGTAAAGGTTAAAGTGGGGTTCATAATTCCTCCATTGGAAGTACGGCTGAATCATGCAGACTTGCTTTCTTGAAAAATACTTCTCAGTGTACCAGTAAAACAACATGGGAAGATATGTTCCCATCATAACCAGCTGTGTGTGAAGGCTGTTGATGACTTCCTGATTCTCCTTGCTCTACAGCTGAAATATGAATGCAGGCCAGATTTAGGAGGTAGAAGGTTTTGATGTCAGAAGAGGAATGATTAAGTAGACAGCACATCCGAGAGCAAGACAAGTAAGCATTGGGATAAGTAGAAGATTGAGAAATAAGTTTCTAGCTGTTAGAAAAAAGAAAACAAACAAAAGAAAAGCCACCAAGAAATCTTCTAATGAAGAGTACAGACTCATTATTTCTAATTTGTCTTCTATTCTCAGAAAAAAAAAAACTAATGGATATTCTATTTCATCATCATCTGGGACCAAATTGAGCTATAGGAATGGGGTTCTGCCGTCCTTTAACATCATTATATTAACAAAGGAGAAAGCTCTTGACCCCAAATGAAAATTTTCCTTCCTGTCATTTAAATATTAGCTATTAGATTTCTACTTCCTGGAATCTGAAATAAAAACTCCACCTTTTTTTAGAAATACCTATGAAACAATTTTCATTCACAATATGCTTCTAACACTTAACCCATCAAAACACAATCACTACACTTTTCTGAATCTGAAATGTCTGTACAGCACAAGCATTTGCTATATAAAGGTTATTGTAAAAAGATTTTCTGAGAAAGTATAGGACTAATAATAATTTTGGCACTTTAAAACTAATTTTATTGAGCACTTACGTGCCAATTGTCTTTTCTTTTGTGTGTGACCTTGATTACTCTTGTCTGCTGATTTCTGTTCCTTTAACAATTTTATTTTAACATCTACTTTACAGATAAGAAAAAATAAGCTAAGCAATGTTTAAGTAAGTCTGACAAAGTGGTATTGGGAGCAAAGCCCGACCTTGAGCGCAGGCACTTCAGTATGAGAGTACCCATATTGGACATTAGTATCCCAAACACATGTCTTAACATGTGCACTCAAAGACCATCCTATATGCTAATTTTTAGGAGACCTTAAAAAAAATCCTCATTTTCTTTGATTTTTAATTTTAAAAGCAAATATATTAGATATTTCTTTAGTTAACTTTGCTCTAAAATTTAATGACAAATTTTTCTTGTCTATGATTCACTTGATGCTTGCTTTTTCAGTGCAAACACAGTTCAGAGTTCATGGCATGGAAAAATTTTAGATAAAATGATATTTAATACTTATGGGAAACTATAATTTTGCATTTTCCAATTAAAATTTGATTTCTAAATTGATCTTAGCTTTTAAATAAGATTTTGTCTTTATTGCAAAACAAGAATTACGGAAAGGAGAAATAGAGACAAAAAAGTGAGAGATGTTGCATCTGCTAATTCACTCCCCCAGCCACAGCAGCCAGGACTGAAGCGATATGATGCCAGAAGCCAGGAGCTTTCTCTGTGCCTCCAGAGAGTTGCAAGGAGTCCAAGGACTTGAGCCATTCTCTGCTTATTCCCCAGGCTCTAAGCAGGGAGCTGGATTGGAAATAAAGCAGCCTTGACAGGAACCTGTGCCCTTTTGGGTTGCCAGCTCCCCAGTTGGAACCTCAGCCTAAGGCACAGAGCCAGCCACCATGTTTGGTTTTTTTTTAAAATTGCTTTTATCTGGCACATATTTGTGTGCATTTATATGACATGTGATATTCTAGCACATGTATACAAAGTATGATGATTGAATCAGGGAACTTTACATTTTCATCTTCAAACATTTGTTGTTTTATAAAAAGGGATTTTATACTATCCATTTCAAAATGATTTTGCTTTCTTCATTCTTATACCACTTTGGATCATTAGAAAATGTTAAAAGTAACAAACTTTTAGAATTTACAATTCTATAGCTAACAGACTTTATTTTAAAATATAAAGTATTATGACACCATACATATGAAATATTTGAACAGTTCCTTGATAGGTCAGTAAATTGTAACATTTTGCTGATTAGGTCATGCAATAGTCTAACATGATAATAGAGACAGGGAGAATGTTTTGGATCTGGGCACTGAGTTATAATCACAACAGACTGATTTTAGTAAAAAAATAAAAAAGAAATATTACAATATCTATGTTTCAAAGGCAGATCGAATTAACTAGTTCTAGGTCAGGTGACAAAGTGAGTGGGATGGGATAATGTGTTATGTTCCACATAGTTATTAAAGGACCAAGATTGATAAAGACTGTAGATAGTGGGTGACAGCTAAGGGTGGGGGACAGAGGGTGGAGAGGACATGGTGAGAAACACAGAGTATATTGCATGGGAGGCTTAAATAAAGAGGCCAGGCATTTAAGATGTGTGTGTGTGTGTGTGTGTGTGTGTGTATAAAATTTCAACTCACGTTCTGTAATCTAGACTCCAGTTATATCTGGAGAGATGTCTTACTACAAGAGAGATTGGAAAGACACTCTTTGTGTCTAAGGAAAGAGTAAATGAGTGGTGATGTGTTTATTGTAATCTCTATCATAAATAAAGTAGACCCAAATACCAATGTTCACAGGATGTGACATATCATTTAATTTTTCTGAGCTTCAATTTTCTGTTAGAAATTTATAGAAAAATAATTCATACATTGTATGTTTATAATAAAGATAAAGTGTGATTGGTCTATGGGGTGTTCAGTTCACTATCAGCAATAATCCTTTCTCAGCAAATGGAAGCCATTTTACTTTTCTGAAAAGAAGATAGGTACCCCTTTTGAAACATTTTTGTGGGAGTTTCGAGGGTCACAAACTACTGATCCAATATCAGAAGTACTGGACAAAATGTTTAAAAAGTAGAAATTATAAAGAGTGTTTAGATTATTATTTTATGAGAGCAATAATAGCTAGCATTTAATGAGTACTAACTTGACAAAGACCTTTATTCAGATTAAGCTATCTAATATAACTTTTTTAGAATGCAAGCATTATTCTCATCCTTATTTTTAGTTAAGGAAACAGAGCTTTAGAAAGTTAAAGTGTTGTGTCTGTGCCCACATTCAGAAAAAAAAATTAAAAGTAAAAGTTAATTCCAGGTTCTTGAGTTCTGGTTCCAGATAACTGAAGAGAGAAGTCAGCATCAGTATTTAGGGCAAAGATGCATCACACAAGACGTGAGGGTAAGCACAGAAGTGCACAGATTCATCAGGAGCATTCAGGAGGGCTGTTCCTTTCCTGAGACCAAGGCCAGAGCATGACAAGTTACATTCTAAAGTAGGATTGGTCCAGAAGTCCATCTCATAACACATCTCAGCTTGAGTTACAAAAATGCACATATAGGTATAGAGCAGTGTCTGAGATTGAATTTGTTACCCCAGGGTGCAATGATGTCAGCTAGGGAAAAAGTCTAGCTATGGAGGAAGTGGGTATTTCTCTTTCGAAATCAGGAGGGAGCATAGTTATTGCCTTATCAGACACACACAGAACACACACACACACACACACACTCGCACACACGCACACACAGTCTACAAACGCCAAGGGTGCCAATGCAATGGACTTCATTCCCATTTACAATTTGAAATTTTAAAAAATGTACAATAACAACTGCTGCCTAACGGAAATAGACGTCATAGGGATAGGGTATTTGCGATTTGAAGTGTAATAGAAGCTCTGTGGCTAATTGGGCCCTGCTGTAACTCTCTTGAGCTGCACTTGAGCTAGATATATCCCCATGGAAAACAGCAATTACCTTCAATCTCCCTGATCTGAAGTAATCCTTGCTACATGCATTCCTCATTGTGAGTGATGAAGCCCACTGTTTGCTGAGTCTTAAACCAAATGATGCTTCACAAGCAAAATTTAAACTTGAGATAGGATTCTTTGGTTCCCAATTTTGAATCTTTTTTTCTCATATACTTTATACATTCCCAAATCAGGTTGAGGTTGGCTACAGATGATGCTGGTGTGTAATGAGAAGGGTTGAGAAGCTGCGCCAACTCCCATGAGAGGACTCGGTAATGGAACTAACTATATATTGTCCACCTTATAAACTGGATTTGATTTGGTACTATTTGCCCGACTGTGTATGTTTATCTCTCAGCACTGGAGGGCTTCCACTAGCTCAGAGCTGTTGGAAATAGACTATGGGCTAAAAAGGAATAGGGCATACATCCACGCTCCAAAAGCTGATGTAATCCTTTTTTCTTTTACCGGCTATTGAGTAATATTTGTCATTGGAAACTGTTACAATAAGCTGATATTTACAATCTTTAGTGAAAAATAATTGTTTTGATCCCAGGAATAAAGTGAGCTTTATTATTTTTCATTATAATAACTCAAAACTTTATGCCTAAAACTTACAGGTTCCAGAGCCTAAAAGAAGAACTACTAATATTTTTATGGCTGGAAATTACCTTGTTTTAGTAAATCGAGAGATTAATATTTAAGACCTCATAAATTTTGTGCACAGAGCATAACCGAATATTATTATCATAACAAAAACAAAACCCCAACTCAGCAAATTAGTCACCAAAGACCACAAGCAAATTGACATTTTAGTTTCTTAACTAATGGAATCATTTGTCATTTTCCTGAAGCAGTTCATTATAAAAATAAATTAAGAATAAGTAAATTGTAGTCATAGCAATCATGATGAAATTATTAGTAATCACATTTACCGGCATGAAAGTTTTAGCGTGCTTCTCATCAGCAGATCTTATTCAAAATAACTTTGGAAATAAGCACTGGTGTAATGTCAAGTTTTAGTTTTTAATTTAAAAAGCATAGCGGAAGTAAGAAATAAAGTTACTAACTGAAAAGAGAAGTGTAGTCCTTCCTTTCAAATGTACCCAAGTGTAACTATGCAAGTCTAATATTAAAATAAAAAAGGCGAAATCTCTCTACTACCTTAACTAGTAAAAAGAAAATTAGAAAGCAGAAACTAGCTCAAGCAGTTTCTAAATAAATGAAAAGGAAATTACATTTCTCTGGGTAAATATTTACTTCCTTAAGCGTGCCAACAAAAGCTACTATTTCAGAAATGGGAATGATAGTAACTAACTGGTACTTAGTTGAATTAATTGGAAATGTGCTGTATTTCCTTTTGAGCCTTGGCTTAATTGTAAAATAAAGAAATTTCAATCTGATGCTCTAATTGCGCTTGGGATCTGGTATCCTGTTTATATATATAAGATGGCCTTAATTTTGCGTGTGTAGACCATGTTAAGAATACCTTAATCATTTTTATAATGGCTTCCTCTAATAGAACAATTTTTTTCCAGAGTTCTAAAACTCATTTTTATTCCTAACTTTTAGTTTATTCCATTTAAGCTTAAATCATCTTCATTTATCAAAATTTTAGGTGCAAAATATGAAACAAAATGTTTGCTTAAGGTTTCATGAAACATAATTTTAAATGCAGGCATTTAAGAAGAAAATTGTGTTTAAATTGGCTTCTATCTCTATATCAGGTATACATAGAGAAATTTACTAAACTGATTACTGTTATTTATAGGCAATGTTTCATTAAATAAACTGATGGAAGAAATCTTAAAGAAATTCCATTTTCCATGAGCTTTTCAAATAGTTTGTTAGTGAGATAACACAATTTTTCTTTTAAACTTGTGTGTACACCTAAGTGTATATATGAAGTACAAAAAATTATAATTGTTATTTATTTCAAAAAAAAGAAGCATTTGCGCCGATTTTAAAATAGATTCAACTGTAAGTAATGCTTGTCTTGTTACGATTTCTCAGACCAAATCATCCTTGGCAAAAGTTATATTCAAGTGAACTTAGAAAAAGAAAGTGGTCTGACCAGAAGTGGAATTACCTGCTAAAGTCCCATGGAACAAATAATGGAGAACTTGAAGGACAAAGAAGGGGTTTGGGAAGAGTTGTGAGAATGGGGAAGCAGAGGATGGGAGTTTAAAACCCTGAGTAGGGCCCGACTTGGTGGCCTAGCGGCTAAAGTCCTCGCCTTGAATGCATTGGGATCTCATATGGGTGCCAGTTCTAATCCTGCAGCTCCACTTCTCATCCAGCTCCCTGCTTGTGGCTTGGGAAAGCAGTTGAGGACGGCCAAAAGCCTTGGGACCCTGCACCCACGTGGGAGACCCGGAAGAATTCCTGGCTCCTGGCTCCAGATCGGCGTAGCACAGGCTGTTGCAGTCACTTGGGGAGGGAATCATTGGACGGAAGATCTTCCTTTCTGTCTCTCTTCCTCTCCGTATATCTGACTTTGTAATTAAAAAAAAATGAATAAATAAATGTAAAAAAAAAACCCTGAGTGGACTTGGAAAAGGTTGCTTAAAGTAAATATGCTTTCCTAGATATCCATTTCACATAAAAATAGTAGCACCAGCTCCTTCATTGAGGAATTAAAGATTCTAGAAATTTGTAGCATTGCTAAGGATTCTTAATCTTTTTAAAGTTTGAAGAATGGGGACAATGCTCAACTGCTAGAATTTATTGTATTTTTCCTTTAAGTTGAAAAAATAAGTTCTTTTAAATTTCTCCACCATAACACAGAATTAATTAATTAAATATATTATTTAGGAAGAAGGGAGAAAGGCAGTAAGAAAATAACTTGTTAAACTGTGATCAGATTATTAACAAGAGCCGTTGCCTGTATTTTGACTCAATCATTTAACAGAACAATTTCAAGGATCGAAACTATCAGAGTACTTTCTGGCTTTATAAGTCCTAATATTTATAGCTGGAAGAAAACATTAAAATGTGAATTGATAGCACATTGTAGTAGTGCAACACCAAAAAGAAAGGGAGAAAACAAGCAAGAAATGATTTGAAGACTTTGTGACTGTATCTGATAGACTTTATAAAGGAGGTGGATTTAAATATGCTTTCAGTGTTAGCATGTTATAACTCAACTCTCAAGCTAATTTACCTTTGTATGAGTTTAATGTAGAATTTGTGTTTCAAAGTATTCTTTGATTACTTCTTCATTCTGTCAGTGGGCATTTTGTGTGTGGCTGTGCGTGCTCAAGTGCATGCATGTGTACATGTGCACAGGAGACCACTTTGGGGACCTCATGCAGTAAGTTACAATGATGGAGCATGACAGTCAGAATAGCACACACTATTAGCTGGACCTCAACTCTATTACAGTGCTATGTTTGGTGACACAGAATCAAGAGACTCAAGGATATAAGGTCAAAGGTAGCAAAACATTACATTAATCTGTTCTCTTCACAAGATAGCAGTGTTTCTCCATGTAAAAAGTAGTATTTGCTGTTTAATTATGAGAAACAAATGCCCAAAGATATTATTTAGCAACAAAAGCAAAAAAGGTATAGCTGTCTCTTAGCTAAAGATTTATAGATACATTTTCCTTCGCTGTTACTGTTGCTTTCATTTTATGACCTCCATAGTTATTACTGGAATTGCTCATGATACTGTAAATTGACTTGAAGGATTGCATTTATTTGTTCTCACTTTCCTGATTACCCACGTGAAAATAATATTAAAAAATCAATCTAAAATTAAAAAAAATAAACAAACCATTCATACACTTAATTTGTTAGGCACACATAGAATGCTAGATATAATATGTATAAAGAAAGTATTTAAAATTGTTAGGAAGGCATTTACATATTCGTAACTAGCAAATATTGAGAGAACTAAATAATTTAATTGCCTTAGTATTACTTTAAAAAATCAAATTTCAGGAAGTAGTTTTTTGGGGGATTGTCCCACCAAATTCAGATTGTTAAAGAAAAAAAAAGTAGACGATATAAATTGGCTATCTTACTTAGCTATCATATTTACTGGAGTTTGTTTTAAGTATTTAAATATGCCACTGATATTTCAAATAGTGGAATCTGATAATCAAACACCTTCTAGGGTTGTTCATGAATGATATAAGTTAGGCAGTGTAAAAAGTACATTTCATTATTACCAATTTTTTGATTCATGCAGATAACAAAACATAACAAAAACACACTTTTAGGATATTTAATATTTCAGGTCATCATGAGATCTAATTCTTATCCTACCTGAAGAGCCTAAAAAAGATGGAATATAGACGTTCCTATCCTTGCCTATTAATAGGTGAATTTCATTCTAAATTATATATTTCTAGATTTGGGTGTCTTCCTTACTGCTTGTTCTCATATTCCCTACTTTTCTCCCATGCACTCCAAAGGTAGGCTCAGAAAAAAATAATTCAGAAAGTCTGCCATTTTGAGAAGTATGCGGAGTGTATCCTAAATAGTTCAGTTGGGCTGTGTGATGAAAACAGGCTTTAGCCAAGGCAATCTTAAAAAAAAAAAAAAAAAAAAAAAAAAAAAAAAAAAAGGAAAGAAAGAAAAGCTAACTAAATAAATAAGTAAAAGAAGAATCAGATCCCTCAGAAATTCTTTCACATGGTCTCTGCCTTTAACCTCTCTGTCCCAGTACAAAGTTACTCTTGTGTCCTTCACTTCTCTGGTTACGACAGAGCTATTTTCTGAGAACCAGTTCATAACAAAGAATTTTCGTTTGTAAGAGCTGTGCCTAGACTGACGCCATGGGCCTTTCCCCACCCCAAGAGCCTTTTGTTTTGTGCCAAAAGAATTGCTCCATTCATTATCCCCACAGATGCTTGGCCCGGAGGCAGAGAAAGTCAGTAAAAACAACAAGAAGCTGAGTTCTCCACCAGCCTAGGCTATCATTATCTACACAAGAGATGATGAGTTTGTAATGAAGTTGACGAGGCTTATTCAGACACTCGCAGATTGGCAAAGGGATAAAAAGTGTCTTCAATTTTCGTGTTGTCTGATGTTGAAGTTAGCTGTCATCCGGCACTAGATTAGTCACACTTTGAGGCAGGGCTTTGGAGAAGGGGTCAGAACAAAGCTACTGTACTATGGTATTTCACAGTCTGAGGAACAGAAGCATAATAAATGTGCTCTGTAATTTAAATCAAGGCGTTGCTGTGGGAAATCGCTGCCTCTTTCACTGGAGGTATTAGTGCGGGGCACTGTGGTTCTTGACGTCGCCTAGCATGTAAGAAGTCTGCGTACATTTGCTCTTATAATTGGAATGAATGCAGTGATTATATTGGATGAGGCTCTTTTAATTCAGCAAAATAAAGACTCACTCATCACAGAGGATACATTAGATTATGCGTGTTTTATGCTTTTTTAATTCAATTGAAAAATTGGCTAAACATGAATGAAATTTTAATTGGAAACATTTCACACTTTGGCAATATAGATGCTGTTTGATAAGTGTTACTGTTTTCTCCTCACTAGGGAATTCTTAGAGTTGAATTAAAAATACTTTAAGCAGAAGCACAATCTAACCATTCAACCAAAACCAATTCTAAGGGGTTCTTGGTGGGAAAAGTCCCCTTAAAATTCTAAAACAGCCAATTTGTTAGACAGTTCATAGTATTCACTTCTGGGGAGAAGTAACATCAAGATGTAAGGATATCCCTTCTGTTTCCAAATTAATTTTAATGTCCCATTAAAATTATTCAAGATGAGAAAACGGTAGTTCACACTTAGTTTAAGGCGTCAGACTTTAAAATGGATTAGATTGACCAAAATGCTTTGAAAAATCAAATTAGGAATGTTAGATAAAATGTTCACAATAGAGCAGAACATTTGTTTCCAAATCTTTAAAAGTTTAAAAAGGAAAACTGACTAAGCCCCTTCGTATTGGGAGGAGCTCAGTGTTTCACATTACTGATTTTCTTCACTCTGATACAACCCAGACCTAAGTTTGACTGAAGTCTCCCTCAGTATAATATAAAACTCATGAGCTATCTCATTGCATATGAATTTCCCACTCCCCCACACCCCTTGTTCCAGTTGGTTGGGTCAGAGCAGTGATTTCACTAGCAGCTTCTCAGAGCTTCCAGCCCTGTATGCAGGGGACAGTTTGCCAGCCAACGGCCTGTGAAGGATGTGGGTGGAGAGGAGGGAGAGGGAGACAGTTACACTTTTGGGGGTGTGGAGGGGAACTTGTATAGCTGACGACTGGCACTAAAGGCTGTGACTATTGTTGCTTACTGTTCACTTTCTGATCTATTAAGATCACCTTGACTCAGCAGATTTGTAGCCCAATGGAAGAAAGAAAATAAAGACATTGGAGGAGGCTTTGTTGAAGACGCCTAGGCTTGGTGCTGATCATCGATCAGGTGATTAAGGCAGATGAAGAGGTTTTTTTGAAAGCTGAAGCCTCTGATTGTGTCTCTCTAGTGTGCCCCAAAAGGGGTTGAGAAATCAATACCCTCAATCACAGCAGAGAGCATTTCTCTGTCAGTCACACAAGCTGAAGGGATCAGAATTGAGTCATAAGGCAATGAATAACTTGCACTGGCTTCCTGCTCCTCTTCTTACCTCATAGAGAGCCTAATGAACTCCGAGGCTGAGGGGACAGGCTTATCACTAGTGTAGCTCTATTAACATGCATCAGTTCACAACTGTTAGAGTTGGAATGACATATATTAGTTTCATGCTATTGAAAGACTAGTGCTAGGTAACGATTCAACCTACCAGATGAATGTGAAAAAGGTAGCAAGTGGGTAATAATGTTGTTTTTCTCTAGTATCAGCAGATTTGAATAATTTTGCCATACTTAATAAGATGATCAGAGGCTATATAAATTATCAAATGATATGCATCTAACATTTCGGGTGATGCACAATTTCCTCAAATTCTTCAAATTAAAATATTTAAAAAATTTTTCTGTCCATAACAGGAGCAGTTTATTCAATATAATTTACGGTGAACATGCTGTTGTGTGTCTGGGATCCTAATGGCTTCTAGAACTATACTCCACACTCTCAGTCTTCAAAAAAAGGATATACCAACCAGTATATGCAATCCTTTAGAGTAACCCCCCATCCTTCAACCGGAAACTGCTGAGCAACATCAGGTGCTACCACTGTTGTCCTTAATAGCTCTGTTTGATTTGCTATCTGAATAGTATCCTTCTACAACATGGATTTTTGTTAAAGATTTATTTTATGTTTTTATTACAAAGTCAGACATGCAGAGAGAAGAAGAGACAGAGAGGAAATTCTTGTGTCCAATGATTTACTCCCCAAATGACTGCAAGCGCCGGAGCTGTGCTGATCCGAAGCCAGGAGTCAGGGGCTTCATCCAGGTCTCCCAAGTGGGTGTAGGAACCCAAGGCTTTGGGCCATCCTCTACTTCTTTTCCAGGGCATAGTTAGGGAGCTGGATGGGAAGCAGGGCCACCGGGATTAGAACTGTCACTCATATGGGATCCTGGCATATTCAAGGTGAGGACTTTAGCTGCTAGGCCACCATGCTGGGCCCACAAAATGGATTTTTATCTGACAACATATGAAAATTACACAACTTAAAACAAAAGTCAAGACAAAATTACTAGCAATATCTTAATTATTTGCTTCACTAATGGATCAGCACATACAGCTTCACCTATCCTGATGACATCATAAGTCTTCATGTGCTGTCAATAAGCCAAGATCTAGAAAACTTGAAGTTGATAAAAGTATTTCTCATACCGTTACTGATTGTCGTTATGTATATACATTTGTAGCAGTCTTTGCTATTATTGATCAGCAATTTCATTTCTACCACTATGTTTATGCTCTCTTGTCAAGAATTCAATTTGCAGGAATGAAGGTAGTCCAGGCTATGGGCTGTCTCCTAATTCAATTTTCTCAATAGTCCTTTAGCCTTAAAGTTGAACTTCATTAGTTTGACTTCAAGATCTGTAACACAGGTTTAAAGGAAACTCTACAATATTCTCTTAATGTAGGCTCATATTTCCTAAACTTTTATACTTTCTTAAAAATGTATTTATTTTTATTGCAAAGATTTACAAAGGGAAAGAGAGACAGGAAGAACTTCCATCTGATGATTCACTCCCCAAGTGGATGCAACAGCTAGAGCTGAGGTGATCTGAAGCCAAGAGTAAGGAGCTTCTTCCAGATCTCCCAAATGGGTTCAGGGTTCCAAGACTTTGGGGCCACCCTAAGCTGCCTTTCTAGGCCACAAGCAGAGAGCTGGAAGGGAATTGGAGCAGCCAGAATATGAACCGGTGCTTATATGGATTGCTGGGCATGCAAAGAGAAGACTTTAGCCACTAGTGTTATCACACCGGACCCTAAACTTTTATAATTAGGGTGGAATAAAAGCAAATGATCTTGTTCAATTGATTACTTGCCATCAAAAAGCACTCCTACCATCACAAGCTAATCATGTCATTCCATAGGAAACCTTAGAGAAAGAAATTATATGCCTCTCTTGGCAATATTTTCCAGTGTTTTAGCTGACAGTTTTTACACACACAGAAAAATTCCTCTTTCATTTTCTGCCAAGGTGTGGTCATATGGCTGAATGCAAGTAGCACTTGAACAGCAGGAAGAAGACCAAAGTGCCAAGTCCTAAATCTTTCACTTTTTGTGATACCGAATAAACCATTAACTCTCCTGTTATAGTCAGCTTTTAGCAACTGTTACTCAAACTCCCAAAAGGTTCAACTAATGAAAGAAGAAAGCTTATTTTGCTTTATGCCTTTGGAGAGTCCATAGCCCAAGATCAGACAGTTTCATTAGTCACCTAACAATCCAAGAAGGGAAGAGAGACACCGAAAGCTGTGATCTCTCCTTGCAGCGCCACCATAATTCAGTCATAGGGATTCCATTTCCATTGATGAATCGAATGCAATTAGTTTCCAAGGCTCAACCTTCAGATTCCATAATTAAATTGTTTAATATAGTATGCTGGAAATCAAGTGTTTAACTTTGATGTGTCTTAGAGAAACCATCAAGTTGTTATCCAATACATAAAGCCTGCCTGTACCACAGCACCTGCCTAAACTAGTTTTCACTGTTGGCATAATAATAGAGAAACAGACCATCCATAACCAACTCTAAATAACTGCGATTTGAAGCAAATGTGGATAGAAAATACCTGACGAAATCTGCAACTGTACAAAACATGCAGAGACCTTTTTCTTTCTCCTTATTAGCTAAGCAGTGTGACACAGCAACCATTGGCATATAATTGACTTTGCTTTAGATATTATAGGATGATTCAGAATACACAGGAAGACGTGCTTAGGTTACATGCAAATTCTATAGCATTTTATGTGTATTTAAGAAACTTGAGAAACCTTGGAGTTTGGTATCATCAAGATTCCTGAAACCAGTATCTCAAGGGTACTGAGAGATAATTCTATATCTAACTGTTAATTCTGAAGCATAAAGTATACTTAAACAACTATCTTCAATGAAATAAATCAGTACTGTCACAGTAGTATTAATATTTTATTTGATGGAATATTTATTGCTGGATAAGTTCTTTTATGTGAATTAATTTATTTAAAATGTTTCACAGGCCTGGCTCAATGGCTCCGTGGCTAAATCCTCGCCTAAAGGACACTGGGGCCCAGATGGGTGCTGGTTCATGTGCCCACTGCTCCAATTCTCATCCAGCTCCCTGCTTGTGACCTGGGAAGGCTGTAGAGGATGATGCAAAGTCTTGGGAGCCTGCACCTTCATTGGAGACCCAAAAGCAACTCTTGGCTTCAGATTGGTTCAGCTCTTGCTGTTGTGGCCACTTGGGGTATGAACCAGTGGACCAGCAGACGGAAGCTCTTTCTCTGACTTGCCTTCTTTCTGTAAATCTGCCTTTCCAAAACAAAAACAAACAAAACACAAATTAGTCTTTAAAAGAAATAATAAAATGATTCACAATGATCTTTTGGAATGATCCCTATGTCTTTATTTTACATATAAGTAAACTGTGGCTTAGAAAGATTACGTGACTGATTACAGAGTTCACTGCAAGTACTGGTGTTGAAAATTTTAAAATGCCATCAGTTTTGGGCGCAGCACAGTAGCTTAGCAGCTAAAGTCCTCACCTTGAACATATCTGGGTCCCATATGGGCACTGGTTCTAATCCCAGCGGCCCTACTTCCCATCCAGTTCCCTGCTTGTGGCCTGGGAAAGCAGTAGAGGATGGTCCAAAGCCTTGGGTTCCTACACCCACATGGGAGACCCGGAAGAGTTCCTGGCTCCTGACTTCAGATTGGCTCAGCTCTGATGATTGTGGTCACTTGGGGAGTGAATCATCGGGTGGAAGATCTTTTTGTCTGTCTCTTCTTCTCTCTGTATATCTCCTTTCCAATAAATAAATAAATAAATAAACCTTAAAAAAACCGCCATCAGTTTAATTTCATAGTCGATAATCTTGGCCTTTACAAACAAGTGGGAGGCTAGGTAAGAATATGGACTTACACGTTTGATAAGCATGCCCTCAAAATCTGCCTGTGCCTCTATCAAGAGATTTCAAAGCAATCACTTAAACCTTCCATTTTCTTTGAAGGCTTAGTTATTTATTTATAATCAGAGTTACAGAGAGGAAGATACAAAGAGGAGAGAATTTCCCAAATGCTTTACTTCTAAAAGGTTGCAATAGCCAGGGCTAGGCCAGGCTGATATCAGGAGCCTGGGGCTCTGTTCAGGTCCTTCATGTTAGTACAGGGGCCTAAGAGAGTCTCCTGCTACTTTCCCAGGCCCATAGCAGGAAGCTGGATCAGAAATAGAGCAACTGGTACATAAGCCAGCACCCATATAGGATGCTGGCATTGCAGGTGGCAGTTTCACTTGCTGTGCAATGATGTCAGACCCACTTAAAGTTCCTTATCTCTAAAATGGGGATAATGTTAGCTATTTCATAGATAGCCATAAAAATGCAGGAGAGTTAAATAAGCTAGTGTACAAAGGCATGTAGCACAGACTAGTAGTTTTACAAAAGGCTTCAGTTAATAATAATAATTATAAGAACCCAAGACTGATCTCTGAAAAATGTGTTCAACATTCATCAAAAGAGAAGTCTTGTGGTTTAACCCTATATTAGTGATTGAGTTCAAGACACAGCTCTTCCATCACGAGTTCACGGTCTAGTGATTATATTAAATATTCCATAGGTCCTGAGTAAAAAAGCAAAAAAAAAAAAAAAATACCTTGTCTAGCAATGCAGGCAGAGTACATAGTCAACATGTGCATATCTGCTGCATAAATAAATTGGTATTTAGAGTTTTCCTTCAGAGCTAGATTGAACTTTTATCTTTAAAGATTCATTTTTTATATTAATGACAGAGAGAATGAGACAGAAACAGAGAAGAAAAGCAGAAAATGATTTCCCACATTCTGGGAAATCACATGGCCACACAGCTTATAATGTCCATACTAATCCAGGAGCCAGGAACACCACCCTGATCTCTCACATGGGTAACAGGGTCCCAAATAATTGGGCAATCCTCTGCTGACTTTCTAGGTGCAAGAAAGTAGAGCACCTGGGACTAGGTGAC
Source organism: Ochotona princeps (assembly GCF_030435755.1). Taxonomy (NCBI): domain Eukaryota; kingdom Metazoa; phylum Chordata; class Mammalia; order Lagomorpha; family Ochotonidae; genus Ochotona; species Ochotona princeps. Next base: position 45,000,890 of record NC_080836.1, read on the forward strand.
GCCGGCACCTGGGACACTGACATATTGGTACAGGATGGTGGTGTCCCAGGCAGCAGCTTTTCCTGGTGGAACACCCATTCCAGGTTGAACATGAATTCCCTCCAGGAAGTAAATTGCAGGGATTCAGCTTGACACAATGTTTCTGTGTTGATCATGGCCTTCATCTTCCTCTTTTGGTAACCGTGAAGATCATCCTAAATTTATGGGAGAAACAATGTCATTAAGACACCCCACCAGGTTTGTCTTGCTGAGTGGGATCATGTAATGTGTTTTATGTATTGCCTAGAATGTTAGTATTTTTTTCTTAAAGATCTATTTATTTATTTTGAAAGTCAAAGTTAAAGAGGTGCAGAGGGCAGAGGGCAGAGGGCCGAGAGGATCTTCCATCTGCTAGTTCACTCTCAGCGGCCAGAGCTGGGGCAGATTGAAGCCAGGAAGCAGGAGTTTATTCTGGATCTTCCTACATACACTTGGGCTATCTTCTGTTGCTTTAACTAGGCCATTAGCAGGTACCTGGATTACAAGTGGAATGGTGGGCACATGAATTAGTGCCATAAGGGATGTTAGTATTACTTTATCTGTGACACTATGATGCCAGACCAACAATATTAGTATTTACTGAGAAAATACAGGCAAACCAGAATAACCATGCACCACCTTTGTGTGCTTGATACAGATATTTTATTATCGACTAGAGACATGGAAACTTGTATGTCTTCCAGTCACCCAAGATCAGACTTAAAGTCTCCTCAGTAAGTCAAAGTTCCTGCAACCTTGGACTTTTCTGCTTCTTTCTTTGATGTCTTTGGACCTTCTTTCTTGGGCAACTAGCTCTCATGTACTGGGTTTTCCAGAAGCAATATCTTTAGCTTCCTATTTGCACATTAAAAAGTAAGAAAGATTGGTATTTTATTGACCACTAATTCCATATGATCACCCTTGGTAATTTTATAGTCCTACCTGTACATATTATTAGCACCATGGATTAATTTGTCTTATTTATGAAGCAGAATCTCCATGCAATAGAAATGTAAACTACTCTTGTTTTGAAAACAAGGGTAATCAGTGGCAAAAAATAAAAATGTTCACATATGTAAACTATTAGAATTTAGTAATGAGCCACAAGGAATTATTCTATGCCAATTAGAATGACCATCACCAGACATTATCTGGGTAGCCTTTCTGGTGCTTTTGCACTAAATACCAAAGCTGGATAAAACACCAGCTTGGCATAGGAGGTGGCTTGGGCTGGTGGCATGAGGAATGATTGAAGTGTTTCTTTTTGCTCTTTCTTTATTTCAAAATTCATAATAAAAGCATATTCACTTTGTAATTAGGACAATAATAAAAAAAGAGACATTATAAGCAAAATACATAGATCCAAGGATAAAACTCTGATTTGTTAATAAAAATTATTAGCATCTAATAACTGCATTTACATATAATGACTGTATTAAAATTCAAGATAAATGTAGTATTGCAAAATATCCAAATTATAAATTTCAAAACTTCAAAATGGATTAAAAAAGGACATATTTAATTTATTGGAAAGGCATATTTTTAAAAAAAAGATTTATATATTTTTATTGGAAAGTCAGATATACAGAGAGGAAGAGAACAGACAGGAAGATCTTCTGTCCACTGATTCACTCCTCAAGTAGTCGCAAAGCTAAAATTAAAACATTTCAAAGCCAGGAGCCAGGAACTTCTTCCAGGTCTTCCATGTAGCTTCAGGATTTGAAGGCTTTGGGCCATTCTCTACTGCTATCCCAGGCCACAAGCGGCCTGGAGCAGCTGGGACATGAACTGATGCCCATCTGGGATCCTGGTGCAGTGAAGGCAAGGATTTAGCTACTGAGCTATTATACTGGGCCCTCAGATGTGAATGAATGAAGGTTAAGAAATGGAAACAGAAAGGTAATAATTGAATCTATTACTTTTATGTTTATCTGCTCTGATTATTTATTCCCATTCACCAATTCAGAATTGTTTAAAAATTATCTTTAGAATATTACACATTACTTAGAATATTATAATTCCTGTTTATAGGGTATACTGAAATCCTTAATAAAATATTCTTTTGTTGCCGTATATTCTCCATTATCAAACTTTTTAAAATTATCTTTAGAGAAAATGTTTTTGTAATGTTTTATTTCTATATGAAGTTTTTAAAAATCAAGCAGTTTACTTTTATATTAGTTCACTTATTAATGTACTTTTTGTATGTGTTATACATCTGCCTAGTCTTCAAATCAATAGTATAAAGGGACAGACACAGAAAAGTATAAATTCTTCAACTTCTGACCTTTCCTTTTCTAATTACCAATATGTTCCTGCTTCCCACTCATTACATATCTGGTACAAGGATTAGTTATGAAAATCATAACACAAAAGATGCTAGAGGATTAGAATAAATTTGAACCAATTGTGCCAGAATAGTATTCTTTCCTAGACCATTTATTGAAGCATTACTGTAAGTCTTGGTACTCATGTTTAAGTGTTGGATGTGTTCTATTTTGTATAATTCATTTTATGTTTTATTTATATTCCAACTAATTCAGGAAAATATTTTAAGTTGGCTACACAAAAGAGATGACTATAAGATAAAATATAAAAGAACCACTTACAATAAGACTCTTTTTTTTTTTAATAAGGGAGGATAGCCAAACTGATGATTTTTCAGTGACTGATATTCTGATGTCATACACACTTAGTTTGAATTTGATTATGACTGTCTCTGAAAAGATGGATATTTATTTATTTCTTCTTCAAATATTTTATCATTACAAAATATTACATTATTTTGCTTTTCAAAATAATAGCTGTGCTTTTTTGAAAATTAAGAAAAAGAGAGAGACCAAAATTAACCCACAAATAAGTGATTCTGTAGTATAAATTACATGAGTTCAGAATTTTTAAAAAAGATTTATTTATTTATTTATTTGAAGAGCAGAGTTACTGGAAGAGAGAGGGAGACGCAGAGACCGAGAGAGAGAAAGAGAGGAGACAGAGAGACTCTGTCCATTGATTAATTTTCCAAATAGCCACATGGTCTTGGCTGGGCCAAACTGAAGCCAGGAGTTTCATCCAGGCCTCCCAGGTGGGTAAAAAAGCCCAAAGACTAGGTGGGCATATAGGACCAAGTACTAGAACTATTTCCCACTGCTTTATTTGAGATATTAACAGGGAGCTAGATCGGAAATGACACGAAAAAATAGCATGGCCAAAGATTTTTGATTCTTGTACTTCAGGAATGGAATTTCCATCTATTGAGATGGGGAACCTTAAGAAAGGAAGGCATTAAAAATTAGGGAAATCAACTCTGCTCAGACATCTCAATTTTGAGATATTCATAATATATTCAGTGGATTTAATAAGTGGACCACCAAATATTCACTTATGAAATGCTAAGTGAAAGTGTAATGTGTAGAAAAGCATTCAAATACATGGTATTGATGGTTAGGGAATGCTAGGATTATCTGAGAGTTGAGAGAGAAGTGGTCTGAGAAATAAACCTAAGAGTCCTGAAACACAAGAGAATCAGGAAAATTAAAAACATCATGTAAAGACATTTGAGCAAGGTTGAGAGGCAAGGGACCATGAGAGGCAAAAGAGCTTAAGGAAAACAATGCGAAAAAAAGGCTTTTATGCATAGAAAATGGTAAACTCTAAGATTGAAGTTGACGTATAAGTAAAACAATGATCCTAGAACCTATGATTCGATCTGGCAATGTGGAGAGTAAGGCAGGTTTTGGTAGTGAAGTGAAAATAGGAAGTTTCCAATAGGAGGGGGAAAAAAGGAAAGATATTCACTTTTTAGTTGTTGTTGCTGTTGGAAATTAGTCCTAAAACATTAATGAGAAATGAAGGATTTGACAGTGTCCTAAAAAGAGTTCCCTCAGTTTACATTCTTGATACTTGTTGCTAAGATATAGTAATATAAACTGCTCTGATAGAATAATCAAATTGCAGTGGCTTTGAACCACGTGATTTTATTTGTTCATATATGGTTTCAAATCAATTAATCCTTTTTTTAAAGTTTTATTTATTATTTTTTTATTACAAAGTCAGATATACATAGAGGAGGACAGACAGAGAGGAAGATCTTCCGTCTGATGAATCACTCCCCAAGTGAGCGCAATGGCTGGTTCTGCACCGATCCGAAGCCGGGAACCTGGAACTTCTTGCAAGTCTCCCACACGGGTGCAGAGTTCCAAGGCTCTGGGCCGTCCTTAACTGCTCTCCCAAGCCACAAGCAGGGAGCTGGATGGGAAGTGGAGCTGCTGGGATTAGAACCGGTGCCCATATGGAATCCCAGCGTGTTCAAGGTGAGAACTTAAGCTGCTAGGCCCTGCTGCTGGGCCCCAAACCCAAATCAACTAATCCTAATTGGTGAGCAACTGTTCTATAGAAAGGATTTACTAATTCTTGTTTAACTATTATTGTTAACTTCCGATATTCCTGTCATTGTCTGTATTAAGCCAGGGAAGTAAATAACATAAAGGAGAATCTATAGGATGGTTTTATATCTCAGACTTGAAAGTGTAACACATGTACTCACATACACTGGTTATAAATTAATAGTATAATCACTTCTCGAGGTAAGGCAAACTGGGACAAATAGGATAACTGTGTGCCCAGGAAGAAGATAAAATGGGTTTGGTGACCAGATTGCAGTCTGTTCATGTTGTTCAATCCTCGTTGATGGATGATGGAAAGTACTCAGCAGAAAAAGAAACATTAATGATTTTAGAGTAACAGACATCACAATAAAATACTTGAGAAATCCGGAAAGGGGCTGTCCAAGACAGCAGACCAGAGGAAATGATTGTTCTTGTGCTTCAAGGGGGTGGGAAATTCCCTCTGTGTATTAACAGGCATGTGGAGTGGAAGGTTGGCACATTCAAAGGTGAGACTGTGAAAAAGTTTAGGAGAAGAGCTCATGTTTTGTATAAAAATAAATATTAGAAAAAATTATCAAATATTTCTACATTCCTAACAAAGTTTTTCCACAATAGGGTGAGGAATAGGAGGTTGGTAAAGGTTTGGTTTAAAATTGTGTGTGTCAAGAGAACATATTCAAAATACAAGCAGCTAAATACTTCATATGCTCTTAAAAAAGCAAAATCAACGTTTGTCTCACTTAAGCCACTGCACAAACAATTCACATGAAGAAAACTCAAAATGATCGCTTTCCTAGCAGGTCACGATGGTGACATTTAGCAAACGATTGTCAAAAACCAATACAAAATGTCCTCACGGCATAAAAGAGTACTTACTCCACTTGTCATGCTCAACTACTTATTCTTTTAATCTATTATCTGACAACTATTTTGATCTTTACAGTGAATGCGAAAGAAGTCATTGTGAAAATGAGCCCTCAACAAAGAGGGAAAAACTGTCCACAGAGTTTAAAAAATACCACACAACTCAATAGCAAGAAAAGAAATTGATTTGAAAAACATGAAAAGAGTTTGAATAGCTTGTTCTAAAAATTAGATAAATGGCAACTTGCATACAAAAAAGTCACACCGTCAATTATCATAAAACTTCACATTAAAATCATAATGTGATAACACTTCACCCTAAATGGAATGCATCCCATCCAAAGAATAAAGACAGAAGCCCAAGTGTTCATTAACAGATAGATGGATAAATAAATAACACACACATAATGGAATATTACTTACTCTTTATTTTTATTTTAAAGAAAATCTTGGCTTTGGAGTAATATGGAGGAACCCTGAAGATTTAATGCATACTTGTATATGTGTGTGTGTTGTGTTTTCTGTATTCATTCGTTTATCAGTGAACACTTGGTTTGCCTCCAATTTCATGCCTAGTATGGATAATGTTGCAACGAACATGAGGAGGCAGATATTACCAGGTATGTTGAATCTAAAATGCTTAACTTATGAAAGCAGAGCAGAATGGTGGGTGCTAGAACTGAAAGGGAGTTGGGAGTTGAGGTAAACGAGGGAGATACTGGTCAAATCCTATAAATTTTTGAGACAGAATGAACAAGTTCTAAAGATATGTTGTACATCATGGATTAGTATAGTTGATGATGATGCATCATAGACTTAAAAATTACTGAAAGTAGATCTTACATATTGTCTGACAAAAAAATTTAACTGTATGAGATGTTAGCCGTTATTTTGCATGGATTGTGATAACCATTTTACATGGATACAAATACCAAAATATGTAGACTATGTAAATAAATATAATTTTTAGCCAGCAATACCTTAATAAAACTGGGAAGTCAATCAGACAAAAGTTTGCTAATCTTCCATATGCTGCTGTTTACATCTCATATCTGAAAAAATTTAAAATGTTATGAGACAAAACTTAGCTGGGAGCAGTGTGGAACTGTTTTAGCAACATTTCCAGGATTTTTCAATGACTCATAGTTCTAGGCATTCATGTGAATTTTCAATTTCCATTTTAAACATTACCATCATTTAAAAAGAGAATGTGTTCCAACTTTTCATGATAATGAGATCAAAACTTCCTCATCAAAAGCTTTAAAGTAGGATTAGTCTTTATATTCCTCCCCACCCCACATATTGATATTCACCTGGTTAGTAGAACTGCTTGTTGAAAGACAGTGAGTGACAGATACGAGATGCAGAATATTGACAAAACTGAAGTGTAAATTTTGGACCCATCCTTAGGAAGCGCCCCAGGGACTCTAGTATTATAGCTGTTTCCTAGTCCGATTTTTTTCCCCCAGCAGATACCTTCAGTCAACTTTGCTATGTTAATAAATATCCCTTTAGTTTATACGTTAAACATTTTTTTTTCACATTCACTTTACGTATTTGTCACGTGCCAGCTTCATTTCTCTGTATTCTGGAACCTAAACAGATAGAATAGCTTCTGTCAAAAATAAAATCAGATGAGGGTAAAAAAAAAAAAAAAAGTGCCGCAACTTTATTGATACAAAACAACAGTGTATAAACAACCTACCCTGCAAGTGGACGTGCTGAATAGAGGCTCAGAAGCATAGCTTTGCATGCTTAAAAACATGAAACTGACACTGTTTAACTTTTACTATGACTGGGTGGTATAATGGAGATTTGCAGACAGCAAGGGACTGGTTTATACCAAGCATCTTACACCATTCTGGGAAGATGACAGATTTCATTTGGGATTATCTGGGGCATTTACCAGAAATAATTATGTAAAGTTTTGCTTTTATGGTGTAACTGATTTTGTTTGCTCATGGGATTCCCAAGTCATTTTGAGAACAGCTTCTCTTTTATTTTGGAAATAGTGTCCATTTTATTTTAATACTATCAAATGAAATCACACAACTTTTCTTAATTATTCTGCTCAAATATGACCTTTGGCAGGCCAACTCATATTCCAGTGCTCAAACTATGCCAGTGAGCCAAGCCTTGAATCAGAGACAGGAATTAGTACATTCCCCACAGGATATACTGAAAGTTTTATAGAGAAAGAAAAAGTGAATAATAGTAAATCATGATCCAATATGCTGCATAGATATAAAAAAGTGTGTGAGTTTTGTTTTTCATCTTAAGCATGAAAGAAATACATCATTTTTTCACTTTCTATGTAAAATTTGGTATGGTTGACTAAAAAGCTTATGGGCTAATGAGATTTTTATCAAAATTCTCCCTTTTCCCCATTTTTACCTTAATACATTGTTTTAACTTTCCAAATATCATTTAACTTATTTCATTTATTTGAAAAGGACACAGGAGAGAGAAAGATAGACAGTTCCCATCCACTGGTTCACTCCCTAGTTGCCTGCCTTAGCTTAGGTTGCCCTTGGAGAAAGTCAGGAAACTAGAACTTATCCTGCTATCCAGCACAGGTGGTAAGAATTTAAGTAATTGAGCCATCATCCACTGGCCATCATGGAACACTAGATTGGAAACAGAGTGAGACTTGACCCCATAGATTCTGATATGGGATATTAATGTCCCCAGTGGCTCTGGAACTGCTGCTGGCCCATTATTACTTTAGATTATGGCGAAGTACCTAGTCATACACTGTACTGAGGGATCTGGTGGAATTTGAATCTTATGCAGTTGTTTATATGGAGATACGGTTCAAATTTCAGATATACATTACTACTTCTAGTCTTACAATGGTGTGCAGGTTATGCCAAACCCTTGACATGGATATTTTGTAAATTCAGCTTTTTGTCTTGCTTTCCTAAAATGTATCATGAGACAATTTCTTTCCTAGAATCTTGCTGCATTATTATTTGTTTCTCCTAACAGACAGGATATGTGCTGCTTCTCCTAGATCCTATAAAATTTTTAGACTTGGAAGCACCCCTGGAACCTCTAGTTTAGAAGAAAATAGGTCAAGAAAATAGTGCCACTGGACTTGCAAACTTCTTTGCATCTTTGGATTCTCCCAGGATCAGACCCAAAATAAGGATATGAATGAAAATGATTGATGTGGGAAGTGCTAAGAACATGAGGAGATAAATAATGAAAGTAATAGAGAAAAACGAAAACTGTGTAGGTAGGTCTTTAAACCAATGAGAGATTGGAACTGTATCCTACACAAAATGATTATAAAGAACGGCAATCCCCAGCTGCAAGCAACTGTCTAGATTGCTTTCTACCTAGGCAACTCTTACACTGCTGGGAGAAAAGCAAATAGTTGGCAGGCAGTCTGGGCCTGGTTGATGCCAAATTTGTGTTAACTATACTAGGATGCCATCATACTTGCTTATTCTTTTTTTGTTTCTTTTAAAATATTTTTTAAATATTTATTTTTATTTTTATTGGAAAGCCAGATGAACAGAGAGGAGGAGAGACAGAGAGCAGAGAGGAAGATCTTCTGTCGGCTGATTCACTCCCAAGTGGCTGCAACAGATGGAACTGCACTGATCTGAAGCCAGGAGCCCGGAGCTTCTTCAGGGTCTCCCAGATGATTGCAGGGTCCCAAGGTCTTGGACTGTCCTTGACTGCTTTCTGGGGCCACAAGCAGGGAGCTGGATGGGAAGCATGACCACTGGGAATAGAACTGGAGCCCAAATGGGATCCTGGCATGTTCAAGGTGAGGACTTTAGCCACTGGGTTATCAAGCTGGGCCCTTGTTTTAAAAGATATTTAAGAAAGGTTCAGAACTCTGGGCAAGGACCCACCACCCTGGTCCCTATGTTGGGAGAGGATGTGCTGCAGATTGCACAGGGAAGGGGTTCTGGGGACATATTGGAGTGAGAGTGGCTGAGAGCATATTTGACAAGGAAGTCTTCCACAGACTGGGCCAATGCACTTGCAGGTAGGTAAGGGAGCTGAGATGAAGTGGTTTAGAGGAAGGAATCCAGAAGCCGTGTTTGGGTCTGTTCAAGGCATCTGCTCATGTCGAAGACCTGGGTTGGCTAAATAGCATCACCACCACCCACTGGCACATGCAAAAACTGGGCCTGGGAGCATTTATGGCTGAGCTGGTCCACAGTACCTGCCTGTGAGTACCAGAGCAAGGGATGGGCCATGTCAGGCTGAGCTGCAGTACCCACCAAAGTATGAAAGAATCTGATCTGGGGACAGATTCTGTAGGGGAATCTTGGGCTTGCGTCTGTGGGACTGTAGCACCTGCTGGCTTGCACAGAAAGCTGGTGGTGATGAGCCATTTCAGACTGAATCACAGAACTCACCCGACAGGAACCAACCTGACACTTATGGGAGCTGGGGCTGGGAGAAGGCTAGGCTAGCTGCAGCACCTTCCAGTACATGCAAGGGCTGGGACTAAGATCAGGTCATACTAAACAGGGCTGCTTCTGGGAGCTGGCCTACCAGGGGGACTTGGGGAACTCCTCTATTAGGCTGCAGCAACCTCTAGAGAGCAGCAGAACTGGGGTTGTGGAGGGGTCAAGCCAGGCAAGTCTACATTAGCTTTTGTGTGGGACAGTTCTGACGGCATGCCAGGCTGGACCAAACTGCAGACCTCACTGGCACACATGAGATCCAGGATGTTGGCAATGCCAAACTATGTTAGACTGCAACACCTACCAATGAGAGCTGAAACATTGGGTGGGAGTTGCCAGGCTGGGCTGAAGCACCCACCAACATGCAAAAGACTTGGTGCTGGCAATGGGCTTGGTGGAGGAAATCTGAGGATTCCCCTGCTAGGCTGCAGCTCCCACTAAGGAATGCAAGAGCCCAGGACAGTGGGCAGACCAGACTGGACAAAGCTAAAGCATCTATCAGCACACACGGCTGGGTTTGAGTATGGGCCAGACTGTACTAGACTCCAGCACCTGCTGGTGATCACAAGAGCCAGAATGGATGTGGGACAGCCTGGACTAGGCTGTGGCACCTGTTGAGTCACATGAGAACCAGATATAGGAATGGGCCAGACTGGGCTAGGCTGCAGCACCCATTGGTGGGAGCTGTAATGCTTGTAGACCGGTTGAATTAGGCCACAGTACCTACCAGTGACTGTTAGGACTGAAGGCCATCTATTTAAGTCTGGAGAGCAGCATCTGTTGGCACACATGAGATCCATTGCTGGGTGTGAGCCTCACAAAGGACATTGGGGAACTCCTGCTAAACACATCTCCTGCTGGTGAGCACAGAACCCAGGGTGGGGATCAGGCCAGACCAGGATGGGCCGTAGCATTCATTGGCGTAAGTGTATGTCTGGTCTAGAGGCAGGTTGGGCAGGTCAGTCCACAACACAAGCCGGTGTAAGTGAGATCTAGGATCAATACAGGCCACCAACTTGGACTGCAACACTTGCCAGTTCACATGAGGGCTGGAGGTGGACTAGACTGGGCTAAGTTGCAACACTCACCAATGAGAGCTGGTAATGGGGATGGGCCAGACTGAGTCAGGCTGTAGCATGTGCTAGCAAATGCTGAGATAGGGAGCCGGCCATATCAGACTGGGCCACAGAATCTACCAGCATACGTAAGACCTGGGGCTGGGAGATGCCTGTTCTCCTACTGTGGGAACTCACTTGCTGGGTTGCTGCTTCCACTGGTGAGCATGAGAGCTGGGAATGGGAGCAGGCCAGGCTGGATGAGGCTGCTGTACCCACTGCAAGCACAAGAGCTGGCAAATGCCAGGATTTGGGGTACAAGTCATGTCAGGCTGGACCAACAGACCTTGAAAGATTGTCTCATCCCTGGAGCAATGAAGCCAACAACTTTTTAGAGCTATCAAAACTACTCAAGTAGGGTCTAGTGCAGTAGCCTAGTGGCTGAAGTCCTCGCCTTGCACTCACTGGGATCCCAGATGGGCACCAGTTCTAATCTCAGTGGTCACACTTCCTATCCAGCTCCATGCTTGTGCCCTGGGATAGCAGTCATGGATAGTCCAAGACCTTGGGACTCTGCACTAGGGTGGGAGACACAGAAGAGGCTCCAAGCTCCTAGCTTCGGATCGGTGCAGTTCCAGTTGTTGCAGCCACTCGGGGAGTGAATCAGCGGACAGATCTTCCTCTCTGTCTCTCCTCCTCTCTGCATATTTGACTTTGCAATAAAAATTAATAAATCTAAAAAAAAACCTACTCAAACAATACCCTTGGAACACTCTTCCCCACATCATTGTCTTTAAGGCATCATCAAATGACTGTCCCCCATCCTCAGGTGCTGATGTAATTTGACAACAAGGAAGGACTTGCTTCCCCACCTCCCCTGTAGACACAAGAGAAAAATGATTTGAAACATGTGTCCTACACACTTTCCTCCATACCTGAATCTTCTCATCCTAACTGGATGCCCAAACTGACTTGTATCTCTCACAACTATACAAGCAATATTAAAAATAAAATAAAAATTAAATGAAGAATGATCATATCTGAGTTGAAAGGGAGGGGACGCACCAGCTCTTGTGGCATTCTGCTACGCTTAGAAGGGAAAGGGGAACTTCATACCATGAAAATCATGGCTCTCAGGAGTTCCTAGGGCAGGGCTGCTACTTCCACATTTCCAGGCTGATTTTATCCTCCGACACTGGGGATTTCTTCAGTTCTGGAAAATCAAGCCTTCAGGTTCAAAGATGTAGGTACTACCAGTTCTTAGTCCACGTCTGTTCACTGAAAAGTTGCATCAACCTCCGCTGAAGTCTATAGAAATCTCAACACAATCTTTGGGAAAGGCTTTTTGCTTCATGATTTTACCTATTTTGCTTCCTCTCATCAATTTTTCCTTGCTCTGGCCTTAGGTTTTTTTTTTTAAATAAAATAAGGAAGATTCAGAGGGAAATGTGTTTATCGTTTTGTTGCTTCTATCAGCTCTCAGTTCAAGCCACCCTCTACGAGGCAATGCACAGAGGTTGTCTACTTGTGGAAAGGAAAGGAGATGGAAGAGGATTAAGAAGGACAAAACAAAAAGAAAAAGGCAAGCTGGCTAAAATCTCAAAGTTACATATTTGTACAAATTAGCTATTCTATCAAGATGCAATGTGGGAGTTTTATAGTTCTAATAGATTAACTATTTAAAAAATCTCATTCTCAGTGACTTAACACAGTTCATGTTTATCTCTTGCTGACAGAACTACAACATGCAGGTGTCTTGGGATATAGGAGCTGAGAACGGCACTAAGTGTCATTCAGGCAACCGGGCCTTCTCACCCTTGTGACTCTCTCTATTCTGTGAGATAGAGTTCATTTCTGCTTACATTCTGTTGACCCAAATCCACACAATCAACCGAGAATTCGACTTGTCCATATATTTAGAAAAAAAAAAGGAAGCACAACAATTAACAACTGGTCAGTCTCAGTCACTGTGAGCAGAATATATTGTGTTTATTTATTCTTAGATTATTTCATCCAGCAAGATTTTTTTTTAATGCTCAGAGAACATAATGTATGTAAAAACAATTGCAAGTAAATTACTTACTTTTGTAATCCCTGGTGAGCAGGCATCTCATTTTTGTTTTAGATTTGAAAATATTGGCAACATTTTTATAGCTACAGCATTATATTATTACAGATTCAAAGTAAGAAGTGTGAGTATTGGGTTACTTTTCAAAATGAAAAAAAAAGATTCATGGTTTTTAAGAAAATCTCTGATTTCCACAAAGTGCACTGGATTTAGGCATTTGTGAGTGAATGTGTTAGTGCAGGCCCGCTGTCAAAGACAGGGCTTCTATTTGTCATCTTTGAGGAGTTCCTGCACTTCCTTTCCATAAAACGCAAACTTTGCCGTGTGTCTATTGGTTTTGTATGTGAGGCTTTGTCACTAATGTGCAGTATCTTCTGTTTAAGGTGGCTTTCTGTCTCCCTCCCACGAACACAGTATCTTTCTTTTTGTCTTCTTCTGCTCAGCAGTGATGGATTGTGCCTGCATCCTAGTTGATAATTTTTTTTTCTTCTTTCTCCTCTTTTTCCAGAAACAGTGAATATTTGCTGTGCCTGCGAGGTGAAGGTGAGAAGGCTTGTGGCTTTCCCTAGTGATGGAAGGCTTTTGTTTCCTGTTGGATGTGAGGATAGTGATGTGAACAAGGCTTTGAACCCATCCCTGGAAGCTGTGCTTCACAGCTGCATGTCTTTCAAGATCCCCCATTCAGAATTTTTGTCATGAACACCTGATGGAGGTCCATGGGAAAAAGTTTGTGACAGAGCATAACTTTCCTTGCTTCTGTGATTCTAATTTGATCAAGCCATATTCTAGCCCACACTTATCCTTTGCTAATCTTTTAATGTTTTAGCTAATTTATTTTACTTGATGTAAGATTTCTACCTCTCCAATACTCTGATAAAGGTAAAATTCTTATGTGCTACATAAATAATCAGCTATAAAAATATTGCAACAATATTTATTCTTCAGCATCCCATTGTAATACTTGCTATCATTGCTGCCAATAAGGAACATGTTATATTGTGAAATAAAACAGCTATCAGTCCTTTAGGACATAGCAAATATGTACTACTTGTTTCATTGCAATAGAAAATAATGTACTTGAGGAATATACTATAATTCTCTTTAAAATCACAAAATGGCTTGAAAATGAAGAAAAGTAAAAGGTATTCATTTAAAAAGAAATTTCACTAAACAGTGAACCATCTACTAGCATAATATTAATCCATATACTATTGTACACTTCCAGCCATATAGTTTCTAACATTTTATTTGAGAAGAGAAGATGAAAAGAATTTTTGGTCAGAAATATAACAAATGCATACTTAAAAACAAGGGTGTGATATAATTTCCCCTTACACTAATTAGAGCTGAAACCATTTCATTCAAATTCCTAGATTAATTCCCATGTAAATATTATTTTCATCACTACTCTAAAGTCTTTGAAATTAAAGGTCCCAAACTAGGTAGATGTGTCATTTCCAGCATGAAGAAAATTGCTGGGTAATTTCAGACAGCTCAAGGAAAAGGTTACTTTTTAAAAAATTTTGTTAATAAAGTGAATTCTGTGTAAACATTATGGGCCATGGAAGACAAAGAGGACTAAGACGCTCTCCAAGAATGAACGATGTTGTGCACAGCCGTATCATCTGTGTCTTCAAATTGAAATGCTTCCAGGCCACTTGAGAATTTATAATGAATCATACATGTGTACATAATTCTGGTTCTCCAAGTTGAATACTTTATTCATGTTATTTACTGAAAACATCCACTTTCAGAACTGCCTTGTAAATATGACTTAATAAAGCCAATAAGAAAGACTACACAAATGGACAAGTTAGAGGATAGACGTGGTGAGCTGTCTTCACTATTCATGGCGAAGGGCAATCTTACAAAAAACTTAGTAGACTCTGGGTCACTGATGAAAAAATTGAGATTATTTTGTGGGATCTGGCACTGTTGGATATAGTTTACTCTCAAAATATTTTTATTGAACCTTTCTGGAGCTTCATGTCTAATATAAACATTAAGTGAAGTTTCATGGGCCCAGTTTGATGGCTTAGTAGCTGAATTCTTGCCTTGAAGGTGCCAGCATCCCATTTGGGTGCATGATCATCTCCTGTCTGCCCTACTTCCCATTTGGCTTTTTGCTTATGGCCTGGGAAAGCAGTAAAGAACAGACCAAGACCTTGGGACCCTGCACCCGCATGAAAAGCTCCTAGCTCCTTGGCCTTGAGTCAGCCAGGCTCTGGCTGTTGCAGTCACTTGAGGAGCGAATTAGCAGAATGAAGATCTTTCTTTCTGTCTCTCTTTCTCTATGTAAACCTGCCTTTCCAAGAAAAAATAAATAAATCTTTTCATAAAACAAATTGCCCAACTCAGATTTTCTTTTCAATAACCAGTGAGAATAACCTCTATACAAATTTGTAGAAAAGTAGGCAAACAGAAATATACTAGTCATATTTTTTAGTGTCTTCAGATTGGTTAAGGAAAGAGAAAGAAACTTAACAGTTGGAGTTTGAATAAGCCGAGCTTGTGTTTCACAACAGACAAGGCAGAGAGACTGCATTGGAATTTCTCTGTAGTTGGAACGCTAAAGGAGAGGTGGCAGGCTGAAATATGTTACTTTTTAAGAAATACTAATTTCAAGTCGATTTTAATCAGGCATATTTGATGAACAGAAACAATTTTACCTGCATTAATATATGTTGAGGCTTTGAAATTCAAATTTGAATTACATTCTTTCTTGCTCAGGTATTTACTGTTAATTAAAATGCTTCATATCCTTTAATCCTTTCTATCCTTTATTTTTTGCTGTACATGAAGTTTTAAATCATGTAGAATTAGTGGGAATGTAAACCGTCTTTTATGGTGGCTTTATTTTCATACTGTTAAAATCTTATTGAAAATGTGAAATGTTAAAATACTGAGTGTCTGTAGTATGTGATACTAATATTAATTTTGGAGGGTTTAATATTTTGAAATGGATATTAATTGCTCTAAAGATTAAAGTGTTATTCTTTGATGTTTCTAGAATGTATTCATCCCTTGAGATATGCCAATACACACCTTCCTTTCCCAGAAATTTTGCATTTAGGGATATGAGAGTTTAACTTACATAATTGACTCTTTCATTTTTTTCACCTCTTGAATTCAAAACATATTGTAATAAATTAATGAAGATTTCTATGCATTCACAGATATTTAAGTTTAATTCAAAAATATGTCTTGTAATGTGCTTATAATGTGCTCAAAAATAATCTAGCTAACACTGAAAACACATTAAGGAAAATGCTTGTAGGTTCCAATAGCTGGAAATACAAATAATGGGATAATACTTAGAAATAATTTCCAAAGAAGAAAGATATTGATTAAAACTAAGAATACAGTAAAGGGATGAAGACTGGAACATTTGGAAACTGTGAGACAATGTTTATAGAAAGGGTAGACATTAGAATAAATGAAATAATGTTCCTAAGCAGAAGATTCAGCATAAGTGTTATGAAGAACATTTGCTTCTGGGGTAGTAAGAAATGGGTCACTATGGGAGGTAGATAAATTTACAGTCAAATTCCAGAGGTCCACAAAGAAACCAACAGAAGAAAGATGGAGATGATTAACAGAGCAAATGCCCAATAAAAGTCAAGAATGTTTTGGGCCAAGATGGGGCCGCAGGATCAGGTGAACTTCAGATTAAAGTTTCGAGAAAGTATTAATAATTGAAACCACATTACAGAAGTCTAAGGAAAAGCAGATAGGTCAGCTATGACCATGGGAATAGTCCACTCATCTGATGAAAGGGAAAACTAGAGTCAAGGGAGGGTGTAGAGTAAGCGTGTGGGTGGACAGTACATTTCTATAAAATGTGATCAAATGAAAACTAAATATTTAGCATGAATGTATGCTACATATTGTGCTTCTCAAACACAGTGAATCAGTAGAATGGCATGATTAAAACCATAGAGAAATTTTATTTAGTCAATGTGCCATGAATTCCTTTGACACATGAACAGCCTCTTAGTCCAGGAATGCAATCTTGATTGTAGTAAAACTTAGGGTTTTTAAAAAATGTTTTATTATAATGAGTAGCTGTCATGAATGGGGTGAGTAGCACTTCTCAACAGCCAAGCAGAACTGTGTTGGCATCTTCCTGCTCCATTCCTGAGGGACTGAGGTTTGAGAGAAAAACCAACCACATGCTTATAATATAGTCTTTGTTTTGTAGTAGACATTTTCTTTTTTTCTGTTTAGTATCTTTACCATTTAGAACCCACATCGCTCTGATATGGAAGAAGTGGTTAGTCCATAACCTCTGTTTCCCACCGATGTGTTTGTTACACTCCCTCAACACAGCAGTCATTCTGCATCAGGCTCTCGGTCTGTCCCCACTTCCACGCTTGTACCAGTGGGTGTTGAGTCCAGAGCCGGCAGACTGACACGTGACCATACTAGGGAAGTTAGAGAATGCCCAGAACTTTTTGCAAAGATAACTGGGGAAAAGGGGTATGCTTTTATTTTCCATGGGATTGCTACGCTAAAAAGAGCAAGAAACAAAAACAAAAACAAAAACAAAAAGCAAACAAAACCGGAGTTGTCAATTATTTTGGCTATCACATCAAAGGAACGTTCCTGAAAATAAAGAGAAAGCAGACCTGAGACAGTTTTAGCTTCTGAAGTTAGCCGTGCATCTGTTTTGTTGTTGTTGTTGTTATATGAGCTGTTGTCTCATTTTCATGTTTATCCAATTAACTGCTATTTAATACCAAATTCTTACTATAGTTAATAACATTAATTGATCACAAGGTAGGGAAAGAAAGTTTGAACAAGGACTGTATTAACTGCTCCTTTCTCTGAGCATCTGGGACGTTCACCTCTGTTCCTGTAAGAGATGGAATCTGCACTTTCTGTCGTGTGTTATGGCTCCTGACGTACTTGCTTTTATTTCTGACACACAAGAGGATGTGTGTTTCCTGACAGCAGTGACAGATCCTGGTTCTTTTCTAACGTTATGGTGAGGAGCAGATCTGGCAAACAGGCTAGTTTCCCAGCGCTCCAAATCCCTCCTTTTGTGCACCTACCAAAGAGCAAGTGAGGAAAGCCAGCTCTTCACTGGCAGGTCTTCTTGCAGCAAAACTGATTCTGTGGTCTAGGTATGCCCACAGATGGGCAAGTGAAAATCTGTGATAAAATTTTGCTTTCTGGTAAAAGGAAAGTATGTTTTTAGCCTAGTCCTTTTCTTCTTGGTGTTTAGAACGAGAATGTGCAAGGATGAGATCTTAAGGTACTGCAGCCATATTCTGAGAAGGAGCCAAGAATATAGAAAGAAAGAGATCAACATGTTTGAAAAGATAGCTGTGCCAAATCAGAAACTACTCTCATTGAGACTTCATTTTTTCTGGAAAAAAATAATTTAGAATATATTTGTGTATGTTTATTTAAAGCTTACTTAAGATAGTGATTATTTCCAAATCCAGAATTTATTAAATGATGTGTGATCTTCAATCTAGATATTGTGTCCTTGAATCAGTAAGGCTGAAACAGGAAAAAAAATTCGAGTTAAATGACACAATCACATTAAAATCAGAGGACTCCAGTTTATTTCTATTTTCTTCAGTTTACTAATTTTATGAAGTTGTATTACACAGGCCAATGATTCTCAGTGATTTTGTTTATGTTTATTATATGTGGGGTAAATAGCATTCCTTATGCACTTCTTGGGGCTGGTATAAAAATCAAGCATGGAAATGTGTGTGAATATTTTTTGTAAGTTACAGGATGTTAAACAAATGTTAGTTATATATTTTGGTATTTAGAAAAAAAATGACTCAAGTTCTCCATGCAAAGTTGTAGTTATGTCTTGTCCCTGGAATGATAAACAGATGCAAAATCTTTCTGTAAGAATACTGCTAACTATTTATCTTTCATAAATAAAATGGTTTATAAAGTTGCAAACAAATATGTATGAAGGTTAGATTTCACTATATGAAATTTTACATTATTTCATTGAAAATCATACACCTTTCCCATGAAATGTTTATGCTCAACATCTATAAATAATAGTCACTAAGGACATATCTGAGAATGTTTTATTTGTGGTTTGAGAAGATGCTAGATTTAGTGCAAGTCTCTGAACACAGAATAAGTGCTGACATTTAAAAACTAACCTGTGAATGATTATGAAACTCATATTATTCTGATTATTAGTTGAAAAGCTTTCTTGCTTTTTCATGAATATCTCTGGAATGATACCTGAAAAATCCAATATTTGTGTAAAATTTCATAGGATCAGCTGTTTAAATAACAGGCTGATTTAATATCAATACGTATTTTGCAAACATTGTAAAATTTTCACTGTTAGTATTTCATAATATAATTTTCAACTTGTAAACAGATTTTTCTGGAAGCAACCACATTGTAAGCATACTGCATCTTTTCACCTAAATGTAGCAGTGTCCTATTAAAACACACCAGGGATAATAGCAATTCTTTACTACATGTTTTCCAGTGCATTCAAGATTACTGCAAGAAAATCATATATTTCCTAGTGTCATTCATTGTAAAACCTAAGTTCTTTCATTATGCCTTATTGAAAAAGAACATATTAATACAAGAAGATACAAACTCTGAAAGAAGGTCTTGCTCATGTTTAAATAATTTCTTACTCCATCATAAAAGATAGTAAGGGGCAGATGTGGCAGCAAAATAGATTAATACATCACCCACAGTGCTGGCATTCCATATGCATGCGGGGTCAAGTCTCAGCTCTTCCTCTTCCCATCAAGTTCCCTGTTAACATACCTAGGAAAAACAGTGTGAGATGGCCCAAATCCTTGGGACCTTGGGACCTTATACCCATGTGAGAGACCCAAAAAAAGCTCCTTGCTCCTGGCTTTAGCATGCCCTAGCCCTGGCTATTGCAGCCATTTGAGGAGTGAACATGCAGATGGAAGCTGTCTCTTACTTATTTCTCCTTCTCTCTTAACTATAACTTTCAAAGACATAAAATAAATCTCTAAAATAGTTATAAGGAGAGAAAGAGAGAGGGAGAGAGAGAAGCCAGGAGCTGTGATTTCTCTTCCTGGTCTCCCATGAGCATGGCCTGGCCCAAGTACTTGAGCCATCTTCTGCTATCCTCCAGGATGAATTAGCAGGAAGCTGGATCAAAAGTAGAGCAGCAGAATACAACCTGCACTGATAGGACATAGTGGCATTCCAAATGATGTTTTCACCCACCAGTCCATGATGTCTTTGCCATTCAAAATTTCTGGTTTTTAATTTATAAATTTAAGAATAAATTATATAGCAACCCAAGCATTGTTAAGCTCCTTCAAGGCAACAATTGTATCTATACCTATTTGCTAGCTTTGTTTTAGCAACCAAATGCTAGTCAGACAACCAGCAGTGAGTCAATAATTACTTATCTCATGTATCAACATCAATCAAAAATCATTAGTGATATATTTTAAATGGAAATGACTACTAAAGAAGTAAAAGCTGGCAGCTGAATCCTTCTTTTTTAACCAACTCTTTTGTCTTTAGGAACTTCTAAAAGCTATCATTTTATAAGTATCTGTTATTAGTATGAATTCTGAAATCTCATTTACTCAACACTGATTGATATCAATAGGTAAATAGATGAGTAAATAGACTTTATAGGGCAGGAGTAAAAGCTGGAGGATGAATTTTCCTCATTATTGATACTAAATTGAAAATCAATAGTGCTTTTTGTGCAGACAGAAACCAAATTAAATCAATTTCAAGCTTAAATTGGTGTTTATCTTTCTTCATCTCCAAAGAACTGATTTTATTTTTGTTCATCAGAGAAATGTGTTTTCATATATTAAATTGTCTTCCAACTTGCACTTTTTTCCCACCCTTCCAACATTTTAACAATACTAGAATACACAAAATATAAACGAAAGATTTCTGTACTAGTTTTCTTTTTAATATATATGTATATAGTATTAGGTTTCAAGGAGATTCTGTGAATGTTAAAAAACATATCAATAAATGTATCTTATAATGTATATATTTTAAAATTCACTCAGTGTTTCTTGTCATTCTGATGTACTCTCCTGTAATAAACAGAAAAAGGAAAAAAAAAAAGAAAATGAGAAAAAAAAGGCTCATCCAACTGCCAAGTATTCTCCTTGTGGATCTATGCATGCTTTAATTTCTGATGGTTGGCTTTTACAGCTTTTGGAGGATTGCCATTGAATTTTCCCTTAATTTATTGTCAGGCAGTTTGTACTGAATTTATCTCAGTGGTTTACTGATCTTCCCTTAGCAACCTGCTCTAAAGTCACCTGAGACCTAGCCAACAGAGTACTCATTTAACCCATGTCTGTAGATTCCTGAACTAAACTCGGGGAATTGCTCCATTCTGGCTGCCAGAGCTCTTCTAGGTAGGGCCAGTCTATGTCCAAGGAGTTGCTGGGCTTCTCCCAACACGTTGGCAAACTGACTACTGGACTGGTCCCAACTAACTAGCAGAGATAATCAGTTGACTGCTGGGAGTGGAAATGGGGCCCATGTTACTCAACAGATGACAACTTCTTTCATAAGGCAATTTGGTGAAGCAAGGGAGAAAAATAATCATGGTAATAAACTAGGGTTTAGTGTAGGGAAAGCAATTACTCACCACAAACTAATGTAACCAACCAACAAATGTGGAGAATAAAGCCAAATTACAGTGTTCACATTACATGGTTCTTTTACACTATTTTTCCCTCTAGGGCATCTAAATCAAATTATATTCCACCATTCTATCATTAAAACATATTTCACTCATTTAGTGACTTTTTATTGGCAAATATTGAGTTTTAATTGAAATGAACACTTTTACTATTATCCTTCTACATTTCTAGAGGATCATTAGTTATGATACTAGGATGTCTACAATTTTATTTTAGTTTGATTAAAATAGTTTTAAATGAGCTTTTAATAGGCCATTTTGTAAAAATGTGGGACATTTTCTAAAAATTTTATGCTGAAACTATCCATTATTCCCTGGAGTTACTACATGAGTTCTCCGAACTATTTAATTAAACAGAATACTTAATCAACAGGTGACATGCCAAAACCTACTTTATGCTTATTTTCAGGAGCAATAATGAATATATTGCTCAACAACTCTATATTTTATATCATTACTCTGTATTTTTACTTGAGAATTTGGAATGAATAAAAAGTTTGCTAACATTTAAAGAAATCTAAGAACCTATTATTATCACCCTTAATTTTATGCATTATCTTTGATGATTATAGCATATTTTTATTTCCACTCACAAATATCTCAAATTAAATGAACTAATAAGATTAAAATAAGGTTATTTCATAAGATTTTTATTTTTACACAATTTTAGACTTTGAGGTTTCAAGACTAGTAAAGGGACTTCCCATAGATACTGTCTCATATTTTTGAAATTTTAGAACCTTATTTTAAAATAATTCTGTATCTAAAATATATGCATATTATTTCCCATGGACATTTAAAAAGCAAATTGTAGATGAGTTATGTTACCATAAGTACTCCAGTTGTTTTTCTCTCTTCTTTTTTTAAAGATTTATTTTATTTTTTTATTGGCAAGGCGGATATACAGAGGAGAGACAGAGAGGAAGATCTTACGTCTGATGATTCACTCCCCAAGTGAATGCAACAGCTGGTGCTGTGCCTATCCGAAGCAAGGAGCCAGGAACCTCCTCCAGGTCTCCCACACAGGTGCAGGAACCCAAGGCTTTGGGCCGTCCTCAACTGCTTTCCAAGGCCACAGGCAGGGAACTGGATGGGAAGTAGAGCTGCTGGGATTAGAACCGGAGACCATATGGAATCCCGGCGCGTTCAGGGCAAGAACTTTAGCCACTAGGCCACGCCGCCGGGCCCTCCAGTTATTTTTCTTAAAATGAAGAGCTGTCATTATTTGGCAGACATAATAGTAACAATTACTACAGACTAGGGTTTAAATGGTTGCTGAATTAGTGAGTAAAAATATGATGAGAAATATGATATTTCCATAAGAGACTATCAGATCCTAAAATAACTCCCCACAAAATCAGTCTTAGTAAAAGTAGGAGAGTGAGTAATAACAATTTTGTGCAATTCAAAGAGAAATGTGGTCTATGTTTGGTTCTTGGGAGATAACCTGTAAATTTTTGGAACTTTCTTAGCAACAGAAGGGCCTCTACTAATGCCAATCATTTCACTATACCACGAAACATTTTTTTTATGCTCACAGAGTGACTCATTGTGATCTCCTAGACAATTTTTGCTGAGTAGATGACTCAGAGTGCTGGCTGACCACTAACAAGATGATTCAGGATGGGGGCTGAGCAATCAGAGGACAAGCATGTGACTAAGGGTGGAAGCAGGAGACTTGCAGAATGGGTTTAATCACGTGAACAATGAGTCAATCAACTGTGTCTTTGTAATGAAACCCTTCAAAAAATTCTGGGCCATGTAAGGCTCCCAGGAGCTTCCTTAGACGTCTGTATCCCATTAGAGTTGTCATATTTGCTGTTAGGATGGTAATGGGTCCCTGCAGATGATGTGTGAATTTGTTTGGGAACTTGTCTAATTTCCACCCTTGCTTCTGTAATTCTGGCTGATTCTGATCTGTATGCCTAAGTTCTAATAGTGAGCTCTTTGTGATCCAATGAATTCTGTGAGTCTTTCTAGAAACTTACCGAAACTTAAAATGATCTTGGGAATCCCTGAATTTGCAGCACATTAGCCTAAAGTCAGCATAGTGTTTAGGACTCCATAAGCTGTGCCTAGTGTCTGAAGTGAGGTCAGTTTTGTAGACATTATTTCTTTACACTTTGCTAAACTCACTGCATTTGGAGTCAGAAGTCTTGGGAAGACTTAGCAATTTGGAAGACAGTGATTTTCACCTTGACTTTGGCTTAAGTCTAGTAAAAACAATGAACACTTCCCATTGGAGAAAGCTGACAGAGATCACTTGAACTGGGAGGGATCAAAGTAAGTATCTCTTCTGGTGGCTGATACAGTTATTGTGCATCTCCTCATCTGGCAAGGAGGGTAAAATGTCACTTTCCAGTTATCCTTACTAAAACTAAACTGAATTTAATCATGCAAAAATGTCTGACAACCCAAAATTAAGTGATAACTAGCAAACAGCTGATTAGGTAACTTTAATCTGATGAGGAACTGGCGTGAACTACAGATATGTAAATACAACTATTAAATGTGTGTTGGTTTTTGGGCTGTATTCTAGAGCAGAGGAAAGATTTAAACAGTCAAGATCTATATGTTACTAAATAGTGTTATACTCACGTTCATTTTCTGGTTTAGAAAGTATTCTAAAATATTGATTTATTTATTTGAAATAATTACACAGAAAAAGGAAGAGGAGAGACAGAAAGGCAAAATCTGTTGGTTCGTTCCCCAGGTGGCTACAGTAGCTCGGGCTGAGCCAAACTATAGTCAGGAGCCACAAGTTGCTTCCAGATTTGCCACCTAGGTGGCTGAGGACCAAACCTCTGAGCTTTCATCTGTTGCTTTTCCAAGGCCAATAGCAGGGAGCTGTTCGGAGGTACAGCAATTGGAACATGATCTTAAACATGAACAAGGTGCCTATAAGGGATGCTCACATTACAGGAGGGGGCCTTACTTGCTAGGGTACAATACAAACACGGATAAAGCTTTTTAGTTAGGTAAAATGTTACCAAGTATAAAATTTGGGTAAAGTATTTATAGGATTTCTATTAGTTATTTTTTAAAATTTATTTATTATTTTTAATTCATTAATTACATTGTATTATGTGACACAGTTTCATAGGTACTTGGATTCTCCCCACCCCTCCCCAAACCCTCCCACCATGGTGGATTCCTCCACCTTGTTGCATAACCACAGTTCAAGTTCAGTTGAGGATTTCTATTAGTTATATATGTAATATTTTCCTAAATCTCAGACTAATTCAAAATATAACATGAGAAGCACTAGTAATTTCTTGCCTACTCACAATAAATTATAAAAATCAGAAAATTAGCTCTGATATATTATTATTAATTTATAGACTATTCAACTTTCATGGATTGTTCCGATAATATCCTTTAGAAATAGGAAATGAACTATATAAAGTGTGATTTTTCTACAATTATAAAAGAAGATAGAAGGTGATGAACCATCTACAGTTTTTATTTTTTTTTCTTCAGATTTTCATGTACTTGGAAGCCATGGAGAGAGAGAGTTGGGACAGGCTGAATCTAAGAGTCTGGAACTCCACCTGTATCTGTATCTATAAGTGGCATGGGCGCAGCGTTTGCACCACTTCCCACTGCTTTCCCAGGCCCGTTAGCTGAACTGGAAAGGCAGCAGCCAGGACTCACTTCAGATGCTCGTGTGGGATGCTAGCGTCAAAGCCACAACATCAGCTGCTGCATCGCAGTGCTGGCCCTGGTTTCTAATTCTTCACAGTGTGCAAACTTGAACATGTTCATCTTGGTCATTCTCAGTTTCTTCCCCTGTAGAATGGGAAATTCAATATTTTGTCTTTTTTTGTTTCTGAAACCCAGAACCTTAGCATATGAATAAGTTCTAGTCTCACACACCAGTAGAGTAGAGTATAATTCTAGTAGCCAGAAGTACATTGCATTAAAACACTGATTGAGCCTCCAACATTCCTGGAACTCTGTTAATGCTAAGCTGTTATGTTTATTCATTCTGTATTCAAAATTCCCTATAAAAATACAAATGTCTCACCTAAGTTAGGGACCAATGCAATTCGTAATCATTTTATCTATTCTGTGACAGACCAATTATCCAGAAACATATTTGTTCCCAATTCAGATAATTTCCAGTTCTAACCAGTGCCTCTCTCTGGTGATAATCTTGCCAAACAGGTGATTTTCCTATGTCCTGGGAACTAGGAGTCACAGGAGTTTAGCAAGTTGATGCTTTTAACTTGATAGCTGTTAAACATGAACAGAACTATTTTCTCTATCAGGGTCTTTGGCCCGTTGACCTTCAGAATGAAAATTATCATTGGCTGTCCTGGGTCTCCAGCTTGGCAGTTGAGCCCGAAGATCTCCATTACCTTTATTGTAAATCTTCTCATAAATAAACACACAAACATGCACACAAGGATCTTTGAGAAATTCGTGGACAAATATATTATAAAAATACATATTATGAAAGAACTTTGCATGCTTTAAAATATTTGAAAAACAAAAAATTTAATACAAGTAAAGTTAGCATGTTACATCTCTACGATGTGGGGTTTGGGCTATTTCTGATCCATTTGGTTATGGCATTTTAAGATTTTAAAGTTTCTAGTCTTCTGCTTATTGATTTTTGAGATGACTAGAAAAAACGGAGCAATTTCCCATAATAGTTAGGAAAGAAAAACATTCAAAACTTGTATCTATAGCAATGTCTGTGTGCACAGATAAGGAGAAAAATGTCTCTGATTTTCTTCCCAGAGGATTGTGGGCAGATACATAGTTTCTCACCTGAAATATTTCGTTTTATTTTATAAAACACACTCCATCTCATCCCAGTTATTGAATTCCTTAAGAAGCACACTTGCTTTTTTTCCCCTAAAAAAGCGATAGCTATACAGTTTATAAATGCCTTACATTGGGCAAAATGAAAAAAATCAAAATAAAATATAAATATTAGTAGCTATCCTCAGCATTGGTATCTGGTTTCTAATCCCAACTGTTGACTTCCTAAGAATCAGTATGGAGTGGAGTGTGATGAATTTTATTCTCAGGTTCTTGAGCATCAGGAAAAATATAATCCATGCAGAATCATTCGAAGTTACTATTTAGGGTATTTCAGATTGCTTGTAAATTGCAGATGTGCTTGCAGTACCCCTTGGAAGAGAGATACTGTTTTAAACACTTTAACATTTATTAATCCACTTAGTCCTCGTAGCAACCCAGATTGTTGTTATAATTTTCGTCATTTTATAGATGCGGAAACAGAGAAAGATAAACAAAATCTATATACCCTCAGGAACTGAGAGATAAAGCAGGTTAAGCCAAAGGGGTTTGGATCTAGCATTCAGAAGCAGCACTGCCGAGGTATGCAGTGTCTTGCACAGTTTAATGTGATTCTTCTTGCATCCTTGGAAATAGATTTAAATGCCTGCATTTGCAGGTAAAGAAACAGAATCAAAGAGCTATTGTATCTTGCCAAGCTATGTGCAACATAACAAAATCAAGGTGTATATATAGACTTGGCAAATTTAAAATTATGTGCGCTCTATATTGCACCAGGTATTCTGTGTTTCTCCTTTAGCCTTAATTCACCTTCCTTTCGTCTCACATCTTTCCTGACAATGTGGACCATCTGGTTACTTATCAAAAGATTCTTCATCCCAGGTAATGTTTATGATTTTTAGGGGGATTTTCCTAGTGACTCAGTAAGTGATCTTGGAAGTGGAAGCCTCGAGTGGTGCTGTTACAACTATAACCATCTTCAAGTCCATCTTTTCTTCACTATCAAAAATGAAGCCCATACTATGTGCTCTACTGTAAGGAACTGCTCAAGAAGTTATCAGATGTTCAGCAGTGTCGTAAGCATCAAGATTGCAACAATAAACAAGGAAAAGTCTGGGTTTTAAGAAGTTTCAACAAACTAAAAGATCTCCATGATTCAAATAAACTGCTTAGTTTCTGTCTTAGCGTAGCATGGGAAGGAGGCTGTTGAACCCTGTCAGGCCTTCTTTACTAACCCAGCATATTATCTGTGGATGATACTTGCTATCCTGACAGCTATAAGGGAAGAAGAGCAGAGAATGACTCTGTTGCCCCAAAGTGAATTTTTGTTACACTCTGGTAAAGGCAGAGAGACAAAAATATTAATAATAACAATGGGATCAATAGTAATAATGATAATAAAAGCAATTAATAGTCATTGTGAGCTAAGTACTTCATATTATATCTTTTAAGCAAGCCGTGCTCCTGTGAAGTAGGTAAAATTATCATTTGCTGAGGGCAGAAGCAAAGACACATTTGAGGTTCAACAAGTTGCCAGAGGTCAATTGACCAGGAGACAGTAGAAGTGGGATTTAAAACTTGAACCCGCATTTACTTTTAACATATTGGTTACTCATTACTATGTCAATTAATTCCATAATGATGTAAATTTTTGCTGATGGTATGTTGGAGCTTTCAATTGACTGGGATGATACTCTGCTGGCTCTGTCATCAGACCAGAGAGGGTATACCTAAGAAACCGTTGAACTTGACTGGACAATAAGATGCTGGACTCTATATTTGGTATACGCTTGCAATGGGGAAATCTCAACTGAACTTGAGCTGTGGTTATGCAATAAGGTGGAGGAATCCACCATGGTGGGAGGGTTTGGGGAGGGGTGGGGAGAACCCAAGTATCTATGTAACTGTGTCACATAATACAATGTAATTACTGAAGTTAAATAATAAATAATTAAAAAAAAAAAAAAAAACTTGAAGTCTGTGGCCAGAGCTTCACTAATAAGTAAAAATAAGAGTGAAACGTATGATGTCTTCTCACCAAAATCTTCAAACATGACACAAAGATACTAGAAATCCATTTGTGAAATAGAATAGGATGTAAAATTACAGTGCCAACTAATTATACATTTCTCTGAACCAGAAAGGAAGCTTAATTGATTGCCTGTTAGGGTCCAGCTGCTTTGCAGTCATCCCTAACCTGCTGTATGCATCTGAGCATCACCATGTAGTCAGAAGCTGCCACCTCGAGGGGTCAGGAGCGGCCTTCCTCAGGGCCCTATTACAAGGGAAGTTCTTTTCAATTTGTCTCTAACCACAGTGATAAACAGATAAAAAGAAAGAGCTAGCATCTATTGGTTCACTCCCCAAATCCTGCAATGTGTCACATAATACAATGTAATTAATGAAGTAAAAATAATAAATAATTAAAAAAAAAAAAGCAGGCTCCAGGAAGCAGTCCAGGGCCTAACTGCTTCAACCACCATGACTGTCGAAGTCAGGAATCAAACCCAGATACTCTGATGTTATCTGTGGGCATCTTCACCACTAAGCTAAATGCTTGATTGCAGCAAATCCTTTTAAATTCACACTCTGTATCTAGTGGAGGAAAGGCTTCCTTGTGTTGCCTGGATTTGAGCTGTGACTCCACTTCTGATTCCAGCTTCCTGCCATGAATTATCCTGGGAGGCAGCAGGTCGTGGCTCTAACAGTTGTGTTCCTTCCACACTTATAGGAGAGCTAGATGGAGTTCTTAGCTCCCTGATTTGGCTTTGCCAAGCCTGGTTTTTAAAACACTGGGGAGTGAAACAATGAATTGGAGAATCAAGCTGTCTCACTTACTTTGCCACACCCCCATGTAATTTATCTCTGTGACTGATATTACACCCACTTTCACAACAGAGCAAGAGCACAGAAAATTAAGCAACAGTTTTATTCAAACTGAGTGCTAAGTAGACCAGTGAATGAACAGCAACCTCAGATCTCTGCTGTTGTAACTGTGATCTTCAGGTAAGCTTAGACAAGCTGGAAAGAGTATGAATGGGGTAGGATAGAAATCTGTGTTAGAGACAAAATGAATAGGGTATAAGGTCTTGAAAATTCTTTGTTCTTCAAGAAATATGTTTTCAGAAAACTTGTATTTTACTTTTAACCTCTGAGGCATGAAAAGAAATGGAGGTAAGCAAGTACTATGGACTTGGAGAGCCAAATTTGCATTATTGCATAATATTTATGTCCCAAGTTGGCATACAAAACTTCTGACTGGGGCCAGTGCTGCGAGACAGTAAATAAAGCTGCTGCCTGCGACACTGGTGTGCCATCGGAGGGCCAGTGGAGTTGCAGCAGCTCCGCTTCTGATTCAGCTCCGTGCTTAATATACTTGGAAAAAAACAGTGGAAAATGGCCCATGTCTTTGTGCTCTGCACCCACAAATTCCTGATCCCTAGCTTGGCACTGGTTCCACTTCTGCTGTTGCACCACTTGGAGAGTGAATTGGCATATGAAAGATCTCTCTCTCTGGCTCCCAGTTTTTCTCTGTAAACTCCGCTTTCAAAAAGTAAACAAATCGTTAAAAAAAAAAAAAAAAAAGAATGGCTGGCGTGTGCTGTCATGGAGCCTGGTTTAAGGAAAGTAAATAAAATTTCAAGAACTGCATACTGTTGAAGCCAGAACTGTGGCGCACAGTTTTAAACCACCCCTGCAATGTCAGCATCTCTGTGGGGACTGGGACAAATTCTGGCTGCTCTACTTCTGCAGTCAAGCTCCGGCTAACACATGCAGGAGTGCAGCTACGTGGGAGACCCAGATGGAGTTCCTGGATGTTGTGGTCATCTTGGGGAGTTGAACAAGTGGAGAAAAAAAAATGTCTCTCTGTCTCTGCCTCTCAGTAACTGCTTTTTAAATAAATAATTAATGAACTAATGAAAAAAAAGGTTGCCTTCCTGCACAACTCACCCACCAGCACTGCTGATGTGAAAGCAATACAATACTGCAGTATTGAAAATTGTGGTCCAAAATGCAAAAGGAAATGAGACTAGTATAATTTCTTCACGTTCCATGACAGATTAACCTGAACTGCAACGCAGTCAGCCTGGGCTTTCCCTCTTCGCAGGAGCCACACAGAACCTCAGGAGCAGCAGGAAAGCTTTGCCACCTGATCCAGTTACCCCGGTTCGGCATTTTGCAAACCAGCTGGATCTAGCTTATTTCCTCTGAGCAGCAATGTGGTCATTCAGAGGTGAAGAAGCAGATAATCGAAATGTGGAATTGGTTCCTTTGGACACAAACTTAAAACACACAAACACACAATTCCTTTAGTATGAACTGGGAATGAAAAGAAAACCCAACAAGCAGAAGCTCATATGTGCAGCAAATGAAACCACAGGGTGGCTTCCGAACGGCTGAGCTATCCAGACACCCGAGGAGACCGCGGGCTGGAGAGCTCAGAGGTGGGATTTCTGGTGCACTGCTGCTGTCCAGGACTAAGTTAATTAAGAAAATGGATTCTATTCTTTCTCCCACTAGCTTGTTCACTGTATTGCACATTTACATTTAAAAATGATTTAAACACAATATTTATTTTAGTTTCTGGTCGAGTTACTTTTCTTTCTTAAATTCTTAAAGAAATGTTTTAAGAAAGACAAATTATTTCTTGAATTCTTTGGAATAACTACATACGATTCCCTAAATTACAAGATAAATTCTTGAACTTTTATACCAGTCATTTGTGCTATATCACAATCAATACTTAAAGCACCTTAAGTGAATCAACTTAAACAAAAGTCTGATACACTTGAATACCCATTTATTTTGAATGCATAATAAATTAATGAGACAGGGAGCTTGCATTTTAAATTGTACTGACAGAGTTTACTATTCAAATCACACAATAATTATTACAATTATACAATAGACAAAGGATTGCTGCTAGGCACTGTGGAATATATGATAAGGAAAAGATGTGATTTTATAGTCTCTCGTTGACTCAGTCTCGCTGGCTTATTCACTAAATGTATTTTTATTATTTAAAAACTTGTAGCTAGTTTAAAGCAAGGTAGGCTGCAAACTTAATCAAATAATATCTCAGGAAGTAGTGAAAACTATCATTAGTTAAATATTAATTTATCGTAAGAACTTCAATGATAAGTTGTTTTCTACTTAGAAATATGTATCAGAGTTTATATAGACTTTTTTGATATTGACTTCTTGGATAGAAGGTTACATAATGCTTGGAAATACCCTGATGGGCTAATAAACTGTGGTATGCCAAAAGAATCCCAAAGAGACATGTTTATTTTCTATCATTGCCTTAACAAATGACCACTAATTTAGTGGCTTAAAACAACACAGTTTCATTATCTTTACAGTTCTCTTGGTCTGAGTTTTGAACCTGGGTCACTCACAGCTAAAATGAAGGTGTCATCAGGGTTAGATTCCTTCCTGGTGGTTTATGGGAGAAGGTCCTTAGTATTTGCCTTTTTCCACTTCTTTTTTTAAAGAGTTATTTATTTATTTTTATTGCAAAGTCAGATATACAGGGAGGAAAGACAGTGAGGAAGATCTTCCGTCTGATGATTCTCTCCACAAGCGACCATAACAGCCAGAGCTGAGCTGATCCAAAGCCAGGAGCCAGAAGCCTCTTCCAAGTGTCCCACATGGGTGCAGGATCCCAAAGTTTTGGGCTGTCCTCTAATGCTTTCTCAGGCCACAACCAGAGAGCTGGACAGGAAATAGGGCTCATATGGGATTAACTGGTGCCCAAATAGGAATCTGGCACATTCAGGGTAAGGCCTTTAGCCAGTAGGCTACTGCACCAGACCCTGCCTTTTCCCATTTCTAAAGAGCTTACATTCTTGGCTTGCAATACACTTCCTCCATATGCAAAACCAGCAATGACATATCTGTATGTTGAGTACAAACCTCCTCTCACAAGACTGCAAATGGTCTCATTTTTAAGAACTAATTTTCTTAGAATTAACCTACCTAAATAAGCCTGAATACTTTGATATTTTAAGGTCTCTAGCCATAATTGTATCTGTAACACCCATTGTTTACATGCATAACCATCGGTTCAAGAGATTGGGAAACAGACATTGTTGAGAGGGTCCTTATTAAGCTGACCACAGTAGACTGTTTTATTTTTTTAGGATGAGATTTGATTTCTTTTAAAGATTTGTTATTTTTATCCAAAAGGCAGACTTATGAAGAGAAGGATCGAGAGAGAAGCTTTTCTATACACTCGTTCACTACCGAAACAGCCACAATGGCCAGGGCTGATCTAATCAGAAGTTGGGAGCCAGGAGCTATTTCCAGGTCTCTCACATGGGATCAGGGTCCCAAGGACTTGGGCCTTTTTCCACTGCTTACCCAGGCCATAAGCAGAAAGCAGGATTGGAATTGGAGCAGCCAAGACAAATTAGTGCCCATACGGGATGCCCACTCCACATTGCAGAGGACTAGCCATGCTGGCCCCAGGATTTGATTTTAATGATGGAATATTTGTATGACTAATTTGTGACTCACTCAAAAACTTCTTTGCTGTCTGAAGTTTTTTTTTTTTCAACTCATTGATTTAATCACACAGTAGTGCTAATCACAGATACCAACAAATAAGTCTACTTTCAACTTCCTGCCCAACCCTGTGGTTTTTCACCTGCAAGCTGCACTGGAGTTGTTTTCTCTGGTAACCTTTAACCCAACAAGAAGCAAATTCTAAGCTTAGTTGGTCAAGGCTCATTTCAAATACTACCACTGTGTATAGATTTTTGATACAATACCAGTCTGAAGCATCCTCATCCTAATTTTTACAGTACATTTCTTTTATAACTTAATGCCATTTTACAAATTGCATTATAAAAATAATGTTATTTGTACATATTACATTTTTC
This sequence comes from Ochotona princeps, assembly GCF_030435755.1. Classification (NCBI taxonomy): domain Eukaryota; kingdom Metazoa; phylum Chordata; class Mammalia; order Lagomorpha; family Ochotonidae; genus Ochotona; species Ochotona princeps. Next base: position 45,034,035 of record NC_080836.1, read on the forward strand.
CTCTCTCAAGAATCATTCATGTCTGAAACAGGTGGAACCAGGCAAGGCAATTAGCACCTCCCGACCTGTTGTAAACTTCTGTAGAAACATCTTCCAAAAGGCAAATTTGCTTATGTCTTGAGAAAATAGAAAACACATCAAGAAATGTAGTGTTGCCTTAGTATTTTACCATATTTCTACAGGAGTCCAAATTGCAAGGTAGAGAATAAATTAATTGGAGTTAAAGATCCTCATAGTTAAGTTAAACCATGTGATTTGCCAATTTATAAAGCCAAAATGGAGACTTACAGAGAAATTTCCCTGAAGATATCTTGCTACTGACAGAGTAGACAGCCAGAATGAGGTTTATGGTCACTCATATTTTTCAATGATGTGTTGCACGCTGCCAATATGAGACGCCTCTTCTGTGACCTTGGGCGACTATCTCTTTATCAGGTTCCCATATGATACAACAGGGTTCTATAATTTTACAGTTTTCACTCAAATAGGTGAAGTACAGTTTCCAATAGTGTATTCATTCTTTTTTGAAAACAGAAAAAAAAATAAAATGATAAGGAGCTAGAAAGACTTTGAGATACGTACTTACATGGAAACTACGTTTGAAGAGTCTCTCTGAACAGCTGTTGTCATTCATATTCATTGTGATCCTTACTCCTGTTTGGTTCACCTGAAGATTGTTCATGCCGTGTGCTCTCTCAGATGTCATTTGGAGTGAATTAAGAACTTTTATCCATTTCAGAATATTTGTGTGGGTATCCATGAAGATCTATTTCTAACAAGGGAAATTTTTATTATATGAAAATGTGTTGTTATTACTATTATCCCAGACACACTTGTCACTTTGTTTTTTATTTGAGAGGGAATGAGAAGTTTCCACCTTCTAGTTCACTCGGCACACTTCTGCAGTGGCTGTGGTTTGGGCTAGACCATGGACAAGAACTAAGAACTTAGTCTTGGTCTCCTGTATGTAGGAGCCCAGTCACTTCAACTATCTACATTGCCTCCTCGGGCTATGTTAGTAGAAGTTGGAGTTGAGAGATGGAGCTGGACATGGAATCCAGGTACTCAAATGGGAGTTTGAACTAGGAGACCAAACACACTCAACAAAAGCAGCTTTTTTTCATTATTTTTTTTAAGATTTATTTATTTTTATTGGAACGTCAGATTTACAGAAACAGGGAGACAGAGAGAAAGATCTTCCATCTGCTGATTCACTCCCCAAGTAGCCACAACAGCTGGAACTGAAGTGATTGAAGCCAGGAGCCAGGAGCCTCTTTCAGGTTTCCCACACAGGTGCAGGGTTCCAAGGATTTTGGGGTCCTCCACTGCTTTTGCAGGCCACAAGCTGGGGACTGAAAGGGAAGTGGCACTGCTGGGATATAAACTGGTGCCCCCATGGAACCCCAGTGCATGCAAGGTGAGGACTTAAGTCACTAGGCCACCAGGTCAGGCCAGACACAGTTTTCAAAACTTAAATTCTGTTCTTAATTTAAAAAGGAGCACAGGTAATTGTTTCATCTTGACTCATGTTTTCATTCTTGCTTAATTTAAAAACGTGTTACAGTCTTGCCAAAGCATAATAATTTCATCTTCATAGCAAAGTAAATATTTAGAAAAAAGTGTCAGGATAATGGACAATAATGGCTGTTTAGAAGCATATTAGAATACTGTTTTTGGAGATTCAAGCCAAACACAAATTAACCTGTGAATACTGGTGTTATCAAATCCTAGCTTTGGCACTCACAGGTGTATGTATCCTATAATTCTTTATTTTTCACTTCCTGAATCTGAAGGATGAGGAGTTTTGATGCATAAGAATGTAAAGAAGAAATGAATGAATATAAGAAAAGTCTAATACCTGACCCACAAAAAGCAACCAGCTCATAAACCATCAGTTTCTTTACAATAGAAAATTCTAACAAGGATGCCTTAAATGAAAATATCTATATCAATCTTCAACTATGTTGACATTGACTATGTTTATACAAAATTTCTTATATAAATCTACACTTGATCAAAAGGCCGAGAAGTGACTTTGTATATAATCTTCGGATTACTTTTTATTTTAGCTAGGAAGTAATTTTGTTTACTGAAAAGAGTGAAACAAGAAAAAAATTAACTCAGAATCAGAAAAACAAACCAAATACTTCAGTATTCAAAATAGACCCAAAAACTTATTATGAAACTTCCAGATCTATACAACACTTTAATGTCATAATCTTGAATGAATCATGTTTTATGAAACTACCACCAATTAGTTCGATAGGAAAAAAATCAGCTTTTTTTTTTATCAGCATGAAGGTGACAAACTGAATGTGATTTTTTGGATATCTGTACAATTATTATTTTGAAAAGTTAATATAATGCATCCCCTTTACAAAGTGAAAAAAATACTGTTTCTTGATAAAAAAAAAAAAAAAAAGAAGAAAGAAAAAGAAAATCCCACAACACCAGTTTTTATGTTGTGCCCTATCCAGCTGACACTGTCCTTTCGGGAAGCCAATGACTTGTTAGTACCCCTAGCAGCAGTGTGAACAGATGCGTCCCTGACAGGCGATGGATGGTCAGGGTCCATCTGGCCAGTGCAGCTCGAACAGAAATGATGTATACAGCTTCATCAGCGAATGACTGTCATCAATCGTGGGCCATGGATAGCGTAAATGACAGCTAGGCTGCAGCTGAGACCCCAGGTGTGATAGTGAGGAGGGCTGATTTAAGAATGCTGGGTAATCAGGAATGTATAGGTTCCAGGACTTTAATTTGTATCTTTAGCCTCCTATAAATATCTTGCTATACCATAGCAGTATGTGTTTTAGTGTTTCATCATGAAATTAGCTTCAAGATAACGGCTGTTCTTTGCACCCTTTTAACTGCTGATTCCTTGTGTCTAAGTCCAATTGCATGAAGTGTCCTGGGGGCTGCCTGGTGTACCGATAATTTAATTATTATTTGTCCTGTTGGGGAGATGTTGGTCTTTCCAGCATTTCCTTGTGGAATCCTTTAAGATCAGAGACGGTGCTGCCTGCCCCCCTCTTCCTTGATGCCTCAAGCCCTCCTCAAGCATGTCAAACTGAAGTACCTCAAGCAGGCCATCCAGAAGGAATCTTCCCAGTTTGAAGTTCTTGAAAATGAAACAATTTCCACAGCTTACTCACTAACAAAAAGTACCTGCTTTGTAAATGGTCTCTCTTTAGTATGCATTAAAGATCATGCATAATTTGCATCTATTAGCATTTTATTTTACCGCTGGCACTGGGGAAAGGAAAATGAAAACAATTACTGTATCCTCAGAGGACACTTCTTTACTTATAACTATTTTACAATAAATCATTTTTGTTTATCAGTTTACTGGATGTCACAAATGCAGAAACACTGGAGACTGAGAGGGTTCTAAAAGCCCCGGAATTTACAGAGTAGCTCCACATGTTTTCACTGAATGCTCTTCAAATACTTCTAGCTCATTAAAATGAATTATGTCAATTACCACCAGTAGATCTGGAAAACATTTCAGTCTGATGGAGGAGCACTTCTCCCCACCTCCCCCACCGGGGGAGGGGGTGGGGAAGAAGAAAGAAAAAGAGAAAATGAAAACAGACACACACCCAACACAGCAGAATTTAGCTCTCCCTAATACAGGCAGAGTGCCTTACCCCCACCCCCCAAAAAAATCCCTACATTAAAAAGATCCATCTACAAGAACACACTCCTCAGTGTGTGACTACTGTTGGCTCTAACAGTCTGATCATGAATGAGGCAGTACGAGATTTTGAGGAGAATTCAAGAGACAGACTGAACTCTTCAACTGCCTTCAGGAAAGATACAATATAACTAAAGCATTCCTGACACAAGAGAGATTATCTTGTTTTTCACACAGTCTGAAAAAGAGTAGGACAAGAAGTAATGTAAACTCTCAGGGATCCTTGCCAACCCCCAAATATTTGCAGTTTCTCCCTCTGCCTTAGTGATGCCAAATATAAACACCTCATTAAAAAAGATGTTGTCCTTTTTCTTCTTATGACGATAACTTTAACATTGCTTTAGAGTTCAGTTGCAAAATTCATTGCAACCTTTTAAAGAAACATAAGGAAAAATATGTAGTTATGTGAAGTTAGAATAAGAGAAAAATGCCAGAATGAGGCTGTGATGCTTTGGGAATAAACTAATTATATTCACTTTATTCAAAAGGCAAGGAGAGAGAGATAGAGAGAGAGAAAGAGAAAAAAAAAAAAAGAGAGAGAGAGAGATCTTCCATATGCTGGTTACATCCCAAGCAGCCAGGACTACCAGAAGCCTAGAACTCCGACTGGTTCTCCTAAATGGGTGGGTGGCGACCCAAGGCATCATCTGCTGCTTTCCCAAAAGTGCATTAGCAGGAAGCTGGATTCCAAGTAGGGAAGCCAGGACTCATGCAAGAGACTATGACCTGTTGCAGGCATACCAAGTGGTGTCTTAACTGCTCTGCCAAGCACCCACTTCTGGAGATAAATTTTTTTTGAATGTGAACTGCCAAATAGTTTGTAAATTATGGAAGAGCATTAGAGCAGAATAACTACATATCCCAGTGGGAGGGACAGAGGAGAAATCTCACTGAGCTTTAAAAATAACTCTCCATTTTGTCTTCAGGCCTGAAAAATATCTGAAACAGAATGTAAATGTGTCACTTCTAGAGACAATGTATACAGTTTTGAATCAAACTGAACAATTTGGCAGAAGTATTTTATGTTCTTCAGCACAAGCCTAGAAATTTAGGATTTAGGATGGAAACAATAAAGCTCAGGTAATTAAAGAGATTTGTTAGTATAATTGATGTATAGTCTTACAATTGACTCACAGTTTATATATATAGACATACTCTATACAGAGTTGATATTTGGTATAATTGACATTATCATTTTCATTAATGATTTGTATGCTATCAAAATATTTCAAGGGCCATACATTTTTGGTAAAAGTGAGTATCTAAAAATAAGAAATGGCAATTATTGATAATAAAAGCTCTATATTTTATCAATTTGCTATTTGTTATGAACTCTGATGTCAGTATTTAGGTAGAATTTACACAATTTCAATAGGATAAATCTACATTTTAAGAAAAGCAATTTACTAGATATTTATAGAAAATGAAACACAAATGCAACTATTTCAGCCTATATTTCAATTTCTATACTAAAAATCTCAGTGTATATTCACCAATATGGATGAATATTTTTATCTGCTATGCTAACTCATTCATGAGCCCTGGGCTGGCTCGTTCCTTGCATCTCAGTCAGCGATATGCCTTTCGCTTGTGAGTCTCTACTCACACCTGCAAGAACAGGAGCAGTACACTCTGAGACAGACTTCTGCCAAGGCACAATACCCTGCATTTGTCTTGTTCTTCCTGTGTTTTTTTTTGGACACAGATTTCTGGTAAAGATTAGGTGTAGCAACAGAATCCTTTAGAACCATATTGTGAACACTTGATTTTCTTACTGTATCTTTTTTTCTGAGATTTTTCTTTTTGGATTATTGCTTTGTAATTTAATGAAATTATGGTTGAATTTCAGATTTGATGTTTTGTTTCTCTTTGAATGCTTTTGGTCATATATGTGGAACCAGAAGGACTTGTTGGGAACAGGGAAAGGTCAGGAAAGACGACACACAAATCTGATCCCAGTTTAGTCAGGTAGAGTTTTAGGAAGACACGGTCTGCTGTATGTTACAAGAAGAGTTTGAAGCTAGAATTCTGGTAATAGTATTTCTATTTGGTGTGCCTCCCTTGCAAACAAGAGGTGTGAGTAGGTGGTTAATGAAGGATTTGAAATTCCTAGGAGTGATAATATTTTGTTTCTTCACGTGAAATCAGAATTACATGAGTGTTTCAGCAGTTTTACAGGATTAGGGAAATAGAAGGAAGCTAAAACTCTCCATTGCTATGGTGCGAATTACTCTCACCGTGTAAGGTAAGGCATCCTGAGGTCCCCTTTTTCTGTACTTAGGTTCTTACTATTAGCTGATTATTTCAAACTGTGGAAGAATATTATTTCTCTTTTTTAAGGAAAGATTAACAATATAAATCCATTCAAGTAGCTAAAGACTTATCTGTTAAATATTTGAGAGAAATTAGTAGAAATTTAAAGGAAATAGCATAATACAATATTTGACTACCTTGCTTTCAAGAAAATGCTGAGTCTATTGTAAAGATAGATTTTTTAAAATTCAGACACAGACAAACGAATAAGCAGAAGGCAAACAACTTAATCAATGGGAATGCAACTTGAATCAATTTTAAGTAAAATAGGCAACAAATTTAGAATTTGTCTAATTCAGTATTATAAAAAATAATGAAGTTGACAAGTTATGTATAAGTCGTACTCATTTTTTTCTTTGTGCTCAAGTTCAAGATACTTGCTATAAAACCAATATCAATTATAGTTAGGTTTTTAAAAAGTCAAGTCATTGATTTGCTACACTAAAAGATACACAATTTTGTGTCATTGTTAAGAGATTTCAATCATGTGGTTTTGTTTTACTCTGCAAATAGGAAAACCAGAGTTGATATCATTACTAATTTCAGAGGTAGTGTCAGAGGAAGTAGTCTAAATGACCGTTTCAAAGTAATTATCTGGGTTTTATTTATGTGTTTATTCATTCATTCATTCACTTATTTTTAAAGATTTATTTTATTTTTATTGCAAAGTCAAACATACAAAGGGGAGGAGAGACAGAGAGGAAGATCCTCTCTCCATTGATTTACTCCCCAAGTGGTCACAACGGCTGGAGCTGCGCCGATCCAAAGTCAGGTGCCCAGAGCCTCTTCCAGGTCTCCCATGCGGATTCAGGGTCCCAAGGGTTTGGGCCATTCTTGACTGCTTTCCCAGGCCACAATTAGGGAGCTGGATGGGAAACGGGGCCACTGGGATTAGAAGCAACGCCCATTTGGGATCCCAGCGCATGCAAGGCAAGGACTTTAGCCACTAGGCTACCACACCGGGCCCTGCAGGTTTTATTTTAATGGAAAACAACCTAAATCATGAACAGAGTGGATGCGTAGATGACATTAATAACTCCCAGAGGTTGGCATCTATAATAAGAAAAACAAGTGTGATCTTTACACTTTTGAAAATCATGATTTCAGAATAACCTCAGGGAAAGTCTTCATCTTATCCAGTGTCAGATGAAGTGGTTTTTTTTCTGTTTGTTTGTTTTTTCAATGTTTAATGTTAGAGTACGTTTCTATATATTGAATTATTGAATACATGTCATCCTTCCTTTTCTGACGCTTAAGCAAATGGACCAAGAGAATTGGACACATATAGCCATTCTTTTTCATCAAGCTGACACTCTTTTGCCAAGCACCAGTGGAGCCCAACATCATGGCACATTTCCCTACAATATACTCACACTCAACCACCAACTAAAGAGAAGAGTATGAGGGCTATTGAGCACTGCGAATTTCTCCAATGAATCACAATTATGTGAACACCTGTGCTAAGTAAGTTTGTGCTGATCCACTGTGAAAATTTGCAAAGTGCTCAATAGCCCCAAGAATTTCTCATTTATTATCTCGGGTGGGGTGGTCTGCAACTGCACATTAGGCTGCAGTGTGAAGCATGTAAAGACATGCATTCAGGACCTCATCGAGGACCTTTTTATGCTACCTGCAGGGTACAGCTGTGCCTCTTAACAGGCCAGAGTACTGCTACTGAATTACTTCCCAGAAAGTTAAGGACATACAAGAATTCTTTATTCTATAAGCTGAACGATCATAGAACCCAAAATACACTTAGTTATGTGTCAAGATGAACCTACCTTAAGGTAGATCTGGGGAAGGATTTAATTCTAAGTGATTGTTTATGAGCCTTTAAGCTTATCATTTACTATATTCAGATGTGTCAAAACTTAAATAAGGAAAACTTTTATTTAGAAAACTAACCTTGAAACACCATTATTGCTCTTAGAAAATAAAGATGTAGTGAAACCAGTCTAGATTCCAAAGAATCCACAGGCTACTTTATTTTTGGAGTCAATGATTGATGAGGTTTGGAAAAATAATCTGTGAATGAAGTCATCAAAATAGCTAGTTAAAGACTAGATGTAAGCACTGAAGTTGAGATCACTGAATAAGCTAGATACAGGGTCCATTGTTGATTCCACAATAAAGGTTCTACAGAAGCCTGGGACAGTGGTTTTCACTGAAAGTATTCTCTGTCCCAAGAACTATAAACTACTGTGTGGTCTCTGGACGTTAATGCTATGTCAAAAATACCATTTTATGTGTAGCTCTGTAGACATGATAGATATATTTGCTAAAGATTCTTCAGTGAAATATACACTTGCTACTTTGATTTAGTTTGATGGAAAATAAATCTTAGAATATGGGCATAATGTCTAGGGACTACTTTACTTATTTATTTTACATTATAAAGCTTTTTCTCAGCAATCCATTTGACTTTGAAACTGGCATATGTCTAACAGCATCATGTTCTTATTAATAAGGCAGATACAAAGTATTTATTGTATAGTGTAGTTGTTATTGAACGTAATATGAGAAATAGGGGATATTATGAAAGCGGAAATCTTGAGGATGTGCTAGGATGAGATTGTCAGCAGGTTGTCAGGTAATGATTACTGATCTTGGAAAACAAGGGATGAAGCTGAGTGATCTTACAATTTCTCATTGGGTTCTGGGATCCAGTTGGGAGATACGAGAATCCCCAAATGAACAGGCTTTGATTCCCTCTCCTGAAAGTTCTTACCCATCTGAGTTTCAGAATCTCCCTCCAGTGTTCAGTGAGAAGATACCCTATCCCCTGCTGCCGCCGCTGTAATTAGATGAAAGGAGAACCAAGGCACTCGGGAGAAGCATTGCTGATGGGCACCTTGGCTTTATGCCAATAATTCTACTAATGAAAATTAACTTTTTGTACATCTGCATATATGGCATTCCTTCTAGGGAGAAAATTTTGTAATTTTACATGAGTATATGAGGAGAGAAAATGGACAAAGGATTGTGGTGTTCCCTAGTTATTGATTATACTGGGTTTTATAAGCATCAGGATATCCTTACCATTAGACAAACATTCTATTTAATCTTCACAATAGTGTGAGATGATAATGGACCTTATCCTGTTTTTCTAAATAAAAAGAATGATGCTTAGACTGGTTAGCTAGTCAACAGTCAGGTTAGTCAGACTTGAACCCTTGTCTACCTGATAGCAAAACTCAGCTTTAATTACAATAGAATACTGCCCTCTGTGGCTGGAATTTGGTAAGCATTCAGGCAACATGAAGTGGTGGTAGTTTTCTTTGGGAGTAAAAATGCTTAATCCTTTGGGTTTCATTCAGTAGCCCAAAGGCCTGGAGAAAGTAGCCATGTTTATCAGAATTATTGAAAGTTTGACTCTCAGCTACTTAAAAGGGGTTAGTTATTGCCAAAAGTGAAGTGTGATTGCAAATAGGTTACTGTCTTGTTTATGAAGTTCTATTTTGAATAAACTGTACTCATCTGTAAAAGCTTAGTATTCATCTGCAGCATCATTTATGCAAATGCAATTTCATCAGGAAAAGAGATTCTATAAGATCATCATTCTAGACTTGTATGAATTTGCTTTATTTGCTACAAAGCGTGCACGCACACACAGACGGACACACACACATACACACCTAGTAATTAAGGCTCTCTTCTCCCATATCAAAGTTTCTGGGTTCCACTTTCTCCTCTTGCTTCTACCTCCAGCTTCCTGTTATTGCAATTTGGGAAGGCGGAGTTGAAGGCTCAAGTTATTGCTGCCACACACTCGAGGAATCTGAACTGAGTTGCTAACTCCTGACCCCAGGCACAACACGAAGGTATTTAAGGAGCGAACCACCAGATGGGAACTCTCTATTTGGTCCTCTCTCTGTATATATACAGAGTAAATTAATGAAAATGTTAAAATACAAGGTAATAAGAAAGAAAAAATATAGGAAATATATTTGTACAAGGCTAGGAGAACGAAATAGTATAATATGTATTAAGATAATTTTCCTACAGCTTTTAGGGTAGAGTATTAAAACAAAATATGCATCGAAAAATATAAAAGAATTATCTGTGCATAGAAAGTTTAGCAGTGGGCAAAATTTTAAAGTAGGCATTTTTAATGCATGTAGTTGTTCTTCAGTGCCCTATTCTCAACTCTTAGCATCTTCTTTCCTTGGCATGCAAAGCATTCACTATCGGCTTCCCTATGATCGCTTATTCTCACTCTGTTCTTTGTTATCCCACTCAACAACAGTTTCCAATATACACATTTCTGCTGTTTACCCATCATAAACAATAGTAAAGTATCCCATTTTGTCAAGATAACTTTTTAGCTGTTGGTTACAGCATTTACACACAACCATACTAAGGTGTTAATGAGTGGTAAAAATTAATGTGTGATCTAACTTAGTAGTATTTATGTAATATTGTAGAGTTCTGTAGATAAAATATCTTGAGTCAAAGGAATTAATTGGAAATGTGAGGAATTTCAGTTTGTTGGAAAGTAGATTTCTTCTACACTGCTACCTTTGCTTCTTGTTTCTTGACAATTTCTTAAAAGGTGAACACTTATTATGCATGGGACTAACCTTTGTAAACAGATGTATTACAGTATCATTATTCCTCAGAAGTCACTGATAATGGAATTAATGCTACTGGTCCTTCCTTTCTATTAAATGATGCTTTAATATGCAACATCCACATTTTATGGGAAATGGATAACAATGACCTTGAGTCAACAGTCTTTCCCTGCTTCAGATACTTGGTAGTATTGTTAGATTTAAAATGCATGGTTGTGTTTACTTTCGATTTATTTTTTTAAAAGATTTATTTATTTTTATTGCAAAGTCAGACATACAAATAGGAGGAGAGACAGAGAGGAAGATCTTCCATACGAGGAGTCACTCCCCAAGTGACTGCAATGACTGGTGCTGCGCCAATCTGAAGCCAGGAACCAGGAGCTCTTCTGGGTCTCCCACGCAGGTTCAGGATCTCAAGGCTTTGGCCCGTCCTCGACTGCTTTCCCAAGCCACATGCAGGGAGCTGGATGGGAAGCGGGGCTGCGGGGATTAGAACCAGTACCCATCTGGGATCCCAGAACATCCAAGACGAGGACTTTAGTCACTAGGCCACCACACCGGGCCCAGTTGTGTTTACTTTTAAAATAAAGTTTAAAAGTCTGCAAGCTGGATAAGCAAAAAGATTGAGATGAAGACACAAAAATACTTGTCCATGCTTGTGTTGATACCATGTATCACTTTAGTTACAACTCAGCAGTTAATACCCTATAAGTGCAGAACTGTCAGACAATTTTACATTAATGTGTAACTTGGGTTTGTTGAGGACTAGTCAATCATTCAACACAAATCAATGACAGGTTCTTTGGAGTCCACAATGTCAATAGATTATAATGGTTATAAAATACAGACTATAACATGAACCATTTCTGGATCAGATATTTCATTAATTTTAAAGAAAATACAATTTCTGTGCTTCTGGGCATTCTTTTATGTACTCCTAAGATGCCTAACTTCCCTTTAACTTTGCCTCTAACCATGGCTTGCAAAATCACATTTACTCCACATATCACAATTGCCACAGAATTCTTCCATAGACAGGTGTGAACTACTATAAAGGTGAGTTGTATAGTCAGTTATATTTTGCAGCATTCTAAGCTGTGACATTAAGAGAAGAAAGGATGGGCATTTAACACAGTGTCTAAGATACTGCATGGGTGCTCCATGCCATTGTGGAGCACCATGCTTCATTTCTGATTCCTGGCTCCTGCTAATGAGCACCTTAGGAAACAGGTGATTGCCTGATTGGATTTCTGTCATTCATGTTGGAGATTCAAACTGAATTCCTGACTGTTGGTTTGAGACCAGCTCAATCCTAGCAATTGTGGACATACAGATAATGAACCACAAATGGGAGATGATTTTCTCTCTGTTTCATCCTCTCTCTTCCTTTCAAACAAAAAAAAAGATACATAACCAAAAAATTTAAAAATCTGAGCAATGAAATTAAAATTGCAAAACAGAAAAGAATAAATTATTTCCCACACTTATTAAATTGCATAACATAGGCAGCCTTGCTGTCTATTGGACAACACTCAATGAATTGTCACATGGAAGAATATCTAGAGAATAAAATTAATAAACCAATTTTTCATGTATGAACATTAATAAATCTTAAAATGATGTGTGGTAAGGGAAGTATGTAGTAAGCAGAATGATGGCATCTATGTGAATATATGATCATAGAACAATGCAATATATTACTTAGGATATGCATATGTAGGGTAAATATATGTAAATATGATTGTAACAGCTGCTATTTTACCCTTAACAATTAGGGAGAATGATGACGAAAGAGGTTTTGGGACCTTGTGCTATGGCCTAAACCCTCACCTTGCATGCTATGGGATCCCGTATGGTCACCAGTTCATATCCTGGTAATTCTATTTTCCATCAAGTTTCCTGCTTGTAACCTGGGAAAGCAGTCCAGGATGGACAAAGCCTTGGGACCCTGCACCCATGTGGGATATCTGGAAGAAGCTCCTGGCTTCAAAACAATTCCTCTCTGGCCATGGAGGCCACTTGGAGAGTGAACCAGCTGATGGAAGATCTTTCTCTCTGTCTCTTCATCTCTCTGAACACTTACCTTTCCAATAAAAAAAAATAATCTTTAAAAAGAAAGAGGTTCTGCTGTCATTTTTTGGTATGAAAGATCTTCAAATCCTGTAATGTATGAAGCAAATATGTAGAATTTATAAGGCATGAATTTTTTAATGTTAGTGTATCAATAGGTATTTCTCATTCTCAGTAATGTTATGTATTTAAAATCTTTAAAAATAATGGTAAGAATGACAAAGAAAACATCATGATCAAAGTGAAAAATGACTAGTCATTTCAATACAGTCTATTCCAGCTTTTCACTAAAATCCCAAAAAGCCATTAGGAAATATGAAAAGCCACAGTTTACAGTAGGACAAGTCATTAAGCTGACTCTAGAATTTAGGAGGAACTGATTCGTTGTGAAAATCTGATGGAGCTGGAGAGATAATGGCTACTTTTCAGGGAGTACCATTTATCTGTTCTACTTTCTCAGGAACCATAGATGCTTGTGTGAGGATATTTGGAGTTACAGGTGGAGAACCCCCCCAAAAACTTTTTAAAAATAAAATGAAGGCAGAACTGAAGACGTAAAATCAGCCAGCCCTATTTCTAATCTCAAAGCTACCGTGGCTTTTGACCGTAGGGAAAGAAAGGAGGCGTTCAATGATACTCCTTTGATTGTACAATGAGGAGGTGCTCAGCCACAGGGGGACCCTCATTTCATGTCCCCCTTCAACCTTACAGCTCAAAAGCCACTTGGAATATATATATATATATGACAGGACATTTCTTTTTCCACATGAAATGTTTTTCCTGAATCTCTTTATTGCCTATTCCTTTCTTAACTTTAGCTCCCTATAGAAATGTTCAGTGTCTGGAGAATAAAAAAGAGAAAGGGGGAAAAAAGAAGCTTTTTTAAATTAAAAGAAAAAAAATCCTCAAGCTTGTCATAGCATTGTTGGAAAGAACTAAAATTATACTTTGGTGCTCTCACTTTAAATCAAATGACTTAATTTGCATAAAGTGACATTTGTCAGGGATAAACACAATGCAGAGAAGAATTTCCAGATCTAGAACTTCTCCACTTCTATTCTTCTTCTTTTTTTTCATATGATAGGGTCATATACTCCTTAAAAAGGGGGGGGGAGACTTAGAGGAAACTGTGGGCCACCTTTATCTCTAATGGCTCAGTTGGGAATTTTATAATAATCATTTTGCTTTTATGTGACCATCTGGAGGGCTATTAAAAGGAGTATCTAAAGCAGACTCCCCAAGTATGCTGAGTTTGTACATCTTCAACAAGTCACTAAGACAGCAACAGTTTCCTACTGCAAGAAGTGACCCATTGTAGAGGGGGCTGGGATGAGGTTACAGGGAGAGACAGAAAGAAGAAGACACAACTTGACCTTTCACCTTTTCCATTGTAGACAAGAAGTGAGAATAGTGGTTCATTCTGCTGCATGTGTGTGAAGGGTACAAAGATCTACCACAAGGCTTCTTATACCTCTGGGGCTCCGTGATGAGATGGAAGAGGTTAGGGAACGTGGGAACCAGCAACATTGAGAATTTAATGAAGCATCATGTTTCAACTGGATAATATTCTGTTTTGATTTGTGTGGAGAGCAAATATGAAATATTGAAATAATATTTCAAGTTCCCAGTTTTGTGGAGCAAATAGATACACAGAGTATTTGTGCATCTCTGAAAATTACCTTTGTCAAAAGTATAGTCCAAAAGAGTTTTGGACTAAGAATAGATTGTGAAATGGAATTAGATAAAAGTTGGCATTTGTCTTTAGTAGATTAATAAAATTGCAATGATGGGAAATCCACGCATAAAAACAGAACAAGTTAGCAGGAGTTGGATATCATTTGTTCAACAGTCATTTCTCTACACTCATTAACTATCTCTCTCAGTAATGTGGCTGTAATCCTATTAAACCTGATACATCAAAAATTAAAAAAAAATTTAGTTGCTATCTCAAACTGCACTACAACTCAGATCTAGGACCAAATAAGATGCATTAATTGCTTTACTGCCTCACGCAAAGCCACTCTTAAACCATAATTCCTTAATGAAGTCCGTTAATTTGTTCATGGCAGTACACAAGCTGTTCAAAATGACACAGAATTGCACTCTGTTTTCTAACCCCTGCAGTTTCTTCTGTTAGTCACTCTGTCTTGTGTTGTTATCCCATGGATAGTAATTATTTTATAGTGGCTGTAATTAGGAGAGAATTAGGCTTGGTAAACAAAACCTGCCTTCTCCTGTTAATAGCTAAGGATAATAAATTTGGCTCTGACATTCACTATATTTGGACAAGGCTTGGCCTACTTCCAGTTTTCCCAATAAGAACTTTATTATATAATTATGCCTTCGAGGGGCTCATATTACAAGGTAATTTTTTTTCTGTAAAGACACATATTGCATGGCTTCCAGCCAGTAAGTGATATACTGTAATATATGCCTCCAATAAATGTTTTAAACAAAATCTCTCTAAGCAATATCCTGCTAGAGTCACAAACTGTTCTTCAGCATATATTATTTACAGGATTTATTGTTAGTTTTTCATAATGTAAATTATTCTCTTTTGGTCACATTGCTGTATATTATCACCTGTCTGTAAAAAGAAAGGTATAAATTACTTCTGTTATAAATGACATAGTTGTGTCTCTAAGTTCTTATATTCCGGTTCCTAAAGGTGGTGTCTCTGAGAAGGTACAAAAAAGGGAACATTTGAACAGCACTCAATTATTTTGTAAAAACTTGCTACATATATTTTTTGAATTATGTTATCTCTAGTTAAACTGCTTTATTTTCTGTTATGACTTTAACACAAGTGAAATAATATTATTTTCATCAGTGAGCCAAATCACCAATGATTCATGTGCATTTTGTTAGCACTTTTCCAGGAGTGTCACTTAAGCTTGTAAGGGCTGCAAAATTTTAAAAATAAAATTAAAAATAGGTCCAAAACTAAAGCCACAGACATATATACTTGATTCAGAAAAATTATGGGAAACACAGGAAGAAATGCAATATTAGCTTCTGAGGAAATGTTACAGACGTTAAGTGCTGTTTTCTTCTTAGATGCTAAGTTTAAAATCAAAGTATTCTCTTTAATACTTGTAATTTGAAAGAGGGGAGGAGAGAGAGAGAAGAAAAAGAATCTCACAACTGATCCACTTTGTAAATCCATGCAACCTCAAAGCTGAGCCAGTCAAAAGACAGAATCGTTAATGGGGCTCAGGCTTCTGGGCCCCTGTGTGGGAGTAAGGACCTCCCAGACTTTGCCTCTGCAGGAAACCAGAACCCAGCACTGAGCTGGTGGAACTTAAATCCATGTGCTTCAATATGGGGTGCAGGCAAGTGGCTTTCTAACCAATCCACCAAATGCCTGTCTCTTCAGCATTTATTTGTTACTAAGCATAGAAAGGATACAAATGAAGGCAATAAAACTGAAGAAAGTACTCTGGAATTTTACCCCAGACATTCAGGTTATATTTAGTAACTGAAGTGGGAATTGAAGGCAGCAAACACATCTGAACAATCCCCCCACCCCCATCCCAAAATATGTCTCTGTCTTCTATGAACTAAAGCTAAGAAATTTTCACTGGGTCACTTGGGTATATGTTGCAGTTACCCCAATTTACTTTGCCTGTGTACTGGGCTTACAAGTAATTATTAGCATTGACTAGGGATGTTCAGTTGTTCAGTGTATTTGCTCAGCTATTAAAAGAGCTTGCTATGAAGGTTCATATTGAATATGCATATGCAGAAGTTCTCCCGTGAAGTAAGATCCTAATCCCTGCTTTTTCATCCCCATTTCTGGAGAAGACATGAAATGACAGCAGTTATTCCTCTGTTGAAGCATAATCCTTCCTTTCAGCCCAGGGTAACAAATTGCATTCCAGACCCTCTGAAATTAGAAGGATCCTTTCCTCTGCCTTATTTTCCTCCCTAGAGCTAAGGGAAACCAGAGATCTCTGCAACTGTGCCCTCATTTATAGTCACAAGGCTTTGCACATCAGAAATTCGCATTTATTATATTTCTGTTTGCTTAATACCACACAGTTGACATTCATACTTGGTGCAGTCTTAAGTAAAAATTGCAATTACTGTTCCATTTCAAGAATACTATGCTTATAAACACTGAGTGTGGTTAAACTGACACAAAAATGTGCACTCTAAGCTGACATGATTGTTGAAAACATTACTGATAATTCAATTTAGCATTTATTAAGCACTTGCTGCATGTACTGAAGCATTATGAAACCAGGAAATGTATTTAATAGGCAAGATTTTCCCCCTATTAATTTACGCATCTCAAAACAACATTGCTTTCAGTCCACAAGGTGTTCCAGATGGTGATCCTTGTACTGGCAGTGGCTGTCCCCGCTATTGTTGTCTCTCTGTTCTGCTGAAGAAACAAAAGCAGTTAGGATTAAGTTCCATGTTAATAATGCTATAGTGATTCAGTAGAGAAAGATTGTCGTTCAGGAGCCAATTCTCAGTCTCTAGCTGTAACCGAATCTTACAATATTTTCAATGTTGTTTTTAATTGGTTTTCCTCTTTAGAAAAATTATTCTGGGGACAGATGCTGTGGTGCAGCAAGCTAAGCTTCTGCCTTTGGTCCAGGCATCCCATATGCTTGCACAGATTTATGTCCCAGCTGCCTCATTTCAGATTCAGCTCCCTGCTAATGGCCTGGGAAAGCAGCAGAGGATGGCTCCCTGCTAACAGACTGGGAAATCGTGAGAGACCTGCGAGATGTTCCTGGTTCCTGGCTGCAGATCAGCTTGGCTCAGCTCCAGCTGTTGACACCATTTGGGCAGTGGATCAGAGAATGGAAGACCTTTCTCTCTCTCTCTCTTTCTCTCTCTGGTTTACCTCTATATAATGCTTTTCATATAAAATATATAATGAATCTTTAAAAATAAAAACATTTCAGATGGTTTTAAATTCACCAAAAGTTTTGTAAGATGGTAACAGAGTTGCTGTTTACCACTCACCCCACTTTCGTGTTATCACTTCATCTTAAAATCTTTGTCACAATAGATGAAACATACCCAGCTTCCCCTAGCTTTTGTTCAAATTTCTTTTATTCCTCCTACCTCTCCCAGGCTCCAGCAATCAATAATCTATGTTTGTGTTGAGGTTTTTTTTTTTCTGAATTGTGGCTCCCATATGTAAGAATGAAGATTTTTCTTTCTAAATCTCATTTTTTGACTCAACATGATGTCTCACTTGCATCCATTTTACTGCAAATTATGTATTTTATTTTTATAGCTGAACAATATTCCACTGTGTATATATACAATATATTTTCTTTATATATTTGTGATATACATGATGAACACCTTGGTTGATTCTGCATTTTGGCTATTGAACCTGGTGGTTCAAGTATTTCTTTGATCTAATGAGTTCATGTCTTTTGGGTTTATACTCAGTAGTCAGATTGCTCGTTTATAATGCAAGTCTATTTTAGTCTATTTGGTCTCTTCATACTGTTTTTATGTTGACAGCACTAAGTGCTCCTCTTTCTCTATACCCTCACCAATATTATCCTCTCTGCTTCAGATTTTAGCTTTTCTAATGATAATGTTATTTCAATGGGCTTTTGGTTTGCATTTTCCTGTTGGCTAGTCATATTGTGAATTTTTCACAAATTTGTTGTTCATTTGTATTTCTTTTTTGAGATCTCTATTCAAGTTCTTAGCTGGATATATATATATATATATATATATTCTGACTTGAGCAGTTCCTAGGATCAGGGAGATATCAGGTGTCCTATATAGCTAGGTTGTTGTTGGTGATTTTGCCAGAACCTATTGGCTGTCAGATTTGAGGGCTACATAGACCCACTTTGACCCATACAATGCCAAAGTCAGTATTATTTTCCCTATGAGAATAGTGCAATGCACTGAGCTCAGTGAGTTTGCTCCTAGCTCAGTGCATGCGCAGCTCACTATTGCCCCTATGGTCTTAGAGCCTTTGCCACACCATACAAAATGGAGCCTGTTGTCCCACTACTAGAGTTCTTTATCTGTTGGCCATCAGGTTTGAGGGCTACCCATACCTGTCTTGGGTGGAACCTATAGGATGCCAGGTTGTTCACTGAGCCAGAAATGAGTTCACTCCCAGCTCAGTGCATATGCAGTCCTGCTCCATAGCCTTTGCATCCCTACACAATGCGGTGCCTGATTCAACTCTAGGGGGTTGGACTGGGTTGTGAAATCCACCCTGTTCCTGCACTGCCCATCTGGGACCTGCTGCTCTGTCTCTGCTCCTGGTTAAATCAAACAGACCAACAGGACAGGCAGTTCCTTGTCTAGGGTCAGCTCTTGAGCTCCCAGTGAATGCCTTTTCCCCCCTTGCTGCTGGTGGAGTTCCAGCTGCCGGTGCAATTCAGAGAGAGAAGTGTCTTCATCTGTGGGTTCACTCCTCAGATGGCCACAATGGCTGGAGCTGAGCTAATCTATAGCTGAACATCGGGAGCTTCTCCTCAGCTTTTCACGTGGGTACAGAGACCCAAAGACTTGGGTCAACTTTTGCTGCTTTCCTAGATCATAAAGAAAGAGCTGGATCTGAAATGGTGCAGCCAGGACGCAAATGTGTTGCCATATGGGATGCTGACACTTACTTGTTGAATTCATTTCATTCCTCAAGTTTGTCCATCAGTCACTCCCCTGTGTTCTGCCTGTATACAGAACCCTTTCCCAACAAGTTGGCACACCCCTCTCCATTCCCAGTAAGGGAGCCTGCACAAGGATGGTGGGTATTGGCATGTTTGTTTTTCTCTCTATGCTCCTGGCAGTTTTCATCACTGGCCATTCTCCTGAGTGCTAGTGTCTGCTGGGGAGGACTTGGGTGAGGTGTGGTGACAGCAGCAGTGGGTACGTTGAGTGTGCTTTGCTTCTCCCGCTATGTGGTTTTAGCAATCCCCCTGCTGTTTGTAGCTGTCATCACCTCTTTACTGGAGCTTTTCTTCAGACTCCCTTCTGGAAATGTGGTTCTTCCTTCTTTGTTCTATGACCTTTCATGGCTGAGATGGAGCCTTTCCTTAATACACTGAATGCATGCTAATACAGCTTTAACCAGAAAAACTATCAACAGTATTTTTTGTAATGAAGATGCAGCTATTCCTCATAGTAATCACAAAATTAGGAACAGAGAATTGTGGGGAGCTGTGCATATACAAAAACATGTTTTGTCAATGAGAAAACTACCTACATGACACTAACATTTTTAACAAGTTTCAGATTATAGATAGAAAGAAGCTATGTTTCAGGGGATTTTTTCTTCTTTCTTCTGCTAATCAAATAATGAGAAGAACTTTATTAGGAAGTGAAGAATATCATAACCGTTCTTCCTAAGTGACTGAAATAATCATCTTGATGATTCTATAAACAGACTGTCAGAGGAATATGCTTTGGATTTTGAAAGCACTGTGTCATGAAAATTAAAGACCTTTTGTTTCCATGACAAATTTGAGAAAAAATAAAAATAATGACTCTGAGACAAGAGAGTCATAGACACTAGAGATGGAGAAACATATTAAGTCATCTCATTTACCCCCTGCTCATGCCGTTCTCGGGGGTGTTATTTGTCCTTTGAAGTTTAATATCATTCCACAATTGTGTCTTTCACTTCTGAGAGCTACTTTCACTGAATCACTTTAGGTAGAGCAATCTCAAATCTTGACTGGCTCACCTGTCCTGGTCATAGCCCTTTACACAACATACCAGCTTGTCGAAGATCTTTCCTCTGCCCCCTTTCCATGACTGCGTACTTGAAATTTTCTGCTCACAAAATTTCTTCAAACTTCAAGATGTACAGCATTTCCATGGAATTGGGTCATGACTTGACCACTCTATTAAGTTGCTTTAATCCATCCTCATAAATTAATCCCTTTAGCTCCTTCATCATGGTGGTGGCTGCTTTGTGATATGATTCTTATCCTGGAATCTCTGAGCCCCAAATAGAATTTGACACAAAGAGTATACTGAGCATAGAATGTGATCATAAGCTTCCATAATTTGCAGGCAGTAGTGTACCAAACAGTGAAAAGAATCACTGTGAGAATTGAAAGTGATAAAGAAAGCCTCATGCATAGTATCTGCTCAACTCTTACATTATCCCATACAAAGCATTTCCTACAGAAAGTGTGCCCATCCTGTATACAGTAGCATACAGGAAAGTGAAGATATGTTGCAGTATACATTCCTTCTTCTGAATAAAAGGAAGACTCTCAATGAAACAGTTGTATATATCTTGACAATCTGATACTAGATTTTCTACCATTGTCTATACGCATAATTCCATGACACAAGTAAATAGCATAGTGTTGGACTTGTGACTGTTGCTAAAGGACTACAGTGTTGTAGTAATATAGGGCGAATCAGTGGAAAGAATGGGAAGGGAGGAAGGGGAGAGGGAGAGAGGAATCCTTATGCCTGCAAAACTGTATCATGGAAAATAATAGTAAAAATAAAAAATACAGGCTGGGACAGGCAGAAAAAGCCAGTTTGTATAAGAGCAGTTAACTGGGTTTCCAGAATTCCTCCCCTGCTGCTCCTTTTATCCCTCTTCAACTATATTTCACTCCATTAACTCAGCAACGGGTATTTGCTCTCAATAAATGTGTGTGGGTGTGTATGTGTTTGTATCTTAAAAGAGTTTATATAGACAACTCCAAATAGCTCCACAAGTGTTTGAACAATTAAAGAAATAATTTCCCTGTTGATAGTGATTTCTTAAAACATCATCTGTCAGCTAATCTTCTGAGATGTATGTTCTGAATAGTTTTTTTTTTAAACCCAAGGGAGCTATCTTCTTGATGTCTTTGCCCTAACTGCATCACTCTTTTCTTCAATCTTTATTGTAGTATGATTGTGAGATTAATTCCCAAATGGCTATCAATATCCGCTGTGGATGTTAAAGAAACTGGTTCAGGTTCAGGTCTTGTAAGGGTCTGAATAATGCAGACTGTTCTAAGCACTTTGAACTAAAGTTTTGAATTTTTCTATTAGCTGGTGGAAATGGTGAAAAATAAGCTCAAACACAAACCCACTCTGCTTACATAGGGCAAAGGACAATTTAGGCTTCACCTAGTTGGGCAGGTTGGGGGGAGTTTCTGTTACAGCACGTTTAAGTATAAAAATAGTATTTTGGATTCAGTCTTAATGTTAATAATCTAACACATGAGCTATACTTGCTCTCTTTCAGATGGAATATATGACTTGAGGGAAGGTTAGAAATTTGCTTGAGAGACAGAAAACATCTATTTGTTAATGTACTCCCCAAATGGCTGTAATAGCTTCAATTGGGCCAGACATAATGGAGCCAGGGACCTCCATCCTGGCTGAGCCATTATCTACTGCCTTCCCAAGTATGTTAGCAGGAAACCAAATCAAAAGCAGAGAAACTGGGATACATAACAACACTGTGATAAGGGCTATTAGTGTCACACTTGAAGCTTAACCTGCTATATTACACTGCCCAGAATAATATCTTTATCAGTTGGTGAGTAAAGAAAAGTAGCATAATTTCTTAAACTGGCAAGCATATAGAAGGTGAGACTACTTGGAAAATTTGCCTGAAATGTTATCCTAATATGTTCCATAGGTAAAGATGAGTGTTACATTTGTGTACAAGATAAATAAGTTGGTGGCAAATTTTTTCATTTTAAAATGCTGCATCTTTGTTCATAAACCCAAGGATGGAACAATCATGCCTTATGTCCTTTATATATGGCTTCTCTTAAAATGGCATTCAGCAACATTTCAGATCACATGCAGCTGTACTTGGCTGGTCACTTATGAGGTACAGGTTGTAATCAGAGACTCTAAAGATCTCAGGGGTCTTTAGAGGCAAAAGAGGGGTCTCCAAGGCAAAAGAGAGAGTCTAACATTCTGACAAGTAACCTGACAGTTTTCTTAAGTACCTTCCTCAACCAAATTAGGTGACATTTGGCAAAAATGGCTTCCAGTTATTGAACCTCAATTCATTTACCTGTAAAATATGAGGTTTAGAGATGATCTATGTAGTAGCTTAAAAATTTTTAGTTTGAAGCTAGTGTTGTAGTTGGTTTTGACACTGCCTGGGATGCAGACATCGCTGTTTCAAGTCTTAGCTGCACTGCTTCTGGTCTAGTTTCCTGCTAATGCCCCTGGGAAAGCAGGCAATGATGACTTCAATATTTTGGTCTCTGAAGTCAAATGAGTTCTGGGCTCACAGCTTTCGCATGGTCTATCCTGTGCCATGGCACCTATTTGAGAATGAAGCACTGTTAGAAAGTCTCTGTCTTGCCCTCAGTGTTACTCTGCTTTCCAAATAAATAAATCTTTCATATGAACAAACAAAATTGATGCTATAAAATGAAAACCATGCTTCTTTTAGAAAGTCATCTCTATCCTTTGGGTTGCAGAATGGAAAACCTAATCCAAGCTGGCCTGATCTGAGTGTCTTCATGGAGAAGCTCAATTTAAACAGAAATGTGCAGAAACAGATGAGAGTCATTCAGGTCACCTTAACAGAGAACCAGGGAAGTAGCACACAGGTCCACTGTGATGTGTTTGCTTCTGTCTCTGCACGCCTGAAACAGTGGCTCAGCAATTCCTTCTATTTTACTAGCTCTTTCAGCTGCCTTCCAGAAATCTCCCTTCTGCCTTTTAAAACTTAAATCCAGTAAAAATCCATATCTGTTGCCTCCAGCCAAAGATCATTAATTGGTGAAATTATCTTGCTGGAAAATATACTGTCCAATGCAACGATGGAGGCTTTTCCTGTATCCGAGTGGTTCTCAATTTGGGGAACATAATGGACTTAGATGGAGAAGGATGGACCAGAAGCACATAGTATTAGGGCAACTCCCAGCTGGGTACTGTTAGGTCACTTATTGTATCTGGTCTTAATTTACTTTCTTCATTCGTCGGAGATCCCTTGCAGTCTAACAAGATTATACACTGCAGATAACACCTCTGCATTGGGCATTTTTATCCACCTTGCAACTCAGGGGCTAATTGACAGTACCTTAGTCTGAGTGACTTGAATGGTGAGTTTGAGCGGAGGCCCACTTTTTCTGTCTTTGTGATCTTCAACACATTTTTCAACTTACTAACCCATATTTCTACATTTTAAAAATAAGTAATAATGGGTACTCCATCCCAGTATTGCTGTGGATATGAAATTATATATCTACAAAACACAGAAAATGACATTATTACTAATAGCATTCAAGGCCTTCACTGAAATGATTGGAAACTGAACTTAAAGGTTCTATCTCCAATAATATTTGTGAAGTTTTATTACATGTCAGGAATTGTTGCAAATGCAAATTCCCATTTCATAGGGAAGATAACCACAACTGATTTTCCCCCTTTTCTATACAGTGAAAACACTAAAATCCTCAAGACAGCAAACACATGCTGTGTGCTATCACACCAGACACCTGCCATTCCAGCCTTTGTCTCTGAACCAAACTGAAGTGAGGCCTATCCCCAGGTATCTGCTTGCTGATCTCTGCTTGCTGATTCTCCGCTCCCTTCTCATCAAATAACTAACTTCTTTTTTATGGAAAGTTCAGCTTAAATAGCATCCCCTGGATGATCAATCTTCCTCTTCCACATTGTTATTTTATTTCCTCTCCTGTAATGATCTCTGACACAAAGCCATCTTTAGTTATATATATATATATATATATATATATATATATATATATATATGTGTGTGTGTGTGTGTGTGTGTGTGTGTATTGCTTGTGTTCCTTGACCCAGCTATAATTTCCATAAAGACAGGATTCTATTCTCTTTATTTAACCAGGTCCTGGCAGTTAATAGGTGCTCAATAAATATTTTTAACTTAATGAATGGAACAAAGAATTTTTTGAGAGTGCTTAGGGTTTCTGATGGTTCACAGAGAGTTTGGAGCTATGAAATACAAATCTTTACATCATAGGTCATTGAGTCTGTCTCAGAGACAAAGCAGCAGAAATGGGTTTCCTTACTTGGAGGCTTCCAAGCAGAGCTAGCCTAAGGCACAGGGTACAGCCAGACCCCTGAAGAAAACAAATCTGTGGATGTGCTAATTAGTTACATCTGCCTTGATGCTAGCAGGCAAGCAGAGGGTGAGTCTGCTGAGGGTCTGAGGAGAAAATGGTCCCCAGCTCACTAAAAAGCAACCCTAGGCCTTCCTACAAGCCCCATGGGATTCATTCCCTTGGCAGAGTGACATCAGTGCCTTCAATTGAAAACACCAGACTCAGGGAGATGAGCAATCCACACAAGTGGCAACCACATGTTTCTCCTTAGTGATGGACCTGGCTGGTGACCAATTTCGGAGAAGTGTTATGCAGGCTGGGAACTTGAAAGGCTAGAGCAGCAGCGATCTTCTTTGTGTTTCTCATAACAAATAATAGAACATTGTGAAGAAGCACAGGGGAGAAGGATGCCAAGCAGGGCCCTTGCAAATAAAACCAAGAATCCCTGAAGGTACTGGGGTTAACAAAGGAAAAATGCAGCTGTTGTGAGTGCGGTGTGTGTCCAGATCTTCAGCCTGGCACATGAGGGGATGCCTTCACTTAGCTCTTGCCGTCCCTGAGCAGAGGTGAGACGGATGCAGTTAATAACAAAGACAGTCCCCAATGAAGACAAGTCTAATTACAGCAGGTAAAAAAGTGCAGGGAATGAAAGAGTTTGGTTTCCCCAAGACGTCATTTTATTACCAGTCTGACACGGCAACTTTAAGGGTCATTTCTTTACAGTCACTAAAATACCAAAAACAGTCAGGAAAACAGCACAGAGGCCAGAGCCAAAGCCCCTGGTGTTTCATTTCTGAAAACATTTTCCCACAATGGCAGCTTTTAAAAATTGTTTTTTCCCTTTTAATTAAAGAAACAATTTTGTTTCTCTGGGTATCTGTAAATAGTCAGAAGGATAAAAAGAAAGGTGAGGTGGGAGGCGAGAGATGAAAAAATAAACACATACGGAGTGGGGTAAGGGAAGTGGGAGAGAGAGAGTAACAGAGAACAATGCCAAGATTCAACATCAAGAAAAGGAAAGCCACAAAAACATTAGGGGGAGAGCATTCTTTTGAATTGTGAATTTGTTCAGCCACTATGTTAAATTTTCTTTCTTAGATGCCAATAATCTTCTAAAATGTCTGTCTTTAATGACCAAGCACAATTTAAAAATAAAATGGATGCTACAGATCTTGAATGTCTTTCCTGAAATATTACTTTGTTTCCTACAGAATATTCTGATTAGAATTACCACATGGTTACAAATGAATAAAATGGTGTTTTTCTGAATATGTGCTATAGTCTCACTTTTTGTTAATTCAGTTGGGATTTCAATTAATGTGAAGTCATGAGGATATAGCATGTACAATGTGCCGTGTTCAGAAAGAAGAGGCAAACCATGGGTGAAGCATGTGTGTTTGGAACCATGGATATCCTCAAGATGTTTAGGAGCAACCGCCGAGTTTCTTGTAACCAAAATCTTTGCTTGTTATATCTCTCAATTTCATTTCTTCCTTTATAAAATCCAACATGTTTCCTTTGAGGAAATTTATAATGACATTTGTTGAGTAATGATTAATAACAATTATCAGCATTTAAGTAAAGCTATATACATATATTGTTATATATTAACATCCTGTAGACATAAATGTATATGTATATGCATCAAATTCTCAAAACTGTGTTTTTATTTTTCTTTCAAGTTTAAATGGCTCTGCCAAATGTGGACGTAGAAGTGAGGAATCATCAACACTCCTAGCCGGAAGAGAACCTCAGGCAGTTGTCAGAGGGGAAAGGTGTTAATACCAAAAGAATCAGAGTTTGCTATCTGTAAGATCTCAATGAATCAAGTTCTCAGATATGTTTTCTCTTCTCTCTGATGCTGGTAAATATTTTTGTCCTGTGAAACTCAGCAGTTCATCCTTGATATCAAGGTCCTCTTTTTAGAGAGCATAAATTTGGCTTTGGAAAGCTCTAGAATACTTTTACATTACAAATCTGATCGCTAACCGATATCTCTCCATTCTTAGTCTTTCTAGCTTCCATGATTCTGCACAGTAGGGAAAGAATAATCTTTCTGAAAACAAAAGTGAGATCCTCTCACTGTAAGACTTCAGAATCTAACAGCGGGCTCCCATCATGCTTCAAAACAATCTCCACTTCATTGCCAACCATCCACGAGCCCTAACTGATCTGCCAGTGTGTTCCCCTAACCCAGCCCCAGCTGGATTCACCACCTGCTTGTGCTCAGTTCCCACAGCCTTTTTCTGGGTCAGCTTCCAGGTCGGAGTCTCTGCTCTTCTGCTTCCAGAGGTACTTCCTCTCTTCACCCCTGGATTCTCACTTTAAATGCCACTTCCTCAGAGGGAACTTCATCAAACTTTCTTCATTACTGTGTCCTTCTCTAGTGATTCCTCCAATCGCACTCGTTTCAGACTGCAATTTTCTTATTTAGTAATGCATTTTCTTTGTGTCATCTACCTTTCCCAGAAAACCACTACCTAAAACAAACTTGCCCATTCTGTTCACTTCTATATTTTGGGAACTGCATAGCACTTGATATTGAGCAAATGTTCAAAGAATAAATTAATGACTGAATGAAGAGAAAACTCTGCTGTTTGTTTATGAAATCATTGAACTGTCAAATAAAAGTAGACTCTACAGGGTTAGACTTTCTGATTTTTGACCATATACTACAGATAGAGCCTGAAAGGGAATTTTATATTTTCAGTGGAGAAATTTAAAAATATTTAACCTTAGACCTTTCCCTAATTTATGCAAGCTTTTGTGCTTGAATTTCTTTTATAGCATAAATGTATTTGTCTATGGATTTATGAATGACTATATCTTGACTCTATAAACACAGGCATCTGAAGAACTATAATAAAACTACTTTTAAACCTGGAACTACTCATCAATGTTATTGGTATATAAATGGTTCATTAACAGACTTAGAACCCAGCTCTTTGCAGAGAATATTACTGATAACCTTAGTGAATGAAAATATCAATGTTACTCAGATATTTCTGATACAAAATTTTCATAGATTTTAGGATGTATAAGATATATAAGGCATTACTTGCAAATTTTTAAATGTTATGAAAAGTTTTCTTGGTTATATTGAACTTTTGATGAATTTTTGAGTACCTATATTCAAGAGGAGGTTTGAATTATACAATTGTCTTTTAATGCCAGTTAGAGGGCTCAGCTGAAGTTCCTAGGTCTCTTTAAGATAGAGGTTGATCGCCAGAAAACAAGTCACCCAATGAGAGGGTTGGAACCAGACCTCTTGTGACAAAAAGTGGATGGTCTGAAGATTGAGTTGACAAAAAATCTCTATCATTTCTTCATAGATTTAGATTTATTTCCCTTTGCGTTTTTTCTTATAATCATAATCATAGTATAACATCTCTCTCTTTCTTAGTTCAATGTGTCATTCTAGTAGATTATCAAACATGAGGATTCTAGGGAACTCCAAAAACTTCATGTTCACTCAGATAGAAGGGTGGGTGGCCAGGGGAACCCCAAAGTGAAAAGTAAGGGCAGTCATGCATAGAGCCAAGTCTTTAACTTGTCATGTTGCATGCTGACCCCATGTGATCAGATTAGCAAATGAGCTCTGCTGCTGGACAATCAGTTTCGATGAAATAAAATAGTTGTTTGTCTCTTTGGTATTGTGGAATTCATTAAATATCCCAGTTCCTTCATTGTTTATATTTGTAAGAAAATTTGTGCTTTCTATAGTATCCCTGACATTGTATAAAGAGGTATTCAAGGTTGTTAGTTTTTATTTAAGTAGATTGAAATCGTGTTCTCTGAGCAATTTTTATTCATTATTTTGGATTGAGTAAATTTTATTGAACACTTGGTAAAAGCCAGGTGCTGTGCAAGAACTTGGGTATTAGGATACATCAGTAAATAACACAGTAAGAATCGCTTCTCGGCCTTTTGGCTAAGATCAAGTGTAATAAGACAGTAAGAGTTCCTGCCAATATGGAGTTTGCTGCCTGTTTACATGGACCAAGACACACTGAGAGTAAATGTGTGTCCTGTCATCTTTCCTGTGTGCTGTTTTCCTTTCCTCAGTGATTCATACTAAACACAGTTATGGTTGCTTCTCCTCTGTTTTATGAGATATCACTAACACAGTGTTTCCTTTTTTAAAAAAATAGATTTTACTATTCATTTGGGGGCAATATAGGGGTAATATGACACAGTTCCAAACAATTTAACTCAACAATCAGACATCACACTTTCCATTTTCATTTGTTTCAGATTTAATTATTTAAATGAAAGATAGAGTTACAGAGAACAAAAAAGAAGAATGAGACACACACACACACACAGAGACAGAGGTGAGAGAGAGGGGAGAGAGAGGGGAGAGAGAGGGGAGAGAGAGGGGAGAGAGAGTGGGTGGGGGAGACAGAGAGAGAGAGAGACCGAAAGAGAGAGAATTGCGGCAGTTGACTCACTTCTTAATGGCCACAATGGTCAGGACTGGTACAGGCCAAAATCAGGGACTGTAATATGGGTGGAAGGTGCCCAAACATTTTGTTCATCTTTCTCTGTGTTTCCATGTGCATTAGCAGGGAGCTGGATAGGAAGTGGATCAGCCAAAACTTGAACTGGTGTCCAAAAGGTATGCTCATATCTCGGGAGTAGCTGAACTTGCTTTGTCACAATGCTGGCCTAAAAAAAATCATACCTCCTATAATTCCCAGCTCATCATCTCTATAGAGTCCACCTTGCACCACCGTTCCCAAATCCCCACCATGCCAACTCTTTTCCATTTTTCTTACCCAATTTTAAAATCTATACTAATTTATTCTAAAGAGTTTCTTTCTGTCCCAATTTCTTACTCTCAGACAATGCCCAAAGAATGTGGAAACCTATGTATAACCAACAGGTTTCTTAAATATATCCCTATAAAAATAGCAAACTTCATCCTGTAACATCTCTTTCCCCATTGTTAATTTTTAGAAAAATGTGATGAATGACAAAAAAAAAAATCATAGTTTCAAAAATACATTGCAAATGTTAATGCTAAGGATTTAATTTTTCTTAAGCACTTTTCCTTTTTGATTATAGCATTGTTGAATACTTTGTCCCACATGAATGAAGATGATTTATAGTATGTGTAGTTTAATATTTATAAAACATAATTAATCATGTGAGCAAATATGGCTTTCACTGATTTTTCCTTTTACTGAATCATATACATATAGATAGATAGATAGATAGATATCTTAAACCCCGATTATTCATCTATTATCTATCTGTATTATATATATGTACATCTATGTGTGTGTTTATGTTTATATATGTTATATTATGTGTGGTAAACATGATAATGCAAAAACAATAGAAAAATGTCTGTAACATAGCTTCATGCCATTGCTTGTCTCAGTTTAAGCATGGGTTTTTATCTATATGCAGCATCAGCTAACCACTATTTTTTCCTCCAAGAGACCAGTCAAATAAATGATCAGGATATTTATGTTTTGGGAGTAAACTATCATTTGCTGTAGTTGACTAATTAATTTTGTGTAACGTAGAAATGTCTTTTGCTTTAATATTCTTTCTCCCAAGTACCCTTCCTGTTGAGATGACGTCAAAGGACTTTGCCATGTGGACAGACCCATAAATCTACTTAGTTTCAAACTGAGATGAAGATCTCCAAACTCAAATTCGGTATAGGTCATGAACAGTGCAATGAATCACGTTCTCCAAAGGCATTTGACCCGACTGCAAATTATTTCCATGTTTTGTAAATGCAACAGACTATATAAAAATGGTCTTTTTGCTTATAATCCCACAGAAATGACGTATGTCCATCCTGAACATGTGTTTCTGTAGAATACTGGATTGTGATTTAGATATTATCTCCCACACTGCATGGAACCTGTTTTTATCTCACCTGTATTAACAACTCTATGGTAATCTTTCAAGAATTCTTTTTAATGTGCCTACTGTGTGTTAGGCACATAAATAGGAAAACTCAGAAGATAGAGTTATCATTAGCTGTTCAGTAGTCAGTGAAATACAAAGGGAGCCTTCAATTTATGTTTAGGCATTCTCTTCTCTTGTTGGAAACAGCTGAGTAGTCCACAGTCTCCTTATACTTCCTTTCTGGCATGATACTTTTAACAGAATTCACTGCCAGACACTGGTAAGCTATTATCACACAAAATACACAATTTTAAAGGGTATTAAGTTCCTGTTTTTAAGGAAAACATACAGGATAGAAATTGAGAGGGGGACGATTTGGCATCAATTCAGGTTTTAATGCCAAAATATGAAATACTTTAAGCAGCCCAAAATAAGCCAGTGTAAAAGCCGCCTGTCAGAATAGGAGTTATGCTTGTGTTTTAAAGATATAAAATTAACTTTTGAATGTTTTATTCTGCACAGACCACCACAAAAGCTGCAAGCAGCTGTGGAGACAATGCCAAATGAAATGATGTTGGAGGCAGATTGTCAGATCTTTGCAAAATAGTTTTGATTTATTGAAGTTAATTTTTAGCTATATCTAATCTTCTGGTTAATGTACAAATGGGGACAAGATGTCATTTTCCCACCACTGTTTTCTATTCATGCATTTTAAATGTACTGAATGGCAGAGAATCTTTGAGTGAATGAGCTTTCTCGACTTTGCTATATATATTTTAAA
The DNA here is from genome assembly GCF_030435755.1 of Ochotona princeps. NCBI lineage: Eukaryota > Metazoa > Chordata > Mammalia > Lagomorpha > Ochotonidae > Ochotona > Ochotona princeps. Next base: position 45,065,343 of record NC_080836.1, read on the forward strand.
TTTATTTATTTTTTTTGAAAGTCAGATTTACAGGGAGAAGGAGAGACAGTGAAGAAGGATCTTCTGTCTGCTGATTCACTCCTCAAGTGACCGCAGCCACTGTAGTTGAACCGATCCTAACTTAGGAGCCAAGAGCTTCTTCTGGGACTCCCATGTGCGTGTAGGGTCCCAAGGCTTTGTGCCATCCTCAACGACTTTCCCAGGCCACAAACAGGGAGTTGAATGGGATGTGGAGCAGCTGGGATTATAACCAGCACTCATTCGGATCCCAGCAGATGCAAGACAAGTATTTAACCACTAGACCATCGTGCTGGGACCTGGGATGTAATTTTCTATTGATCAGTTAAAATAAAGCATGAATTAGATGGTACAAAACATTATCCCACTATTTCAGCTTTAGAAAACAATATATTATTTATTTCTTCTTTTAAATTTTTATTTTAAAAATTTGTTATACAACTTTGTATAGTCTGGGATTCTCCTCTCCCTATTTTCCACCCCCATAACTGATTTTTCCCATAATGTCACAGCTCTTCATAAGGAGTCACAATTCCACCAGTCTGCTATTTAAGTGTGCCCCAACATTGCTGTTATTTATTTCTACATTAATCAATTCACAGGAGTCATGATTCTTAGCAAATAAAATATGACTTGGACTGGATTTCTGAGGGCACTCAAAAATCAGAGCAAACCCCATCTTGCTTTAGTTCCTAGCTCTGAAAGTGAAAGTGCTTTAAAAGTTCTACAGCTTAAACGCATGCAAAACTGAAAACAACTGGGCTATTATTATGTGAGCCATTCATTGGCTGAGTCATGTTAAGTAAAAGCTTGGACACTTTTGGGATTCAGGTTTCTACTTGAGAGTAAAGTGGCTCAGGGAAATTTACATGTGTGCTCCAGGGAGGTCCAGAATAAAAATTCATACAGATTACAGGATTGGAAGATGACGTGCCCTAACCCCTTTCATTCTATGCAGATCTGCTGTTTTGGAGCCATTTATCTGAATTTCCAAGTAAGAGTTTGCTTGAGTAGTGTCATTTTTGTCTTGAAACAAACCAAATCAAACCAAAACCCCACTACAACAACTACTAAGATGAATTCTTTCTCACACTCTCCTTCTTTGCACTCCCACTCCTATATCCACTTTGAGTTGCCAGTTTCCAAACAATTCAACTTTACTTGCTTTCTGGCAAAAGACTGAAACTGTGCAAAATTAAACTGAGTAGGTGGGTTTCCCTGAAGACATGATCCAGATTTCACTTGCACAGGAAGTCATGAAAAGCTGTCCAACTGTTGGAAAAGAATTGCTAAATGCATTAAGATGATTTTAGAGATTTTATAGTGGCTTATTTTTAGTCTACATTAGTAAATTTCCCTCTCTCTATCCTTCTTGCTCTTTCTTTCTGGCATATCAGCCCCCACTAATGTCAAGTTTTGCTGTGATATCTTTGTGAAATAGATCACACTGAAACCTTTTTTTCCAGATCTCATAGTGATGCAGAACATTTGTATGGCCATTTGCCTAGCCATGTACACGCTAAAAAAATGCATTTTTTGCTGTAAGCACTATTGATAACAGTTTCCCTGCTACAGATACAGGGCCCATTTTCCAACCCTGTCTTCCAGCTTTCTAAAACAGGCACTACTGATGAATCTCTATCATTGAGGTAGTGTCATGACCCTGAAATTTCCTGATTTTATTCTTTCTTCATCGAGTATTTATCTTTCTTTTAGTGTAGAAAATAACTGATGATTTTAGTCCGTTTATTTACTGTTGTATCCTTTGGTCACAGGTTACTCTGTCTCTAGGCTTCCTGTTATTGCTTTGTAGGACTCTACCTTCGTGTAGATCATAGGGCCACACTCTAGACCTATCTTCTTATGAACACTGCAACAGACTCAAGGATCTCTTCACATAGTTGTTTCACTGACACATCCAATTCATCCGCCTTGGGCTAAATTATGTTTCTGTGTATGCCTCCCCTACCCGGTTCTTTCATTTGATCTATTTAGCCTTAGCAGTGATTCTATAGATATTCAAGTGTATCTTGTTCTCAGGAAAGGGGATTTTTAGATGTTTTCCTCCAAAAGATACTACAACTCTTCTTTAAATTTAACCTATCAGCCCCTCCCTCCTTAATTTAAGTAGGCCAATTTGGTGGCTTAACACTGAAATTGAGAATCAAGGAGGTTTCCATCTGGCTACTTTTTAATGCTCATTGTGGTGCATTTGTTTTCATGTGGCTTTTCTCTTCAAAAACAACATAGTGGTCTTCAATGGAAAAACGTGTGCATTGTTTCTTTGAATTCCATTACGGAAAAAAAATCAGCATCAGAAGAGGGACTGGTTTCTCCTGTGTGCATCTAACAAAAAGTAAGAAAACTTTCCTCAAAAGCTATCTTTTGTTGTATTATTTAGAAATGAATCGCACTCCAATTCTGAATTAATTTTGGAAAAGGGGAATGGAGTTCTGTGATTGTCTCAGACTGATCAGAATTTATCTGTAAGTTCTGGGAAATACTTGAACACTTGAATAAACTATGGACCCTGTCAGCAGAGAAGGAATAAAGCTTCCAGGGAGGAAGGTACAAAACCCATTTTGCTTGTGCTGTACATAACCAAGACACTGTCCATTAATTACTATCTTAAGTCCTACTTCATTTAAAACATAGATATAAACCTTAACTGGTTTCATTCCAAACTTTGCCTTGGCCCTCTGCCTCTCCATAGTTTCTACAGATCAATGTAGGAAAACTGTTTTTGATTTTTTAAAAAATGCGTAAGAACATACCTATCATTATACCCTGGAAGTGATTATCAGGGTGCAGAAGCAAAGCACATGAAGGGCTTTCTGAATAAATTTTAGAGAAGCACTGACTCGCATTTTGAAAGTGGCCCCTTGAATTCTGTGCCAAGCAGATCTCAGTTTCCTCACCGTAGTGCAGGCCGAAGTAGCTTTATTAGAATGGAGGCCTTAGTCTATAGCGGACAATAGGTTTTTAAATATTTGGAACTGGTCTCAAGACAATTGTTATTCAACCTACATTTTTTTCTATGAAACTACTTTAAAATAATTTCAAATCTTGGAAAGACCACCAAGGCACTGAGCATATAACAAAACATGGCAATAGCATTTTTCAGACAGCAAAACTTGGTTATGAGATGATTTTAAAAAATATTTTCCTCTTGAAGTCTTGACATGATCAGCACTGGATGTGACCCAATGATGGAATGAAGAACATGAATGAAGGACTGTTTCCTTAGCAACAGGAACCATATGCTTTCTTTGAAACAATAAACCAAAAAGAAACCATTCCTCTCCATTTTTCTTTCCATCAATTTGCTGGTTTAAAGAATAGAGGTAGAAAATTTCAATGCTTAGTCAACCAATAGTTATTGAAGACCTACTACATGCACAGCAACAATTAAGTGCATTTTTTACTATTTAGATTAAGGCTTTTTTTTTAAACCTTTTATCTGCCAGATACATTGTTAAATGTGTGAGTCCTCCTGGAAGGAAGATAACTACTAAAATAACACACCTTTCCTCTGGTTGCATATAAACACCACCTGAGCAGCTTTTATAAAACAAAGAAGCTTGAGCTTCAACGGAACATGACCCAGTTGTTCTCACACAGTGTTAGTACTTTTTTTCCAAGTACCTCAGGTGACCGTAATGTGCAGGAAGGATTGAGAAGCACAACCCTAAGAAAATTTATGGCATGGATAAATCAGCCCAACAATTTGAATTACATCAGTAGGAGATTAGAGTTTATAGAAAAATTCACAGGGTGTAGTTCAAATTTTTCCTTGACTTATGGCTTTCCAGGACAAGATTTCAGCAAACTAGTAAATCAGGGTTCCCAATTAGTCGATCTTTATGTCTAACTTGGCTTTTTGGAGAGAAAAAGAGCTGATGAGATGATTGCAGCTGTGAGCAAACAGGCTTCTAGAAACTAAGAGAAGTACAAATCCAGAAGCTTTGTGTTAGCCATTTTCCACTGGAATGTGGGCCCCCCCAGGCCTCAGAGATCAGTGGCCTAGGTCTCCCATCTGGTCCTTTCTGCAAAGGTAGGGGCTCACAGGGGCTGTCTGTTCTGCCTGAGGTTATGTTTAAGGAAGTGCAAGAATTTGAGGAAGAGTTCATCTTCTAGTCCATTCCATAGTTTGGGCCATACTTTAAATGGAAACAGACAACATTCTAATTCTCAACGTCTTTTTCAAAAAGTTATCTAGCAATAAAAGACAAAAGCTACTACCTCCTTCAACTGTTCAAATGTTAGGCAACTGATCTGTTTTAGCAAGCCTTTTTAGAACCATTTAATTATCACTGTCCCTTTCAAATGAGTTTAATGGAAGGCCTACTGTGTTAGGTTGGGTTAAGTGATGAATTTATAAATGTAAAAAAGCACATTGATTTTACTGGTAGGTGCTACAAAATCTAGGTAGGGAGACAATGGACAGATAGTTAAATACATTTCGGGTAATGATAATTCAAGGATCATGAAAACCCCAAGAAACATGACATGTAATAGAATTGGAGGGTAGAACTAGAAAATAAAAATTTAGCTAAAGCTTCAAAAAAATCAGGAAAGATAATAAACCAATTTTACATAATATTATGAGATAAGTCCCTAAAAAGAAAACCAAACAGGTGAAAAAATATGAGTATTGCAGATAAATGGTATTAAACCTATAGTACTAAGAACAGTGTGGGTAAGAGGATGAAACATGACTTGACTAGAGAATTTAGCTTCTATTTTTTTAACTGAGTTTGTAGTTAGTGGGAAATGCAAATTCTGGTGATAACAAAAGTAACAATGGTAATGAACTAATATTGATAAGAGTTAAACTTGTCACTGTTCCTAAAGGACTGCACTACTGTGATAATGGGGGGGGGGGGAGTTGCAGGAAGGAGGAGAGAAAGGGAGAAGAAAGAATGCTTAGACTGATAAAACTATTCATAATAACAATAAATTTTTAAAAAGAAAAAAAAGTAACCTTCAGGTGATCCAGATACCTTCCACCAAATTGTGGTTCTTGAATAGCGGTATTATCCTCATATAGAAACTTTTTACAAATATAGCACCTATCCATAACTATTACATTACAACCTGCAGCTTAGAAATACTCCAAGGAGAGATGTGTGCACTGAGAAAGTTTAAGGCAGGGGCAGATGTTTGGAGTATAGTTAACACATTGAATATGATACCAACAATCCACACCAGAATGCCTGAGTTTGATTCCCAGCTCCTATGCCTGGTTTAAGCTTCCTGCTAAAGGTAATAACCGCACTGATTGAGTTATTTCCACCCTCTGGAAAAACTTGAGTCCTGTTCCTAGCTCTGGGTTCTGCCTGACCTAGCTGAAGCTACTTCAGAAACTTGGGGATTAAACTAGCATACAGAAACACATGTTCTCTTTATCAACCCAACTTAAATAAATATAATTTTTTTAAGTTTGGGAGGTAATGAAATAAACATGCTAGATAATTTACATGGATTGCCTTCTTAAAATAGTATAACCTTACATTAATGGGGGAAATAAATTTGAATCCAAATTGCATAACTGAAGATCTGGAAGCTTCACAAAGTATGCAATTTGTTCAAGGCAATTCACATAGGCAACTGATGGAGCTGTTTGAACCACATTAGATTGATTTTCAACTCAATGCTCTATTTATCTCTAAATAAAATAATCCTTAAAATTATGACAAGAAACAATGCTTCATAGCTCAGTATTTTAAAAAATGATTTCATTTATCCCGTGACTCAGGAAGCAAAAGCAAGTCTTCTTTATATTCAACAACCACATATATTTAGCTGCATTGTCTCACTTTAGAAGTTAGCTTAGACACCAAAGACTGTGGAATATACCAAAGGTCCCTGGAGCCTGTGAGAGTCAATGTAGTCAGTGGATTCTGCCCTGAAACCTCACCAGTGTTCTTGAGAAGTTAAGACTTTGCTAAATCTTCCACAATCATCAACATCATATACTGAAACTTACTGACTACTGGAATCCTTGAGCTATGCTGGATTTACCTTACTTAATACATGGAAAGGTTCAGCTTCCTTCTACAGCCTATTGCGTTAGCAGCAGATAAAGTATACCATCTGAACTGATAATTCAGTAGTCTACCAGCTGTCAGGATGGAAGTGGATTCTGCAGAACTCATCCTGTGCTAAGTGAAAATAAATTCAAATAATTGTTCAGCTAGTTTCAATCAGCTGAGGAATAAATTCTTCCAGCTAAAATCAAAGCAAAGTATTTTTCAAAAATATCTTTCTAATCAATAGTACACTCTTTATATTTTGTTTTCCTGAGGTCTTTTCAAATTCAAGCAGTGACATGAAGGAAAAATACATCAAATTCATTTGTTTGCTTTTAAATAGACAAGGTAGCCCTCACCCTGTTTGGGTAACTGCTTTCAAGTTGGTTTGTAACAGCAATTTAAAAGAAATATGACTGTAATCAAAAAAGAGACATGACAAAATCCCATAATAAAAGAATTATTTTTTTTACTCCTTCATAAGCTTTGAGGAGTTTAGGCTGGACATTATAAGTAATCTTTGGAGACAACACTGGCCAGTTCTACACTGAAACTGTAGAAAACCCTTTTTCATTATAATTACGATCTATATTTCATATTTATCTCCTACTTATTTGTTTGCTGCTAACATTCATGAAGTTGTAGGATGGCTTTGGAGTGATGCCAGATTATATTAAATTGTCTTGCTTCTTCAAGGGTGGAAGAGGCCACTTAGATTTTTATATGGCTACAACAGGTGTATTCATTGTATATGTGGCTGAGTAGGCAAGTAGACTGCATTTTTTCTCTTTGCCTTTTAAGAGGAAAGTAACATGAGAATGGCACTAAGAGTTATCAAGTTTTCAGAGAAGTGACCTGATGTGTGTGGGAAGAAGTTGTAGAAGTGTAGTACTTTAGAATTTATACTTCTATTCTTGTGTAATAACATAGAATGCCAGCTTTCAAAAAAAGGAAATACAGAGTATATACAGCAACTGTGGCAAACTTGTGTTGACCTAAATATCTTGTAATGGCTGTGGTGAGTTGTATTGTTGACTTCCAACCATTTCAGGACCCTGTGGATACCAGTTCAGGGATGGATGAGTGACCTTTGCCCGTTGTAGATGGAGGGGAAGTCCAGAATGGTTAACCACATTCCAGATAAGTTGCAGTTTGAGACCTACACCCTTGCTCCTTAGAGTATCACTTATTATGGTATATGATTTCTTTTTCCAAAAAGCCTTTGCACTGTTATTCACGGAATGCTCTTATCATTCTCTGTATTAATCAGTCAGGAAGTCATCAGTGGCTTCTGAAGTAGCACAATCAAAAGAGTTACTTCTTTCAATTGGCTTGTACCTAGGAAGGTTTTGAAAACTTTCATGTACCTATCATTGTTCAGAACCCTACATTTCTATCATTTTCATGAAAAAGAGAAACTAATTTTTCAAGAAACACAAGTAAATCATTTAGATGATCCAATTTGGAATCAAGTACATCTCCTTCCAGCTGCAGTGATATGAACATTCAATTAATGTCAGACATGTGTGCAGGTTGCAGCGGGAAGGGTTTTGGATACAGTCAAAGCGTAAAGTAGCAATAGGTATCCTGAAAAAGAGAAATCAGGGTGAGCTCTGAGTACCAGCAGGATGAAATATGTGGCAGGGTCTGATAATGGAGAGAGTGTTGGCTAATGGATTAGAATTCAGGAACAAGTACAGTTCATTTAAATCATATAGCTCTTTCAAACTTTCATTTCTACTTATCTGATCATACTGTTAGATATCCTGCAATTTTTGATCAACAACAAAAATTCCAGATATTTTGTGTTTTTTGCTGTGATTGCATCCTTCATCAAGCATACCTATCTCTAATGATGTGCTGGCTTATGTAACAAATAAGTCACAATGTCTCAATCCATTCATTGTTTTCCACAACACTTAAAATTCAAGTCACAGTGGAGAGAAGGTACTCATAGCTTTTCTAACATCTTGTTGTTCTGATTTCAGACTCATGGCCACATATTACTACAAGAGAGTTTCAGATATGTAGTCTAGCTGTTTTCAGAAGCAAATTGAACAAGTTGTACATCAGGCAAATTTGCATCAAGATACAAATCTTTGATGTAACCAGCTAATCAAGTATATTACTGCTCATGAGGGGATCTTTAAAAATTTCATAGAGAATGCAAATGATGAGAATACTATACATGGTAAAATTTATCTTGCACCAAAATGCATCTGTCACTTAATTCCATTTCTCCAAAACTTTTTGAGTACCTCATATTATAACAGCCTATTATGTCCTATCAAGATAATTTTGCGAATTTTACTTGATTTTGTCTATCCAATTTTGTCCATTTTCTTAATTTATGTTGCAATGCCACAACCCCAGCTGCTTGACTTGTGAAAAACTTAGTGATTAATTTTATTTTGCTTTATCAAGCATGTAATATGACTGCAAGACAATGAAAATCATAGCATATGACACCTGTGCAACTCTGCAAATGCCTCATAGTATCGCATTTTTCAGTTACACTCTCAAAGACCCTCTAAGTATCCCGATATTGTGCTAAAATTGGCAGTTCAAACTTGACTTCCAAAAACAACTCCAACAACAGTTTGTTTGAGTGATGTCCGCTCTAATTAGGAACAACATAAAGGTAGTATAAAAGTTGATTAGAATACAAATGAATTTGCAACCCATTTCTCATTTCCTTTTTCATTTACTCCATTTATTCTCCTCCAATGCATTTTCCATCATCATATCTTAGAAATAGACCCCTGAGGAAAGAAAGCCCTGTGTACTGACAAATGGCCTAAAACTGGAATGTCCTGAGAATGAAATTCAAAGACTGACACTGTGATAATGCTCCTGTTTTGTTTGACTCGTGTGCATGGATGTGATTTTGAAGGAGTCCACAACCTTTCAAGAACAATCCATTAATAATTTTCCATTTGATTCATCTCAGTCCTTCCTATATACTACATATGTGCCATATCCAGATGGGAACATTTAGATGGTGTAGGGCATCACAGAACAGGATTTGTTGTGATACATAGCTTTGGAAAAGTAAAAAAATGACTAAATGTTGTGGTAAGAAAGTACTGGCAATTACTCTTCTGACAGTAATAGGATAAATCAGTTTTGAGTTTGTACTGCACTGACAATATGCCTAGGCTAATACAAATCTGTAACAATGGAATTTAACAATTTTTTATGAATATAAAATTATTTTGGAACATTGAAAATATGTTCTACCAATTAATTTTTTCATTCTTTGATATATTTATTTATTGGAAGATAAAACTGAGCTTTTTCATTTGATCACTTGACCTATATTCATTCTCTAGAGTTCCTTTAAAAATGACCCTGCACAGGGCCAGCGGCGTGGTCTAGTGGTCAAAGTCCTCGCCTTGAACGCCCCGGGATCCCATATGGGCGCTGGTTCTAATCCCGGCAGCTCCCTGCTTGTGGCCTGGGAAAGCAGTTGAGGACGGCCCAAACCCTTGGGACACTGCACCTGCGTGGGAGACCCAGAGGAGGTTCCAGGTTCCCGGCTTCAGATTGGCGTGCACCGTCCGTTGTGGCTCACTTGGGGAGTGACTCATCGGAGGGAAGATCTTCCTCTCTGTCTCTCCTCCTCTCTGTATATCTGACTTTGTAATAAAAATAAGTAAATCTTAAAAAAAATGACCCTGCACTTTGTAATCCTCAGCTGAAATCTAAGTGTGTGTACACTAGAGATTTACAACATACATCAGAAACTTGCTTTATTTAAAAATTCTGATGGCTTGATTCTGATAAGTGAAACTTAAAACATCAAGTACTTGTATAATGGATATTAAAAATACATTTTTATTTTAGAGTTAACTTCAGCTATATGTTCTGATTTGCTTCCACTTAGAACATACATCTACTATTTTGCAAAAGAAAATCGATCTCCAGAAAACTACAAGAACACTGTCTTCAAAACAGTTTTCTTTGTTTTTTCTTTTAGCATGAAGCACTTCTTCCCAACCCCCGCCCCACCTGCCAGCATTGAGAACACCTGGCAGGGTTTATATTTAGACAATATTTGGATCTCAGAAAACTGGAATCGTTTCTAGACTTTGCAAATTTTATTTATTTGCTTGAGAACTGAGTTAGAAGTTAGAATGCTGCTTAAATTGCTTTTGGCCATTTTTCTTCTGGGTGTTTCCAGCAATTTAAACAATTAGAAGATTGGATATCAAGCAGCATTTATCTAAGTATTTTAAAACTGTGCCAAAATAAAAGCTAATCATTTTGTAATCATTTTGTAATCAGTATGCATAGAAGAGAAGAAGCAGCAGTAAAGCAGTTGCTGCATGTTTGCTGACAAAATATTTAATCCAAACATTTAATTTCAATCTGCCACTGTTCTCAGTCAGTATAATTACTTTAAGCAAATACCATGAAGGAAAAATGGTCCAGCCACTGAAATGTAAATAATACAATATAATCATCACTACACTTATATTCATATACTATAATTTATTTGGATAAATTTCATAATCATGGGTGTAATAGATGCTTAAATTATTGTAAACATGCAGATCTAGATCAAATTCATGGGAGCCAGTTTATTCTTTCTTGTTGGCTACACATACTTGAAATACAGAGCTGCTGAACAGGACAAGCTATGTGGACCTACTTGTGATATTAATACAATAAGCAAAATTTATTATACATTTTTGTCGCTAAATAAAGGTTAAACCAAGTATATCATCTGTAGCGATTAACAAGATTATTATCCGCAGTTATACACTTGTGGAATATGTTAAATACATATTTAAAATGATAAACATATTTAAAGTGTCTGGAAAGACATATGTATATTTATGGTAAATATGTTTAACTTAAGTATTGAACTACTAAAAATTAACCAATTTAGTTGGTGACTCAAAAGAGGTAATCACCAAGAACAATATTAACTGATTTTTAGGAAATATTTATTGATTTTAATTTACTTGAAATGTGGAGGAGTAGAGTACATGAGAAAGAGGATGAGATCTTCCATCTGCCTTTTCATTTCCTGAATGCATGCCACGTCTTTAGCTGGGCCAGCACCGAGACAGGAAGTAGAAACTCCACTCAAGACCCCAAAATGGGAAATAATTAATACGTGGGTCATACTCTTCTGCCTGTCAGGAATATTAGCAAAGACTGAGTCACCAACAGAGGAGTAGACTGGTGTTCAATATCAGACACTAACACTTGTATATCAAGTGGTGGTTTAATATGCTATGCCACAAGACTCATTCAGAACTTATTTTTAAAAAAGAATGGTGTATCAATATATTCTGTATATAATATATGCAATGTGTATATTGCATATATGTGAAAATAAACTATGCGAGATAAACTGTTTTCTGGACATTTATGAATTGACTTCTAGCAAGTGAAGTTACAGGTGGTTATCATCATGATGCTCAGTCAGCTCTCGAGCACTTTTGCTGATGTTGCATCCTCATGCAACATGAGTTGCAAGCAGTACTTATATTCTTGGGAAGCAGTACTTATATTCTTGTTGATGAGGAAGCCAATTTTTTGTTACTGTTTGACCCAGACTTTGAGGTAGAGCTCTGAACTGTTTGACCCAGACTTGAGGTAGAGCTCTGAACCAATCAGATAATTCCCTGTAAACTAAGTTATCATTGAAGAAATAATTCCTTAGTAAAATTACTATGATATATTTAAAATTTTAATAGCCATTTTAAATTATGATATCTGGGATTTTCACAAAATAGAGTAGGTGCATGGAAATAAATATTTTAGATGAAGCATTGTTCATGTGCTGATAATCAGGAAAGATATGACTGGATGCATAATGTATGTATTTATGTATGTATTTACATCTTTTGAAGGTCAGCTAGAGAGAAAGCCGCCAAATAGAAACAGACCATGTGTTCTTTCATTCTCCAAATGCCTACAACAGATGGGGCTGGGCCAGGAACAAACTAGGAACCAAGAACTTAATTCAGGCTTCCCAAAGGGGTGGGAAGCAAACTGTATTTGAGCTGTCACCCTTCAGGTGCATTAGCGGTGAGCTGCATCAGAAGTAGAGGCAGAAGCAGAACTTGATCCCAGTCACTCTGATAAGCGATATAGGCATCCCAGGCAGCAACTGAACCCCCTGTACCTAGGGCACAATCTTTTGAGTGGCAACTTCACTGCTCCCAAAACACCTGCTCAGGGATGTATTAATAAGAAATATAGTATTTTCTGTATTTAATACTTTTAAGTCAAAAGCATGAAAAAAAAAATCTATTCTTACAGCTAATATCATCTGTAAGCCCCTTTGACACAGGAGCCCTTCTTTCCCAATGAGTATCTGCTGGCACAGCAGTGCTTCCAGTATCTCCTAACAATACTTGCCTCTTTTTGTTTTTCTTCTCTTTGTAAGGTTTAGAAATTAACAAAATTGTCTGGATCAATGCTTTGCCATGTGGTGTATAAATGATAGAAACTTAATTTTTCTCAGTATGGGCATTGGGAGATAGTATTTTAGGGACTAATGTTACGATTTTATGATCTTTGTGCTTTATCATACTTGAAGAAACTGAGCAATAAGACTTTAAAAATTGGGCCTGTTATGTCAGCTTCTCAAAATAACTTCAATGTTTTTGTCATTATAAAGCACAATAACGTATCAGAAAGCATTTTTTCCATGTTTTTTTTTTTTAATAAAGTTGTTCTCATGAGCACACAGCAAAAATTTATGTCACATTGCCTGTTGGCTAGCACAAAGGAGACTCAGAGATTAGTATCTAACATTTGCTGATTTTGCCTTCAAAGCGATGTCTATAAGAGGATCACACAGTCGAGGTTGTGTTCCCACCAAGTTTCAGTAAACGGCCCTAATCTATTTTGCGTTTCAGTTAGTACTGCCACAGTAATCTTGGGTCCAAACAGGCACAAGGCATACATTTTATATAAATTTTATATACATTTAATATAAATATTTAGAGTAGTTCTCTGGGGTTAGCTAATTTGAACTGGTTAGCTGCCTATTGGAGTTGGTTTGGTTGATCTTGGCTGGGATGCTCATAAGCTGGTTTGTTTTGATAGCACTGACTCATCGTTCAGCTTCCTATGTGTCACTTTTCAAGAAAGTTCTTCCTGATTTTCTTTGTTAGAACCAATCATACTAGTATATTCTCACCATAATGTAAATAATCGTTTGGTAGAATTGTCCTAATTGAAGTTTGACATTAGTAAGTGCAAACTTTTAAATAAAATAAATTTTGAAAAAATGTATAAGTACAGAGGAATTCTAGATGACTATTTCATTTGACTTTGGATTTAGTCACAAGAAGTTGAGCAGTGCAGTTTCTCAGTTTCTGTGATTATTTCTTAACATTTACTTCTTGTTTGCACTCTATATATTTTTCCTATTTCAATGAGATTATCTGGTATTGTATCATTTTAAAATTTTCTTTATAAAGATATTGACATTTTGAATATTTTAAAAATAATTATATTTCCTCTTTTTTAAATTTTCTAGCCTTTTAGATACATAATCTTTAAATTTTTCAAAAGTTAATGCTCTCTTACAATGTGTTTTCCTCTTGTTGTGTTGTAGTTATATCAAGTAAATGAAGATCCATGCTGTTCTCACTGTTATTTAGTGTTGTCAGCACGCATCATTTTGCTTCATTTATTTTGTTTAGTTGAATGCCTTCTGTATTTAGGATCATAAATTCTGCCTGCCTCTGTGTGTGTGTGTGTGTGTGTGTGTGTGTATTCCTGGTAGGATTTTGTGCATCTGTTTATATACGATTACTCAGATCTCTTTCTTTTAGGATTGTCATTGAGCACAGAATTTTTTTTCAAGAAAATTTGAAAAGTCTACTAAAAGATAATGTGGTAGGCAGGAAGGTGAGACCACTGGCCAGATCAGTCACATATAGAACTTATACCCAGGAGAGCAGTTTATCTGCCTGCCTCTGGATGGCACACTTTTGGAATTCACTGTAGCATACATGTAACATAGTTGTTAGAAGTTGTTAAGCTCCATGACCACTTAACTTGTGCTTTGAAGCCTGCTGTGTCAGGTTACACATACATATAAACACACATTCACAGAGAGGAGAGAAAAAGAGAGAACTTGTCTGTAGCTTCATAGAAACATAAACCTCAGTGGTGAACAATAAAAAATGAAATAGTACAGCAGCCATTTAGTGATTTCATAAGACACGTAGAAATAAATCAAAATTTAGCAATGAACAGAGGTGAAAGGAACCAATAAAAATTGTGACTACGTATTTTGTTACTTAATTAAAATTAATGATGTAATTCTGGTTGTTGTCTATTTTTGTATTAGGAAATAGCACATATCCTGTATCCTGTTCTAACTGATTATACAAGTATGTCTTTCTGTAGAGAAAACATATATGAATCATTAGTCTCTTGATATGAAAGAACATGAGACAATGACATGCAAATTCCTGTTTAAATATGCAGAAATTAGCACCAAAGGAATTTATGATTTGCTCCTCATCACATAGAACTCTAGAGTTAGAGCTAAGGCAGAAACCTATAGTTCATCCTACATACATCAGGATTTTTAATCAGTAACATGCAATATTAAATGTAAAATTGTATGAAATAATATATTCCATTCTATGGAATCTCTGAGAATAAGTCAAAATGCAATAAAACCATTCTCTGCTTTCCTGAATCAAAGGATGGGAAGATGAATCATGAAACCATCAATGTAGTTTTTGAAAAATCTTAAAGTAGCTGATTTTTCTAAGCATGCTAAGTAATTAAGGAGGCATATTATTCAAAATTAAAAGTAGAATAATTAAAAGAAATCAATAGCCTTCAAAGTTTTGTTTGGATCTTGATTATTGATAAAGCATGGGCTCATTTTTCATAAGCATAAAATTTAGTATCATTAATATAATATAATAAAATAAAAGTTGTATGAAAGAACATACTATTATGTTACAATTTAAATTAGTTATATTATTGGAAAATGCATTAAATTAAGAAACACTGCTTATAAATAATTAAAAAACACCAAAGACCAAAAAAGTCTATGGTTCTCAGGGAAGTAGGGCAAGATTAGGTAGACTTATTTGAATGATTAAGATCAGGTTCAAAGAGATAATATAACACAGGCTGTGTCATTTATATCATTCACACTTTATGCATTACATAGTTGAAGGATAAAGGGAGCGATTTCTCAGTAAAGGTGACTTCTTTTATATTTATTGAAGCACATCATTTATTATAATTGCTTATATTCAATTACTTAAAATGCAGGAAAACAGAGGAAGTGAGATGGGGAAGAGCAGCTCTCGGTTAGTTCACTCTTAAAATATTTACAACAGTTAAAATTGGGCCAGGCCAAAGCCAGGAGCTTGAATCTCAATCCAGATCTCACCTGAGGATGACAGTGGCCTAAGCCCTTGAGTTGATTCCAAGGCAAACTAGTAGGAATTTGAAATGGAAACAGAATAGGTCAAATTTCAATGTGACAATTGGATATGGGATGCAGTCTTGTCCAGTGACATTGTAGCACACTGCACTGCCACTCTCATCACTCATACCTATTTGGTTTTGAAATCTTCTGAGGGAACCAGTATTTCTACTTAAAACCCTGGATGTAATTACTTATTTGTTGTAGATTTGCTTGCTTGAAGGAGGTAGTTTGAGAAATTCACAAAATTCATATTTTACTTGAAGTGCTACATACAGACATGGACAAAACTTCTGTCAGATAAAAATACTTGCTTGTAAATGATGGGGTTAAAACACTGAACATGTAACAAAATAAAACCATAATATTTATTTGGAGTTACTCTTGATAAATTCATTGAAAGTTTGGAGGAAGATGAAGATTTCAACATGGGCTTATCCAAGTTTTTTTTAAATCAAGGGGCAATGTTGAATTAAAAAAATAATAGAATAGTATGTACTGTAAAAACAATGGAATTATAGCTATGAAAGTTATAGTCGTTATAAAGACAGCCATTGTGAAATTAGTTCAGAAGATGAGGCACCTTAGGTGGAAGAATTGCATTCAGGTCACATTGGGTCCTTAAAGACAGACCCACCTGTAACAGCTATGGGATAAATGTTGGTAGGCACAAAAAATGAAAAGGCAATTAAGTTATTGTCATTTCTGGCACTATATTTTCAAAGGAAAAATACATTCTTTTTTTTAAGATTTATTTATTTCTATTACAAAGTCAGATATACAGAGAGGAGGAGAGACAGAGAGGAAGATCCCCAAGTGACCGCAACGGCCGGTGCCGTGTCGATCCAAAGCCAGGAGCCAGGAACCTCTTCCGGGTCTCCCACACGGCTGCAGGGTCCCAATGCATTGGGCCGTCCTCGACTGCTTTCCCAG
This sequence comes from Ochotona princeps, assembly GCF_030435755.1. Classification (NCBI taxonomy): domain Eukaryota; kingdom Metazoa; phylum Chordata; class Mammalia; order Lagomorpha; family Ochotonidae; genus Ochotona; species Ochotona princeps. The sequence continues at coordinate 45,081,756 of NC_080836.1, forward strand.
GTCAAAGCAGGGAGCTGGATGGGAAGTGGAGCTGCCGGGATTAGAACCGGCGCCCATATGGGACCCCAGGGCACATTCAAAGCGAGGACTTTGACCACTAGGCCACGCCGCCGGCCCAAAAAATACATTCTAAAAACAGCAAAATTATTAATATTTTGCCCAAATGACCTACCTCTTTTGTAGTAAATTAGAAATTACAAACATTAATCAAATATTACCATATTATCATTTGGCCGTAACCATTATTAAAATTTAAAGGTATACTCTTCTGAACAGTTTTCTTGCTAGAGCCAAGCTTTGTAAATGTTTCAAAAGCTCTGGAAGAGTTGTAAAACACTTGCTTTTATCCATTCAAAGACAGCAGTTAGGTGGGGTCACTGGTGAAGGTTTATCTTAACAAGGATATGGAAGTTCAAGGAGAAACTACGTCCATTCCTCCTCTTTTGGTAGGCCTCCTTGGTATCCAACATCTGACGATCTCCTCCCTTGAGGATACTGTAATCTTATTTGCCACTAATACAGAAAAGAGCTAGTGGTGTGCGGAGATAAAAGGCAACAGGGAGGAGATACTTGCTTTCCAAAGGGGTAAGGACTACAGCAATGTAAACTTCTGGTTAAGTGTAACAATATTTGCGAAACAATACAGAATTTATTTCCTCTAATTAAATCACATGGAAAACCTCTCTTAAAACTTACTGATCTTGTTAGCAGTTGAAATATTCACATTTCAGCTCAGGTCTTTGTGTTTTTTTCCTTCAACAGTACTGTACATGAATAAAATAGAGATTTGCATCTCACTGTACCAGATACTGTGGAGTCAAAAATATGTGAACAAGAACAACTAGAAAAGATTGGGCATATGGTATGAAACACATTTTCATTCATTTTCCAGGAAGGGGAAAATAAATTTTAGCAGAATATAAAATATTTTGCTTTGGTTTACTTGCCAAATGGAGGAAAGTGTGAATTTTAGCAGGGAAATCAATGATTACTTTGCATTGGGCAGATTTTGAATAATTGCATCTTGAAGCAAATAATTAGATAGGCTGGATGTTTGGGTGTTAGAATTTAAAAAACAATTTAGCAAAGGAGATCTGATTTTCCCATGTTACTCTGTTATTAATCCCAATTTGTGCAGATCAGAAAGCAACCAAAACAAAGCTTGATTCCCATTCCCTTAGGGTGCTCTTCTATCAGAAGATTTCTGAGCTATTGTGTGTTTGTTGCTTTATGAAGCATCATAAAGAAGATATTTATCTTTTGCTTATTAGTATTTATTTTTCTGCCTGAATACAATAGTAAGCATCCCTTATGCAACTGGACAAGACTTGTTGATATAAAGTGCTAACTAATCCTGCCTGGAGAAATCATTAGGAAAAACAGTTCTAATAAGATAACTGGAAATCCATTTTTTTCATGGTATACAGACCAACAAAACCAAGCCCATTCTAATAAACTTCCCTGGAGTAACATTATTCCAAGACAAAAGTTACAGACATGATTCTTAGAACTGATATAGATGACTCTGTTTACTTTTTAATTACATTTGCCTACATTATAGGCCAAGTATGTGTGTCAGAAATGACTGTACACACAGTAATGGCTTCTCTTACTCCTCAGATTTGCTTATGTAGGTAAACAGAGTTCATTTCTTCTGAAACCCATCACAGAGGAAAAGACAGCAACTCTGGTAGAGAACAGGCTACCAACAAGAACAGCCATAGTTCTTTATTTCTCCCAGCAGGTGTCAGATGCCATAGTTTCTTTGCAACCATCAACACCCTGGGGCTTTTTAGTTCCACATCCAAGACAAGCAAAAGCAGGGGATGGCGACTCCCCCCAAGGGATTAGGTACCTGAATCCTATCCCAACTACCAGCAGACTCCAGCTGTGTTTAAATGTTTTTTTTTTTGAAGAATTTCTGATGCTCAGTGGTTGCTGATTACTTCCAGATTTTAGTTCTACCCCAGTGGAGATTTGCTACAAAGAGTTTATCTGTTGATGTTGAAATTGCAATTGCTACAAAGAAATGTCCTCTCTTAAACCAGTTCTCCAAACAGGAACTGTTTCAACAGTTAAACAAACAAACAAACCAAAACCAAAACCCCTGTACTCTTTAAAAATACATTGCTCAAAAAAAAAAATTACATTGCTCACACTGATGGGGGAGCGAGTTGGAATATTTGGGTAAAACAGGTGACGTTTTTTGGATGTTGATATCACTTTTAGAAACTAAGTTGGGATTATGGAGGTTATTGTATTAATAAGTTGGAGTACATGATCTTGATTCATTTATATCTAAACTGCCAGACAAGATTAACACTTAAAGTGAATATAACAGCCCAGCATCTAAAGGGGACATAACTGGATATTTTTCTGCCTGAACTTTGTTTAGAATCTTTTATAGCCAATAACAACAGCAAAAAATCACTCAAAATGCTCAGCAGTTTATTTTATTTCATTGGTCATTGAGTTATGTGGATATCATAAACGCATGTATGTGTGTGCCTGTGTGTGCTCACACACACCTGCATATATATGTGAAAGAGTGAAATTTAAGATACATAATTATATACATCAAATCGCTCTAGGTATGTACTTGTTATTCTTGCTTGAGAATAAGGTGTTAAAATGCTCAGAGGAGTTACGCAGATCCTCCCATGGTTCAAACGTACACTGATTACCTCTTGGTTTGAAATTGTTGTTTCTGTTATTGATGCTGCTGCTGCTGCGTTTAGAGTCCCAAGTTGCTGGAGACATTGTCCCTTGCAGTCTTGTTTCACTTGAGTATGTTCCTCTGGCAAAAAAAGTCACCATCCCCAGTGTCCACCAGTCGTACCAACTTTTCCAAGTTACTGTTCATTCCCCTCTCAACTATACTGAGTACATAGAGTTAAAAATGTTCCATCTTGAGAAATTGGTGAGTTTTTTTCAAGCGAAAGTAGACTATTAAAGCATCACATGGCAAAAGCCTATATTTTCTCAATACAAAATCACCTCACTCCATAACAATGTATGTCCTTCTAAAAAAGTTCACAGCTTTACTCTATGTATATTAAACTTTAAATCACTCTTTTTATTGGCTCTCAGCTGTTAAAGAACAAATATTTGACTTGGTCTGATTTCATCAAGATTGCAGCTCTACATTGTCTGCTTAGAAAAATGAACGGAGATCTTACCAACTCATACAAAGTAAAAATGAAAATTGACATAATTTAGGTAATTCCACTATTTTTCCATTATTCTTGGGGGGACACAGATAACTGAGGGAAGAATGTAGCTTTCTTTTCTAATCATTGCCTCAAATACATTAGCTGTACCATGTAGATAAAAATGAAGCCAGCTAATAGTGTATCTTGCTGCATCCTTCACCTTCTTGCTGTATCTGTGAAGTATATTAGAGAGTATCCATCTAGGCCAAACAGAATAAAAATTGTCTACCAATTTGCAACACTCTTGCGCCAATCATAGACCTTATCAAAGGCAAAGTTGTATAGGAGCTTACTACTTCCACATAATACATTCTTGCTAATTACTGATTGATTATGCTTTTTGGTTGTATGATATTCAAACTTTCCAAGAAAATTATTATATTCCACAAATCACATAATAAATTTTATATCAATAAGTTTTTAAATATAGTCTTGTCATTGCACTTTGCCACAAAAAGATGTATAGTTCTTTGAAGTTTGTTTTCAGAATATAAGCCCTTCAGCGTAAGTCTTTTTATATAAAAGTAATCAAGAACAAATATGTGAATGCAATGCCTATTATTCTTTTTTTATTAAATTTATTCATTAATTACATTGTGTTGTAATTTCATAGGTACTTGGATTCTCCCCACACTTCCCCACACCCTCCCCTCATGGTGGATTCCACCACCTTGTTGCATAACCATAGTTCAAGTTCAGTTGAGATTCCCTCTTAGGAAGCATATGCCAAGCGTAGAGTCCAGCATCTTATAGTCCAGTCAAGTCCAACTACTTATTGGGGAGACCCTCTCTGGTCTGAGGGCAGAGCCAGCAGAGTATCATCCTGATCAAATAAAAGCACTAACATATTATCAGCAACAATTAACATCATTATGGAATTAATTGACATAGTATTGAGCAGCCAACATGTTAAAAATAAATGCGATTTCTTAACCACATTCTGTGACCACCCCATTCACATTTCCATTTTATTTTATATACTACATATGACATAACATCCATAACATAACATGTTATGTATAACATCATATCATCTTAAATTAAGGTGAACATGTGGTATCTAACCCTTTGGGATTGGCTCATTTCCCATAGCATTATGGTTTCCAGTTTGGCACATTTGAATGCCTATTATTCTTACAGGAAAATCATATTTGTAACAATAGTAATATTTGTTATGCTGCTTTATTTATGTTTTACTAATGATAGCTTTTACCTTCAGAAGGGCAAGGATGTTAAGTGAAAGTTCAAGTACACAAAAATAATTAGTGTTAGCTAACTTAAACTTGGTTACTAGAAGGTATCATTAATGGCTAGGCCGTTGGTAGCACTTTGTAGGTCTTAGACTGGTGTAGAAGGCAGTTAGATGTGCTGTCAATGGTCCTATGAGTCATATCATAGAATTGTCAAATTCAATCTAGAACCAATCTGCATGGGACATAGATGACAGGATGAATCATGGGGAATCAAAACTGGCTTCCCAAAGCCAGGAGAGATTTCTCTCCATTTCTTGTGTTGCTTCTCATTGAATATTATTTTCTGTTACACAAAGTGATGATTAAAAGAATGGTACAATTTCTTGAGCCTACTCAGTTACTATTTTATGACAAGATAAGGAAGTGACTTTTCTGTCTTTACTCAATTTTGTAAAATCCAAGTTACAACTCTCGGCAACCAAGGTCACATGAGATGCCTGATTTCCAGACCAGTTACCAGGGTAGAGTAGGAAAGGGATGTTCCTTAGAAAACAGTGGTGTTTTTAACCACAATGAACTTCGAGAAAAGAGTGCTAGTGCCATCATCCCATTTGGGCGCCTGTTCTTGTCCTGGTTGCTTCACTCTGAATGAATTCCTTCTTATTTTCTGGAAATACAGTGGAGGATGGCTCAAGTTCTTGGACTCCTGCATCTGTATGCAGAAACAAAAGAAGCCCCTGGCTCTTGGGTTTGGACTAGCCAAGCTGTTGTCATTGCAGCTTTTGGGAGGAGAATGAGTAAATGGAATATCTCTATCACTTTTTCCCTCTAGAAATCTAACTTTCCAGTTAAACTAAACAAAACTTAAAGAAATTTTCAAGTTGTTTTTTGAGAACAGGAATCTTATCAGTTTACATTATTTTGCACCACCTATTGTTTGCAAGATTATTTATGTATTTATTTGTTTGTTTATTTACAGAACAGTTACAGAAAAAGAGAGAATGAGAGAGAGAGAGAGAGAGAGAGAGAGAGAGAGAGAGAGAGAGAGAGAGGAGTCTTCCATCCTGCTGTTTCACTCCCCAGATGATCAGGACAGGCTTAAATCAGGAGCCTAGAAACTACATTCAAGTCTCCTGCATGAGTGGCAGGGGCCCAAGCATTTGGGCCACCTTCCACTATCTTTCTAGGCATGTTAGCAAGGAATTGGCTATGAAGCAGAGAAGCCAGGAATATAATCAGTGTCCATAAGGGATGCCAGCCCCGTAGATAGCAGCTCAACCTAGGATTGCACAGTACCAGTTCCCAGATAGAGTAATTTAAAATGTTCATAGAAAAAAAACATAAAATGCTCATAGTATGATACTAAAGAAGAAGAACACAAGGAAAATAACATTATTGGTGAAATTTGGGAGGCTGATTCTGGAGAATTCTAAGTGCATTTTTCTTTACTATGATGTAATATCTATCCAAAGCAGGTTAACTTCACAAAGAAAGGAGATTCATATAGCTTGCAGTGCTGGAGATTCAAGGGAATGGTACAAGTGTTCTCTTGTCTGCGGTCAGTATCTCATAGCTGAATGCACCAAAGTAATGAGAGCATATGTGATAGAAAAAGATCACATGTCAAAACAACAAAACAGAGTGTGAAAATAGAGTCCCCTGATCCCTTCTGAGAGCACAGTGCTAAGTGATGTAAGACTCTTCCTCCAGGCCCGCTCTGTTAGCATCCACATCACATGCAATGTCTCTACTCTGGAGAAAATGATTGTAAAGCATGAACTCTTGGAAAACAGAGCACTTGAAAATATGATGATGAGTAGTATAGAGTGTATTTTTCTACAGACCAGTGGGAAATATAAAATGTTTAAACAAAACATGATTAGGATGGCCATAGATTATAGATTTGAGGGATTTCATGGAATGGAGAAAAATACAAAGTTATCATGGAGAACAATAGAGTAGAATCAAGCAAAGGAGGTTACAATTCTGACCTGCCATCATCTATCTGGCTTTCAGTGCCACCATCTTCACAAAAATGAAAATCAGAATATATTTTCCTCTATCCTCTGAAATCTCTGTGACTCAATCAAGATAAATATGGTTACTAGATACATTTGCTGTTATTCCTTGAAATAGTGCTATTTTTCAAAACCCCATTGCATAAGACTAAGTTCTAAATCTCCCATCATGGCTAATCATTAATTTTGTCTTAATTGCACACTTATTTAGGCTATATATAACATGGAAGAAAACAAGCAATGCTTAATTATATACTAACAGAAAGAACTGAATAATTTTTTTTGCAAAAAAAAAAAGCTTTATTAGAACCTTTGCATTGACTTAAGTTTCACTTAAGGGTTTGGAAAATTCTTTTCTTAAATCTTCAAAGACTTGAGATGCATCTATATACAGCTTGTTTTTTGTTCAGACCATAACTTTTTATCTCAGCATATTATTATCATTCCTTGAGAATAAACAAGAATAAACACCTGTGTGATGTAATGGAAAGGTCTTCAGTTTTAGCAACACAATTGCATAGTATTTTTTACCTACCCAACATTAGTTGAATTTCTCTGAAATGCAGCTTAACCCACTTGAGCCACAAACAAATGAAAAATAAATTTATGTCCTTGTGTTGTGGCCTAAACTTTGTGAGCCCCATCTATAAAATAGCAAATTCTTGCAATAATTAAAAATAACAAAATGTTCTGAAAAACTACTTCTCATTCAATAAATGTTAGTAACCTTATATGTGGTTAATCATGTTGATAGCAACTTGTTTATTATAGTTTCCCACCACAAATACTAGCTAACTATGGTAAATAAAACCTGCTTTATACATAAAAGCTCACTGTCCATCATACTGAGAATTCTCCAACAATCTCTTCACACCATTTGTATGAAAAAAGTATTCCTATGCATTAGCTATATGAAAACCAGTGGTCTGTTGATTTGGATTTTCAGTAGGATTTGAGCAAAGAATTGATATGGAGTAAGGTAAGTATGACAAATCAGAGAAAATATTTAGTGGGATAAATTATCCTTTCTTTCTCTGGAACAAAGTCAATCAAAAACTTATTAGAGGAAAGTGTTACATAATTTTTAAATTTATAAATAAAAATATTGATTGTTTTAAACATACATTTTTATTAAGAAAAAACATTATTACATTATTACAAATCAGTGAAACATGATCATCTTGTCTTCAGGCACACATGGGAAATAAGAAACTATTATTAAATGGTATTAGATGGCATTATTAAATATAAAGAACTTGAATATGGATATTTGGCCTTTGCTTTCCATGTTTCAGCTTTCTGATTCTGGTTTAACAACACAGAAATGATAGTTTTAAATTGTAATATTTTCCACTGCATACGGCATTCTGAAATACTTGTATAGGTAATGCTTATTGCAAATTTTGCTGAACTTTTGAACTGTTTCAGCTGTCCTATCAGAATTTGCCAATATTACAGTCTCTACTTGAAAAATAGCTTCATAATCTTAGCTGTACTTCGCTAGTTTAAAGATGTAGAATTCTGGACGATAAAATGTTTGGCATCCTATCTTTTTCATAAAATACATGAGTGTGGTTTTTGTGTGTCCATCTTTAATACAATTGGAATAGCAATATTGCCTTTTTGGTATACCAGACAACACAAATATTTTTAATCTGTGATGCAGCTATTTTTTTATAAAAGTTACAAATGCATTATTAAACATACCTAACGTTTTACTTAAGAATAATTGTACATATTATAGAACATAGTGTGACATTTATGTATATATATATGTATATAATATAGTATACTGGTCAAGTCTAAATGGTGTTTACTGTTTGTATCATTTGTAATTGGAGCTTTGGAGCTCCTCTCTTTGCTCAGGAAATGTGTAATTGGTTAATATGAGCTGTAGTCAACCCACTATACTGTACAACACTAGGAGATTATTTCTTCTAAGTGTGGCTTGATTTCCATGACCTAGACTCCTTGTGCCTTCTTACTCCTCCCTAGTTAAATCCATCTATCATGAGTTTCTTTGTCATCTTTAGAAACAGTAACTTTTTTCTATGCCAGACATTAGATATGGTTATACGCTCTTTTGCATACAAGCACATGCAACAATTTCAGACTTTCATTCTCAGAAAATTGGAAACAATTTGTTTGCTTTATTTTACAGCTTTTTATCTAGTCACAGACGCTGTACAGGATTGGACAAGCATTTTGTTTTCCATCTTCAACTCAATGTCTTTTAATGTATCAACTGCCATTACAATAAGAGAACATCAATTAATGCTAAATTACAAGAGGATTCTTGTGGGATTGCCTATTATAGCCGCCTTGATGCCAAAAACATTCAAAGTGATGAATGTTCTACAGCGAATACCAAATGCACTGATAATTATTTTGCCGTTTATTAAAAATGTTGCCAGTGTACCTTTGATTTTAAAGAAGCTGCACATCTTTATCCTCTTGAAAATACCATCTTGTGCTCATGAGATCTACACAAAGGCCCTTTTATGTGGGTCAAAAGGATGCCTCCTCCATGCCCATTTAATATGTTTTCTCTGAAGTTCTCTATGCTGCCCTTAGGGCCATTCACATCCTGATGTTAAGCATGCAAGTTGCATAGCAAACTGCCCCCTCCCAACCTCATATCACAATATTCAGAGTCCTGTATGTCCCGTAGAGAAATGCTACATTTCTGTATGCTCTACATATATTGCTAAGGTATTGCTTAGTGAATAGAGCCCTACAATATAGACACAGTTTACCAGGAACTTAGCATTTAAATGACTTTCATCTTGACAATGACTGACATGTCTCGCTGAGAATATTATATATTTAGGAGGTTTTTTTGAAGGTTCTGTACTTAAGAGTCACATCTCATCATATTTGGTGAACTTCTGAACTAAGTCTTAAATGTTTAAAGAAGGGTCATGAAGCCACACTGCTACAAAAGTTTGCAACTCACACCCAACTCGTATCACAGAGAAAATTCAGGCACAGAATAATTTTTCCTAAGTTTTCTTTCCATTAAAAAACACTTTCTATTTCTAGCTTTGAATATTTATCACAGAGAGGAGAACTTGTGCTAGAATCAAAGCAGAAGACAAACTCTAGGGAGGGAAAGTACATCACATTCTTCATAAACTTTGTAAGAATTTCTTCAACACATGCTTCTCCATTTATACAAGAGATCAAGGAAGGCTAGAATCCAATTTCAAATCAAATAACCCCATATCGATGTGCAGGATAGTTGACAGTGCACTCTCATCAACTCTGTGCTTTGTGCTGGGTAATGTGCACAGTGTAGCTTAGCATTTGGCAGAAAACCACTCTAGTCAAATTGAAATAGCCTTTCGAGCCTTGGTTAGAATGGAGGCCCATAATGTATGCTTCTCATTTGATGAAAAATAGTGTGTTTAAATTAAGGGGCAAAAAATCCTGTCATCTAGATCTGAGCCTACACAATGACACAGGTGTCAAGATCTTATTTAAAAGTGTGAGGTACAGTGTGGCTCAGCAGCACAATTTGTAAAAAAAAAACAAAGAGTCATGTGTTAGGCCTGAAGATTTGCTGCCTGATACCAGGCATGGGTACTACTAAAATATGTTTCTTCCAGATAATTACTTGCTGCTCAAGGAAAGTCACATTTCTAAATTGATATTTCAATGCAAAATAAACAGATGATGAGACCCAAGTATAGGGTGACTAGGTTTTGGTCATAAAATTGGACTTGAAATCACTCGATATCATCTTGCTTTATGCTTACAAAGCAACATAATTTGTTCAGTTAAGAAAATAGCCACAAGGGCCTGGCACGGTAGACTAGTGATGAAAGTCCTTGCCTTGCATGCCTGAAATCCAATATGGGCACCGGTTCATGTCCTGGCTGCTCTGCTTCCCTTCCAGCTCCCTGTTTGTGGCCTGGGAAAGTAATAGAGAAAAGCCCAAAGCCTTGGCACCCTGCACCCACATGGGAGACTGGAAAGAGGCTCCTGACTCTCGGCTTCAGATTGGTTCAACTCTGGTCATTGCAGCCACTTGGGGAGCGAACCAGCAGATGGAAATCTTTCTCTCTGTCTTACCCTCTGTGCATCTTAATTTTCAATAATGAATAAATAAATTTTAAAAAGCAAATAGCCACTAATGTGCAAATAGTGAAATATATTTACTGCAGATAACTTTTTCTTTTCCTTTCCTTTTTTTTTTTTTACGGTTTTAAAAGTTGTAGGAATCCTCATGTTAGACAAGGATCAACATATTTCTAGAAAATGAAAGAATGATACTTTGTCAGATGTAGTACTGAATTATTTACCTTCTTTTCATTTAATTTTGTTAAATATTTTGTAATGTTTTTTAGTTTTTAAACACACTTGAAGTTGTTATGCACACCTAATTCTGCATCCAAGTCCTCTTTTCACAACTAGTTTACTTCGATCCGAAATACCAGATGTGATGAGGTGTTCCAAGTTCCTTTATTCCAGCAGAGTAGGGACAGGAGTGGGGATGGAGACCAGAAAACAGGAAGAGAAACCTCTCTTGTCATGGTTGCAGAATAAGGGGCTGCCAGGGCAGGGAGAAGGGGCCAAGATGGAGGAGGACAGGGGAGAACCAGGAAATGGGGAAGGAGGGCACATGTGGAGACTCACTTTATACTACCATGTGGGCCTGGAAGGTGTGGGAGCATGCAGTATGATTGGGAAGAGCTGCAGGTGGGCCCCAGGGACTGGTGACTGAGATTATCAGAAGTGATTGGTAGGTTGGTGAGGATTAGAAGGAAGCGCCATGAGAGAACGATGGGTGAGGTTCTTAGGTAACACACCATGAGGTTACATTTCATTGATGGATAACCAGAAGGATGCAAATTTTGCAAGCAGTGGGAAGGTGAAACAGGAAGTGGCACTGGGTCCAAAATGAGATGCTCAAATTTGAATCACTCCTCACAATATTCTTACTTCATATGAGCATAAAACAAAGGCATATGAGATTAAGTGACGGTCCCATACTGAAGAATTCTTAGATTTAATTCCAAATCCACATCATCTAACTTGCAATCATGATATGTAATATTACACTCTGCAAACTTACATAATTAGAACTATTAATAAATGTATTACAATTTTTATCTATGATGTAAGCAAAATTCCATATGCTGAAATCCGAGAAAACATAGCCATTTTTCTACTCTTAGTATCTTTGAAAAAAAAGAAAAATACCCAATATAGAACTGTGTAACATGACAAAATTTTACTTGATAAGATAGTCTTGAGCTTCAGGTCTAAGGGAAACTACCTGTTTCCCATTTCTTCATCATTTCTTTTCAGCAAGAGCTGAAGCAATAGATTTTTTTTTTTAGAATGCAAGTTCTGTTATCTGACATTGAGTAAAGTGAATGGATGGTTAGAGGCTGTTAAAAATTATCAACACTTTTATTAATGTTCTCAATCAATAGATTGTTGTGTAGCATCTATGCTTTGGTAAACTTTCTTGCTTTCAGTAGTGCTAAATGTTACTTTTACAAGTAAGTCTTTGGGATTGGATCTTCCATCTGCTGGTTCACTCCTCAAGTGGCCTCAATGGATGGAGCTGAGTCATTCTGAAGCCAGGAACCAGGAACTCCTTACAGGTCTTACAGATAGTCATGGATCCCAAAGACCTGAGCCATCTCTTTTATCCTTCCATAAGGAGCTGGATAGTGAAGTGGAACAGCCAGGACACAAATTGGGGCCCATATGGGATGCTGTAGTGCAGGCAGAGGATTAGTTTGCTAACCCATTGTGCTTGCAACTGAGAGTCATTTTTATATGCACCATTGTTCTTACCCAATAACCATATCCATTATATCTTCTCCGAATCCTGAGTTCTCCCAAATCAATTAAGTTATTTTTATCTCATACACTGTAAGTAAAACATAAGCATATCCATGACTGCAGACTCTCCCTGTTTGGGACATGAACTAGTGCCCTTATGGGATGCTAGAATTGCAGGTGGAGCATTAGCCTGTTGAGTAGCCACATTAGCCAGTACTTGGTTTTTTCAATTACCCCAGGTCCAGGATTATACTTTGGAAATTTCCTTAATTTTTAAAAAAATTTTTGTTGTGAAAGTAGTTAATTTCTCTATCTTTCTTTCTTTTAGTACCCAAGCTACCAAAATAAGTGTTAACAGATTTAGTCTACTTGTTATTATCTATTTCAGCGCTAGCTGAAATGGGATGAACTTATTATCTCACTTGGTAGCTGCTGTAGGCTCATAGGTGGGTAGTTTAATGTGAATGGACCACAAAATATCAGCAAGGTTACCCAGACTTGGTTATATATTCATGTGCTTGGGATTCCCAGCAGCAGCAAAAGAGGATGTCTCCCAATGCCACAATCCCTTTTAAATTCTAGGCTGGGAGAATCAAGATGGCAGAATAGGGAAAGGACACGTTTAAATGGACAGAGAAACATTAAATCAGGATGAAGCAGAGAGGACACATTCCAGGAAATAGGAGAGGACAGAACAACAGCAGAGGGGTACCTGGAGAATTACTGACACAGGAAAGCAGCAGACACAACGGTGTGGTGTTGCAGTGACTGATACTCCAGCTGCATTCAGCTAACAGTGATCTGAACTGCACCAGCAACCAGCTGGGAAGGGACTTTCACTGGGAGCTTGGGAGGTGAACCTAGACAAAGAACTGTCCGTCCTGCTGGTCCGTTTGATTTGATCAGGAGCAGAGACAGAGCAGTAGATCGAAGATGGGCAGTGCGAGAACAGGTTGGATTTCATAGCCCAGTCAGCCCCCTAGAGCCCAATTGGGTGCCATTTTGCGTAAAGAGGCAAAGGCAAGGGAAAGGACTGAGCATACGCTGAGCTGGGAGTGAACTCATTTCTGACTCAGTGAGCTGCATCAACGTGGCATTCTACAGGTTCCACCCAAAACAGGTATGGATAGTCCTCAGACCCGATGACCAGCAAATCAAGAACTCTAGTAGTGGTACATCAGGCACCATTTTGTACACTGTGGCAAAAGCTTTTAGACTGCAGGGGACAACAGTGAACTGCACATGTGCTGCGCTCGCAAGAACTCACTGAGTTCTATGGATTGCACTGGTTCCGCAGGAAAATAATACCGACTGTGGCATTGTATGGGTCAAAATAGGTCCGTGTGGCATGCAGACCTAATGTCCAACAGGTTCTGGCAAGATCAGTGCCACCAACAACCTAGCCATATAGGATATCTGGTGTCTCCCTAATCCTGGGACCTGCTCTAACTGGAAGTGGGAGAAAGGTTGCAGAGACAATGGTGCAGCCTCAGCAAGGTATCCCAGGAGTTGGAGACTGGTGAGCCAGGAGTTAAGCATACAGAATTCTTTGTGGAAATCTAACCTAAAAACCCAGACCTGGAACTCACTGGAGGGAGTGGCACAAGTGACTACAAACAAAAAGCCATGTAACAACTGCAATAAGTAAATCAAATTGCAGACCTGTGAGTGACAGAGCTTAGAAACCTGTCCAAGGAGAAGACTCTGCTAACCAGAAGTGCAATGACCAAGAGCAAAAGAAGAAACAAAAGCACAATGAATATTACTGAAAACTCCCCTGCAAAGGAGCAAAACCCTTTGCCAACCTCAGAGTTAACTGAGGAAGACATCGAGAAAATGGGGGACACAGAATTCAGAAAACTCATTTTAAAGCTTCTAATCAACAATGAGAAACACATACAAGAGTTCAAAAATTTAAGGAATATTTTACACAAGCAATAGCAGCAACAAAGCAAATCAAAGCTGATATATCAGAAATTATGAACACAGTAGAGCAAATTAAAAGTACAGTGGAGAGTCTCCAAAATAGAATGAAGCAAGCAGATGGGAGAATCTCAGAATTGGAAGGTATTTTCATTTTCTGTCATCAGGGGGAAGCAAACAAAAAGCTGTAAGCAGAGCTGGGTCAGGCCAAAAAAAGTATTCAGGAATTGAAAGACACTATTAAGAGGCCTAATAAAGGAGTTATGGGAGTCCCAGAAGGTGCAGAAAGAGGAACTTGCTTTACAAATATATGTAATGAAATAATAAAGGAAAATTTCCCTAATCTAGAAAAAGAATTGGGAAACAAGATCCAGGAGGGACACAGAACTCCCAACAGGCCTGATCAAAAGTGATCTTCACCAAGACACATGACCATTAAGCTCTCTTCAATTGAACATAAAGAAAAGATCCTTAAATGTGCACATGAAAAAAAAAATCAAATGACATATACAGGAATGCCGATTAAGCTCACAGGAAACTCTACAGGCCAGAAGAAAATGGAGTGACATATTCCAGATTCTAAAAGAAAAAAAATGTCGTCCTAGGATAACATATCCAGCAAAGCTTTCTTTTGTCTTTGAAAATAAAGTAAAATTCTTCCACAGTAAAGAAAAGTTGAAAGAATTTGCCTCTTCCAAACCTGCCCTACAAAGGATGCTTCAAGATGTTCTCTTGACACAGAAGAGGAATAGCACCAAGCAAAACCAAAGGCAAATGTGAAGAACATCCCAATAAAATGACAACATAAGACTAAACCAATGAATAACCCATTCCTAAAATGATAGGACCAAAATACCACCCATACATATTAACTCTGAAAATAAATGGCTTAAGCTCATTCAAACATCATAGATTAGTAGACTGGATTAAAAAACAAAACCCATCTATTTGTTGTCTAGAAGAGACACATTTCACCAACAAAAATTAGCAGAAATTATATCACATGGGTTTAATGTTTTCTGTTAGTTTCATCTCTTCAAAACACTTTCTTCTGATTAAATTCTTCAATGACTCAAAGATCATACAGTTAGCATCATTTTCTGCAAGAAGGTTCTTGATTTTCATTTCTTCAGCTACACGTTAGTCATTTAGTATCATGTTATTTAACTTCATGGTGTTGTTAATTTATTTTTTCTTCCTGATGTTGATTTTGTTTTGTGGCTTTTCATTTAAGGGAATAGTAGCTGTGTAATGGAGACTGTCATATCTAGTAACATGTTATTTAACTTCATGGTATTGTAAATTTCTACTTTTCTTTCTATTTTTGATTTTGTATATGACTTCTCATTTGAGGGGATGTATAGTAGCTGTGAAATGGAGACTAACATATCCAGATGTGAGGCTACAATGCAGTGTGCATTTCTACTTTCAGACAAAGATGTACTTACAATGAAACTGTTTACTGTATCTTTTTTTTTTAAAGATTTATTCATTTTATTACAGCCAGATATACAGAGGAAGAGAGACAGAGAGGAAGATCTTCCGTCCAATGATTCACTCCCCAAGTGAGCCGCAACGGGCCGATGCGCGCAGATCTGAAGCCAGGAACCTGGAATCTCTTCCAGGTCTCCCACGCGGGTGCAGTGTCCCAATGCATTGGGCCGTCCTCGACTGCTTTCCCAGGCCACAAGCAGGGAGCTGGATGGTAAGTGGAGCTGCCGGGATTAGAACCGGCACCCATATGGGATCCCGGGGCTTTCAAGGCGAGGACTTTGGCTGCTAGGCCACGCCGCTGGGCCCTGTTTACTATATCTTGACAACAGGATGCTAGACTCTTTGCCATTGTCCATGGCCGCAATGATGGACATATGACTGTGTATCAAGAACTTTACTTTAGTAATGATATAGAGGAACTAGGTGGAGAGGGAAATTGGGGCTGGGATAAGGGAAATCCCAGGAGCCTATGGAACTGTATCATAAAATTATAATAATAAATATATATATATAAATTCTAGGCTGTATCACAATTTGCTATCTTCCTACCAGCCACAGCAAGTCACATGCCAGAGGTAAGAGCTTGCATCAGAGAAGACTATTAAAAGCATGGCTATAAGAAGGCACCACCAACTTGCAGACAATTATACAAACATTCTACACCCCTCTCTAATGTTTCATCTTGTGCATAAATGTCTTGCTCTCCTCCTGATCATTCAAATGTGAACTTTCCATACTTCACTTTCGCCTCAGCCCACTGTTAATTTTCCTATCCCCGTGATTCTGAATTTGCAGTGGTTCATTTTCAAGATGTAGTTTGCTGTGCTTCACTAAGATCTTCCAATGCAGTCTCTCGGGTAGAAATAAAAAGTATTAAATATTGAGTATGTCTATAGAATATTCTGCACAACGGAGTTTGAGACCAGGAAAGCCATTCAAATAAAGCCCAAGTTTTGGAATTTTAACCAACTTGATATTCATAGGCCTTCAAGGAATTTACTGATATTCTTTGGGGAATATACAAATCCCTGAAGATTGGCAACAATGTGAATCTGAGCTCGCATGATTTTTGTTTTTTCAGTGTCTGTTGTTTGTGTCTGAACTTTCTGGCTCCAGCTGTGTTACTAGTCCTCCCATCAGCTTCTCAAGCTCAATCTTCCATCAAATCTCACCTGTCAGGTGGAGAACAAGGCTGTGGAGAAATCACAGTTTCCTTTCATTTAATCCACTTTCCTTTGTCCTTTCTCCTCTGGTACTCAGTAACAAAGTGTCTCACACTTCTAAAAAAAAACTTATATATACCAGTCTTTCCATTTAATCCTCACAAACCTCTCTGCAAGGAATTAAAGCCATTATTAAGTAATGCATCTTATTGGGAAAAAATTAAATTTAAAAAGCTTTGAAACTAATTGGTAACAGACCCACAAAGAGCTCACATCTCTCGAATGTGTAAGCACAGGCTGACTGAAGCTTTGAGTCTTACGGAGTCTTTATAATTTGGACCTTATAAAAGTCTTTGTTTCCCAAACATGAGAAAATACTAGGGGGAAATTAGAATTATAATATTAACACTTAGCTTTTTGAGCCAAATTTGAAACAGGCCACCTAAGGAAACATACACTGCAATTTATCATTTACAGTGGAGGGTTGTTGCTAACAGGAGTTTCAAAACAAAGCAGTCATTACAGCTTTCTAGTATCAAAACACATTAACATTTTTATATTAGCCCATAAAATATGTAAAAACATGGATGCTTTTCAGGTTTTAAATTCTTTCTGTTGTTGTACTACTAATGTTGGAGAAAGAACAATGTAATTTCCTACAGGTGGTATTTACTGCACTGCATCAAAAAATGAAGCAGGTTTCAATTTAAATAAATCATATATTAAATTAAGAAGTGTGGTTGCATACCCCAAAAATGGGCTGTACGTGGGACTAAAAGTAAAAAAATAGTTAAAGAGGCAGCAAGTGAATTTGTTGTCCCTCTCTTTGCACCAGAACCCACTTTTTCCTGTCTTGGGTGAAGTAAAATAAATTGAAAACTGTATCACCAGTTTTCCTACCTAGAAGACTGGTATTTTTTGAACTCTTCAAAGCTGAACGTGAAACTTAAGACCCACAGATGCAAGAGTCATGCTGAAGGACCTGCATTTGCTGGTTCTAGTCCAGTGTTACCAAAATGAAGGAAACACGTATCAATGCCTGTTGATTTATCTACTGCATTTGGGGTTAAAACTGTAATTTTAGAAACACAACTTAGGTTTAACATTGGCAAATATTGCACCAGTTGTTAGCATATGAAAAGATGAGGTTAAAACCAGTACACGTTTCTTATAATAGTTAAACACAGGGAGCAATGATGTTTGCATACCATTTGGTGGCATGCCTCTGGTGACGTAAACTGGAAAAAGAATCCAACAATTTCAGAACCCCTGGGGTTTACTTTGAAAACCAGTGTCTGACAAGGTAGGGGCCATATTTTCTCTGGGGTAGACTACTTGTGCCATCTTTGCCAGAATTCTCATTCTGCCTGTTTCTCTTTCAAGCTTGCCTGGGGCCTACAGCTTGCACGAGTATCTTTTGCTTTAGATTTAAGGTCATTGACAATCAAACATTCCTAGAAATTCCGTTTCTCTTGCTCATGTTATGTAGTTATTAAAAGGTTATTTTTAAAAATTCATAGTTATTTTCTTGTTCTTCCTCCTTGGTAAAGGTTTACATGCATCGGGGATCATAGGTAATCAAAATTAGCTTTTTGAAAATAAGAATACTTGGTAGCAATTAAGTTACAAGATATTATTCATGAATGAAAAAGATTTCTCTGGCAGCAAGATTCATTTTTGCTTACACTTGTGGGGATTCACAGTGCAAGACTGGACAAACCAATAGGTTGATTTTGGATTAGCAAAAGAGCAGCTGGGTCAAACTTGACTTAAGTAATCAACTCCCCTGTGAGAACTATCTACCAAGGACAAGCCCCGAGGGACTTAATCTCCCATTAGATTCATCTCCTGGTTGCTATACTAGATGAAGTCTCCACCTTTAGTCTGTCAGGGATGAATAAGAAACCATTAACTAAGACTTTGGGGGTTAAAGCTCTGCATGAGTTTGGCAGCAAAATCCAGTTCAAACCCGAGTGATTATAACTCCCAAAGTTATGAAGAATGAGAGAAGTACAATGAGTTAAATAATGCACTACGCTGTATCCACAAATTATAATACAAATATCATTTTTAATGATTTTATTTATTTTTATAAGAAAGATTTACAGAGAGAAGGAGATACAAAGAGAAAGATCTTCCATTTGCTGGTTTACTCTCCAAGTGGCCGCACCAGAGCTGAGCTGGTCTGAAGCCAGGAGCAAGGAGCTTCTTCCAGGTCTCTCACAAAGATCCACCAACACAAGTGTTTGCTCAGGCCACAAGCAGAGAGCTGGAGGGGATCTGAACAGCCGGGACATGTACCAGCGCCCATATGGGATGCCGGTGCTGATAAGTGGAGAATTAGCCAGTAGAACCACATTGCCAGCCCCAGAATACTATACAATTCTAGAATGATTTTTTTCAGAAGATCATTTGTTGACAGATGTTCTTTTTGGCAAGGGGGTGCAGTGAACTTACTACTGTTGGTAGCATGACATGGAAGAGCTCCGAGGCCCCCTCCACTTCTCCAGAGGGCTGGGATAGAGACTGTGAAAAGGACAGATTCTCAGTGTGGTGGGGCCTGAGTGAAGGCAGGGACTCCCCAGCAGCCTCGTTCTTGATGGGGTTGGTGGTCCCCTTCTTATTCCTTGGAAGCCATGTGGACCATGAGCTCCACCACCCTGATGCTATAGCAAAATTCATTGTCACACCAGGAGATGAGTTTGACAACGTGATCATTGAGGGCAATGCCAGCTCCAGCATCAATGGTGGAGGAGAAGGTGTCACTGTTGAAGTCACAGGAGGCAATCTGGTTCTGGGTGTAGCCCAGGATGCCCTTCAGGGGGCCCTCGGATGCCTGTTTCACCACCTTATTGATGTAATAATACTTAGCTGCTTTCTCCAAACTGCAAGCCAGGTCTACCACGGGCATGTTGCAGGTGGGCAGAAGGAAGTCCATGCTGGTACATTTCCTGTTCAGCTCCGGGATGACCTTTCCCACGACCTTGGTGGCACCAGTGGATGCCGGGATGACATTCTGGGCAGCCCCGCGGCCACTGCACCACAGCTTTCCGGAGGGGTCATCCATGGTCTTCTCGGTGGCAGCAAATGGTATGCACCGTGGTCACGAGTTCCTCCACAATGGCGAAATTGTCGTGGACGAACTTGGCTAGGGTGAATAAACAGTTAGTGGTGCAGGAGTCGTATCTGAAAATCATGAGAGAGTTGTCATAATTCTCATGATTCATGCCCATCACAACCATGGGGGACTCAACAGATGGGGCTGAGATAATGACCTTCTTGGTCCCACTCTTCAAGTGATTCCCAGCACTCTCCAGAGTAGTGAAGATGTCAGTGGACTCTACCACATACCGGGCACCAGCATCACTCTATTTGATGTTGGTGGGGATCTCGCTCCTGGAAGATGGTGATGACTTTCCCATCAATGATAAGCTTGCCATTCTTGGCCTTGACTGTGCTATGAAACTTGTCATGAGTGGAATCATACTGGAACATGTAGACCATGTAGTTGATGTCAATGAATGCCACAATGTCCACTTTGCCAGAGTTGAAAGCAGCCCCAGTGACCAGGCACGCCACTTGTCCAAAACTGTTTGCTGGACTTTCATCCTGGTTATCTCAGGGATGCACTGGCACTGCACAAGATGCAGTGGCTTCTGTGGCACAGGGAGGAGCAGAGAGCCTGCTAGATCTTCTTGACAGGCTCCCACCAGTGTAGGGTTCAGTGGTGACTGGAGCCAAATCCACTCCCATGGAAGGGACAGCTGTGCTTGTCTCATCTTATCTCCTCTTTCAGAGATTTTGCCTTGCTAACATGAAATTAGTTCTCAGGATAACAGTATTTATACATAGAAACTGCAAAATTTACACAACAGAGATCTATCTTCTACAGAACAGGTTGTTAAGCATTTATCAGCACATCAGTGTGTACTGATGTATGTATTTTTTTAAATCACTTTAGCACTTCATTAAATATTCATTCTTTATTTCCCACAATACGGTTTTGTATGCATTGGGATTCTGCCCTTCATCTCCCCTTCCTCCCTCCAAATTCTCCCCTCAAATTCTGTCCCCCCATTATTATAAATAGTATAGTCCTTCAGCAAGAGTCACAGTTCAACATTCTGCTACTTGAGTGTTAAATAGTATTGTAGGTATAGGCAATGGTATAAAATCTATTATCATGTTGTCTACATGTATATATATATGAACAAAATTATATATATACAAAATATATACACAAAAATATCTGAACAAAACTGTTTATATATATATACATATACATATCATATGTATTAATGGTGGGAAGATTAGTAAAAACACAAGCAAAGGGTAGTGAGATAAAGTTTTTGTTCATATGTTATTGGGAGCCAATTCTGGGGGTGGAGTTGATTGCTTGACTCATTTTCTTTCAACATAATTTCTTTTCTAGATTTTTTCAATAGATGAGTGATTTTGTAATTTCTTAAAATTAATGTGATCTTATTTAAATAAAAGTTGCTCTGCAACACAACCATCCAAAGACTACCTTTTTTTTTCTCAGTTTCATTCACTTTTCACTGAATATATCTTTGGAATATCTAATACATATCTATGCATGGGAAATTAGAAATGAATATACTTTCACCAGCAGCTGTCTGAATTTCAGTAATGCTCAAGTACAACCGATAGGTTGCCATGAGGCAATGATCATGAAGGATAAGGAGGAAAGACCCTTTCAACAGTGCTCAGGGCTCTGAGAGAGTCTTGTTTTCGGATTCAAAAACAGGATCATTTTAGATAACCTGGAAGTGCTAGCACTGATCTGGTTGAAAACTTTTGGTAAGGAGGCACACCAACAACTCTGGCTTTATCAGGTGAGAGAAGAGAGTCAAGAGGAGGCAGGCATGACCTTCATATTGGTCTGACTGGCTTTTGGTTTAACGACTAACATCAGTAAAAGAATGAGAGTCTAATCATCCCATTGCTAGATATAACCTCAGATGACTCGGCACAAACTAGATGTTTCCCAAGTACTCATACCTAAGTATACATTTGTTACAGTTTCCATGATAGTACTCTTAAATATAACTTTATTATGTCAAGAAAAAGTGCTCATTGGTGCCCTGACAATCTTTTACAAATTTCTGTAAAACAATGGATCTAGAAAACAATTTTTAAAAGTTTGGATGTCAAAGTGTGTGTGTGTGTGTGTGTGTGTGTGTAACTGTTAATGACTACAGGGAAACTGACAACATTTTAAGCAAGAAATAAGATTCTATTAGAAATCCTCATACTCTTGAGTCTTTTTTTTTTTGTTTATGTAAAAGCTTTACTTCTCTCGTTTTGGAGTTTTTACTTTCATGAATCTACATTCAGCTTTCCGAGAATTTGTCTTAAATTTGTATCCCTGACATGCTCTCTAGTGGCTGGCATGGGTGTTCACAGTCCTATGCTCCAGTGATCATTAAATAACCACAGGTTTTGCTTGTGCATGCATCTCTTACATTTTGGTTGAAATTTCCCTTGGAAAATATTTTTTCTTTCTCTCTTTTCTACTTGGTTTTCATGCACTGTGTTGCTTTTTGCCTCTTGTCATAATTATCTCTAATGTTGAGTCAATTTTAAACGTATGCTCAGATTTGCCCTAGAGGTGGCAGAATTTCTGTGGTGGGTAAGTGAAATGATTGCTCCATATAACTTTATAAAGTGTAAAGACCTCAGAGATGAAAGGAGCTGTATAAATGTAAGGCTGTCATTTTAAATTGCCATTACCGATTGAAATTCTCAAGAGAAGCATTACTGAAATCTGGCGTATGCACCATATTAGATTGCTTAATATCATTAAAGCATGTGCAGCAAATGAAAATACCAATTTCCTTTTTACATGTAGCTCATGTTTAAGGCTGCGTATCGAAAGCTAGCGTGTCTCACAGTGCCTTCTGGCATATTAATACTTACTGAAGGAAGGGAACGCTAAGAAAGTATAAAGATGATGTTTCTTGAGCCTGCTGCTTGCTTATTTGGGTATGTGTGGTTGTGAAAACAGAAATAGTTTTGAGAAACGCAAATGAAGGGAGACATAGCAGAGGAAGTTTGTTATGGTGAGCTGAGAATACTGGAAAGAAACATACATAAAATATTACTATGTCATTCATGTTTAGATTTAGCAGTGAAGAAACCAAGAAATAACATGTATTTACAGTAGCAGAAAGGAATTGCCAGCACAGAAAAATTACCATAACAGTGAAAATGCCTTGCCCTCTAATGTGAGACCAGCTGTTCTTGTCGACTCCGTTTGCAAGTTTGTTTTAGGAAAGGAGCCTGCTGCATGCTATTGGAGCTACACAAATCCTAGCAAGGCTGAAATGCCAAGAAATAAGCAAGTAAGAACGAGGCATCAGTGGCAAATTGGAATCTAAGGCCTTTTGTGCTTGTTAAATGGTGGAATGATTATAATTGGAAAAAGTGATGTGCATTAGTTCTGAGTGAATGTACAAGAAATGACAAGCGTGTAACTTAATGATTCCTTCACAACACTCAGGCCTGCCTTCTAGTCTTGCAATGAGGAGTTCAGCTCTACAGCAGAGAAAGCCACATGCTTTCTTCTCCTATTCATGGGGATTTCCACAGGTCACATGGAAGTAACCCTGAATTAAAAAGTTTCATAAGTTTTAGTTTAGGAAGTCTGATATTGAAGCTGGTTTAAGTCATTGTGACAAAGAATGGGTATATATATATGTGTATATATATATAAATAATATATAAATATATATAATATGTATAAATATATATATTTGCTTTGTTTTGTTTTCCTTTTCCTTATAAACCAACTCATCAGCAAGTAAATGGACAGGACTTTACTACATCAAGACCAATAGCATATGGTTACTCTCTTGGGGAAAGGAGAATGTGGAAGTTTCCTGAAAATCAAATTTAGTGTTCTGAAGAGTGAGTCAGTGTCCCCTCTCTCCACTGCCTAGGAAATATACATTGCTATGTAAATGTAGTATGTTGATTTTATCAAGACACCAGAATAAGTCCTTAGTGTATCCAAATAAGAAAATCTGGAATGACTGTAAATATACACTTTATGAAGCGACTCATCAAATGTTGAACTTCTGTTCTTATATTTTTCATGATACATCTATTTTATTTTTGATAATGTTTACATAGTTAAGAAGGATGCATGCTTATGAAGACCATCAATTAGGGTGAGGAGGGTCGAAGAATGGGGGAATGTGGATGAGACAACTGTTTTCAATTTTCTTTTTTCTTCCTATGCCTGGGGTAAGTGGGAAGAGAAGGGGTGAGGGCCACTCCCAGCGGTCTAATCACATCAGTGCCTGGGGATGGGGGATGGCAACCTGATGTCATCCCAAGGTCCTCAATGTGAAACATTCTCTGAGGGTCCTGAAATGTTGTTTTGGTTGCTCAAAGTTGGAGGAAATCCTTCCAAGGTCCATTGACTGATACAGTTGATCACAGAGTCTCCAATCACCCAGATACTCGCTGTCAATGTCTGGTTAGGAAAGCTCTCCAATTCGTTCTATTCTTATATTTTAATCTTTTTTTCAAAGTGATTTTGAAGAGGATGTGGATGAGAAAATAGTTTGATTTAAAAGAAGCAGTAAATGAAATTTCAGAAATTTAGGGGATGGTTTTTATGGTGGATACACAGCTCTTGACCGTGCATTTGTCAAAAACATAAAGCCAGACACCACAAAGTGAAGCCTACACTGTGCATGCTAAAAAGCAAAAAGTATAAACAAGAGTAATTTTCAAAATGTTTACAAATTGAGAGGAAAGTTTTCTTGAAATTTTTATAAGCCACACTACAAGTAATCACAGCAATAGCTTTAACAATGGTGATAGTCAACTGAATTATTAACTATTTACCAAATACACATGCAAATGTCAAGATGCAGTTTCCATTTCATTTTCTGTTAAAGATTGGTTCTGAAATTGCTCTGTAACACAAGCTAAGATTTTCATTTTCCTAAACTTGCCTGCATGACATTTTCCTAAAACTCGGGCAATATCTACTGTGTTACAAACACAGCTAGAAGATAATGCTGAACGTCAGGGAAACATGATGTAAAATAGGAAAACATATGTAACAAGAGAGACTTGCATAAAAGTCTTTCACACACATAATGCAAACCTTGATGTTAAGCAAGTGTTGATTTATGCATTTGCCTTTTTTATTGGAAAGCAGATTAAACAGAAGGAATGAGAAGGAGAGAGAGAAAGCATGTATGAGAGAGAAATAGAGAGAGAGAGAGAGAGAGAGAGAGATATCTTCAATCTGCAACAACAAAGGCTGGGATACGCTGAAGCCAGGAGCTTCACCAGGGTTTCCCACATGAGTGCAGGTGCCCAAGCACTTAAGCTACTACTGATTTCCCAGGTGTATTAACATGGAACTGGATCATAAGTGGAGCAGCTTAGGACTTGAACTTGTGACCATATAGGATGTCATACTATGGTGGCATAATATGCTGAGCCACAGTACCAGCCCCAAGAGTTGTTTTGGAGTTTGAACAATTTAGTGGTACATGAATATGCTGAAATTGAACTTCTATCAGTTGTCACTAGATGGTGTGTGTTCTAACACAGAAAATCAACAATGCCTCACAGAGGCATTCACAGATGTGTCTGACGAACACCAGAAAAGCCATATCAGTATCTTAACCTCCACAATTAAAATTGTATCTTAAAATATATAGAGATAAAAATGTATGACCCCTGAATACCTCACCAACAGTTTAAAGTAACTATTAGTGTAAATGACTTGATAAAATTCAGCACAGCAGTTGTACAGGAAAATTTTCTTGGCATATAGGAGAAAAAGTTCATTATGATTTTTTAAGAAGTAAACATTTAGATACACGATTTAACGTGGAACAGTGTGATAGCATGATTTTTTTCTTTAACATCTATTAGTAGGACAAGGCAAAGATAGCTACAATGGAGAATGTATTATCAAGACCACCATGCAAGTAATATCCTGAATATTGAGTCTAATAACCCAGTTAAAGTAGGAGTTGTTAAGGATCTAGATAATCACACTGTAATGATTAGTGATGAGAGTCACCTAGATAATGAAATTAGCATCGAGAAACATATTTTTAGGCTGAATGATTATCCCAGGAGATTGATTAAAAGGATAATTGAAGAATGATATAACCTTTTTCATAGTTGCAGGGTTGAATTTGTTTAAGGTAATTCATCATAATAGTATAGCTATGCCAGATCATAAAAGGACTGACCAGTGTTCGAAAAGATACTTATTTTATACTAACATAGACATGTTGTCACACCAGTAAAACATCACCAATAAAATTGCAATAGCAAGAAAAATTCAGCAATAGCTCAAGGTAGCTCAGAAACTCTCTAGAAAAAGCTGAATGTAAATGCAATTTTCAAATGTAAAAAGAGACTCACATTGTATCATGTAAGTAACTACAAAAATCTACTGGTTTGGCCCACTGAGACTATTACTGAGGGTTGTATGATAAAAATTTCCCTCTCTACATATAAAACAAAAATTAAATTCTCACTTCCATTGTTAAAATAGATTGAGAGAAAAATCAATGAACTGACACTAGAACATAACAAATGATAAAATGTTCCTTGCAAAAATTTACATTTGCCTGTATTTATATTTTCTCAACAGATTTCCTTGCCACTTCTAATTTTGGATGATTGAGTTGTTAAATTTTTATCTGTGTAATTAACATAAAGTAAAATGGATTTTTTCTTATAATTAAAAACCTTATTTCTTAATGCAGTTTTAGACTTGAAAAAAAAGTAGGAAATCTGAAGCATTGAACTATACCTCCCTTCCCCAATTTCCTTCCCCCAGAAAATTTATTATGTTTCTATTATTATTAATATCTTTTGTGAATATAGTACTTTTTATAGTTGATGAGTTAATATCAAGGGCAAGATATTAACTAAAATCCACAAATTATGTTATGATGTACTTTAAAATATTTTTTATTCACTTGTGAATCAGAGAGTGTTCTGAACTGATAGTTCTCGCCCCATGTGCCAGCAATAGATAAAGCTGGGCCAGAAGAAAGTTGGGACATGAGATCTCAAGCTAGTGGCCTCTATTTGTAGCATACCTAAGTACTTGCACAGATTATTCCCTCTGTGCACATGACTAGGAAGCTGGAATTGGGTGTGTACCTGGGATCAAACCCAGGCATTGCCATATGGAGTGGGTATATCTCAAGCATCACCTTAACCACTATGCCAAATGGCCACACACAATTCATGATTTATTTTGTTCTACAGGTTTTTCCAACTGTATATTGTCAAGTAGCCATCAGTAAAATATTTTATATTATTGCTTCACAGTCCTAAGAATCCCTGGACTTCCACCTATTTGCCCTCTGCTCCACTCCCAGCCCCTGGTAGCCACCAATCTTTTACCACCTCTGTGGTTTGTCTTTTCCAGGAAGTCACAGAGTTGCATCATATAATATGTAGCCTCTTCAGACTGACTCCTTGAATGATACGCATGGATTTAAGCTTTGTATGTTTTTTTTCATGAATTCCTTTTCTCTCATCACCATGATATTACATTGTATGAATGTATTACAGCTTATCCATTCACCTAATGAGGGACATTTTGATGGCTCCCAATTTTGGGAAATCATGAATAAAGCCTCTATAAACATTGTGATGTGAAGGATTTTGTATGCATGTATTTTCAGCTCATTTGTGCATCTAAGAGTATGATTGCTTGGTTGTATGGAAAGATTGTGTTTAGCCTGTGAGAAACCGCCAAACTGTCTTGCAGAGCAGCTGTTAGAGTTTGCATTCTCATCAGCACTGCATAAGAGTTTCTGTACCAGATTCACAGGAGCATTTGGCGTTGTTAATGTTTTGCATTTTATCCATTGTTATAGGTGAGTAGCAGTATGAAATAGACTTTTTGGTATACAGTACAGAATTTTGACACATATTTCTATAGCACCAACAATCTGAACAACCTGTCAATCAAAAAACTCTACTAAATATTCCTCTTCAATCACACCCTCTTCTCCTCCTCACCTTTGACAACTTCTTATCCACATTCCATCACTATTCTCTTACGTATTTCAAAATGTCAAGGGATAAAATAAAACAGGATACGATATATAAGATTGGCTAATTTCTTAAAAAATTATGCCTCTGAAAATAATCCAAGTTGAAAATGTAAATATTCTATTCCTTTTTATTTGCAGCTAGTATCCCGTTACATACAGTATTGCAGCTTGTTTGCTCATTCATCAACTGAAGAGCATTCACATTTTTTCCAGTTTGGGGTAGCACATTAAAGCTGATGAAAACATCTATAAATAACTTTTTTTGTGTGTATGGACATGTTTTCATGTTTTCTAGGGTAAATAAATGAGTGGGATTACCGAGTCCTATGTTTAATTAAAATTAAAATTAAACTGCCAAGATTTCCTCCAAAGCATTTTTATGTTGAGCAGTGAAAAGTAGTTCTCATTCACCTACATTCTCTCCAGCACTTGGTATTGTCATCACTTTCAAAAAATTTTTCATTTTTTATTTTATGATACAATTTCATAGCCTTAGAAATTTCCCTTACACACTCCCCAAATTCCCTCCCCTCTCCCGACTTCCCCTATATTATTACAATAGCATAGTCCTTCATGAGCAATCGTAAGTCCATCATTTTGCTATCTTATTGTATCCTGAAATAGCGGGTATGGACAATGGCAGACAGTCCAGCAATCTATTGTCAATATATATATATTTAACACTTTCATCTCTCATCTTCTCTTTGGAAGCAGAGATGGATACTACATTGTATGCTCACATCTGGATATGTTAGTCTCGATTTCACAGTTACTGTTCATCCCCTTAAATGAAAAGCCACAAAATAAGTCAACAACAGGAATAAAGTTGAAAAAAAATTACAAAACCATGGAATTAAATAACATACTGAATGACCAATGTCGATGAAGAAATGGGTAAGAAAGCTAACAAACAAAAAGTCTTCTTGGAGAAAATGGTGCTACTGTATGATCTATGAATTTGTGCAGAATTTAATAAAATAAATGATTTTGAATGAATGGAAATAAAAACAAAAATATCAATACCCATGAGTTGCAGCAAAAAAAAGTATTGAAAGGGGCTATTGATCTTATATTTTGCATGAAAGCTACCTTATATCAGAGAGAACATGTAATATTTACCCTTTTGGGATTGACTTATTTTACTGAGCATAACAGTCTCTAATTGGAACCATTTTGTTGCAAATGACATGATTTCAGTCTTTATAATGGCTGAGTAGTAGTTCATGGAGTAGATGCACTACAGTTCCTTTATTCACTCCTCTTTTGAAGGGATTTGGGCTGTTTCCATGTCTTTGCTATTGTAGGTTGTGCTCCAGTATATACAGGATTACACACCCCTTTCTCACAGGCAGATTTCCTTTGGATATATTCCCAGAAGTGGTACAGCTGGGTCATACGGCAGGTTTATTTTCAGTTCTCTAACACTCTCCATACTGACTTACTAGCCTACACTCACACCAAAAGTGAAAGAGGGTACCTTTCTTTCCACATCCAGGCCAGCAGGTGCTGTTAGTAGAGTTCTGAATGTAGGACAATCCCACTGGAATTAGGTAGAACCTCAATGTGGTTTTCATTTGTACTTCCCTGATGAATAGAAAGCCTGAGCATTTTTTTCATATGTCTGTTAGCAGTTTGAATTTGTTCTTCTGAAAATGTCTGTTCTCTCTCTTTCTCTCTCTCTCTTTATATATTTATCCACAGGGTTGTTTTGCTGTTGCTGAATTTCTGAAGCTCTTTGTAAATCCTGAATATTAGCCTCTTATTGGTTGTGTAGTGTGTAAAGATTTTCTCCCATTCTGTTGGCTGCTTATTCACTTGTTGATCATATCTTTTGCTCTACAAAAACTTTTTAGCTTAATGTAATCTCATTTGTTTATTTTTGGTTCTGGCAAGGACTTTGGTATTATTATTATTATTATCATCCTCATCATTATATGGCCTTATTACCTGGGCTGGGTTTTCTAATATAATTGTTGATAAAGATAATTTGTAGGTGTAAAGTGTAAAATGTTACACTATTGAGTATGCTGCGGTCTTTTATTTTAGCAGATTGGTTTTATCCTGTGTAATGTTTTCCTGTTCTATTCATAGTTTACTGAGAGTTTTCATCTTTTTGCATTTACTTCGGCTGTCTATTTTCTCTACACTAAATTATTTGCTCACATGAGTTTTCCTTTGTACTATTACTTAACAACATTGGTTGGGTTTTGAATACCAAACTCTCTCATAGTTCTGAACTTCACACACTTACAGTATGTTCTTTCCTTTGTCCATTGCTTGATTTGATTTGCTAGTATAACACTATCTAGGAAAAATAAAAGTTTTGGTGTTTAAGGTGTTTGAAAGATTTCTTATGCATAATACCAAATGTGTAATCCATAAAAGAAAAAATATATATGAATTATTCTTTTTCAAAATGTACCATTTTTGGCTACCTTTCAGGATCTTAAATTCCTTTTAACATATCGTCAATGTGTAAAACAGTAGTTTGCTGTTTTGTGTATGTGAATTTTGCTTGATTTTTCAGGCACTTTCACCTGAAATAATTACAAATGATACTTGAGATCTATTTTCATGCTGCTTCTGAGACAGCAACAAAATCTGTAGAATGATTCAGTGACAGAGTAATAATCTATGAATAGTACAACTACAGACATTGTAAATATTTTTAGGCTTTTATTTGATTATATTGTGGTATAAGTTGATCACTGTATTCCATCACAACTCTTATATTGTATCTATTATACATGTTGAAATTTACATTCTCAACTATGTTTATCAACTAAATAAGGTAAAACAAGACAATATTAAAATTAGTCTGTATGGTGAATAATTAATATCTTTCAGGATATTGAAGAGTTGTCAATCAGGTTCAAATATCAGCAAATATTTATTGTTTAGTTACTCTGGGTCAGTCAGATGCTAAGAAGCCCAGAGTAGGCCATTAGGTTAAGGAAACTGGAAACCAAGTCTATGAGATAAAAACAAATACATAATAAATAGTTATTTATCACAATAGTAAGTGTTATGTTGTATTAGATAATATGACAGAGAGTTAATGTGACGGAAAGTTAGTAGTATTCAAGAATTACTGTTACCTGTGGTTTTAGGAAAGCTGTCTCTGATAAGGAGAAAGCCAGCTGGATGTCAGAATGTTGAGAAGGAGCTAAACTTTGGGAGCATAGTCTTGATTCCTTAAGCTGAAAGGAACTTCATTTTGAAGAGAATGGAAAGCCGAGCAGCTAACTTAAAGATATGGCACAGTGATAACACTCAGCATTACTAGAACTTTCTTTGAATTCACAGGAGAACTAAGAAGCAACTTTAGAAACAAGAGGTCCCCCTAAGCAATCAAAAAGATATTGTGATTCTTAGAAACACTAGAGAAAAGGTGAGAGAAGGGGGGGTATTTTTTGGCTGTATTATCATCATCCTTGGGTTGAGTTTCAATTTTAAAAAAAAACCAGCTGATCCTTGCAGAAGCTGTTATGTGCTTTAAAACGTTTTCTCAGCCCCTCTCAGCGTACATTGCATCAGATGTATTACCTCTGAATGTCTTCAATACTTAACATTCATAATGTTCTTCACTTCCACACTTGCCATAGTCTCCACAGGACAACAGAACCACAGATTAAAAATGTCAACATTGAAAAGAAACTTGATTAGGTAGTTTCATATTTATCAGAAACATGCACACACCAGAACACTCAGTGGAATCTTCTGGGGAAAAAGAAAAACTGACTTACTCATCCATTTAATGGTAGAGTTGCAGAGAGAGACAGAGAGCTTACATATACAAGCTCATTCACTAAAGAGCTACAGCAGCCAGAGTCAGCTGGGACGAAACCAGGATTCAGAAACTCCATCCAGATGTCCTGCATGGATGGTAGTGACTCACATACTTGAGCTGCCATCCCCTTCTTTCTTAAATGCATCTTTATGAAGGTTCGGAAGAGAATTAGCAGAGACTTAAGCCCGCTCTCGTGTGTTGAATACTGGTGTTACAAGAAGTATCTTGCTTAACTTCATACCACCTTCTAAAATGATTTAATTTAATAATTTCCATTCATTGGCTTCCTTCTTCAATTTCCACAACAGCCAGGTCTGGCAAAGCTGAAGCTGGGAGCTAGGCTGACTTCTATGAAGGCACCAGGGACTCAACTACTTCAGCTACCATCTGATGCCTCCCAGCTAGCTCAGAAGTGAAGTATCGAGACACAAATCAGGCATTTCTAAGGAATTCAAAGTAGCAACTAATCCATTGCACAAAATGCTCCCTTGGTGTCATTTAAGAATGTGCAACTCGGTCCAGCGCAGTAGTCTAGCAGCTAAAGTCCTTGCCTTTCACACGCTGGAATCCCATATGGGTGTCAGCTCTAATCCCAGCTGCTCCACTTCTCATCCATCTCCCTGTCTGTGGCCTGGGAAAGCAAGAGGATGGTCCAAAGCCTTGGGCTCTTGATAACATGCGAGACCCAGAAGAAGCTCTTGGCTTCTGGCTTCAGATCAGCTCAGCTGTGCCTGATGCCTCCACTTGGGGAGTGAACCAGCAGGCAGATCTTTCTGTCTCTCCTTCTCTCTGAATTTCTGCATTTCCAATAAAAATAAATAAATCTTAAAAAGAAAAAGAAGGCACAAATGATCTCCCCTCTCCAGGATCCCGACTCAGACAGCCTAAGGTTGGACCAGGGATGAGGTATGGCTATTGATAGAAGGAAGACTAGTATATTTTGAAAAGCATTTGTACATGACTCAATTGTCTTTAGTAAAGAGAAAAACCGGGTGAGAGCAGAAATGTAAACATATGACCGTGTATTTTGTCTCCTTTCAACCAGTTATTCACTGATACTCACTATGCTGGTCTGTGTTAAAATACTCAAAATCTCACTTTATGACCCAGAAACACTTTCTAAAACAATTCATTAATATCTGTGGAGCACGAGATTTAAGAGTTAAAAACCCTTGCTGTTTTAAACTAAGAAGGCAGAGCCCGGTGGCATGGTCTAGCGGCTGAAGTCCTCGCCTTGAATGCCCCGGGATCCCATATGGGTGCCAGTTCTAATACCAGCAGCTCCACTTCCCATCCAGCTCGCTGCTTGTGGCCTGGGAAAGCAGTTGAGGACGGCCCAAAGCTTTGGGACCCTGCACCCATGTGGGAGACCCGGAAGAGGTTCCTGGTTCCTGGCTTCGGATCTGTGCAGCACCGGCCGTTGCGGTCACTTGGGGAGTGAATCATCGGATGGAAGATCTTCCTCTCTGTCTCTCTTCCTCTCTGTATATCTGACTTTGTAATAAAATAAAAATAAATCTTTAAAAAAAATAAAGAAAGAAAATGAGCATCTGCCATTCAAAAACATGACATTTAACTTCTCACATTGGCGGATTTCTTTTCTTAGCCCTCCTTTGCCTTTATTTTGTAATGATCTATTTATTTGTGAAAGTTGGTGTTACAGAGACACACACACACAAACACACACACACACACACACACAAAATGGCTCAATGACCAGAGCTCAGTTGTTCTGAAGCCAGCACCCAGTAGCTTCTTCTAGATCTCCAGTGGGGGCATAGACGTCCAAGAAGTTGGACTGTCATCTGTGCACTTCTTTCCCAGTCATACTCGCAGGAAGCTGGATTGGAAGTGGAACAGACAGCACTGCACCTGGGAATCCTGAGGCATGCCACAGCCATAGGAGGTGGCTTCACACACTGCCCCACTGTCACTTCCTCCTTTTGGCTTTTGGTCTCTTGTGACACAACTTGTAAAGGTATGCCCCTGATGATTCGGGATATATTTCTGAACTAAAGAAGTTTAATGTTTAGTTTAATGCTCACAGTACTATCTTTATTTTTAATAGAGATGGGCTAGACTTTAATTCTTTCTGAATGAATAATTGTCACCTATGCCTGCATATGCAAAGTGATTTAAAATATACAGTACTGTCCATACTGAACCACATTTCCCAGTCTCTTTTTAACTTTCAGTGTTTCTGACTGTGAGAAGTAGAGTACAAAAGCTGCTAAAAGTCTGCTCATTTCTCTGAAGCCAGAGGTAGAAGGAGTTTGGAAGACATTTTGTTTCATCTCTTTTTTAACTTCTTTAAAAATAATTCTGGAGATGGTAGCTAATAATAAGATAGGTAGGTGGACGGCAGGGAGTTAACTAAAAGGTTCGGAATAGCTCTGAGTACAA
The DNA here is from genome assembly GCF_030435755.1 of Ochotona princeps. Lineage (NCBI taxonomy): Eukaryota > Metazoa > Chordata > Mammalia > Lagomorpha > Ochotonidae > Ochotona > Ochotona princeps. The sequence goes on from NC_080836.1 coordinate 45,115,832, forward strand.
TCACATTTAAAAATAGAGAGCGCAGGCCAGGAACAAAACTCCGCTAACTGTATATCTGGTTCAGATGTAGCTAATGTCCCTATTTAGCATCTTCAAGTTGCTCACACTTTCCTCACCAACCTAAGAACATGTCTCGAACACTCCAAGGCTTGTCAAGTCCAAGGACATGGGAATGTGAATTATCAAACACGCTGGGGCTGAAAGGTGCTGAAATCATCTTTTTAGAACAGTGCCAAAAAGCAGTTTGAGTTTGTAAGGTGCTAATTGATGAAATATGTTTTAGCTTCTGAATTCACTCTGAGCTTCCGACCCACTACCAAAAAGTAAGGAAGATGTGAAAATAGTCATAATTAGTAAAAGGTAGCTGAATTAGAAATAGCAAGTAGCAGGGACCTGAACCAATCAGATGGGGACTTGTGTATTTCAAGAGGCAGCTTAACTGGCTGAACATCAGTGTCTGCCTGTCATAATACTTTCTAATTGTATTTTTGGTGCATTCCTACACAAAATATATACTGGAACTTTGTTTTGAAAAACTATGTTTTAGAAGGTTTTTAAAATTACTTTTACTAACACATACAAACTGATGTGATGCCAAGTGACGTTTCTCTACATTGTATGCTGTCCAACCAGATGTATGCTGTCATCTTCAATATTTAGCATTTCCTTATGGCGAAAACATTCAAATTCAATTCTAGCTTGAAGAACTCTTTTTTTTTCTTTTAATATTCATTCATTCTTTTACTTATTTTAAAAGCGGAGTTACAGAGAAAGAAGGAGAAATCTTCTATCCCACCAGGTCATTCATCAAATGTCTACAAAAATTGTTGCTGTGCCAGGCTATAGCCATAATCCAGGATCTTGTTCTGAGTCTCCGACCGAGTATTGGGACACAAAATTTAGACGTCCAAGGGTGATACATGGTGTGCAACATCATGCTTAGGGCACAATATAGAGAAAGCTTCCCTGTTCAACATATTGTTATAGACCTTTTCGGAAAAATTACTAGGTTTTACAATGGCATAGTAGTTTAAGCCTCCACCTATCATGCCCACCTTTGATATGGGTGTTGGTTCAAGTTCTGCATGTTCCACTTTCAATCCAACTCTTTGCTAGTGTGCCTGAAAAAGCAAGAGAGAATGGCTCAAGTCTTTGGCTCCTTGCATCCATAGAAAGACCCAGAAGAAGCTAGCTCCTTTCTTTGGATTGGCCCATCTCTGCTATTGCGGTGATGTGGGCACTAAACCAGCAGATTGATGATCTCTCTCCTTTTCTGTCTCTGCTTCCCTCTCTGTAAAATGATTTTTTCAAACAAAAATAAATATACCTTTTTAAAATTAAAATGAAAGATAACTAGATCTTGTTTTTTAACTAAACAGGATGAAAAGGGCGGGACATTTGATTTTGTCTGAGGCCCAGAAACAGGTAATGTTGTTTCCCATGTTACAAAATAAAATTCTCTTTTACTAAGGAGGCTTCTGAAGGATGTGAATAAATATTGCCACTGTGAACAGAACTCTCACTTTAGAATTTAGTGTTCGGCAGAATGGAAGAATGAGGTTGGGGTTTTGGGAAACTTTTGTGAAGCAAATTGCTTTCCATTCCTTTCAGTTTTGCACCATGGTTGAGTTAAGAGGGTCTCCCTTTCATATTAAACTGATCAATAGGAGTTTCAAGATAACTCTCCAAGGAACGCAATTAGGATTTGCTACGAAAAAGTTTCCTAAAGGTAATATCGATGCTGACTGGCTGGTTTCTCTCATGGTAAATTATGGAATAATAGTTCTCTTCGGAATAACTGAAACACATGGTTGTATTAGTGTTTCTTGTGGATGTATTATAGTATCAAAGGACAAAGAGACTTTTTTTTTTTTTATTTTAAAGGCAGAATAACACACAGAAAGAAACTTAAGAGAGATCCTCTATGCATTGGTATACCCCCAACGTGGCTGTAATGACCACAGTTGGCCGGTCCAAAGCCAGGAACCAGGAGCTTCTGCCAAGTTTCCCACATGGATGTAGGGGCCCAAAGACTTGGGCTATCCTCCTCTGCCTTACCACTTCATAAGCAGGGAGCTGGATCCTAAGTGGAATTGTTGGAACTAGAACCTGTACCCACATGGGATACTTATACTGTAGGCGGAGGCTTAGCTTACTACTTGACAATGCTGGCCCTGACAGAGAAAATTTAGAAGCACTAGACTCATCCTAGGTGTAGCCATAAGCAAAATCCCTTAAAGAACATGCTTTCCCAAGGAATGGGTCACAGGAAACAGCACTGGTAGGGGACTAGTCTGCAGGACACTTGAAGAAATGAAATAACGTAGAAGGCTTCAAAACTGAAGGAGCCGCCAAAGATCCTATAGATACAACAGACAACACAACTCAAACTGAAAAAATTCCAGATAAAATTAGTATCAGATTATGTGGGTTTCAATCCTCACTAACCTTTGATGTCCTTTTCCTCTTAGCTCTCCCTCTTTCAGTGCTGAACAGGCCAGAGGTGTTCACTATGGGACAGGATAGAGATGCCGTCCCAGGTTTCCTGCCTTGACTAGATCCTCAACTGGACATGAAAGACTTTAACTTAAAATGAGTATCAAAATATGTACTATTAAAAGAAAAGAGGATTCAAATTCCTGAACTGTGTCTATTTGGGAGTTTTCAAATATTCATATACAAAGAAGTCATGAGACCTCAGCCTGATTCAATCTAAGAAGACGGAAGAACAAAGCTATTGAGAGGATATGAGTAAGCAGCCAAGGGGACAGATGACAATCAGGAGAGAGAAAAAACAATGCTGTCTTGTCTAGAGTCCTGCTTGTTCAGTCAACAGGCAGCTTAATGTATCTGGCAGGGTAGTTTACAAGAAAAAACCAGCATTGTTTCAGAACAGCATTGGCATATGAAGCTTTCCTTAGAGCAGATGCAGCTTAAAGCGGGTAAAAGCAAACTTTTCCAACTTCAGTTTCCAGTCATTTTTGGCCATATAGAATTGCATATTCACCCCCTCTAACATGCCCAGAGATTTACTTACAATTTATTCCACAGTCTTACTTTTCCAATGAATTGGAGAACTAGAGTCTATGGTATGTATTCCTTTGAATGAGCATCAAGTGGGGAGAAGAAATCAACTAAATACAAATAATAAAGTATAAGCAGTACATAACATACAACAAGAAACTGAAAGTGACCTAGAATGTACATTATAAGAAAATCGTTTATAGATTCTAAACATTTGCCACAAAATGAAATGATAATCACATTTCATCTTCCATGAATTTTTTTGAAGTACCTTTTAATTCTATCAGAAAAAAACACGGATGAAATCATTGGTGCTAATACACTCATTTAATTTCACCTTAGGTCTTCAGTAGCATTTGGCTGCTGTGTAACCTCCATGAGACTCGTAGATGCTAAGTGAGGCTAGTTTCTTTCAAGTGTCACACTTGGCAAGTGAGATGTTCCTTTTATAAAAATATCTGCTGAGCTTTGACACTTAGACTGAAGTGTGTGTCCACATATCTGCTGTAATGTGAATATGTTTTTTTTCATTCTGACTCACAGATGCTTTAGTCAATAAGAGTGCTTTACAGATGAGCAGTTCAGGACTGCAAAATCAAAGATGATATGTAAAACTGTCTTTCACCGAGAGCCTCTGATCATCTTTCCTTGAAAAACTAGTGAGCAAGATGTGGTTATTTAGTTTTCAGATCTTCGGAGGATATTTCTGCATTGTCATTGTCGTTCTCTGAGAAAAGTGTCTGTTTAACTGATAACAGGTTGAGATGGCACTAAATTAGCCAAGTATTTGTTCCTCGCTTGCTGATGCCTGTGAGATCCTTGTCTTTTCACTATCTTGTGTCACTATGCATAAAACAGAACAAAGTGTAATTTCCTTTTGATAATTAATGAAATTATACTAGAGCTGTCATTGGCCACTGTTACTGATGATGGTTTTGTTAGCACACTTTATGAAAGATTCATTTATTTATGTGAGTGGCAAAGTTATGGAGAGAGGAGAAGATCGATATACAAAAAGAGAGAGTGGAAAAGAGAGAGAGCTTCCATATGTTGGTTCACTTTCTGAATGGCCTAATGAACTGGAGCTGGAAGAGGTGAAGATAGGAATCCAGAACTCCATCCAGGTCTGACATAAGAGTCGCAGGGGCCTAAGCACTTTCAACATTTTCCCCTGCTTTCCCAAGCATGTTAGTTGGGAGCTAGATTGGTTGAATTTGAAGCGGAGCAGGTAGGACACAAATTGGTGTTTGTTGCATTATAGAATGTGCCACAATGTCAGCTCCAGTTATATATTTTTTTTAAGATTTACTTTTATTACAAAGTCAGATATACAGAGAGAGGAGGAGAGACAGAGAGGAAGATCTTCCGTCTGATGATTCACTCCCCAAGTGAGCCGCAACGGGCCGATGCGTGCTGATCCAAAAGCCAGGAACCAGGAACCTCTTCCAGGTCTCCCACGCGGGTGCAGTGTCCCAATGCATTGGGCCGTTCTCGACTGCTTTTTCCCAGGCCACAAGCAGGGAGCTGGATGGGAAATGGAGCTGCCGGGATTAGAACCAGCGCCCATATGGGATCCCGGGGCGTTCAAGGTGAGGAATTTAGCCGCTAGTTATATTTTAAAATAACTTTCTCATTCAGATTCTCATAGTGTGTTATCTTCCATTTTTAATAGTAAAAATAACCTCAAAGTTGATGTCTATAAAACATTTGGATACCTGTATGTTTAAGATTATGGTTAAAATAGTCACATGAAAGGAACTCATGTTTAAAATTTTTTTCCTATACTTAAGAAGGCCAAAATCATATTTGAGAAGATGTGTTTTTACATCTTCTGTGTGACATTTGTCTGACAAGCTACAAATCTTAAAGGAATTCAGAAGTTTGGAACATTTCTAAAATAATGATGACTCTAGTTAGAAAGTAACTTCCTGTGCATTCTGATTTGGCTTGGTTATCTACTCCCCAAGCAACACAAGTCATCAAAGAACAACTTGCATTACTGGACATAATCGTAAGGAAGAAATTGTAGCAGCGGCTGGAGGACTCAGTTTCTTGCATTGCATGTCAGAAACTACCTCTCCTCAATTTAGAGATGCCCTAGCCTAATCCAACAGGCCAAAAGCCCTAATTTCTAATTTGCTAGGCAATTTATCCCCTTTTTCTCCACACCTTCTCACGACAGATCAAGTGCTGCCACTGAATCTTGGTAAGGAGCCCAGACCTGAGAAATTTTGTGATTCATTCCCTGAGAGGGCCTGTTGCTAAATATTGAAAATTTGCTTTTCATTTGCAATAAATTATTTGAGTATTTGTGTCAAAATGATGTACAAAGAGTAAGGCAAGGTCTAAAATGCCTTTCCAGAAACAAAGTGCAGTTGCAAGTTACTTATAATTCAGCTTCAAAACGGACATCTTTAGAAGCAATTAGGAATCGGGTACAAATCTGTCCATGTGGGAATATGTCCTGAAATAAAAAACTCCATGCCTATACTTAAGATATGAAGGAGATTTCCTCTCTGTCTGAGCTGCCTAATAGACAAAAGGCAGTCAGGGAAGGAATTACGTTATAGTGTTTGCTCAGCAGAAACTACTGAAACCTAAAGAATAGTACTTTTGAAATAAAAAACATGGATTCATATTCCTGCTCTGTCATTTATTAGTTATTTAATTTTATAATCACCAACTTCTTTACCATTATATGTAGAGTAATATAATGCAATGGAATTTATTGTAGCTACTTTACAAATGTGGAATTTTGTGATAACCATGGTATTGATTACCTTTATTAAGCCCTGACAAAAATATTTATAGTAAAGAAGATGTTCTATTATGCTTATGACAAGAAAAACACGCTAATCTACTAGAAATAGTAAAGGACTATGAGCAACTACAAATTCAATATTGTAATATGTGAGCAGCATTATAGAACTCCTAACTGTTTGATATGTACCTTTAGCCAAGTCTATTAGTTGGTTACAGCTATAAGCAAATCATCTCAGTTAGGCATCTTAAAAAACTTCACTACTGAGCCAGCTGCCAGCTGTTAGCCACCATTGTATCATGACAAAGTACAAACGAAGAGCCATGGCCCTACCACTCTCAGTTTTAGCTGAGAGAGAATTCCACAACGCCCCACTGGCTTTTTTTTTTTTGTAATTCTTTTTTTGTTTTGTTTTGTTTTGTTTTTAATTTATTCATTAATTACATTGTGTTGTAATTTCATAGGAACTGGGATTCTCCCCACACTTCCCCACACCCTCCCTCTATGGTGGGTTCCTCCACCTTGTTGCATAACCATAGTTCAAGTTCAGTTGAGATTCCCTCTTTGCAAGCATATGCCAAGCATAGAGTCCAGCATCTTATAGTCCAGTCAAATCCAACTACTTATTGGGGAGACCCTCTCTGGTCTGAGGGCAGAGCCAGCAGAGTATCATCCTGATCAAATAAAAGCACTAACATATTATCAGCAATAATTAACATCGTTATGGAATTAATTGACATAGTATTGAGCAGCCAACATGTTAAAAATAAATGCGATTTCTTAACCACATTCTGTGACCACTCCATTCACATTTCCATTTTATTTTATATACTACATATGACATAACAAAATTCAGCCTGAGGAGCTGCCACAGATCTGAGCAACTGCAGGCTTGGAGTTGAGAAGCTGCCTTGCTTCCTCCCTGCTCTATTCCTGGAGAGCACTATATTCAACAATAAACAATACAACAGTGTTTCCCAGCTGAGGAGTCAGCATCAGGAGGAAAAAAAGAGGAATCAGAGGAACTTGTGGTGTGACAGCCTATGTCACTGGTGTTACTTCCTGGGAACTCTGCAGACCACACTAATTTTGAAGCAAAAAAAAAAAAAAAAAAAAAGATACAAAATATCAGTGAAATGGAGAGGTGTTTTTTTTTTTTTTCTTGAAATAAGCAAAAAAAAATTTGGTATACCCTTGCCCAAGTAATCAAAGGAGAGCAAGAGTGAGAGCAAGAACAAGGGGGAGAGAGAGAAACCCAAATTAATAAAAAAGGAATTATGTTTCAGTAGACATCAGCGATCAGTACAGATACATTGAAAAATCTAGAAGAAAGGAATAGATTTCTGGACACATGCGATACTCAATTTGAATTATAAACATAGAAAACCTAAATAGACTAAGAAATGAAGTAGAGATTGAATCAATGAGTCAATCCTCCCGAAAAAGGAAAGCTCAGAACTGGATGGCAATGCTGTTAAATTCCACCAAACTATTAGTTCTTCCTAAATTATTCAAAAACAAGTGAAATGGAGGAAATCCTCCCAAACTCTAAAAAACAGCATCACTTTAATTCTCAAACCAGAAAAAATTACAAGAAGCACAACTATAAATCAGTGTCCCCAAAGAACATAGATGCAAAAATTCTCAACCGGATATTAGACAATCAACTCCAACAACACACCAGAAAGATAATTCACATAGACCAAGTGTAATTTATTCCTTGTATACACAAATGATTTAACAATATAGCTAAATCAATAATTGTGATACATCACATAACCAAATGAAGAATAAAAACATTATTATCTCAACATATGCAGAGAAAGTATTTGAGAAAATGCAACATCTTCTCTAATAAAAAAATAAATCTTAAACAGATTGGTATAGAAGTAATATTCTTTAACACTATCAAGGCAAGATATGAAAAATTTACACATAGCATTATGTTGCATAGGGAAATGTAAGTATTTCCACAAGAACCATATTCAGACAAGAATGTCCACTTTCATCATTGCTATTCAATATAGTTCTGAATGGTTTTGCCAGCTGTGTTAGGCAAACAAAATTAATCAAAGTCATAAAAATTGGACAGGAGGAAGTCAAATTATCTCTGGTGGCAATTGCATGAGCATATACACAGGAAATCCAAAAGACTCCTCTAAGAGATTATTGAAACTCATAAGAGAGTTATCAGATATAAAATCAATACACAGTCAATAGTGCATGTATGTACAATGTCATAGTTAAGAAAGAATGTAAGATAACTATCATTCACAATGGATATAACTGCAAAATAGTACATTTAGAAAAATTAGTCTGTCAAAAATACAAATATTATATGGCCTTCCTGATTTTTAGTAACTGTTTCATGGAGTACAAAAACATAATTTATATGAATGGAATTGACATTTTAAAATTCGTTTGTTTTTCATAGATCTTGTCTAAATGCTTAAGAAACAGTGTATTTTCTCTACTTACTACTTACTGAATTGCTTACTTAATGGAGAGTTAAACTTGTGATTAAAAAAATTCAGAAAAAGGAAAAGAAATCAAGCATATGTCATTGTAAAAAAAAAACAGAAGAAAAAATAAGAAGTGAAGGAAGGAGGATGGAGTGCGGATGTGTGAGCGGTAGGTGGGAAACATCACTGTGATCCAAATCTGTCTATATGAAATACATTAAGTTTGTTAACCTTAAGTAAATCAAAAACTAAAACTCCATGTTTGGATTAGGTTTTACCAATATATTTACAAACTTCACAATGTAAAACCAAGTTGTTAAACTATGATGCTGCAGGACAGCAAAAGGCCTGTATATAAATTTCTGCATCATATGTAGTCTGGTGATGTAAGACAATGTTTCAATGTAGATCTGGATTCAAATTTCTATTTTTTCTTATTTCTTTCTATAGGTTGTTTACAAATTTTAGTTTTCTTGTGTACAATATAAAAAAAATCTGATATCTTTCTTAGGTAATTACACAGATTGAATGAAACATTTTTAAAAGCTGTGAACATGGCATACAGCTATGATAGAAATTCAACAAATGTTTATTGCAATTATTATCCCTTATATTAGTTAAGTTGTCATTTTATAAAAATTAACACTACTATTTTCAAGCATAAAATCTTAAGAATTGGAACTATTTTCCTGGGTTCATACTGTTTCAGTGGCAATAAACTTGAGTGTATCCATTAGGTAATTTCTTTGAACGCATACAATGTGCACTGTGTATGATAGGAAACAGAACAGATTTGTCCCGCTTCTTATATTACTTTAATGTGGTTGTAAGATGAAAACTATGCAAAATGCCAGGTAAAGTGGTGATTAACTCTACTTTTAGAAATGAGGAAGTGCAGATAGATAATTAGATTTATAAAGATTAGTTCAGTTGTATATTATATCAAGTAAAAAAGCAAATGGAAGGTTTAGATAATTCTAGAAGCAACACTGAAAGAGCTTAGAAACCACATAGTTTATGACACATTGAACTAACAGAAAAAAGCTGCATTAAGATTTACACAATGTGAGACAATGAGTTAGAATCAATGAGGCCAGAGAGGTATTTTCTTCCTTATGTTGCCACACTGAGTTATATTAAGGAAGTTACAGTCTACTTTTAGAGTAAGGCCTAAAGAACAGCAAGAGTTTAATGTTTAGTCCATTTTATGACAAAACTTGCTCAGAAGCTCATTTCCAACATCGCAGGGAGTTGCACACAAAATTCAAATCTGTTATCTGCTGCCATGTGATAGAGCACACATGCCAACAGAACTTGACACTTTGAGCCTCTCAGATCGGTACAAGTCAGTGGTTAGTTCAAATTTTTCTTCTGATACAAAGCTGTACCAGTGACTTTTCTAATAGGTTAATGGTACTTCCTGTCTCCTCAGTTGGAATGCACCAGAAATAAGATGTTTTCTTTTGCGAGTCAGGCTATCAACTGAACAAGGATAGACTGTTCAATTGGAAGCCACTCAGAATGGTGGCTTCAGGTTTGAGCCCAAACAAATACTGACCTCTGACTTGCTTCCAAAATGCTGCTTCCTTTCTCCACAACCAAGAAGGCAATATTTGTATTTTCTTCAGTAACCTGTGATAGATTTTAGTGTGAGAAAGTACTTCCGCAGCAAATTCTACAGGCAAGGAATTGAAGAAAATGGGAGGTCCTGCCTATTAGCTCGTTGTACGCCAAGGATAAAAGAAAACTGTGACTTTAAGAAGAAAGAGAAATTGTATCAAAATCTTTCTGGTTTCTTTTAAAAAGTCTTACTTTTTGCGGATTCAGTTGAATATGGCCTTTTGCCTTTTGCTTTTTATTTTGTTTTTAACTTTTTAACCATAATTTATTCTATTCAGCTGATCACCTCCACTTTAAAACAATCACTGGTTTTTAAAAGTGGGAATGAGTTTGTTAATCCATATCTTGAGTAGCTGATCAAAATATGGAACTTTACTTTCCTCCTGAATATTTTCTCTTTTAACCTCTGCTATTAAAATTTTTAATTTAAGTTAAATTTGATAAAAAAGAGGAATAATGTAAAAACTTGATTTATAGAAACACCTTCAATAATAATCCAACTAAGAGAGGAATTAAACAAGAAGCATATTTCTGATGGATTATATAAATAAAATCAAGGGCAGACTGATAAAACTGGAATGCCTGGATCTTTAACTTATGATAATTGCCTAAAATTTCCTCATAATCTTAGTATTTTTTTCATCCTATAAAAATTTTATGTGTGATGATGCTTATGTAGTTGAGAATGACGAACACCCATGTGGACCACTAATCAGCGTGAGAATTATTGAGAAATGGGGCAAAGTGGATGAGACAATTGTTTCCTATTTTGTTTTCTTTTTGTATCTGGAGGAATGGAGAAGGGGAAAGCGTTGCTTCCAGCAGCCCAACTGCATCAGTACTTCAGGATATGGGATGGCCACTCCAAGTTATCCTAGGGTCCTCAGTGTGCAGCATTTCTGAAGGCACTGCCCAAGTGGTTTCAGTAGTTCTGAGGTGTTGTTAATTTTGTCATTCCAAGACTGAGGAAATCCTTCCAAAGTCTATTGGTTTGCATACCCACCCCCCAGAGTCTCCACTCGCCCAGATACTTGCTGTCAAAGCTTGGGTCAGAGAGCTGTTCAATTTGCTCTGCAGGCCTCAATCACTGATCTTGTCCGCCATGTGCAACGGGCATGCTGTCCACTGCACAGACTTCATCAACTGAGGAGGCCCAGTTCTGACAAATGCACTCCATTGTTAGATCACATATGCTGTGAGTTTTCCCTGCGGTTGGAGTTTTGAGACCATCGGTCCGGCTGGGATGGAGGTGGGATTCCCCAGAGAAACCTCCCCAGAGGTGAACCTTGACCTAATTTCTGTGTATGCCAGCCAGTGCTGGGTCTGGCTCAGTTTTTCATCCACATCAGCCTATACGCACAGTTATCCAGTCTGTTCGGTCTCTAGCCCCATCTCATACACAAGTGAATGGATGCTGTGACCCAGCACAACACTGCCCACCACACACTCGGCCCTCAAGTACACCAGCAGGAAATACAGCCAAGTCAGAGCAACTCCCAATAATCCCACCAGGCCAACCCCCATACATAGTTCATGTGCATGCCAGTATGAACAGCAGACTGGTCTGGGTTATCCCACATCCCATTTTGTTCTTGGAACTCTTCTGTCATCTGTAGTCCCTGCAGGTAAGTGTAAGAACCAAGACTGGGAGCAGCTCAGACCAGACCAGGTTACAGTTCCCACTGGCATATGTGTGACTCAGGTCTGGGGACAGGCTAGGCTGGGCCAGTTCATAGCACCCACTGGCAGACATGAGAAGTTGGAGGGTATACAGGACAGGCTGGAGTGGGCCTCAATACCAGTAACTGAACATTAGAGCCAGGACTGGTGTGGGCTGCAGGATGTGCCAGCGAATGCTGAGTTGAGGCGGGCCATGCCATTCAGGGTCATAGCACCCATCAAAACAGGTAAGACCACAGAGCCCTGCAGAGGGTTTGCAGGAGCTTCCCTGGTGGGTCACTGCTCCTCCTGGTGAGTGTGAGAGCTGGGACTTAGGGTGGACCAGGCTGGGCAGGGCTACAACACCTATTGTCCCGCTTATGAGCTGGATTAGTGGAAGAGCCAGGTTGGGCTAAGTGACCATATCCAGTCATGTATGCAGGAGCCAGACTAAGTGCAGGCCGGTTGGGTTTTGCTGCAGCATCAACTGACAAGTGCTGGGATGGCAGTGGTGGAGTGGGGAAGGAGGGAGGACAGATCCTCTCAGGCTAGACTGCAGTACCACCTGGAAAGTGCAAGATCCATGACTGGGATTAGGACTAGTAGGGAAACTGTGGGTACCTCTCTGATGAGCCACAGCTTCCACCAGTGAGCATTTGAACCAGAGCTGGTGGGGGGCGAAGTGGGGGGGGGTGACAGGCCTGGGTGGGCAGGTGGTAGCACCTGCTGGCATAAATGTGGTTTGGATAGTGGAGCTGGTTGGGCTGAGCTAGGCTGCTGCAATCATTAATGTGTACATGAATCTTAGTATTTTTAAGTCAAGTTACAAAATCAATGGAACATTTTTTTAAAAGATCATTTTCATTCTTCTGGAAGAAAATGTGTGTGCAATGTCTTTCTCTTTGTTTCTTAGGAAGTGCTGAAAACATGGAAATTATTTTTTTAATCTACTAAATGTAGGCACAGTCCTTTTAGATAAAATAACCTTGACGATACTTTTTTTTGAATCCTTGAGACATATACTGACAAAATATAGGATGAAAAAGATAATGAAAAGACCAGAAGACACAGGAGAGTGGACACACTGTTGCTGTCAGCAACCAACATTCAGTGATAACCTTGAAGGAAGAGTTTAATATATTGCTCTTCCAAATCGCTTTCTGAAATAGCTTCCATGACAGGAAATAAAAAGGAAACTTAAAACTTGCTTGTGTTTCATTTCCTTCTTTTCCCAAACAAACAAGTAAATAAACACAAAGCCTAGAATCTATGTTGTTACCAACATTCTTCTTATCTGTGTGGGCTCTGCTCTAGTTCTTGTGTGTGGAATAGGATGTGACTGAGTGTGTGAGGTTGTCTTTAATGTCAAACTCATGTTGTCAGAGGTGAACTAAACTTGTTTGCAGCTGAAGAAATTTATCTCCCAAGAATTGAAGAAGAGGTGAATGTAAGTAAAGCAAAGAGTAGAAACTTTTGTGTTAGTTTTTGTTCAAAGTGCTGTAAAGTAATGATAGTGAAACATGTTTAGTTTACATTTCATAGTCTTAGTTGGCAGTTAAGAGCAGACATACTTATAATACTTTACAATTCCTCTGTATAAAGTGAAAACGTTACAGTTTGTCCAACTTTGGAATTACTTAACGCATCATAAATGGGTTACAAATATCTCCCACGAGTAAAGAAGCTCAAGTGTGGTCCAATCGTTCTGGAAATATGCTTGTCAATGGTCTTCTGAGAGCATGATTACATGTTATCTTTATGCTTTACAAGGCTATGCTGTCAGATTAATTTCTTCTTTTTTTTATTAATTACATTGCATTATGTGACACAGTTTTATAGGTAATGGGGTTCCCCCCACCCCTCACTAAACTCTCCCCCCCCATGGTGGGTTCCTCCACCTTGTTGCATAACCACAGTTCAAGTTCAGTTGAGATTCTTTCATTGCAAGCATTTACCAAGCATAGAGACCAGCATTTTATTGTCCAGATAAATTCAATGGCTTGTTGGGGAGACCTTCACTGGTCTGAAGGTAGAGCCGGCAGAGTATCATCCTGATCAATTAAAAGCCCCAACATAACATCAGCAACAATTTATAACATTATGGAATTAATTGACACAGTATTGAGTAACCAATATGTTAAAAAAAAAATGCAAGTTCTTAACCACATCCTGTGACTACTTCATTGACATTTCAATTTTAGTTTATATACAACCAGGTTCTATACATCTTAAAATGGCTATAGATCACTGTTCAGCTGTCTTGTGTCTATTTTCATTATAATATTTAGCATTTTATAGCATTGAAGTATAATTTTGCTGAACCTGGCATTTTTTCGGGTAGTCTAGACTGGCTTATAACTCTAACAAGACATTTGTCAACAGTTTAGGTGCAGAACAGTTTTAGGAGGGGTGTGCAGAGAAATCCTCAATACCTTAGTGAGGAGTAACTAATCTTTTTGTCCCACCTAGTAAGGTATAAGTGAATCCACGCTGACCATTTCCTGTCTGATTCTAAGCTTTCCTTGTTGTTCTCTATCTATCCTAGATTTTTTGTTTATTTGGTTATTTGTTTGTTTTGAGGGGTGTCCGGAGCGATCCTGATGGAGGGTGCAAGAGAGGATGGGGACCCAAAGTTGGAACCAAGCGAGGACCAGAGAGAGCTCCCTTCCCTAGTCCCGAAGGAAGTTTACTGTTCTTCTGTTTCTGCGGACTGCTCAGGGCTCCTGGCTGTTGTTCTGATGTCCTTAGATCCTGTGAGGAACGATTTGGACTTCTTCCATCCCATGTGGTAGATCCAAGCGGGCGTGGATGACCTCAGAGTTCTTGGCCTCCGAAGGCACTCCAATTCCCCGTGGTCTCCTTGGCAGTTGGGATGTAGTCCTTGGTGCTTGTACTGATAGTCCTTGGAGAGGATCTGGGAGTCTTCAGGATTGGGATACAAGCCTCCTCCTGTCCCCCTGCTGCACTCTGGGGTCCCCCCTCCCCGCTCTGTGCATATGACCTCCTGTTAATAGATTGTCAGGATCGCTTTTGATTCCCCCTATATGTCTTTGTAGTTTAACTATTGTCTAATGCTGATTCAAGTCTGTTGTCTATGAGTCACCAATTATGATCCTGGTAGGTTGTATTTCATGTCTTCCTCACACCTTCTAGGGTGATGGAAGATTTCTCTGCCCTCCTGCCCCATTACGGAATAACATAGGGTATTAAAAGTATATTAGGTTTTATAATTCTTTGATCTAGATCATAAGCAGTCTGACTCACATTGATTGTTGGTGCATTGGTTACTTCACAATATCTTACTGCATGTGAGATAGGCTGTTTGAGGTTGAGATAATATTACATTTTATTTTTCATTTATTGACATCATTTCATCTTAAATTAAGGCAAACATGTGGTATCTAACCTTTTGGGATTGGCTAAATCGAAAATATTCATTCATCTTCTCAGTCTCTCAGCTGACACTGGTGTGCCAAATATTATTTTGACAATGTATTTCTGATCTTTTCCCTCCTAGGTCACTCATGATAAGTGAGCACTTTCCTGTATATGAAGTTTCCCTGTTTATGAGGTGCTCAGGCCATCTCATACTATCCAGAAAAGGTGCAGAATCACCTGAATTTGTATTGCCCATCTTTATTTTGAATTAAATAGACTAAGTTGAGAAGAGCTTAGGAAGTACATAGTAAAATATCTCAAATTTAGAGAAGCCAAGAGAACAGCTTAAAATGAAACTATTTATTATATGTGGTTCCACAATTGCAAGCCAAGTTTACAATCACTTTTCCAAAATCCTTGGACCATACGTGTTTTAAAATAAAGATTTTTAATGTTAGAAATCAAAATAGCATGATTATTACCTGGTGGGGAACACTCACAATAGGTTCTAAGAGATTTCTCTGAAACACACAGCTGCTGAATAATCACATGAGAGAGAATCAAGACTACAAATTACTCTCAGTAGGTTTTGCTGCCAAATAACTCAGGAAAACTTTTTGGCTTTCAGTACTAATAGAGTCCCAGACTGTGAGTACTGATTGATAGAAACACAGCTGTCTTTTTCCTACATGTTTTGAAAATAAGTTTTGTTTGAAAAATTCAAATATTCATACATGATTACTCAATAAAAAATGAACGAAGCAAACAATTTGGAGTCTTTATGCCTTAACATTTATTTGACTTAGGTTATATTACCAGATAAAAAGAATATTTTTGATAACACATAAAGCGGTTTAAGAGTTACAAAGTAGTTGCTGAAGTACCAGTTTCCCATTACTCTGGAAGACAGCACTCATTAAAGTAACAGAAGCTGCAGGAGACAGGAAGAAAAACATACAACACTGCACCTGTCCAAACTGTAGGGGAAAATTGGTGTAAAAGCTTAGAAAAACTCCACACACAGAGAGAAAAAGCATGGACAACGATCTAGCTGCTCTGGTAATGCTGACTTAGGCTCAATGTTGTGGACCTCCAGGTATTGACAATCCTATGAACAATGTTCTAACTCTATATATCCTGTGATGTGCCCATTAATAGCCCCTTCATTTCCTGTTTCACTGCGTACCTCATGCTCAGCACCCAAAATGAATCAACATGATACGTTAAGTGCAAAATGGTGTCCGTGTGACTAGTGTACTAGTTTTGCTTGCTAGTTTTTATATTTATTGACTTTACATGTGGTTGAAGTGTCTTATTTAAGAAAAATATATCGTTGACAATAACAGAGTAATTACACAGTCATTGCTTCAATCTGGACATATAAATCATTGTGATTTAACCTACAGTAGTAATAAAAATAAATGATATTGTTTTTGGTTCATTACTGCTGATCTAATAAAATGTAATGAATTAAGAAATATCCTGAGTGAAACAGTCTCATAAAAATAACATTTTACTAATGGTACAGCAGTTCTCTATGTGAATGAATAAAGAAAAATTAGCATCTTAATCAAAATCTATCTTTTACTTCTTTCCCACTCTTTTCACTCGCATTCTATCCAAATCTAGGATTTGTTTCCACAGAGATCATTGCCAGGAACTGTAATATCAAAATGATTGCTTGTTTATCTGAAAATTTTAGCAAAAATTCCAGGAAACCATGAATTTCTGGGTAGCTTATATGAATTTGAGGAGAAAGACATATTCCATCTTCTGGGAATCTATGTGCCAAGAACTGAATCTCTCTAATGAGCCACACTTATTCATAGTGCAAAGAGCCATCCCTCCTCCCTTTGGGGTGTGCTATAGCAGGGCCATTCCATCCTTCCCTTCCTTGGGGGGGATGATTGCCAATTTTGCTTCCTTCCTCTCTCTCAGCCCTCTTCCTTACTCAATTCCCCTTGTCCTTCAAACATGAACCTAGAGTCACAGCAGAAACACATCTTCTCTTCCCTCTCACATAAAACATGAAATGGTTTAAAGTTTGTTTCTATATGGCTTTTACTTCAAAACATAATTATCTAAATTTCACTCAATATGTTTTAATAAAATTAATGTCTTCTTTTACAAAAGATTGATATTAAAATTTTTAAAATATGATTATATAAGTGTTGCATGTCAATTGTGGAAAAGGAAAAGAAACATCTCTCAAAATCTCACTACTATGAAATAATTGCTCCTAATATTTGGCATGTTTACAATTCTTAATAACACAGATGCAGATATATAGAAAATTCTGGTTTTACTGTTTTCCCTCTTTTAGGGGGAAAATATTATTATTTTTGCCTTTGGACCTTGGGTCCCCATTGTACCAGATTGGCCAACAGATAATCTACTTTGCTTCTTTCTCTGTTTTCCCTGTAGTTCTGTCATGATTCCTGGTCATACCCAGAATGAAGATAAGAAGGATCCCTCTGGTTATTCCATTGCTAATTCACTACAGATACTTCTGGAGGGTATTCAAAACTGTTGGTGTGATGAGTTAAAAAACCATCAAAAGTGAGATTTATTTGGGCCCAGTGCTGTAGCACAGCAGCTAAAGGTGCTACACTGGAATTCTGTATGAGTGCTGTTTAAAATCCTGTATGCTTCACTTCCAACCCACCTTATTGCTAATACGCCTGGGAAATCAGCAGAGAATTTCCCAGATATTTGCACCCTGCTGTCGTCATGTGAGACACATAGAGGGAGTTTCAGGAACCTGATTTTGGTGTGATTGAGCCACACCTCTAGCAGCCGTTTGAGGAGTGGACCAACAGATGGAAATTCTCTGTGTCTATCTGTCTCCCTCACTCTGTAAATTTGCCTTTCAGGAACAAAAAAAAGAAGAAGAAGAAGAAGAAAACAAGTGAATTTTCCCTTCCCCCACATAAGCAAAATCACATATTTTAACTGAAAATGAAGAAAATGCATAAATATTTAATAACATTCTACAATGGAAAAATGGTCTTGCCTGTAATTACATACATTAGCTAATCAAGGCCAACAATGTATCAGAAAGATCATTCACCAAGCCCAGGTGGGATTTATCCATGGTATGCAGGGAGGAGTCAACTTACACAAATTAATAAAATAATATGCCACAGTAACAAATTAAAGAGTAAAAACCATATCATTATCTCAATAGACAAAGAGAATACATTTGAGAAAATATAACACCGTTTCATGATTGAAAAAATATCATACAAATTGAGCATAAGTAGAACATTCCCTGGCATATTAGGCAATATATGAGAACCTGTATTGAGCATCAAATTGTATGGAGAAAAGAACCATTAGGCAAGAAATACAAGCAAACAAAGGGATACAAATCGGAAAGGAGAAAATCATATTATCCCTGTTTGCAGATTTTGAAATTCTCTGCGTAGCAGAAACAAAAGACCTTACTAACAGACTACTATAAAAGAAGGCTTGGTAAAATTGCAGAATATAAAATCA
This sequence comes from Ochotona princeps, assembly GCF_030435755.1. Taxonomy (NCBI): domain Eukaryota; kingdom Metazoa; phylum Chordata; class Mammalia; order Lagomorpha; family Ochotonidae; genus Ochotona; species Ochotona princeps. The sequence goes on from NC_080836.1 coordinate 45,134,234, forward strand.
ACACAAAAACAACAGCTTTTTTATATACACAAACAATTTCATGGCTGAGAACAAAATTATAAGATTAGTCCCATTTACAACAACTGCAAGTAAGATTTAAATTTTGGAATAAATGAAACCAATGATATGAGTGATCTTTACACTGAAAATCACAGAGGACACAAAAAAATTAAAAACATTCTTCCATGTGAGCCAGTTGGTGGGATTCATATCAGCAACATTTTCATACTATTGAAAACAATATCTAAATTAAATGTGATCCCAATCAAAATACCAATAGTGTGCTCATAGCTAGCAAAAATGTTGCTAAAATTCATATGGAAACACAAGAGACCCTAAAGAGCTTAAGCAAATTAAACAACAAAAACAAAACTCGAAGCTTCACAATACCAGACTTTAAGGTGTATTACACATATATTTTAATCACAATAGCCTGATCCTTGCAAGAAAACACACACACACACACACACACACACACACACACACACACACACACACACACAAATCAATGGAAACAGAAGTTCCAGAAATTAACCCACACATCCACAGCTAATGAAATTTTGACAAGAAAATTGAAATCAATGCAGGGATAGAATAGTCTCTTTAACAAATTGTGCTGCACTGCAAAAACCGAATCTTCATGGGCAGAATCAGGAAACAAGACCATTATCTTATGCCCTGTACAAAAATCAACCTAAACTGGACAAAAGCTCTAAATCAATGACATAATACCAGAAAATGACTAAGGGAAAATAGCAGAGGAACTTTATTAGAGATTGGCACTGGCAAACTTTTCTTGAAAAAGATCCCAGAAGCACAATTAAAAATAAAAATCACAGTGAGGCTTCATCTCACCTGTTAGAATGACTATCATACTGAAATCACAAACCAATAAATGCTGGCAATGATGTTTGGCAGAGGGCTTGCATTGGGGGAGTATTGCAATGCACTGTTTATTTGGGATGTACACTAGCGCAATTATTATGGTAAACAATATGAAGAATCCTCAGAGATCTGAAAATAGAATTACCATATGACCCACCCACTCAAACTCTTTGAAATTCATCCAAATGAGGTGAGATCACCATATGAGATATATGTACACCTCTCCTCCCCAAAATTTGTTTAAGCCAAATTCACAATAGCTGCAATATGTATCCAACCCAGATGCCCATCAACTGTTGAGTGGATAAAGAAAATATGTGAAATATGACTGTGGAATACTATTCAACCATGAAAATTTAAAATCCTGCTTTTCTGCAACAAAATGAAAGCAAGTAGAAACCATTATGCTTAGTGAAACAAATCAGGTCCTCCTAACCTCCTCTAAAGAAAAATAAATTTCTTGATTTTTTGTTTTGTTTTGTTGTTGTTTGTTTGGTTGGTTGTTTTGTGACATGAGGCAGACAACATGAAACACACAAAAAGCTATATGGATTAAATGGTCATTTTGAGATAGTATTGTCACAGCTAGCATATGATTATACTCAAGTGTAAATGTGACCTTGTATTGTATTTTTACCTTGTTGAAAATTACAGTTACTGTCAAATATAGCCTACAAATATAGAGTAGATCAAAATTATGACTCTAATAAAGCTGAGGAGCATATAGGGAAGGAGGGGCATTGAGCGTTGGGGGAACAAGAGAACAAGAGTGGTTGTCTCACTGGATTGTATAAATGGAATGCATTCAATCAATTCTCTTAATTTTACTTAAAAATTTAAAAATTATAAGAAAAAGAAAAGAGAAGGATAGAAGGAACCTAGCAAGGAGGGAACTAAGGAAGAAAGGAAGAAAGCAAGGAAGAAAGGAAGAAAGGAATGGAAAGAAAAAAGAAAAACAGCAGCATTGGAACCAAGATTTAAACCAGATCTCCATGAAGTGTGAACCCCCAGTGGAGGTTTAATGTGCGTGTCTCGATGCTAGTCCCTTAATATTTGATTTCTAATATGTTTCTGAGATTTGTTTAAACAATGTGCCCCCAGAACAAGGGGGATCCTGCAGTTCTTTAAAGTACATCAGAATAGCTGTGTTCAATTCCCAGCTCTGGGTCTTGATTCCATCTCACACATAATGCAGACCCTGTTAAGGAATCTTAACAGGGTCGCAAGGAATGTTCCTGCCGCCCTGTGGGGGACTTGGGTTGCTTTCCTGGAGTTTGGTTTTGGCCCTGTCCCAGCACTGGCCCTTCCTTGCAGGCATTTGGAGGGTGCGACCTCAAATGGGAATTCTCTCCCACACTCTCTTTCTCAAAAAATAAAATAAATAGAATTAACAGGCAATGCACATTTTCCAAGTGCTTTTCAAAGCCTCCCTAGACAACTAAATCATTCCATTACAGATGGAAATTTGAAGTTTTTTAAAAACAAATTTTACATTATTTTCAGTATAATTTTTAAAGTGTAATTACTGAAGAAAATGAAATGTATGCATGGATAAGTATTTTGATATAAATTTTTAAATTTCTCTTGAGCAGTCAATATTTAATTATCTGCTTTATACTTGCTTCAGGGTCACAGAGCCATCCTCACCCAGATATTGTTATTTTGTGTATAATTTGATAAACAAAAAATTCTGCTTCTCTTGTGCCTTTGTTTTTTTCATTATTTTCTAAATGAAACATTGATTTTTCTATTTGGTAGTGCTTATAGGTTGTGTTTGTATTCTTGTTTTTAAATGTTTGTTAATGGAGGATTTTAAATGTTATTATTCATCTGCATTTGCTTTGTTTCCATGTAAAAGCTTAGTTATTGTTAACTACTTTTTAAGTAATTTTTTCCAGAATTTTTATTTTTTATTAATTTTGTCTAATGCTGAAATAATAGTCAGACATATTTTATTCTGTATAACTAAAGCCATAATTTTCTCTCAGCAGGTTTTTAAAAATATGACATTCAACATTGTGCCAAATAGGTACCTCTTTTGTTTCTCTTGAATTGACTACGATATTAAATAATTCAATGATATGTTGTAAGTTTTCTGAGACAAATGCCCACTACAGCAGTTGTTTACTTAACTTTTTAATATTTTTTTAAAAAAATTATTTTTATTGGAAAGTCAGATACGCAGAAAGGAGGATAGAAAGAGAGGAAGACCTCTGTCCAACGATTCACTTCCCAAGTGACCGCAACAGGCCAGTGCTACTCTGATCCAAAGCCAGGACCCAGGAACTTCTTCCAGGTCTCCCACATGGGTGCAGGATCCTAAGGTTTTGGGCTGTCCTTCTCGACAGCTTTCCCAGACCACAAGCAGGGAGCTGGTTCGGAAGTGGGGCTGCCGGGATTAGAGCTGATGCCCATATGGGATCCTGGCGTGTTCAAGCCAAGGAGTTTAGCCGCTAAGCCATTGCGTCTGGCCCAACTTTATACTAATTAAGAATCTATTTTTTATAGAATATCCTTGATTCTGTATTACCATCAGCAATATATGAATGATCAAGGTTATCTTCAAGTTAAACATAGCTTTACAAATAAACACTAGGACATTTACTTAGTGCTAACATTCGAGTTGACTACTAGGAATAAAATGGATGTTTGGAGGACATAAAAGTGTAATTTCTTTAAGAGGACAGTGTCCAATTATAATCTTAGTGAGTTACTTTGTTATGATGCTTTATTTTCATCTACATGTGTTCTAATTTTAGAAACCTCTATTCAGGTGGTTTTAAAGTCTTTGAAAACCTTGAAAATGAGTCAAAAATTATAGATCCTGATGAAGTCTAATATATTCATTTTTCTTTTTTGTGGATTGTGTGTTTGATATCCTTCCTAACAATTAGGAATCACTGTAGAGTTCTGAAACTCTATGTTTTCCCTCAATGATATTACAATTTTAATGTTCAGTGTTACTATTTATTTTTATCTTTTGTCTTTATCTTGCTGACTTCCTGTATTTAGAAGCAACAATACTATGTAATAGGATCATATCTAGAAATGGAGACCCAGTCCGGGAGAGGCTGTCTCCCCTTCCTCCCAGCTATAGCCCTGGATACGTTATTTCTTCTTCTCTTCCTCCTCCCCCTTCTACCTCTCCTGCTCCTAACTCTACCTCTCCCTTCCGCTCTTCCTCTTCTTCTTAAGATTTTATTTATTTTTTCTTGGAAAGCTAGACTAATAGAGAAAAGAAGAGACAGAAAGTTCTTCCATCTGCTGGTTCACTCCCCAAATGTCCGCAACGGCTGGAGCTGAGCCAATACAAAGCCAGGAACCCGGAGTTTCTTCTGTGAACCAATGCCCATAAAGGATTCCAATGCATACAAAGTGAGGAATTTAGCCACTAGGCTACCGCACTGGCCCGCTCCTTCAGTTTTAACAATGATATACTTTCAGTTTATTTTATAAAGAATAAAGATTCTTCATTAGATAAATTGTTTGAGATATATCCTTTCATTCAATGGGCTGTTTTTATGTTTTCTTGTTGCTAAATTGCAGGAATATTTATTCTTGTGTGGGTGATTTATCTCTTTTTTTTTTTTTTGCCACTTGTGTTTTTATTATTGGATTTAAGAAACTGCTGCAGGATCCATGGCCTCAAAGGTTTATTCATGTTTTCTTAAATTTTGAAGCTTTCTCCTTTAAATTTAAATCTACATCCAACCACTTTGAGTTATTTTACCTGTGAGGTATAATTTAGGTCAGCTCAATCTTTCATGATTTACTATCCACTTGTGTTTCACTATTTGATGAAAAGACAATTGAAGACAAGGGATTATCTTGACAATTTTACCAACAACGGTTAACTATAAATATAAAGGTTTATCATTGACTTCTATTTAATTGATTTGCATGTCTATTCTTATGCCAGAAACAGCTGATTGCCTTGATTATTCTAACTTTGTGGCTTCTAAATATGGATACCTCAACTTTGTTCTGTTTGAACTTTCAGGGACTTGGCTAAGGATTGTATTGAGTCTCTAATTCAATTGGGGAATTTCACCATCTTAACAGTATTAATTAATTCCAAATTATGGATATGAATATATTTTCTTTTATTGGAACCTTTAATTTTTCTCAATAACATTCTGATATAATCGTTTTGGTCTTCCTCTGTTAAATTTATTTCTAATTATTTTAATTTAGTGCTATTATAAAAGGAACTGTTTTATCTAATTTTTCAGAACAATTGTCTTGCATAGAAGTGTTTCGGTATTTTCTTCTTGAATGTAATTTTTTCTCTTCTATTGTAAGAGTCTTATATTATCATTTTAATGTAAAATTTTACCCATATGCAAATAGAAATAGTTCTGCCTTTTCATTTCTAATTTATTATGTTAAAATATGTTTTGTTTATAATTTCGTGATTCTTTTATTTGTGTACATGCATTATTATATGAGGATTCCCATGCCTTTTTCATGATTTTTGGGGCCATTCACAAACAAGTAAGATAAAACTTGGATGTTTTTCAGACACCTCTCATGAAAACACATAGGTCAACTTTCCTTAAAATATTCCATTGTTTCTAACACATTATAAATAATGTGTAGCATAAAATATTCATGATATTGTATTAAATATTATTTGCTTATTAAACAGCTTATTGTAGTATTTTCTTGACTTCCTCTCAAATAATATCTTAGCATGAGTTCTTTATCCACTAATATTTAATCATACTAGCATTCTTTCCATTTCTTATGTTTTTAAAGATGTATTTATTTTTATTGGAAAGGCGGAATTACAAAGAGGAGGAGAGATAGAGAGGAAGATCTTCCGTCCGACGATTCACTCCCAAATGACCGCAATGGCCAGAGTTGATCTGATCCAAACCCAGGAGTTTCTTCCGGGTCTCCCACGCAGGTGGAGGGTCCCAAGGCTTTGGGCTGTCCTCAACTGCCACAAGCAGGGACCTGGATGGGAAGCAGGTCTGCCAGGATTAGAACCGGCGCCCATATGGGATCCCAGCACATTCAGCGTGGGGACTTTAGCACTAAGCCACTATGCCAGATCCTGTTTCCATTTCTTTAAACAAAAATGCTTGTTTTAGCTATAGACATCTTGATGCTTATGAGTAGTTGGCCTAGCAGTTAAGAGACTCATCTCCCAAATGAAGGTACCTGGATTCAAATCCTGGCTCCAATGCCTCTCTCCACATTCTGGGGAGCAAGAATGGTGGCTCAAGTAATTGTCTACCCGGATGATGATTTTTCTGGATCCAGACAGGCTAGGACAGGGCCACATCTGAAGAGTGAGCCAGCAGATTGATAAAGATTGCTGTTTCTCTCTCTCTCACACTCTCAAATATCCTTTGAAAAGCTTTTTGTGTAGTGGTGTGGCATGTTAGTTCAAGGCCTGTGACACCAGCATACCACATGGATGCCAGTTTGAGTCCTGACTGCCCAGCTTCTTTTTAAAGATTTCATTTCATTTCATTATTTTTTGGAAAGTCAGATATATAGAGAGGAGGAAAGACAGAGAGGAAGATGGTCTGCAAAATTATTCACTGCTCAAGTGGCTGCAATGGCCGGAGCTTTGCCTGTCTGAAGTCAGGAGCCAGGATCCTCTTCTGAGTCTCCCACACAGGTGCAGGGTCCCAAGGCTTTGGGCCATCCTCGACTGCTCTCCCAAGCCACAAGCAGGGACAAGGATGAGAAGTGGGGCTGCGAGGATTAGAACTGACACCCATATGGGATCCTGGCATGTTCAAGGCGAGGACTTTAGATACTAGGCTATTGCGCCAGGCCTTTTGAGAGGCAGAGCAACAGACAGGGAGAGAGGAAGAGAGAGATCTTCCATCTGCTGGTGCACACCCCACCTTGCCACTACAGCCAAGAACTCCGTCTGGGTCCCCCATGTGGGTGACGGGGTCTCAAGCACTTGAGCCATCTTCTGCCACTTTCCCAGACACATTAGCAGGGCTTTCCCACTGAGTAGTCAAGACTTGAATCAGCACTCCTATGTGGGGTGCCCATGCCTCACCTCCTGAACCGCGGCACATGCCCCATCTGAGCCTTGTTTTTAAAATGGTATTTAAGCAATTAATTATAATTATTTTGTGATATAATCCTATCACTGGGATTCCCCTTCCCTTACTCCCTTCCCCCGCATCAACTCTTCTTTTTTATTTCAATACATATTCCTTCATAAACGGTATTAAATCTATCGCTCTGCTATTTAAATGTATCTTGACATTGTGGGCATGGACAATGCAGAGATTCCAGCATCCTATTGTCAAGTTGCATTTCATTGGGAGTCCATCTTTGAATTGGAAGTTGAGATGCATACTGCACTGTATCTTCACAATGGATATGGTAGTCTCTATTACAGTTACTATACATCCATTTAAAAAGCCATAAAGGGCCTGGTGGCGTGGCCTAGTAGCTAAAGTCCTTGCCTTGAACGCACTGGGATCCCATATGGGTGCTGGTTCTAATCCCTTTGGCCCCACTTCCCATCCAGCTCCCTGCTTGTGGCCTGGGAAAGCAGTCGAGGATGGCCCAAAGCCTTAGGACCCTGCACCTGCATGGGAGACCTGGAGGAAGTTCCTGGCTTCTGGCTTTGGATCGGATCAGCTCCGGCCATTGTGGTCACTTGGGAATTGAATCATCGGATGGAAGATCTTCCTCTCTGTCTATCCTCCTCTCTCTATATATCTGACTTTGTGATAAAAGTAAAACTCCACTACTATAATAATCTTATCTACTGGTTTCACAAAACATGAAACAAAGTTATATAAAACTATATATGCAGCAGTAGCAATAAATCCAGATAGTTTATAAGTGTATTGTTAAAAACATAGAAAAATCTTCTAATTCATTTGCTTTTATTTAGTAAGATTTTAAAGAGTTTTAGCAGAGACAGAAATAAAACATGTCAGTGCAATTTTGTGTTCCAAACTGCAAAAGAATGCTGACTATATTTCATGAAATTTATTTCTCTCATTTCTTGTGTTACCAGTGGTTTTCTTGGCCATAGATTGAGCAGTTAATAATCCAATGGAAGTACTACCTGGCCTTCATCATAAAGAAAAGTGTGCTTATAGTGACAAGTTTAATCAAGTATGTAGTGGCTCCCTTAAGGATTTACTTGGAAAGACAGATTTGGAAGAAGTGAAGTTTATACTTCTAGGAAAATGGAAGAATGGCAAGACCTGCACCAGTAGCATGAATACAGAAAGCCCCACAAGGAAGGGACTACATACAGCAATAGAAGAACCGGCTGGGAATCAATCTAAAAAAGTTTGGTTAGAATGGCTTTGATAGATTTGAGATGGAAACTAGTGGAGTGAGTCCTGCTAATGGAGAGCTTTGATAGTAATAGGAGTTCATCCTTGGTTCAGAGGGCAATGGATACCACCCATGAACTTAAATAGACTATTTCCCAGGCAATGTGGTGGCTATGTAGGATTATTCTGTAACACTTTTTTTTCCTCCTGGAATGTTAGCCGCCCACAAAAGGGAGAAGAGACCAGCAGACAACCAAGTTCAATGAGGAGAGGAAAGCAGCCCATTTTCATGTCACTTATTTCTACAGTTTGTTCACCTGCTTTTTGAGGGTCATTTCATTTACTTGTTATTCCTTTTTCCTGCTGTTCAGCACTTCCCTCAGACGCCGCTTACTTATTGACTGAATGTGACACTTTCTATGTAAGTTACACAACTAGGGGAGAAGGGTTTTATAGAAAAGGACAGTAGGCACTATTTAGTAAGTTATTCTATCCGTGCATACAAAAATTCATTGACCAGAAAGGGTTAATGCCCCTCCAAATGGCTTAACTTAATACCCAAGTGCAATTGGCTCATTTGAAGGATCTGGCCCATTGAGTGCATGCTAGCTGAGGAGTGATACAGTTCTTCACCAGCACTGGTGCCGTGAGGTTAAACCCAAGGGCATAAAATAGATTAGTAGCAGAATCAGGATTAAATCTCAGCCTTCTGAACTCTCTTAAAGTGCTCACTCCACTGTGATAGTTTTCTTTTTTATGAGTTAGTATTGGAAAAGATAAGAAAAAACTAAATTAATAAAAATTTGAAGGTATTTTACAATATTTTTTTCTAATGCTTTGAAGGAAGAAATCCAGAGACAGAAGAAATTGACTTCAGATAAAAGTTTTAGCAAAAAATTCATAAATGCTTAAAATAGCACAAAGTATTAGAAAAGCCAACCTACTCAGTTTTGGGATCGTACATGGAATATACTTGGGTTCTATAGCACAAAAATAGACATTCCTGGAAATCTTTCAGCACAGCACAAAGCCAGCAAGAGAGAGGTGGAAGAATGGCAGATTCCAGCTTAGGAAGGCAGCTTTTTGAGAAGGGAGCTGACAGGAATGGAGCAGGGAGCACAGGAATGAGCAGACAGCAAATGTCCCTTTGGAGCCCCAGGACGTCAGAGAGCACAGGCTCCAGGTTTGACAATGACCTCATTTTCATGGCTGCCTTTTCTGGGGAAGATAGGTGGGGCTCATCAATGAAAGATTCCATACTTTTAAGTCCACTTATTCTCTAAAATTTATAATTCCCAAAATCAATGCATTTGACTCATATGCCCTTCAACAGATGATTGGATAAAGATAATATGATATACATATACACTCTAGAATACTACTCAGCCACAAAAAAAGAATGAAATCTTGTCTTTTGTACGTAAATGGATCCAACTGCAAATCACTAAGTTTAGAGACATAAGCCAGAAACCAAAAGAAAAATATCATGTTTTCCCTTACCTATGATAACTACGGAGCACAGAAAAGGTATTCTGTATGAGTGAGATAGACACACTGGGATTAGATTATAATTTACAGTTTCTGTCTGTATTCATAAGGAATGGTAGTTTTGTTTCCTACTAGCTATGTTTAAATCATCAGCTAATTGAATATTGAGCCTGTGCTAGGGGAAACAAAAATATGCCCTTGTAAAAATTAAGGGAGGGGGAAGGAAGGAGGTTGGTAGATGGAAAAGAAGGGTAGGGTGGGAAGTATTGCTGGGTTCCTAAACCTGTATCATGAAATTAATTTAATTTTATATAAATTTATATTTTTAAAAAATAAAAGTAATTTTTAAGTGATTTTTAAGACCCACTGGATTTCTAAGGGAGAACAAGCAGGTGCATGTATGCACTTCCTTGGGAGGAAGATACATTTTGAAGGTACATGTGGTGTCAAAGATTCGAGAAGCATTAGTTATTTGGGTCTTTGAGCCCCATTTTTTTCTATACCTCAGTTTTGTTTTGCCCTCGAAATGCTTTCTGTTCTTTTTCCCATGACCAGGCCTATTTTAGACATTCCTCACTGTGTGAACTTTATTTTCTTATTCCTGATTTTTAGTTTTATCCAGAATGTTAGCCAGATAGTCAGGTGTTGACAGGATCTTTCTTTTCTGATGTTTTACTGCTGCACTACCATAGCCACGTGGGTATCAGAGTCAAAACTGAGGACAGAAGCAAAAGTCAGGTTTTCTTCACTTCAGGGAGTGAAAACAAAAAAAAAAAACAGATGTGAAAAGACAGAAGAATAGGATTGAGCTGCAGTGAATCACATCCCGTGTGACACCAATGCTGAACTTTTAATACTGTATATCATTAATGCCCTTATTTTTCATGGCATGGAAGATATAGTTAGATGATGTCACACAGGGACAATTCATAATTCCCCATAGTACCAGCAAAACTGTTGTTTATATTGGGAACATATAAATTTCAAATGGATTAACTTGGTAATATTTCTCATCTATACTTTTTTTTTCACTTTTCCCTAAATTGATTCTCATTAAAATCATTCATATGAATATTCTTGTCATCTGAAATAGTTTTCGTTTTTAGTAGCAAGTACCATCCTTCTTTTGACAATGCCTAAGATATACTTAATTGAACTTATTGTAGTGTTGTTGAAAGTCACTTTTACAGGCTCTACTTGTTAAAGCAACCAAAGAACTTTAAAATTGGGTGATCGTCAAGTCTGGGTTGCTAGTTTTCAATAAAGGAAAGCAGGGGCTGGTGTAGTGGCACAATGAATCAAGCTGCCACTTGTGATACAGGCATCCCAAATTAGAGTGGCAGTTCCTATCTCAGCTGTTCCACTTCCAATGCAAATTTCTGCTAGTGCAAGGGAAAGCTTCAAATGATGACCATAATACACAAGCCCCTGCCATTCACATGGGAGACAAGTGGAGAGCTAGTCTTCTAGCTTTGGCCTGGCTCAGCTGTGGGCATGGCACCCATTTAGGGAATGATACAGGAGATGAAAGATTCCTTTCACTCCATTTCTCTCTCTCTATGTCATGTTGCATTTCACATAAATTAAATGTCTTAAAATTTAATGGATGAGGGCAGTGCCAAGATATAGTAGGCTAAGCCTTCACCTGCAATGCCGGCATCTTATATGGGTTTGTATTCCCACTGCTCCATATCTGACACAGTTCCCTGCTTATGGCTTGGAAAAGCAGATGAGGATAGTGTAAAGTCTTGGGCCCCTGCATTAACATGGGAAGGCTGCAGAGAAAGCTCCCGGCTCCTGGATTTAGGTCAGCTTGGCTCCAGTCAATGCGACCATTTGGGCAGTGAACCACCGGATGAAAAATCTCAGCTTTTCTCTGTAACCCTGCCTTTGATAAAAATAAAGCAAATCTTTAAAAAATAGCAAATAATGAGAGCACTTACTGTTTGTTCTTCACATTTGCAAGCAAAAGAAGGCCTCAGACCACTGGTTTTTAACTAGGCGTGATTCTGCATTCCTACTTATGTTCCCACTAAGTGGTAATGATTGGACACATTTGGTTGTCAGAATGTATGGGGCTGTTCCTGATAATAGGTGGCATGGGATGGTCCCTCATGGTAAAAAATTACCCATCCCAAATTGTCATGAGTGCTGAGGTCAAGAAATTGCACCAATGTGATACGCTGTCTCCCTGCATCTTTTGTACTCTGCCAGGAAAGGAGCAGCTTATTTGGTTTGCAAGTATAAACTGGGTTTGCTTGCAGCAACCTGTCTTTTTGCTTTTCTCTCTAGAAATTGACAGCCCACAGAGAAGGTGGATTCCCTCCTGCTGTCTGTCATGTGATACAGTTGGTGGAGCAGGCTGTGCTCCTACTACCACAGACTACGGGAGTTTTGTTTGTTGCCTGTTTGGTAGTAATGGGAAAGGGGGTGACTTCAATTCAGAGGCGCCTTAGCAAGCCTATTAGGACTTATCTAAGCTGTGTCCTTCACGATTGCTTTTATCAGTAATAAAGCTGACATTTTGATCTCTAACTGTCTGACTCCTGTATCAATCTCTGTAAATTGGTTCTGGTCTCAGGTTGGGAACAGTGGTGTTATTTTTGACCCCCTAAAATCCAAAATCTGTTACTGTCTGATGGTTTAGGATCTTAATGGCTTACCTCCACGATTCATGGCTTCCATGTTAGGGTATCTCACTAAGACAAAAGATTGCCAAAATGAAATGCTTAATAATTAGTATAAGATTACAAAAATAGGAACAGTAGATATTATTTCCAAGCTTTCTTTGAACATGGTGGTTTTACATTTAGATACGCAATATGAAAAATTATTACAGATATATGCTGATGTGATTTTTAGAGGCAGTTAATTTCTTACTCAAAAGGTTATAAATATCTTTACATAACTATAACAATTTTATAATCATCTCCATTAATTTTCTACAATGGTGATAGATGAACAAAATACATATAATTCTGAGCATTAAAAAGTGGAGGGCCCAGCTTGATAGCCTAGTGGCTAAAGTCCTCGCCTTGCATGTGCCAGGATCCCATACGGGCGCCGGTTCTAATCCCAGCAGCCCCACTTCCCATCCAGTTCCCTGCTTGCAGCCTGGGAAAGCAGTTGAGAATGGGCAAAAGCCTTGGGACCTTGCACCCACATGGGAGACCCAGAAGAGGCTCCTGGCTCCTAGCTTCAGACAGGCAAAGCTCTGGCCATTGCAGCCACTTGTGGAGTGAAATAATGGGAGGAGGTCTTCACTCTGTCTCTCCTCTTCTCTGTATATCTAATTTTCAAATAAAATAAATCTTTTTAAAAAGAAAGGAAGTGGATCTGGGGCACGGCGTGGTGGCCTAGGAGCTAACGTCCTCACTTTGAATGCGCCAGGATCCCATATGGGTGCCGGTTCTAATTCTGGCAGTTCCACTTCCCATCCAGCTCCCTGCTTGTGACCTGGGAAAGCAATCGAGGATGGCCCAGAGTCTTAGGATCCTGCACCTGCATGGAAGACCTGGAAAAAACTCCTGGCTTTGGATCAGATCAACTATGGCCATTGCGGTCGCTTGGGGAGTAAATTGTCGGAGGGAAGATTTTCCTGTCTCTCCTCCTCTCTGTATATCTGACGTGTCAATAAAAATAAATAAATCTTTAAAAAATGAAGTGGATCTGGTGTAGTGGTGTAGGAAACTGATCACTGGCTTCAGTCCTGGCATCCCAAAAGGATATCAGTTTAACTGCTAACTGCTCCCGTTTCAATCCAGCATCCTGTGGACGGCCTCATAAAGCAATGGAGGAGGATCCAAGTGGTTGGGCTCCTGCACCTACACAAGGGAAGAAACCTTATTTAGTGATTTCTAACCCTTTTTTCCACATGAGGTGCCTGTCTGACTGTCATTTCTAGCCTAATCAAGCTCAAAATCACGACCAACTTCGGAAGCGATGATTGTCCCAGGTCATTGTGCTATAGCCACCACTCTAAATCTGCCACATTGAAAAGAAAAGGCACAAGTGTAAAAAAGCAGCAAGAAGTATCTCTGCACCTAACTTTAAGCCACTCTCAGAAAATGACATTTGGATAATGCAGCAGCTCAAGCTGGGCCATAGTGAAAAACTGGGGTTCAGGTACTGCAGGTAAATAATCACTATTGGAAAATGAAATATGCTTTTTCACACTTGTTGGAAAAACCTTCTGACCAATTCAAATTTGTTAGCTAATTATGGAAATGTTGAATATAGTGAAAGAATTCATAGGGGATTCAGTTTCTGTTTTAGATTGTGCATTCCTTGGACACCTCTCTGAATTTTTCAAAAATCTCATTTCTTTTCTTGATAAGACAAAGGGATAAAACATGCTGTCCCTCTCCACATTGTTCTCATAAATCTCAAATGCATTTGATTCTGCATTTTGGGCAGTATAAAGGCTACAGATGAGGGAATATTAATTAATACACTAAAAGTAAAGTGAGGAGACAAAGGAAACACAGATGGAAGAGAAGTAGAAAAGAGAAACCAGAGAGGGAAAGAATAGTGCTGTGAGGTGATGGGAGTTATGACACAGATGAGAACAAATACAGACTCTAAAATAGGGAAGAGCAGCATTTCATGGACACTGTCCAATCCCAACACTAGGCAAGGAACTCAATTTTCCAGACACCTTGGAGAATGGAAAGTTTATGATGGTTTTAATGTAATGTTCTAAATCATAACTTTTTGCCATTAAGCAAATGTTCCATGATAATATGGTGACCTTATATCTTCCTTTAATGTTTTAAATCTGGGCGTTCTTGAGTATCTTTATGTACCACATCGTTAGAAACAGCAGACACTGACTGGTAGAGTCCTCGAATTATTCTTTAACAGGGATAAAAGAAGAATTGGAGGCAACGGAATCAAGGGAATTAGAGGAAATGCTCATTAAAACAAATTTAAAAGGTCTAATGATTAAATATATTGATTAATTAGCCAAACATTGATTAGCAGTCACACTTTATCAACTACAAAGTTTCTAATTACTGCACCATTATTCCATAGATTGACCCGTTCTTTCCTGTCACTTACAATGAAGAACAATTTTTATTAAGTGGGTTTTGGATTTTTGACCTGTAAAATTTTAATAGGAAGTGCAAAGTGGGTGTCATGTGTGGTTTGGCATTGTATTCACAAAGGGACAGATACTTACTGCCTCTACTTAACCAAAAGCACCGAAGTGCAGGAGGGACACGAATGCTTAGGGATTCAAATCTTATATACTCCCAACCAAAAGAAATAGAAAAACCACCTGCCCATTCATTGAATGGGGGGGAAAGAGCATATTTGCCGTTCGGTATACTTTGAATAGAATTGAAGGTAAAGATGTTCTTAACCTCATTTTATCAGTTGTAGATTCTTCAGAGAAATATGAATAATATGAAGGCTATTTTACAGAATTAAATTTGTGCAACTTGGGAACTGTGTGAACTGCTGCTTGTGCATCTGGTCCTGGCTGTGAAATCAACAGGGCAGAAATCTGGGAATTAAAGATGGGCAGGAAGTGAAGGAGAGCAATGGCAAATTGGATCTGGCACCTCTTGCTCTCTCCAACAACCATACTGTGGGTGATCTGCCGTGAAACTTGGCACTCTTCCCCATGAAACTGCCCATGAAAATGGGCCAGAGGGCAGAGATGCTGGCAGAAGAGTCTGTGAGTGATATAATTTCTTCTCGCCCAGCTACCTACCTACATCAGTGAGGTGGCTCAGCAAACAAGGACAGGAAGCAAGTCTTGAGATACAAGGCCTAGACCAAGATGCCACAGTACAAAGGCATAATATAAAGCAAAAAGGACTCTAACCTGCAGCACCACAGGTACCAATATCTGTGTCCTTAGGGATGCTTTATACCAGAACAGGCTTCAGCAACTAGTTGCCACTTAGAAGGAGATAAACCATGAACCAACAATGTTACTGTTTTTTACTAAGAATTCCATTTTGTTGATATCAAGCAAGAAAAAAAAATCACAAAAAGTATTCATGCCAAGCCAATGATGAACCCCATCTTTAATATTTCAACTGGGAAATTTCTGGGCATCTTACAAAAGACGATCTTGTTAATCTCAACAACTGTCTGCTTAAATCTGCTGAGGCAGTGCTAATGCCCTAATTCACCAAAAGAAAAGGCCAATACACCACATAGGGTTACAATTTCAATATAACTGTCAGACAATGCTGCTCCAGGTTTACTCCTGATGAGATCAGCTCTAAGGCCAGAAAGCAGATTTACAGCAGGAACATAAATGAGCAGGGGGCATACCTTTTTGATCATACATATGCTTGACAGGTAAAATGTGCTTATGACCTTATTGCCAAATAAGTAACAGCACGAAAGCACCTTGCAGTTAGAGGGAAAATGACATCCTGAAGCAGCGTACTGGGCTGACAAGATCCACAGTCATTGTCTGCAAACAGTGAGGATTCAGGAGCTTGTTCTCAGCACACTGCAGGCAAGGGCCTCCTACAGGCTTCCTGACTGGGTCCCACCAAGTGGCCATGTTTTTGGAACTGTTAGTTTATTCAGAAGCAATTGCAAGGAGAACTGGCATTATGCCCAGATAAGAACCGCCCCACCTGCTTCTTCATGTGAGGAGACAAGCAAGTAAGAGAATACACGCTGCAATCCCCTGAGTTGAATGAACAGCTGTAATCTGAAGAGTCTCTGGCATGCCCTCATTTTGTGTACCTCAACATGGAGTAGCTCCCAGCGAAACAGGTTCTTTCCCTAGTAGCCATTTCACTGTCTTTGTGTAATTTGGAAGACACATTTCGTTTCATAGTATTCCAAGCTTACAAACACAAAGTGAAAGGAAGTATTTAGGAAACTGACTGATATTCAAGATCGATCTATCATCTATCTATCTATCTATCTCTATGTCTAGATAGATAGATATACTTTTTAAAAATTATTTGGGTACTTCAGACACAGTTATTTCTGAGTTTGAACACGATTTCCTTTATTCCTAATTTGATTTTCAGTTATAACTATGATTTTGCAGCATGCATTGGTAAATGTCTACTCTGTGCTGCACTGTGTGTTGAGGATTGAATGTTAGTAGAAAGGCACCCATGCACTACATCATAGTGAGAAGTCAGAGCAGATTTATTTGCAGAGCGAGAATATGAAAAGTGTCAGAGAAGCAATCTAGAATGGCAAATTTGAGGCTATTTGCAGGTGTAATAATTAATCTAAATTAGAAAAGAGCTAAAAAGAAATGGTTCAGTAGTGTGCTAGGCTGGGCTTCCATCTTCAGACCTGGAATCCCATATGGGCATTGGTTCAAGTCCTGGCTGCTCCACTTCCAATCCATCTCAGTGCTGGTGACCTGGGAAAGCAGTGGAGGATGGTTCAAGTCCTTAGGCTCTGGAATTCATGTGGGAGACCTGAAGGAAGCTCCTGATCCCTTTCTTTGGAACAGCTCAGCTCTGGCTGTTGTGGCCATTTGGAGAGTAAATTGTCGGATGGAATCCTCTGTCTGTCCTTTTGTTCTCTCTCTCTGTGACTCTGACTTCCAAGCAAAACAGATTTTTTAAAAAGGAGAGAAACAAAATACTATCCTGATAACAATAAAAATGGGGTATTATTAAAAATTCAACTCATTTTACTAATGAGTTTTACTATTTTAATTGATTTGTAAGAATTGTTAGTGTGTTAAACATTGAATCTTGAATTGTTACATATGTCATAATGATCTGTTTTCTCAGACTATAATGAAGATCGCAAACACTGATTTTAACTATTGAACTTTTGGTGCAACTTTTATAGTACTATTCTATCAATAGTACTATTCAAATAAAAATCTCCCTACTTACAGAAAGAAGTGATTTGAAGAGAAAAAGAAGGGAGGGAGAAAGAAATAGCCCTAACAGGCATGCATTGCCACCTTTATGAAACAAATACTGTGATTTCCCAGTGAATGACTTAAATTTCCCATAAGTGTCCACTATTATGGAAAATCATCTTAGTTTTTCCTCTTTCTAAAACTCTTAAAGTACATTGAATATTTATGAAGCACACAAAAAAGGCACTAGTTTCAATATGCCTTGAACTTCATAATTTTATTAGTATCTTAGAAACTATTTTTCTTTTATTGCAATTATAAATACTCTCCTTCTTCATGTATAGATAGACAAAATTATATCAGTAAGCAGTGTGGATGAATTTCTCCTTAGATACTATAT
Organism: Ochotona princeps; assembly: GCF_030435755.1. Lineage (NCBI taxonomy): Eukaryota > Metazoa > Chordata > Mammalia > Lagomorpha > Ochotonidae > Ochotona > Ochotona princeps. Next base: position 45,152,094 of record NC_080836.1, read on the forward strand.
TAGGCATGTTTTAAATGCCAGCTCATCAAATTCTACAAAACAATCTTACTTCAAGTGCACTTAACATACACACACACACACACACACACAGGCATATCCACATCTGTGTGTGTGTGTGTGTGTGTGTAGAGGTCAGTGTGTGGCTCAACTGGTTAATCTTCTGCCTGTGAGCACTGGTATCTCATATGAATGACAGTTTGTGTCCCAAGCTGTTCCACTTCCCCCCGCATTCAGGTCCCTGCTTGTTACCTGGAAAAGTAGCGGAGGATAGCCCAATGTTCTGCACCCACATGGGAGAATTAAAGATGCTCCTGGCTGTGAATTGGCTCAGCTTTGGCTTTTGCAGCCATTTGGAGAGTGAAGCAGAGGATACAACATCTTTTTTTCTGTCCTCTCTCTATATAAATCTTCCTTGCAAATAAAAAGAGTTTTAAATGTATAATTTGAGAGCAATTTAGTTCGTTTTCATACAATTGTCTTTATTTAAGTTTTCTTTAATATCCATATTAGATTTTTCTGCTTTTGAAGTTCTTGTACAATATATTTATGCATATCCAGAAGCTATGGATTTTTTGTGACTTTATATAATAACATTTTCTATTGCATTTTATTTATCATTGGTATTTAATAGTGTTACATATCCTTTAAGTACAATAATCCTTTACTTACAGCAATCACCTTGGGTTTTTTTTTAATATTCTGGCAATGGATTGTCTTATTTTATTAGTAGTAACAATTCAACATTGACTCTTACTATCTGAGAATGCTAGAAACTTGGTCAAGTTATTTCTAAATTATCTTTTTTAATACGTTGCCCTGGAGCTCCAATTCAGTCATCAATAGAACTTGATCTTAGATTTTCTTTTCCACTTCACATTGCTGAATCTGTTGCAGTTGATGACAGAGTGATTTTTACAATAAATGAAGGTCCACTCATGAATAAAGGTGTTGGGTAATAATTTTTCCTTTTTGTTGGATGACTTGAGAGTTAGACTGATTTTGACCTAGAGACACAGAAGAAGAGAGAATCAGAGCGAGAGAGGTCTTGCATTCACTGATTAACTGCAGACAGTCTCAAAAGCAAGGGCTGGCCAGGCTAAAGTCAGATGAAGTAACTTTGTCGAAGTTCCCCATAATGGAGCAGGAGTCAAAGCATTTCATTCATCCTTTCCTGCTTTTCCAGGAAAATTAGCAGGAAGTTAGATTGGGGCAATGGGGACTCCAACTGACACCCATAGTGGATACCAAAGTTGCAGTTATCAGTCTGACCTGCTATATTACGATGCAGTGCCCCATCTTTTCATTTCTGAAAACAAATCTTGGTAATATTATATTCTGCTATATTTGAAAAATATATTTCTGATTTATTTTTATTGTTATTATTGTTTTACATATTGAAGTTTTATAGGTGTAGTGATTCCTCCCTATCCCCCCTTCCATCTTCCTCAGCTTCCCACATACTATTACAGTCATTGCTCAGGAATGGAGACAGTCATTTGATGTCACCTTTAGATATCTCAACGTATGAAAAAATGCTCTCTGGCATGTTTCTACCATTTTTCTACCATCTGCTTGGATGGTGTTGACACTTCTCAGATGTTGGCATCCTTGTATCAAGGTTGAGAAAGTTTGTTGATGAGGTACTTGACATTCTCTGTTAGGTTGGAAGATCTAGATGTTAAGTCTTTCATCCGGATATATCCTCTGCTTTACAGGAATCTGTAGCTGAGGTGGAACCACATTTCTTGCAGTTTTCCCTGAAACTGAGGTTTGAGTTCAGTTGGGACATTCCCCATGAAACCTCACATGGGGTCCTCAGACGTGATGCTTGTGAGCACTAGCTAGTGCAGGATCCTCCATCTCCTGCACCTGCCAGTGCACATTTTGGTGTTCATAGGTGCCTGATCAGTTGCACCCCCAGCCCCATCTCCAACACTCACAGGTGTTGTGATCAAATGCAGTTCAGCCTACCACAGGCCCAGTCCTCACACACACTGGTGGGTGCTGTGACCTAGCTGGAGCGACCCCCAATAACCTTCATCAGGCATATCCCAACCCACACACTGGCCAAATGCTGCTGCAGTCCTGTCTGTCCTAGCCCACCCCCAACCACAGTTCTCAGGCTCACTAGTTAGAGCAGCAACCCGGCAGGGGAGTCCCCAGTCCTACCAGATATTGCACATGGAGGCAGGTGCTGAGGTCCAGCCCATCATGTCCCCTCCCCCAACCCCAGTCTCAGCACTCACAGGCGAATGCTTCAACCTAACCCAGCCTGTCCTACCCCCAGCCCTAGCTTTCATGTGAGTTGGAAACCTGACAGCAAGACTGGCCCAGTCTGGCCCACCGCTAGATCTGGTCAAGCGCATGCTAAGGGTACTGCTGCTCTGCCAGGCCTGGCCCACCTCCAGTCCCACTCTCAAACCCATCAGCAGGAGCTGTCACCCAGTAGAGGAGTCCCCCAAATTACTGTTCCAGTCCTGTATACAAGAATCCATTCTGCATTCCAGTAGGCACTGTGGCCTAACCTGCCATGGTCTACCCCCTTTTCCAACCTTTGCATATACAGCAGATTGCAAATACTTTGAGTAACACTTTGCTTTTATGTGCATTAATTACTTAGTTATTATATTGTTCTTTTCCAATTATATAATTCATTAACATATATACTGATGATACTTATGTTTTTTATCTTATCTTCAATAATTTGCTTGGCATGAAGTGCTTCTTTAACTACTTGTAGATGTTTTCCATATTTTATGCTAGGTGATCTTAATGTTCACTGTTGTAACTTCTGAATGGTAATGCAATTCTTATGGTAAATGGTAAAGTCAGGCTTTCAATTTCCTTTTGAGTAAATTTGTTTTCATTTTTTTTCTGTAAAATTATATTTTCACTTAAATTTTAGCATTTATTGGCACAGAGTTTTCATTAAATTGTCATATAAAATTTTCACAAAGCTTTAGTAATTTACTTGAAAGATGCACTTATCAAATGAGAGGGAAAAACAGAGGGAAAGATTTTTCTGTTGGTCGATTCACTTGTCAAATGGCTGCAATGGCTGCATCAGACTTAACCCACATCCAGATCTTCAAATGGGTGGCAGGGACACAAGCAACTGGGCTACTTCTGCTATATTCACAGGCATCTTGGCATGTAGATGGATCAAAAATAGAGCATACATGACTTGAACTGGCAGCCATATGGGATCCTAGTTTCACAGGTGGCCACTTAACCCACGTTGTCATACATTTGTAACATATTGGCTTTGTCATACTTGAAATTTTATTGCATTTGTAAGTTTGTACTCATTTCAATTTTTAATGTGTATAATGCATCTTCTAAGTTTATAAAGTTACAGGTATCTTCTCTGTATACAATATTTTTATAATTTCATAGCAATTGATTTGTAATTATTTTTGTATACTCTATGTATATTTTAATAGATCCATCATGAAAGTTACAGTGTTTGATGTTCCCAATGTACAGTAATTTAATGTCTTTTAATTTAAAAAATTTAATAATACTGAGGTCATAAAATGTGATGTATGCATTTTAGATTTTTCAGAATTAAACAAAAGACTTTGATAAGATCACCTTTCTATTTCAATTGTATAATTAAATGGAATGAATAATTTCTGTTGAATGCTGAAAAGAATTAACACCTCTGTATCAGAGTCCATACTGTAGTATAAAGGATGAAGCTACCACTTGTGAAGAGGACACGGATATCTGAGAGCTGGCCCTGGACCAAACTGTCTATTTCCAGTTTAGCTTCCTGCTGACAAGCCTGGGAAAGCAGCTTGGACCCTTGCCATTCATGTGGGAGACCTGGATGGATTTCTTAATACCTGGTCTTGGCCTATTCCTGGTTTTTGCAGCCACCTCAGGAGTGAGATAGTGGGTGTAATATCTAGCATTCCCTGCTTTTCCTTCTCTCTTTTTCTCTGTTGCTCTGCCTTTCAACTAAGTAAATCTTAAAATCTTAACTCTAAAATCTAAGTCTTAAAATCTAAGAGGTAGAGATAGAGTTATGCAAATAGACATCAAGAGGGTTTTGTAGATCATTCACACCTTTTTAACTTACTTCTTGTTTAATATCTCAACCAATTGAATTTGTTAGACTTCTCTTAATAATTCACTTCATTCTTCTATTTGCTTATTTCTAAATTACTTTATTAGTTGCATGCAAATCTGTGATATTCCTGTTCCTAATGGCACTTTCGCTCTTCTTGGCTTTCTGCCATTCTTTGATACTATCAATGTGTTAGCTTTGATTCCTTCTGCTGATATTCAGATTAGCTCATCAACTAGCTTTATATTACTGCATTGTTGGTATAGCACTTTCTTTCCAGTTATATTACTCATTTGGATTTTTAAAACTCCAGAGCAGGTGTTTGGCACAATGGTTAAGATATGGCTGGGAAGCTCATATCCCAGACCAAGAGTACCTGAATTTGCATTCTGGCTCCACCCTTGATTCTACTTTCCTGTTCTTAGACACTCTGGGAGGAAACAATTATGGCTCATGTAGTTGGGTCTGTCCTTTCATCTGTATTGTGCTTTGGGGAGCAAATGGGAGTTCTCTCTGTTTCTGCTTCTTTGTCAAATCAAAGAATTAATAAAGTATTTCCTGAAAATAAATTATAATCTGAAATTTTCAGATTTCTAATTAGCAATCTTAAGCTATTTATGCATGTAATTTTTATTTAAATATTTGGACTATTTTACAGTTTCAACTCATTTCAGTTTTCTTTACTCCACAATTTATTTTTTTTCGATTTCTGAAAAAAAGAGCCTACTCAATTCCCTTTTTAAAATCTCCTATGCTCCCTTAAAAATTAAGCATTCCTTTGTATATCAGTTATTACTCTTAAACTTCTAACTCACATATAAACAAGGCTATGTTTGAACTGTCACAGAAGGTGACATAGAATGCTTTATTGCTACAATATCTCTAGATGGTTTTGAAAAACGAACTTTTTTTTAAACAAAGTCTAATTTCTGCTTTTTTGCATCTCACCTCTACTGAATCAATGCTGTAAATAATGACATTTATGTTCTCATGAAATCAACAGAGTAAATACTGAAAGAAACTTAATGAAGTCAAAGCAACTGCCAAAATAAACTTTAGAAAATAAATCCAATCTCAAATTGAATAGATTTTGTTTTCCCAAATAGGTTGTTCAGAATAGGATATCAAAATAGTATTCTATCTATGGTCCCTAAACGATAGAAGATTTTTGCTATTTTCTTTCTTTCCTTCCTTGCTTCCATCTTTTTTCTTTCTTTTCTTCATTCTTTCTCTTTCTTTTTTATTTCCCTTTCTTTCCTTCCTTCCTTTCTTCCTTCCTTCTTTCTTCTCTCTCTGTCTCTATCCACCCACTTCCTTCCTTCCTCCCTTCCTTCCTTTCTTCTCACATTGATTATTGACATGCCTTACTTATCTTTTCATCATACTGCTTGAAAATACAGAAAACTTGAAACACTTCTAGGGCCACTTTCTGTTCTAAATGAAACTGTTCAAATACGTTTTAGCTCAGTCAATTGATACACTTCGTGCTTACTGAAAAACTGAAAATTTAGCGTTAAAAATCACCCAAAAAGTCCATTTAGTTAAATATATTAGAGCTAGAAATTTTACTGCCAACTTAGACTTACAAATTAGGATTCCTTTTTCTAAGTTTTTCAAAATTGTATATAGGACAGAAACTTCCTGCTGAATGTGTCTCAAATTCAAAGAAAATGGTGAGAGAGTCATGACTACCCATCATCAGGCAAATTTTGCTCTCTGAACCTGACAGACATTCTCAATATTGAGCCTGTACCCTTTGGACATTTGTTTGTGCCTCAGCAACTCTCAGGTAGTGCAACAAAGAAGCCTACTGGATGCTGGGGAAAGAGCTGACTTTGGTGAATTCTGCTTGGATCCTCTGAAAATCACATTTGCCCGTGGCAGCCTAAGGAGAGCAGTGAGCAACTACTTAAGTGACTGTGGCAAAATGTTTTAAAACATTATAAAAATTTTTTGAAAATAATAGCTTGAGAAGATAAAGAGAAATTAGTATTTGTCAGATTGTGGCAGGGAAACCCTTGGAAGATTCAGAACTTGTCAAACATTACCATGAATCTAATGCAGGCAATAAGTGTCTGGGCAACTGGCTAATATTGTCAATACATAGGGAAATATTACTTCTTTTTTTTTCTTTGTATTAAAACTGTGTAAGAATATTCCTTCAATCACTACCATCCTTCTATTAGGAGAACACAAGCTGGCATGGAGAGCGATCTGATACACCTGACAATACCCTGATTTTGCCTCAATGTTTAAGTCACTTTTATGCCTATGCAAATAAGGATAGACACAGAAAGTGGGTCAAGAGTTCTCTTTCACGAAATCTCTACTCGAGTGACCTATAAGATGGCAATATCAATAGTTTTTCCTTTTACAGCTACATAGAGAGATGAGGAAAGCAAAAGCAGGTGGAATTAAGGTGTGACACAGAGCTGCCTACACTTTCCAAAAGCCCCATCAGTCCTCAAAATCAACAATATTTCAGAACAAAATCATTCTTCCTAACATCAATGAAAGGAATTCTGAAGGAATTGCTCCTTGTCATTTAACTGAATACAATTGACTGATTTCTGGTGCAGATTCGTAAAAGAACAACAAAAAGCTTTTTGTTGCTTTACAAATGTGAAGTAGTGTGATTCCTCTGGGAATCCTGAACAAGCAAATATTTCTGTTAGATCTGGCAGTATTTTCCAGACATGTATTATTATCATTGGCTTCTGTGTAAATCCAGAGTTTTTTTAACTTAGCAGGTATAGGGCTTGGCGAGCATGCCATCTGGGATATAGGAAGAGGGCCTATTAATATGAGAATTACAAGATGTGAATGGGAGAATAAACTTCATGCCCCGCATATGCAGCAGTTATATTATTATGATAGATTTTCAGTGCCCCACAGGATCCATTACTGTGTTTTGGGCCAATAGTCCATGAATTTGACGGATTTATACAATGGACCATAACAGCTCTTTGGGAATGATAATATCTCTTTAAATGAAAAAAAGTCTTTTTAAAACCTTCCTATTAACCTGTTTGCTCCATAGACCACAATCTTTTGAAGGTTAAATTATATACATAGCAAAGTGGGCCAAATCACCTCATTTTGCATTTTAAAATATATTTCTGATGACAAATCTCTCCAAAATCAGAGAACAGAAATTGTACCCAAGAGTATCATCAAATCAAGGTGATTTTTAAATGTGAGCACCAGGCACTACATACAATATGTGTTAAGGAAAGAAATCCTCACAATCCAGAGTAATGCTTAGTCTTTTCTGTACCATTTTATGATCAAACACTAGAATACACTTCAATTACCTAAGAGACAGCACATTTTAAGACATAGGCATGAAAGATCATGACACAGACACAAGCTACAAATGAATAAAAAACTATTGCTAAAATGTATTATTAGCTATGAGTTCCCTGCAATTGGAAAAATGTTACAAGAGAATAAAATAGACCATGTGGATTTTTGAATTACTGATACAACCTTAGTCTTTGCAGAAATACCACTCTAAGCAGTGTAAGGAGTTATCTGAAAATCCCACCCTATACCCCAAGCCATTTCTTCATCCTCACAGGTCACAAAATTCACACCAGTCCAGCTGTCCACCAATCAGATGCAACCTGACATTTCACCTGAGAATCCCACGCCCAATCTCCTAGCCCCTTCCCCAACGCCAACCGCTTACCAATCACCCTTAGGCAACGACCTGTGGCAGTCTCAGGCACCGATTCCCTGGGGTCTGCTCTCAATCCCTCCCAATCCTGGCTGCCCACACCTTGTGGGCTCACCTGAATGACACAAAAGCCCCCAGGTGCGGCTCTCTCTCTCTTCTCTTTCCATCCCCCTCCCCCTTTCTCTTCAGCTTCCCACCACCTCCATCGCTTTTCTTCCTACCCCACTGGAATAAGCCTCCTAGGATACCTGCTTGCATCTGGCGTCTTCAGCTCACAGCAAGGAACCAAGGTTGTAGGAATTAACTGCACGTAATAACATAAGAACTAGAATTTTACCTGTTTTAAATAAGTAACAGGCAGGCTTGTTTGAATCTATACTTTGTGTTTCAAAAAATGTAAAGTCTGATATCTATCTCAGATAATAGGAATCTTCTGGCAGCAATGTTAATTTAAACTTAAAAATCAACTATAGCAAAGAGTTGATTGGGAGATTACTTGAAGATCTTGGAATTATTGTTCCCTTCACGTCAGACCACAAATCACTCTCACTTCAACTACCACTTCAAAACTAAGTATTGGTGGTACCAAAATATTTTTGTTGCTACAACATAAGTGAAATGATCAGTTTTAAAATTGTAACAGAGGGCCCGACGGCGTGGCCTAGCAGCTAAAGTCCTAGCCTTGAACGCGCCCGGGATCCCATATGGACACTGGTTCTAATCCCGGTAGCTCCACTTCCTATCCAGCTCCCTGCTTGCGGCCTGGGAAAGCTCTGGGACCCTGCACCCGCGTGGGAGACCTGGAAGAGGTTCCTGGTTCCAGCACCGGCCGTTGCGGTCACTTGGGGAGCGAATCATCGGATGGAAGATCATCCTCTCTGTCTCTCCTCTCTGTATATCTGGCTTTGTAATAAAAATAAATAAATTTTTAAAAAAAATGTAGCAGACAAGCTCCCTGGCAATAAGGGAAATCCAAATTAAAACATCAGTGAGATACCACCTAACGCCAGTAAGAGTGGCCCACATGAAAAACACCAACAACACTTGCTGGCGAGGTTGCGGGGAAAAGGAAACCCTACTCCACTGCTGGTGGGGCTGCAGATTGGTACAGCCTCTATGGAAATCAGTATGGAGAATATTCAAACAACTCAAAATCGACATACCGTATGACCCAGCTATAGCACTCCTAGGAATCTATCCAAAAAACTTGTTTTACAAGAAACCAACCTGCACTCCTATGTTCATAGCAGCACAATCAGTAATTGCAAAAACATGGAAACAACCAAAATGCCCATCAGTAGAGGATTGGATAAGAAAGCTATGGTTCATCTACTCCATGGAATACTACTCAGCTATTAAAAAAAAAAACAAAATGCAGTTCTTTGTGGCCAAATGGGCCAAACTGGAAACCATAATGCTAAGGGAAATAAACCAATCCCAAAAGGTTAAATACCACATGTTTGCCTTAATTTAAGATGATATGATGTTAAGCATAACATGTTATGTTATGGATGTTATGTCATATGTCGTATATAAACTAAAATTGAACTGTGAATGGGGGGGTCACAGAAAGTGGTTAAGAAATCGCATTTATTTTTAACATGTTGGCTGCTCAATACTATGTCAATAAATTCCATAACGATGTTAATTGTTGCAAATGGTATATTAGTGCTTTTATTTGACCGGGATGATAATCTGCTGTCTCTGCCCTCAGACCAGAGAGGGTCTACCCAATAAGTAGTTGGACTTGACTGGACTATAAGATGTTGGACTCTATGCTTGGCATATACTTGCAAAGAGGGAATTTCAACTGAACTTGAACTATGGTTATGCAACAAGGTGGAGGAACCCACCGTGGGGGAGGGTGGGGGGAGAATCCCAGATTCTATGTAATTACAACACAATGTAATTAATGCATAAACTTAATTAAAAAAAGAATAAAGACAAAGACAGCTATGGGTTCATTGACATGAAAAAAATGTAGCAGAACAGTAGAGAAGAGTTCAATCAGAGAAAAATTGCCTGCTTTTTCATTCAGGTTTTAGGCAATGTTTTCCTATTTTATTTACACTGTGTTCCCTTCTCTTTGAATTCCTATTAGCAAGATTCATTATTTTCACATAAGGTTTTTTCTGTTATTTTTTATCATATATATATTTTTTATTCATTATTTTGCATTATGTGACACAGTTGTATAGGCACTGGGATTCCCCCACCCCTCCCCACGGCCCTCCCCCCTGGTGGATTCCTCCACCTTGACGCAGTATTACAGTTCAAATTCAATCAAGATTCTTTCCTTGCAAACATATACCAAGCAGAGTCCAGCTACTTATTGTCCAGATGGGTTGAACAGTTTCTTGGGGAGACCATTTCTTGTCTGAAGTTAGAGCTGGTAGAATATCATCCCAGTCAATTAAGAGTCCCAATATAACATCAACAGCAATTTGCAATATTATGGAATTGACATGGTTTTGAATAGCCAGTATGCTAAAAAAAAAAAAAAAAAAGCAAGTCCTAACCACAACCTTTGATTAGCTCATTGACATTTCAATTTTAGTTTATATACAGGACCGGCTGCTATATACCTTAAAATGGCTATAAGGTACCATTCAGCTGTCTCGTGTCTATTTCATTTTAGTATTTAGCCATTTGTTGTGTTGAAGTATAATTTTGCTGATCTTGGCAGATTTTGGGATAAGCTAGACTGGCTTGTAACTCTAACAAGATATTTGTCAACATTTAAGGTGTAGAACATTTTTTTTGGGGGGGGTGCAGGAAAATCCTCAACACTATGGTGAGGAGTGACTAATCTTTGTGTCCCACCCAGTGAGGCATGAGCCAATCCACGCCAGCTCTTTCCTGTCAGATTTCAAGCTCTACTTTCTGTTGTTTGTCTACTTATTTTAAGTTTTTTTTAGTTTGTATGATTGTTTGTTTGCTGTGAGGGGTTTTCAAAGCGATCCCGATGGTCATTGCGAGGGAGGGTGGGGGTCCAGAGGCGGAGCCAGGCTCGGACCAGAGAAAGCTCTCCTCCCTGATCCCGAAGGACATTTATTGTTCTTCTGTTTCTGCAGACCGCTCAGGGCTTCTGGTTGTCTTTCCAAAGACGTTGGTTTCTGTGCGGTAGTGTTTGTACTTCTTCCATCCCCTGCGGAAGCTGCGGTTGAGGGTGGGTGACCTCAGAGTACTCGGCCTCCGAGGGCATCCAATTCCCTGTGGCCTCCTTGGCAGTTGGGATATAGTCCTTGTTGCTCGTATTAATAGTTTGTGGTGAAGGTCTGGGAGTCTTCATGGTTGGGATCCAAGCTTCCTCCTTACCACCTGCTCCACTCTGGAGTGCCCCCCTGCTCCACGCACATGACCTCCTGTTAAGAGGTTGTCAGGATCGCACCCGATTCCCCCCTCATGCATTGGTATAGTAGTTTTATTGTTGTTTAGTGCCGCTTTGAGTCTGTTTTTTGTCTATGAATTACCAGGTTTGATCTTGATAGGCTATATTGTACTTTTTTCTCACTCTTTTTATGGTCCTGAAAGATTTCTCTGCACTCCCTCCCCATTACAGGTTAACATAGCGTATTGAGGGGATAGTAGGCTTTACAGTTTTTCGATGTAGATCTTAAGTATTCTGACATTAATTGTTGGTTTATAGATTATATCGCATTATCTTATTGCATTCACATAAGTTTTTTAAAAGTACACTAATGTGTTTGGAGAAAATAATGGACCTGAAATGTAAAGAATAGAAAATAAGCATCTAAAAACTCTTTTCAAATCTTCTCTTTGGAAAACACATAAAGTCAGAGTATAAGTATCCAACTAATGGATTGAGAAATAAAAATTGTCTAGCAAAAATCACACCTTCTATTGAAGAAATTTGTTTTCATAATTCAAATAAGCTAGTCTTCTGATACTTATTGAATCCTTATCAGCATGCAGAATATGGTCGTAACAAATGCTTCTTATCTCATTCAGTGCAGATAGAGATCTGTAAATGGGTTTAATTATAATATGGATCTTTGCTAATCTGTATGCTTTGCTAGCTCATTTGTGAGCCTATACATTATTAAATGGGTTGTGATAATTAGAAAGCTACATTTTTAAGGCAAGTCTTACCTAAATATAAATAGCTGGTTTTGCCTTGTTTCTAGACTTCATTTCCCACCCCTATGGGAAAGATTAAAACAGAAAAAATTCAAATACTGTATTTCCTTCCATATTCCATATCTGGCTTGAAGCACAGTATTTCCAGTCAGCTTATTCTATGATTTAAAGAAATGTAGGAGAAAGATGAGATGACTTGCTGTTGTAAAGGCTTCTAAAAATATTGACTTCCAGAAGTCTTCATTTTGAGTGAGGACCCAATATCCCAGCTTGTTAGGAGGGTGACCTTCTTCTTTTTAATGTAGGTTTACCTTTAAAAATTATTTATTTTATTTGTTTGAAAGATAAAGTGACAATAAGAAAGAGACAGACAAGAGAGAAAAATATTTTGTCTGCTGGCTCACTTCCCAAATGGTTACAACAACAACTACTGGACCAGGCTGGAGCTGGAAGCAAGGAACCAGAAATTCCATCCTGATCTCCCATTTGGGTGCCTGTGACTCAAGTGCTTGAACCATCTTTTGCTACTTTCCAAGGTGCCTTAGCAGGGAGCTAGACTGAAAAGAATGCAGCTGGAACTCCAGTCAGCACTAGAAATGGGATTCTAGCATTGCAAGCAGAGTTTAATCCACTGCATCATAATACCAGATCTTAAGGACATTCTTTAACAGTTTGTGTCATGAGTTATCTCTGATCTGCTCTGAGGAAAACACTGAAAGTATGGATAGCCAACTCACGTGGATAAAATGCTTGAAAGATCTACTCCACCTCCCAAGCTAGAGTTATGTAGAGAATGAAAACATGTTACATTCATAGGAAATCAGTGCAAATTCCATTTTCTTCCCTTGCTTTGGGAACCTATGGCTAGCATTCACCTACAAGCAAGGGGAAATTTTTGTTGGCTTTTGTCAAAATCTGCTTTAGGATAGTTATGATAATGTTCTTATCTCATTTCTAATAGAATCTATGTGATTAAAGAAAACATATATCTTTTAAAATTAGCAATAGTGGTTATTAATGAAGGAAATGCCAGTGATCAAAAACTCTTGAATATAAAATGCTATCTTCACACATTTGACTTGACACAGCATGTGGTGAAAGCTTCTGCTGAAGGGATTTTAACTCATTTTATTCCCTTGCAATTTTCTACTAATGATTTTTATGGATTAAAACACAGAAAGATATAACTGACAGACAGTTATATTTATTTCTTGTTATAAATGTTTGTTGTTATTTCGCTTCCAAGATTCAACTGCATCCAAAAACACAATATTGAGGATAGTACCTAAAAATCTCTCATTTTTTATATTCTAGGTACTCAAATTTGTGACCTAATTTGAGTTCTATATACCGTTCCAGTCTACAGGTTGTGTAAGCACTGAAGGGGTAACTTATTCATAGTATAGATGGAGTTAATCTTCCTTCTTCAGTTTTTCTCAGGCAAAAACATGCACTGTCCACACTGCTGAGCATTAAGCAAACTTAATTCCCAATTTGTGATGGGACAAAGAATATCAAGTTCATTAATATTGTAAATAATATATTCAACTGGGGATATAATGTGTCAACCACACATTTGAAGCTTTTGCTTTTAAACCTCTCACAACAATTACCCACTTGGTATTTATAAATTACAATCACACTTGCAGATCAAGAAAACTCACTAGAGCAATTACTATGCATGAATGATTTCACTATTCAGGACATGAGTAAAAGTAAGACATCAAATGAAACTGGTTTGTCTTTCTCTGTGCTATGGAGACTGAGCACTAGCCAGGCTTGAAAACTGGCATTAGTGGTTCAGGTTCATGTGCCCCTCACAACAATTTACAATGGAGTAACGTAAAATAAGTAGAAAATACAGGAAGGAATCAAAGAAAAACTGGGAAGCAGAACAGGCAAAAAGATGACACTATTTCTCTTCCTTCATGGCAGCCAGTATTGAATTAGCCAAGTATACTTTCAAGTAGAAACAAATATATCTAAATGCTTTTTTTTTTTCCAGAAATGGCTTGCAGAAATCATTGGAAACCAGCGTCAGACTGCTGCCCAACCAGACTCTCAAAACATTAAATATACCCCAAGGAAGCAGAACTTCCACTATTCTATAGAAGAGGGGTGTGTCACACAGGCTTAAGGTTTCAGACACAATTCAGTTCCCATAACATATCAATTCTATACACATTCTTTTGGAGTACATGGTGGTGGCCTTGGCAATCAGGGAGGAGAGATAGTGTAGGGATACGGAATCTGAACAAAATTTGTCCAGTGGTAAAATTCAAAATCTCTGAATAGCTTCCACTGGTACAATTGTGAGTCCTTGTAATACAGCATCAATGGCTTTTAAAAATGCCAGATAGTATTGAAGCTTGAGGTCACTCAATAATTAGGAAACAGATGCATCTAGGTGGTAATACATACTTTTGAAACCTAAATGTAATTGTTTTAATTCCCTTCAAAGTCCTACCTTTGCTCCATTGTCTACAGGTTGAGTCTACCTTGATTTATGGACATTTCTTTAAGCACAACTATACTAGGTGGAAAGAGATTGTACAGTAAGTCAGGACATGCTGATGGCTCCTTTTGGTCCCAAATGATCAACCCATTGGTTTATGAGATAGTTGGCTCAGTCAGCTGAACCATATGCTGTAGCCATATTAGGCTTCTCCAAATCTGAAAAGCTGACCACCTCCTTAGAACTTTGTCCTTTGTCTTTTCTTCTGCCTAATTTGTGCTTCTCTCAGCTTCGCAATCTCTTATCACTCTTACTCTTGCTCTGAAAAGAACCTCTCTATCACTCCTTGAATTAAACCTAGTCATTCATTTGTGTATTAGAACATATGACTTATAAGACAGAACTTTGTCTTCCTGATTCACCAACTTGATTCCTAGGATACATCATATAGGAGATGCATAATACATAAACACTAAATGAATGAATTCACTTATTACCCCCATATAGAAAACATCTATGAAGTATTCATTTCATGGTTGGTTGTCTCCTGTGTGTAGTGCTAGAACCTCAGAACCTCAGGACATTGGCAGTTCTATGATATTCTTCTTTCTTTTTTTTTTTTTAAGATTTTTTTTTTAATTGCAAAGTCAGATATACAGAGAGGAAGACAGACAGGGAGAAATATCTTCCATCGGATGATTCACTCCCCAAGTGACCGCAACAGCCGGTGCTGCGCCAATCCAAAGCCAAGAGCCAGGAATTTCATCTGGGTCTCCCACAAGGGTGCAGGTCCCAGGCTTCCTCAACTGCTTTCCGAGGCCACGAGCAGGGAGCTGGAAGGGAAGTGGAGCTACCCAGGCTAGAACTGGAACCCATATGGGATCCCAGCGCGTGCAAGGTAAGGACTTTAGCCGCTAGGCCATCACACAGGGCCCTCTATGTCATTCTAATTGCAATGAAATACATATATTTCTAAAATGCGGGCAACATGGCCTTTAGTATTAGTTGTAGAAATATTTAGCTGGAAAAAATAATGAAAGATACAATCATTGTACTGTATAATGTACTTAGCTGGTTTTGACCTAAGATAATCAAAATTAAAACCTCACTACAATCCTTCCTAATAAGAGATGTACCATCTTCCCATTCTTGCAAACACCTCTTAGTATGTTTATTTATTTGCACAATATCTGAATTGAATGGAATTTTACCTTCAAATTTTATGAGTGTGGGTCATAACCTAATGCTTCCTAAAGCTGTGCCTTTAGGAAGATCTATTTAAAATAAAAATAATTACTTATGAATAGTGCTTGTATTTTGGAATTTTGAAAGTGTAATCAGAGTAGAAAGCTACTACCTTGTGTTACAACTCTGAATGGGAAATTTCAGAAATCCTTCCTGCATTAAAAATGAATTAACTGTGTGATTATTAATTGTGCATATTCCGATCCCTTTGTGCTGTACTGCATGTTTCTTGAATCTCATTTGAATCCTTTGGCTAAGTAATGTGTCAAGGGGGGTACGAGCCTGAATGCCTGAGTTATTTAAAAGGCAGGACAGCACTTCCAGATTAGAATACCAATGAGTGGGGTTAAAAAGGCTCTACTGTAGTTGGAGGGCAGCTCTCAGTCTGAGAAGTACCTGAAAAGGACCTCTATGGACTAATTTTCAGAATCACATTGTAATGTGGGCTCATGTCAATCATCAGAACAGACAGCTTCATCCCATGATATAAACTAGTTATACATTCAAGAGCTGCCAGAGGATCTTCATTAAAAAGGGACTTAGCATTAAAAGAAGAAGGTTGTTTTATTATAATACTTCAAACACAGTTTTTTGTTTTATATGTTCTCAGAATTCTTTTTTGTTCTTTGCTACAATATCAAAAAAGTACCCCAGAAGAAGGAAAACATTAAATATTCCATTTTTTAATAGGAATCAAGGAAGCTTTCTGGTTTAAGGCATTAAAATCATATACATTTTCCTAAATTTATTCATGGCTTTGAATAACAAAAAGAAATCTCTAGATGTAATAGGAGGATGTTTTTAATCTTTTGTGGGAAGGGATTTGCAGAGCTGACTACTCACAGTAAAATATCTACTGGCAAAGTATATCAGTGAGAGCTTTATACATATAAATTTGTATAAAAACCTTTGGGCTCTCCACAAGTTTCCAGACACCAGTTAGATATTACAATTGATGTCATTAAAATTTAATATAATTGTGTTAAGAGAAAAACAGGAACACTATCCTTGTAAGCAAATCATTGACAAAGTAATCCAGCATTTAAAAAACTTAACAGGGGTTTAATAAAATAGATAAATGCATAATTTTTACCTATATTCAACCTATATTCAACAGCATCATTTATGCTTTAACTAAAATATACTCACCTTGGCAAGTCAGGCAGTCTCTTCAAAATATCTAGAGTATAAACTTATTTATTGCAAATTGCCTCATTTCTATCACAAAATGCCAATCACTGGACAAAGAGAATTAAGACAATTAGATGAGAGTACTTCATAAGGTTTATGGAAGAAAGAAGCAAACAATTGGCTTATTTTGGTGCAAATCATTTTGTAATCTATCCATGACTGCATGCAGTTCCTGAATATGAATCCCTCATACTCAATCTCTCTTTGCAGAGGATGCAATAATAATATTTAGTAAATCCCAACAACTCCATTGAAAAGATGTTCAAATTAATAAATTTAGTAGAGTTCAAATTATATTTGCAACACTAAGCTGCACTTTTATACACAAATAATGGACTACTTGAAAATGAAATCAAAAGATATCCCTAGTTGGCATCAAAAGGAATAAAATAATTGGAGATAAAGAGAATAAAAGGCTTGCACACAGAACCACAATCTGTCAATAAAAGAAATTGGAGAAGACATATGCAGATGGAATTAAATTTGTGTTAATCAATCAGAAAAAATTAGTATCATTAAAATGGCTGTGTCTCAAGAAACAGACCCATTCAATCAATTCTTACCAAAAATCCAATGACATTTTCCACAGAAGAAGAAATGAATTCTTATACTCATGCAATAACAAAAGACTCTGAGCAACTAAAGTAAACTTGGGAAATAAGGAAATAAGCTGACAATTATGTTTTCTCAGTTCAAATTACACTACAAAACTACAGTGATCGAAACAGTATGGTTCACACACAAAAAAAGACTTATAGACCAACGGAATAGAATAGAGATCCCAGAAAAAAAATCCATGTACATACCTGGTCCTCAACAAAGATGTCAAAAGTACACAATCAACAAATGATGGTATTTTCAATAACTGGTATCATGAGAACTGAATATATGCATTCAAAAGAACAAAACTGGACCTTATGCTACACAGAAATATTCATGTTGAGTAAGGACTTAAAAGGAAGATTTCACTCTGTAAAACTTTTAAAAATAGAACATAAGTAAACATTTTCTTGATGTTAATCTTGGCAATGATTTGTTGGATATGACTCCCAAAGTACATAAAACAAAAACAAGAGACAAATGACACAACATAGAACTGCAAGGGTTCTGCGCAACAAAGGGGAAAAAGGGGTAAAACAGAATAAAAGCAGCCTTTGAAATGGGAGAAAATATTTGTAAATCGTAAATCTGATAAAAGATTAAGAGTCAGGACATACAAGGAAATCATAAAACGCATTACACAAACAAAACAACACAAGTTAAAAATAGATAAAGCTGTTGAATATACTTATCAAAAGAGGCTATACAAATGTATGATAAAATATGGAAAGGTTCCTAATTTAACTAGTTGTGAAAATGTAAAACAAAGCCATAATAATGGAACAGTTGGAAGCTTTTTACTCTGTTGATTGGAATGCATAACACAACCTTTCATATAGAAAACAGTATGTGTTTCCTCAAGAAAGTAAAATTAGAACTCTCATTTACTTCTGGCTTTCTATCTAAAAAATCCCACTATCTCAAAGAGATCTCTGCACTCCATATTTATTGAAATATTATTCACAATAGCTAAGACATAGAAACAAATAAATTCCCACCAAGGGATAACAGGGTAATGAAAATACAATATATGCTTACGATAGAATATTATTCACCCTCAGTAAGCAGGAAATCCTACCTTTTGACAACACATGTAAACCTGGAAGACATTTTACTCACTGAAGTAAACAGTTCCAGAAAGACAAGTACTACATGGTTTCAGCAGTATGAGGTAGCTAAACTAGTCAAACCTGTGGAAATTGATGGTTATGATGGCTGGGGAAAGGAGTAATAGTGGATGCTGTTCAATGAGTATAAAACTTTCAAGGCTGTGGGAAAAAACTAGTTTATTTGCCCACACTTTATAGTGCCATATATATTAGGATGGTAGACCTCATCCTAAGCACTCTTACTGCAATAAAAAACAAATGAATTAATAAAACAATGTCATGGTCTCTTGTAATAAGAAGTTTCATTTAGTAAAACAAACAACATAAAAACTTTTATTTTCTGTTCTTTGTTTTCAACAAAAATAATTCAATATTATGAATAGATTTCTTTCTCTTGAAATGGAAATGGCCTATTATGGAACATAGAACTCAATTTAGTCTTGTCATTTAAAGTTTCCTGATAAATGTATATGTATATATTTATAGATAATTCTTGATAAGCCACAACTTGAAACTTTTCCACGTGCCAAAATTTTACTATCTTTTTATTTCTAGTGTTTTTCTTCAGGAAACTATTTGGAAGCAGAATCCTTCAAATCAATTGAGAAAGCTAGATCTCTGCTGGTGGGGAAGTTCCAAGAGGAATGAGCTTGGTTAATGGTCTTGTGATACTCAAAGGCCAAGTGTCCATGATCGAAGAGCCTGTCCAAGGCGTCTGGCTTGGTTGTTTCTCCTATGTAATGCTTTGGATGCATGATCACTCACTGATTTCCATCATTCTCTATGAACAGTTTCTGGAGTTCCCTGTTCCAGCAATTTACTATTCACAGTATTCTGTGTCACAGGTGCTAATTTGAAAAGCTCAAAATACAAAATGATAAATTTTGTCTGATTTTCACATTTCAATGGACAATAAAAGGATGTAAGAATAAAAACGAAAATTTCCTCTTCGTACTTCTCTCATTTCTAACTTTGTATCAAAAAATAGTTTGATGTTTCATCTAGACATGTTATAACTGTTAAGTGAGAACACTACAAAATATTTTGCCAAACAAAAATTACACAGAAATAATATTATCCAGTGTCTGAGTATAAGTCTGACAACAAGTTACCCAAAATTGCCTTTCAGATTATGTATGTAAAATATATGTATATTTTCTCATATATTTTGCTTATATATGTATGCACATGTATAATATTTGTGTTTTGCTTAAATATATATAACATATATGTAAGTATGTTTGAGAAGCCATTATATAAATTTTTTCATAGATCATATATTCCTTAATACTTGTCTTCTGAAGCACTCTTGGCATTTAGTAGTGAAGACTGACTGATGTTGAGAAAAAGCGCAATCCTCCTATTATGGAAGAAAAACATACACCCTCACAAGGATATATCCACACTTATTTAAGAAAAAGATTTGTAATTTTTATATAAAATGTATTTAAATGCTTATATTTATTATAGACAAGTACAAATTTATGGATAGATATGTTTTATATGAAATTTTGCTAATATAGCCGTAATTTTTGTAAATTAAACTGCAGATGCAGAAAGGTGATTGACTCAGTTGAGACTGACTCAGTAGATGCTTGTGTGCATACTATAAAAATGTTAGTAACACTTTAGTGTCACAAATTAAATAGAAAGTGGAAAAGTTTAGGACACAAGTAGGAAGAGAGATACAGACACCCAAGCAAAGAAACATAAACATTACTGATCCAATCTAACAATACTTTACTGAGCTTGAGGAAGTTTTAGATGATAACATTCAAAAAGGCTTGCATGTAGCAGCAGTAAAGATGCCACCAACAGCCACTTCAGACATTTCCGATAGAGCTTTCCTCCCAGGATGGAAAGAAGAGATAAGTGGAAATCTGCTCCAAACACTAGGACCTAGAAACATTTCTCTACTTTATATATTGATGGCCAAGTTGAAAGAATGTACAGTAAGTTGAGAATCTTACTGGGGAAACAAAAGAAAAACATTCAAAAAAGACAGTAAAAAAACACGTGGCCCTGCCTTTGTACAATTAGAAACCTTGAAGTTAAATGGCATTTTGCATTTCATTGTGAAATAGAGAACAGAAACACTGAGACAGAACAAGAGGAATCTCAAAAGAATTCTCCATTTACAAATATGCCTACAAAAAAAATCTGAACATGAAAAAAGTCACAGGCATCAGATCTGATTGTACTTCATAAAGCCTCCAGATGAAAAGGAAATACCATTTAATGTTCTGTGGACATTTCTTGTCATGTGTGCAGAAAACAAAGTTAAAAACAGTTGACTGATATTTAAAATTTAATCTGATAGAATCCATTTTTCCTTAAGTACAAACCAGTTTACTCATATACTGCTAATGAAGTTTTACTTTTTAGTTACAACCTTTACAAATAATTTTTTGAAACCCAGCTTAAATGAAATGAAATGAAAGTGAATTGCAATTTCAATTCAAATTTTGAAATTTATTTCTATAAAAAACTGATTTATTGATTCATTCAGAGTTGATGTCTGTATTTAATATTTGGATTAATATCAATATATGCTTTTTGAAAATGCATGTAAATACTGTGTCTAAAAGGGCAGGGTTTTTCATTTTTGTCTTTCTTAAGATGGCCAAATTTGCTTTTCATTCTGATTATTTTGAAAAATTTATTTCTTATCCAAAAGAACTGATCCTACTAAACCAACTTCACTGAACATATTACTATTCCCATTTTTTCATTGCAGAAATATAATTATACTCTATTTAGTTTTAACAATAAAAAATACTCCTCAGACGTGGGCCTCAATTAAAACAAGGTACTTTGAGTGGGATAGTCTTAAAATTACAGCATTATGATTCCCCATGATTCCACTGGGACAGGATTGCTATTAAAAGAAACTCTGTGGTTTGAGAAATGACGGTATGACAAAGAAATGTACACAATCCTGAAGGGAACCAAACGGACAGATGCTGCAGGCTATCTGAGCTTCAGTTAAACATGAGAACCAAGGGGCATGAACTTATGTGAGAGAATAGCCTAGCACTAAAAAGTGCTTCAAACTCTTCTGCAATTGCCCTTTGCGGAATAAACAGTCCAAGAAAATATAACAAGCAACATACACAGCAAGAAGGTGGACAAGTGGCCCTGGACACTGCAATGGGCAATTTAATGAGCAGAAAATCCTCAGTTTTCTATTTTCAGGCTAAGTAACATGTGACAATGCTTTTAACGTTGTCATTTTTATTATAGAAAAAATTGTGTAAATAGTATTTAGGAGTTTCAAATAGTGCTATTAGGAGACAAATATTTCACACATTTGAATTTGTGACTAAGAAACACATGTTGGAAATTACCAAGAATTTTAAAAGATTTATATCTGAAAAAATTGTCTATACTTAACAAGAAATTTATACTTTTTATTTAAAACTAAAATTTTTAATCAGATTTAATGCATCTACTAAATGAAGTTCTATTTTTCTATATGGTCTGCTATTTAATCCCTATTCTTTCAACTGTTATCCATAGAAGAGAGAATGTTAGTTAACAAGAAAATCTAGTATCTTTCCCTTGTGAAAAATGTAAGAAGGAATCAGCAATCACAATTATATAGAATGGTTATAGCTGACAAGAATTTTAGAGTGAACTTCCCCCATTTCGTAAACTTAAAGATAGACAAGCAAAGTAATCTATTTCTAATTCTGTGATCAGAAAAAAATATTCCTAATCCATCTTTGTTTTCTTTCTTAAATATGAGGGCTTTCTGTACTTTCTCATAGTAAAAAAATTCTGACTCTGTTTTTGAAACTGTATGATAGAAAACAAGAGATACACACATAGACTCTCACATACAAATGCACCAACTGATGGTGCGAAAGTACAACTAAGATTACAGAAAATGGCTAATGAGTTGTGGGCTAATTTCAAAAAATATTTTGAAGTTCTTTTAAGCAATTAAATAAATGCTCTTGTTAATGGTTCAATATTAACTCAGTTTGCAATGCATTCTTTCAGCATGATGCCAGACCTGAGTGCTTCTCTAGAGAAGAATCCAGTCTTTCATCTCCATACACCAAGTTCCTCTCATATCATAATTTCCTAATGGAAGAAATGGAGGAATGCGATTTTAACAGAAATGCAAACATGCAATAACAAGAAAATTTAAGCCCAAGTATGAATTGCCAAGATAAGGTTTGCACAAATGAGGACATGCATATTGAACTCCTCACTGTTTCACTAATATTTTGCCTACAGTTATGGACAAAGATACGTTATTCATGACTGTTTTGGGGACCAAAACTTGCCTTCTGATGCAAATGAACAAGTGTTTGTGAGCAGGGTCTCCCTGGTCTCTCATTAGTTGTCAAGAGTGACCTTAAGGTTTTTAACCTCAAGGACAGAGTAGTACATTTACATAGTTTTGTTCCCATCTCTGTCCTAATAGAGTTCCCCTTGTTTGACTAACCAGCCCAGCTTGCCTGCCTGAGAGTACAGAAGAGTGAGGAAAAAAGCCTAATTAAGTGAGCCTATACATTTTAACATGTCTGGAAAATGGTCGAGTTAATGGCTGCAAACCATTTTTAATACTTCAGTCAAGGAATATTTTTTAGATATAAAATACGCCTTTGGGAAGGAGGGAAAGGAGAAAGCCTGTGAATTCAGTGTCTCATATCCAGTGCATCAGTGAGGAAGGAGAAAGGATAATGGGGCCAATAATTGGCAGGGCTGTCCAGCTACACCTCTCTTCTTTCCCACCATTCGGCCCTGCCCAATTTATCTCTTCCATAGCTCCCTGATGCCTCCTCCCTTCACCAAACTTTTACAAAGTTGCCCCCTGTATCTGGTGGCTTGTTATGGAGGGATTTTTCATCAAAGCTCCAACCTGAATGTTCTTCCACTTGTTAAACCAATATTAAAACAAGAAAGAATCCCTAGTTTAAAGCATTCATGTTGCTAGTCCCCCAGCTGGATGACCACTGCCCATGGGAAGCAGTGAGGGAAAAGTATAATTAAAACTTAGCTTTCAAATGGATCGCATAGTTTAGACCCAGGAAGAAGCTCTTTTCACCACGTGCACTTTCAGGTGGCTGCTCTGAACAAAATAGGTGCTGATTCCTTTTATGTAAAACCCTTAAGATAACTTTAACATGGTCCTTTGCAGGTTAATTTATCATAAATTCGAGCACCATTTATCACTAAACGCAAAATGATGAAGAAATGGCTCTATTTAATCGGAATAACTACTGAATTAAACAGCTGTTAAATGAAATGAAGCAAATAGTGCTATTAACAATATGTGGGAATGTGTTTGGCTTGGATAAATTACTTTCACAGTCATCATTTAAAGAGTCTGCTTTCAAAATATGTTGAAATTTTTACATCTTCATTCTGACTAAATTCACATGTGCTTCTGATGTACTTTTAAATGGACTTGACAGAAAATGGGAAAAAAAAAATGCTGTATGATTCTTGTAAATCAAAACAAAATTCTGCTATTTATAAACTAAGGGAGGATGACTTTAAATTAGGATTATAACATACAATAATAAATTCAAATTAATATATATTGAATTTTCACACTGTTAATCCATGTAATTGTTCAGGAAAGGCTTTACTATATTTTCAGGTAATCTAGCACATTCATTTTTCCAAAACTGTTCTATCAAGACAAATTTTTAGTATGGCTTAGGTATAATGCATTTAAAATTAACAGTAATTTTTGTTATTATTAGTATTTTTTCCAAGATATAGTTTTTTTTTATCTGTTGGGATTTTCCTCTCTTCCTCTGTCTAAACAGAATTTTAAGACAGATGAAACATCCAATGGGTTAATTTGACTGTAAAAAAAAATTCATTGGCAATTATAAAAGACTGTTTAAAGGAAGGTGCTCTATCTTCATTCATTTATATTTTGAATTTCATTAATGTGTGGACTTATAATGGCAATATAATGGTTGAAATTTATAGACTCTAAACTTTTGCAAAGCACCCCCTTCTCCCTGCGCTAACAGAGCACAGATCCAAGTGCATTGCCTTGCAGTGTCTGAGTAGAAAGCGACAGTGTTCCTAATCCTTACCCTCATGAGGGTACTCTGTAGTGTCTTTAATTATCACCCTGGTATTGTGGTCAGAAACAAAGACTTTTCAATAATAGTGTCCTATTGCATGTTCGGAGATATTTCAGTGTGAAATCTTTAATAAATGGGATTTGTGAATGAACTTAATTAGCCCTGTTAAAAGCATCCAGCAGATAGCAATCTCATGTCCACAGAGAGGGCTGTGCCATAGCATGTGGGCAGGCCCCTTGGGGAGACTGCTTTGTGAAAAGCAAAGGGACAATTGCTAAAGAAAGCACTAGCTTTGTTCATATGTTTACCAAGCACAATATCTGGTTTATAGAAAGCAGTTTTATTCAACCCTTCTCAAAGCCAACCAGATTGTGTGGTTTTATTGGATTTTAAAACGAGTCTACAAACAGGATGCTAATTTAAACACACACACACGCATAACTTTCAGTTTTAAGTGCAGACTTTCTTTGTCCTATTTCTCACTTTTATTTCTAAAACTATATAATCACATACAAGAAAAAGAGCAAACATCAATAATTTCTACTGACATGACATTGATTCCTTTCTGTCTCACTCATACACCTCCTTCTCCCACTCCTCACCCCCAACTTGGTACAAGGGGTCCAAATCTCTCCCAATCTTACATTCTGCCAGTTCATCCACCCAAAGGAAGAAGCAGAGAGAAGAATAAGGAGAGATAACAGAAATTAGAAGGGATCATG
The DNA here is from genome assembly GCF_030435755.1 of Ochotona princeps. Classification (NCBI taxonomy): domain Eukaryota; kingdom Metazoa; phylum Chordata; class Mammalia; order Lagomorpha; family Ochotonidae; genus Ochotona; species Ochotona princeps. The sequence goes on from NC_080836.1 coordinate 45,177,327, forward strand.
ATGGGAATGAATTTCCTTTCTGAGGGAAAAGGATGGTAGATGATTATGGCTCAAGGAGACATCAGGTTGGCTTTGGCAATTGTTGGCCTATGGTATATTTGGGAACTTATTATATGTAAGCTATTTTCTCCTCTCTAGTTTGCTTCTCTGTGGAAGTGAGTTCTGCCTGATTGCAGCCTTTAACTTCACAAGCTAAGAAGACAGAGGACAGGATCAGATGAGGGGAAGCTGCTGAGAGAGCTACTATATTTGAAGTTGTTTATTTGCTTGTGTGTTTGTTTCCTTAGGTTTCTATGGTTGGGTCTCATCATAAGGTTAAGGTTTAGGGTTTAGGAAAAGTAATTATGATTCTGGGACAGAAATACACCCAGGATTAAAAACTATGTTTTGGGACAAGTGGTCAAACATCCATAAATTCAATATTTTGGATGTTTGCATCTCATATGGGAGAGTTTTATTCAACTCTGCTCTTTTGTGTCTTGCTGCTGCACACTGGGAAACAGAAAATGAGTTAATTGCCTCCCTGCCATCCAGTAGAAGATTCTGATTGATTCCTTGCCTCCTGGCTTCAGTCTCATTCAACCTGGCTATCACAGGTTTGTGGGGAGTGAACCAGAAGATAAAAGAGTTCTATCTGCTCTGGTTTTTCCCCCTAAATGTATATGTCTGTTGAATACAATGAACGTAAATAAATAAAATTCAAAAACAAGCTATGCATTTGGAACATCTCCTTATCCTGCTGAGTGTGATTAGACAAGATAAAGTGTCCTTAACATTGATAAGGAGAACCTAACTAATAGTCACCATCTAAACTAGAAACTTAGAAATCATCCAATGATTCTTTTGGCTAATTTCAGTGACAGAAACAGTTCTAATGCTAATGCTGAGACCTGTTATGCTCTGGATTCAGTTAAACTTTGATCTAGGAACTTCTGTAATGAAATGTTGATAAGGCTCAGATTACTAATCAACTGATCTTCAAAGAAGGAGGCCAATCCAGTTATCCAATCTGAACCAATGTAATCATGTGTGTCGTCCTAAATAGAAGAGGAGGGCAGAAGGGTCCACCCCAGAGAGGGGACAGTATGAGAAGAAGCTGAGGCACCATTGCTAGTCATGAGATTGTGGATGGCAGAGAGAGAGCACTAGACACTCAGTAAGTCCCCAGTGGATAGTCACCAAAATGTGGGGACGTTAGTCTTACCTGAACAGCTTTGAGCTTCAGCTGCTCTGCTTCTTATCCAGCTAATGCTCCAAAAGAGCAGGAGAAATAACTGAAATATTTGGGCCCCTGACACCTAACATAGGAGACTCCAATGGAGTTCTACTGGTTCTTGGTTCCTGGCCCAAGTGGCAGCCATCATCTGGCAAGTAAGCTGGCAGATAAAAGATATCTCTGTGTTTCTCTCCTGACTTCCCTCCCACACTTTCCTTCTCTCTCTTTGATTCTGCTTTTTAAATATTAACTATTCTTTGGGGAAAAAAAGAATATGATGCTACAAAAACAGAGCCATAGAAAATAGGAAAGACATAGGAAATAAAAGTTAATGATGAAAACAGAAGAAATCCTATAGAATAATTAAGATGAACAAATTAATGATGAAGTTGAACAGTAAACATCAGGAAGTATGAGAAGAAAACTTTAAATATATAAAGGATTATTCTATACATTATGTAATCACGTTATTAGAAATTCAAGGAATGAATGGCATCAGAAGTGAGAAGTAATTAGTAATTTTCAAAAAAAATTCAAGAAGATAAAGGCATGAGTTTTTATATCATGCAGTTCCAGTAAGTGTGTGGCACAACAAATGCAAAATAGAACTAAATGCCTTATCATAAATTCTCCTATTGCCCAGAAAAAATATGCAGAAACAGATTTCTTAATGTGAATCAAGTGGTATGAGCATTACTGTCTTCAGTAATGAATCATTTTAAAATATGTATTTACTTATTTGAAAATCAGAGTTACAAAAAGAGAGGCACATCTTCTCTCTGCTGATTCGCTTCCCAGATGCCAGGGCTTGGACAGACCAAAGTCAGAGGCCAAGAACTTCTCCTGTGTCTCCCACATTTGTTTCAGGGATCCAAGTACTTGGGCTATTTTCTATTGCTTTTCCCAGGCCTTCAGCAAAGGGTTGTATGGGAAAAGGAGCAGCCAAAATTTGGCCCACGAGAGACAGCAGCATCGAAGGTGTGTGTTTTCCTCACTACGTCACAATGAATATTCAGTAATGAATATTAAAAGAAAAAAAAACATAGCTCAGTGTTCTGTGGAAAAATAAATTTCACCTTGGATTTATATGACCAAATTAATTATAATTTACATGAAAAGTCAGTTTCAGATATGAAAACATTCTCGTAACTTTTCCTCTAAAATTATGTAAGAGATATGCTATTTAAATTATGCTGAAAATAAGTAAGAGCAAACTGCAATATTTAGGAAACAGTGAACAAGAAGAGCAATAGAAAAAAAAATTCCAGAGTGCAAACACTTCCAAGTCTTGAGAGAATTATATACAGATAGGAACAGAAAATTGCTGGCACAAAAAATGAAGGAATTTCAGATGTTTTCTAATATTTTCAACTCTTTGTTAATAAAAGAGTTGAATCTGAATTAAAATGCCCTGAAATATACAGAAAATGCATGAAATGGTAAGAATTAAGAAACTCAAAGTGAAAAGCTGTTAAATAAGCATAATATATCTGAATAAAATAGATAGATTACTTGATAATAATATGTCAATGTTCATTTGTTTTGACCACACTTTTACAGACATTCATGATGTGAAAAATTAGGGTAGCCAAGTAAACGATTTGTGGAAACTTGCTACATAAATGTAAAATTTTTACATATAAAATTAATTCAAAACAAAAAATGTATTACACAATAACATTGTGAACAATGAGAGTGGTAAAATAACAACAAATAGCAGCAACAAGTAATTAATAGCTTTCTTGTGTGACTTTCATTGTGTCTGCATCAAAAACTGTGCGACTTGAATGAAACGTTGACAAGTAGATAGTCAAAAGGCCAAATCTCAAAACCTTTCACTGCAGCTCCTACAAAAATGTGTCTCAGAAAATTTCCTATCACTTGGAACTGTCATCAGGCAATGGATTTACGGAAAAACGCAGCAAATGGGAGAGAAGAGTGGAAATGTTGGTAGTGAAGGAAGAGAAAGATGCTGACACTCTTTAGAATGGTCGTGGCCACCTATTGAAGCTTCTAATCATTATAACACCTACAAGAGTGCTAACCCACCCAGGTAACTTGCAACTCATTAGGAGCAGGTGTTGGGTGAGCTGGTTGAGCCACGTCTTGGGTGCACACATCTCAAATATGAGTGCTTCGGTTTAAATTCTGACTATGCTGCCAGTTCTATTGTTGATGTACACTCTTGCAGGCAGTAGTGATGGCTCAAGCAGCTGGGTTCATATCTCCCACAGTCAGATGCAGACTGTGTTTCTGACTTTCAGATTCAGACCAAGCCCAGTGTAGGCATTTGATGAGAAAATCAGTAAATAAATGTTCTGTCTGTCTCTCTTTCTGTGTGTGCATTTCAAACTCTCAACAAATTTGAAACCACAGAGGTAAAACAACTTTCCCCTGGGACATACATACAGAAGATGTAAATCCAATATTTATATTAAACAAAAGATAATAGAAAAAAATCTAAAGGAATTGCATTGTGACACTGTGGCTTAAACTGCTTTCTTCAACACTGCACCCACATCACATATTGAAGTGTTGATTACCAGTCTGGCTATTCTACTTGTGACCCACATTCATCAGTGGAAGACAGCCCAACTACCTGCAGCCCTACCACTCATGAGGGAGTTGCTAACTCTTGACTTCCAACTAGCCAACTTCCCGGGCCCAGTCATTAAAGTTAATTTGGAAAGTGAACCAGTGGATGGAAGTTCGCTTTCTCTATTTATCTCTCTCTCTCTTTCTTTCTCTCTTTTACTCTGCCTTTTGAATAGATAAAAGAAATTACTTTTTCAAAAAGAATATCTAAAATCAGCTATGATAATGATATTTAAAGTAATATTGTAGATGCTAGCAGGGTAAAGTGGCAGCAGAATTAGATTTGGCAGAGAACATTCATTGCATATTGACACAAGCTGAAGAGCTAGTCACAAATCAATCCACATTTTTTGTTTAAAAGCTAGGGAAGACACGTGAGAGACCAGAGAGCCTGGTGTTAGTGCAATCATGGGAATAGACACACTGGAGAAGGCAGCAAGGAAGGATCATACGTAACAATGTTTTTTGTTTGTTTGGTTTGGTTTTGGGGTTTTTTGGTTTTTGTTCTGCCAACTCCAAACAGCATAGCATGAAGAGATACCCTCGGCTTGTCAGGTATACAGGGAATTGGTTATAGGACCAGGTCTACTATGATGAAATTTAGAGTCTGGAAGAATTCCACGGCAAGATGAATACCTGCTGGTTGAGCCTCTGGAATTGCCTTAGCCAGGTAGCCAATGGACTGCCTCTCCTATCTGTCCCCCACATCAGGCAACATAGCACCAAAGATGATTCCATTACCGAGGGACTGGGACAGGGAAGTGAGCACTGGGATAGAATCCGGAGCATGGAGATACACAAAAACGGGACCAAGAACGTACTAATTGTCGTTCAGTCTCTCCAGATCAACTATGAACCAACAGAGAGTTTGTCCAGTGGGAGAAAAATAGAATTCTTGGCAGAAATCTCACATGCCATGACAAAATAGAATGGAATACTGAATGTTCTGAAAGGGATAAAACAAAAAATGCCAGCCAGGAATGCAAAACCAAACTAAATTACTCTTTAAATTTCAGGAGAAATGAAAGCTTTCTATGACATGCAAAGTCAGAAGGAATTCGACACCACCAGATGACCCTACAAACACAGGACAGCTGCACCCGTAAAACACAGAAAGTAGGAATCTCAACAATAGACCAGAGGCCCACAAAAGGAACAGAATAAAACCTGAAAAATTCTATTTTATTCTTCTTTTCTGAATTTTCATTCCTGTGTACTTAGTTGAGGGATTTTTCACTTTGGGTGATTAGGCACGTAGTTTCGCAATATCTCTGTAGCACTCTTCAGGTTATATCAGTGTTATGCTGGATTCTTACAATGAATTGGAAAATATTTAACACTTTCATATTTTTAAAAGAACATATTGCTCTGCTATTATCTATTATTTAAACGTTGCCTATAACTCATCAATGAAACTATATAAGCCTTTTATTATCTATGGAGAAGAATTTTAGAATTAAATGCATTAAGCACATAATGAGAACATGCAAAATGCTTTACTTTTTGTCAGATTTTTTTGGGGTCTGGGATTGTGCTGAGGGGATGCAAATGTCCATTTCATATACCTTGGCAAAATTTTTGTCTTAGAATATTTAACATCCTTGAAAAAAATTGTAAGTATTACCATAGGATCCAGCAGTTCCACTGCTTATTGTGTCTCCAAAGGAAGCAACGTGAGTATGTTGAAAAGATATACATAGTCGCTTGTTTATTGCAGCCAGTTCATAATGCCTGGAATATGGAGCCAACTGAACTGGCCATCAACAAATGAGTGGATAAAGAAAATGTATCATTCACTAATAAACATGAAGGAATATTACTCAGTCATTACATGGATAAAATCCTATTATTTGCATCAGCATACACAAACCTGTAAGGCAACTGTAGTGGCCATAGGAATTTGGTTGGGGGGCTGTGGCATGACAGCCTAGTGGCTAAAGTCCTCGCCTTGCTCATGTCGGGATCCCATATGGGTACATGTTCATGTCCTGGCGGCCTCACTTCCCATCCAGATCCCTGTTTGTGGCCTGGGTAACCACTACAGGACAGCCCAACGCCTTGGGATCCTGCACCCGTGTGGGAGACCCAGAAGAGGCTCCAGGTTCCTGGCTTCGGATCAGCTCAGCTCTAACCATTGCAGATGTTTGGGAAGTGAATCAGTGGACAAAAGATCTTCCTCTCTGTCTCTCCTTCTCTCTGTGTATCTGATTTTTCAATAAAAATAAATGCAATCTTAAAAAAAGAAGAAGGGGGTTTGGGAGAGAAATGTGGGTAATGAGGCTCAGCAATGTGTCTGATGGTGTAGTGACATAAGAGAATAATGTCCCGTTGTTCCATTGTACATGGAAAAAAATAACAATAATATATTGTGCGCTTCAATAATTTGGAATTGAAGATTTTTTATATTCTCACAATAAAGTTATAAATGAGATTATAAATGCTAATTGCTTTAATTTGATCATTACAGTACACAAGTATTGAAAACATCAGATTATATCCCATAAACATATATAATTACATGTCAACCAACAATTTAAAATTAATGCTAACACCCTAAATGTGTATGTGGCATTCTCCATATCCTCATCTTCATTGACTGTCCGTGGAGCTAATACATGTCATGTTCACATGCCACCTTGCAGGGACACACAGGAGCAGACCCATTCCCACCCTACTCAACTTCGCAGCTGTCATTCTGCAGCAGCTCATTAAGCACTACAGAAAGATTGTGGGACATGGAATTAAAAGATAAACTTCTTTAGCTGAAAACATTTTTTAATTCCATGCATATTTTTCTCAAAACATGTATTTTTTCAATAAATTTTTGAAGTACTATTGCATATGTAAAATCAGAACTTTAAAAAAAAAACGTGCCTCCAGGCTCAGTGCAGTAGCCTGGTGACTCAGACCTCGCCTTGTTTTACCTGGATCCCATATGGATGCCAGTTAGTGTTTCAGTTGCTACACTTCCCATCCAGCTTTTCTATCTGCCTTCCCAATAAAAAAAATTAACATATGCAGATATACAGAAAGAAGAAGAGACAGAGAAAGATCTTCCATCTGCTGGCTCACTCCCCAAATGATTACAAGCACAGGAGCTGAACCTATCTGAAACCAGGAGCCAGGAGCTTCTTCTGGGTCTCCCACACAGGTGCAGGATCACAAGATCTTGAGTCATCCTCTATTACCGTCACAGGCTACAGGTAGGGAACTGGATGGGAAGTGGAGCAAACAGGACATGAACTGGAGCCCGTATGTGATCCCAGTGTTTGCAAGGTGAGGATTCAGCTACTAAGCTATTGTGCCAGCCCCCAAATCAATAAATTCTTAAGAAAATGTGCTTCCCCTTTGCGGACGCTTACCGTATATTTGTGAAAAGTTTTTTTTTTTTCTTTCCTTCCTTTAGCCTGATAATTTATTCAAATATTTTTTCTTAGTTTAAAAATACTTTATAATGATGAAAAGTACTGAAGATGCAGCCAACTATTATCTAACTCACTTAATGAAGGGTTTTACAGGAAGGCAGAGAAGGATCCTGTACTTTCAAAGTTCCCCATTTCAAACGCTAGGTGTGTAATCTGGATTTAATGTAGAATTCTGAAAGTGCTGTAACTTTCAAACCACAGAAACTTAAAACCACAATTTTGGTGGGAGGATTAAAACTAAGAATTTAACAACCATAGTTCGGCAGGAATATTGGCAAGGACTATGAACAACAGCCAAATAAAAAGAATTTCTAGCTCATTCACGTACAATTAACTTTAAAATGGCACCATATCACTACCTACAAAGATTTAAAAGAAAAATTTGCCAAACACTGACAAAAAATATTGACAAAGATTTAAAACAAAATATGACAAAGCACTGTATTTTCAGGAAAACTAACACAGGCATCACGAACACTTTTTGTGCTTTTGCTTTTGTCTTTTGATTACAAAAACATAATTTTTATTATTGCTTACTATTATATAAGAAACAGATCTCATGTTTCATAAACACTGTTCTAAGAGCATAATGATACTTCGCATTCACTATACCCTCCCTCCTACTTAACTTCCTCTTCTTTTAATTGTTGAGGTGACATATTGTCAATTTAAATTATAATCACCAGATTACTGTTCCACTATATAAGAAATTCAGAAAAAATTAAAGAGAAAGCAACACTGTTCATCAGGATTGTGTTATAAAGAGTAATCAAATCTCAAGCTGTGAATTTGACTTGTAGACATTGCATTTTTCCATACTCTATATATTAACACAAATCAGAGCAAACAACATATAATATTGTGTTTTGGGGACTGACATATCACTAATAAGCATAATGGTCTGCAATTGAATTTTTTAAAGTTAGGAATTCCCTTTTTTGAAAAATGGCTGAATAGTAGTCTGTGATCAGTTCTTGAACATCTAGCCTGATTCCACATCTTAGCAATTGTGAGTTAAGCAACTGTAAGACATGCAGAAAACTCTTCCATGTACTGATTTCATTGCTTTTGGTTAAATTCCCAGAACTGTAAGAGATGAGTCATATGGCAAATCTATTTTCAGATTTATCAGAATCTCCATATTGTCTTCCATAACGGTTGTAATAGTTTATGTTTCTACTAATAATGGATTGGGGTGTTATTCTCCCAGATACTTGCAAGTATTTGTCATTTTTGGACTTTTATATGATAAGTATTGTGAGGTGAGGTGAACCTCGCTGTGGTCTTTATTTGTACCTTCCTTATGTCTGGTAAGGCTGGGCACATCTCATGCGTCTGCTGGAGAAAGTAGTTGTGCAATATCCTTCACACATTCGTAATTGGATTGTTTATTTTATTACTGAGTTTTCTGAGTCCTTTATATGTTCTGGGTATTAACTCTTTGTCAGATGCATAGCTTACAAATATTTCCTTCTGTTCTTTTGGCCACCTCTTCACTTTGTTTTCTTTGCCGAGAAGTTTCTTAGTTTCATGCAACTCACTTATCCATTTTTCTTTTATTTTCTGTAGTCTTGTCCAAAGTCATGCAGCGTTTTCCTTATGTTTTCCTCAAGTAATTTGATGATTTAAGATCAAAGGTGTAGATTTCTGATCTATTCTGAGTTGATTTTTCTATCAACTATAAGGTAGGGAGCTTTTCTCATATTTTTAAAGGTGGAGATCGAATTTTCCAGCACCATTTGTTGAAGAGGCCATGTTTTTTCCAAGGAGTGATTTTAGCTCATTTGTCAGAGTTTATTTGGTTGAAGACGCATAGATGAATTTCTGCAGTTCCTATTCTGTCCCAGTGGACTACATTTCTACATTTGTGCCACGACAGGTGTTAATGTTTTGTGCTTCTCTCATTGTAGAGATCTTTCTTGATCTTTGTTAAATATGTTCCAAGATATTTAATTTTTTGGAAACTACTGCAAGTAAGACTGATCTTACAAGTTCTTTCTCCAAGATGGCATTGCGTAGACAGATGCTATTGATTTTTGTGCATTGATTTTGTGTCCTACAACTTTGACAAAAGCTCTTGTGAGTTCTGATTGTCTCTTAGTGGAGTTTTTTGTTTCCCATTGCTTAGAATCATATTATGTGCAAGCAGGGACTATTTGGCTTTCTTTTGGCCCATTTGTATCTAAAGGAGAATATGCAAAATCACAATCTACTTTTGTCAGGTTATTAAATACTTTTCAAAAGTAAAATCAGTATATTTTATTTTATATACTGCTTTTTACATTTTTAAAACATATTCAAGGTGTTTTATAAATTAATGTTTTTAAGTTATAATGTAATTCACAATGATTTGGCTTTTTGCTTTTGATTTGGCCTTTTACAAAAGAAAGTAAATAATGTAAGTGATATGTATTTTAAATACTTCTCAACTTTTAATACTAACGTATTGGCAATATTCTGAAGATTTAGCTATGTTTCAGTTATTTTAATGTTTCCATGCATACTTGTAAAGTAATGATAGTATCACTTCTTTTATACATTTGTATCTAGAATTTTATTTGCTGTATTAATTTTTTTGCATAATGATGACTACTAGCATTGTTCTGTGTTGAAAAGAAAAAGCACTCAATCACTCACACATAAGTATAATTGTATAATTAATTTTGAAGGCTTGTGTGTGAGCTGTGTGTGAGCAGGAAAGGGGTTGCTAATGAAGCTGTCATCTATTTTACCAAGTTTTTTGTGAAGAATGAAATAGACTTTTACATTTACTTTATACAATTATGTAATTGCTAACAATTTTTTTTGTTACAGGAATGCAGCTGAGAAATTATTGATGATTAGTCTTCACTTTTTGAATATGTTGTAGTCTATTAATAGTCTTAAATAAGTCATTCAGAAAGTACTGTTCCTGAGCATGAAGCCTCAATGTTTATAATGAACATTAACATACAAGACAGCTTAATACTAGGTTTCAATTCTTCAAGCTGAGTATTGGCATACTGGAGATGTGACCAAGGACTGCAACTCTTTAAATGGTTACAAGTAAACTTAAAATTAATTTCCCATTAAGATAAACGGGAGTTTCTAAGATGACACCTGGGTTAATGCTGTGGTTTTGTAGTTCTGCAGATTCAAATAAGAATGTCAGCAATAGCTCCATCAATCATGGAAAATGTAGCAACTTCAAAGAAGATGTCAGTGCATTTGGCTAATATAACAGAAATATTATAAATTTACTTGCGAAAATAGTTCTAACATTGTTGTTTATTCTGAATATTAATCCAAAGACTGAAAAGCAACCACATTATTTGTTATTTTACAGGAAAATTACATACCTTTTGTTTTTAATTTGCAATTACCATGTTTCAAAAGATAGTCCAACGTATTGTTATTACATGTTGCTATAAACTTAATGAAAATTAGGAAGAATTGAGTGGAAATGAAGAGGAAAAATTAAATGCAACAAAGTGGGAATATATCAATGATACAATCTGAATACATTTTAATTCTGAGTTCCCTGAATCAAAGGCTCAAGGGGAAGTACATTGATTATAGACAACAGGAAGCATGCTCAAGTTTTACAATTATTTTGAGAAGGCAGTATTGTAGCCAATGCACAGCCTGGCAGGCAGTAGTTGATGGCTCAAGTACCGCAATCCCTGCCACCCATGTTAGACAGTCATGTGGAATTCCACTCTCCCAATGTCAACAGAGCTCGGCCTCACCTTTTGTAGCATGTTGGGGCATGAGTCAGCACATTTAAGTCTGATTCTATTGTCTTACTTGCTCTCTTTCTCTCTCTCTTTCTCTCTTTCTTGCCTCCTTCAGTTGCTCTTTCAAATAAACAAAAAATAAATTTTGCAAAGGTAAAGGGAATAAAACAGTCTTTTGGAAAAATATTTTTCTAGAACTAAATTCCAAAGTAAATTGGTTATTTGAGTATGAGATTTCATAACAGTGACATTTTAATGTTTTATTATTTTAATCCAATATGTAATTGTTTTAAATAAAAGACTGATGGAAAATATAGAAACATTTTATCTGCCTTCTTTTATTAAGAGGCTCAATGAAAATCAAGAGATAGCAACTTTTTATCAATCTAAATTAAGAATGTATTTTTCCAAGAAGTAAAATGGCATTTATTTCTAAATCACATCATTATATATAGAAAGTTAAAGAATCTACAAGGCAAGCTACTGAACTAATAAATTATATTTTTACATTATGGGCAACTAAGAAAAACTGACTTATAGACTGAGATACTGTATGACCAAAATTAAGTTTTAGCATGTAATTTATAAGTTGATTACACAGTAGTTAATTTATAAACTGGTTACACAGAAATAATTGATGACAAACAGAAAATAAGATGTTTAGCTGTCATTTTGTATTGTAACCACCTGGAATCATTTAAAGTGTGACTGTCTTCTTGTATACCCATTTTTACACATGTGTGGTATTCAATGCATCATTCCTTCTGGTAGACATAAAAGCAAACACAGAGTTTAATGTTCATTCAGCATAGTACAGACCAAGATCTTACCTATCAGAGAAACAGGCCATAGATGCCTAAAATCAGGCATTTGAAATCAGCAGAAGTTAAAATCACAGGAGAAAGAAGAGATCAAATGCTTTCAGCAACACTGTTCTACACCTGAAGACCACACCCCACCGTGTTCACAACCGCTACACCTTCTCCTAGGTTTTCTTGATTTGAGGTGTGCTAAGAGAGGACACAGGCATGCAATTTGAGGCCAGGTGGGTTCAGGAATTCACATAGTCTTCTCAAATTTGTGTTGGTTCTTTTCTAATCAGCTTGCATATCAGACTAACACTAGTTATTTTGTTCTATCTATATCTGTTCAAATTTAGCATTTTCTCCAAATTGTCTTATAATGAATATTACACTCTCACTTGTACACTTTAAAATCTTCCCAGATATATACCACTTTCAAGAAATAATCAAATTATCTCACAAGATCCCTGATAAAAAATTTAAGAGAGGGGGAGGTCGCTTCTGCTGGTTTCCTTCTTAAATGCATACAAGAGCAGGAATGGGCCAGGGCTCAAAGCTAACAGCCAGAAACTTAATGTTCTAGCTCTGAGTTAGGCAGAACTTAGAACCAGGTGTTACATCCTGGCAATCTGATGTAGGATGAGGCTATTTAACAATGTTTTTTACTGGGCTCAACATGCACCCCTAAGGAGGTTTTGTTGTTTTGTTTTGTTTTGTTTTAAGAAGGTTGACTTCTTTGAAAGAGTTCCAGAGAAGGCCTGACTGTGGTGAGTATTAGGGAAGTGAACAGGTGAATGCTACACCTCCCTGTCTATCTACCTTTCTGATAAAAAGTATTTTTTAAATTGACAAATACAGTAAACATTGTAAAGGTGACACAGAACATTTATCAGGATTAAAAGGGTGATTATCCAGCAATCAGACTGATTTTATAACATGAACATTCCCATAACCAGTATGCATAGCATATGAAAACATTATTGCCTATATTATTTAATATTTTAATGTCACTGTTAATTGACTCCATTTTTCTACTTTACTTCAATTAATATGAAAACTCACACAAAGCTTCCAAAAAATTGATGAGGTGCTTTCTGTTCTTTACGTTTCTATCACACATTAGAAGTGACACATTACATATCTGATGAATTGATGGTTAACAATTGAATTATCACCAGTATTAATGATGTTTCATTAGTACTTGATGTTTCTGGATTGTGGATGATGGAATACGAGTTGCTAGATGCAAACTCCTTTCTGTCTAGCTTCAGTCTTAATTTAATTCAAGATTCTGAGGAATCACTAAGAAAAAATAGTTTGAGACAAACACCACAGATATTTGATCATAGACGGGGGGAAAGAGAATTTGTGGCTACAGAGAGAGAGCTAGAGAATGATGAGTGGTCAGATGTAAAGAACTTGGAAAGGATAAAGTTGCCTATCAGAATTAAGTTTTGTTTTTTCACTCTCTTTGGATTCTAATATTACATGTGTTAAGATTGATCTCTAAATGGTGGCATCAAGGAGCTGAAATTTTCAAATCTTTTCTAGACATAAAAAATTTGAAATCAGCAAAGAAAGCAGAATTCCAAAGGAAACTAAAAATGCTTCATATTTACTTGAGGTTTTGGAGAGAGAAATAAATTTAAAATCTTGAAATAAAAATGGTGGTATGCTAAATTTATCATTTTAGTCTATAATAGAAGAACCGAAAGAGATTAGAAGTCAAATATTTTAAAAGTATTGTGATTAAATAGCCTCCTTGTTGTTATATAGCCATTAAAAATCATGCAGAGCATGTAATTTTTTTTATAGGCTTGGATTTTAGCCATTGCTCTTATTCTTAAATTTTAATGACTGTGTTTAAAGCCTTGCTACAAGGCCCAAAGAATCATCAATTCTATAGCAACAGGGACATTCTATGTGAAAACCCATGAGACATAAACTTGGCAAAGTGCATTATCAATGAAAGATTGCCTTCAGATGATTCCATTATATCTTTATTTTGCTATTTCCAATGAGATTAAGCAAGAGCATAATTTTGGTGAATCTTCTCATATTACGGTTTATGCTTAGAGATTCTTTTTATTTTATCTATGTATCTTTGAACACATATTGTCAAATATGTATTCATATGTATTATTTATAGAATTAGAAAATTGTACTCTCTTACAAAATCAATAAATAGTGAAAATGGAGTGTGAATATTATGCAAATATTGTCTTATTTGCAGAAATAATTCCTAAGCAATGATTTATTTACAAAAGCACATGATATTGGGGAAGATCTAAGGAAGTTGGGCATTCATGGTGCTTATTTATTTGCCACTCTAACATTCCAAAACTTGTGCCAAGTGTTGAAATTCAAAGAAGAATATGGCTCAACACTTGCTTTCTAGCTGGGAAAACAGGCACACAAGAATGATGATGCAATGTACTAAATGCCACGATAAAGGTTTTATTTTAGAAAAATCAGAAGGATGTTAACATCCCCTGCATGAATATGCCCAGACCTTCAAAGGACAATGACAGCCGTTGGGATGTAAGAGACTGCAGAAAAGAGTGATCAGGAATGGACTGGTTCATCATCTCCTGCAGAAATAAATTTCCACACTATTATCTCTTACCAGTGCTGTGTTAACATTCATTGTGTTTCCTGTGGATCATTTCCTCTTTAAACAAGGAAGTTGTTCAATGATTTAATTAATATCACATTTTTCAGGCTGGAGGTGATAAGTACAATAGTTTCCAACTAAGAGTTGCAATTTGGCAGTAACATACAAAAGATCATGATCTTCAGATTATATTACTTCTTTGAATTACTGAGAAGACAATGGTAATAAATGAAGGTCTTAATATGAAGCTTAAATGCTACCTTTAAGATTGCAGAATTAAATGTATAATCTAGCATGCTATTTTGTCCCATGAATATCAGTATCGGGTTAATTAAACAAATTATTTTTAAGCTTGGTCTATTGTAAATAGGATCCCAACTTAGAGTAATAGTGCAAAACCTACTAACTAGTTTGCTGCAAAATCACCCCTAACAAAGAATTTATTTTAAAGCTTTATAAAACAAATATTTGCGCTAAGACATTCTCAGGAACTGGTAAAAATCTGTACTGGTTATGGGAACATGTTGCACTCCTTTCCCAAATTGACAATCTCTCTCTCTTTTTTTTTTTTAGATTTATTTATTTTATTTTACAAGGTCAGATATACAGAGAGGAAGAGAGACAGAGAGAAAGATCTGTCCGATGTTTCACTCCCCAAGTGACCGCAACGGCCAGTGCTGCGCAGATCCGAAGCCAGGAACCAGGAACCTCTTCCCAGTCTCCCACGCGGGTGCAGAGTCCCAAAGCTTTGGGCTGTCCTCGACTGCTTTCCCAGGCCACAGCAGGGAGTTGGATGAGAAGTGGAGCTGCCGGAATTAAAACCAGCACCCGTATGGGATCCCGGTGCGTTCAAGGCGAGGACTTTAGTCGCTATGCCCGACAATCTCTTTTAACTCAAGCTCCCAACCTAGAAGAAGGCTGCAGCCGTTGCTTCTGATCATCATTCAATTAGGAAGCATTTTCTCCTGTTCTCAATCTCCTCTGACTACTCCACTACCAATCATTTAAAACTGTTTTTCTTTTTATCTTTTGTGTTTGTGTCCCCCATCTTACAGAAAATACTCCTGTCTTGTTGGAGTTTTCAGGTTGGTAATTTTTATTCAAACACAATTAGTTTCAATAAAATAAAGCATTTGAAAATGAAGCCACATTCTCCTCATTAGT
The DNA here is from genome assembly GCF_030435755.1 of Ochotona princeps. Lineage (NCBI taxonomy): Eukaryota > Metazoa > Chordata > Mammalia > Lagomorpha > Ochotonidae > Ochotona > Ochotona princeps. The sequence goes on from NC_080836.1 coordinate 45,192,860, forward strand.
GGTAAATAACTGTTAATATTTTTTTTAATATTCCAACTCAATAAAAACATGGGCTTGCATGTGATACTTTTATATATTAGAGTATATCTTTCCTCAATCAAAGCAGACATTTCATCCACCTTAATAGTTCACTTTCATTAATGACTGGAATTATGTGACTTATCAAGTATTATTTAACACACAAGGAAAGATGTTTGCTCCCTAAATATAAGTTCTTTGAAGACAGGGATTATGTATTGGAATCAGCACCATCTAGCCCAAATGTTTACACATAGTCAGTGCAAAAGCAAATATTTAATTATGATAACTAAAATGAAATTGAAATTATTATGAATGATTCCTTCTCTTAAGAATCATGGAAGGCAATGAAAGAAGTCCAGATGTGTTTATTATGAACAAAATTGGGTCATTAATCTAAAGATCTCCAACCAATATTATTAATTAAGTTTGTAAACATCTTACTGAAGTATAATTACCCATACTTTATAGAGCAGGAAAAGAGGCAGATGGCAATACTGTCTGGGGCCTCAGTGAGATACTTTCATTACACTGTAATAAAATGGAAGTCAAGCATCCTGTGTGGAAGGGAATGTCTACATCAGCTCTTTTTTCTTACTTCTCAGGGTTAGCTGGATGAATATCCTTGGTAACTGATATTTTTCCAAGATTATCTTCTTCCCCTTTCCTAATAGAGTCACACAGTGATTAAAAGCCTGATCTAGCCCACCAGGTTTAGACTCAAAGTCCTTCTCTCCATAGCGTATCACAGACATAAGCAAAACATTTTAACTTTCAATTACTTTATCTGTAAAATGGGGAAAATAAAAACTGCTGCCTCTGTGAGTCCCAGGAGACTTTCAGAGAAATTGTATGTAAAAGCAAACAAAACAAACACAAAAACCATGAGATTTTCTACGTGATAAAAATGATAACTCATAGGAACAAGAGCACAACAAATCAACATGCTTTGTGAGACTGCATCGCTACATGTTAAAAAAAAAAAAAAAAGCTCAATTGTCTGGATGTTCTGCTTCACCATGGCCCTTGAGTGCTCTCTAAAGCTTAATAAAAGGAAATTTTAAGGTATATAGCAGCCGGTCCTGTATATAAACTAAAATTGAAATGTCAATGAGCAAATCATAGGTTGTGGTTAAGAACTTGCTTTTTTTTTTTTTTTTAACATACTGGTTACTCAAAACCATGTCAATTCCATAATGTTACAAATTGCTGTTGATGTTATATTGGGACTCTTAATTGACTGGGATAATATTCTACCAGCTCTAACTTCGGACCAGAAATGGTCTCCCCAAGAAACTGTTCAACCCATCTGGACAATAAGTAGCTGGACTCTATGTTTGGTATATGTTTGCAAGGAAAGAATCTTGATTGAATTTGAACTGTAATACTGCACCAAGGTGGAGGAATCCACCAGGGGGGAGGGGCGTGGGGAGGGGTGGGGGGATTCCCAGAGCCTATGAAACTGTCACATAATGCATAATAATTAATTAAAAAAAAGAAAAAAAAAACAGAAAAAAAAGGAAATGTGTTCTCAATTTCTCCAGATTCTCTTTTCCTCCATTACAACCTCTACGCTAACAACTCTAAATATAGTCGTATGCTCCATATACTCTTCCCTATCCCTTTTTAGTTAAGCTTGCTGCTATTTTTAAGCTTTGCATCATTTATATGACTATTAGCCAACATTTACTAACTATTTACTGCCTAGCAGACACTGGTCTAGAAGTTTTACATAAATTTTCTCATTTAATCCTGATAACCACTTTATTTCTTGAACCAGAAAATCAAGGTTCGAAAGTGTCATGTATCTTGTCCAAGATTCTACATGTAACAAGCATATGTCAAAATAAACTAAGTTTTTATGACTTTTAAAGTCATCGCACTTTCTGTAATAAATTGTAATTCATTGTTTACAAAAATTCTAACTTCTTCCAGAAATTTTTATTTCTTTTCTTTTTTAATTATATTTTTGACAATCTACATAGTTAATTAGGGTAAAAAGGTTCAAGGGCTATAGGAAACTAGGTAAGACTATTATTTCCATATTGTTTCCTTCATGTTTAAAGGGGGATATTAAGGGAGAAGGCCCACCCAGTTTCCCACCCACCCCAAGTCCCAGATGTGGGGCATGCTCCGAAGTTCTTGCTCAAGTGGTTTTGATGGTTCACCAGTTATGAATTGCTGCCAATCTTGCCACTCCAAGAATGATGAGGTCGCTGAAGAATCCACTGATTGACACAGTCCATCAGAGTTTCTGTTTGCCCAGTATTTCACTGTATATAGCTGAGGTGGTTGATTGACCTGTTCTGTCTTCTGTCTTTTCTTGGTTAGGGTTCTGAGTCCAGCATTTTGATTGGGGAGATCTCCAAAGAAACTTTGTCTGAGGTATTCCCAGACCAGATTCTTGTATGTACTAGCAAGTACAGGGCCTGGCACAGTCCATCTCCCCGATCAGCTGGTGATTGCAATCGCTGGGTTGGTTCTGTTTTCAGCCCTGACTTCCATTGGAACCAATGGGTGTTGCAGTCCAGCCTGGTTCTGCCCTCGGCTCTCGCATAAATCAGTGGGAGCTGCAGCCTAGTTGGAGCAACCCACAATAACCCCCACCAGCCCGCCCCCTACCCTGGTTTGCCAGTATGTGTAGCAGACTAGTCCAGTCTGTCCCACACCCCATTCGGCTCTTGTATATGTCAATGGTTATTACAGCTTAGTTCCATCTAACCAGCTCCACTATGCAGCCCACTCAGATGCTGTTGGGTGTGTGTATAGCCACCCCAGCCCCTGTCCTAGTTTTTGTGCCCTCCAGTGGGAGTGGTAACCCAAGAGGGAGGAGCCCACTATTTCCTTCCCAGGCCTCTCCCACTCCCGGATTATGTACTCTCCAGGTAGTTCTGTGGTTTGACTTGACAGAATTAGCCCCCAGTGCCAGTTTCTGCCAGTTGATGCTGTGGCTAAGCCCAAACAGCCCTCACCCACTCTAATTTTATTTGCACCAGTAGGAATAATCAGCCCAGCCTGGCTTTTCTCTGATCTAGTCCACATGAGGCACACAGGTGTTGTAGCCCTGCTTAGTCTGGTCTGTCCCCATCCCAGCTCATGCTATCCAGTGGGAGTAGCTGTTCAGCAAGGGAACCACCCCTTATTCCCCCTGCTGGCTCCACCCCCTCCATTCCTGGGTCTCACAGGTGCTGGTTGGGTGCTGCGGTCACACCCAGTACAGGCAACCTCACCTTGGCATTACGTGTTGTGCACTGGTTTTTGTTGCAACCGAACCTGGCTCGACCCACACTGTTCTGGTGCTCGGATTTGCCAGTGGATGACGTGAACTAATTTAGCCTGGTCTGTCCCCGACCCATGCTAAATGTATGCCAGGGGGTAACTTTCCATGGCCTGTTCTGGGCTGTTTCCTATCATGTTTCTTGCGCTTACCTGCCGGGTCTGTGTCCTACCAGAGGAGTTGCCCAGGTTCCTCCATCAGAACCTCTCCCAATGCCACATTTTGCGCATACCAGTGGGTCCATGGGCCAGCCCTACTCAGTTCACCTCCTGTCCTAGCAGGGGCAGTGGCTTTTCCTGACTGGCCTTCAACCCAAATTGGTCCTTGCTATTGGATGTTTCAGCCCAGCCATGACTCGTCCATACACATATACGGCTCACACATGGCTCAGTAGGAGTTGAGGCCTTGCCTAGTCCATCCCACATCTACCCTGGTCCTCCAGGACACCAGAGGGTGTTGGAGTCTGGCCCGGCTCAGTGCATCCAATCCCAGTCCACACTTGTGCCAAGGAAGACTACAACCATATCCTGATCAGAATGCAGCCCCCATTCCAGCCCACACGCCCCTTGGTGGGAACCTCAACCCAGCTAGTGTTGTCCCCTTAGCTCCCCAACCAGGCCTAGATCATGCGCATGCCAGTGGTTGCTCTGACTCAGCTTGGCTCAGCCGCTCGCCTGTCCCTACCTTTGTGTTAGACACTGTGGCTTAGCGTTTCTGGCTCACGCAGACCAGTAGGTACAAGAGCCTAGCTTGGCATGACCTGTGCTCCATCCTGGTTTCTAGTTTCGCTTGTGGGCTAAGGTTTGCTCAGTCCTGCCCAGTCCACCCTGTTCCATTACCAATTGACACATTAGCCAACTGTTGGAGCTACTATGCCCAGCTTGTCTGACCCGCAGGTCTGGACCACATGTTCACCAGTGGGAGCTATGACTCGCCAGGGAGTTTACCAAGTTCCTCCACTTAATCCACTCCCAGACCCAGTTCTCATACATGCCATTGGGTTTTAGGCCAGGTTCCCACTAAGTCTGGCCTTCCATTCAGCCTTGTATGAGCTGGTGAATGTTACAGCCTGGCTCACCCCACACCCTATTCAGGATGCACATTCGGGTGCTGCTGCCTTGACCAGTCCAGACTGTTGTCAGTTCCTTTACCTGTGATTGATGGCAGGCTTGTTGGTCATACCTAGCTTAGTCCATTACCACCCCAAGTCTTGAGCTGACCAGTGGGGCTAGAACTTCCACAGGGTTTGACCCACACATCCCCCACAGAATCTACCCCTGGATATGGTTCTCAAGTGCTAGTTAATGTAATGGCCCTGCATAATGTGACCCTTCTCCTGATCCATCATCATGTCAGGTAACAGGATATGATTCTCCTGGACAAGCCCCGAGCCATAGCTTTTGCATGGACTGGTGTTTGGTGCTCAGCATTATTTAGTGATTACAAGTTCTTCAAAGGAAGAGTTACTGTCATTGGGAATCTTTAGGATTGATTCACATCCCAGAAGCACAGTGGTTTCAACCTGGAGCTACCTAAGCAGTGATTCAAAGAACCAAAACCCCAGAGGCCCTGGCTGGGCAGCCAGCAGGCGGAGCCTGGCACCAAATGGCACACTGGCCCAGGGAAAGCTCACCATGTGCATGTGGTGGCTGGCATCTGGGATCCAGGCATGAGACGCCCCATCCTGGGACCCACCAGCAGCCAGGAGGCTGCTGGAAGTTTAAACCCCCAGGCCCAAGGTCACACCCCTCCCAAATCCCATTCACCACCCAATGAAGGCGGCGGGTGGGCCCCGGTCCTGCCCAATCACGGAGACCTCCCCTGTCAGTGTATTCACCCCGAAGGGAGCAGCCCCCAGAGGCCAGGCAAGGCCGGGGACAGCTCACCATGTGCACATGGTGGCTGGTGTCTGGGATCCAGGCATGAGACACCCCGTCCTGAGACCCACCTCTTCCAGAATTTTTTAAATCTTTTTTTTTTTCTTTATCTTAAAGCAAAAGAGATGAAGAAAGAGAGAGTTACCATCTGTTTTTTCACTCTCCAAATATCTGCAAGAGATCAGTTCTAGGCCAGGGGCTAAAAGCAGGTGCCTGAAACTCTGAATCTCCCATATGGATGCCAGAATCCTAAACACTTGAGCAATTGGCAGCTCCCTTTTAGGTAGGGTGTGTGTTTTACAGATTATTTTATTTTATTTTATTTTATTTTATTTATTTGGAAAGGCAGGTTTTACAGAGAAAAGGACAAAGAGAATGATCTTGCATCAGTTTGTTCACTCCCCAAATGGCCACAGTGGCTGGAGACCCAAACTGAAGCAAGGAGCCAGAAACTTCTTCCAAGTCTCCCACATGGGTTCAAGGTTCCAAGAACTTGGGCCATCTTCCACTGGCTTCCTTGGCCACAAGCAAGGAGCTTGATGGGAAGTGGAGCAACCAGGACACAAACTGGCACCGACATGGGATCCCGGAGGTTGCAAGGGAGGATTTAGGGAATTGAACCATCGTGCTGGGCTCATATTATTTGCTTTATATATATATATATATATATTAAGATGGATACATTAACTTTAATTTGAAAGCTAGAGTTACAAAGAGAGGAAACTTCCATCTGCTGGTTCATTCCCTAAATGGCCACTGTAGCCAGTTCTAGGAGAGTCGGAAGCCAGGAGATTCTTCTGAGTCCCTCGCATGGATACAGGGGCAAAAGGAACTGGGCCATCCTTCATTGCTTTCCCAAGCCATTAGCAGGGAGCTGAACAGAAAGTGGTTCAGCTGGGATTTTAACAGTGCTGAAATGGGACTGCTGGCCCTGAAGGCATAGACTTAGCTTGACGTGCCAAGGCACCAGCCCCTCAGGGTCTGTGATTTGTGAGTAACTGGATTCAAAAGAACAAGGACCCAAACCCATAATCTCTGACACAGGATGTGGGTACTGAAGTAGCATGTTAACTGCTGCACCAAACATTCATAATTGTTTTAATCAAACGTGACTCATCTCATAATTCAGGAATATTCTTACTCCCTCAAAATAAAAACTTGTCAGAATGCTGTTTAAATCTTACATCCCAAATGATTTCTAACCATAAAATCTAGTTGCAGACTAGTAATGGGGTCTTATAAAAGTATCATCTGCACAAAACTTTAAAATATATTAATAACTTGGTATAATGATAGAACTTTAGACCCACCATTATTTTCGATTCAGAGAAACTGAGAGACATCATATGGAAGTGTGGCATAGTCCTATCTTCTCCAAAATTTGAATATGCCCCATTTCCACACCTTCATTTTCATGGCAACCCATTTTCTAAAAAACTGTCAATACCAAGGTAACACATTCCTTACATTTCCTCCAAACTTTTTTAGAATTTATTTCTCTTAGCTTTAAAGGGTACACTCCTCTCCCTGATAACTAGTACTGTGGGGCTCAATTTCTTTTTAGCCAACTTCTTTGCAATTCCTAATGCATTCTAACCTGCTCTGTCTTTCTAAGCAATGGCCTCACTGGCCTGCTTCTACTATAATTTGTGCTACTTTTCTTTTTGCCTATTTGAAGTTTTCGGCATCTTTCTGGAGGTGTCATAGCAACAATTACAAACAGCACATCAGGTGATAAAGTACCAGAATTGGGAAAAATACAATTTTACTTTCAGTTTCCAAAGCCCTTCTTTTATCATAGTCAACATTCTAGTGGAATCCTTTTTAAATCACAACAACGTATTTAATTTCACTTTTATCAGAATCTTACTCTTCTTCAGTGATACCATGAGCGCCGAATCTTATAAATCCAATTCAGAATGACCTTACTTTCATAGTTCTATCCTGCACTTATACATAATGAAACACTTTGAATGTTCTTGTAAGACTGTCCTAAAATTTGTGTCGGTTGACTCGACAGATTGTTACTAGTGAAATCTTCACCATTGGATGCTATTAAATCATTCAATAAGATTGTTTTGGGGTCTTACATGTCATCAAAAGTCCTTCATTAACTCCCTAAGGCCTTTAAATTCCCAAACACAAGATATTCAGGAAAGCAGAGATGCTGTGACAGAGGCCAAGCCTGTAGCCTGTCTGCTTCATCTTTGTTTACATACAAATGGAATATGGAAAAGAACAGCTGTAGTAGCTATGAAACAATTCCCAAATGCTGGCCCAGTCCAGAGCTGGAGATGATAATATTATTAAAGGTTTATGAATCAGCTTGGACTTTTCTCCACACTGACCCCTACTTACCCTCTGCCCTTTACTTCTGGGCAAAGATAAATTATGCCTTTCACATAGCATTTGGGTATTTGTAATAACAACAATACTGTCACAAAATATTAAATCACAGCAGCTAGGGTTATTTTCATGTTTTGCCCTGCAGAGCTTATTAGCAGAGAAAGAAAGAAAGCACACATCAATTTACAAATTAATTTGAAATAATTATACTCTTCATTTTTAAAGCTCTTTGCATTTCATAAAATGTTTTTAAAATAATATGGAATCAGAATTCAGGTAGAGTAAGATTAAAAGCTGACTTGGGGTAAAGTACATGTGATCCTGAGTGAGCTGTTTAGCATGATTAAGTTTCCTCATCTGAAAATTGACTGCAGTGGCAACAGTAAAGATCTCAAAGAAGTAAAACGAGTGAAGAAAATTAAATGAGTTTATGTTTTTAAAATGCATGGGACAGTGTCTGGTAAGGGGGAAATGCTATTAAACTAAGTAAATGCAAGGAACCCTAGCTTTATTAGCACTTCAAGGTGACTATTAGCATCATCATTTCAGAGGCAAGAATCACCAAGGAAAGTATAGGACTTCTCCATGATCAAATGACTCCTCAGAGAATAGAACTAACTTAAATCCAGTGATTCTGCTCCAAATTGATCTTGTCCTTCTTCTTACCAGACACTGAAGCTTGTAAACTAAACCTCCAGTCTGTGTGTATCTAATCATGCATGTATACATTATGGAGCCAGTAATGGTGACACACAGAGCCTCTGTATAACGAGATGCCTTCCTCTAGCAACCCTCCATAAACACTTTAGCAAGCACAAGACCACACAGTCAAGGCATCGTGGGCCTCACAGCTGAATTTTCAACCTAGTTTATCAGCAACACTTAAAAACTTCTTGGACAAGATCCCCTCTAATGAGAGCCTAGAAGACAGTTAAAAGGCAGCATTATTATAGCTGTAGCTTTTATGGTTTGGAAGAAAATGAAGCCTGGCTACTGAAGGTCATTCTGCAATAGTTCCAGAATAACCTCCACACATCAGCAGTCCAGCTCTTCTCACTGCAGCTGCAGTCTTAATAAGCATGATTGCTTGGGTCTCATCCTCAAGCATTTATTTTGAATTTGCCTGTGCCAAATATTGTGTTAGAGCTAGGAAAAAAGACAAGATAAAATCTATTTTCAACATGCTCAAAAATCAGTAATAGACATCCATACTTATGAAATTATAGTAGATATCATTTCTGGATAAGAAGACATGTGCACTGAATACCAGACCGTTTGACAACCACTAACCTTTGAAGTTGATGAATATGAGAGCAAAGAAAAATAGCTACTTTTTCACTCCTGGCTTCAGCCTGGCCCAGCCTTTTTATGTTACATTAATAACTGTAACAGTTTTTGAGGACATGCAGATTTGTTTATTTGAAAGGCAGAGTGACAGAAAAGGGAAATTCCATCTACTGTTTCTCTCCTCAAATATCCTGAAACAGAGAGGACTCGATCAAGCTGAAGCCAGCAACAAGGAACTGCATCCATATCCTTTGTGGGTTGCAGGCATCTAAGCAATCAGAACATCATTTGCTGCTTCCAAAGCACATGAGTGGGGTACTGTGTCAGTGATACAGAGTAGCCAGTCCAGACTTGAACTGACACTGGTGCAAGATGCAGACATCCTAAGCAATGCTTAACTCCATGTTATGTTGTGTGTAATGAATAAATGTTTTATTTTTATTTCAAAAAGCCATAGGAAAATAATACAATCTGCACTTGATTGGATGAAACACACATTTGGAAGGTGACGAGATAAGCCTGTGTGTGCAGCATCCTGTAGTGTGTGTGTCCCAGGTGAAGTGAATACTGAGGATGGGAAGCTCACAGCACAGCTCCGTCAGAGTGAACTAATGAGAGGGTGCACTTGGGGGGTGATGGAAGAGTGGAAAGATCTGGATGAGAAGAGAAGCTTGTTGAGCACACTCTGCCTTTTATGCTGTATGAAGTAGGAGTTGCTGGAATGTTTCCTATGGATTCGAAGGACCATTCACAACACATGTCCTTGGATGCGTCTGCTCAGTGTCCAAGTTTTCTATGTTGTGTTTTCATTTTGATTTCTTTCAACAAAGTTTTTGTTTTCCCTTTTAATTTTGTGTGATTCATTGGTCACTCAGGAGCATGCTGTTTTATTTCCACATTTTAGTTTTCTTTGTATTTATTACCACATATTTATGTGTTTAGTGTTTTTGTTGATCTCTACCTTCATTTTTTTTTTTTTTTTTTTTTTTTGGTCTGAGAAGATGCAGGTTCTGACTTCATTTTTAAAAAAATTTACTGAGACCTTGGGCTGCAAACCAAGCTGCTGCCTGAAGTGCCAATATCCTATGTGGGTGCTGGTTTAAGCTCCTGCTGCTCTATTTCTTTCTTTTTTAAAAGATTCATTTATTTTATTATAAAGGCAGATAGAGAGAGAGGAGGAGAGACAAAGAGGAAGATCTTATGTCTGATGGTTCACTTCCCAAGTGACTGCAACCATCAGAGCTGAGCCAATCTGAACCCAGGAGCCAGGAGCTCTTCTGGGTCTCCCACATGGGTGCAGGGTCCCAAAGCCTTGGGCCATCTTTAACTGCATTCCCAGGCCACAGGCAGGGAGCTGAATGGGAAGCGATGTCCCAGCGCACTCAAGGAGAGGACTTTAACCTCTATGCTGTTCTCTTTCTTATACAACTTCTTACTAATGCATCTCAGAAAAGCAATGCAAAATGGCTCATGTGCTCAGACCCCTGTCACTCACGTGGAAAACCTGGATGGAGATCCAAGCTCCTGGCTTCAGCTTGGCATGGCCCTGCTACTGTAGCTATTTAGAAAGTAAACCAGAGGCTAGAAAACAGAACACTCTTGCTCGCTCTCTAATTGACTGCCACTAGGTTAATTATCTAATATATGTTTTATCCTAGGAAATGTTGCATGTACTTAAGAGAATATGTGTTTTGTAGCTATTGATGAAATACTCTGCAGAGTTCTGTTAGATCTGTTCATATTGTTCAAAGTGTTGATTAGAAGTACTAATTCATGAATAATATCTGAAATTTTCAAAACTATGTAATACCCTTTTCCTGGATGTAGCTTTTGTTCTATGATATTTTTTTTATTTTATTTTTATTACAAAGTCAGATATACTAAGAGGAGGAGAGATAGCGAGGAAGTGGAGCTGCCGGGATTAGAACCAGTGGCCATATGGGATCAAGGCGAGGATCTTAGCCACTAGGCCACGCTGCCAAGCCCTGTTCTATGATATTAACAACTGTATCTCTAAAATTACTTGAACTCCCTGATTCGCTGACACATAATAAGTGCTCGTCATCCTGGAAAGCTAAGAATTGAGAGATAGCCAGCGAAGGCAAGCTGCACACAGCTTACCTGACCAGCACCTTTCCTCCCTCTCTAATATTGTCAGAGGAGTCTAACCTAGCAGGCTGGAGAAACCACCACTTTACACATTATTCCCAAGTTCACTAACACGTTCCCTGGCAAAATGGAAGAGGAAGCTATTTACAGTCTCCCTTTTCGTGTTTCACAAAATGAAACTCATGAGGTTAAAGCCACAAGGCTAATTTAGAGCCTATATTACAGGTTTTCCTCTTACCTCTACTCTCAGCAAGTTACAACTGTCGGGGTCTTCTGTCCCGCAGAAGAAGTCACCCGACACTCCAGGCTCTGTTTCTTGAGGAACTTTATTTTTCCAACCAGTCCGTTTCCCAGCCGGTCGACTGGACTTCTACTACCTCCCGTTTTTCTTCTGCTTCTCTCTGCTTCCTTTCCCAGTCTCCTCGTTGCCCCTAGTCTTCTTCTGTCCGTCCATCCGTCTGCCCCAGTCGTACTCTGTCCTCCATCTCAGTCCGTCCGTCCGTCTCCGTTTCCGTCTTCCTGTCCTGTCCTGCTTCTTCCTGAAACCCCCACCGCTAAATACAATCCTAGTCCAATCAGCTTAAAGGTCACTGATGCACGTGGCAGGCACGCCAATCATAGCTCTGATCACGCGTAGCACACGCGCCAAGCATGCAGCTACGGGCCAATCAGAAGGCACTTCCTGAAACCTGTGTACCGCCAAGCTCCGGGGGGAGGAGAGGTCTCAGCGCCATCTTAGGGCACACGTGCAGTGCTCCCGACAACAATGGTAAAAGCACATTAATCTTTTAAGTGGTAAATTCTTAAGAGATCACAGGCTGTGTTTCACTGATTCTATGTAAGATTATCATTAGCAAGAAAGTATTTAATAAATGTTACAATGTTGATGCTGCTGACAGTGACTGAGCAAATGTCGCAAGCAGTGACAAATTCTTTTTAATTCAAGAGAGAGATAGAACAAGAGCCAGCAATACACACACACACATACATACACACACACGAATGCACACAAAAAGAGAGAACCCTACACCTACTGATTGACTACCCTAAAGCCAGCAATAATCAGGATTGGCTCATGCTGAAATCACAATCCAGGTCTCTAACAGGAGTTACAAGGACCCACCTGTCGCTTGCCAAGGTGCACATGAGCAAGAAGCCTTCACTGGAGACCAGAGGCAGAAACCAAATTCGTGAACTCTGCAGGGATGCAGGCATCTTTGAGTGTGTCTTAACTGTTATGTCAAACATTCATCTCTGAAAAATATTTTAACCTGATAAGTCAATAACTTTTTTTCTTATTTTCACAAGAAAAATGACCCGAGGCAATGGTAGAAATCATAATGAAATAAGCACTGAGAGGCAGGGTTACAGCGCAGTGTGTCAGGCCTCTGCTTGGGACACTTACATCCCATATTGGAGTATGCTGTAAATATAAGCTATTCTGCTCTAACGCAGATTTCCAGTAATACAACCTGGGAAGTAATAGATGATAGCTCCAATACACAGGTCAGTCTCCCGACTTTCAGGCTCTTGTTTGCATCTGGGAATCTTCCTGGTTGTTGCAGTTATTTTGGAAATGAGCCATCAAGTAAAATAGCTCTTTTCTTTCTGCCTTTCAAATAAATTTTTAAAAGTTAGAAAGGAAAACTTAATTTGAGAGCAAATGATACAGTCTTTTATAAGCCCTTGAGTATTCATTCAGCAGTGTCCTAGAGAGGATTTGTGATAAAATAAAATACTAAGCCACTATGCTTAGTAAAAAAAATTATGAAAATATTGGAAGCACTGCTGTTATGAAAATAATTTTGATAAATATATGATGTTTCTCTGTGCACATGTGTTTTTCATCTCTTATCTGAGATGTATGAGTGAGCTGAATACATTGGATTCATTTTATTTCAATCAATATTGTGTTATTAGCAAGCTGAATTTTCATTATCATGTGCTTCGTGGTCTCTCTAGTGTGAATACAAGTACCGTGATTGCAATGTATGCATAGAGCATTTCCAAGTTACAAATAGCATGTTGATGTACTCTTTAAATTTTAAAGAATTTAATAAATAGATGAAACAGTTGACATATGTGATTTGGAGGCCTCCTCAGGTGTGGATTATTGATAGCATGCATCAATAGAATGAATATATGCCACTTTCTCTTCACTCTTTCAATTCTTGGAGAGGTGTAGCAGCAATCAATACAGTAAGACTCAGCACTTCTCCATCAAATTTGTATTTGGTGCAAACATTAAAAAATGTTGTCATTACTTGTCTAACACAGGCAAATATATAATGAAGAATATATCCATTGTAGTTATTCTGTGAAGACAATAAACTTTGCATTGTTTGGAACATTATGTTTAAAACCAATTATACTTTCTTGCCTTGATAAAATAGGATGTCTATTCAAGAGCCTTCTAAATTTGTGAAAATGATAAAACAACGTAGAGAAATGAATGGTTTAATGCATCTGTATAAAATACTTCTTCACAGTGATTTAGTGAAATCAGGCAGTGACTGAACGGGTTAATACACGCAGAAGGAAAACTACAAAACTCTGGCAAAACTTGAGAGAAAGACTTGATTTTCCAAAGACAGCTTTTAAGAAAAATTTAGTAACTCAAATCTCACTGAAAAGTGGAATTAATTTTTATGAAATTTTCTACAAAAAAATTCAGCCAGTTTAGCCTGCACTTATTAGATATAAATCTTTTTTCATCATTTCTTCCTTTTTGCAGATTTTTTAAATGAAGCAAAAGCCAAAATACATTCAAAATGAACCCAGATTCCAAATAATTGTAAAGCCTTAAATAGCAATGCTGTCTGTATCTAACCAGTTATGGCCTTGTAATAGTTAAAATTCATCCATTTAATATCACTAATTATTTTCCTTCTGCAGCTTTGATGAGTTAGTTATAGCCTGAAATAAAAAACACTGTGGTAAGGACAACTGTACAGCAAGGTTAAGTGCCTTCTTGTCTTCAGTACCAATAATTACCTTTAAACAAAAAAAGGCTGTTTTCAGATTTGACAGTTAATTTACTAATGAGTATGTGGACCCAATTTATAATAAAGTAATATTGACTAGAAATAATCCCACATTGGTACTCATCTGAATTATTTTATTGTTCATGTCCTCTATTAAATAAATTGGAAAAGATTAATTTTGCAAGATGGGATTGTCAGAGAGGGCTGCATAAACTAGATGCATGTCAGCACTAAATTTAATTATTGATCACAATACAATAGTGCTGAGTGTTCCAATCCCCAAACAGCTTCCAGTAACTATCAGCAGATTTCAAATATAAAGTCTAAAGTAAAAATTTGATTGCAGGTTTAACAAATAAATGCTTTTCAGCACTAAATAAAAATTAACTTTGTAGTTCTGTTTAGATCATTAATTGAACTATAGAGCAATAGAATAGTGAATGAAGGTGACTTCATTCAAAACACAAATTTAATCTACTGGTTTAATGGTCTCTGTGTCAACGAGATTACTTTGATCCTTTCATTCTAGTAAAGAAATACAACTTACGAAAAAATGTCTGTTAGAACATACACTAAGATCACTCCTCAGCCTTTTGGTTAAGATCAAGTGTAGAATAGACAGGTAGGATGTTAGGCCATTTAAAAACATAAACTGGCATGTAACTGACCTGTAGACATATTTAGAACTTGAGACCACATACTTCCTTTACACATTGTAGAGCAGCGTATTAATAAAAATAAACATTTGGTTATACTTTGAATCGTGATCATTTGAGATTACTTAGACATACAGAAATTGGACCTTTCAATCATTCAAAATATGAAATAAACAAGTTTTTTTCAATCAAAATTGCATCAGTATACATGACTTGCTTGAGTTATTGACCAATCATGGTGGACATTAACTTAATTGGCAAATCGTTTTAACATAAAATAGCATCTTCCTGAAACTTAACAATCAAAGAGGTTTATAGTTGCTCATCCTAGGATTATAGTTAGAATTAATGAATGTGTTTATTTACATAAAAGTAAATTAGATGGAAAGCTCTGCTACCAAGAAAATAGATGCCATCTTAGATTCACTGCTATTCACTTATTACATAGCCATAAAAGTTTTAATTCAAAGAAAGCATAGAGATATATTACTATTATAATTTATATGATTTAGAATGATCATGCTATGGTTAGTGGTAAAATAAATACATAAAAATATTTACTTTTTTAATATCAGGTATAGTGTGAGAGTAGAAGTCATTTTGTCTTAAATTAAAAAAAAAGCATCAAAATTACCTTACTAAATAAATCTCTAGATGTAAAATACTTATTGCTTTTTAAAAAAAGATTTATGGAGCAAATTGCATCCAAATGTTGATTAGATTACATTGACTCCTCCAATCCCCTTCTAATTTGATAGAAAACTTTGGAAATTAATAACTGGCTTTAATTTTGATAACCATTGGTGAGAAAGAATAATACCACTCCTCTGATAGATAACATCTTGACAATTTTTTAAATTTCTCCTGACCTTTTCAACAGTAGTTTCACACATAATTCTTTAAAATTTATGAGTTTGATTTGAAGTAGATTTTTTTCTTCACCAACTTGAATTTCAATCCAGTAATTCACTTTTTGTATTACTGAAATAAACTAGTACATTAAAATAAAAGGCTCAGGCCCATTTCAGAACATATTTATGTGATAGTATTGTATATTAGAGTTGAAAATGCAGGGCCACATCTCTGGGAGCTCAAAACCTAAATCAGCCACTAAACCAACACAGTTTTAGCTATTTACCTAGACTCTGAGTCCTAATTCATTTAAATGTGACTTTAAAAACAGTACTTTTAATGTAATAATGGATTAATTCTGGATAAAAAATAATTAAAACTTCAAAATTTTACAAAGTTTCGGTAACAGCTAGACAACATCATTTTATTTATCTTTAGTAAATAATGTGCCCTATATTTTACTCTAGAATTTATACCATACGCATTACTAACATGATACGATATCAGAGTGTTTGGAGGAAGTATAGCATATCCCAAATATTGCCACATTAGATTATTCAAATACAGAAGTAATTATGTTTCAGACATTTAGAATTAAACACAAGATGACATTCTTTTCTTTTTTTTATTAATTATTTTGCATTATGTGACAGTTTCATAGGCTCTGGGAATCCCCCCACCCCTCACCCTCCCCTCCCCCCTGGTGGATTCCTCCACCTTGATGCAGTATTACAGTTCAAATTCAATCAAGATTCTTTCCTTGCAAACGTATACCAAGCACAGAGTCCAGCTACTTATTGGAGGACATTGTTTTCTATAAGATGAGACCATTTATTTCACAGTCAACAAGTAATTCAATTGATATTGGTTTAGAAATCTGTATCATGAATAATAATCAATTTAAAAATGTGTACCAGAAAATAGAGGGTATGGATTTCTTGATATACTAGAAGAACAGAAGAAAATGACGTGTAATACAGCTTACTAAAGGGCCTAAATCCTGCAAGACTCTCATATTGGCCCATTTGTTTAGGTTACCTTCATCAGCAAACTGTCTTCCTTTATGAGTGTAAGATACTTGCTTTTGTGCCCAAAATTCTGTTTTTTTTTTTTCAAAATTCTGATTATGAATCAGGAGAGTTTACAAGTCAAACTGACAGTCTAGGATGATTCATTTTTTTTCCTACATAACATGAGCTAAATGCGGTTCTTATGTTTTACAAATTAATTAGTGAATTTGATTTATTTAAGAAAGAGACACTAACACAACATTTCCATTTACTGTTTCCTCATTCCCAAAGTGTCGTTAAGGACCCAGGATCTCAATCCAAGTTTCCAACAGGACTCACCTGCTGCCTTCCAGAATGTGCCATCATTGCAAAACCAAGCCCTCAATATGATATGTGGATATTTCAAATGGTGTCTTAACTGCTAGACCAAATACCCATTCAAACAGTTTTAAGTGGTTGAGAACAAATTACAATTTATAGAATATGATAACTATAAAATTTTGATTTCCAATGTTCATTAAAAAATTTAGAATACAGTCATCCTAAATTATGTTTCCATAAAATCTGTGGATGTTTTCACGATAGAATTGCAGATGGAAGTGAACTATTGCAGCAGGAATTGTATCATATCCTCAATTGCAGAATAAATGCCCTGAGATTGACTTTAGGAGTGAAGATAAAATAATATCATTCAGTGGGAATGCTGCACATCAATGTGTTAGCCCCTGGTTTCTGCCTCATCACAACTCCAGAATCAAAGGGAATGGGATTACTCCAAATGGATATTTCCCCTTTGTTATCCGATATGAAAGCCATTAGTGACTTGAGGCTGTTAGGCAAATCCAATTGAATTTTTTCATTTTAGTTAATTTGAATTTTAAAAGTGATCTTAAATTCAGCATATCTTTAGTGCATTTGGACCAAACTAAAAATGAGAATTCAATTCAACTTCTACTTCATAAAATATTAACACATATAAAATCTCAAATAACAATGTGGCATTCAAATGGAAGTGGTATATAAGGGTGAAATACACACTAGATTTTGAAGTCATAGCTCCCAAAAAAGCTTTTAAAGTATTTGTATGGTGGTTGCACATATTGGTTGCAAATAATTTTTTCATTAGCTACATGTTGAAGTAATATTTTGGATCACCTATACTCAATAAAACACACATTTATTTAATTTGTCAAGTTTTATTTAGATTTCAAATATGATTTAAATTTATGCATCCTTTCTCTCCACCCTTCTCTCTATTTTTCGTATTTGGATGAATAAAATCCACAGAGAAATTCTTGCTTTAACTGCCAATCTGACTTCAGATAACCACAATCAGCTTCCACAAAACCACAAGTCCCAAGTAAGGCAATAAAATGCTCCTGAACTTCAAAGAAAATAGTTGTCACAAAGCTCTTGTGCTATAGGTTAGGCGTGGAATTATCCTCAGGACAGAACAAATTGATTTAGTGTGTGTGTTTGACTAAAGTAAACAGTGAAGGGTAAATAGTACAAATCCAAAAGAGTCTATGGGTAGATTAGAGAAAACATTTCTCTAGAAGAAGCTAGTGGCATAGTCAGAGACCCAGAGGTCATTATTCATCCATCCATTTATCCCACACGTATGTATTGTGCATTAAGTGTTAGCTACTATTCCAAGTGTTAAGGATGTAATGGGGGAAAAAAATCAAAGCTCCTTGTCTCAAGGATCTTACATGCCACTTGTGAGAGGGAGTTTTGGATAGATGTATAAAAATGAACAAAATAGTATGTGCATCAGAAGCTGATGATCAGCAGGAAAAATGCGTAAGCTATTTGCAAAAAATGTTCAGAAAAGAGTATTACAACATTATATTTGAGCTCAAGGTAGTGAGGCAGCAAGGTGTAGACAGAAGGAAATAGCAGTGGAATTTTAAAAAAGAAGCAAAATCAAATATTGCACTTAATATATTTGAGGCTTAGCAAGAAAGCCAGTGTGACTGCATCATAGTAGGAGGTATTAAGATTACAGGTGAACCAATATTCAGATAATGCGGGCTATATCAAGGGTTTTTGATGTTTTTATTCAACTCAACAGGAAACCATTGGCAAGCGGAAAAATAACTAGATGGCATCTAGAGTTCTGTGTTCTTATGCACTATCTGGCTCTCGAAGGACTCTGTTCTCTCAAAGAAGATTGATAGAAGTGTGGAAATTAGCTCAAACACTATTTGTTATGCTGCAAGTAAAAGGCACCACAGTTTGCATCCTAGGGTAACTCGCACAGTGGGAAGTCAAGTCAGATTTTACGTATATTTCCAAGGAAATACAGTGTTGCTCAAGAATAGTTTATGAATTAAGAGGTAATAATAAACATGTTTGCAGCATTTTAGGTGAGAACAGCTAGAAGACTAATTTCTTGATCATTGTGTTTTTAGAAATATGTCATGGAGTTCATTAAATCTGTTCTTTATACTAATATCACAATAAAACCTTTTTAAGCACTTGAAAAAATAGATGAAGACGTAAGTTAATCTCTGAGGAAAATCGAAAGTTTAAGAATGCCTAAGTTTATACATATAGAAGTATTTTTAGGTCTCCAAACAAAGATGGATGGTATAGAGTTCATAGTCAGAATTAGAAGCAGACTTTGTCATATGAGTTTGGTAGTTATTGGCAATAAATATTTAAATCTACGGGACAAATAAGACTATCTGGGGAAACAACATAAACAGGGAAGGAGGATAACATAAAAATACAGAGAAGAGAAAATAGAACCAGCAGTACAGAAATAGTGAATGCAATTGATGTGATAAGAAGAAAATAAAAATATGATGACTATGGGCCAAGAGAGGGAAGTGGGAATTCTCACACACAAGGGCAAGTCAAGTAAAACAAAGGCGGAGACTAGATCCTTGGATCTAGCAGCTTCTACATCTTTGATGGCCTTAAATTTAGCAGTCAAAGAGTTAATGGTGGTTATCTAAAAAACACAAATTTTAGTAAATGGAAGCAAAGAACTACTAAAACAGAAATGAATATTGAAAATTAATGGGATGTACCTGAAATAGTGTCGACTGTGAAGTCTGTGTATCTAAAAAATGAGTCTTGGGCTGGGGATGGAACTGGGATGTCTGCACCCCCATATCCAAAGCCTGGATCAATGTTCAGGTTCTGCTCTTGATTCCAGTTTCCTGCCAGTCCATTTCCTGGGAGAGAGGAGATGATAGCTCAAGTAACTGAGTCGCTCCTGGTCATACTGCAGACCCAAACTGAGTTCTGGCTCCTGGTTGTGTTCAGAATCTGCCTTAGCTCTTTTATTTATTTATTTTTTTTAAGATTTATTCATTTTATTACAGCCAGATATACACAGAGAAGGAGAGACAGAGAGGAAGATCTTCCGTCCGATGATTCACTCCCCAAGTGAGCCACAACGGGCCAGTGCGCACCGATCCGAAGCCGGGAACCTGGAACCTCTTCCAGGTCTCCCACGCGGGTGCAGGGTCCCAAAGCATTGGGCCGTCCTCAACTGCTTTCCCAGGCCACCAGCAGGGAGCTGGATGGGAAGTGGAGCTGCCGGGATTAGAACCGGCGCCCATATGGGATCCCGGGGCTTTCAAGGCGAGGACTTTAGCTGTTAGGCCATGCCGCCGGGCCCCAGAATCTGCCTTAGCTCTTAAGCTTACTTGGGGAGCATACTGGAAGATGGGTCATGAAGATAGTGTCTTATTATCTGTCTTTCTATCTGCCTTTCAGGTAAAATAAACAAAGGAAAAATAAATTTTGAACTTAGAGAAATAACCAAAATTTTATCTCTTAGGAAATACCGAAATATTGAAAATTAAAGTCAGGAAAATGGACTGAACTCCAAATCTTGTACACAATACATACATACACAGAGAAAAAGAGAGAAGAAAAGGAAGAAATGGGATGTTCTAAATTATCTGAGGAAAAGGATGGGTTGTCGATATTGGCAGGAGAGTAACATTGAAACAGTCTGTTGCAAAATGTAACAATATTTCATTTCATTAATGTCTCACTTTCTACTAATTAAATCTCCTAATATTTTTCTTTTTATAAGATTTATTCTGTTTTGTTTTTTATTGGAAAGGCAGATATACAGATAGAAGGAGATACAGAGAAAGAACTTCCATCAACTGATTCATTCCCCAAGTTGCCACAACAGCTCGAGCTAAGCTGATCCTAAGCCAGGAGCCAGGAGCTTCTTCCCGGTCTCCCACACAGGTGCAGGGTACCTGCAAAAGTAAGGAGATGGATGGAAAGTGGAGCAGCTGGAACACAAGCCAGCAGCCACGTGGGATCCTGGAGATGCAAGACAAGGATTCAGCCACTAATCTATTGCGCCTAGCCCAAATCTCCTAACTTCTTACTTCAGATATGTCTAGGGAAGAGGAGCATGCTGACAATGTTCTATGGAAAAATTTACCTGAGAGAATCCATGCAACAAATGTACTGATTCGATGTTACATGTCTAACATTGATTGCTATTTTACAAATGTGGTTCCCTAGTTTCCCTAGAAACTAAGAGTGGCAGGTGACAGAAGAAAAGCAGAACAGAACAGAAAATGAACCAAAATCTGAGTTCTTGGGATATCAGGCACAATCTATTCTGCCTAACTTATGGGTTCTTTTTTTTTTTTTTTTAATAGATCATGATTGGGAATGATATATCTTATTTTTAAAGATTCTACTTATTTTTATTGGAAAATCAGATTTACAGAGAGAAGGAGAGACCAGGAGAAAGATTTTCCATCTGCTGGTCCACTCCTTAACTGGCCACAACAGCTGGACCTGAGCTGATCCGAATCCAAGAGCCAGGAGCTTCCTTTGGGTCACCCACTCAGGTGCAGGGTCCCAAACAAAGCCTTGGGCCTTCCTCCACTGCTTTCCCAGGCCACAAGCAGGGAGCTGGATGGGAAGTGGGGCTGCTGGGATTAGAATGGACATCCATATTGGATCCTGGTGCGTGCAAGGTGAGGACTTTACACTCTGGGCTACCATGCCAGGCCCAGCTCATAGGTGCTTAAATTCTACATCGCTAGCTGTACAATGCAATGATTAAAACTTACTGTAATGGACATGACTCATCATGAAATGATTACATTACTTCAAGTTGCTTCTCTTATATACAGCAAATAATAAAATTTTTGAAAGATGTTATCCAATTTGGGTAAAATAAAAGGCTTGAGAGATTAGTTTCAGTTAATTAATTATTATTACCCAGATAGAGTTCTCTGATGCCAGAAACAGAAAGCAGTCAAGAAAACAATCACATAAACAAAGAATTTTTTTATAACATGATTACAAATAAGTCATTGTTTTCGTAAAAAGCAACTATTATTGATTAATTCATTTTTCTTAGCAGTGAGAATGAAGATAAGTAAGATCCATCCTCAGCCTTTCAGAAGTTCAAATTTTAGCAATAAGGAGCCAATGCATCTAGATTTCTCAGAAATTTTTGGGATCACTTAATTGCAGCTGCTCACGTGGCAATAATCAAGATACTATTGAGAGAAGGAAGTAAATGCACATTTTCAAACAGTAAATTTCTAGAAACTAATTGTATAGGAGACAAGCCTAAAATGTGCAAACAGAACAGGAATAGAGAAAAACTGACTTCTGCAGATTTACAAAGAAGAGATAAAAGTAGAAAGATCTGTCCACTGGTTTGCTTCCCAAGTGGCCACAACAGCCATGGCTGAGTCAGTTCAAAGCCAGGAGCCAGGTGCTTCTTCTGGTGAAGAGTCCTAAGAATTCAGACCATCCTCTTCTGATTTCCCAGGCCACAAAGAAGGAGTTGGATAGGAAATGGAGCAACCAAAACACAAACTGGTGTTGATATGGGATCCCAGTTCATACAAGGCAAGACTTAGTCATTTAATTATCATGCTGGGCCCTATAGTTGCTTTCAAAACCAAACATATTACACAAACTGTAGCAAAATCCCAAGTACACTGAATTCAGATATTGCACTGAAACAACCTTCCAGTTCCAGTTATGCGAGAATTGAACTTCCGAAACTGATTTTGACATTTTAGGAAACCTGTATGATTTGTATTGATCTTAATCAAGCTGAATATGAGCTGCCTTTTCAATGATTCTGTTAGGAAACTGTCTCAACTTGTCTGACGAGTGTTGGAGAGGAGTGTAGGAGCTTTGGCACCTGTTTGCCAGAGAAAGACAAGTTTGCTGACAGGCCTTTGAGAGAGGTGTCATGGCTCTCACCAGACAATGTTGGGGTGCCTAGATTGGGAAAGAGACTGATTTTTGGCCCTCCAGCAAGGTTTTGGCACAATTATGCAGGGAAACAGAGGCAGAAAAGAGAATGCATGTGAGAGTGTATAGGAATTCACAGCCAAATCAGATTTATACTTAAAGAGGAAAATAAATCCAAAGAAAGTGGCTGACTTGCCTTGTGGATGGAGTTTAACAATTGGCAGTGGTGAGGGGTTGAGTTGTCTTGTAACTTTAAACTTCCAAAAATGTTTTTTTTATATCGACCTAAAGGAATTATAATAATTAAATGCTCACAGCCAAAAAAGCTCAATATATCTAAGTTAAAACTATAGTTTCTCATCATAGACTAAAATACAAACATTATGTTTGTTCTAATTCCCCTATTGAAGTTTCCATAATCTCTCAAATATGCATAAAATATATCTTCCTAATAAATTACTAATTCGGAGAGCAACAAGCTGGTCAATTCTCCTGCCTTGTTTCTATCTATAATGGCATTGCCTCCAGATTGCTTCAGCTTCTTGCAATTCTTTAAACTAACATCCACCATATATTCCAAATAATCTCAGCTATGACTAGCACTCTCCACATGTAGTAACCCCATTGTCTACGAGATCCTTGGCATGTTATGCACACACTGAAACCACGGGTTGTCTCTAGCTTTGTGTATGTACCCTTTACCTAAAAGACAGTTTCCAGTTTTCTAATCAGGACTGGATTATGTACAGCCTTTGAGTTTCGGCATTGTTTCCTTCAGGATTTTTCCCTTGAGTCCTCTATCCGTTCTCTGTATTCTTGTGGCTAGGCTGAAAATATGTCTATTTCAATGCCTACAATTTTTAATTGGAAGTTTAGTTCTCAGCCTGCTTCCAAAAGCAAACCAAACAGTACTTGAGATTAAGGATATGTCTTGCGAAGCATTTTTCCAAGCCATTTTCACAAAGGAAAACCTTCTCATCACTCAATAATAAATGCATGCTAAGTTCTACTAAATGAATATTCAAGTTTGTTTGTAGTTGGCCTCCAACATATTATTGATATTTATTTTCACTACCAAACCCATTGCTATTTACCAGTATCCATCTAACTGATTCTTAACATTTTTTCTTTCCTTCCTTTAATCTTCCTCTCTCCGTTCTCATGAATTACATTTTCATTGTTGAGTTTTCTGAAGTGCACACTTAATATGTCCGTGTGCAGAAGCTTCCTGTCGGCCTGTGGCTGCTTTGGGTAAGCTACTCAGAAACACACCAGTTATTCTTCAAATATCTGGCCAAGGGCCCAGAGCAGTAGCCTAGTGGCTAAAGTCCTCTCCTTGCACGTGCTGGAATCCCATATAGGCACCAATTAATGTCTGGATGCTCCACTTCCCATCCAGCTCCCTGCTTGTGGCCTGGGAAAGCAGTAAAGGACGGCCCAAAGCTCTGGGACCCTGCAACCACATGGGAGACTTAGAAGAATATCCTGGCTCCTGGCTTCGGATCAGCTCAGGTCCAGCCATTGCGGCTACTTGGGGAGTATACTAGCAGATGGAAAATTTTTATCTCTGTCTCTCCTCTCTGTGAATCTATCTTTCCAATAAAAAAAAAAATCTTTTTTTTTAAAAAGCTGTCTAAAATAATATCCCACTGCTTTTTAGAATTCACTGTCTTTAGAGGTTAGAAAAAAATCTAATGAGGCCCTAACTTTTCAGTATCATCATGTGTTTAGTGTTGAGTAATATTGAACATACCTCTCTGCCAATGAAAGCACTAAATGAAAACCTTGCTTAAGAACTACAAATAGGAAGAGAAGATGTGCATGGACCAGGGGCATAGAGAAGACCATGACTGAAAGGACAGTCTACCAAGAATCGGGTAGGTGTAGTGACACAATAATTTCATGCAAAAATGGGGAAGTATTGGGAGGGTGCCTATCCATCTCCATCTGTTGGCAGACAAATCTCATGCCCTCTCCATTAAGTGTACTGGCAGTTTTTCAAGCTTCTTTAAATTCTGACAATAATATAATTTATTGCATCCTAACTGATTTTTGAGCCAATATCTGCTGTGTTGTCATTTCTGCTTTTCTCCTCAACATATTGGAGAAAACTGATGAAAGAGCAACTTTAAAGCAACAAATATTCTCTTAACAGAAACTTTGAGTTGTTTGGCCATGGAAATACAATCGGCATGTCTGCAGTAGCTCTCTGAGGCTGTGCCAGGCATGAGTCTTACTCTTTCCACTGTGCACCTCAAATGTGATATATTGACTGAGAGTTTGTGGTCATTCATGACTGCCTCACAGGTGGTCTCTTTTCCCTTTCCAAAAAAATTTCATTGCAGTATTCATTTGTCTAAAGGTTCCTAAAGGCAATGATATCCTCCCTTGGAGCTGCAGATTTCAAGAGAACGAAAGTCTTTTGTGTGAGTGTCCATCATGCCCGCTATTCCCAAGGAGCCATGAAAGTGGGATCTTTTAGCTCCCGAGGAACAGAAATTCTTCACACCATGTTATTGTTTCAGCGGTTCAGGCAAGGGCTTTTATCCTTTGTCTGTTCCTTATTTCTCAAAGAACAGAAATAGAACTGCCAAAATGCCACAAGAGAAGTAATTCTCATTGTCAGGTCAAACTGTAGTCCCATTAATAATGTTGGTAGAAATAAGAAATATCATACAATTATACTGATGATTGTTCTTGTTCGAATTTCACTCTTGATTTGAAATACCCATTTTTCTTATTAAAAGTTCATTTTAATTTATTGTTTCTTTCTTATTAATAAGGAAACGTGGAGGAAAATGTGTGCTTTTCTCCTATCTAGTATTGTCCTTAGATAATTGATCTCAATGACAAGTAAATGCATTCCTTAATTAGAAATGTGTTTTGAGTACTTTACTGGCTCAGTTTAAGGACTAACGTATATTTCCCTAACTGTCTTATTTTTAATTCTTATGAAACAAACTGCCCACATTCTCTTGGAACTGAAAAAAATTATACTAAAATGAGTCAAATGTCTTGCTTATGCGTCTTATGTCCTGGCAAAAGAGTAAGCAGACAATAATATTTCAGGTTTTTTTTTTTTTGCTATATCATCTATGTGGTAGCTGAAAAATACCTCTAATACAATTGAAAAGCAGCGTAGATGATACATATGTGAACGAATAAGACCACATTACAACCCCAAATCATTAAATATATAGGTCATTGACTGGACTTCTGACCTAGAGGAATTAGTTTATGAGTGACCAGAGAATGTAGTTATTACAGGATGAAGAAAAAACTTGAGTCATTATTTTCTTGGGCGATCAAGAACCCACAAGGGCTCTGTTACCAATAAGTAAATCAAACCTCATATTAATTTTGATTGCAAGGTGTGAGTGAAGGTTTTAGAATGCTCAGGAGAAAGGTCCATCCTTTAAAATCATTTTCTAGTAATTCTCGGAATCTCCTACCATTTAGGTTTGAGTATGAGCTATCTTATGAAACAATGACTACAAAATCAAATGACGGGCCTGGCAGCGTAGCCTAGCAGCTAAAGTCCTTGCCTCAAACGCCCCGGGATCCCATATGGGCGCCGGTTCTAATCCCGGCAGCTCCACTTCCCATCCAGCTCCCTGCTTGTGGCCTGGGAAAGCAGTTGAGGACAGCCCAAAGCTTTGGGACCCTGCACCCACGTGGGAGACCTGAAAGAGGTTCCTGGTTCCTGGCATCAGATCGGCGCGTATCAGCCTGTTGCGGCTCACTTGGGGAGTGAATCATCGGACGGAAGATCTTCCTCTCTGTCTCTGTCTCTGCTCCTCTCTGCATATCTGACTTTGTAATGAAAAAATAAATAAATCTTTTAAAAAAGAAAGAGATGGACCTAACAGAGAACTATTCTGTCTTCTTTAAGTTTTTGTTTTTTTACCAAGTTGAACTCCATACAAGAAACAAAGAATTAAATGATGTAAAAAGGTTTGTCACTGGTATTCTTATTTTCCCAAAATTTTCATGAGCATTTTTATTTCTTCTTGCACTAATTCCACATTGTTTGGTTGAAAACAATCTTTACTGCCCAGACTGTACACAGGACAATCAGAAATCACATCTACAAACCCCTAGCAATTGAACAATGAACTTCCTCAGGATTTTGGCCATAATAAAAACACTCTCAGTTGTCATGAATTGTGTGTAAAATGTGGTCTTGTGGTCATGTGAAGAAAAGCTGTCAGTCAAAGCAAAGGTAAACGAAAACCTGGAAATCACAGTTCTGATAATACCACAGATTCCCGGACCCAACCCTGTCAGAGAATACTTGTCACGCAGTTGCTTAAACAGTCCATTTGCCGTAAGATTAAATGGAGATAGACTCTATTTGCACTCAGCACAAAACCTCTGACTCCAATGCAGCAATGTTTTCCTTTGTATTTTGAGACTTTTTGGGCTAACACAGATATGTGGAAAGCTTCCCCACGGTGCCACAGCAAAACCTCATGACACTGACATCTTCCTTCTCAACATATCCCTTTAATTTGCCACTCTTTACTTAATTTGAGCATAATTAATATTACTCTTAGTTCTGCTTTTGTAATGCAGTAAGAATCAACATAACTTTCAATCCATGCTTATAGAGCAGCTCTCTAAATTCTAAATTTGATGTCATCAGCCATTATTGAGGAATATCATAACAAAAAGCCATGCAAAATTATTTTGTCTATACTCTATAAAATGTGATTTTGGAAAATATCCTCTAATTCAGATATACTTGCTAAATGGAGACCCAGAAGTTTTTCTGTAGCACCAGACTATGGGGCTAATACAACCAGATTATAACTATTTTATGGCAACTAAGAGTTACACAACTTACATTTTTCTTACAAGTTACTACAAAGCATCAACCAACATGTGACCCACCTCCACTATCATAGCAAACTTAGTTACACTGGACCTATCAACCTCACTCACAAATTCAATTATCTTTTCTTCCCTTTCTTTTTCTTTAATCCAATTCACTCAAATTTTAAAGTTTTTATTTTATTGTTTAGATGCTTATACATAACTTTCAATTTTTTAAAGCCATGTGAAAAATTAATAAAAATATTTTACTATATTATTATTACAATAATAGATTATTTAACTTGTAATAGTATCTTTAAAGTAATTGAAATTAACTATGATATGGTATCATTGATGCATCTATTACTAAATACATTTTCTTTAATTTATACCTTTGGTTTTGAGGGTCTGTATTCCAGGAACACTGCTATGCTATATGAATTTATTTGAGCAATATGAAAGGATACACAAGAATTACGCATGCTAAATTTTGTAAAGGATTTAGTAGAGGTTTGAAAGTTTGGAAACACAGTATAACAATAATTTCTAAAACAATACAATGAGCTTTCACTTAATAAATGATAAAAATATGTACACTATGGCATTATACATGAAAAGTATCTTTAATTGGAAAAGGAAAGCATATATCACTGCCAAACAGGATAATTATGCACACATTTTTTTTTACAGATTTACTTATTTATTTGAAATAGTTACATATAAAGAGAAGAAAATACACACAGAGAAAATTTTCACCTGCTGGTTCACTCCACGAATGGATTCAATGGCCACAGCTGGAATGGTCTAAAACTGAGAGCCAGGAGCTTTTTAAAGGTCTTCCATGTGGCTGCGGGGCTCAAGCATTTGTGCCATTTTTCACTGCTTTCTCGGGCTCATTCGCAAGGAGTTGGATTTGAAGTGGAGCAACAAGTACCCTTATGGGATGATATTGCCACAGGCATCAACTTTACCTACTATGCTGTGACACTGTTCCCTATACAAAATATTATACTGAAGTTCTGTGATTAGCATACTATAAAACCTACAAGTGTTTTGCTGACTTTTCTGCTTATTTTTCCACTTATTTTTCTAAATAAGATATATCCAGCATAATCATTTATAAGGCATGTTTAAATATATAGGTTCTGTATAAGATTCATGGGAAAATGGAATTAAATGGTAAAGTGAAAAATTGAAATATATGCATAGCTTTTTCACAATATGTATTTCAATGCATCTTTTGAAGACTAAGTATATACATTGCTTCCAATAGTATTAAAATTTTTCTGCTGTTCAACCTATATTGACAACAATACTGAGAGCAGTGTAACATTTACAAAATAAACAAAACTCATGCCTTATTTAAAATTTGGTTAAAATTTATTTGAGAGGTGGGAATTTGGAGGGGGGGAATCCCCGACTCTACAGAATGGTACCATAAAATTCAAAATTCAAAATTCAAATTAAAAAATACATTTGGACAGCACCAACATCAGTTTAATGTTTAACACAATGTTGGAAACCAAATAAATTAAATTATATTGGACATAGAAACTTAAATATGAAATAACGGGCTGAATTTTTAAGTTTTTTAAAGATTTATTTATTTGACATGCAGAGTTACAGAGAGAGCGAGAGTGGTGATGAAAGACAGATCTTCAATCCAGGGGCTTATTCCCCAAATGGACTCAATAGCCAGTGCTGGGTGAGGTTGAGGTCAGCAGCCAGGAGATTCACCTAGTCTCCCATTTCCGTCACTGTCATGCAGTGGGTGTCATTTGTCAATTTTATTGAAAATACAACAAACTTATAAGTGTCTTTTCTTGAGCAAAGAAGAGATGCATGACCTAAGCAATAAAATCTTTGTCATGTCCTGCCATTCTAATTCATTGATCTTAAGTAATAGGAAAAAAAATAATCTCAGACTGGCAAACTATCTAAGAGCAACAATATTGCAATATGCTTTTTGCATGCCCCAGGAGCACATTGTATAGCAGTTAGTATACTCTAAGCATTAAGATATGTAAAAATATCTAGTTTTGGGCCTGGCGGCGTGGCCTAGCGGCTAAAGTCCTTGCCTCAAACGCCCCGGGATCCCATATGGGCGCCGGTTCTAATCCCGGCAGCTCCACTTCCCATCCAGCTCCCTGCTGTGGCCTGGGAAAAAGCAGTCGAGAACGGCCCAATGCATTGGGACCCTGCACCCGTGTGGGAGACCTGGAAGAGGTTCCTGGTTCCCGGCATCAATCGCGCATCAGCCCATTGAGGCTCACTTGGGGAGTGAATCATCGGACGGAAGATCTTCCTCTCTGTCTCCCCTCCTCTCTCTGTATATCTGACTTTGTAATAAAAATAAATCTTTAAAAAAAAAATCTAGTTTTATGAGGCAAAACCATCCTACAGAGACAACACCTTTTACTGGCTCAATAGCTATTAATTAAGTAGTTCCTATGTAATAAACAGAAAATAGCATTAAGACATAGCAAGTGAACTTGCTGCTATCATGGAATTTAGATTCTTACTTGCAAAACACACTAAAACTCCTAAGACAAGGCTATGAGAAAGAAAAAAAAAAGTATCTTCTTTTTTTTTTTAAGAAAATCTTAGGTTTAGTGTGTGATTGGAGGGAGCAAGAAAATCAAGTAAAGTAAATATTAAAGCCAAAGGACAACTTATAATGAGAAAAAAAGGGGCAAAATCAAATACTGACAGGAATAGCTTAAAAATATGAAAAACCCAAGTGTATTTAGTGTATTCTGCTTTAGATTCTTGGTTTAATCTCAGATATTTTACATAATTAAAATATTCCCTAATTATATAACATTCATGTAAAGAGGATGGACTCCATGAGTGGACAATAGGAAATGAGAATGTTACGAATAACCACTCAATATTAATGGCAAGAACAATAATACAGTGAACTAAGGAATATATTATCACTCTTCCATTTTAAGAGCAAAAATTCAGTGTGTATATATTTTCTCCCTCTGGAAATTCTTCCCTGTAAATCCATATACACATAACAATAATTTTAAATGATTTTACAATACAAGATACAATATTGATACATTCAGATTTCCATTAACAAGCACACTTATAATCATGAAAAACACACTAATCTTGTTGTTACCTAATCATATCTCCAATTTCAGAAACAGTAGCAATTTAATCTTTGGAGTATTTCAATGAAATTGAAAAGAAATAGTGAAATCACTGTACTTCATAATTCAGTAACATAATGCATGCCAGAAGAACTAATTTCACACACTACTTAAGGACACATTTTTATTTTTTATTAAATATGTGCTGTATATTACCAGTGGGACAAGTTAAACACACTGATAGTTTTAAAACTAAATAAAATCCTGAATTAAGTAAGTAATAAAAAAAAACAGATCTCACTCTATAATGTATTTTAATAGGCCCAGTTAACATATTTAAATGTCCTCTTTTCATTGTTCTTTTAAGTTACAAACAAGTCTTACAAATCATAAACTACAGGCAGAAAGAAAACTGTTTTGGATTCTACGATGCCAGAGAAAATATATACAATGGGTTATATGAATAAATGACCTTTTTCTGTCAAAGTAATCTGAATGCATTTCCTTCTCTCTCTCTCTCTCTCTCATACACACACACATTTTGAATAATCTACAAGACATAAAATTATGTGATATAAAATCATTCAAATAAAAGTTAAATGAAACAAAATGTCACTTAATTCAAAATCCACCGCTACAACAATAAATTAGTGCAATATAACCTGTTATAAAATGCAGAAAGGGGTCTCTTCCATATTTCTTTTTAAGGCTATTATTGAGAAGCATACAGTACAGCTTGCTGTACTGTAAGATACCCCAGTATCATCACACACAAGACCTGCAGATTGAACCTGACCTTCTCAGAATGGATATCCACACTACCGGATGTTAGGAGACCTTTGGGTGTCACTTTGATAATTCTTTGCAATCCTCCATTAGAAACAGAGAAAAGCCACTTCAAGAGTGTGCACTTACAGCTTACTGTTTACCTATACACTCATAAGATCAAAACCCCTGGTCTTACTGTTTTTGTTAACAAGGAGCAGTAAAAGTCTTCCCACATACTGAGTTTTGGTTTCCATTTTACAATCTGAGATGACAGATGGCACAAAAATGATGAGAAAACTGTGGGGAGGCTTCCAGAAGATTGATTCTCTCATCAGCTGATTCTTTTCTAGTTAGTCTTTTATTGACTACAAAGGTATAGCCAATGCAGAAAAGGAAAACCAGACTGCCCTGTTTAATCCTGGGGGCATTGGCAAAAGGTGATCACTTTTTGAGGAAACAGAGGCCTACAAGGAAATCAGCACACTGTATGAGCCGTTAAGCTGATTTAAACACACAAGGGATGCCTGGGGTTGAACGCAAGATCTCTGAGTTGTGAGATGAGAATGAAACCCTTCCACAGACTAATATTACTGAGCTTTAGTAGCAGGTGGTACAGCTGATCAGTCAGGAACCTGTCATTTGGAGAATAGGCCAATATATCCGAGAGACATGAAAAATCCTTCATTTTTTTCCCCTCCTCACCAAGACTAAAAATATTGCAGCCTCAAACTTTGACAATTATCAACTACAAGTTGTCACAATTTAGGCACCTATAAGATGTAAGCAGAACCAAACTAAAAAGGCATTTTTTAATGTTTACTTAAGATTCCAGACTATAACTCAGTGACTGAACTAGATATATAATTCACATTTAAGTCCATCTGGTCTGAAACCTTTACATGCTGTCAGCATAACCTGCCATCCCGAGGACTCAAAAATTCAGGTGGAATTCTTGTAGTGTAGGAGAGAATTCTTTACATTTTGTTAATTTTATGATTTGATGATTATGTTACATTTACACTGATACGGTGCCAGAGAAAATGTTAATCTTGGCAATATCCACTTATTCAGAATGAGAGTCAGGATAAATAAATAATTATTTATTATCTTATATTTGTAATATCCCTAATCCTATTATCTACATTTACTAATGTCTATAGACAGTCCAGCAACAATTGAAGACTGAATGAACAAATTAAATAAAATGCAATAATACAAAAATTACAAGTGTTATAGTATATTTTGTTACAACCATTTTAGCACAATTAAAATTTAAAATTATATAAACTAGTAGGCTATTAAAATATTGTATCATAGCTAAAATGGCATTAATTACAATTTATCCAATCAAGCACAATGTCCTGAATTAGCAAAGTACTTAGTTTGGTTTGATTTTCAGTTACAATAATCTAGAAACACAACTCTAAGACATTTGAACATTTTAATTCTATTTTAAAAGTTTATTTATTTATTTGAAAGAGTAATATAGCAAGGGATCATCACCCTTTTCTGATTGATAAGGAGGGCCCGGCGGCGTGGCCTAGCGGCTAAAGTCCTCACCTTGAATGCCCCGGGATCCCATATGGGCGCCAGTTCTAATCCCGGCAGCTCCACTTTCCATCCAGCTCCCTGCTTGTGGCCTGGGAAAGCAGTCGAGGACGCCCCAATGCCTTGGGACACTGCACCCACGTGGGAGACCTGGAAGAGGTTCCTGGTTCCCGGCATCAGATCGGCACACACTGGCCCGTTGCGGCTCACTTGGGGAGTGAAACATCTGATGGAAGATCTTCCTCTCTGTCTCTACTCCTCTCTGTATATCCAGCTTTCCAATAAAAAAAAAATCTGATTGATAAGGAGCGAGATCACAATAGCAATATTTTGTGTAAGATACTGAGAACAACCTTGGCCCCTTGGCCTTATAATACTAGACAATCATCTGACACATTCATAAGCATAAGAAATAGTCATACAGTTGAAACTGTGTTAAATAGTAACCACAAGGTATCAGTCATTACAGGTAAATAAACTTCAGGCTCTTTGCTGCTAGTGTAATGAAGCTTGGATTCAAACATTCACTGTGCAGAAATCACACTGTATTTACTTTCATATCTAGGGAAGTACAAGCCCTTTTCCTAGCAAATTATGAGGTGAGGATCCAAAGTTCATCACGAACCAGGTTCAGTTTCCTCAAGCACTCGATGGCAACTGGTTTCCATGGAACTTTGTAGGATGTCTTGCCTTCTGTGAGTGGCCAGGCTATAGGTGTTATGCCTTAACAACCTTAATTGTCCCAGATTGAAGATTAAAAATCTGATCAAAATAGCTCTAGCAGTTTATTTCTATATCCCAATTTTGACAGTCTTCAGGATTCACATTTTATTCTTCTGTGAATGAATGGCACCACACATCATCTAAGTTCCTGTGCCTTCTCTGTAAGGTGTATCCACAATTTACTAAACCATGTCCAATTTTATTTAATATCCGTGGTGTACCTAACAGGTCTTTTCAGCAACCTCACTTAATTTCTTTGATATGAGGTTCTTGTTCATGTTACAAAGAGAACACATACAATTGATCACTTACTTTAGGGGTGGGGTTAAATACATTCATATTTCTAAGAGAAATACTTGAATTAAAAATAAATATTTCTTCTCACTACCAAACTAAAGCAAGAAATTCCTAGCAAATGTAGATCTAGAGTGGAATTGATAGATAAAATAATAAAAATAATAGCCTTAAGTATCTACTGTGATGAAAGATACATTGAGGTACTTCCTTTTCAAATAAGTAGAAAAATGTATGTAGCAAGAAACAAATTTATTTATTAGTCTCCAAAAATAAAATGGAAAAATCTGTATAAGAACACACAAATTTTAAATGACATTTAACAGATATCTCATGTGAAAGTGCCTTCAATGCACTATTTCCAATTTACTTAGGCAACCTGAAAGCAAAACATCAAGATAAGTGCTGATAACTTTCCCAAGAATGGCCAAGATTTAAAGAGAAGTAGTATTTTCTGATTCAACTTATTACTATTGATTCACCAGAGAGAAATTGCATTCAAATCTGTAATTTAAAAGTAACACATTATACCAAATCATCAAAATATATGTAACAATATTTAAGCAACTAAACAAAAATAGGAATAAAAGTGATCATAATTCACAGGCAAATACATCTATTTCAGATCACACCTGCAGTCTAAAATATGAAAAATGTGCTCTTTCAATATGCATTTTTTAAAAATTCACTTAGTTAATCCTGGGCCCGGAGGCGTGGTCTAGCGGCTAAAGTCCTTGCCTCAAACGCCCCGGGATCCCATACGGGCGCCGGTTCTAATCCCAGCAGCTCCACTTCCCATCCAGCTCCCTGCTTGTGGCCTGGGAAAGCAGTCGAGGTGGCCCAAAGTCTTGGGACCCTGCACCCACGTGGCAGACCTGGAAGAGGTTCCTGGTTCCTGGCTTCGGATCTGCGCAGCACCGGCCGTTGCACTCATTTAGGGAGTGAATCATCGACGGAAGATCTTCCTCTCTGTCTCTCCTCCTCTCTGTATATCTGATTTTGTAATAAAATAAATAACTCTTTTTTAAAAAATTCACTTAGTCAATCCTGAAAGAAATGATGAATTTATTAAACACTGGTTTCATTCTATTTGGCGTTATAAAATTCTCAGATAAAGAACATAACCATCTAAGTACAATTTCACACTTTTCACATTACCCCATCTCAGTATAGCTGACACTAAACCGTATTTCCATGACAGGAAAATGACAAGCTGGGAGACTGTGCAGTACAATTCATGGGAGATATTGTAATAAAATCTTGATTTTCAACAGTTACACTAGCATTAATAAGTAGGCGGCTCAAGCATCTCCGAATTAAAACCTGGGGGGGGGGGTTACTAGTTCCAGATTTAGTACTTGAAAGTAAAATTTGAGATTTTTAGAAAAATGATTCATTGTAAGACTTGCAAGCCTACATGAATAGCTAGTTCTATTACATTATGGGATGTGCTACTCCATCTCAGCTGACTGCACATATGTTTTATAGACTAATGCCTGCATTATCCTTATAAAAAGATATGTAAGCTCATTAAGAGACTTTTAACCACATAAATATCCAAATGGATTCTAATGAATCATTCTAAATTCAAATAATACTTAGCCAGGAAGTTTAAAATGTGAACAGCAGAGAGGGAGCAAACAAACATGAGCAGAAAATTATAGCTAGCTATTAAATATCTGATGGAATCAAATTTAATGCAAAATAATATACTTACGTAACATTAAGATGCATAGTATGATCAAAAACAAGACTATGTAGTACTATGCATATTAATATTTGTAGAATTAACTGTATAGCTTTATATTATGCAAAAAACAGAACTAGGACTATGATATCAGGCAATTTTAACATATGCCTCAGAGATTTAGAGAGAGGAACCAGGCAAAACTGTGCAGGGGACAGCCACAATCTGAAAAGCTAGTAAGTTTCCTTTGTTATACAGAGTACTCTAGATGCACAGTCCAGAAATGCATGCTGTTTCAGAGCATATACAAAATGCTATAGATCATATATTTAGTCATGGATACACTAATAATAAATCTCAAAAACTATCAGATATTTGTTCTATGTCTATGCTATACTTCAATATTTTATATTAATAACAAAAATACTTTTCTTCTGCATTTAGAAATTAAACTACGTACTACTAAATTATTTCTAGGCTTTAAATAAGACGGTGAGAATAATCAAGAAATGTTTTAGAATTTAATTATAGTAAGAAATGCATCTTAAAACATATAGACAAGGTTAAAGTGTATTTGAAGAGAAATTTAGAGATTAAATGTGTATATCAAGAAACTGTGTGATAAAATATAAACAAACTGAAAGTCTGATGAAAGAGCCTGTAAATTAGTAAATCCTACGAAACTTACAGATAAAAGATACATAAATAAAATTTGGAACAAGATAGACAACTAACATAAGCAGAGCTAGCCTGTTAAAAGTGTAAGAAAGATTTTGTAAGGATTAATCAAGAAAGAGCAAAGCTATTAATACAGTAAGACAGGCACAGGGAATAAAATGTAAAAGAAGTTTAAAATTACTACATTAGGAAAACAATATTAAAAAATTTGAAAGCCCATGTCAGACATTTCCAGAAAAACATAAAATTCCAAAATTGGCTTAAGAATACAAAGAGCTGAAAAGACGCCTATTATGGACATTTAGGTGTTAGTAACTTCCTTTCTCCCAAAATCAGTTCTAGATGACTTTATATGCTAATTCTGAAATTTTCTCAATGATATTTCAGCATTACACAAGTGTTGTTTGCTTTTTTACCTGCAGAAAATGAGGAATGAAGCAAAAAAGTAATCAGCTTCTTCAAGGGGCTTGTTGTAATATTAAGAAAATGGAATAGAGCAAAATTGCAAAGACACTTCACGTATAAACAAGTAAAAGTTCTAATGTGAGTTTTGGAGGACTAGATTTATGGCAGGACAAATTAAGCCACTACCAATCACAGCAGTATCCCATGTGGACATGGGTTTGAGTCCTGACTTCTCCATTTCTGAACCTTCTCCCTTCTAATGCACCAGGAAAAGTAGCAGAGGATAGTCTGAGTCCTGGGCCCTGAATCTGTATATGACTCTGAAGAAACTCCATAGCCAGTTGAGGAGTCAGCTGGAAGACGGAAGATCTGTCTCTTGAACTTGTTTTAGCCTTTGCTCTGCTATTCATTCACTAAATATGCAAGTCTATAAAATATGAACTAAAGTGAATATTGCATAGTTAAAAACTTAAGAAAACATGATGTGTCAAGCTAGGAAACATTTCATAAATGTTTGAATGTTCCAACATCCAAAACACATCAGGCAGTATCATTACATCATCTCAAAAACCAAAACATGATTTCCTCAAGCAATTGTTCAAAACCTTTTGCAAACTAGAAAAAGCAAGAAGCATTCTTTAAAAATAGGTAAACCTAAGTTTTAGCTTCCTGTTATTGCAAATTAGGCAATTTAAGGTGTTAAACTAACATTTATTATCTTAAGAATTTGCGAATCAAAAAATTGAGTGTCAGGTAGCTGTTTCTGGCAAAAACAAACCTTTCTTAAATAGAAATTAGAAAGCTTGAAGTACAGACATAAATTTGTAATTTACAGACAACTACTTTCATAAAGATGCCTAAGAATGAGAATATATGTAAACTTAGAATATATATAAATTTAAAACCTCATTAAGCAAGGCAAATTCTGTACAGCATATTCCATAAAACCAGCAGCACTTCTGCTTTCAAAAGGATCTCTTTTAGGTAACTAACTCTGTCCTTCTGATTCTACCAAAATCTTCATCATCATCATTATCATCATCATCATCATCCCAACACCTATAATACCCAGGAAAAGAAAGTAGCAGAGATTATGAGGCATGAAGCAAACAAAAAATTTTGAACTTAAAACTAATTGTAGTGTAATATCTAGTCAAAAATGATTATAAATTCTCCAAGTGAATTTCTACCTCGGAAGCATACATAATTCATCTATTCACTCTCTTCTGTTTCTCAAGAACTATGACGTTTAATGGGACTCTCTCCTTTCTAGTTTTCAACTTTCCTTTTTTTTAATTTCCAGACTGTCAAAAAAAATTTTTGTGTCATTGTAACCTTTAAATTTAGATTTCAAAAATGCTCTGCGATTGAGGCATGGCTGGATGTTAATTCTTGCATGAATGACTTTAATTTAAAAACACTAGAACATTGTAGTTGCCATGCTCACACCTCCTGTTTATCTATAAAGAGTATAATTGATAATTGCCACCACCATCCCTGGGGCGTAGTACCCACACCCAATGCTGTCTTTGACATTTTCCATAGGTACTCCTGTAGACTTTCTTCATTGTGCAGACATTAGCTTTGTCACAATATGGATACATAAAGAAACATTTTTTAATTTCTTCAAATAACAGCAAATACAAACAAAATGAAACCAAGACAACCAATTTAGTTTACATTTAATAAAGAAACAAACTTGATGGTATGAACTCAAAATATCCATTTTCAAATACTTCCTGAAATGTGAGCCAAAATATAAAGGTACAGTGGCTATTAATTGCTGCCTTCATTATTTCCCTTTCCTTCATGGCCAGAATATTGCTGTACTAAATAGTTCCATTCGTTTCTTGATTTTGATGCTTCAAGTTGTCACTTGTTGGAGGAGACCATCTGTGATTCAGTGTTGGCATTCTTTGTTTTAGGCTAATATATTTGTCATATTAGCAGCTATTTCAGCCAATAAATCCATGAATAGAAAATAAATTGTGTGATATGCCATTAACAAACTGTAATTCAAGACTGAAACAAAAGCACCTGCTATCCAATCCTCAGTATCTATTAAGTTTCCTTAAAAATACTAGCAACTTTATTTTGTTCTAGAGTCCATACACCCACCTCACTTCCCCAACACACACAGTCATCGTGTGCCAAAGTTTCCATCTGCTTAAGGATACTTTGGCTATCTGAAAAGGCCATCATCCTGTGTTAATGATGTATCATCACAGTAAATAATAATTAATTATTTAAAAGCACATGACTGCTTGGTTAGGCACCCAAGATCCTGAAGTTGTCTCTGAATGAGGAGTTGGTAGCATGTCAAACAAGCAGCTAGAGCATTCATTTATTGTTTGATTGTTTCCAATGAGCTTTTCATATTGCTTCATTTCACCTTGCATTCTAATATTTAATCATTATTTAATGTGGATCATATTTTTCATTGAGTGTTCTCTTTTTTGATACACATATTCATGTTCTTCAATTATATGACATTTTAAATCATTTCCTTTCTTTTATTTTTCTCATTTTGTCTGATAATTTGCTAGTTGTTCTTCATTATTTCTAGTCTTAAAATGAGGCTTTCCTGTAAGTGTGTTTTAGTCTCTGTCTCTGCATTTGTGTGTGTGTGTGTGTGTAATGCTTCCAGACTACTCACACTTAAAGATGGAATATCTGGGGCTCATATTGTGCGTTGAGATCTATCTCTTCCGTTTACCATTCAGCTTCTTGCTAATATACTTGAAAGGCAGTGGAAAACTGCCAAATGCTTGAGATTATGTCAATCATGTTGGAGACCTATATGGAGCTTCTTACATAGAGCTGTGGTCAAGCTGAGACCTGGAGGTTGAAGCAGTTTTGGGATTGGACCAATAAAAGAAAAAAAATTCTCTCTCTCTCTTTTTTTCTTTCTCCCCTTCCTCTATCTCCATCTCTGATTTTAAGTCTCCACCTCTATATATCTAGCTTTCAATAAATAGAATATCTAAAAGCTGATTGGACACTCTATATTAGTGAATGGCTGTTATCAACTATAACCTCATCTTAGGTTATCTGGCAAATACATGTCCTCATCAACTTTGATGTTTTCTTCACAGCATTCTGAGATTTAAATTTGGGAAGAAAACTGGACATTTTTAGAGTCAAAAGGACAATTTAAATCAACCTGAAATTACCAAAAGATCATTTTAAAAGCTAGCTTCAAAATAAGTCTCCTGAATCAATAGATTTATTATATATCATCAATAATTATTTATGTTCTTAAAAATATAAAGATAATGTTTGTCTCAGTAAAGCTTTTTAAAAAATATATCTGAAGTGCCAGGCAGCGTGGCCTAGCGGCTGAAGTCCTAACCTTGAAAGCCCCGGGATCCCATATGGGCGCCAGTTCTAATCCCGGCAGCTCCACTTCCCATCCAGCTCCCTGCTTGTGGCCTGGGAAAGCAGTCGAGGACAGCCCAATGCATTGGGACCCTGCACCCACGTGGGAGACCCAGAAGAGGTTCCGGGTTCCCGGCATCGGATCAGCGCACACTGGCCCGTTGCGGCTCACTTGGGGAGTGAAACATCGGATGGAAGATCTTCCTCTCTGTCTCTCCTCCTCTCTGTATATCCGGCTTTCCAATAATGATAAAATCTTTAAAAATATATATATATCTGAAGACAGACAGCCTAATGGTTAAGATAGCCAGGTTCCACAATCTCTCTGGACTTGATGCTTAGCTCAAGCTCCTGGGTACAGCTGCCCATGAATGCAGGAATCAGGAAGCAGCAGTGACAGCTCTAGAAACTAGACTTTGGTCAGTCACCCTCAATTGATTTCCCATCTCCTGGTATTTTTTTAGTACAACCCTAGGTGTTGAGGGCACTTGGGGAACGAATCAGCAGAGAGGCTCTCTGCTCACTCTACTCTTCAAATTTAGAAACACAAAAGCAAAATATTTGAAGGAATTTGATCAAACACATGGTCAATATTCATTTCCAAATATGCTTTTCTAAGTATTATAAATGATGTAAAAACCAGAAAATACTTTGCTTAAAAATCATGTCAACCCATTATATACTATCAAAATATAGTATATGCTATATCCTACATATATATGTATGTGTATATAACATGCTAGTCTTTTAAAATATGTATAAGCTTCTCAAAGCACTCATATAATTGTGCCAACTTAAAAATTATAAAAATAAATAGAGAAACATAAAAGAATAAAAGAGAGAGGGAGGGAGCAAATAGGAAGGAAGTGGAAGGAATGGGGAGGAAGGAAGGAAGGTAGAAGAGAGGGTGGCAGGTAAGGACGAGCAGTAGGAAAGGAGGAAGGAAAGAGGGAGAAATGGAGAAGTCTTGAGGGATGGGATGTCTTTTTCAGTTCTTCCAGTCTCGGCCGGTAAGCAGAATACTAGCACTTAGACTCAGTCCTTTATCTACTCTAAAAGCATTTAGCATTTTTTAAAGGTTTATTTATCTATTTGAAAAGGAAAGTTCCAGGGAAAAGAAAAGATACAGGCAGAAAAAGATCTTCCATCCTCTATTTCACTCTCCAAATGGCCACACTGGGCAGGTTGGGCAGAACACAACCTAGAATCGAGAGCGTCATCTGGGTCTCCCAAATGGGTGACAAGGACCTGAACAATTGTGAAATGTCCTGGCTTTTCAGGTACATTATGAAGAGGCTATATAAGCAGGAATGATGTAGTATTAGACAGCTAGTTCAGGATCGCTTCTTAGAAGCCACTCTTCCCCCACTGACATGGTCCTTTCTGCCCACCAGTGAGTCAAGTGACACTCACCTATCATCACCTGGAACCTGAGAGGGGCAGTATTGTGTAGTTGCATATCTACTCCCCTCTAAACCCACGGTGAAAGTCCATGATGGGAAGGGCTCTCTCTTGGTTATAAGCTTTTGTTGTTAGTGCACTCTGACATTGGGCCTCTCCAGTATATGCTTGCTCTATTGATTTCTGCAGACAGACTCGGAGGAGAGGACAGAGGTAGCCCCTGAATATGGCCCCTGTATGTCTGAATTCATCAGCCTGTGTTCACTGCTTAAGTGAGTCAGTGAAGATGAAAATGCTAAGAAGCTTTGTATTTCTAATTTGTATACTTTCAAGAGTTTCAGATGAGGTGAGGCCTAACAGTGAAGGAGCATGGGCAGAGAAGCCAGGGAAAGATGAATGTTTACAGCTTTGTTTATTCAGGCTGTTGCTGCATGTCTCAAGCTAATTTATATTACTTGGGAAGCTGGAACATACGTCTTCAGTTTAACGGATGGATTTTGCAGTAATGATCATTTGTTCCTCTCAAGGGTTGGATTGCCATGATGACTTCATTTGCTAATTTCTAGTGCTCACTGCTATCACCAAGTTTGGTTAATAAAGACTTCATATATCCTAGACTTGTCTGGCATGGTTTCCCTCGCACTTCACAACAAGCACACAAATCAGTACCGATACAGGATGCCAGTATTGCAGTTGGTAGCTCAATCCTCTCTGCCACATCATTTACCTTTTATACTGACTTAATTTCTATCTTGTCATACTGTAAGTGATCAAGTATAAGAGACATTGATGATTAATTAGCCAGTCAATTTATACAAGATAGGAAATAATCTAAAGCCCCTTCCCCAAAAAACAATAATGCTGTTCTTTATAAAAATATTATACGTGCTGAATTTCTGAAATGAGATTCTCAAGGTCTTAAAATAATGTAAATTTACCTCTAAGACCATCTTAGTGTCCTTTTTAAGGCCTTGGACTTTGAATAAGCCATGGGAGTCAGAGTGCTGAACGGCTTTTCTGTTTTGTAAAAGTCAGTAGTAACCTGGCACACACCGGAATAGGGCAGTCAGAAATCTTAAGAAGTTTCTTTTGTTACACAGAACAAAGAAAT
This sequence comes from Ochotona princeps, assembly GCF_030435755.1. NCBI lineage: Eukaryota > Metazoa > Chordata > Mammalia > Lagomorpha > Ochotonidae > Ochotona > Ochotona princeps. The sequence continues at coordinate 45,235,398 of NC_080836.1, forward strand.
GAATGGCACAGTTTAAAACCATCAGAATTTCTGGGCAAGTAAAACTTATTTTTTGGGTTTTTTTTTCAGAGCTGTTAAAAATTCTTATAATTCAAAGATTTTACAATCAAAATACACTCTTTTATGATATACCAAATTAAACAATTATTTTTGTAGAAATGTATCTTAATAATAAAAAGTAATGGCCCTTACTGAGTCAATATGGTAACGTACATGTTATTATCTATATATACATGCAAAAATAACTTTTTTTAAGTTTAAGTCCGATTTTTCTGGATGGTTACATGACAAAAGCAATACAGATTTAAAGTGTATACTACTCAGTTGGCTTCAAGCCCTGCTAAATATTTCAAAAACTACATTTTATATTCTCTACATTATATATATATATACATATATATATATATACACACATATGTATTATGTTGTTGCTACATATTACTTTTGCCCTGTATACCTCTGCCAAAGCCATTTTTATACATTATAAAAGCTTGGAGAAATTTTATTCTGCTACTCTCCTTTGTTACTGCAAATTTCCCCTCAACTACTGTTTCATTTGGTATCTCATAAATTTTTGCATGTTCTTTTTTTTTATAAATGATACAAATAAAACGTAAAGTTAAAAAGCAAATACTACGATTCAACACACACATGCACACATGCATGTAATCCTATGGTGTGCTATTCAAAAGAAGCTACATAAACAAAAGTGGGTTGGGAAATATTAAAATAAAAGGAAAGGGAACTACAGAGGTCAGTTCTCTTAACCATAAGCAATAGTAGCAAAGAAAGGAGAGGAGAGGCAAAAAGAGACAAAAGGGAGAAACAAGATAGATGACATTAGGAAAAGGTCAAGAAATAAAGACGAAAAGGAATAAATAATGAGAAATGGACAAAAAATTATTCCAAAATATGCTAAGGCAAGAAAAAGCTTTACATTTTATTGACTAGTTTTATTAATAAAGGTTTATATTATAAGTTAATGTCGCTTATTCATGAACATAATTATGTCAATATTGAAACATGTAATGAGAAATATATGAAGGAGCTTTAGTAAAACATTAGGATACTTATTTGCTTTTTTAATAACTTTTGGATTTCAGTGGGTTGAAACCCACTATGAACTAATAAAATGTTGTTTTTGTCTGTGTGACTAATAAAAGACATGAAACGCTGGAGTTTTGCTAAATTTTTAAAGTGTCCATGACTTCTCCTGTCAAAGTTTGCTAGTAGAAATGTTTGTCTTAAGCTGCTTCAGAACTTTAGTAAGAATCATTTAATGTATAATCAATGAGAAACAACACTTTACTGTTATTTTCCAGCTAATTCATCACTTTGAATCTCAAAAACACTTAAAAATGGAAGGAAATAGAGGAAAAGAAGGAAGGAAGGAAGGAAGGAAGGAAGGAAGGAAGGAAGGAAGGAAGGAAGGAAGGAAGGAAGGAAGGAAAAGGAACACAAAAGTAAGGAAGAAAGTCAAGGAGGGACAAATGGAGCGAGGAAAGAGGAGAGCTGGTTACTGGGACTAAAGCAGTGAGGAGAAATCAAGAAGAAAAAGAGATTAAGAAGGTTCGGAGGGGGAAAAGGGGGGAAACAGAAGCATGCCTACTGCAGATCTGGGTCTGTGCCCCCGATCACCCATTTGCTGAGTATGTCCTGTGTTAGTAATTTCATTCCACTCAAGATGTTTAGGACACAAAATTCCTTAGAGATATAGTTAACAGGATAATTACAAAAAATAAATTAAAATAAACTGAATAGTGATTTTTAAGTTCCAGCGATCCCTTACAAAGTCCAGTTGCTGTGATTAAACTCACACAGTGGTCACCATCCTATAGAAAGGTGCCCCATTTTTCATGCTAGTCCTTATTTATAAAATGAATATTCTGTGCATTTGTATATACATGAAAAATAGAATAACTCAATAATTATTTAATTTTTAAGATAGTTACTTAATTTGAAAGTAAGCAATAAGTGATATTTATGTTATATAGAATTATTTTTCTTGATGCCTATGTTTAAAGCTAGTTTTTGTCTTATCTATGGAAAGTAATTACAGTTTAGTAACAGCAAAGTTGGATATTTCACAATGTCTACTATAGAAAGTGTAGCCACAGGAGTCGTTTTCTACTTTGGTTCTGTAAGAAAAGAACAGGGGTGCTGTAATATTAAATACTAAAGTTGGTGATTACCACTGGCTGAATTTTATTAGGAACCAAGTCAAATGATCTTATACATCAAGAAGAAAATCATCAATTTTTTATTTACCAAATTTTCAAAGTAAACTCTCCTTATTCATTTGTGATTCTTGCTATTCTTCCATGATTTTATAGCTTTTCTTCAAACTTAAAAAAAAACAGTTTATGTCAAAAAGTAATAAGATCTCTTAAACTAAGAAGTGCTGAAAATACTCTTCTCTGGTTGAAAGGAGCCTCATGCATACTTGTGTTGGATTCTTCAATCTTCAAAGGAGGTCATTCATATAAATTCAGTAAAGACAGTAATGTGTGAATCTGATACTACCCTGACCCCTCTTCACCTTAGAAAGCAACTGTAACATCTCAAACAGTAAAATTCAGACCAAAAGGGACCTCTCCTGCTGCCAAACAGATAGATAGCCTGTATTTGAACTCAATTTACAAAACAGGGACATCACTATATGTTAGCCACCTTAAAAGATTCAAGTTTATTTTCAGAATATACATCTACCTTCAGGAGAGAGCATAGCCATTCAAGACTAAGAAAAAAAATGCTGACAGGCCAATAAGACAAAGAAAAGAAGATGTCATTAACCTAGAGTGTTAGCCTCTTAAGAGAGAAAAAAGAACGGTGAATCAATTTGCTCTTCTTCAAATACTGTTTCTGCGGAACTATTTCTTTTCCCTAAATTTCTAGATGTGCCAGACATGTTCATGCACTGCATATTGTATAAAGCTGTCAGTGGTTCTGATACAGTCACCTCAAGGTCTAATCCTATTATATTAAATGAAAAAAAAATACAAGGATGCTCACAAACCAGTTCTTCTTAAGAAACATCAAGAAATATGTAAAGTTCTTCAGGTGCTTGGCCCCTATGCATTGCTAGAACAGTAACAGGCTACAAACAATCTATGAATCTAGAGATGGCAGAAAACAGGATTGCTTTCAGTTTATGAGCTGTTAAGTCTGTTTTGTAGGGTCGTTCATGGTGACTGACAGTTAAAACACTGGGTCATTCACTAGTTCCTGTGTGATGGACCAAGTTGCACAGGGCGGTGGAAAATGATGGTACTAGGAAAGAAATCTTACAACAAAAGCTCTTCTTGTGCAGCCATCTAGGGAAGAGATGAACAAAAGAGGGAGGAATAGATGAAAGTTGTAACTATCTCCAAAAACACTCTCCAACTACGGAAACCAAAGTGAATAGCCACATTTAAAAAACAATTTCCAGTGACAAGCCAGTTCTGTCAGAATTCAAGTACTACCTAGGTCAACATGCAAAGAGATGGAGAAGAGGTGGAAGCCACATTTATCCTGAATGTCTCACATTTAAAATTGTGATAGCCTATGGAGTTTGTGAAGATTGATTCTTATATTAATCTTGACATGTACAAAGTAGACTTTGTTTCATAATTACAAAAATTTCCTGATGTGGCGAATTTTAAAAACACATTCAGAGTACTCTGATCTTTAGACTCTAGGTGGCTGGCTGAGTAAAGACAAATGCCTAATTTCCCCATCCCACTCAAAACAAATTGAAATACTTGCTAACATATAAATAAATTAATAAGGTCAGGTACATTTTGAGGTTCCAGAATAAGATAGGGGATTATCAGAAGTGTGAAGTGAATCTAGGTGGGCACAAAGATTCAAGATAAGACAGAGGAGTCTGACACAGGTATCCCAAGAAGCTAGAGAAGTCACTCTTCTATGCTGTGAGAAAGCAGGACTCAGAAACATACACCTGCCTGCAACCTAGAATTAGATGTCCCTGATGCAAGTGGCCACAGTTTGTTACCTTGGAAAGAAAAATCTCACGATCCAGAGACCCAAGTTTGTACACTGAGGGCAGCAAGCTTGAATTCCATGTAATACAAACCCAGTTAAATGTGAAATAATCCATAAGTGTCCAAGAAGCCACAGTAAAATACTGCCCAGACAGACCTTTGTACATCAGAATGCAATTCTTCTCATTTACAGAAATTCCCAAAGAAAAGCTGTACTGAGAAAGAGAAAACAATTGTAAAATATCTGAGAAATGTCCTCTTCAAAAATAGAATTTATAGATAAATAGATAACTTAATAAATGCATCTGAAGCTTAAAGTAAACATAGCAACATTTAAATAGATAAAAAGAAGGAATAGCATCCGCACACCAGGAATGAAAAATTATGCAGTATGATGTCAATTACATCACTTTTGTATAAAAAAAGACAGATACAACAAAATCATTATAGATGGGACATAACTGTGCAAAAAGTGTAAAAAACTAGGAAATAGATCTGGAAGAATTTCTTTTAAAAATCAATGAAAATAATTAGTACATTGAGCAATGTGAAAATCTATACTTTATTGGGAGTTTTAAAAAGTCTTATTCACTCTAAATACATGAAAATAGAGGAAAGATCTAAGGCAATGTAAGCAAGAGGTCAGAAAGTGTCTTGTTTTGCCCAGCCTACCCTTATTTCAGTCGAGAAAGTATTAGACACTATATCACACTTTCCAGTTCATTCATTGGGTTAAAAAAAATGCATTCAAGGATATGTTCAAAACAAAACAACAACAACAAAAATCAAACTAGAACTTGCTGAACAATCCTGATAATCCCGTAATGCTGGTCTTGAAGCAAGTGTAACACCTTGAGAGAATCCAAACACCAGGGAGGAACAACTGGCTCTGAGAGTTTTCCCAAGGGGAGAGAGAGCTAATAAAAAGAAATGCATTACAATATTTCCAGGAAAACTAACTCAATTTTAAGCAAAATATGTAAAAATGCAAAATTCCCTTAAACAATGTTTTTGATAATAAGCCATTAAGAGGACATCAGCTTTGTCAAAGCAACACACTAAACCGTTTAATCAAAAAGAAGCAAGCACAGACAGCTATGAAAAGTGCTCCTAAAATCATGGCAGACTTCAAAGACTGACCTCAAAAATAACCCTTAAAGGGAACCTAAAATTAGATGTGCCTGGGAATTTGTAACACTGATACTCAAGGAGCTAGGGGGAAAAAAAGGGGGGGAGTACTTTACCAATTGGTGTGCTTTAACAGCAAGATTTAATATCAACAGTGATGATAGCTCGATTTAGTAATCAGATGATCCTGGGATAAATGTGCATATACTTAAGGCATGACATCAGCAATTTCACAAAGCAAGAGAAATTGACAGACTTAAAACAATATTGGTCAAGGTTCTAAGCGATTAAACAATTACCCAAATGACTAGGTGAGAATTAGTATCCAGAGTTGCTACAAAATATGATTCTAAAATATCAAATAAGTTTTGAAGAAAAAATTAGTAGATATGCACACACAAAAATAACTAAAGCTTTGTAAAAATGCAACAAATGAACCTATATGTAAGGACCTAGTAAAGGTCTCAATGAGTCATTACCAATATCTTCAAGAAATCCTAAGAAATCCAGTGGGAGAAGTAAAGTATGATAACTTCTTAGCAAACAGACTATCCAAAGTGGTTGAAATTATTTTTTAAAAATGAATGGAAATTTTATATACCTTAATCATAATAATGAAAATGAAAAAGTTCTGAAGGGACTTCACAGAATATTTTAATCAGTAAGAGAAAGCATAGATCAATAAGTTTAATTTATCCTTAAGAAGACAGATAGGTGAGCATCTGGCCTAGTGGTTAAACTATGGGTCGCGACTCTCAACCCACAATAGAGTACTTGCACTGGTGAATTCACTTCCAGCACCAGCTTCCTGCCAATATGTACCCCAGAGGCTCTAATTACACCCCAATCGCTTCTGCAGAAACTCTGGACTGACTTTGAAGCACCTGGTTGTGATGCACAATAGCCTGCTGTAAACATTTTGGGAGTGAACCCGTGGATGAGCGCTCTGTCTCTCTGACTCATCACCTCTCAGACAGAGTAAGTGAACACATAAGGGACCATGAAAAAGAGACAGGTTAAACAGATCTAGGGATAAATGAAGGACCAAGAACTGCATAATAAACACAAAAATTAGAAAAACTATAGGACAATATTTCTTATGTATATTAACACCAAATTCTTTCACAAAACACTATTAAATTAATCTAGTAATATATTATTAAAAGGATTATACACTATGACCAACTGGAATTTATTCAAAGAATGCAAACTGTCTTAACATCAGAAAATTAACTAATGTAATATGCTGTCTAATAGAAGGAAAGACCAAGTCTCATAGCCATTTAAATATACAGATATGGCATTTCAGAAACTCAATATCCTTTTATGATAAAGGTTCCCAATAAGCTAGGAGTAAAGAGAATTTATAGAACACAATAAATACAATCTACAAACACCCCATGTGACCATATACAGAGATGAAAATCTTAATACGAGAACATTTGCTTTGTCATTTTCAGTCAACATTTTGCTGGCAGTATAACATGATGACTAAGCATGAAAAGGTTGTGAAGACATTATGATTGAAATAGAAGTAAACCTAGCACTATTTGCAATTGCATAACTGCTATACAGAAAATTCTAAACAGACTGTTAGAAACTTATAGTCAAAAATAGATATATAGAAAGACGAAATTGAACACTTACCATCTTGAGTATGGTTGAATTATTTTTCTGCAAATAAAGATCAATAATTAAGGTTTGACTTTGTAAATACTTACAGAAAATTCATGCAATACAAACATATTGACTATATTTTCATATTTTCTTTGTCTCAGAGAAAGCTAATGCAGCTTTCATTGTATGTGGGTATGAAAAGACATTTACACAAATAAAATTGAATATAAACAGGCTAGGTTTAAAATGAGAAGTATTAACATTCAGGCATTAAAATTGGAAACACTGCATTAGTTAGGAAGCAAAGTTTTCTTACAGATTTCAGCCACTGATTCAACTTGAGAAGAGTTACCTTAATCAATAGATGCCATTTCAGGAAAAAAGAAGCCGGAAAATCTGTACAAGTAGAATTTTCCTTCAAATTAAATCCAAGTGGATGTTATCTCCTATTTCCTCTTTCAAAAATTACTAAGCAATCTGAAAGAATTTTCATCTACCCTTTTTAAAAATCCACAGACTGCTCTGCGAAAACGGTGGTTTAACAGACTCTCTACTCCATTGCTAAGGTCAAAGTGATCACAGATATTCCATCCTGTGGTTTTTCCTCATTCCCTTATTTACAACTCATGTAAATTTTGACGAATTTTTCAAGAAATAGCTGAGACTCTTTCCCGTAATGTCCACAGATCATTTTGCTCTCCTAATCAAAGCACTACTCCCAGTACGATTCCCTACCTATTTATCAGTACTTGCCGTATCTTGGCTTAATCCCTGACTGCTCACCCTTTTCTGCTGGCACATAGCATCGTGCCAGTCTCAGTCTGTGCTCACATATACATCATTACATTTTTTCATTCGTTCCTATAGCCATTTATTTTCATCATTCTGTGTTCTCTATTTTCTTTATTTCAGTTTATTCTGCTGTAGAAAAAAAAATTCATGGAGACTAAATAAAAAGGAAATAAGACTTCTTATCAAATATTAATTTATAGCATATATTGTCTTTCTCCTTCATCTTTTCCCTTCATGCTTTTAGATGAAGTAGAACAAAAAACTTCTCATTTCAAACCAAGCAATATTGTTGGAGTACACATCCAGAAACTTGTGAAATATTCAGTTCAGCACACACTCAAACACAGTGGTTTCCATCCCTAAAATCCCGTACTAACCATAACTCTGCTTGGGAAGTTTAAGTTACCAATGAATTAAGTTTTCAGTCCATTGAATTTGGTGGGCCTGAGTCACAACGTTTTCTATTTCAGACACATAGCCAGAGATTTGTACTTGTTCCCATTCATGTTTTCAGTGTGGCATTTCCACAGTCTCTGACGGAAGTTGCTGAGACTGCAGAAGCCATGAGAGCTTCTGCAGCCTAATCAGGCACAGGCCGGAGAAGTACGTTGTTGGGGTGACATCAGGAGACATGGCTTAAATTGCCAGTGAATATGTTCATAAACTCCGGAGCCTGGACAGTTGTAAAATTTTGTCAGGCAAGTACTCCTAAGCCACATGGCACTTAGCCAAACCCAGCAGGATTCTGAATCAGCAACAATGTGAGAAAAGTAAACTTTGTTTTTCAGAGTTGGACTCTGGTGTCAAAGTCTGGACAGTCCTCTAGGATAAGGCCAGCAATTTCAGTGGCATATGTCTAAGTTAATTCACATCTTTCAAATACCAGTTAACATTATGGGGCAATATCAGTAGAAATCTAACCTCTCAAGGACACATGCATAGGAAAGCAGATGGCTGGCAACAGACTGTTTAATCCCAAATCAAATAACAGAATCAGCACTTCAGGATGACTGCTTATATAGACACTTTTGTCAGATAATGTGGTTGAGAGTCACACTTCCAACACAATAAGCTCCATAAAGAGTTTGTAACACGCTGATTGATCAATGATAAATTTTTAAACCTCATCTACAGCAAACAGTGAGCCTGTTGTGAGCATAATAGACACCATTGCAGATAACTCAAATTTACAGTAAAATATAACAAGACATTAAGCTTTTAGTATCTAAAGCTTTATTTGCTGTTCATTATTTTCATTTTTTCGCACATATTGAAGGAAGGGAAGCTGGAAGACAGGCAATATCAGCAATATCCTTTCTTGATTTAACATAATTGAGGTAAAATAACAACAAGAATGTTTCTAAATTAACCACTCACGGTATGAATCTTGCTTGTAAATCATCCTATGCATGGAAATAAACCACTCTACAGTGTTATCCTTCAGAGGTGAGCCTTCCCTTTGCTTTCTGACATGGTTGCTGTCATTTGCAGGAAAAGCAGAAAAATTTACCTTTTTTTTTTTTAACTTTAAGCCTAGCCAAGATTTTACTCTCCTTTTTTGAAAGGAAATGTGTGAAATGTAAATAAAGATAAGTGGTGACATATAATGGCATTCCCAAAAATGTGTGCTTATTATACTCAAAAAAAAAAATCGCAATCCTTTGGTCAAGTAAATTTTAGAAATAGTGCCTTAGAACTGAGAAGAATCATGTCCTCCCAGGACTTCTTAGAACTTTAAATAAGCTGGTATGAACTTCACTGTTTAGGATACTGCATGAAGCATTTATAAAGATGCTTTGAGTATAGAATTTGTGTGTGTGTGTGTGTGTGTGTGTGTGTGTGTTTATACAAAACAACTTAGGACACTAAAATGCCATGGAAAGCACTTTTTGATATGTTGATGATAGTTTGTACCTTTAAAAAATAGTGGCTTCTGCTTTTTAAACATTCAGTTTGAAGTTAAACCATTTTCTTTCGTCTGGTTTAGACCTGCCTATAGATATATACACTTTATAGCAACCTAGTAGTTGAGATGGAAGAAAAAAGATATGGAGGCAAGAGTGTGGAAGATTGCGATAGTTGGAGCAGAAATAAAAGAAAATAAAAGAAAGTAGATTGGGGTCTTGGTGGTAGGAACCAAAAAAGAAGAAACTGGCTTTTCAAACATTATAAAAGAAAGAAATGGCAGGACACAGAAAGGTCCTAGACGTAAGGTAGAAAGGGAGATAATCAAAGATGGACTCAAGGTTGTAACCCTAGGTGATAGGAGAGTTGTCGTGCTGCTAGCAATAATGGAAAGTAGAAGAGAAAAAAATGATAAGCCTGGCCTATTATTATGGCATTTTTAACTGTAGGAGCACAATGAAGAAGTTTCTTATATGTGAAGGAAAATATTTTAAATCAAATAAGAATTTATAAGTCAAAAAATACTAAGCACTTCTTCCTTAAGTATCAACAAACTCCTTGAAAATAAGATTTTAGGAGACAGTTATGTAACTTTTTGTTTATAGGCTTTGTATTTTATTTTCCCCCTCAACCTTATTCATTTGTATTTTAGCTCTTGCAATAATATATCCCACACCAGATATATACACACACACACACAATGTGTGAAATACACAGATGACATAATCAGAATTATATATGCATATGTGCAAACATAAAATTTTACATTAGAAATGTTATGTTCTATCCACAAATACAAATGGCCCTAGCAGGGAAAATAAAGGTAATCTTGGGGAAACAAATCTGAAAATTTAACACTGCCAAAGAGATGTGATTCAATTTGCGAATTTAATACAGATGAGAAAGACAAATAAAAGTCTTTATTTGCTTGAAGAGCCTGTGAGGTTTTTCAGTACCATTGAAATGCTGTCCTCAGCTCAAGTACTTCTCATATGTCAGAGAAGTGGCAAATTTAACAAAGCCTGCATTAATGTATTTTACTTCTATTCTAAGTTAAATGCTTCAGTAAGTAAACATGTGTATTCAATAATGCTGCAACTGGAGACATTGAAAAGGCTGCTGTTTCATAATATATTGATAAATCATTTTAAGAGAAGCAAATGGTATTGTTGAGTACTGAAAGGCTAAAGCAGTCAAAAATAGTGGTTGTTTAACTATCTTTGTTTATTTTCTGTGACAATACAATACAAAATGCTGGCATGATTATCTTTTGCAAGCTGTGGATATTTTGTGCAAGTAATTGAATATTCAAATACATACAAGGATAAAATTTGAACTATTACTGTCTTGGAGTAATTCTTAACAATATCCAGAGCAATGAAATGTAACTAAAAAGGAACGTAAGGTATTGAGAGATTTTCTATGAAACAGTTTCAGACAATCCACAGATCCAAATCAGTAAACTGCATTCATTGCTAAAAAAATTACATCTTTATCACATTTTCATAATAAAAACCTACATGCATAATTTATAATTTAGCTGGCTATTTGGAAAATTTCACCTTGCTGCAGCATATGGCTAAGTTTACAGCACACGATTAAGAAGAGATTGGTTTATGTTATTGCTCGGTGACATGTTAGCACTGTGAGTATGGGCATGTTCTTCATCATGCTGTATCCTTATTCAGTTAAACACCAGTGGAGAGGGACAATGATGGCATCTTGATAATTGCACAAATTTAAATCAGCAGCTGGTACATAGTCATTAACCATTAGATATTTTCACCAAAATTACTGTCGCAAATATTTTCAGAGAATATCTTAATATGGATATCAAACACCAAATAGTTCAACACATTAAAACTAAGATATTAAAATATTACATATAATAAACTGCTGCCTTTCAAAACCTTTACCTGACCTCATGGTAAGTGACAAAGCTGAATAAACACGTTGGTTAATGACATTCACTTTTAAAATGTGGAGCTTTAAATAGAGGAGTGCAGTTTCTTTTTTGTAGAGGGTGTTCTTCAGACATGAGTCTCTCAGATCTACTCAGTCTCTGGAAAATGATGTAGCATGATTTTATCTTTGCACAAAGACAGGACAGGAGCAAACAACAACATTGCTAAATGGCATTCTATCAGATACCCAGTATTAGTTAGCCCACGTCAATTGCTTAAAGCCTCAAAAGGTTGTATTTTGTGTATACCCCTCAAACAGTACTGTTTTTGTACTTAAGAACATAGACATCAAGAACTATATTGTAATAATGATATAGGAGAACTGAGGGGGAGGGAATTGGGGAGGCGATAAGGGAAATCCCAGAGCCTATGGAACTGTATCATAAAATCATAACAATTAAAAGAAGTGAATTTTTTAAAAAAAATAGTTTTAAAAAAGCTCTGATTATAGTGGTGGTCACTGTATGTTGGATCCCACTTTGAGAAACAGACATTTAGTGTTATACTATGTGGTGTGCTGTTTGTAAGGTAGAAGTTAAAAAAATTATTTTTTATGATAAGACTATAACTCAAAACCATGAGACTCTGAATATCAAATTTTCAAAATATGCATGGATTTCAAATTTTTTTCACAGCAAAATAAACATATTTTGATTCCATTTTTCATGAAGTCTAACATTTATTTATTTGAAAAGCAGAGAGACAGAGAGGGACATTTTCCACCAGGGTCCAGGGATTGGTCCAGCCAAAGCCAGGATCCTAAAAACCCATCTAGGTTTCCCAGGTGGAAGATGGAAACCCAAGCGCTCAGGCCATTCTCCACTGCTCTCCCAGGTGTATTAGCAAGGAGCTGCTTCAGAAGTGGAGCAACAGGACTCAAAGCTGGGCCTGTATGGGATGCCAGCGTTGCAGCCAGGCAGCCTAACCCCCTGGGCTGCAACGCTGGCCCCTGTTGGTGACTGCTTTGATTTATGCTAAAAGATCACTGGAGAGAAGGAAGGGTGAAAGCTGAGGGCAAGCTGGCAAACACGCCGAGGGTGCGAGAGTTAGCAAATCCTCATTTTGCAAGCATGATGGTGAAGCTTGGATTAGGCAAAAGTCATCAGTGGATGCAAAAGCCACAAAACAAAATCAACAACAGGAAGAAAAACTAATTAACAACACCATGAAGTTAAGTAACATGCTACTGAATGACTAATGTGTCGCTGATGAAATGAAAAAGAAAATCAAGACCCTTCATGAAGAAAATGCTGCTGCTATATGATCTATGAGTCATTGAAGAATTTAATGAGAAAAAAGTTTTGAAGAGATGAAACTAACAAAAAACCCATCAAAATCCATGAGATATAGTTTTCACTGATCTTTGTTGATGAAATGTGTCTCCTGTAGCCAACAAATAGATGGGCTTTGTTTTTTCAAAAAAAAAAAAAAAAAAGAACATAGGCATCAGCCCCAGACAACTTAGGTTTGCTTACCACTTAAAACATGTGCCCATTGGGTGATCTACGGCAAGTGTTTGATCTCTGTGTTGAATGGGGGAAATGCCAGTACTAGCTTCATATTTCTTTGTGTGTGTGTGTGTGTGTGCACATGCACGCATAAAATGAGCCAAACATCTTAAAGGATTAGAATAAAGTACAGAACTCAGTAAGATATCAAGATATAAAAAGGATCAACACATGGAACCAGTACCCAAGTGTCACTCAGCTTGACATGTTTGAATAAAGGCAAAATGTGTGACTGCAATATATCTAACCAATACAGGAAATTCTCACAGCTTTGCTGCCTCCTATTTCTATTGGTCGGAATCTCTTGTGGGAATTGAGAGGATTTTGTTATCACATGTTAAATTCCTGGCCATTGTGGACATCATTACCTTTTGCAAGAATTGATGATTTTAACCTATAAAGATAATTTGCTGTTCTTATCATCTATTCTAAAATATAAAGTTTATTTTTCCGTTTTTGTTATTTTCTGTGATACAGTTTTTAAGTTTATGAATTAATCCCTGTCCCATCCCTTCCTCCTTCCTCAATTTCCCATTCCACCATTTTTTCCATAGCATCACAACAGCATAGTTTCTTAGTACAAGTTACAAGTTTAACTTTCTGGTATTTAAATGTATCATGACATGATAAGTACAAACAAATTGTGTCTTACAATTTTTGTCAGTTGAGTCCACTAGGCAATCACTAACTCAATAAACATTTGTAAATTGAAAATTACTGGTGTTTGTTTCTATAAACATTTTATTTTAGAACACTTTAAAACTTACATAATGATTATGAATGCAGTACACAATTTTCTCATGAAATCTATACTTAGTTTCCTTTTAATTAGAGTAGTACGTGATTGGCTACATTTGTACAAATAATGAGACAATATTAACACATTATGAATGGATAATTTCATAAAACTTAATACTCTTTTTCTGGTTAAAAAAAAGAGAGAAAAAGAGACAATCAATTTGTGATGTTCTATCGCAGTTAACTGTCATGTCTTCAGTTCCACCTGGCTCTGAAAGTTTACAGACCTTGTTTACTATAACTTACACGATTATGAAAATCAACTATTTTTTAGAACTGTGTCTGTTACTTTCTTGATTAAATTGGTGTTTTATATATAAGAAAAAATACTGCAGAGATACAGTATTCTATCATGAGACATATTGCAGTTGTCAATCACAATTGCTTTTGATTTAATTTCCTTTTTAAAAACATTTTATAACATTGTATTTGTTTGTAAGAAATCCTAAGAGAGAGTGTAGGAGAGAGATCTTTCCACCTGCTGGTTCACTCTCCTAATGGCCAAAATGGTCAGAACTAAGCCATTGTGAAGCCAGGAGCTCAAGACGCTCTGAGGGAACCCCACATGAGAGGAAGGGAGCCAAGTACTCGGGCCATGTTGGACGGCTTTCCCAGGTGTATCGGCAGAGAGATGGACAGAAGGCCAAGGGGCTGTTTCCAGCTCATGCTCATTAACCAGAGGCACAGGTGGTGACTTCACATGCTGTGCCACGATACCCACCAGGATGTTAATGATTATCTATCCAATGTGGTAGTTGTTAGTTTTCTTCATTATAAACTCATTCTTTTGCACTTTTCACACCCTATTCTTTTTTCTCCTTCTATTTTTACTTTTATGATATAATTTCATGGGCTCTGTGATTTCCCCTATCTGCTTCTCATATTCGCACTTCACAACTGATTTTCCCCATATTATTACAATAGAATAGTAATTCATAAGCAGTTGTAAGTACAACATTCTCTTATTTAAGTGTCCTGACATTGATGGTACAGGAAATGGCAGACAGTCCAGCAGCCTTTAAAAAAACGATTTATTTATTTTTGGAAAGGCAGATATACAGAGAGGAGGAAAGACAGAGAGGAGGATCTTCCATCCGATGGTTCACTCCCCAAGGGGCCGCAACCGCTGGAGCTGAGCCAGTCTGAAGCCAGGAACCAGGAGCTTCTTCTGGGTCTCCCACACGGGTGCAGGATTCCAAAGCTTTGGGCTGTCCTCAACTGCTTTCCCAGGACACATTAGCAGGGAGCTGGATGGGAAGTGGGCTGCTGGGATTAGAACCGGCGTCCACATGGGATCCCGGTACGTTCAAGGCAATGACTTTAATCACTACACTATCGCACCAGGCCCCTCCAGCATCCTTTTGTCAAGATATATTCAACATGGGCCCAGTGCGATAGCATAGTAAAGTCCTCGCTTTGAACGTACCGGGATCCCATGTGGACGCCGGTTCTAATCCCAGCAGCCCACTTCCCATCCAGCTCCCTGCTAATGTGTCCTGGGAAAGCAGTTGAGGACAGCCCAAAGCTTTGGAATCCTGCACCCGTGTGGGAGACCCAGAAGAAGCTCCTGGTTCCTGGCTTCAGACTGGCTCAGCTCCAGCGGTTGCGGCCCCTTGGGGAGTGAACCATCGGATGGAAGATCCTCC
Organism: Ochotona princeps; assembly: GCF_030435755.1. Classification (NCBI taxonomy): domain Eukaryota; kingdom Metazoa; phylum Chordata; class Mammalia; order Lagomorpha; family Ochotonidae; genus Ochotona; species Ochotona princeps. The sequence goes on from NC_080836.1 coordinate 45,250,742, forward strand.
TCTCTGTCTTTCCTCCTCTCTTTCCAATAATAATAAATAAATCTTTTAAAAAAAAGCATTGAGTTTCCACCTTTGATTTAGAAGTAAAGATTTATACTGCATTGTATGTTTACAATTGGATTTGGTAGTCTTTTGAGCAGTTCTATAATTCTCTTAAATGAGAAGCCATGAAACAAAATCAACAACAGGAATAAAGAAAACACAAAAGCACCATGGGGTTAAGTAACATGCCACTGAATAACCAATGTGTAAACAAGGAAACGAAAAAGAAAATACAAAACTCTTATAGAAAATGATGCTACTGTGTGAACAAAGTCACCACACAGAGCCCACATGAGTAAGTAAAGGTAAAACATGAGGAGTTATGCTCTACTTTCCTTAGGGAAGTAATTTGAAACACACATATTTTGCAAGTCAACTCCATAGTAAATTATTCATTTCTTTATTTAGTCGTTCAGTCGTCTAGTATATCAATGTTCTCATAGATGTTTATTTTATACCCTGTCCTTTAACCCAAATATGATTTATTTTTTCTAAAATTGTGTGAACTATGACCTTTCAAAACTCCCAGCCATTTCTTACGTACTTTTGACATATACTTATCATTGTTCCTTCTGTAGGTTTTATTTTTGCTTGCTTGTTTTTACTATTTTCTAACTCTCATCAACTATAATTCTTTTATTTTGTACTGCAGGCATTCTAATAAAAATGTGCTAAGGGCTTTTTTAATTCTCAAAATTCTACTTACAAATATCAGGAATCTTTCATATTACTTTCAATCATATAAGAGGTCTTCAACAATTTGAAAGAAAATGTTATTACGAAAAAAACTATTCATGGTCTCAATTTTTTATATATATAAATATATATATAATGTATATATATAAATTTGAGAGCAGAGTTACAGAAAGAGGAAGAAACAGAGATCTTCCATGCATGGGTTACTCCACAAATGTTTAACATTCAGGCTGGGCCAGATCAAAGTCAGGAGCCAAGAGACGCTTCGGGGTCATCCACATAGGTGCACCACTTGGGCCATTTTCCACTGCTTTCCCAGGTACATTAGTAGGGTGCTGAATCTGAAGTGAAATAACCAGTACTGGAACCTGCACGTGTAGGTGGTACCAGCATCACAGACAGCAGGTTGTCTTGTGTATTACATATTATACAAACAAAAAGTGAAGTTACAAACCCTCTTAGAATAAATTAGTTTTACAATTGCCCATTTACTAGCTTTTTTGAGATGTTCATTTCTTTGTACGGCTTCAAATTACTATACATTTTCCTGTCATGTTTTACTCCAGATGCTCTCTGAGCATATTTTTAGGAAAATACCTGGTAGTAAACTTCCTTGGGTTTTCTTTATATAGGACTAACTCTTTTTTCTCTCACTTTTCTAAGATAATTTTTTCAAATGCCATATACCCAGTTATAGGCTTTTTAATTTTTTCCAGTTTAAATTCCTTTATTTTCTTTATCTTGTCTTTTACTTCTAGTGAGAACTTCCAATACTATGTTGAATAGCAATGGTGAGAGTGGACATCCTTGTCTAATCCAGATTTCAGTTGGAAAGCTTCCATTCTTTCTCAATTCACCATGTTATTTATTGCCTCATGATTCAACTTTGGGGTAGATTGTATGTGTCCAAAATTCTAATCATTTCTTCAAGGTCTTTTGACTTGTTGTCACACAGTTGATTATGATAGTTCCTAATTACTCTATGTATGTCCAAGGTATCTGTTGTTATATTCCTTTTTTCATTTCTGGTTCTATTAAATCATATTTTCTCTCTCCTTTTTCATTTTTGGATTAGTTTTTCTGGTGTGGAATGTATTTCATTGATTTTCTCAAAGAACTGATTCTTTGATTCATTGATCTTATGTATTGTTCTTTTGGTCTCCACTTGGCTTATTTCCTTTTTTATTTTGATTATTCCTTTACTTATTTATGTATTGCTGTTCTTGGGATTATTTTTGCTGTTGTATTTTTAGTTAATTTAGATGTATGGTTAGTCTGTTTACTTGGTGCCTTGCTAATTTCTTGACATAAGAATTAATTGATATGAACTTTCATTTCTACAATACCTTTAGTGTGTCCCATAAGTTTTGATAAACTGTATTGATGTCTTGACTGGCTTCAAGCAGTTTTTTAAAGGCATCTTTGATTTCTTCAAAACCCCATTGTTCACCTAACAGCAGGTTCAGTTTGCAGATATTTGCCTATCTTCTAGACCATTTTGACAAGTTGATCTCCAAATTAACTCCATGATGGTCTGAAAAGATGCATGGTATGTTTTTTATTTTGTTTTAATTTGCTAGGCATGTTTTTGTGGCCTATAATAGGATCAGTTTTATAGAAGCTTCCATGTGCTGATGAACAAAAGAGTATCAAACATCTGCGGAGTGAAAGGTTCTGTAGATATAAATTGAGCTCACATTTTTTATTGTCTGAATGAGCTCTGTTGCCTCCTTGCTGAGTTTCTATCTACAATCAGTCCACTGAGGCTTGTTAAGGTGCTGAGGTCCACTATTATTTATTGGAGTCTATTTCTCCCTTTAAATCCATTAATGTTTCTTTCACTCTGCCATTTGATGTGTGTACATTTATTATGGTGATTTTCTCTTGCTGAATGGATCCCATCATCACTCTGTGTTGTCCTCCAGAGTCTTTGCTGCAGAAGTCAAAATGGTCCCTGAGTGGCATAGCTGAGGGTCTGGGTAATGAAATCCATCCATTTTCACACCTGACCAACTACCAGGCTCTGCCAACTTGGCTCTGCTTGTAATTAGATTAAAATCAGTAAGACTCAGGGTTTCTAATGTTTATTGTGGTTACTATTATTATTTTCTGTTACACACTTTTGTAGCTATAGGGTTTTCCTTCTTTCCCTCCCTCTCCTCTTTCCCAATTTTCCCCTGCACATTGACCCCTGTATTTTACAGTAGTGTACTCCTTCAGCTGTTGTCTCGGCTCCAGGTTTCTTCCCATCACATGTGTCATGACATTGTATAAGCAATTTTAGAGAGTATATTATTTGGTTGTCAAGATATATTTAACAGTTTTATTGAGGGCCTACTTTCCTTTGGGAGTGGAGATGCATGGATTTCTGGTACTCTGATTTCCATTACAACATTCGTTCATGAGATTGCATGTGTACTTGTTTACCTTTATATTTTTCATTTTGTGATTTGGATGAAAGTTTTCTCACATAAAAGAGAACATATGATACCTGTCCTTTTGGGTTGGATTTATTTCACTGAGCATAATGGTCTCCAGTTGGGACCACTTGGTTGCAAATGATAGGATTTCATTCTTCTAATGGCTAAGTAGCACCGCTCTGCTGTAGATTGCTTTCCCATCTTACCTTATTTCTATTCATATATTATTATAATTCCTCCCACTCACTCTTTATGACATTATACATATGTGTAGCACATACATATTGCTATAACCATGTAATATATAATTTATATTTTTACTTGAAATAACATTTTAGATCAATTTGAGGGTGATAAAGCAGAATATTTTGCTATACTTATTTGTTCCCTCTTTGACAAATATATTTATTTATATAGACTGACATTACTGACCTTTCTCATTTTCTTTTCTAACTTAAGAAATTTTGAAGATCTTTTGGCATGAAATTTCTACTAATGATAAATTTCTTGTTTTGTTGTTCAGAGTATGACTTTTAGTTGCTTTACTTGTTTCTGATTTCCTTTGCTGGATATAAAATTAAAGGCATTGTATTTCTTTCAAAACTATACATTTCAATTTGCTTAACTCTTTTGGCCAGTTTCTGATCAATGCATTTATCATCTTTGTTTCTCTTTAGATAAGATGTTTTTCTTCCTCTGCCTCCTTCCAATATATTCTCTTTGTCTTTGCTCTTCTAAAATGCTAATAGCATCTGCCTACAAAAATTAGTTTCTTTTTAAATTTAATACAATTCTGTGCTCTCTGAGATTCCTAGCTCTAAAAACTTGAATTGGTTTTGGAAAATGTTTTGCCACATCCCTTAAAATATTTCAACTCTGTGTGTGCATATATCTATATAATATGTTATAGACATGTTATATATTTTTAATTAATTCCACAATTCTTAGAGGGTCTCTTCATTTTGTTTCTCTTTACATTTTAATCTAAGAAGTATTCATTGATCTGCCTTGAAATAGGCTCTTTTCTGAACCATTTCTGGAGTGATAAGTCAAAAGAAAGGCATTCTTCATTTCTGTTTCAGGACTTTAATTTCTAACACTTTTTTCTCTTTCTTGGAATTTCTCCCTTCTATCATAGCCATGTTATTACATATGCTCCACATTTTCAATTAGATCCCTTGACATGATAATCACAGTTATTACTCATCTTCTCAGATGTACCTGATGTTTCCATGGATATTGGTGCCCGAGGCTTCTAATATCTCCAAAGACTTCAGTGGCCTTGTTTCTTGATTTTCATCTTCCTTAAATTAGAAGTGTATGTTACAGCTCTTTTCCTGACATTCATGGTTATTATGCACTACATTGCATAATAAAGTGTAGAAAGGAGGAATATTAATTAAGATACTGGTGAAATATCTATTTCTGTGAATGTGGAAGTTGATGCTGACATTCACAAATGTTTGTCCATCGGTATGGTTTCATTTTCTTTGCACAGCAGACTTAGTCTATTACCTGAAATCTTAATAACTATATTTGTTTTCTTCCTTAGTGAAAAAAAAGATTCCAGGAATGGAATGGAGTGTGAGAAAATCTCTCCCTCACACTATGATAATGCTCTGGCAAAATCATTTTCATAGAAAAGGGTATTTTTCTGAAGTATATTAAAGATACGTTTCATGATGAGTACTTGTTCACTTTTTTAGTTAGAATTACATTCTCAGCACAGTTCTGTTGATATGGTCTTATCTCTTTTGAGCTTAAGTGGATCTGTCTTACAGTGAACTTTACAAATGCTTCTGCAGCAGAATATGTTTTTAAATACCATCTTTCAGACAAGAAGATCATCACAAACTGGAGGTGCTTCTCTCTTGGTGGAATAACTCACTTGTTAATAATGTTCACTGTAGAGTAAACCTTTGCTGTTGGGAAACACAGTTTGCATTTCATAATGACTACAATTCTCTAGTTACCACATAGATACTAAGTCACATTTATTCTTAAGACTTTTTCTGTAAGCATTTATTTGTTTTTATTGGAAAGGTAAATGTACAGAGAGAAGGAGAGACAGAAAGAACTTCCATTTGCTGGTTTACTCCCCAAGTGACCACAATGGTCAGAGCTGAGCCAATTTGAAACAAGGAGCCAGGAGCTTCTTCCAGATCTCCCACCTGGGTACCTGGTCCTGAGGTTTTGGGCCATCCTCTGATGTTCTCGCAGGTCACAAGTAGGGAGCTGGATGGGAAGTGGAACAGCCAGGACATGAACCAGTATCCATATGAGATCCTGGCATATGTTAATCAAGACTTTGGCCACTGAACCATCATCCCAAGCCCTTTCTTCTTTTTTAAAAATTATTATTTTCCTTGATACTGTTTTGTAAGTATAAGGATTTCCCCCTCTCATTCCCCTTAATCTCTCCCTATTTACCCCATATTATTGTAATAATACTGTCCTTCAGTAACAGTCAAAAGTCCAACATTCTTTTTATTTATTTATTTATTATTTTTAATTCGTTAATTACATTGTATTATGTGACACAGTTTCATAGGTACTTGGATTCTCCCCACCCCTCCCCAAACCCTCCCACCATGGTGGATTCCTCCACCCAACATTCTTTTATGTAAGTATATAATGGCATTGCAGGTATAGGCAATGGAAGAAAATCTAGTATTATGTAATCAAGGCATATTTAACAGTTTCACTGAAGGCCCTCCTTTTATTCAGGAGTAGTATATTTATTGTTATTTGCTTGAAAGGCATAGTTATAAAAAACAGAGAAAAAGAACAAGAGATGTGTCTTCCATCCTCTGATTCACTCCCCAAATGGCTGCAACAATTAGAGTTGACCGAGGTCACAAGCAGAAGCCGAGATTTTCATCATGGTCCCTCATGTGGATAGCAGGAACCTAAGCTCTTCATCCTTATTCTGCTGCTTTCCAAGGCACATTACCATGGAGCTAGATCGGAAGCAGAGCATATGCTCTTGGGGCTGTCAGAGTTACAAGTGGTAGTAGCTGTTGTACCACAATAACGGACCCACATTTCTTTCTTCTACACCCTCATAAATCTAGCATATTTTTAGAGGTGAATTCTCACGATATGGTGGAGTTTCTCTGACAGTTGCATTAGGAATTTCTCACTTTTACCATAGTCTGCACTTAGCCTCCAGAGATTACCATTTAAATATCACAGCAGTTAGAGCTCTAGCATATTCTGCTTCAAGTAAGCTGCTGAAATCACCTGTCTCGCCTACTTTGAGGTAGGCTTCTCCCTCAACATTTAGATCTTTGATGATTCTTCAAAAGTCCTCTAAGTTCGCAGTTTGTTGAACTGTGATGTCATTTCCTGAAAATACAGAGATTTCCAGAATATTTGGTGATTGAGGAAGATAAGCCTAGGGTTTCATTTGGGTGTATTAATTTTAAGATGCCAAAATAAAGCAAGAGCTTTGGAGTCAATAGCTGAGTTTCCCAGCAATGAAGCAATGGAGTTAATGAGCCCTTATCTGGAGAATGAAGAGTGAGTGAGTTGCAAACAGCCCCAATCATAAATCATAGCAAACACTCAGGAAAAAAAGTTTTTTACCCATTCCTGGTGTATATAATTCTTTCTTTTTAAAAGATTTATTCATTTTATTACAGCCAGATATACACAGAGGAGGAGAGACAGAGAGGAAGATCTTCCATCTGATGTTTCACTCCCCAAGTGAGCCGCAACGGGCCAGTGTGCGCTGATCCGAAGCCGGGAACCTGGAACCTCTTCTGGGTCTCCCACGCGGGTGCAGTGTCCCAATGCATTGGGCCGTCCTCAACTGCTTTCCCAGGCCACAAGCAGGGAGCTGGATGGGAAGTGGAGCTGCCGGGATTAGAACCGGCGCCCATATGGGATCCCGGGGCATTCGAGGCTAGGACTTTAGCCGCTAGGCCACGCTGCTGGGCCCAGTGTGTATATAATTCTTACCCAGTAATAGTCTGGTAGCAATAACTCTAAATTGTTGCAGCAAATAAAATGCTTTAATATTATTTGTTTAACTAGGGGAGATAGGTAACATAAACCAACATGCCTTGCCATCTACACTACTACAGGAATTGGACCTGTGTCCTTCAAATACTAAAGAAAAAAGAAACCAGATCATCATTTTTGCATAAAGGAAAACATCTAAGCAGAATTTGTATTTAAAAACAATGAGTGCAACAGAGAAAAAAAAGTGTGTATGGGGTTGGTGTGTGGCAGAATGATGGAGCTTACTACAGAAAAAAAGAAAATAAGCTGATTTGAAATTCAGATTCTAATTAAAATCATTTTTATCAATGTCAAGTTAAATGATTTTATTATCCTTTTCTAGTGTAAATTTAAAAATTATTCCAATTATTGTCATTCTCAATTATCAGCAATATAACAATATATACATGACAACTTTCTGACATTTCAGAACTTGTGCTGTGAATAAAGTTGACCTTCTCTGTTAAGTAATATGCTCTGATAGAGGTGTTGATTTAGATGTAAATTTGCCTTTTCAAATTCAAAAGAAAGAATAAGGTACTGAGAATCTTGTAGTGAAAGGAAAAACTCAACTATGGGCCACTACTGCTAAACATACATAGGGATAACAATGATTCCTGTAAATTAACGCATTGATAAACTGGGTTTTTTATGTACAGCGTAGACTTGACTATGATTTTATTTTTTAATTTGTCAAGACTTATTTGAATAAGACAACCTAGAAAATGTTCCACAAAATGGTGATAATTACACATATTCTGTACCTTGGAATGAAATGTTTTGTAGCTATCTTTTAGGTATGTTTGGTCTGTAGTGTAGACTAGCTGGTTTTTGTTTGTTTTTTTGGTTTTTGGTTTTTGGGTTTTTTTGTCCTGCTGATTTTTTGCCCTGCTGATCTGTCCATTGATGAAAGCAGGGTGTTGAAGTTGCCTGTAGTGATTCTAATGGAGCTTGTTTTTCCTTTTAGTTCCATTAGTTTTGTTTTATAAAACTACTGCCCCAGCAGTGGGTAAATAGATGTTTACCATGGTCACATCATATGGTTGAATTAATTCCATATTGATTAAAGACCTTGTTTGTCTCTTCTAACAACCTTTGCCAAAATAGTTATTATTCCTTGTGGAGTATAACTACCCCTACTCATTTTGTATGTCCATTTGCATAAAGGATCTTTTCCCATTCTTTCATGTTCTATGTGTATGTTTTTGGTAAAGTGTGTTTCTTATAAACAGCATATGGACAGCTCTTGTTTTTTAAATCCATTCACCCAGTATATATTTTCTAATTTAATCAGTCAATGCACACTCAAGTTTATAATTGATAAATAATGGTTATCCCACCATTGTCCCATAGGTATTCTTGTTGTTTGCTTTAAGCCTTCTTTACTTTACTATGGGGCTTCTACCACCTCATTCTTTCATTATAATGTTTTTCATTCTATGCGTGGAGAATATCCTTAGGCACCATGTGTAAGATTGGCCAGGTGATAAACATATCTTTTAACTTTTGTTTGAATTTGGAAGTCTTTATTTCACTTTTACTTATGAATAAATACTTCACTGTATCAAGCACTCTGCATTGGCATTTGTTAAGGTCTTTTACTTCATAGCTCTCCATTCTCTCTTGGCCAGTAAGGTTTCTGTTGAGACATTTACCATAAATCTAATGCAAGTTCTTTGAAAGAACACTCTTGTAAATTTCAGAATACTCTCTTTGTGTTTTACTTTTTTTTAATATTTATTTTTATTGGAAAGGCAGATTTACAGAGAGAATGAGAGAGACACAAAGATCTTCTGTCTCCTGCTCACTCCACAAGTGGCCACAATGGACAGAGCTGAGCCTATCCAAATCCAGGAGCCAGGAGCTTGCTCCAGGTCAGCAATGCACGTGCAGCCTCCCAAGCCTTGGCCCATCCTCCACTGCTTTCCCAGGCCTGAAGCAGAGAGCTGGATGGGAAGTGGAACCTCTGGGATATGAACCAATGCTCATATCAGATCTCAGCGCATACAAAGTGAGAATTAGCCACTGGGCTGTTGTGCCAGGCCCTGTATTTTACTTTTTAGAGTATTATTATAATGTTTTCTGATGAGAATGTTTTCTGATCATGTGCACATGTGGTTCTATGTAGTGTTTATATTTGTATATGTGTATCTTTCTTCCAATGGGGAAGTTTTCTATTATTATTCCAGTGAATGTTTTTAAAATCAATCCTTTGTTAGATATCTTCAAAACTCCTAGGATTTTTATATTTTGTCACTTTATGGTATTATATAGATTCTAAACTCTGCTTTGGGGACTTTTTAATTTCTTTCCCTCCTTCTCTTTCTAAGGTATTTTTAAAGACTTGTCTTCTGGCTCAGATATTCTTTCTTCTGCCTCAACAATTCTATTTTTAAGGCTTTCCAAGGTACTTTATTTGAATATGTAATACTTCATTCCTAGTGTTTTCTGGTGTTGATATTTGGTTTTTATTCAGTACCTCTTCTCAACTGAATTTTTCATCCATGACTTCCCAATTTCATGACACTGTTTCTCTATGTTTTTAAAGTAACCTTACAATTATTGCTTTAAATTGTCTTTCAGGCATTTGGTTAATTACTCCTTCTTTAAAATGCATCATAAATAAATGATTTTGTTCCTCCAGGAAGGACTTGCTTTCTTCCTGATTCATGTTTTTGTTGTTTGTTTCTGCATTGATATTTGCATACTGGGTGAATCTCTCATTACTATCTCATCACTATCTCCTTTGTACCTTTTTTTATTGCAATCTTTATCTCTAAAAACGTGCCTGGGTTTGATGAAGAATCTATGGCTTATTCTTTAGTAACAGAGGTAAATGTGCGGCTTCAGCAAAATTAGGCCACATTTTATGTGAGAGGAGTCAAGAGTGACACCCAAGTGGGGCAGGGTGGAGGGTCTCTGGCTACAGTCAGTGGAGGGAAGGAAATTAGAGTCAGCTAGACTGTAACTGACTCAACCCTTGTGTGTCAGGGTGAACCAACTGATTCACAACCTAGAGTGAGTTCATGCGCCCAGGCAATACAAGGTACCATCTCACCCCACAGTGTGTTCCCCAAGCCCTCTGCAAGATCTGTTCCAGGACTGGAGCTGTGATGGAGTCAGTAAAGACACCACCCATGCTACTGGCATGTCAAATGAACACTGGTTCAAACCTTGGCTGTTACATTTCCAAGTCACCTCCCTAATGTGCCTAGGAAAGCAACAAAAATCACCCAAATGCTTGGGTCTCTGCATCCACATAGGAGACCAAGAAGAAGTTCCTGACTCTTGGCTTCAGAAAGCTCCAGCTTCTCTCTCTCTCTCTCTCTCTCTCTCTTTCTCTCTCTCTTTCTCTCTCAACTATGCCTTTCACATAAACAAACCTTCAAAAAAAAAAAAAAGATGTGTTCACATTGTACAGGGAGCTCTGGTCCTGCATAGTCAGAGTAGGTGCACTGCAAACCAGCCTCATCCTGTGACCTTCCCAGGCCCATGACTAATGTCCAGAACCACAGTAGTCGCAGGGTGCAAGGGGCTCCACACGGCAAGCTGCCCCTTTCTGAATCTAGTGCCCTCTGGCAACAGCAGGACTAGTCCTCCAGCTCAGTAGAGAGCTTAGCTACAGCTTCACCTCAGCAGGTTGAGTCTGGTGATTCGGTAACCAGAAGGGAATGAGAAAATGCAGCCTTAAATCATGGAACAAATTCATCAAAAACAATTGGCAGATGTGAAATTCTTCCTCAGTTAAAGCCACAAGTTGCAGGGTCTGCAGTAGCCTCTCTTCACCTTGCCCTGGAAGGTGGTATTTCCCAGCTCCGAACTGGTAGTGTAGGTGCAGGAATAGCTGGTGGCAGTTAGACTATCCTTGTCTCCCTGAGGTTCCATTGGATCACTTCTATTCTCTTCATTCTCCATTGAATATTTTTCTCAATCAGTCTCTTGGTTATCTACAGGCCTTCCTTTATTTTTCTGGTTTCTTTCTGTGGCCTTGGTCAGCCCAAGCTTCTCACTATTCAGCTGTATTTAAGATGCTTACATTTATCCATAATTTCTTTTTGGATTATGTCAGTGAGTGTGAAAATTAGTTTAGCTTTATTTTGTTTTTGATTCTTGGGTCTTTTGGGGGGATACAACATGTGATCTGAAGATTATTGTCTGTCTTCAGTATTGTTACATTATTCCAAATAAATTTCTAGCATTACCTTCCTATTACTACCCATCAAGCATATTATTATGTAATCCTAAAGTTTAATCACTGTAGCTGGAATGGGGTCACAGAAGGCTGTGGAGCTGTCATCAACTGGCTCGTGTCCCAGCTGCTTCACTTCCAGTGCTGCTCTTTCTGCTTATGGCTTGGGAAAGCACAGGAAGATTGCCCATGCCTTGGGATCCTGTATTCATGGGAGACGCCCAGTAGTTTCTGTTCTCGAGTCACCTCAGATCTGGTCATTGCAGCCATCTGGGGAGTGAAACAGTGGATGAAAGATCTCTCGTCCATTCTTTCCTTCTCTGTCAAATAAAAATAGGTACTATTTTTTTAAAGTAGCATTTTAAAATATTCTAGTAAGAGAATAAAATGATAGGGGTAAATATATGGTGAAGCAATGATACAAATATGGTATTAGGTATGAGTATTAAATCTTTTTATTATTATTGGAAAATCAGATCTAGAGAGAGGAGGAGAAACAAAGAGAAAGATCCTCCATCCAATGATTCACTCCCCCACGCAGCTGCAAGAGCCTGAACTGTGCCCATCCGAAGCCAGGAGCCAGGAGCCTCTTCCAGGTCTCCAACGTGGATGTAATGTCCCAAGACTTTGAGCCATCCTCTTCTAGGGTACTAAATATACCCTCAGGCCATGTGCACAAATCTATAAAAACACAAATTTATTGCATGTTCAGACTTGGATTCTATCACCAAATTATCTCATTTCATATATGTATGTGAAAAGCTTACAAAATACAAAAAATATCTGCAGTTAAAAAGTTATGATATTAAGCATTTCAAATAAGTGATAGTGCATACAGATACATAAGCTTTTCAAGTGTTAACCATGAAAATATTTGAAATTCATATTAAGCTTCTTCATATTTCACAGGTTTCAGTTTGAGAAAGATGCTTTTCTACAATGGAGAAATATGATGTATGTTATTATATGTTAACTGGCTGCAAATGGTTTTTCTAACTTGTTGTACTCTTTCTATGAAGTCCTTTCTGAATTTTACAAAGATATCATGCTTTATTGAAAAACATAGCTTAAGATAGGTAAAGAATGTTACTTCAGTTCCTTTTTAGCTGTGTTATATTGGGTAACTTCTTAACTTCTCTTTCTTTAAAGAAGGAATAAATATAGATTACATCTGCTTATGGTACTTAGTAAATTCATTACATATTATCTATATGATGTAAAGAATATCCGTTTGTCTGTTTTCTTTCTAATTTCATTTTTTTTAATTTCCAAGTGTTATTTTCATTTATTCCGTGTCTTTTTGAATATTGTGTGTTGCAAGTTGAACATTGGCAAGAATCTCTTTGGGCTGTGATTTGTTGGTGACTATCAAAAGATAAACAATTATAACCTGTATGTCTTTCCTCATTAAAACTCATCTAAAATCATGTATTCAAACTAAAACTTACAGAAAACCTTTTTTTCTTTCTTTCTATCATTTTTTTTTGGTCATACCAGAACAAAAAATGATTAACCAGGAATGAATATAGTTGGGATGACAAGACCACTTCATGTTAGTTAAAGTACAAAACTGACTGCAGTCAAATTGGTGATTAATTTAATAATAATAGTAATGTGATCCAAGACCTGTTAAAATGTTCAGTGTAACATCTCCTACTATGTAATCAAATAATTGATAAAATATTAACCACATAGACGATTTTCCATGATGTAGCAATCTTGTATTACTCTCTTATAACTAAATAAATTTAATTATGGACAGATCGAGTTCTGTAAGCTCTTCAGTATTATATTGTACCTATGCTTAAATACTTTTCTCAAAATACATAACCAAAGATTTAATTCTACTCATGTTTAAATTCATTGTACGTTAAAAACATAGATTCTGTTTTTTTATCTCCCATTGGACCAATACATAATGATAACAAGAACAATAGTGGCAATGATTCCTTACAAACTTTTCTGGATTTTTCTGCTAATAATCTCAAGAATAAAAACAAAATAGGAACTGTCCATCATTTTCTTCCTCATGCTCCAAATTAACATATTACCTATTTCTGTGCGTGCAACAACCTTTACCCTTCGTCTTCTCATCCTGCACAGCTCCTACCTGAGTCTGAACCCTCAACACTTCTGTCCTGGCCGAAGTCAGAGCAGGTGAAGTCTCTGCACAGGGCAGTTACGCTGTCTGTGCACACATCTAAGAGCATGGCTCTCCAGTTCAAAAATCTGTCTTCAAGGTTGTGGCTAGTGTTCCTACTTCACATTAAAGCAATTCTTGTCTTCACACATAACTTCAGAATTACAAGTTTCTTCTTTGAATAATGTTATTCATTCAACCATTCCATGAGAACAGTAGGAGGATGCTACTGATGCTCTAAATGCAAAATATGATCTTAAGGGGAGGAATATGTGAAAGAACAATGGAATGCTTATTTCATTTCATTGGTTATTAGCATTAGGAGAGGAGAGGAAATGTTTTAGAACTTGTGGCCATGTAAGTTCATTTTTCTATGAGAACAAAGCTTTTAGAGATGTTCCTATATGCCCAACAGCATTCCCAAAGCTACAGGCAGAACACAAATGGATAAAGAAATAATTACATCTTTACTGCAATAGTTTTGTGGGATATTATGAAATTTCATCACAATAGGCAACAAAAAAATAAAGTCCTTTTGTAAGTAGAGGAGTCATATGTTTTTTATTACTGATTTTTGTCACTTCATCATGCACAGCAAATATATGTCAACGTAAGTGGAAACTATCAGAGGGAAAGAATGTTCAAGTCAAGGCCATAGAAGCAGAAGATATACTTCACAAATTGTCTATTCTAGCTATAATGACACAGCCTGTTGTTTTCAGGTTAGGATTTACAATACTCTGTATTCAAAGAGATGTTAAATACCATTTAACTAATTTAAAGTAGTTATCTATGTGTCAAAAGAATAATTTTTTAGAAGAGAAAAAAACACTGTAACACTGCTCAGTATTGTTTCCAGGAAGTACTATTAGTTCTTTATTGTGCAAGTTTGCTAGTGCTGTAATAGCAAAATACCCCAAACAGGTGACTTAACAAACAGAAAAGGATTTTCTCACAGTTTTGGAGGCTAGAAGTCCAGAAGGAAAATGCAGGCCTGTGCAGCTGCTAAACATCCAAGGGAGGATCTGCTCCAGATACCTCTGTGTCTTACCCTTCTTAGGGACACCAGTGATGCTGTGTTAGAACTCCACCCACTACAGCATGGCCTCATCTTCTGCAATGACCTTGCTTACAAAAAAAACACTTTGCTTTTCTGGGGACTAAGATCTCAGCATATGAATTTTAAAGAAACACAATTCAACCCTTAACAGTTACAAATACCTAATATTAATGCTTTTCATTACGATGAACATTACAGACCATGCAGAAATCAGCTGTCATTAGTTCTGAGAGAATTTATTGTGTGCAAAGTAAGACAAACTGAAAACAGAATCCTTAACAAGTAAGTGTTGACCATCTTGAGTGGGATATACATGGTACACATATAAAGAGGAATCCAATAATACAAGGCAATAAGTGAAGTGATATGGTTAAATGAATATGACAAAGAAAATTATTAAGGGGCTTCTAAAAGGCTTTTACAAGAACCATCAAGTCCCACAAAAAAGAAGCTCTACTTTGAGTAGAATTTCATGTGCAAAAATATGGAAGTGTCAAAATATACTCAAACTCACCTGCATTAGGATTCCTAAAAAGGGGTGGGGGTAAAGCCCAAGTCTAAGCATCTCTGGAGCCATCCTATACGGCAAGATAAATAGTTGGGATCTTGTCCTATGAGTAATGAAAGGCATAGAGGCTTCCAAGGGGAGACTGCATTCTAAAACACTGCCTCAGAGAAATTAATGAAGCAACACTACACAGATGACTAAAGAAGCCCAATCACAGAACGTGTGTGTGTATAAACTCTACATTTTAATATAAAAGATGGACATTTAATATAAAAAATGAGCATTTCCCTTTCATGTACTTGAAATCCTTTCCCTGTTTTGAAGAATTCATTTTTGCCAGACTCTTCCTTTCCTGACGCTTAAGCAATTCTGAAGCAACCTGGAAAAGCCGTAGAAGAGAACTTAACTGCCCAATCTGGTTATGCGAGGCTGGGTCACCATGAAACATAATGACACAAATTTGAAAACTCTGGCCTCAAAGAACTAGAGATCATTTCCCATAACTCCCGCTCAGAAGACAAAGACTGAGCTTTTGTTTATGAGATAGTTTAAATATTACCATAATGTAATTATGAGCAGGTTTGTACCGAAACTCAGTAAGTGAAGAAGGTCATCGGTATTCCAATGCTGCACAGGAAAAAAAAATACATAAAGACATTAAGAAACAGAGGAAGAGTCCCCTCTTTGAGATTCAGGAGAGACCGAAGCAGGAATATGCATTCAGTTTGGGGATCTCATTATAAGTAAAAGAGAGACATACTGCAGGAGGTTCAGAGGAAATCAACAGGAATAATTAAGGAACCAGAGGTATTTACTCTAGAGAAAATATTAAAAGAATAAATAATGTACTTGCAGTTGGCTAACTAAGGGTAACATGAGAATTGTCTACAAAACCCTAATGTGTGTAAACATTGAAAACTGAAAACCAATATAAAGACTACAGCAAGAAGTTAACATTAAAAATAAGGCAATTAACCAAAAAAAAAAAAGATTTTTATAGCAAGGCAAATTCTGTACAAATAGTTGTTATAACTTGCCTGAAATTATTTTAAAACAAACTAGTTAATACATGTGCTCTCTAGTATACAAACACTCAAGAATAAATCCATTTTAAACCATATTATGTTATCTCTTCCATTTTTTAAAAAAAAGACATACAATTCTTTTTAAAGATTTATTCATTTTATTACAGCCAGATATACACAGAGGAGGAGAGACAGAGAGGAAGCTCCTCCGTCCGATGATTCACTCCCCAAGTGAGCCGCAATGGGCTGATGCGCGCCGATCCGAAGCTGGGAACCTGGAACCTCTTCCGCGTCTCCCACGCGGGTGCAGGGTCCCAATGCATTGGGCCGTCCTCTCCTGCTTTCCCAGGCCACAAGCAGGGAGCTGGATGGGAAGTGGAGCTGCCGGGATCAGAACCAGCACCCACATGGGATCCCGGGGCTTTCAAGGCGAGGACTTTAGCCGCTAGGCCACGCCGCCGAGCCCAAGACATACAATTTTAATGCCTAATAGAATAATACTATAAGTAAATTACTTGGATTTATTAAGAAAAAAAACCTGATATCTAACCATTAAAAAGGTTTAAAGATACAACATAATGACTGGAATTTAGGGGATTCTGACCAATACCCTCTTGTATCTGAAATATGTTGTACTCACCTACATATCATGGAGAGATCGGAATATTTGTATTTTCATGCCAATTTTACCATCAATTTCCAAAGCAGAGTGAGGGAGGAGGCAGGTGATTTTGTGATGCTGCAGAGGGGGTAATTACCTCACAGGGCACTGCTGACTCCATGGCCCCAACAAGAAACATACATCTGTGTCTCCTTTATGTTACTAAACCCAGAATTTCTCTTTCTGATTTGATTTGAGAGTTATATCTGATCAGCATGGTAGGGGAACAACCCAGGGGAAACTGTAATCGCCAGAAGTATGAGATCTCTTTGTGCTCAGTAGCCAACACCCTGAAACAGAGTAGTTTCAGTTCTCAGACATTTGACTGGTGATTCTTCTCCTTTCCTCAAAACCAGGAGAAAATCGATCTTATCCTCTTTAATACTTTGCAAATGACAAAAAGTTCTGACTGTTTCCTAATTATTGTTGCAGGTGTGTTGCCTTCCACTCTCCTGCTCCCAATGAGGGTGAATGATCTCTATTTCTTTACTAGTAGAGGTTCTATTCAAAACTCTTAATAAAGTCCTGCCTCTACATTTAACACGGAAGTACAGATTTGATGTTTACATTCAAAACACAGTCATTACACAAGGTAAACTGAATGAAATGTTCGGGAATGAAGCACATATTTTAAGGTTTAATTTGCTGTATTGCTTCAAGTCAAAACCTTGAAAAGCGCGTGTGTTGTGTAAGTAGAGCCGCTACTGCCATAGACCTGTGTCTTCAGAGATGCTAACACATCTCCTAAGGGAGTCAGGTTAGAAAGGCAAAGAGGAGTGCGCACAGAAGACCAATGTACACTAAAGTTGCTGCAAGGTTTATTGACTAGTACTGGGTCAAAGGACATATTTCTTGGAAGGCTGCTTCCCAATTTGTCACCCTTCAGAGTTGCTTGTTCCCATGGCCAATTTTTAATTTTAATATAGTTCCTTTTGTTATCTCAGTAGCCTTGCACGTCCAAATTTCAAATTAATACCTTTCCCCCTATTTTCTAATGGCACTTTCTCTGAAATATATAAACTTTCCATAAACACACCTTGAATTCACTCCATTGCGCAAATCAACTGATAATTTTATGCAGTTTAATGCTTCAGCCAATAAAAATTATTGCTTATTCCCTGAGTAGCACTAACAGAAAATTAATTCTACTAAAAACTTAAATATGTGAACACATATTATTACAGCTTAGACTTTTATTGCCTTGCATGTTCCCTTTCACTTAAATTTTAAGAAAGCAATGGTGAGATCAGCTGGACAGTAAATTGATCACAAGTCTATATCCAATGAATTTGAAGACATATGGTGCAAGTTGGAGCTGGGTAGTGAATGTCCTCTCTGACTAGACAGTTCACGAGTAAAATGTAAAATAGGACACAAGTGACTTGGGTGAAGTCATTTAGCATCTGTTCCAGTCATGACAATTCAGTTTGTACATCACATTACGGCAGAAATATAACATGATGCTGAAACATTTTTTTAAAAAATGTAATAGCCAGTTTAATAGCTTGGTAAGAAATGAATGGTAACGTTGGTGACAAGAGACTGAGGTTTTTAACAGTAAGACTCTGTGTTAACCTGAAACTATGACAGCATACAAGGAAGTAAAGAATCTCTTCACTGTAATAAAGGGAATGATTATCACCAATCATTTATTCATCACTCATTCTTTATGTTTCAGTAGGAATCCCTTCATGAAGAGCAATTAGCAGTTTGAAAGGGATATATACTAGTATTAGAGATAATAGCTAATCTGACTGAGTCACAGAATAAAAAGTGGAGGGATTTAATAAATGCAGATTCCTACTAGAAAAGCACTTGAAAAGAATTGGTGGAATAAAAAGACAAATTACATGATATGAAGCATCTTGATACAGACTTAACATACATTCCAGCTATTTCCTGAAGTAAGGGAATTCTTACTCATGGTTTTGGCTGTGAAAACAGATTAATAAATGATACTTCTCTGTTTAACAGTGATGTGACAATATAATAAACATTTCAGCTATAGGTATAAGCATTATGGCACAGTAGATTAGGTCACAGCTTGGGCATCCCACATTCCATATCAGAGGACCTGCTATGGGTCCAGGCCACTTCACATATACAATCTAGCTGCTTGTTAATGTTACTGGAAAGCAGCAGATGATGGACTGATGGCCCCACTAATCAGTCCCTATAACCCATATAAGAGACCCAAATTGAGTGCCCGGCTTCAGACTGGCCTAGCCCCTGTTGCAGGCATGTGGGGAGCGAATCAGTAAATGGAAAAATTCTGTCTCTGTGTGCCTCTCCATCTCTCCTATCTCTGCCCATCTGCATTTTAATTAGATTTTACATTTCAAATACTTTTCCTCTTATGCTATTTTCAATATAATGAAGCCAAAAGAATATAAATAAATGTGCTGTGTTTATTAGCAACAGAATATAGTGAAATCTCAATAGTTTGCAATGTACTCTAAAAGATCAGTTACCAATTGTGTGAAATAGAGACATTTACCATCTATACACAAAATTTGGTGATAGGAAGGCAGTGTGACACGAAAGGAAAGAAAGCATTGAACATGAAGTCAGGAAACATGGCCTATACCAACAAACCTAAATGATGTAGTTCTGATCCAGCCCCTATAACACCCTAGGAAAGGCAGATGAGGATGACCCAGGTATTTGGGTCCCTGCTCCCACGTGGGGAACATGAAAGGATTTTTTAGTGCCTGATTCAGACCTGGTATGACCCTAGCTGTCACAACCATTTCGGGAGTGGACCAGCCCTGGAAAATTATTTGTCTCTCGTATTAATTCTTATCTCTTTCTCTTGGGCTCTCCTCTGGCTCACTCTCTTGTGCTCTATGAAACTCTGAATTTTAAACAAATAAACAAAACATTTTTTTAAAAAATAAGTTAATAATTGAATGGAAAAAAACGAAAACAAGAAAAACAGGCAGCAGATTTAAAAAGACAATTCTCCAAAGAAGATGTACAAATGGTGTAAGCAGGCATATGAAAAAATGCTTACTATCATTCTAATCATCAGGAAAATTCAAATCAAAAGCTCACATAGATAATACCCCACTCCAGTAAGATTTGCTCTAATCAAGAAGACAAAAGATGTCAAGAGTTAGTGAGAGTATGGAGAAAAAAGAATTTTGCCACATTGCTTATCGGAATGTAAATTATTACACTCATTATGAAAAAGAGTTTGGTGACTCTACAAAGAAATAAAAATAGAAGTACCATATTTTTGCTCTCCTAAGTCTATACCAAAGCAATCCGAATGCGAGGCACATATCTCAGAGAAATGAAAATTGTTTGGTGAAAAGTCGTCTATATTTGTATGTTTATTGGACGGCAATTCACAATACTGAAGACGTGGAAACAACTGAAGTGTCACTCACTTAATGGATGAATAAAGAACACATGGTACATATGCACAATGGAATTCTACTCAGCCTTAGAAGAAGATAAAATCCTGTCATTTGAAAGAGGAAATATGAGACTGGAGATTATTATATTAAGTGAAATAAACTAAGGATAGGAAGATAAGTATTACATGATCTCACTCGTTTGTGGAGAGTTAAAAATAGGTGAACTCACAGAAATAAAAACTGTAAGTTGGTTGCCAAAGTCAGTGGGTGGTGGTCTGGAGGAGGGCATTGACAGATACTAATTGATAGGTGCTAGACTAAAACTAGAAAAGCAAGAAATGCTGGGGAATGTCATGCACTGTGGAGTGACTATAGACAGTGTCAGCGTATGGGATTTCGCTCTATTTTTACAAATCAGGAGACAGGATTTTGCTTGCTTTCACTGTAAAGAAATGCTGAATCTTTGAAGAGAGAAGTATGTTTCTCCTGGTTATATTGCATGTTCATGCATACATACAATGAAGTACACCTTAGCATCCCATATATATATCTGCTAAAATTATATAAATAAAAATAGAACACCATGTGAATAAAGCAAATGGCTCCTGTACATAAAAAAGGAAAGTCCTGCTTATTTTACCACTATAAAATGTTGTAATCTTTTTAAAATGATTAAGATTTCAATACCTCCCTCTATGTTCATTTTCTCTTATATGTATAGATTTTTTCTGACCCTAAACATAAAATATAACATTATTTTATGTATCACTGTTTCTATTCAATCACATTTCAAAAAGAACATCAAGGATTTAACTCTGGGAAAGAGTTACATACGCTTTCATTTAAAGAAATGGTGTGTAAAAACACAATGAAAATATATAGATTAACCCCACCCCACCTGACTTGTTTCCAGCGTTCTCTGCCTCTCCATTATTCTTTGCTTGCTAAAGTAGCTTCGTCTATAATAAAGGCAACTGAGTGTCGGCTTGAGACTGCCATGAAAACTCACATCCATATAAAGCGTTTCCCACTTTTGTTAAGCTTCTTATCACACACACACTAAAGAAAGAACTCTCCTTCTCTCTCTACGCCTCTCTCTCCCCCTGCCCTTTTTAAATGATCGTTCTAATTTTATTGCGACTCTTTGCTAGGGTACCATACTTCAGTTCACTCACTATAGGAAAGTGAACCCCAAAGAGCCAGCTTGTGACTACGACAAACCATTTCCACTTCTTATGTGAACATTTCATCTCAGAGGACTCTTTTCTCTCTCCTGCAGTGGCAAGGCACCTCTTTGTCTCTATTGCGCTCACTGTGTGAAGGTGCGTCATTGACTACAGTGAAGTGAACTCAAAATTGCCAACTTGAAGCTGGCACACGGTTTTTAAAATTTTGTTCAAGTTAATGCCCCATGGGACTTGCACTGTCCTAAGCAGCAGTTAATAAACTTTCATGACATTTCCCTTCTGAGACAACCTCAGGGAGAGCCAAAATGCCAGCTTCTGCATTTGGGGAGCTTGGGAGAACTGATGGAACTCATTTGATCACACCTGCATCCCACTTCCATACCCCTCATTGTTCTCTCTCTTCTCTCTTCAGAACTCACTTGGTTCTTTAAAGCAGAAAAAGTTCTAAAATCCTATCAGAGGTGGCCTCTCTACAGGGGGATTTCTCAGCAAGAGAAAATGCAAGGCATTAAGGCAGTCTTCCTACAAGGTTGTAGGCAAAATTCCTTCTCAAAGTTCATTCCTATGGTCTCTGCTAAGACCAATTTTATCAGTGAAACTCTGTGAAAAAGCAGCTGTTGTTTCTTTCCAACGTGATACATGTTGAAGGTCATTGTGACCAGTGTTTAATAAAATGTGGTCTGAAGACAAACCACATTCACTTCACTTGGAAGTTTGTTAGAAATGCAAATTCTTGGACCTTACCTTAGATCTGCAGGATGAAATGTTCTTTCTGCTTCTATAAGCACTCCTGCCCATTCTGATGCGCAATGAAGTGTGAACTATCTAAACAAAACTGCAGATCAATTTCTATTGTAATTAATAAAAACTCACCACTAAAGAAAAATCAAATGATTACAAAATGATAATAGGAAAACAGGAAACATGATAATGAAATAATTCATGATGCAGTCAACTGAATTTTAAACATTCGAGTTTATCAAAACTATCAATTCAATAATTGCTACTTTAATGAAAAATATCCTAAGGATTATAAATCCAAAGGCTAACCTAATTCAAGATCATTCACTGTTCAATAGTAACTACTAGCATAAATGCTGCCAGTTATTGAAACAACAAGTGCATGTTGAACACTGGCATTGCATTAAAATTAAATAAAATACAATTTTCAGTCTGAAATCAAGAGGGACGTTTGCATGTAGTTATTTAATACAAAAGCAGAAATAGCTCCATAAAGCACAGACAGCATATTCTAGAAATTCAGAAATAGGTGAGAAACTTTGACCTGCTGAATGAACAAAATGCTTTTTAAAAATGAAGAAGCCAGTTTATAAACAAAGTAACAATGGCCAAAAATTAGTAAAAATTAAAATAAACACTAAACATGGTAAGTAAAAAATCCAAGTTATGATTTTTTGCTTGCTAATTGTAGCTGTGTTTTCTGTAATATTTGGGGAGAGTCAGTGAGTTTGGAAGCTTAGCCATGGATTGGGAAGACAATATTTATACATCTGGAAGGAACACAACAAAATCTAAAGCTCCAGGAGGGTTCATACTGCTCGATCCAGCAATTACGTTTTAATAATTTAACCAGAGGCAATAATTACAAATAAGTACAATTTTTATGTATGAGAATAATCTCTGAAGAAAAAAATGATCATGAAAAGCAAATATAGTGTATTTAATAAATAAATTTGGCATATTTATACAAAAGACTGCTATATTTTGCATCACAATGTGACACAATTATATATCAGCACAAAACAATGTTTTTTCAAACAAAAAATCAAGTTACAAAATTATCCACATTCGAGAACTTATGTTTCAACTGTATTTCTGCATTTACATAGTAAAGTAAGAGAAATTAGCCCATATTTTGTCTATGATAAGTATTTAATACTGGGGATTTTTCTTCATATGTTTTTATCACTTATCAAAATCTTTACAATAATATTTTTCTGCCTTCTTATTTCCTACGTATCTCATTCTCACGCTTTGAGCTTGAGCTACCCTGGCTTTTGTTCTTTTTTTTCCTCCTCAAATACAAGCCAAGTGAAGTTTAGCCTTGAAGACTGTGTCTACTCTTCCCTCTCCCTGCAACACGGTCTGAGGTTATTGTGTGACTAGCTTCTTCATATCATCCTGTACAATCTATTGTATCTACAGAGAAGCCTTCTTGACCATCCAAACTGAAATCACCTACCATCTTCCCTCTCCTGTCTTAACATCACTCTCTGAAAATATCTTGTGCAGGTGATTGCTTGCTTTTCACCTCACCCCTGCCTCTAAAACATATGGAACCTGGGAATTTATGTACTCTGCTTATCACTCCAAGAATTACAACAGTGTCATAGACAGAAAAGAATAGCATTGTACTGTATTTCATACAAATGACAAAATCATAGGACCTAATTTAGCATCTTAGGGTGAAGATATTCCCAAGTCTACAGTCTTCCTTCACCTCCTGTTGACTTTAATTTTCATATTCCAATCATTACTTCTAGTTGCTTCTGAGTTGTCATTATCTAAATATCCATGGTTGGGGAGTAGGGATGGGCAGATAAATTATATGCATATACATATGTATGTATATATACACATTTACATTTATATATGTGTGTATATATATGTATATATACATATATATACATCTATACATGTATATATGCATTTACACATATATACACATATATGTATATATACATTTACATATATATACCTTGATATATATTATGTGAAGTTAGTGTGATATAAAAGAAAACCACCAAAATAAGGTTTCTTAAATAAGAAACAACATTTGAATTATGTATCTATACTTTCAGATCAAAGATAGACCCCAATGAAACTGTTAAATTTATCTTGACAATAGGATGCTGGACTCTCTGCCATTGTCCATGCTCACAATGATGGACTTATGACTGCTTATGAAGAACTACACTATTGCAAAAATAAAGGAAAAATCAGTGTGTGGGGGGAGGGGATTGAAGAGGGAGTCGGAAATCCCACAGCCAACGGAACTATATCATAAAATATTAATCAAAATTTTAAAATGTGAAAAGAGAAGTTAAAGCTTTTTTAAAAAATTTAAAAGAACCTACCAGATCTTTAAAAAACAAGGTGAATCTTGAGTTTGTTAAGAAAGTAATGGGCTACAGGTTTTGGAGGATTTGGCAGAAGCACAACCAGAATTGGGAATAAACAAGTGACATCAGATCCAGCCCAGGAAGATGATTTCAGCTTTCAGACATTTGTCCTTTGTCTGACATGCTGCATGGTACACACACAACAAAACCAAGAGCTTAAAAGGTATATGAATATCGGGCCCGGCGCAGCAGCCTTGTGGGTAACATCCTCGCATTGCATGAACCAGGATCCAATATGGGTGCTGGTTCATGTCCCTGCTGCTCCAGCTTCCATCCAGCTCCCTGCTTGTGGCCTGAGAAAGCAGGTGAGCATGGCCCAAATACTTGGGACCCTGAACCCACGTGGGAGACCCAGAAGAAGCTCCTGGCTCCAGACTCCTGGCTTTGGTTTAGCCCAGCTCCAGCTGTTGTCACCACTGAGGAGTGAACCAATGAACAAAAGATCTTTCTCATCTCTCCTCTCTCTAAGTTTCACTTTCTAATAAAAACAAAATCTTTGAAAAAAAACCAAAAAAGAAAGATTTCAATAAAGGCAAATACATGAGGAAATATGGAAGCTTGAATTGTAACAATGATGTACAGCTGAATTTAAAAAAGAAAAAGATCCACAATTATATAGTACAGAATTTGTTGTACTTTTGTCCTACAGGTCCTGGGAAAGAGCCTATGACCCATGAATTTCCCAAGTGATAGGATTGTGTTTGTTATTTATGGTGATCATCTCAAGTTATATCAGAGATTATGCTAACAAGATGACTCATTGTGGACCCATAGATAATTTCAAAATGGAGTCTAGCCACACTGGAAAGCCCAGTCCTTAGAGGGCCAAAGTTCTAAACCAAATAATTTCAATACAACCTCTATGGAGGGAAGAAGAAGGGCTAAAGTTGAGTTACAACTACTTGGCCAGTGACTCAGTCTATTTTATCTACATAGTAAAACATCCAAAAAAAGCCCTCTATACTATTGAAGCTCAAGTGGGCTTCCAGATTGGAGAGCCTCATTGATTTATCAGTACAGCAATGCATCCTAAGGATGGAGAAGTTTCATTTTTGGAACTATCACAGACACCATCTTATGCATCTGATTAAAAGTTCATCACAACTTTTAACACTTCCTCCCAAGTTGTGGAAGTAATCCTAGTGAAGTGTTGAGCCTGATGGAGGAGCAGGAAGTTCTGGATGTGTACTTAGTTGATCAGAAACACAAGTCTCCCAAGAGTTCCGGTGTCTGTCCCTAGTTTCAAAATGACAAGAATCTGAGGGTTCTGCACTTATCCTGGGAAGTCTCTGCCAACTCCAAGTAATTACTATGAGAATTTAATTGCATACAACATATAGAACCTTCATACTCTACAACTTGACAGAATTGTTTAACACACATGACTATCATGAATATCAAGCTCATTTTCCAATATTAATCAGTCAGAATTTATACCATATGAAGTTACATAATCAAGATGATATTGTATTGGTAAATTGAAATTCGAACACAGCAGTTTCAACTTAATCTTTGATGATTTAAGGCATAAAGAATACATATAAGCCCTCCTGAGATCTTCCAAATGAAATTCAACAGAAATTCCAGCCCTGCAGACTCTCTGCATTCTGGGTTTCGTTATAAAAAGTCAAAAATTCTTCCAGAAAATTAATTTCTTCTCAACAATTGCATAAATTCGGAAATAATACCATTTAAATGATTCTTCTGATGCTAAGCTATGGACAAGATTAGAGATCATTTAGAACTGTATGTCTTATGATTCTGTTGCATTTTACGTTTTAGTCTAATCTGTGTATCTTCCATAGTACAACAGTGAGAAGATCAAATAGTTTGAAGTAAGGAGAAGAAAAGAACAGCTTTTAAAAGTATCAATTGATTGTAAAACTGCTTTTTTTTTTTTGTTCTTGATGTTGTTTATTTCAGGGACATAACTATAAACATTTCCTTAATATGGTAACATTCAAGATTTGTCCTGAGTCTTCTGAGGAATTTTTTCATGTTCATATCAAAGAGTTCCTGCGTTTCTTGAAAATGCCACAATAACACCTTTTTTAAAACTCAATTTATTTTTACTTTTGCTTTTTAAAATACCAAAGTTTTAAAAGATCTAGCTCAGGGCCCAGCGGCGTGGCCTAGCGGCTAAAGTCCTCGCTTTGAACGCCCCGGGATCCCATATGGGCGCCGGTTCTAATCCCGGCAGCTCCACTTCCCATCCAGCTCCCTGCTTGTGGCCTGGGAAAGAAGTCGAGGACAGCCCAAGACTTTGGGATCCTGTATCCGTGTGGGAGACCCGGAAGAGGTTCCAGGTTCCCGGCCTCGGATCAGCGCACACTGGCCGTTGCGGCTCACTTGGGGAGTGAATCATCGGACGGAAGATCTTCCTCTCTGTCTTTCCTCTGTGTATATCTGGCTGTAATAAAATGAATAAATCTTAAAAAAAAAAAAAGATCTAGCTCAAAACATAATTACAGACTTAAAATACAACATAACAGAGGCTGTAGACATGTATATTAAGATCAAGGCTGAAGATTTTTATCCTTCGAAGAACCCCTAAGGGAAGTGAATCAAGTTACAATAGCCATTTTATATTTAATGATGTGAAGTGTTCATTTTGAAAAGAATAAAAATAGGTAGAAATTTGTGAATCTTGAAGACATCCTAAATCCACTGTGCAGTATGTGACTGCAGCTGACATGAAGTTGGGGTTCTCTGAGACACCCACACCATTCTCATTAACTGCAAAGCAGCGATGCTGGCTCTGTGTCATAGGAAGGACACAAAACCAGCATTTCTTGCCTGGCAGTTCTTGCAATCTTTTGTTGCTTTCAGTAAAGAGTTCAGTGAGACTTTTGAAGTGCAAAGCATGCTACTAACACCATGATCAATCTCAGTTACTGACAAAGCTCTTGTCCTAACTCTGGAGTTTGCAGCAGTAATAATTAAAACAAATGATATTTATTACATACCAAAACCTGTATGATAAGCATTTTTATTTCTTATTTCATTTATTCTTAATAATAGCTTTATCTGGCCATGATCGGTAGTTCTATTTTGAACTAACATAATAGAGGAAAGATATTAAGTTGCATGCTCAACATGTTGAGTGGTGATCACTACGTTTCCAGTAAGTAGTAGAACAGAACTTCAGCCTAAGCTTATCTGTTTTAAAGTCTAAAATTTTATTGAATTTAGGGCCCATAAAATAATGACTGCGAGGGAAAAACAGATGTTCCATCATCAGTCTTTAGAACCTGTTCTCTTGCACTTTTAGCTACTCAGCTAAACCTGATCAAGAGATCAGGCATTATTTTGGAGACTCAACACAAATGCATACAATATACAAATTTGTGATTTCAGTTCATTTGTCATTCAAAATGTAAGTTACTTCACTAAAATTAATTTAAATTATCCCCAGTCTCCTGCTTCTGCATATAATGAGTATCTAAAAGCTATAAAGTGAATGAAATAAATGTGTGCAATGTGACAAAATTTAAACATACATGTAAACTCTATACATATTTTTAGAAGCAGTCTTTTGATACTCCACTTCCAGTGTTTTACATATACCCTATAATTATAACTGAAGATACATTCACAAGTTTGTGGGAAAGTGGAATTGAATAAATTTGTTACAAAAACATTGAAACCCATTCATATTTTTCCATAACACACATTTTCCACAAACTTTTGGTATATTCCTCACGTTTTCATAATGATTAAATTGATGATTAACCAGCTTAATTTCAGTGAGCTTCTAGATAAAGTTTAGGATTCTATTCTTGACAGTGTTTAATTATTTCTAATTTCAATTACTTTTTACAGTGCTATAGATTGATAAATCATATGTAACTTTAACATTCAATTTCAATCTTATACTCATTTTTGTCATTAGTTAATCATTTTATCTTTTTATAAAAGTTTTTTATTGGAAAGGCATATTTTCAGATAGAAGGAGAGACAGAAAGAAAATCTTCCATCTTCTGGCTCATTCCCCACATGGCCTCAATGGCCAGAGCTAAGCCGATCTGAAGCAGGAGCCAGGAGATTTTCCTAGTCTCCCACATGGATGCAGGATCTCAAGGCTATGGGTCATACGCCATTTCTTTTCTATGCCATAAGCAAAGAGCTGGATGGAAAGTGGGGCAGCTGGGACACAAACCAGTGTCATATGGGATACCAGTGCTTATAAGTGGAAGAATAGCCAGTTGAGCCATTGCACAGCGCTTAACCACTTTATCTTTTTTTTATTAATTATTTTGCATTATGTGACAGTTTCATAGGCTCTGGGAATCCCCCCACCCCTCCCCACGCCCCTCGCCCCTGGTGGATTCCTTCACCTTGATGCAGTATTACAGTTCAAATTCAATTAAGATTCTTTCCTTGCAAACGTATACCAAGCATAGAGTCCAGCTAGTTATTGTCCAGATGGGTTGAACACTTTATCTTAAAGAATAAATGGCTTGGTGCTTATTAGACACAATATCTGACATACAGTATTGACTCAATAAATAAATACTATCACAATGATAGCATTCACTGAATTTAGCATAAGGAAACTCAATAGAATCTGTAGCATTAAAATTGACTCCAATGCAGATTTATTTTCCTTTTGATATATTCCCAGAAGTTGAGTGGCTGGATCATATGGGAGATCAATTCTCGGTTGTCTTAATGCTGTCCAAACTGACTTCCAAAGTGATTGTGCTGGTTTACATTCCCACCAAGAGTGGGTCATGGTATGTTTCCCCACATGCTTTCCAACAATTATTGTTTGCTGATGTCTGTATGTGGGCCTAGATAGCTCTACATGGTAAATTGCTGATGTGTTACTGGCAATCTTGGCATATCCAAAAGCAGTTAAAAGAAAAGTAAGAGTATTTTAGAACTGCAGATATTAACTCTGTTAAAAATCATCTTATAATGAAATTTTCAGTTTTTAAATGCCTCTTATAGAGAGCTGGTGTTGTGGACCAGCGGTTTAGGCAGCCAACTGTGGGTCGGTCATCTCATTTCATCACAAGTTCATGTTCCAGGTGCTCTACTTCTGCTCTTTGCTAATAGGACCAGGAAAATGATCCATGTTCTTGGGCCCAGACCATTCACATGAAGAGACCCAGACAATGCTCCTGACTATTGACTCAGGGTGGGCTCATCCATGGCTGCAGTGACCATTTCGAGAATGAGTCAGAGGATGGAAGATCTCTCATGTATGTATGATCTAGCTTTTTGTATATCTTTGCCTTTTAAATAAATAAATAATAAGATGTGTCTGGCAAATTGAATGAAGACTATAACTGACTGTTGTGATGAAATTTTGGAGGGAAGCTTTGAAATATAACATGAGCCTTTTGTTAGACCTCAGAAATCTTGGTGAATAATCTATAAACAGCAGCATTTCAAAATTAGTTGCAGCCACAATCATGCCAGATGCGACACTTCCAACTATTCTTCCCTGATACATAGTAACAATAAAAGAAAAAAATGCTGTATTTATGAAAAATGCAAGGTAAGGTAACTTTTTTATATGCCATCAGTTTTAAGATGGTAGCTACATAGTTTTCCAATGAATAGAAGAATATTACAAGGCAAATAATAGTGGTGTGAATTTATTATGTGTTATTTTTTCTTCAAAATTCAGCTAAACTTGAATTTTGCTCTATTCACAATGCTTCAGGGGAAAACGGAAGGAGACATAACCTTAGCAATAGTTAGTGGCAAATTTTCTATGAGGTTGGAAATGTATTCACTGTGAAAATATTGAGTCACTAAGCCTTCAGACTGCATTCCAAAAGTCTACCAGGAACATTTCAATCAAGGGTGTGAGAATACGACAGCCAACCCATTCGGGCTAAAAGGCACTGCACAGAATTACATTGGTGAATCCAGTGCCCTCCAAATGACCTCACATGCAGCCATAGTATGAAGTCATGGAGGAACTTACTCATAACTTGAATATTTTCTCCCGCAGTTGGAAAAAACAAAGAATGTTGAGTTCCTGGTAAGAATGCTAAATTACCGCATCTCCCAATGGGATGATACACTTTCATTTTCAATAGTAGTAAAACCTATTGACCCTCATGGTGTTATCTTTCTCACTGCTCATGTAGTACTTTCTTTAATCTCTCGGATCAAAGATTGGTCAATAAAAATCATCTCTTCTGTTGTGAGGAGCAAACAAACTGCACACAGTCCTATGATAACTGTATGTTTTCATGAAATTCTAGAGAAAGACATCCCCATGTGTTGCTATTAAATTAGCAAAAGAAATAGCATGTCTTCTATTTGGTGAGCCCATTTAAAATGCACTAGGTTTTCCAAATAAGGAACATAAGCTCGGTGGTAGGGGTAGAGAAGGGGGAGCGAGACCTGGGAGTGGGGGGTTCCTCTGGTTTCCCACCATCACCCTTCTAAAATTTTGAAATGAATTTTGAATCAGTGAAAGATCTCTTACCAATGACCCTGAACACTGAAGTCCAATTTTTCTGTAGAAAAAAATTACATGGAGGTGTCATTTTGAAAAAGGAACATCAATATAAATGACAGCCTCAATATGAACTGCCCTTTGCAATAAAGGAAACTTGCCTCAATCCCAAATGAAAAGGACAAATTCTTTGGTGAAAGTGTAGACCAGTTGTTTCTCCATTAAATTTTGGTTTACTTTGCTAAATAGTAGCAAGTTTTGGTAAAAGATAATAATATCTAGTTTTTGTTACATCTATGAATATTCAATTAAAACTAGACTCAGATTGTTGATTTGTTTCATAATAAACTCTCTAAGTCTCATTCATGTGAGAATTCTTGATTTTCTGAATTACTTTAGGGTTGAGATATTGCTAATTCAGTAGCACAGTTTTCCATGGTCAACTTCCTTTAGCACATTTTATTTTAAATTTTTGATGACAAGAAATAAATGCTATTTTCTAAATATGCTTCTTCCATTCTCGCATAAATGCTTAAAAAAGTAGTGGAAACTTAGAATTTAGCCAAAGGAAACTCGGGCGGAGGGAGGAATAGTCTCATTCTTTTATTATCAGAAGAAAATAAAGGTCAGTTTCAGTCACACTGTGAGAAACACCAGTCATGGGTAATAGTCAGCCTACATACAAGGGAAATGACTGAAACTATGAAAATTTATGGAGACTGCTGGCAATCCCTGAAGTCAGAGTAACTTGGGCCAGATGTGAGATTTCTGATTTATCTTTACATAATCCCTATACTTGGGAAAATTGATTTTCTTGTATAGAAGTGGAGCTCTGAGAAAAACCTAAAACAGAAAAGTACACACAAAGAAAGGGCCAGTGCTGTTAGTGGCAGGTTAAGCTGTCACCTGTATAGGCACCATTTTGGGTCCCGGCTGCTCCCTTCCCAATCCAGCTTCCTGCTAACGTGTTTGTAAAAGCAGTAGAGGTTGGTTCAGGAAATTGGGCCCTTGCACCCATCTGGAAGACTCAGTTGAAGCTCCTGGCTTGGCCTGGCCCTTGCCTTCGCCATGTCAGCCTATTCTGGGGAATACACCAGCAAATGAAGAATCTCTCTCTGTGGCATATATGTATTCGGCATTTTTAAATGCCTAGTGCTATTTGTGCCTTAGTGCAAGTCCTCTGCTCTAAAACATTTATTATTTACTGAGCACTAGCTTTTCACAGACCCTGGCCCAAGAACTTCTCCCATAGCTAATTATTTGAATCCCAAACTAATGTATGTGGCATTAATAATGATGACAATACTTATAGACAAGGAAATATCAGACAAATTCAGCAATCTTTCTAAGAACTGTTTTTTAAAAACTGCAGAAACAAGAAATTTTTTCAAGTTTTGGCAAAGTTTAGTT
Source organism: Ochotona princeps (assembly GCF_030435755.1). Classification (NCBI taxonomy): domain Eukaryota; kingdom Metazoa; phylum Chordata; class Mammalia; order Lagomorpha; family Ochotonidae; genus Ochotona; species Ochotona princeps. The sequence continues at coordinate 45,283,011 of NC_080836.1, forward strand.
GAGCTATTATTCATTTGCAAAATTCAAGGATGCCGGTGTGAAAGAAAGTAACTGAGTACTGAAAACTGTACTTTTCTATCACTAATCTTGAGTTGATTGTATGTGTGCAAATTAGCCTGTAATTGAATCCCTATTAAAGACAGCCCTCAATAGTTTTATTGACGAAGACACAAAAAGATTTCTTTTATCCAGGTATCTTGTCTTGAAAAATTGTTAGCATGAGACAAAACAAAACGCCATCCAGTTTGTTATTAATTTTCATCATCAACATCTATAAACATAACTGTCAACAGGTTTATGTGTTAATGAAGCATGTTGGAGATGATCTCATAATTTTAGATTATGCTTATCAAACTTTAATGAGTATACCAATCACCTGTGAATCTTGTTCAAACTCAGGTTTTGATTCAGTAGATAGGGATAAGATTTAACCTTCTTCCCCTCACAAGCTCCCAGGTGACAGGGATGTAGTTGGTCTGCCAGCTATGGTCTCCATCTGTCTCTCACAACTCAGCCTTACAGGGATATGTTGTGTGCTTATCTTTAGTTTCAAAGCCTCTGAGCCAGGGAGTACTCTGGAAGAAAAAAAAATAGCCTGCGTTCTTTCGTATGGGTGAGGGAGATTGATGCATTTTATGTATTTACAAACCGCAGGTTGCTTTTGTGCTTTAATTCTTATTAGTTCTCGAATCCCCATAATCAGGGTAATGGGAAATTAGGAGAAACATTATGGACAGCTAGCTGTTCAGCATTTAAATCAGAAGTGAAAAAAATGCATACAAAAGATTTGTTGCAGTAGCCAGCAGTAATGAGGTGTAACCCAATAAATTGTGAGCATAACAACTCTTCCACAGCATACAAAACTAACTTCCTATTCTTATTTTTGTCCATGCCAATTTTTTAAATGCTAATTACAGCTTAAGCCTGTGGTGCCAACAGGTGAGTGTAGTAGATGCTCAGACAGTCCACGCCTAGGGCGGAGCGCAGATGGCCGTCAGAATCCCCGGTCAGCTTCCTACAGCATTATATCCACTAAAGAATATAATTCAGACCATACTGCAAGTAAAATGAAGAGAGAGAGAATTTCACTTTAAAACATTCATTCATCAAAACCAGAAACAAAGTTACCTATCCACATAGTACCATGTATTGCCCCCGACCAGATCCCAAGACAAAGAATTGCATCTATGGCTCAATTGGTTTCAGAGAGAGTTCTGAGTCAAGGTAATCAGGAAGTATCTTGTCCAAAAGCAGCGGACTGAATAAAATGGCCTCCTGAATCCCCATCCTGCACTTTAGAAACAGTATATCCACCGACTCCAGCAGCATAGCCACTGCAGTAGCGGTGAAAGAGATAGTAGGGATTCGTAGATTCGTAATCAGCAGGTATCATAGGCTTACCCTCTGTGAGTCATGCAAAGATGCTAGTAAACAGAATGATGGTGCTTCTAATCCCTGTAAATTTTCACTTGCTTGTGATTTCATATTAGTTTCCTCTTGGAATTAAGACACTCCTCTGCAGAGTATCAGAAATTTATGCGTAAGTGCAGTACTTGATAAGCAAGCACAGATTTTCTAACTTGCAGGTTTTACACAAAAGGCAAAGAATTGACAATCATAAATAGGTAAATTTAGGATACTCCAAACAGGTTTATAACTCTAACAAGGTATACGTTAACGATTGGGGCACAGAACAGTTTTAGGCGAGGTGTTCAGAGAGATCTTCAATACCTTGGTGAGGAGTAATTAATCTTTGTGTTCTACCTAGTAAGGTATATGTGAGTCCAAGCTGAACGTTTCCTGTCTATTCTAAGCTTTCGTTATTGGTCTCTGTCCATCTAATCTAACTTTTTAGGGGGGAGGGCTCTGAAGTGACTCTGATGGTCATTGCAAGAGAGAGTGGGGATCCAAAGTTGGAACTAAGTAAGGACTAGAGAAAGCTCCTATCCTGAGTCCGGAAGGAAGTTTACTGTTATTCTGTTTCTGAGGACCACTCAGGGTTCCCAGCTGTTGTTCCAATTACATTTGATCCTGTGGGGAAGGATCTCGGCTTCTTTCATGCCATGTGGGAGTTCTGAAAAAGAGTGGATGACCTCAGTGTTCTTGTACTATGAGGGCATTCCATTTCCCAGTAGTCTCCTTGGCAGTTGGGATATAGCCCTTGGTGCCCGTGCTGATAGTCCTAGGTGAGGATTCGGGAGTCTCCACGGTTGGGATACAAGCCTACTCCTGTACTCCTGCTCCACTTTGGGGTCCCTACCTGAACTGCCCACATGACCTCCTGTTAAGCAGCTGTCAGGATTGCTCCTGATTCCCACTGTATGTTTTTACAGTTTTGCTAATGTCTAATGCAGTTCGATTCTGCTATCTGTAAATTACCTGTTATATTCTTATTAGGTCATACTTAACATCTTCCTTGCATTTTCTATCATATTAGTCACTCAATACCATACCAATTAAATCGATAATGTTGTAAATTGTTGTTGATGTTGTGATGTGGTTTTTCATTGGAGGGGATGATATTCTGCCAGCTCTATTTTCAGACCAGGGATGGTCTCCCAATGAAACTGTTGAACTTACCTGGACAATAAGATGCTGGACTCTATGCATGGCACATGCTCGCAATGATGGAATCATGACTGGATATGAACTGTAATACTGCAACAATGTGGAGGAATTCAACATGGGGAGAGGGCATGGGGAGGGGTTGGGGGAATCCCAGAGCCTATGAAACTGTGTCACAAAATGAAATTTTAAAAAATCATAAATTGCCTTGGTAGATTACCTTGCTTTCATAACTCCAGAAAAATCCCACTTGAGCTGTAATTTTGAGTAAACCTCTATTATCCAGAATGGTGATAGCTGAGCAATATTTATTCTGAATATAGATGTGTTATAGGACTTGATAAATTGGAATCTATGTGGGTTCTCAATCCCCAAAGAATTAGAATACCTCATCCTCAAATCTATTGTTAACTATAGTTGACCATCTGTAACACACAGCATTAGTAAGATGGAAATTTAGACAAGAGCCTGAATCACTTTGGAATTCTATTACCACTTCAGCCAAGAACAACAACAACAACAAAAAAAACTATATAAAAAGTGAGGGTAGCTTACCAATGCCAATCCAGAAGCATCTGCACTGTGAACAGTGGAGAGAGGTTCTGATACACACACCAGGTGCTATGATGCATTTCTGTGTGACTCAGACCAGGCTCTCCATCTGCAGCCCGACTCTGTCATGTGTGAATGGAGCTGCAATCAGGTGCCTTTAATTTCCCGGTATGAAAGCCAAGAGCTCGTAATGTTGTACCTGTGTATCAGTTGGTGAGTCCTCTTGTCATTCCTTCCCTCCAGACTCCAATTCCACATTGCCAACAATTTCATGTTATTCCCTTGTAACTCCACAGTGCTTTTAAGCTTAGTTGTTTACACATAGTAGGTACTCAATCAAAAAGTCGTAGTTCAAATTTTAAATGAATTTTGGTTTTTTTATATGTGTATTTCCCTGTAGGGGAGATTTCTTGACACTTTCATAAAGACATCTTTATATGACAGAGTTGATATTAGTCCTAGGAAGAGTGAGCATTAATACTTTTCAAAGGGCTGTTGGTTTTATCTGTGGAGCTGATTTCTAATTGTTCTGCTGTCTTAGAATCCACAAGCAAATTCATTCTATGTTATGGACAATAAGAGAGAAGGATAAAGATTTGCGATTAGCAAAATTAATATACCAGATAAAGAGAAAAATAAAAACCAGATCTATAATCAGGTACTTAAAATATTCTGTTACCTGTTCAACCACAAAGTGCAACTCCCTCCATTACTAATAGACTCCATCCATTAGCTCAACAATTATATTAATGGAAGCACTATTTACATCACATGAATGTCTAACGACTTTTTTTAAATTTACATATATCTAAGGAGTAAATACATGGTATATGACTGCATCTGCGTGTATTCAATAAATAATATTTAAATATTTATTTTGTTTTTCAAATGTTGCAAAAAACTTTTTTTAATAATAGAAGCAACTTAGCAGACATTCTAAAGGTTTATTTTTAAACAAAGCACACACATAGTAAAAAACGGAATACTTTATAAGGAAAATAGGCTGCTCTTCCCTAAAATTGCCTCTAATGTTAGCTGAATATTAATAAAATCCATAAACCATTAGTACATTATAGCTGCTTTGTTCTGAATTACATAGACCTTTTATGTTTATTCCTCAGTGAAAATGCATAAAAAAATGAAATCCACTCTAATTGTACTCTCTGAAGATAGCTGGTGAAATCATTCCGAGCAGCTATAAATCAGTTGTAGTATTAAAATGACCTGCCAGGTGCATCTTCTGGGTATCAGACTAATTAAGGGAATGTATTAATTGCAACTATTCATCAACACCACCAACGTTGTTAGGTAACGCTTACAATGAATCTTTTTACCATATTATCTAACGATAAAACTGCAGTTTTATCAAATGCGAAGGAGAAAAGAGAGAAGGGGAGAAGGAAAAAGCTGGGAAAAAAAGCTTGTGCTTCTGCATTTCAGGAAGATCTTACACAGAGTCGCAAGATGTCCAGAACAAATTGTTTTTTTTATGTACACAGAATTTTTGCTCACCTTTATTTCTATTTCTATTGTGTTTGATTCTGTCAAACTATTGTCCTATATATAAATGCACTTATTTTACTCACTTTATTAAGTGACTGCTGACAATAACATATTGTTGATGTGTATGTGTATACATAAAATATCTTTAAGTAGTTCACAAAAATGAGTACTATGACTGGGTTTACAATTTTTGAACAAAAATAAATTTATCTTCTATTTTTCATGACCATTTTAACTAATACTCATATGTTGTGAAATATATATGTATGTGTGTGTATGTCTACAAAAATATTTCTCTATATACACACACACAAACACACGTTTACTTACAAAAGAAAACATTGTATGGAATGTGTGTGTGTATGGAAGGTATATGTGTATCCCATTCCCTAAACGAAAGACAATTAGTATCAAAAAATGTAGGCTTTGATCTTAAGTAGTAAGCTGAATAGGCTTTGAAATTATTTCAAATTACAGGCATGTTATTTATTACATTTGCCCTGCTTCAAAGGAAAAAAACAAATGTAAAATCTAAAAAACTGTTACCAAAAAATAAGTGTTATTTTTCTTTTTTTTTTCCCTTTTGCTTTTAATAAAGCAAATTCTTACAGCGTGACTCGCCAGTTGTAGGACAGACCTTAACTTGTCCTCATGGTACTACTATTTTGAGTTTGGCTCTCTTTTCTCCTGTATATGACACAAGTGAGAACATGACGAATGCCAAGCAGACTAGACTACTCTCTCTGCTTCTCTATAAATCTTTGGGGAACTTGGAACTGACACTGACTATCACCAAATAACCAGCTGTACAAAATGGTTCCAAGCTTCTGAAAATGTAGTTACCTGCAACTGCGGTATTTTACTTCTGCTCCTTGTTGGGGTATCATTGCAAGAAGACGATTTCATATTTAAAGTATTCCTGCTGCACGAGATTAAAAGCAAAATAGATTTTTTGACCTATCTAGAGTAAATATGGAGACAGATTTAATTTAAATTAATTTGATTACTGGGAGTACTTGGTAGTTCCACACAACAATGGATTCAACACCACGCATATCAACAACTTCTAAGCGAGTTGTGTAGTCTGTCTTGACTGATCAGTTTCAGGTAAGGCTCAAGGTAAGGAAAACCATATCCCTCATTCCTGGCTGGGGCTTTGTGGTATAATAAGCAATTTGCTTAACAGTTTCTCTAGGTCTAAGAAAGTTCTAATGTATGTTGAGGAAAAAAAAACCCTGAGGATAAGAAATTGACAAGCAGCTCTAGGAACTTGTATTTAGAAGTGTAAACTCCAACATATCCATGTGAGAAGACAAAGCCACAAACCCTATGTCAGGGACTATAGTGGTAAACCCATTTTTCTTTTTAAAGATTTATTTGTTTTTATTACAAAGTCAGATATACAGAGAGGAGGAGAGACAGAGAGGAAGATCTTCTGTCTGATGATTCACTCCCCAAGTGAGCAATGGCTGGTGCTGATCTGATGCCGGGAACCAGGAACCTCCTCCAGGTCTCCCACGCGGGTACAGGATCCCAAAGTCTTGGGCTGTCCTCGACTTCTTTCCCAGGCCACAAGCAGGGAGATGGATGGGAAGTGGAGCTGCCGGGATTAGAACTGGCGTCCATATGGGGTCCCAGGTGCGTTCAAGACGAGGATTTTAGCCACTAGGCCACGCCACCGGGCCCAGTAAACCCAATCTTACTCACCATTTTTTCACAAGTTTAGGAGGAGAAAGAACAAAAATGAAACTGAAGATAAGGGGGCAAAGTTTCCCATACAGAAGAAACTGCTAGAACCTCAGGTGAGCATGCCTGACAACCACAGGAAAAACACGGTTCAAGTACTCAGACTTGAGCAAGCAGTGTTGGGAAACTGAGTCATCACCTTTCACTTGTACAGAGCATCATCCAGAGTGTGTGAGAAAGTAGAGAGAACATGGATTTCTGTCTGCCAGCAGAAATGATTAAGCTGTTGTTGTTCCTGGTGCTTTACGTGAATAGGTGGTAACGGAATTCCCTACCTGTGCATACCTGTCATTTAAGTGCTAGAATCATTTATTGAGCAACATGACATCAGCTCATGCCAACTACTTTCCACACATTTTTCAATGTATGGATTCATCCTCATCCTTATCCTGGGATGAGGGATCTGATATTCAGTGAAGATATAACTCATACATAATTCTACAATTAATGGGTAAACAAGGACTTGAATCCATGTCTGCGTAATGATAAATCCACGCTCCTAATAAGCAAACCATGCCACTCTTGAATGTCTCATGGAACTTGGAACCAACTAAATATTCAAGGAACAAGTATGAACATCCAAGTAATTTTTTTCACTGCTCTGATTTTTGTTAATTATGCTTGTTGATAATGTCTGCTTAATCTATTTCTTCTTAATTCTCTGAATATACCCGGGAATACGCTTTAGATAACAACAATTTTAAGCTGTTGCTTGATCATGAGGGCAAGACTGACAGAAACGATATCTTAATAAACTAAAGTTAAATGTACTTGCACTTGCCATATTTTTTCATTAACAAAGTAAAGATTTACGTGTGTGTCACTTTCAGGCTGCTCTACTTCAAATCCAGCTTGGAAAAACAGAAGAATATGGCCTAAAAATTTTGGACCCCTGTCACCAGTGCAGTGGACTCTCGGATGGAGTTCCTGGATCCTGGCTTATGCCTGTCTCAGTCCTGTCCATTGCAGCCATCTGCAGTGAAATTGCAGATGGGCCCTGTCTCATTTCCTCTTTCTCTCGATGTACGTGTGTGTTTGTGTGTGTGTGTCCCACTGGCACCTTAACTCTGGCTTTCACATAACTAAGTAGGCTTTTTTTCTTTAGATCTTTATTTACCCACTTAGATTTTTTTTTATTTTACTTTATTTCAAAAAAAAAATACTTATTTCTGGGCAATAAGCAATAGAAAAGATACATTGACTCTTGCCCTACGTTGGAATCAGAAAACCAGTAAATTCACTTAGTACTGCCAAGTAAAGGTGAAAATTTTCCTGTACTGAAAAATTCAGAAAACAAATAGAAGAGAAGTTCACGTTAGGCCACAACTACAACATCTGTGCTATCAGTAATCTATGACCACAACTGTTGATGCTATTGATACTGGCAACAGACTAAAGATAAGACATATTCCTGAAGAAACAAGGAAAATAATTGCACCTTATTTTTACGTATGCTTGCTTACACAACAATATGACAATTTTTTGAAGATTTCATTCACATATGGTATATATTCATTCATACATTGATTTGCAATATATACGTATGTGTATATATTACATATATATACTTAGTAATATATTGATATAAAAAAGCATGTTATCTCAAAATTTCTCTGCAACAAAGTAAGCATGTTTGGATATGGGGATAGTTTTTGTTTGTTTCTGTTTTAAAGATTTATTTTATTTTTATTGCAAAGTCAGATATACAGAGAGAAGGAGAGACAGAGAGAAAGATCTTGCATCCAAGGATTCACTCCCCAAGTGACCTCATCAAGTGACCGCAACGGCTAGAGCTGAGCTGAGCTAAAGCCAGGAGCCAGGAGCTTCTTCAAGGTTTCCCAAAGGATCTCCCACACGGGTCTCCCACACAGGTCTCCCACACGGGTGCAGGGTCCCAAGGCTTTGGGCCATCCACGACTACTTTCCCAGGCCACAAGCAGGGAGCTGGATGGGGAGCAGGGCTGCCGGCATTAGAACTAGTGCCCATATGAGATCCCAGCACATTCTAGGCGAAGATTTTAGCCACAAGACCACCGTGCCATGCCCGAGGATAGTCTTAAAAAATGGAAACTGGTGTGGCCTTTTGGTGTAGCAGTTAAGAAACCAATTGAGAAGTGAATGTGAGAGTATCTGGACTCAAGTCCCAGTTCTTTGACTGAGTCCTGCTTCCTACTAATGTGTCCTTTGGAAGACAGCAGGTCCTAGCTCAATTAGATGGGTCCCTGTCACCAACATCACAGACTTGATTTTAATTACAATCTCCACAAGTCGTCCTGGTACAGACCTAGCTTCTGCAGACATTTGAAGAGTAATCCAGACCTCTCTCTCTGTCTTTGTCTTCTCTCTCTCCCTCTCTCTCTACCCTACTTCTCATCTTTTCTTTCTGTCTTTCAAAGAAGTATTTTTTTAAAAAGCTTTATTTGTTTTGGCATAAGATAATTGAAAACTATGCAGTTTGTTCTACATATGCATTTTCCATAGTTTTTAAGACCCCTTTTACACACAGGAATGTTTCTTTTTATTTCCCTACTATTGATGGATGCAAAAACCAATAAAGAAACAAAAACTTCCAGCATTTCTCAGACATATTCATTTCATTTTTGTGTCTGTTTGGATACTGTAGAAAAGAAAAGAAAGTTGATTCAGGAATGCTTATAATTCTCTTTCAGTTCTGTTGCTTGACATCCACTTGAAATTCTCTGTGCTAGAAATAATTAACTCTTACTCAAGCTGACATTTTGTTTGACTTTTCATCTTTTTGTTATATATCAAAGACACAATTATCTGTGACAATATTTAAGCTTATAAATGCACCATATTTACCATGTCTTTTCTTTTACCTTTGACGCAGAGTCTATCATCCATTAATTCTTCCAGATTCATTGACCATCAGGCCATCTTTTTTCCTTCATAGTGTATGCCAGCATTTTTCAGGTATTTTTGCCTTCTCACACTCCATTCCATTCTATATGTAAAGGATTTTCTTTGTCAAGCATTTTGATCCTGTGACTTCATGTCTCTAGGGCAGCTCTTGGACCCTACATCTCTGAAATTCAAATTACATTTACAAAGAAAAGCACCGTTTTAAGCAGTGTCCCTTGGAAAAGATCTCCTCGATACTTTTGAGAAATATAGTTTCCTCTTGGTCATTGCCATAACTGTACCTTGTACCCATCTCTAGTTGTTAATATATTTTACTATACATGACATTAGCTCAGTATTTGATGGTGCATTAAACTGTGAACACCTTGAGTGCAGGACTCATTCTTTATGAATTTAGTACATCCAGCACTGCTATTTTGGTGGTATAGTGTAGCTTTCATCAACTGTTGGTGGAATAAATAAATAGCCTATTAATTGTCATCATCACTGCTGCATAACTATACATATATCATTCCTGAATTCCATCCAATGAATCTTCCTTAAAAGATTCCAAAGTGAAAATTAAATGATCTTGCCTATGCATTACAGTATGCATCTAAAGTTCCATGATCTCTCTTCTTTTTTTGTGAAGTCTGGCCCTTTCAAAGTGTTTGTCAATGTTAATCATATCCTTTTAGAAGGACTTGTATTCCAACCAATTCCAACAATTACTTTGGAATGGTGTTTGAGGAAGATGATGATACTTAGAGTGTACTATGCTAATTTATTTATATTGCCATGTTTTCACGATATTTAATAACGTATGAGGTAAATATAACTCTATGTCCATTTTACAGGTGGAATAATTAAGAAAAAAAGCAAGTGACTTGATATCTACAAATGTTTTTAACACTTACTCTCCTTTTAAAAATAAGCAAACATTTTAATGTCTCTTGGATCTCCTTTCAGATTCTAAGTTGGCCATTCATGACCTATAGGACTGGTTAAGGAAACCTACCATCAGCTGGTAAATTTGCAAGAGGACAATAAGAACTCCAGAAATTCTGTTCCCTTTTTTATTATCTTCTACATAATGTATCATATAGGCATCCATTGAAAAATTACTTTGATGACGGTGATGTTTTAGTAGCTTATGCCTTCTACTCTTCCCGTGCATAACACAAAGAAAGAGGTCAGATTTTGGCTGGCTTCGCACTAAAAAATAATCACAACTTATATTTATCACTAGCATGCAAAGGCACTTTGAAATTTAAGACTTTTTTGAAGTAACTATTACAATTCTCAGTTAATCAGGCAGCAACTACCAAACTAAAACTACATACCACCTCAAAAATAAGTTAAGAAAACTATATCTGTACTACATTGAAACATGAGTTTTCTCTTGGAAAATTGAGGGAAAAATTGTTTAGAGATCATAACGTTATATCCATCTCAAAAAGAGAATGTTTGCCAGGAAACAACATTTAAATCAAATTTCTAGTGGAATCTTTAACTATTCACCTAGAAAACTGTTTTTCACCCTCAATATCTCAAGGGAAATTTGACAACCTCAATTTCTTCATGTAGCTGTTCAAAATACTCATTCATCATACTCCTATCTTTATACTTAGTCAAAACCCTCTATAGCCTTAAAACAGGAACCAGATTTCTCGTGTCAAAACCAAATCTTAGTACGTAATAAGTATAACCAAATGCTACAGCTCATCTTTTGATTGCACTGAAATTTTTCTCTCAGTGTGCCATTTCTAACCAGTTTGGTGACATTCCTTGTTTTTTGCTTCTGACAGTCAGAAGGGATTACTTGAAATTATTGATCAGCTGTGGCCCTGCAGCGAGAGTCTGAATACTATTCAATAACTTTGCTTGCCAGGAAAGAGCAGAACGTTGCAAGTGTCCTGAAATTCCCATCATGCTGTTTTCCTTTAGGATCATCGATGCCTCAAAAGGAAGCCTGTAAAGCAGAGAGTTGACTGATGTGGATGGCAAGAGAAGGAAACACAGGTGGGATTTAAGGGTAACATCAAGAAAACATTTGTTAAAAAACATAAAACTCTCTCGGGAGCATGTATGCACCCTCCCCAACACTGCTGTTTCTACAGCACCCGGTCTCTGCAGTCCTTTATTCTCCAGCCTTCTCAAAGGACTACTGAGCCATAAGCAATAACACAACAGGGAGTACTTATGTCAGCCCCCACACACATTTCTGTGAACTGAAATATGAGGTGTGGCTAAGTAGACCTCACTATTGCCAGGGTCTACATATTTTATCTGCACTCTCACTCCCTAGAATTGCTCTCTTATTACTGCCCTGATTGTAGCTAAAAACAATAAATGAAAATATGCTGAAAGATGACAGTCTAAAGTCATAATGGAAATTACAGACACATAAAATAGCACCGAGGTGCCTGGATGGCTATTTGCCTAGGAGTACAGAATGTCCTGTCCATGGGAGTCAGGGCAGCCCACACAGCCATCCCCTTCCTCTCGGTGACTACAAAATATACAGTGGAAACTTGGAAACCTTGAGACCTGATTTTTCTGGTAGCAACTTCGCAGCATCCTTTTAACTAGTATGCAAAAAGTGCTGGGACACTGTCTACCCTAAAGTCATAACAAGCCGAGGGCACATCCAAGCTCACATTGAAGAATCCAGTTGAGTATTTCTCTCATGGAATTTGAAGCATCTCATCTTGCTGATAGAACTGGAAATGTCAAAATCTCCCGGTTTCAAATAGGAAGCAGGTCGAAATTATTTCTGAGTACCTTTATGAAAAATCAGTGAATGACTGTAATAGTTTTAGAAAGAATATGTCTACTTAGAAGCACAAGGAAAACATAGAGTTTAGAAGCCACTAACTTGCTCATTTGAGATTATGGGTATTGTAGCACTCAGGAATTCTTCTACTCCTTTGAAATTTACATTTTCCTTACTTAACTTCAACATAACAAATTCTAAGTCCAATCAAAATCAAGGTATGCCAAATACTACTTAGAATCATAGTGTTCAAGATGGTGTTAGAGTTTCTGTATAGTGCTGCCCTTGGGCATTGTTATTTATGCATCAAATACTTTAAAGATCTTAGAACTAGAAAAACTTATTCTTATGCTAGAGAACAAGACTATTCATCATATTAAAATATATTTTCATTATGAGACACTACATTTTGGATGGTGGTATATATATGTGCATATATATATGTATGTGCATATATATATCTATATATCTATATATATATATATATAGATATCTTCTTTTCATTAAAACTGTTTGGGCCAGCGTTGTGCTATAGGATCTCAGGTTGACAACTGTAATACCAGCATCCCATATAGGCACCAATTTGAATTCCAGATTCATGACTTCCTACCTCGCTCTCTGCCAATGTGCCTGAGAAAGTGGCAGAAGATGGCCCATGTACTTAGACTCTTGCACCCACTTGGAAGATACAAATGAAGATTCTGATTTCAGACTGGCCTATCCCTGGCCATTGCAGCCACAGGGGGAGTGAAACAACTGATGGATGAAAAATTCTTTTTCTTTTTCTCTTCCTTTCTCTTCCTCTCTCTCCCTCTTTCTCTCTCCCTACCACATGTGTGTGTCTTTGTGCATCTGTGTCTGTGTCTGTCTGCAATTCAGCCTTTCAAATAAATAAAAGACTGTTAAAGGGGGAAAGATTGGTCTTAACACTGTGGCTATATAAACAGCAATTCAGATTTACGTCCTCAGTTCTGGACACCCTTCACCAATGTTGGTAACTCTGTTTGAAGTGTGTGAAGAAAAATCAAATTGCCTTTAACAAATTATTTCTGGCATGTGAGGATAATTCATTCTTATACATTAATTCAACAGATTTCTTCTATGTGGTAACTTTTCCATGCAGTATTTCTAGCTACCTGGAATCAAACACTTTTTTTGCTTATAGTACCAATTGCTGAATTTAAAAAGCCTTAAGAGTTTGTTTCTATCCTAAAATTGAACAAGAATTTTTTCATTCTTTTTCATTCTTATTGTACTTTAAAAAAAAACTTGCTTTTGTTCTCTATTTCCCGCTTTTGCCTTTAACCTTCTCTCCACTTGCCTCACTCTCTTGATCCATCAGACACAGTCCAGCCATCTGAAAGCTACACCTTAAAGTAATTTTGGGCAGAAGCAAAAGGCCCTGGAATCCTTAGTAATCCACTTCAGATCCAGCTACTGAGCAGTGGTTAGGCTTCTGAACAGCCAACAGTCTTTTCAGGCTACTCTCTTGGAAACTGAAAACCTGTTAGAGCATTGTGGAATAACATGAGCCCTGAAACAAAATCATACAAATAGAAAAGAAAATGTCTTTTCAATGTTAAGTTAAGGCACTGCTGAAACAATTGAAAGGAAGATAGGCTCTAGATGATCTCTATTGATGGGTCTCAAAGTGGCCGGTGCTTAGAAGCAGACTGGTTATTTTGCCTGCATTTCTGGTGTCATTAGGCCTCTGCCCCGAGGCTGAGCAGCTTGCTCAACTGCAAAGAGCTTCCTGTCTGAGAATGAATAGCAAACCTGGAATAATGCATAGTTGAGAGTTACTCATGGGACAAGCAAAACATACAGTGAGCGTGCCTGGATTGCTTGCTACTCTGCGAACGGGAACACAGCTAGGGCTACTTCTATCCCAAACTCCTACAAAGCCTTTGCTCCACTATTTCTTAAAGCTCTCACCCCCATACTCTCCCTCGACTCACTGTCATGTATTACTTCCCTTCACCATTCTTCCATCGCTTTAGCTGCTGACTAAATTGTGAGGAGTCAACATGCTTCACATAGATCTGATGCTATGCAAAATAAGTATTTTTGCTGAGCAAATTTTAGAATTACTTCACTCTGTTATTAAGATCATATTGGAAACTATTCCTTTGGGCCAACATTTACATTTCTGCAGATATTTTTATTTTTGTGTGTCAATATTAACAGCAGTTCATTACTAAACATAATGAAATTTGTAGGAATTGTAGAAAAGTCATTCATAGTGGTTTCTTGATGTACTTTTCTTGTATCCCTCAACTTCTCTCTGTTCTTCACTACATACTCTCCCAAGACGTCCTTGTGTGATCTTAATTTTCAAGCCCCTCCCCCTTCTGTTTGCTCCTCTTACAATTCTTAACAACAATGGATTCCTCATCTGGTCGTTTCTGGCCATGCTGCTCTAACCTAGCAAAACATGTCATATATTTCCTTTCCTGTGCCCACCCTAGCTCATCCTCTGGTCCCAGGACAACCAGGCTGTGCAAGATTGGGACAAGGATCAGGAGCAGGAAATTTAACAATGGCAGAACTGTGACAAGTTAATTCAACTCCTGCTGTTAAATTAACCAGCGTTCCAGCCGAGTTAACGCGTCACCCAGTTTCAAAAGGTTAAGCTCCAAGCTTAATCTTATTCATCATTATGAACTCTTCAAATTGGCTGAAATATTTAAAATTCAGTGAAATGAAAGGACTGCAGGAAACATTTAAGAGCCAACAGCCCAGCCTTTAAAAAAATGGAGAAATAATCTACAAAGATTAGGAAAAGAAGGCTTCAGAAGGGGTGAATGGAGACTTGAGGACCAGGTTAGAGTGAATAATAAGAGGACACTGAGGACAAGGACATCTTATCTTCCAACTATCATGAAGAGATTCAGACGTTAGGAAGAAATTTAATGTAGCACCCTGAAAACGCTTGTCCTGTCTCATCATGAGCAACAGACCAAAACTGAATGCTAATGAAAAGGGCATGTACAATAACACCCTCCAAGCTCTCTGCTATTCTTAAGACTTTGGACATAGATGGGAGGTGGGTCATTATGTGCCCCCACTTATCACTGACTGGGAGGGAGAGCACAGCTCCCTGCATGCTCTCTACTCAGGCGTCTGTGACAGCTCGGAGTTCAGGTGAAATTTGAGAGAAGGAGCTATGTCGGAGAAAAGGACACTACAAGTGCTGAGAGGAGCACTTCTTAGCATAATGTGTAGTATACAGTTGGACTAAATATTGATTCCATTATTATTGCTGTTATTACCACTGCTTTATCATACATCTGTGATCACAAGCCTCTGTATATGGTTTTAAAAGTTTTATATTGAGAAACAGAAAGAAATGCACAGACAGAGCTTCTATCTACTGATTTACTCCACAAATGCCAACAGTAGTAGGTAGGCCAGGCCAAAGCCAGAAGCCTGGAATTCAATCTGGGTCTCCAATGTAGGTGACTTGGATTCCAGGATGTCCACTATCAGGATCTTGAACCTGAGCTTGAACTTGAATCTGATAGGGAAAGGGCATCTACACTGACATTTCATGACTTAACTAAATGCCTGCACACTTTGGAACTGTGTAACAACTGAGAGGGAGAACTGATGTTCCACAAGTATCTATTTCCCTGCCCCAGGCTTCAAGATGAAGTTTATGGAGCTGTTGAAAATGTGCACTTGTCTGAGCTCCAGCTAACCATCTTCTATCCAGGTAGCCACACTTTGCCCAAGAGAGTCTTCATGTCTAAATTTTCTCTTTGTTCCTGCTGGTCAGTTAGTCCTCACAATTTCTCCATATTCTACCACTCCTTACAAGCCCCTTGTTTTTGAATCATCTGCAATTGCACCTTGATTTCTTCGTTTTAATTTTGTGTGTATTTGTTTAATCAAGGAGAAACAAATCCTCACCTGCTGCCTCACTGTCCAACGTCTCTGAATAGTCCAACCTGAACCAGGCTGAACCAGAAGTCTTAAACTCAAAACGTGTCTCTTAGATGGGAGGAGGGGAGCCAAGTCTTTACATATGTACTTTCTCCTTCTCTGGAATTTCTTCATTCTTATTTTTCCGGTAAGGTCTCATTCAATCATACAAATTTTGTGTTTTTTTTAATATTTGTGTTTCTTGTTGGATTTTCCCCAAATTCTAAGGATTTGTTTCTTTGTATGACTTTGGAGACAAAGTATCAAAATTCTTCAGAATGTGGTGCCTCCTCACAAAGTATATCATAGAGAGAAGTACTATTTAGATGAGACACCACATACAGTAATTAACTGAATTAATTAATGCAAAGTATGTCACCTACAAGTGTTAAGATCATTTGATAACAGTCTATACATCTTTTCTTAAGCAGTATTGAAAAAAATCACTGTAATGATGAAAAATTGAAGTGTGTAGTATCTGAATTAAAACTTGTCAGGTCTAAAGTGTAATTGACAAGAAGTCAAAGATGTTATTAATAACCACTATGAAACTATCATATTACATTATAGTCAGGAGTCATTAATTTATTGTCTATGTGGTACTATTACCTGGACAATTGTACAGAGGATACTCTTTAATCCTCTGCAGGAAAACTGTTCCCATGATTTGGGCCAAGTCTGCCCTTCAAGCCTCTCCTTTCCCTAACCCTACCCTACTCCCACTAAGTAAATCATGAGCCCCGCACAAGCATGTTTTTACACTTGGCCTGATTAAATCCTGGGCTCTAACAGTTCCATAGAGCTGGCATAGTTTGAATCTCCCCAAAAACGTGTGTCTCAAGGCTTCTTTTTTTCCCCTATTTCACTTCAGTCAGTTGCTCTCACTTGCTGCTTGTGAAGATTCCAATTCATCTCTCCAAATTTTACACCAGGTTTTCTGTAAGCATGCACCAAACCTAAAGCAGGGTAAGAGTCACTAGAAGACTACAGACAACATTTCTAGAGAATCAAACTTGTAAGCATACTCCTGGCCTATTCATATACACTTAAATTCAAATTATCCAAACCTAGAGAGAAATTCATGGTCAGGAGTCTGAATCTTCGAGCAACAAGGTGGTTCGGAGATTTCTGCACTTTCAAACAAGGAAGGGCTGTTTCAATTCTGCGGAAGTATAAATTAGACTTTAAATGTGGTAAAACATAATGTCAAAAGTCACATTGGTCATATCAGTAATGGAGAACGAAGCAATCCCTTGGCTCCTATGTTGCTTTGCAGTGACAATATCCCTCAGTCACAATGGCCATGGTAGTTTAAAATTAATTTTTAGAGATGATTTTTAAATAAGCCATATAATACTAAAAGTAGATCAGAAGTGTGATCTATTTTTTAAAGATTTATTTATTTTTTTTTAATTATTTATTATTTAACTTCATTAATTACATTGTATTATGTGACACAGTTACATAGATACTTGGGTTCTCCCCACCCCTCCCCAAACCCTCCCACCATGGTGGATTCCTCCACCTTGTTGCATAACCACAGCTCAAGTTCAGTTGAGATTCCCCCATTGCAAGCGTATACCAAACATAGAGTCCAGCATCTTATTTATTTTTATTGTAAAGTCAGACACACAGAGAGAAAGATCTTTTGTCTGATGATTTATTCCCCAAGCAGCCACAAGGGACGAAGTTGAGCTGAGCTGAAGCCAGGAGTCAAGAGCCAGGAGTCAAGAGCCAGGAGCCTCTTCTGGGTCTCCCACATGGGTGCAGGGTTCCAAGGCTTTAGGTTGTCCTTGACTGCTTTCCCAGGCCACAAGCAGAGAGCTGGATGGAAAGCAGTGCTGCCGGGACTAGAAACGGCACCCATATAGGATCCCGGCGGTGTATTCAAGGCAAGGACTTTAGCCACTAGGCTACCGCAGTGGGCCCTGAAGTGTGATTTACATCATGGGAAAATTAGAGCAAATAAATGTCTTCTTATGTGACCTTACCAAAGATACATATTATTGTATGTGTGATAAATATAGTAACACTTCACTATTTGAAATAGGAAGCACTTTAACACACAGTTTTAGCATGGGAAAGTCCAAGAAATTAGCACCTTCTCAACGTTTTAACAAAGTCTCCAAAGAAAGTTATCAACAAGGCTACAAGGTGGGTAGAGGACTAATTGATCAAATTAATGCATGATGAAACCAAATGTAGCTAGAAAAACAGTAATTTGTTTCCCTTAATAATTTAATATGAGCAACAAGCACAAAACTTTGTGGAATTGGCAATTATTCAATCATAGCATGTAATTTAATGGAGAAAGCATTATTATCAACATCTGTTTTATTGTCTCAGAACTAAATGTTAAATGGCATTATGCTGAATGAATCAAATGTATTTCAAATTCACAGTTAAATTATGTTGACTCAATGAGTACTATTGCTTTGGATGTTTTTTTTTAATGTCAAAAGTTACTAACTCAAGTTTTTAAGTATTCTTTTTTTAAAACTTTTAAATGACTGAATACCTTACATAATAAAATTGTAGTTACATACAAATCATTACAGACATAACCAATTTTAAAAACAAGGCTATCAAGAAAAATAAAAGCCTATTTATTCTATAAAATGCAACTTCAACAAAAAGAAAGCATCATATTCTGTCTTGCAATGTTTATATTCACTTTTCTTTATATACAGTTTCTTAGGTTTAGGGATTTCCCCTTCCACATTCTCCCTCCACCCCACTATTACAGTATTAGTGTAGTCCTTCAGAAATAGTCACAAGTCCATCATTCTACTCTTTAAGTGTATCCTGACATTGTAGGTATGGACAATGGTACAAAGTTCAGCATTCTACTGTCAAAATACATTTAACATTTGATTGGGACTCCATCTTTTACTCAGTAGGAGAAACGCATACTGCAGTGTATCTCCACTTCATAGTATATTTGCCTCCATTGTACAGTTCCTCTAGATAAATATATGTGCATACATGTTTACCTATATATCTAACGATCTTGAGTTTCACATGAAGGCTGCCTTATAACAGAGAGAACATGATATTTGCCTCTGGGTGTTGATTTATTTCACCAAACATAATGGTCTCCAGTTAGGACCATTTTGTTACATTCATTCTTTTTTTTAAAAGATTTGTTTATTTTTATTACAAAGTCAGATATATAGAGAGGAGGAGAGACAGAGAGCAAGATCTTCCGTCCGATGATTCACTCCCCAAGTGACCGCAACGGCCGGTGCTGTCCCAATCCGGAGCCAGGAGCCAGGAACTTCCTCCAGGTCGGCCACGCGGGTGCAGGGTCCCAGGTCTTTGGGCCATCCTCGACTGCTTTTCCAGGCCACAAGCAGGGAGCTGGATGGGAAGTGGAGCTGCCAGGATTAGAACCGGTGCCCATATGGGATCCTGGTGCGTTGAAGGTGAGGACTTTAGCCACTAGGCCCCACCACCGAGCCCGTTACATTCCTTGTTAAATATTGATTTCTTCAATTTGAGTTACCATTGAATGTTTTTCAAATTAACTTAATCTTTACTATCTATTCTCATGAAACCAGGCATTATGATCTTTATATTTTCTCTTTGAGAAAAAGAAAAACATATTTTCCATACTTTTAAAGAGGAAAAGGGTGCTTAGTTCTTTCATTTTTAACAAGATTTATGTTTGAAATGTAAAGAGGTAAAAGAAAGAGACAGAAAAAGATCTCTTTATCTGCTGGTTCAGTTCCAAGGAAAACAGCCGACTGGTCTTCACCAGATTGAAGCCAGAATATCAGTACTCCCTCTGGGGCTTCCATTTGGGTAACATGCCCTGTTGAACCCCATGATTTGATTTAGTAGCAATCTGGAATCAGGAGCAATGTGAGGACTACATCCAGTGCTCACATATTGAACAGAGGTTTTCCACATAACATCTTCATCTTTCCCTGTGGGCGAGATTGACCCTGAATCTCTACTTCTCTGGCCTATGTGGGAGGTCATAGGCATTTGGCACACCATGTCCCCAGAGGAACCCTGTGACAATGATCTTGGTTCACCAAGGCCTCAACCTGGGCAGATCACCAGCTATGCAGGTGGGAGTGATGGGCTGCAGCTTAGTCTCTCTTCTTTGTCTTTGGGCAAGCTGTGCTGGAACTTCCTTCATAAGCAACTCTGAAAAGTCAATGCAGTCCCACGGTGCCTGCCAGTCACACATGATGTGTGTGAACTTCAATTGAACCACAGCCACACGTGGTGTACTTGACCTGCAGCATACCTGCCAACCATGCGAGGATCCAGAGAGATAGACATGTCTTCTAGCCGATTGAGGTGTCATTGCTGCGTGGGAGGACTGTCAGGAGATGCCCTTCTGCCTTCCCCTTTCTTAGTCTGTATAAGTTGGTGCTTGCTTTATAATAAATATACATGCTCAATCAGACTATCTCTGGAGGTGTGCTGAGGACCACCACTGCTGTCTCATGCCCTTGGTTGTCAGGGCACACTACTGGTCAGGAAACCCCAAGACCCTGAATACTCTAGTAGAAATTCTTGACTTCTTGCTAAAAGAATTCTATTATTGACATAATGTACAAAGCTAACCTGTCTTGCGTACAGATTGATGGCACTAAAGCAAGCACTACTGATATTTTTTAATAAGCTACAAAAGGTAAGGTAAGCACCCACTAAAATTAAATAACATTTTCTCAGTAAAATCCACAGGATGTCAAATTAATAAAACATTAAATTAAAAATGACATGTGTGTATCGAAATCTGAAAGGGCAGGGTCTATGTTATGGTCTTTATATACCATCTGGATGCAGTTTTCTATTTTCTCTTATATGTATTTTGGGGTTTTGGCCATGATAGCATTTCCTGAGATTTTTGACTACTACTTTGTGAGAGGCCTCTTTCCATACGTATTGACTCAGCCCTCTGAGAGACATACTATCTGGTCCAGAAAAATACAGTTGAATGGTTTTGTTTGGTTTTGGTTTTGGTTTTTTAAGATTTATTTATTTTTATTGGAAAGGCAAATACACAGAGAGAAGGAGAGACAGAGAGGAAGATCTTCCGTCCAATGATTCACTCCCCAAGTGACCACAATGGCTGGAGACGAGCTGATCCAAAGCCAGGAGCCAGAAGCTCTTCTGGGTCTCCCACATGGGTGCAGGGTCCCAAGGCTTTGGGCCATCCTCAACTGCTTTCCCAGGCCACAAGCAGGGAGCTGGATGGGAAGCAAGGCCGTCAGGATTAGAACCGGCGACCATATGGGATCCTGGGCGTGCAGGGCGAGGACTTTAACCACTACGCTATTGCGCAGGGCCCAGTTGAAAGTTTTGAACTTAACTCTTTCATGGTCTTAATGCATAGTGTTTCAATACAATTTGTGACTCTTGTTTTCATGTGATAAAGCTTTGTACAGATCCCAACAAAGCCTGGACCTGTGCTCTGAGGATGTAAAGGATCATGGACTTCCTGAAAGGCACATTGAGTTAACTGACAGTCAAAGGTACTGTGACATATAATCTTGCCTTAGTCCTTATGTTCCCAAGCAACTGACTTCTACTGTCCAACAACTGAGCTACTAACTGATATCTCTCTTACCTATAAATAAGAAATTTCTCTCTTCAAAAATCAATTTTATTTGGGGAATTTCAGGACTTTATTCAGAGTTATTCTTTCCATTATCGTGATTAACAAGGATAATGTTCCTCACGTACTCTTTCTGTTGTATCAAAAACATCAAGAGGGCTAGGTCATGGCTTAACACATGAAATCACTGCTTGCAGTACAGACATCTATGTTGGAGTGCTGGGTCAAGTCTGGCTCCTCTGGCTGCTATCCACAGTCCAGCAAATGAACTTGGGACTATGCAACCATGTAGAAAACCCTTCAAGGTTGCTAGCTTCCACTTTCACAAGCCCCAGGCATTGTGGCCATCTGGGAATTAAACCAGCAGATAGTCTCTCTCTAACTCGCGCTCTCATTCTCCCACTCACACTTTCTCTTCTCTCTCTTTCCTGGCTCCATCTTTCTTTCACACACACACACACACACACACACACACACGTTCTATCTCTCTACTTTTCAAATAAATAATTAGGACCTGCTGGAATGCGTGAAGCCCGACACCATGAAGGAGTCAGAGGGAGGAACCTGAACAGTTCCTCTGACAGGACACTGACTCTACAAATAAACGCAAGAAGCATGGAGGTAAATAACCCAGAAGAGGCTTTGGAATGTGACCCACTGGAATACACTTGGCTCGGGTTGGGGCAGACCAGGCTGAGTCGGTTCACGTCATCCACTGGCAAGCCCAAGTGCTGAAACTGTGTGGGGGCCTGGCCGGGTTTCGTTGCGATAAAAAAAAAAAACAAACAGTACAAAACACAAAATGCCAAGGTGAAATGGCCTGTGCTAGCAGGGAATGCAACACCCGATCAGCACTCCTCCCACTGGTTTAGGTGAGGGACGAGAGTGTGATGGGCAGAGCCGGGGAGAGATGCGATACTCATTGGTTCCAATAGAGGTCGGGGCTCAGAAGAGAACCAACCCAGGGGTTAAAACCATCAGCTGATTGGAGTGATGGACGGTGGCGGGCACTGTGCTTACTAGTAGTACATGTAGGAGCCTGGACTGGGAATGCCTCAAAGTTTTTTTTAGGGGGATTCCCCTGAACAAAATGGAGGAATCAAAGCATTAATCAAAAAAAGATGGAAAATGGAGTAGATGAATCAACCACCTCAGCTTTATGCTTGCAGCGGAAAACTGGACAAGGGGAAACCCTAAGACGGACTATGTCAATCAGTGGACTCTGCACCAGCCTCATCATACCTGGACTGTGGCTGATGATATGTTGGAGCTTCTAATTGATCGAGGTGACGCTCTGCTGGCTCTGCCTACAAACCTGAGAGGGCCTCCCTAAGAGGCCGTTGAACTTGAACTGGACAAGTGGGATGCTGGACTCTGTATGGTGTAAACTTTTAATTAGGGAATCTCAACGGAACTTGAGCTGTGGTTATGCATCAAGGTGAAGGAATTCATGATGGGGGAAGGGTTTGGGGTGAAGGGGGGGGAATCCCAGTACCTATGAAATTGTGTCATGTAATGCAATGTAATTAATGAATAAATGAATATTAAAGAAAAAAAAATTTTACCTAACAAAAAAAAAAATTTAAAAACCAGAGAGCCATGAACTGCAACTAGATCTGGAGATCGGAAAGAATTTCTGAATCTGAAAACTGAACATAATATTCTGGGCCTGGAAAAGCAGGATGAAAACTGAAGATTTTCTAAGATAAACTATTTTGAATTAGGGCATTTTAGAACGCTCTGTGATATGTTAAAGATTGTCATTACACTCAAATAAAAGGATAGCTTCATTTAATGGGTGATCAGTTTGAACACTATCTGAAGATTTATAATTTAATATCGCTAAAAAACCATTTTAATGAATATCAAACTACTTTACTAAGATGAAGCACAAGACATAAAGTGGCTGATGGTACTTAGTTTGAAAAAGGTTCAACTAAAAAGAGACAAGAATAGCTATAATAGGTGGGGAAGGTTGCTGTGCATAGTTGGCTAGCAACCAACTCTTCAAACTTCACTGCAAACAGAACAAAGAACAAATTTTAAAACATATTGTAACCATTTCACAATTAAGGAAAAATAACAAACATGTACATTAGGAAGGTGATTAAAATGGAGTTGCACTTTTTAGGTTTTCTAAATTAAGGATATAAATAAGAACACTATTACTTGGGTCCGCTATGGTGGCCTAGCGGTTAAGGTCCTCGCCTTGTAAGCACCAGGATCCCATTGGGCGCTGGTTCTAATCCTGGCAGCCACACTTCCCATTCAGCTCCCTGCTTGTGGCCTGGGAAAGCAGTTGAGGATGGCCCAAAGCCTTGGGACCCTGCACCCATGTGGGAGACCCAGAAGAGCTTCTGGCTCCTGGCTTTGGATCAGCTCGTCTCCAGCCATTGTGGTCACTTGGGGAGTGAATCATTGGACAGATCTTCCTCTCTGTCTCTCCTCCTCTCTGTATATCTGCCTTTCCAATAAAAATAAATAAATGTTTTTTAAAAAACCTAAGTTTTCCTAAATATTCCATAAGGAAAATTTAGTCACCTCATTGAAGAGGTGACACTTTGATCAGTGAGTTTGAAACTGGGTGAGTACTAGAACTTACTGAAAATGAACTCATGTAACTTTCCAGTTCAATGCCTTGCGAGAGTCTTCTTAACCTCCTTATCTCTAGAAACATTTTCTCCTGGCACTTTAAGATGTTGATGAGCAGAGTCCATCTACTGTAATGTGCTTCATGCTAACAAGGCCAGGTTCAAGCATTGTATTCAAAAGTTTCATATCAAAAGAGCCAATAACCTGCTGTTACACACACCTGTTCAGTCATCAAACACCAGCAAAGGGTCATTTTAACCCTCCAAGTCATACTACCCAGCAGTTGATGCCTAGTAATTGCATCATTCAACACCAGATAGAGTGCACTGCAGATTTAAACAAGTGAGTCCTGCTCAAATTATTGGCTTACAGGATCATATGATAGAATGGATAATTTCATGCTATATTCTAAAGTATTTTTTGCTATGTTGTAACAGAAAACTGGGACAGAATTTGGCACTGGTTAGTGTGAAGCTGAGATAACACAAACTTCAAAACCCAGAGCACTGATTGGGACAAAGTAGTGCAAAGAAGCCAAAAGGCACTGTTGGAGAACATTTGAATGGCCTGAGAGAAACTGTAGGCATTACAGTGTAATCAGGAAAAATGTTATTGGAAACTGGTAGAAAGGGCAGTTAAGCTGTAGATGAACAGAAAGATTGGGTAGGTTGCTGCCTACAGCTACATGGAAAGTAGAAAAGAACTTCGTGATTTCAGAAATCTTGCTAAGGAGATTTTCAGACAGACATTCTTCCAGTTACTTATGACAATATCAAAATAAACCAGACATATTAAAGGATAAATCTGTTTTCTAACACAATGAGAAGGAAATACTAAAATCTCAGGAAGACTGTACAAATCAGAAGGGAAAAAAAACTAGAAAAAGTAAGAAATTAGCCTCATAACAAAGCGTGGTCTATGGAAAAAGAGAGCATAAAGGTGAAAGTATAAAATCTCTTTAAAGACTTTAGACAGATTAAAGGTGGTATTCCATGGTTTACACATTGATACACATGAGTCCCAGAAAACTTTTGTTAAAGAATTATAGTAGCTGTATTCTTTAAAATATTGTTAGAATTTAAAAGGTACTTGGATCAGAAGTGCAGATTATTTGTTCTATAAAGAAAAGATGAGTGCAATGTCAGAACCAAAAAATTATAAGGAAAAGTCAGAAGGTAGGGTCATGTATGGAGCAGTGCAGGATTCAGTTGCCTATGGAATAGTACAAGATTCACTATGTACCTGACTGGATGTTAGGATTGCTAAGCATCAGTGATGGCTGTGAGCTTTCTGATTACCCCCTTTTTAAGAAAAAGCGCCATTTGTTATCTTACACTCTCTCACCACTGTGTTTTGTGTGTGAAACTGGTAACTTCTCTCTTGTTCATAGGTCATGATGAAGACAAACATACAAGAAGAGAGGTTAATACATTCCAACACCTCACTTAAGAAATCAAAAATTTTAAAGTCATCATACAGCAGTAGGATAAGAGTCTGGGATTTAGACAAAGTACAGATATTTTTCATGTTGAAGAAATATAAACAACTAATGATTTAAGGCAAATCATGATAGATTAACAATGGTTGAATATAATTTGCAATTTGTCTTCTTAAACTGAGCCTATTTTTTTCACTTTGAATTAAATTGAATTTATTTTTATTATTTTTTGTCATTTTTATGTATTTATTTACTTATATATTAGAGAGAGCAGAGAGGAAAGAGAGAAAGAAGAAAGAGAGCTTGTTCATATTTATTGATTCACTCACCAAAAGTCAAAACAGCCAGGTGTGGGCCAGGCTAAAATGACAGCTGGCAACTCATTCCAGATTTTCCACTTACGTGTCAGGGAACCTGCTGCCTCTTAAGGTATACATTAGCAAAAAACGGGAATCAAGAGTCAGAACAAGTACTCAAAGCAATGTATTCCAATAAGGAATGCCAGTGTCTTAAATGGCAACTGAAATGCTAAGCTCACTATTCGCTTAACACAGAGGACTCACGGCAAGTAAATTTAGCAGTCGTCCATCTCACTACACTTACTCCAACCAATAAAGGTCATTGACGAAAAGACTATATAGCAAGCATTGTATCTAGTTGTGAAACAATAGATACTTTCTTCCCAAGTTTGAGAACTGAACATAAATATCCGCTTGTTCCACTCCTTTTCAATTGCATATTAAAAATGTTAATCAGCTTAACAAGACAAAACAAGAAAGGAATAAGATGTATATGTATAAGAAAGAATAAATAAAATGATGACATAATTTTTATGTAGAAAACTCCAAAGAACAATTTTAAAAATTGTGAAAATTAAGTATATGAAGTTCTTGGAATACAAGGTCAATAAATATAGCTAATTAATTTTTTATATTCCAACAATAAACAATTGGAATTAGAAATTATAAAACAACACTATTTCCAATATCACCAAGAATGCATTATTTAGGTATAAGTCAAACACTACATACATAGCTTCTCCATAGAGAGATATAAAACAATGATAAAGAAAGCCATAGAAGACATGAAAAATGGAAAGATAGTCCCTGTTAATGTAAATAAAAACTCAATATGATTGAAGTTTCCATATTTTTAAATTTGATTTATAAATTCACCAGAATCCCAATCAAATTCCCCAGTAGCTATTTTGTACATATCAAAAATCTGATTTTAAATATTAGGTTTAAAAAAATTAAAGATCTAGAATAGTTAAAACTTATTGAAAAAGTATAAAAATTTTAAATCCACACCAATTCCAAAATTGCTATAAAGAAAAATACTTAACAACATTTAACATTTAACATTGTGTTGACAATATAATAGACATGTGAAATAATATAACTGAATATAGAATTTAGAGTCAACTGTCATGTATATTGCCAATTAATATTTTGTGAGGGCTCAATAGCAATTGAATGAAGAAATTATAATTTTTAAAAAGGTAATGAAAGAATTCAACATAATATGCAAATAAGGTGAATTGAGACAAAGACCATATCTTTTACAAAAAAGTTAACTTGAGAACTGGGCAGCAAATAAACAAGATGAACTTCAAACATTCTAAAGTAAAAGAAAATAAGGGAGAAATTTTCAATAACCTTGGTGAGGAGTAACTAATCTTTGTGTCCTACCTAGTAAGGTATATGTGAGTCCACACTGACCGTTTCCTGTCTGGTTCTAAGCTTTCCTTCTTGTTCTCTATCGATTCTAATTCTTTTTCTTGTGGGGGTTAGGGCTCTGGAGGGACTCTGATGGTCATTGCAAGAAAAGGTGGGGATCCAAAGTTGGAACTAAGTAAGATCCAGAGAAAGCTCCTCTCCCTAGTCCTGAAGGAAGTTTACTGTTCTGTTTCTGCGGACTGCTCAGGGCTCCTGGCTATTGTTCCGATGACCTTGGATCCTGAGAGGAAGGAATGAAATAGTCACAGGATGGTTAAGAACTTGCATTTTTTAACATTGCTTACTCAATACTGTGTCAATTAATTCTATAATGTTGCAAATTGTTGTTGATGTTGTCTTGGGGCTTTTAATTGTTGGGGATGATATTCTGCCAGCTCTGCATTCAGACTAGAGATGGTCTCCCGAAGAAACCTTTGAATTTACCTGGACAATAAGATGCTGGACTCTATACTTGCAATGAAAGAATCTTGACTGAATTTGAACTGTAATACTACAACAAGGTGGAGGAATCCACCATGGGGGGAGGGCACGGGCAGAGGTTGGGGGAATCCCAGAGCCTATGAAACTGTGTCACATAATGCAATGTAATTAATAATAATAAAAAAGAAAAGAAAAGAAGGGAGTGCTCAACTTTATCAACAAGTAAGGAGACCTCATAATAATAGAGAATGCTAAATGGTACAGAAGACAACTAAAAGAGAATCTGAAGACCAAAGCTAGAAAAGTTTGAGCAAGAAAACAATTAGTATTTGATTATTGATGGGAATATAACATAAGTATTCAAGAGTCCTTACTGATATAAGAAAATGATTTCACAAGCAAATGAAGCAGAATGTACTAGGCAGAAATTTTTAAACTAACTTATTTAAATACTCTTCTCTTAAACAAGTGGAACACAGCTGAGAACAGGCAATCAAAGTTAATCAAAGTTAGTAGACAGTGGTCAGTCACTTCCACCACACATGCTCTTGATGGACATTGATACTTTGATCTCCTTGATGGATAAACACTGCAGGAATCACATACATACCTCTGTGTTTTTCTCCTAATGCCATATTTCTTCTTTCCAATCATGAATAAAACATCAGACAAATCTCAATTGAGATATATCCTATAAATCACCTATGAATAAAACTCAAAATGTTCTCAGAAGTCTGAGAAATTTTCATTTTTAGCAAAAAAGAAGCCCAAAGAAACATGAATACCAAAGGTTATATGGTACCTGCATGGGATTCTGTAACTGAAACAAAAAAAAGTACAGTCGAACAACACTATGGAAATTGTAATAACGTAAAAACATTACTAAATAATAATATAAATATTATTTCATTAATCCTAACAAACACACCATACTAATGTCAGGTATTAATGATGGGGGAAAATGGGTGTAGTTGCAAAGGAATTCTCCGTACTATGTTCTCAATAATCCTGTACAATAGAAGTATTCTAAAATAAAAATTTTTCTTTTAAAAAGAATAATCAATTTGGGAAACTGAAATTATCCAAAATTTAGTTGCTGCAGACTAAGAAATTATATCCATTAAAATAGTGTGAGATTAACATTTAGATAAACATACAGAGCAATGAAACAGAATGCTTAGAAATACACTCACATGAATGAATATAGACCATTGATTTTTAGTAACGGTGATATAGTGATTTAATGAAAAAAAGATGCTTTAAACAAATGGTAATGGAAAAATATAATTTTGATGTGAACAAAACTGAACCTTGATCTTCACTTCCTACCTCACATACAAGCAAACTTGAAAAGGAAAAAAGACTTAAATATATGAGCCTGAACCATCAAAATTCTAAGATAGAATGCAACCAAAAAAGTTTCTTTAAGTGTACATAACTATATGATAATATTGATGTTGATACACACACATGTGTTTTTAATATGTATTCATTTGAGAAGGAGAAACGGAAAGAGAGCCTTGTGTTGGTTAATACCCTGTTGCCCACATTGGCTAGATTTGGGCAAGAGTCAAAGCCTGAAGCTGGAAATTGAACTCACATCTCCCATGTGGATGGCTGGGATTCCAAGACTTGGGCATCTCAGATACCTCCCATCATCTGTTTTGGCAGGAAGTTGGAGGTAGGAGCTTGAACCAAGAATTGCAATGTTGCTTCAATGTAAAATACAGGCATCCTATTTGGCTAAGCCAAATACCGACTTAAAGAGAAAAATGAAATATCACAAAATATTAACAAATAGAGAATTAATGTGAAGGTCAAGCAGTTTTTATTTTTTCAGTATCTTTGAAATCTTTCTCTAAGCATAAGTTAGAAATCTGGGAACCAGTAGAATGATGCAATTAGTTAACCCTCCACCTCCAAGCACAAGCATCTGATATGGGCATCAGTTTGTGTCCCAATTGATCCACTTCCATCCAACTCCCTGTTTGTGGTCTGGGAAAGCAGTGGAGGGTAGCCCAAAGTCTTAGGACTCTGTTTCGTAGAAGACCCCAAGGGATTCCTGGCTCCTAGCTTCGGATCAGCTCAGTTGTAGTCGTTGCAGTCATTTCAAAGGTGAACCAACTGACAGAAGATTTTTGCCTTTCATTCTGTATAGAGTTACCATTGCAATAAAAATAAAATAAATTCTTCAAAAAGATTTTAATGTGGGAACAGAAGAAAGATAATAGGAATCAAATCAAAGCTGAAGCTTAAAAACACTTCATTGTATAAATACAAATCATTAAATTTAGCTGTGTTGAATATTGCAGCTGTAGCAACAAATACCTTAAAATAATACAAAAGGAAGTAATTACAGTGCCAAACACAGTCAAGATTAGGGTAAGATGAATACAGAATAAAATCCACTGAATTTGTCCATAGGAAGGTCTTTTGTTAAGTGGAAATAAATCAGATTTAAGGGGTCTGGCATGGTAGCCTAGCGGCAAAAGTCCTCACCTTGCAAGAACCAGGATCCCATTGGGCGCCGGTTCTAATCCTGGCAGTCCCACTTCCCATCCAACTCCCTGCTTGTGGTCTGAGAAAGCAGTTGAGGATGGCCCAAAGCATTGGGACCCTGCACTCATGTGGGAGACCCGGAAGAAGCTCCGGGCACCTGGCTTCAGATCAGCACAGCTCCAGCCATCGCAGCCGCTTGGCGAGTGAATAAGCAGACAGAAGATCTCCCTCTCTTTCTGTCCTCCTCTCTGTATATCCGACTTTCCAATAAAAAAGAGAAAAGAAACCAGATTTAAAAGCACATGCTGACATTTATTCCTACACGAACATGCTGGACACTCTTTCACCACCCTAGCACCATACTGATGCCTTTGTTACATGTTTGTTTACCTCACGTGGATGAAGGTTCAATATCCTTTTTCTTCTTTTTTTTTCTTCTTCTCCCCGTGGTAGACTGTACTGAAGGGAATACATCATGGAAATGTAACAGAAATTAACATGTTCATAGGTGGAAACAGAGAGAAATAAGTCCTCATACCTGCACCACAAGAATGGACTCACAATGAAATGACTGACGATCTCTTAAATTATTAGGAGACACTCCAGCAGCAGGATGGACATGTAAAAATTCACAAAGACACTCATTGTGAGACTAGATAGGCGAACATAGTAGAGAGGAGGGAATTTGGGAGAGGGGGAAGAGGGACCCCAGTGCCAACTAAACTGTATCAAAAAATAATTTTTAAAAATTTTAAAGCATATATGGATCCAAAATTGAAGCAAGGGTACGGGTTGAAGTTCCCACTTCTTCTGATCCAAACCCTGCTAGTAAATTGGGGGAAAGTAGAGGAAGGTGACCAAAGTAATTGGGCCCCTATGCCTATGTGGGAGACTTGGCAGGAGCTCCTGACCTCTGGCCTCTGCCTGACCCAACCGTGTCCATCCAGGGAGTGAGCCAGTAGATGGCAGATCTTTCTCTGAGTCAGTCTCTCTCTCTCTCTCTCTCTCTCTCTCTCTCTCTCTCCTTCCTCTCTTTCCCTTCCTCCCTCCATTTCTATTCCTCTACTTGTAAACAACAACAGAAATTATTGTTTACTAGCATAATTATTGATCAACCCAAAATTCAAAAACTGAAGTAAACTATTAACTAATATCTACTGCTAAGCTAAAATTCTCTTCGTGTACTCTACATTTATCAAATTTCGCAGCCAAAATGTATTATTTCCAAAATCATAATGAAAACATTACAGAAACAGTACCAACCAAATTTCTATTCATATCATTAATTACTTTCAGACTGGATCTTTATAATCCTGACCTACAAATTAAATTAACAGTATGAATTCTCAAAGAATATTGTCTTTGCTGTTCAAAAAAAAAAATAAGATGGCTGTCTTCGATGCATAAATGTTGCAATATGTGAGGAGAAGCTACACTTGCTTGGAGTAGAAAACGAATATTTTAAACCAACCGAGCTTTTAGGTGCCCAGATAATCATATATGAACATGAACCCACAGGAATTGTTGTTAAGTGAGTGTGTTCAAAGAGCTTGTTTCCAAGTTCTCCCTCATCACTTAACAGTTCTATGAAAAGGAAAAATGTCAGATGACTTGAAGTGTTGAAATATAAACTCCCTCAGAAACCTAAGTTGTGTTTTCTCAGATTTAAATCATTCCCATGTTCCTGACAAAATAATAGGAAATTTATTTTTTCTCTAAATAAATGAAAGTGTAAAAAAGAAAGACATATTTTTCCTAGATACGCTGACAGACAAGCCACTAGTTGTCATCAATGACAGACACAAGAACGTCTCAGACAGAAAAAAAATACATTTGTAAGGGTTTAGTCAGTGCTGGCAATGTAACAACAGGGAGGTAAGAAATCATTTTCCTAATAGAAAGAAAAAAAATCTTAGAAGAAAAACACAGTAGTGTACCAGAAAAGAAACTGGAAGAATCACCTAAAAGCACCCTGAACTGATGTTCCATTTTTTTCTGCATTAAAACTATAAAAATCGAAGACAGATTGCAAAATTATCTAAAGTAACAAACCTATTCAATAGATAGAATCTGAAGCTTTGTTTGTTGTTGTTGTTGTTTGTTTTAATAGAAGGAGTGGAGATGAGAAGCTAAACAGCAAGGAAGGAAGCGAGAACGGGAGAACTCGATGCATTTTGAGTAAAGGAAAAGTAGATGAGCGGCAAATACTAAGGAATGATATCTCAGGAGTCTGAGTGTGGGAAATCACCTATGGATCTCTGCTTGCTTGGCCTATGTGGGAGGTTCTAAGGACAGGGCACAACTGTCCCTGGGGGTGTCCTCTAGCAATAGCCTTGCCGCCCGAAGACCTTAACCTGATCTGATCAATGGCCTTACAAGCAAGAGTAGTGCGCTGTGTCCTGGTTTTCCTTCTCTATCCTTGGGTCAACTGTGTTGGGTCTTCCTTGATAAGCAATTCTGAGATATGGACGCTGTCTCTCATTTACCTGCCAGCCATACATGGTATACTTGACCTGCAGCGTGATTGGTTGCTCCAGAGAAAAGAAGATGCCTTCTAGCCAATTACAGTGCTGTTGTTGGGTGGGGAGATTGTCGGGCGACATGCCTCTACCTTCCCCTTTTCTTGGGTTGTATAAGATTGTGCTTACTTTACAATAAATGGACATGCTTGATCAGACTGGTTCGGTTCTTGCCGAGGAACACCATTACTTGATCCCCTCATTGCTCACAGAGGTCTGCTGGTCAGAACCCCCGAGGTATGAGGAATTTCCGTGTATGTGTGTGTGTGTGTACATATATATACACATATATACATATATCAGTATGTGCATACATGCAATAATTACATATACATCTAACAGTCTTATAGTATGTGTATATTATGTATTTGTGATATATACATACACAATGCATGGAATATATTTTCATGATTTGTTCTTTTTTGCTTTTTTTCCAATATATTCTTTACACACATTTAGTTCCTTTACTGTGATGGAGTAGTAATGCCGCTGAAAAGGGTATCTGAAAAATCCAAGAGGGGAGTTGAGATTGGAAGAATTAGTAGGAGGAAATTCAGAACCTCAGATAATCTTGCTCCTTGAGTAAATTGATATGGACTTACAGTATTGGAATTTAATTTTTATCACATATTATGTTAAATAGTTCTATAAATATGAAGCATACACAAGATTTTTAAAGATTATTTTAACTGGAAAGGCAAATTTACAGAAGGCAGGAAATAAAGAGAGAAAGATTTTCCATTTGTTGATTCACTTCACATGTCGCTACAATGGCCAGATCTGAGCCAATCCAAAGACAGGAGCCAGGAGTTTCTTTCAGGTTTCCCATGCAGATACAGAGTCCCAAGTATTTGGGACAATCTCTACCGCTTTCCCAGGCCACAAGAGGGAGTTGGATGGGAAGTGGAGCAGCAGGGACACAAACTGACACCTACAGGGGATCCCAGTGCATGCAAGGCAAGGATTTACCCATTGAGCTATCCCTCAGGGTCCTACACAGTGCTTTTAAACTAGTGAACAAAAATATGTCAGCATAACATGGCAAGAACAAAATAATAATGAAAGGGTAGCTAGACATCACTTTAAAAACAATGCCATTTAAAACTGAAGTTTGACCATAAATTTTCTTTTAAAAGATTTATTTCATTTGAAATACAGAGTTACAGATAGGAGGGGAGACAGACAAGACATCTTCCACTTTTTATTCCTTCCCCATATGGCCACAACATGACAGCTGAGCTAATCAGAAGTCTGGAGCCTGGTTCTCCCACATGCGTGCGGGTGCCCAAGGAATTGAGCCAACCTCCACTGCCCTCCAAGACCATAAGCAGGGAATTGGATCATAAGTGGAGCAATTGGGACTCAATCTGGCATGTGGGACGCCACTGTTGCAGGTGGAAGCTTAGTGTTATACGGCACAGTACCAGCCCTGACAATAAATTTTCAAATGGGACCTATAAGGGATGAGATTTACCAATATTTTAATTCAGGATGAGAATGTAATTTCTAATTTTAGTAAAACACATGGCAAGCACATGAAATATTGGAAATAGGCAGGGTCCTGATGCTTAAATCAAGTACAAGCTATGAATTTACTCACCAAATATTGACTGAGCACATAATACGTATCATAGTTTCCTTTGACAGCTGTGACAACCTGAAAGTTAAAAAGATTTATTCTGACATGGATTAAACATGCTAAGACATTAGTGACCCTGGTTGGGGGGAAAGCAAAAACAATTCACTATGGTTGGAAGTAAAACATTAGAATGTGTTCTGGTGATTTTATTGCAGGTATAAAAATACATGAGGCTGCACTCATACTTACTATACAACTTAGCAAGCACATCCTCATCAGTTCCATATGGGAGACCATGGCATGTGCTAAATGGTTTATCAAGCCATCCTGATGGCATAGAAGGAATTCAAAACACAAGAGGTCTTTGCTCGGGATTGAAATGCTTTAACTTCAGAGTACCAGCGAACAGTAAGTGCAAATTATAGGGTCTTGTGTTAATAAGATTTCCCTTCATAAATTGAACAAACGTTTAAAATGACACAAAGTATTCCGAGATCAAAGTAAGTTCTAGTAACACAAACTACAGCCAAGCAATTAGAAAATTGTAGTCCTATGTTCTCCACTCTGCCATGGGCAAATTTCTCATCAGGCACTTAGGAGTTAAAAAACAGTGGTAGTCTCCTCAGATCTACCATTGTGATGTTATTTTACCTAAAGTGTTAAAAGTAATACCAGTATTAATATTGGCTAAATTATAGTGATTAAACTGTAAGAAAAAGATTTTTCTGAATAACAAAAAAGACTGAAAAATGCTGCAATCAATTTTTCTTCATTCTTTTTCAATTTCTACAATTGTCCAAACTTTATTATACATGTAGTTATGACAGTTATGTTTTATTATGTCTGTATTTAAATATACTGCATATTTAAATACATCAATAAAGAAACTGTGGTACATCTATTCTATGGGATACAACTCAGCCATTAAAAAGAATGAAATTCTACCATTTGCAACAATATAGTCCCAACTAGGGACCATTATGGTTAATGAAATAAGCCAATCCCAAAACAACAAATACCATATGTTTTCTCTGGCATAAGGCAGCCTTCATATAAAACACATGATCAACAGATACATAGGTAAGCATGAATATACATGTATTCTCTTAGATGTACTATAGAAAGGAGGCTAGCCTACTAAGTGAAGATACATTAAAGTATGCATCTCTACTCCTAAATCAAAGGTGGACTCTAAATCAAACAGTTAAATATATCTTGACAATAGGAAGTTGGACTTTCTGCCATTGTCTACACCTACAATGCCATGTTACACTCAAATAGAAGAATGATGGATTTGTGACTGCTATTGAAAGACTATACTATTGACCAGAGATGGTCTCCCCAACAAGCCGTTGAATTTGTCTGGACAATAGGATGCTGGACTCTATGTTTGGTATATGCTTGCAATGAAAGAATCTCATGTGAACTTAAACTTGCGTAATGCAACAAGGTGGAGGAACTCACCATATGGGGAAGGTTTGGGGAGGGGTGGAGGGAATCCCAGTACCTATAAA
Organism: Ochotona princeps; assembly: GCF_030435755.1. Classification (NCBI taxonomy): domain Eukaryota; kingdom Metazoa; phylum Chordata; class Mammalia; order Lagomorpha; family Ochotonidae; genus Ochotona; species Ochotona princeps. Next base: position 45,318,814 of record NC_080836.1, read on the forward strand.
ACTGTGTCACATAATGCAATGTAATTAATAAAAAAAAAAGACTATACTATTGTAATAATACAGGGGGAAACAGTTGGAGGGCAGAGAGTATGGAAACTGTGGAATGGGAAATCCTTAAGCCTATGGAACTGTATCATGAAAAAATAAATTTTAAAAAATGCCAGTTAAGATAACTGTGTCTTTTATTGAAGTGCTTGGTGTCAATTCCCAGAATACGGCAGATTAGTGATACCTCGTGTGATTGATTTCCTGCCGCCTGCGAGGGCTGGATTGTATTCCAAGCTTTCAGCTTTGGCCCAGTCCTTACTGGTGTCAGTGCCTGTGAAGATAAGCAGCAGATAGGTACACTATCTGATTTCTCTATTTTTTTTCTTTTTCTCTCTGTCTTCCAAGTGGAAGACATTGTGGAAGTCATTGATTTCATGGGAATAAATCTAAATAACAGTTTTATGAGGCTAATATCCATAATGAGTCACATGCTGAAAGAAGCATGCTGTAAAAATCTGAAAAAAGAAACAAATAAAATGTAGTAAACATTGAAAATCAACATGACTTTTCTAAAAATAGGCAACATCGCTGACTTCGTTCATCTTTTTAATAATGTCATTATGACATTAAGAGAATGGAGTAAATACTGTTATCTTGACTAGCACAAAGTATCAAGAAAAAAATGAACTGGAATAAAATAATTTAGAAGAGGCACACTAAAGGAATAGCTCATATGAGAGTTAAAAACAACGTTTCAAGCTCTCTCCCTGTGGTGCCATCCTTTGATCATTCAAGAAATAGACTTACAATCTAGTGTTCTGAACACTTCCTTTACTCCTCAAGTCCTGATCGCTCTTAAGACTTTTCAATCTATTTGAAATACAGAGAGACAGAGATCTTCCTTTTGGTTTCTTCACTCTCCAAATGGCTACAACACATTATCCTCCCATTTGCAGAAGAGCTCCACTCAATCCCTTGAATGCTGGAGGGAATAAAAATCTTGGAGAATTTTTCTCCACCTAACAGGCTTTCAGCTGAGACATTCATCACCTTCCCTCAGACTAACACGATATCATCAGCTCTTTGGGAGCTGAAGATCTGCCAATTATGTATGTAATTCCAATTATTTACAATATGGTCTATGTGTGTCTCGCTTTACATATATCATTACATACAATATTACATATGGATCTCCTTATGATATGTATCATATATTTTAAACACTTGTTCTTACTATCCATGGGAAATTCAAGACCCCTCAAAAATATCACAATTCTAGATTGCTCAAGTGTCTTCTATAAAATAATGTAATATTTGAATATAATACATGTGCATTCTTTTCACACTTTAAATCATGTGTAGATTATTTATAATACATAATATGTTTCTACATAAGTAGTTGCTTTATTGTATAAGGAGTCATGACAACATGAAAAATTATGTGAAAATATTTAGTACTAAAGCAATTTTGTTATACCACATGTTTTATATTTCCAGTTGATTGAACTATAGAGGTGTAATGCACCAAATACAGAGGGTCTATAGTGTATTTAAATATATCTTATTGGTTCTGTTTCTCTCAATAATTCTGACTAACACAATTCCCTCAGCCCAAAATCGACAAGGCAGCATGATGACGACTATGTGACCTCTGCATGGACACTGGGTTACACTGCAGAAGAAAAATTTTGAGCTTAGGGAGCCTGGATATTTTACATGGAGTGTGAGCAACCTTGCCTGACCTTTTCCCAGTGGGAGACATTTTCTTTATTATACTGGACGATAAGTAAACCTGCCTTCATTCCAAAGGGAAATAGATACTATCTCTAACTTTCCAGGCTCTTTGCTGTGCAAACATCCTTGAAAGGATAGTGCACAACAAAAAGGCAATAAATGACTTTGCTCAGAAGACACACAGAAACGTGAGAAACACATGAAGAGCCATCTTCTAACATGGCCACTTTCTCCCCTTGTTCACTATAGCCCATTCTCTCATCTATTCAAGAAACATGATCACGGCAGGTATCTGATAAGCAGTTAAGATCCTGCTTGACTGACTGCATTCCAAATTGGAGAACCTGAATTTGAATCTCTACTCCACTAAAAATCCTGATTTCCTACTGAATACACACACTATGAGAGCAGCAGGTGATGACCTAAGTACTTGGGCCACACTTGTGGGAGACCTGCATTTAGTTCCTGGCTCCTGTCTTCAGCCTTGCCCAGTCCCAGCTGCTGCAGGCATTTAGAGAGTCAACCAGTATATGCAAGTCCTCTCATTGTCTAATTCTTTCTGTCTTTCAAATAAGAAATGAATATAAGTAGATAAAAATATTTTTAAATACCATGCACTAATAAGTTTCCCATTGCTTCCCTATTTTTTGTTGGTTTATTTCGATTAACCTAAATTTCTCAAAGTTTAATAATTATGGGATCATTTAATTTCCATCATCAAACTCATTACTCACTTTTCATTCACTCTCCCTGAGAATTCATTGTCCCCAAGCTGTCTTCTCCTATGTTCTACTAAATTCGGCTTCTCTTTGCTCCACCGAACCAGATTGTCAAGATAAAGTTTCTTAAGCCAAGTAACTTATGAACAACAGAAACTTATTTTTTCACAGTTCTAGAGACTGGGAAATCGAAGAGCAATGGGCAGACAGATCTGGCATCTGCTAAGGGTCCACTTCCTGATTCAAAGCCTGTAGGCAACCCAAGTAACTCCTTTGCCTTCTTCATTATCAGGGCAGTAATTCTATTGGGGACTCTGTCCCTATCACCTAACAACAACCTAATAAATATCACCTCTTAATTCCATCGGCGTGGGGATTAGAATTTCAACAAGAGTTCTGAGGAAGCACATGCTCAAATCCTAGCAATCACCAATGACTTTTATGTCACTAAACGCAGTGGCCAATTTTCAGTATTCATCTTAAATTTCAGAAACATTTGAGACAGCTAAGACCATTTTATTCACTTAGCTTTTTGAAAACTACTACCATGCTTTGCACAGGAGTGAGTATTGTAGTGCTCTAGAGTTTAGTCTTTAAATTGCTTTATAACCTGTCTTCACTCATAATTTTGATAATTCATCTAGGTTCATGGTTTAAAGAGCACATACTGTACACCATTGACTCTAAATTTTTAAGCCATATCTCTTCCTAGAATTTCAAATTCATGAGAACTTACTTGGCCACTCTATCTAAATTCCAGCACCTTACCTCTTCCTCAAGACTTCCTGGTTCATTTGTTTTAATCTCTTCTTATATAAAATATTTATTAGCATGCAAATATATACAATTTATTTATCATAGTTTTTATCACCACCCCTTGGTAAAATGTAAGCTTTTTTAAAGGCAGAAATGTTCTTTGTTCCTCTATGTTTAGCATCTATATAGCACCTAGAATACAGATGGCAATCTTCACTTGTGGAGTGGATTAATGTATCATTCAATGAGCATGGATCTAACAGAGATGGGTTAGAGTTCATAAACAGACTTAGAAGACATTGTGCTAAGTGGGATAGTTAAGTTGCAGAACAGATGTTACAGTATTTCATATTTGGAAATCTAAAGTAGGCAAACTCATGGAGACAGAAAGGAGAATGGCAACTTCCAGGCATTGCCAGTAAGAAGAAATTCCTTTCAAATAGTACAAAGCTTCAGTGATGCAGAGTTGAGTAAATTTTAGAGATTCCATTGTGCCCATAATTAACAGAATCATGTTCACCATTTTTAAAATATGTTTAAGGAGCAGATTAGGTGTTAAATGTCATCACCTCAAAAAAGTGGAGACACAGGAAACTTTTTGAGGTAATAGACATTATTAGCTTCCTTGTGCAAACAGTTTCAGAGTCATGCCTAAATTACATGTGTATGGTTCCAGCATGAATGCTCAGTGGTTAAATCCTCACCTTCCATGCACCAGTCAGGATCCCATATGGATACCTGTTCATTTCCCAGCTGCCCACGTCCCTTCCAGCTCCCTGCTTACGACCTTGGAAAATAGGAGGATGGCCCAAAGTCTTGGGACCTTGTACCCACATGGAAGACTTGGAAGAAGCTCTCGGATCCTGGATTTGGTTTGGCTCAACTTGAGCCATTGCAGCCACTTGGGGGGTGAACCAGTGGATGGAAGATCATTATCTCTGTCTCTCCTTTTCTCTGTAAATCTGCCTTTCCAATAAAATAAATACATAAATCTTTACAAAAAAGTAAATGGACGCAGTTTTTTGGTATACTGAAGTTCATCCTCATAAAGCGTTTGAGGCTAGTAACTACATAAGCAAAAGAGGTTTGTTTAGCTCACAGTTTTGGAGGCATGAAGAATGGGACTAACACCAGCTCAGTTTCATTCATAATGGCAGGGTACCTCTGTCACTAGAGGTGATCATGCGCAGCCTGGATGACAATGGCTCAGGAATGCAGATAAAACAGGCTCTGAAACCACAACAGAAGCTAGACTAACAGAGGTCTCAGGGCCTCGAGAATACCTATTACCATATTCTCTGAGTTTTTGCCATTTTGCATTTTACGAGTCTGTGATTTTTGACATACTATATAGCCTTTTGTAACTATGTACAGTTAGAATACAGTGTAAGGATTGGTTTCTTCAAGTAATCTGAGCCACGCTATGTCAAAATATACTTTCAATGGAAAGGTGTTTCGGGGGACTGGTATTGTGGCTGCACAGATAAAGCCACTGCCTGAGAGGCCAATATCCCACAAGAGAACTGGTCCAAGTTCAGTTGGTCTGCTGCTGACAATACACCTGGAAAAGTAGCAAGGGCTGCTGCACTCATGTTGGAGACCCAAAGGGAGTTCTTGGCTATTGGCTTATATCCAGCCATTATGGCCATCTAGGGAGTGAGGCAATAGATTTAAGATCGCTCTCTCTCTCTTTCTCTCTCTTTCTCTCTCTGTCTTTCTGATTCTCCCTCTCTCTGCAATTCATTCAGATAAATAAATCCATCTTTAAAAGATGAAATAATTGAAAGATATCAATCTAGTTTAACATCAAGTCACTTTTTGCGTTACATAGCTATCCCTACTGGTAGAGTTGCCCTGGGTTCTTATTCATTATTTCTTCTACTTTCCCTTTTTCCTTTTTATCAAATTTCAAATGTAAACACATTATTGTTTTTCTGTACATGTCTCTGTGATTTAATCCTTAACTATGGAAATATTATGTAATATGGAGCATTCTTCTTTTGAAAAACAGTCGTTAAGTATTACAGTATAACACTTCAAAAATAAGAACTTTGTTAGAATATTTTAATGATAATACTTATTATTAGAATGCATTAATGATAATGAAAACCACAAAATGTCTGTTTGTATTAATACTTTTGCACACAATACATTTTCTTTAAATATTTTCTAACTTTACACTAAAAATACTAACAACTTAGAAAAGGCAAATTCTGAGGTCTTGATTTTAAAAAATTTGCTAGGCATCACATCTGCATTATGGCAGGCTAAGAGGCAGAACTTCCTCCTGGTCTTATCCCAGAATAATGTGCATTTCAAACTTTCAGGGTTCATTTCCAGAACCAACTCGGCAAGTAAATATTCTTTCAGGTTTCCCTTCGATTTGGTTAAAACAGAAATGTTCCATTTCATCTTTTTCATAAATCAAGAAAAAGCATCCTTCATTTTTGAAGTTGTGATTGTTAAGCTTACCATTTATCTGCCCAGCAAGCCTAGAGTCTTAGAATAAATATGATGTTCTGTGCTTGAATTGTGATGACCCCCCCATATACATTTTTCCCTTGATGCTTCCTTCACCTGTATGTCATTTCCATGAAAATGCCTTCTCATACATAGTCCCATCTGACAGTGCACCTTTCCTTCCAAACCAAGAAAGAATTTGATATAACATTGAATCTTTTAAATTCCAAAAGCACACTTAGCTTATTTGCTAAAAAGTTCTGCTTTCTTTAAAAATCAGGAGTGCAATGTCTTCATTTATACTAATGCAAAATAAATCAAATCACTCACTGAGCACAACTCAGTATTCCCAAGAAATGCACAAAATATGCCATGACTTTCAGTTGCTAACACAGTAAGCATTCTCTTAGTGCTCACTTTTAAAGTATGGCTACTTGCAAAAACTGAGAAAAACATTCTTTCAGGGTAAATGCCTTATGATTTCAAATTCCATTTGCAATGTGAAAAACCCACACACATTTCCTACAAGATACTTGCATCACCATATTAATACAAATATTTCTGTTAATGTCATAATTATAAAGATGGTGACAATGGAAAAAATGTTTGACCCTGATATTTGTGTATATCACCATTCATTAAATTGAAACATCCTTGAATACATAGAATTATTTGAGGAAATGTGGATGAGTATCAATAATGTTTTATAGACATATGGAAGTGAATTACAAAATATTTTGCTAGGACAAAATGGAAAAAAAGAACTTAAGCTCTTTATCAGTGAAAGTTGTACACTGCTAAGGACATTTGCGTATCATCTCTCAGTTCTTTGCTTCCTACTTTAGGGTTCACATATTACCTGAGACAAAGAAATCTGAAAGTCAGATACCCCTTTACAAGGAAAAAAAAGGCTCATTGATAGCATTTAAAAAACTGAATCAAAGTATGTTAATTTTGATGCAAAAAAAGTATGAAACTCGTGCACAGTTTTTCTTAATGTACATATTCCATAAATGTTAGATATTTTTGTTGCTTATTACTTTTCGTGATCTTGGTCTCCTGAAGAACAGATGAAGAGAGAAATGGATATGGGTTTCCTAATACTGGGCAGCATTTTATGAAAGCAATCAACAGTTGAAGGAAGCACTTAACTAACTTGCTAAATGAAATCAAGTATCCATGGAACACATTAGGTTGGAATACATTACAGATAATGCCACAATATTACTAAATTGTCCAAAGTCTCCGTGTTCTGAACAAAAAGAGGCAGATTAAAAACATATCTACTGATAACCAATACCCACATGGTTAGATTTGCCTTAATGATAGAAATTGCAAAACATTCAGCAGCAACTCCAAAGGTAATCTTGTCCTAATCTATCCATCTTGTGAATTTAAAAATGTGTATTCAGAGTAATATCCAATTCATCCCAAGGGCAAGCCATCCAATCAGACTCATGTTAGGACTTTCAGAGACCCTATACATCCAGAAGAGAGAGAAAGAGAAGAACAAAAGAAGGAAGAAAGGAAGACAGGGAGATGAACTGCCACGAAGGAAGGGGAAAAAGTCTATAACAATCTTCTGACACTTGTAAATCTGCCTGAGAAGACTAAACACACAAACATATGTATATGTTTAAGTACGCATAGCTAGACAAACAGATAGATATACATTGATCAGGGATGTTCTAAAAGTACTTTGAAAATTCATTATCTGGGCCACCACTGTAACATAGCAGCTACAATTGTTTCCTGATGTACCAGCATTCCATATGGGTGCCAATTCATGTTCTGGCTGCTGCACATCCAATCCAGCTCCCTGCTAACATGCCTTGGAAAGCAGTAAAAGATGGCCTAGTACTTGGGCCCCTAAACGCATGTGGGAAGCCCAGAAAAGCTCCTGGTTTCCACCTTCAGAACAGTTCCTGCTGATGGGACCATCTGGAGAGTGAACCCATGGATGGAAGATCTCTCTCTTTCTCTCTTTCTCTCTCTCTTTCTCTCTCTCTTCCCTCTGTGCATGTGCGCATGTTGCATGTGACTCTGCCTTTCAAATAAATACATAAATCTTTAAAAAAAATAGAAAATGCACATTATCCTTTAATTTATCATGAGGAGATTAAAATGTCATTTACAAAATACATAGTTCTCTCAAAATCCAAGAAACTTTGCATGCTCACATATTTCAAAAAGAAAGTGATCCAAATTTTTAGAGCTTGAAAATTTCCCTAAAACTTTCACTGGACACAGGGCATGTGTAACCCAGGTTCATAACACAAATTTTGTAGAAGTAAATATGGTGATCTGTCATAACTGAGGTAGTAAATACCTTTCAATTCTATAGATAACTACCATGAAGGAGCTTAATTCACCAAAGTGACATTTTATGGTGTCTGAGACTCAATAATAATGACAGAAACTGGGAAAGGAATCATTCATTCCTACACTGCTTGCATCAACTGGAGCGTTCTAATCTCAAGCTGTATGTGACACCAGGAAGGATGTCTCCTGTGCTTCAGAGGTTTTGTTAATTCTCTCACATTTGTTTCTGGTTTGTCTCTCTCTTTTTCCTGACATTTCTTTTACCCTTGCTCCTATTCCATCTCCCCCTCTCTCCTTATCCCACTCTCCTAATTAGGCCACTTCTTCATCCTATCATTCTTGCTCTAAATATACTTGCTAAGTCTATCTTTCTCTTGCCTCTTTTCCACATTATCTTTTTTTAGGCACAATGCCAGTGCCATTTTTCTTGTGATTTGTGAAAGTCTTTCTTTCGTCTGTCCCTGCCCAGGCCTCCTACCCCCTGCCTAAGCTTTTCCTTTTCCTTCTATTATCTAGTACGCTCTCTGTTATATTTCTAGCCCTTAAAGTTCACAGGGCTCATGAGAAAAGAAAACTACAGCTGTGGTGAAACAACAGAGGTTTGCCCAAAAACTACCCTTGGATATTTGGATCTCATTTATCATACTGCTTCTAAATAGTTTAATTGCGTAAGTCAAAAAAAAAAAAATCCTTGAGAAAGCACTTGTAATCTGTTTACTGTCAAATCTTTTGGTTCCAAATTTGTCCCCATTCCTGACTCCAAGTGATAAAACAGATATATTTACATTTTCCCCTTGTTTATAGTGGAATCAAACCAAAAAGCTTCTGTTCATCCAATTATATTTCCCAATAGTAATAAGGGACAAAATGATGCCATTTTAATCTGTGTGTGCTAAGTACAGGAAAAATACATTTAATTGTGAATGGTATGTTTGCAGTTTTACCCCAAACACTAAGAGGGTGATCAAATTCTGCTGCGTGAACTTTACTGCCATGTGGAGAATTACATGGGCTAAACAATTCCCTGAGGAGATTTTGGCGTATGATGGGAAGTTTGGGTTTCCATACTAAACCACTACTATGCTGAGATATGCAATAATTTTTAAGTCTTTAATGGTAACAGTGTTTTGTTTTTCTATGATACCCTCTAACGTTTGTTTTCACAGCTTATTTAGTTGCCTAAAAGTATTCTCCTTATTGTGCAGGCACAAGATGCTAGGTAAATTTGCTTTTGCACTGATAAACATCATTATTTTTTCATTTTACAGGTAAATGCTTTTTAAACACATTTTTTTAAAATAAATATATTCAAAGTCTTACTAGCAAAATTGATCATTAACAACATAATTGGATTTTTTGCCTTTCTTTTTTCATTCTGAATGCATCTGCAGTAGACTACTGAGCTGCTGACCTACTGAGAAAAAAAAAGGTCTTTGTGATTATAATTAGAAACATTACAAAAATTCCATATGTGTAAAATCAAAATTACCAACAGGAATAGCACTATATCAAATGAAATTCATTCACTCTGGGCTACAGCCAGAAGTTAACAAGACGGAGATAGTTAATGGAACTGAAATTTTAAACAGAAACCTTCCTAAAACCACACCTGAATTAATCTTTTGGGAAGGAAAGGAAGTAGATACTGCATGGATTTTAAATAGACTATTAGGATATTAAATATGGACAGAATAGCATAGAAAAATATGGAAAGAGGAAATAATTAAAAGCAAAGTGCTGTTGTTTACTTAATGATAATGTATAGCCACGAATACAGCACATAAAAAAATTCATACTCTAAGAATGTTTTGAAGAGAAATACTGCTGTGATAAGAGAAAAGAGAGCATTAACTCTGCCCAGCTTTTCAACAGTGATATTTTGCCCTATAAAGTTCTGTTAAAAATTGCACTGTAGTAGTAATATTTAATTGTAGCATAAAAATTAAACACCATTTACTTGATATAAAATAGGGATAGTATGTAAATTAAATAAGTTTCAATTCATGTCTTCTTACTCACATCTGTTGGCAGTTTAAATAGTTTTAGTGTCATTAATTGTTATAAAAGTGCAAGATTTGCTGTATGCTTGCCACTTAGGACCAAAGGCACAAAAGTCTAATTGAACTAAGTAATTAGTAATTTGTCATTTCCTATTGTCAGCAATTACTTTCCATTAGAAATCCTCACTGAAAATTCTAATTTGAAATGAGGTTTGCATTTTACTGCTGTCCATCCAAATTAGTTTAAAATTGACAGCTACATTTTCATTTAAAATTTAAAGATATTAAATATGCTTGAAGAAACTGGAGCATAAGCAGCTCCAAATAAGCGCACATGCGCACGTGCAGGCGCGCACGCGCACAAACACCCCAAGGAACAGATAGCAAACACCAAAGGAATTGCTTTTCATTTCCCAAAAGAGGGTTGCTGTGCAAATATCAAATCATCATTGTTCCTGTAAAATCCCAGATTTTGATTTTTACATTTGCTCGCAGCCCCCTGTTGTGGCGCTCTCACCTGCACACAGATGGCGAAGGAGACAGCACACTATTAGGCTTCTTTCTGGGGTTCCAAGCTCCCTCTGGGAAATGGCAGTTGCATGATTTTTCATTTGTTCTTTCTTCATCCTCCACTAGCCAATCAACACTTTCCTTTCCCTAAGTTCTGAGCATGGTATCATGCTAAGGGAGAAAGCATATCAGCCTTGAGAAAAAAAAAAAAAAAAGAAAAGAAAAAAAGCCTAATGCTAAGCAGGTGTTTTATAGTTAACATGAGTTCGCTGATCTGCTTTAACTAAGGGTAACGTGGTGAGTCAAAATTTGGCTTCATTTCCTTTGTAAAAGTTGGAGCACCACATGTTTTTCCAACTACGTACACTTTCTTTTTTAACACTTAACACATTCTTTGCCCTGAAACTACAGCTGGGCTTCTTTAACAAGTGGAATAGGTTTTCAATATTAAATCATCGAAATATAAAAATGAACTTCTGCATTTTTCTACCAAATGGTTGCTAAAATTCTAAAACTCTACAGCTCTTTAACTACAAAAGATGATTGAATACAGAGATACCCACGTGGCAGTGTCTTAGGTGAGACTACAAAAAACTGTGTGGGAGAAAGCGTATTTATATATTTTTATGATAAAATTGGTGCGTCCATAAAGAATTGATTTGGGTTATTAACTTGGAAAGAATTACATTAAAGGACAAAAAAATGAAATTTCATAATTACATGTCTAATAAGTCAGTAACTAATAAGGGTGGGGTTGAATCCATCCCTATATTTATTTAAATAATATAGTTTACTAATTTCCTTTTTCCTGAATTATGTTAAAATTGACTTACAACACTGGAAAGGATAATGAATTTCTCTTATTTTTTAAAATGACACTCTAACCATTACTATAAATTCATATACTCTGACAGAACAAATTTTATACAGCTATCCCTTTAGTAACTAACTAGATACATCACACATCTGTAACACTTAAATGAACATTAATTAGTGCTAATTTACAATCAAATTCCAATGGAGAAGCAAATTATGCTTTCCTGAACAACAAAAGTCTTTATCATGACCATTATGATGAAAAATACCAGAACATCTTAATTATTTCTGCTTGTAAATAATGTTTCCCACGGACCTTAAATGCACAGAATAATCTAGAAAGCTAGAAAAAAATGCTGCTCTCATTATACTTGGATTTTAACTTGGTACTAATCCAGTTCATTTCATTGAACATCTTGTAGTCTTTCCTTCATTGTAATAGAAAACAAGATTGCTTGGAATTTCAAGATCACATTTTTCCAGTGAGATCATCGATGATATTTCAATTTTATTTGAGCCCAGAATTGTTTTAAGCTCTGAAATACTTTCCCCTTTCTACATATCATCATTCAGTAGACTGACGGTTCTAAGGTAGTGTGCTTCCCAGAAGAAACGGCAGCGGAAGACACTCACAAACTCTTATTCAGCTCATTCAAAAATTGCATATAGTTGCCAATAAAGCACTGAAGAGAAGAGAGAATTAAATTAAAAGGTCAATAAACACTGATCAATATGCTTGTAAATAACGACTCTATTAAATATTCCCTTTCAATGTAGTTATACCACAGACGCATGTTTTATATGTTAGAATTCATCTGATCATTTTTCAATCGTGCTAAATGTGTGTCTAATAGAAACATGCCAGAAACATTGGAAGACTAGCTGTGAGGAATTTTTAAAAAGAAAGGAACACAGCAACAGTCCGGATTGTCGAATCCTTGCTGTCTCGTGGTGCAGCATTAGCTCACAATCAGCTGAATAAAGAAGTCATCTCTGTCTCAGATGTAAATAAATCACAAGCCTCAGTTACTTTACCACTAGCTGTTTGTCATTCAGGAAAATAATGGTTAATCAATGTCTAATCAATGAAGATGTGTAACATATTAGTTTGCAGTCCTTCATCATCCTATTTTCTTCAATTGCCTGGGGGTTTGTGTTCAGTACTTACAGAATCGATTACAATTGAGAGTGATCATTCAGCTCATGTTGAGAGCTGTCAGCTGTGCTTTCCACGAGGCAGCTTGGCTCTTGTGTTTAATATGAGATGCTAATATTTAGCTGCATCTGACAAACTGGGATCCATGGTGGAACATTTTATGAGAAGCGCTTAAGTAACTAATTGTATCACTACATGTCATTTGATGAAACTAAACTTTTCCTGACTTCACAATAATCATAAGCATTACTGGCTTGCTGTGGAAAATTAAAGGAAAACAGATGCCTGGTTGAATCTGATCATGCCTGCAGGGACAGTCTGAGCAAGGCAGCCACCAATGATGCCTTTATAAATAACCAGGAATGGGGGAGGAGAGGGTTCTTCAACTTCCATACAAAGCAACACTTTCTGGCACAAGAACGCTGTGTTCTTATGGGCAAGTGTCTTTCCATGAGCGTAATATCTCACAAGTACTGCGGGAAAAGTTGGATCCACAGTCTCTTAACTCATTTCAGAAACAATCTTTTGTGGCTATGAGCACTGAAATTCCCTAGAAAATGTTCGTTTCCTGATGAGTCCTTTTTGCTCACCAGTTTTAAAGCACCAATCTATACATTCTGAGAAAAGAGTAGGAGGCTATTAACAAGCATAGAAGAGGAAGAGAATCTTGATTTCAAGAACAAATAATTGTCACGCTCCTGGACTCTTTGCTTTAATTGCTGTGTTGTTGATTTGTTTTGGATGCTGTGAAGATGACAGTCACGGAGCCCAGTCTTGAACATCATTAATGATATAAGGCTTCAGTCCAAGTAATTTTGGATCTTGATGGTGAAAGAACAAGTTGAGGCGTCTCATTGTCAGTATCAGTTCCAAGAGCACCCTCTAGCGCCCACAACTTTGAAGCTCCTTGCAAAAGAGAAATTTGTATGCAGCTCAAACTCATTGACACTTGCTTTACAGCCAATATTAAGAAACTTTAAAATATATATCTATCACCGAAAGTGACTTAAATGTGCTCTTAAACTTAGAAATGCTTAAATATCATTCTGTGATCAAGCATATCAGAGAAAGTTAAAATGATCTAAGGTTTTTTTTTTTTTTAGCTGTAAGAGTGCATTCATTTTGTTAAAGTATAGCTTCAGTGTATCCTGTCAAAATTTATAGTGATTTTAGGATATCTTTTCATTATTTAAATTGCTGCAATAGCTGAGAAAAACTAAACTAATGACAACAGTGTAACAAGAAAGAATATTTCATGTTCAGTGTCACAATACGCAATAAAATGTTGAGTTTATATTGTTTCCAGTAACAGTAGAAAGAAAAAAACCTTTATCTCTGAATCCAAATTTTAATGATCCAGGTTGCTTTAACAAATAACCCATTTTAAAGGTGAGAAAAACAGCTCCCGTTAAACAATTGCATTCACTTTTGTCTTCTGTCAGTTTTAACCCCCTTCGTTTCACAAATAAATCATGGAACAGTATTGAGTGCATCTGACCAAATGGTTGTGATAAATATAGAAAGGACTATCAAAAAAGAACTGGCTTCAGGTATATTTTGAGAAAGGATTTCATAATAAAAAGAACAGATACAAGGACTATATATATTCGTTTTTAAATAATGGATATATCTTTCTGGGATGTGTAGTGAAGAAATTGGAAATCATGAATATTAGCAATAATTTATGCAGACATTAACCATACTCATCTCAAAAGGCCACTTAAATAACCCAACCTAAAATGCAAATAAGAATCTCATTCTTTAAGTGAATTAAAACTTTCAAGTGAAAGTAGCCTCGTGCTTGGAGATATAATAAGTAAACACCAAGAACAAAAATCAAACAGACACCCAATTCCACAGAGATTCCCAAACTGCAAAAATTCTAGAATTTTCCCAAAATATAAATGATGGTGTTTTCCTGTTTTACACACTGATTTCTTCTGGAAAACAGTTCCTACACTTACATCCTGTGGGTGATTTAGCAAACTTTACCAGATTGTTTCTAGTAAGTCCTCTTAGTGACAATTAGAATACTCCAAGCTGAAAAAACTGAACAGTTATCCCGTGCCTAATATGTATCACTCTCTGGGCTGGGAACACACGTATGTATTATATCACATAGAATGAAATCAAGCATTGTAAAACACGGATCAACATTTCTTGGAAGTTGCCCATTTTCCTATCACTCACATTCTTTAGAACGTAGACAGACGGCTTCCTCTGTGGAATGTCTCAGCAGAGCTCACTTACCTGGGCACGTATTCGCAGAATTTTTAAGTTACATTTTTGCCATCATGTGTCCCTAAACCCAGCACATACACTAAAAGAAGCAAAGCACCAAAGGAATGTGTAAAAGATCTTCCTGTGTGCCTGCATAGCTCTAGGGGAGGTGTGCTAGCCCCAAAACTGGTTGTACTTTGATAAAGCAGCTGTGGGAATGATGAGAAGTTAATGGATTTTTATCCATATCAACCTGATGATCATAGACTTAGTTATTATTTTGTAGGAAGGGGATTTGTGCAGCATGAATATGAAGGCATATATTCATAGAATGTCTTAGATTCGGTGGTAAAGGGGCTACAAAGACTTCTCACCTCCTGAGGCAGATAAATTGAGTTCCATGCAGCTTCCTATATAGGGGTCTTTCAAATGAGACCACAAAATCTCAAATCCTCCCTCTTCTGTGAGGACATTAAAGATCCCACAGCAGTTTTCATAAGAGAAGGGGCTTGTCACCAGGCCGCTGGGCAAATTCCTGGGACCCATCTTGAAGTCTGGCCTCTAGCTTCTCTCTACAGGATATTCATGTATTACATACCCTGAAAAGTTCAGCATATTTACCCAATTTATTTAAAAATGTTCTCTTAGTGGTTCTAAAATGTCTTTTCTCTAGCAAAAAAAGGAACCAAAGGTCTCCTTAGGTGAAGTTACTGTAATGTTTGTTACATAAAATCAAACTTCCTTCCAAAAATATTTGATTAGTTCCTTTTGAACAGAAATGCCTACAGTATTAATTTTATTTAAAATAACAAAAACAACCAATATGTAATAAAAAAATCTTATAATCCATGATCCATGCTTTCTGATACAGGTAATGTAAAATAAATGATATAATCTACAAAACAATGACAAATGAAAGACTTGGAAAAGGTTATGGTTTGACAAGGTAACATTTTTGAAATCTGGACACCAATCAAATTGATGTAACTATTGGTGATGCTACACTCTCTGACACTAAAGTCTTTACCACTGTCTAAAACATATAGAAGAGCCTATTGTGATTGTTTAATGTCAGATTTTGTTCATAAGCTCTTTCATAAAACTGAAACCAGGAAAATGATTTAAAGCAGTTCAATTTGTCTATTTACCTTAATCTTTAACTATTCCCATATGTCTAGCTACATGATGTATGACTCTTCATAAACCAATTTTTCAAAGATATACACGACAGAAAAAAGTCAGGCTCCTAACCTTTTATGTGCTGAACTTTTACAGAGCTCTGAAGAACAAAACGCTGTTAAGTTTCAGTGGAGAAAAGGTATATGTGATGGTGGAGAGGGTCTTCTGCTTCTTACAGATACGTGTATCAGTGGAAGTCTAGCCTGCACTGCTTCCTAGGAATGTGAGATCCCTGCCAGGGATTCCACCCTCAGACATCTTTGTTTAAAAAAAATTACTTGAGAAGTGTGAATCTGCAGTAGTTGAGATAGGAGTACTGTCTTAGAAATAATAACACTCAACAAGGGAAAACAAAAAATCAGAGATGCAGATGGGAAATTCTTTTATATAAGGAGCCTGAGTCATGATCCTATTGGAAGCATTTTATCTTAGATAGCAGGGGAAAAAAACCAGTAATATGAAACAATTTGTCAGTAACATTTCTAACTATTTTTCAATTATTGTAAAATCCCCAAATCAATTTTTAATTGATTTTCATGTCTTGATAAAGAGAGAAAAATAAAACACCAGAGTTCTGTTTATTTTCATGTAACCTGAGCATTTAGTGTGTCCTGGGAGATGGATAAACAACTGTAACAGGACGAAATTCACAGCCCTCTCATTTTGGAGATCTTTCGTTTTAAGCTAGACAAGTCACTTCAGAAGAACTTCCAGGTTACAATTACGAGCCAATGCAGAAGTAAAGATTTTCTGTTTCAAGTTTTCGGTTTGAAGCCGTCGTGAACTCCATCCTTACACAAATGCTGTTCCATAGCCTACCTTGTTCTCAAGGCACACTGTTTTCACAGCTGCTTTGCACAAATTCGAACATGTAGTCCTTTCTCATAAAAGGCACAAAACATTAGAATACATTTGATGAAAATAAAATACAGCACAAAGAAAGACATTTTGTGAAACATGTAGGTATGTGCCCAGCCCTATCACAAGCACTTGGCCTATGTTACATACAGATGTGCTCAGAGCAGAAAACCGTTAGCACTTAACTCATTGTGATGTTTGAGTTAATACCTCACATTACACCACAATTTCATCATCTGTCATTAGATACACAAGTTTTTCCAAGGCAAACTTTTTCAGAAGAGGTTTTAAAAATCTGCTTCAATAATAGGTAAGCCATAAGAATGAATGAAACTTCCATGATTAGTAGTTCATATGTTAAAATAAATAAATAAACCAATCCAACAATGTGGAGAAAACATCACTTTTGAGTTGTTATTGTTACCATTAAACACTGCTGAGATTTAACACAGAAAAATTGCATGGCAAAAAATAGGATGCTGTCTAAAGATTGTCATTGGATGATTCTGTGATTAAACCATGTTATTTGGTCAAATAACTATAACTATCAAACTAAGGTTTTATTTGGGGGGGGGATTCTTTTTGATTTTTATTTTACTTGCAAGTCAGAATTTTACAAAGGGGAATAAACAGAGAGAGAGAGAGAGATCTTCCATCTGATGGTTCATTCCCCAAATGGACTCCACATCCAGGAGCCAGGAGCTTCCTTCAGGTCCCCCAAGTTGGTACAGAGGCCCAAGGACTTGAGCCATCTTCTACAGCCATCCCAGGCCACTAGCAAGGTCAAGCTAAGGTTTTAGTACCAGTTTCTAAGGTGAACAGAATTTGTCTCATTTATACATTTAATATCCTTAAGTGAAACATTAAAATATATCTTTATACAAAAATATGCACATCTAGCTGTTTTGTACATGTAATATTGTTATAATACAATAAAATATTCTTGCAATTGCTAAAATGCCAATGCACTTATCCTTACAATTTTGAAATTTAAAAATCTAAAATTTTAAAAACGGGTGCTAGGATTAATCTGATGAGATTTTACTTCAATGTTCATTCTCAATTGATTAATGCACTGTATAGGAGTTCAGTGAGGGTATGCAGGAGACACAGCATTTTCATATTACAACGCTAAGTGTGTTCCATCTTAAATTATTGTTTTCTATTAGTAAGAATACTAATGTTTAGCCTCATTTCAATTTTAGACTAACAAAATTGTCATCTTACACCAGTTTGCAATACCTACACAATTCAAGAAATCTGTAATTAGAGAGCATGAAGTTGATAAATGTTCAAACAAAATATTCTGGTAATTCTCAGAATGTAGGAAAAAGCAAACTATTTGTGTCATCTGATAAATGGCTCTAGTCTGATTATATAGCAATCTTGACATTTTTATCCTTAATCCACTGATAAAGAAAAATGCAATGTAAGAAATCACAGAGGCATCACAAGGTTTGTGTGTGTGTACAGGGCAGTTTGCTGTTTGATGATCAGAATTTTAGGAAGGTAAAGTAGGTGAGTATTTATCCTTTGATCAAGCAGAAATTTAGTATAAGCTTCAAATTATTTTTTTAAGTTTTAAAATTTTGAGGCATTCAATTATTTTATAATATAGCAATTTTAGATAAATCTAGCCAGAAATACAAGTATTTAAAGGTTTCCAGCTCATTTGACTAATACATTCAAAGCTATTTAAAACTAACACAAAATTCATTTAAAATAGATTTTCAAAAATTTCTTGTTTTCTTTAACTATGATGCTTTTTAAAACTTCAAGTAGGCTTGAAAAACTAACTGTGGATCATGTATACAATGTAGGGTCAATGCTGTATTGAATTTCCAGACCATTTTCAGAGTACCTTCTGGCAATGGAAGCATTTTGACCACTGACACTCCCTATGGGTATATCTGACTATCCTGGTACAATGCACCATTCCCCATTATTGAATCTACAACAAACTGCTGTAGGTTATTCATTGATTGAGTGTTTAAGTATATTCTTTAGGAGCAAATAGGGAACTAATCTGTAAGCAATCACATAAAATAAAAAAAAATCAACAGAATTCCTGCTTCAAAGAAGCTTTGAGCAATAGTACCTAATTATGAGCTTGCTTTGATTAGTTGTCTCACATTCAATAAAGATATATAGGAATTCTATCTCTACATTGCTGTTGCCTCTTTTCAGCACTTCATTGTATCATACAAGGATTAAGAAATCACTTGCCAATATACACGCATACCAACATAAAGCATAGCTCATCCCAAACATACTCATGTTTTTGGCCTAGATCATTGGCAATATTTTCCACATTCAGACGAACAGTGATTATATAATTACTAACATACATAAAATCAAAATCAGGTGAATTGTTTGCAGCCTCATGTCATGCATACTTATAGACACACGAGTCTTAACCAATCTATATCTTAAATATTAGCTTCAGGGTCCCTTGCATGGTCTTCTTAAACAATGCAAAGCGTGTGTGTGCGTGTGTGTGTGTGTGTGTCTGTATGTGCGGGCCGGTATGTAAGAGTGAACACACAGATCTGTTTCCCATCTCTCCACTTCTCCGTCTTTGTGTATTGAGGACAGCTTTTCTAATGCGAAATCAGCTCAGCTGCAGTGTGGATTTTAAGGGTTCTAAGAGAAATAAAAAGAAGTGCAAAACTTCAACTCTTTCAAATACATTTGTTATTTATCTTCTCTGAACACCACAATGCATTTTCTGATTTCTCAAATGCATGACTTTTAGAGAAAATAAATCTGCAATACAAAACTGATGTCTTTTGTTTAAATTAGCCTGACAGACTTTGAATGTTTTAACAAATAAATATTAGGAGATATTTAATAACAAAGCAAAATATTTCAAAGATAGATGCTCTCCAAAACAAATACAGAAATATGTGTACCTCAACATCTGGCTTTACAAATAAGGAAATGAGGAAAAATGCAACGGAAAAAAATGGACAAAGAAATATGTAGAGATTTCCTTTCTCTTTTTATAAAGTGTACTTTTGCCTGGTTATGTGTTACCTGTTTAGTTTCGTTCCTTGCTAGAAAAACTCATTGAAGCCACCATCTGTGTCACAGAAGGGAGAGAAAACAGAAGTATTAACATCAGTAAATACCTTAAAATTCACACTTTTGCCTCAATTATTTTTTTTCTAAAATGCAAGTGCAACACTGCTTTGATAGTAATTATTTTTATTTACCTAACTATTTTCCCTGTAGTGGCAGCTTGTAAGGCCTGTGGAACAAGCTGTCACTAACTGTTGCCTTGCTAATGCAAGAGTTCAAAACACCCAACTAACAAAACACTTTTTTTAAAAAGGTTATTAAATGTGGAAGCAGTTAATTTGAAATAAAACATTTCTATAATACTGCTTTTAAAGTGGGAAAATAACCAGGGAATAGAAGCAATTTTAAAATACAACCAAAAAAAAAAAAACCAGCTAAAGAAGAACATATCATGGCCAATGTCACGTTACTACTCACTTTTCTGATGGATTTTACAGAGCTCTTGAAGTGTAACAATTAAGGATCTAGGTGGGTTAAGCTGCATGACTATGTTGTGGGAACCAGTGTGCGTAACAAAATGTGGCCCATTCACTGAGGGCTTTTCACTGTGGAATAAGAACATTGAAAAGGAAGTCAGTTGCTTATAAAACAGTAGAGAAAATATGCTGATGATGTGGGAGGTTAAGAAAAAAGAAATGATTGCATGCTATTCTCTAGAGATATTCCCTTCTAACTTATGAACAATGTTAAATGTCTAAGAAAAGTAGGGAAGAAATGCGGTGCCAATAGGTTTTACATTTTTTTACAACAACATATAAAGCTTCATTTTATTCCTTGATAAGTCATACTTCTGGTTGGTTAGGTTTTGTAATGATATTTGTAGTGATTTCCAACTTCAGGTCAAGTTATTTCTTATATATTTAATACTTTTATTATATGGAATTTATTAAGTGTATGTTTTATATTCTAAAACATGCATATATTTAGCATGGAAGAGCTCTCAGATAATTTTTAATAGAATTGTTTTTGTCCTTCCAGGAAATGTCTTTCTTCAGTTTAAAGAGGACTCTTGCTATTGTTAAAACAGTATAAAACAGTTCCCATCTATCAAAATTTTTAAAACTGGAAAAAATTTCAAATGATGTGTTTCTCATGATATTTTTGTTAACACTACATTTATGCACTTTAAGTTTGAATCATTATCTCTTTTTTTATATTTCTCATATTAAAAGATCCAGATTGTAACGACTTGAGCAATCAGTCGTTCAGAGCCCCCACGTTCAGAGAGGGACACTTGGAATATTTGCTAGCAGTATTTGTAGAAGTGAACAGCAAGGATGATATATGGACTTGGGTAAAGGGAAAAAATTCATAGACCCCCCCAAAAATGGAATAGTATAAAGCATTAACAGTAATAAATTAAATCATACTTGTGATTGGGCATAAAATAACAATAATTTGTTATTTATTGGGCTGAAAATTTATCTCTGGTAAGAAATTGAACATGGAGAATTTTGTGATGAAATTTTTTATTATACTAATCATTTTTATTATCATACCCAAAGCTATATATGATGAGGTGAGTTTACTTTTCATTTCACAGAGACCACAATCCGCCCATCATGCATATTTTCCTTTTTTTTAAGAAAAAAAAAAGCTGTAACTTTGTGACTATGCAGACAACAGCTGTAACCAATCATTGAAGTGAAAAATTACCAATTCGGCCATTTCTGAATCACAATGGCACAACTAAAGATTTCCTCAATGGCAAAATCATGAGAAGATATAAATCATGCTGCCCTGAGAAAGGTGATCCAGAGGTGATCCAGCAGCAGCACGTGGGTCACAGTCCCGCTGTGTGACAAGACTTTACCATCAAGGGCGTCCAACCCACCTCAAGACCTAGAGAAGGAGCTGCAAACAGACTTTACCAGACTACACCACACGCACTATCTCCAGCTGTGTGTGATGTGGGGAGCACCCATGGCCACATCAAAGAAGAGTTTCAGCTTTCAATTCCAAGTATGGTAAGTTCTTCCTAAAGTGCATTTGAAATTTTGAAATTCTTCAATTTCAGTCAGTCAGAAATTGAAGTTTTATGTGCTGTACTTTTCTGTTAATATAAAATACATTCTCTTTTCAAAGCTAACATAGATTTTAATTCCATAAACCATAGGACATGATTTATATTATGGTTTGGTGTAGCCTAATTAATTTGACAGAATCTGAATACTTTGCCTAAAATGGCAGTGTGTTTCTCTTGATGTTAAAACCAAGTAAAAATAATCCGAAACTGGTACTATAGCTCAGTGAATTAAAACATTACTTGAGGACCCAGCAAGGTAGCCTAGTGGCTAAAGTCCTCACCTTACATGCCTGGGATCCCAAATGGGCACAAGTTCATGTCCCGGCAGCTCCACTTCCTTTCTAGCTTCCTGCTTGTGGCCTGGGAAAGCTGTTGAGGAAGGCCCAAACCTTTGCGACCCTGGCTCCTGGCTTCTGGTTCCTGGCTTCTGACTTCAGTTCGTCTCAGCAACAAATGTTGCAGCTACCTGGGGAGTAAATCATTGGATTGAAGATCTTTGTCTCTCCTTTACTCTGTTAATCTGACTTTCCAATAAGAATAAATAAATCTAAAAAAAAAAAAAAAACAACACTTTTGCAGCACTGCCATCCTGTATTGGAGTGCCATTTTCGAGTCCTCGCTACTCAGCTTCAAATCCAGCTCCCTGCTAATGTCTCTTGGAAAGCAAGAAATAATAATCTGAGTGATTGGATCCCTGTCAACCATGTGGAAGAACTAGATGGAGTTCCTGACTCACAGCTTTGTCCTGGCCCAAAGCTGGCTGTTGTAGCTAACCAGGGACTGTCTCTACCTCTCTGTCTTTCAAACATATAGATATAGATAGATACAGATATACAATATAGATGTAGTTCTTTGTAGATACATAATATGGGTATATTTCTAAATACCCCAATTCTTTATTATTTTGCTAATCTATTAGTATATTAAAATATGGTGTTGTTAGAGATGCAGAAAGTAAATAAAAGGCTTGGAAAACAATCCTAGAATAATCTTACACACTCCCATGAGACGATGCCTAACCCTCTTTAATCTATGGAAGGAGAGCACAAAGGAATTCAATTGCATTTCTGAGAAGAGAGGAGGAATATATTTAATTTTTGAGTTCATTTAGTTCCAATAATCATTAGACAGACTGGATAATTCAAAATACAAAATAATCTATTAAACTACTATTCACGCAGGTTAATTGGACTGATTTGAGAGCTGTGCACATTTCGTCTTTTTTGGCTTCAGATCCTGAAGCTGTGCATACACAGTAACGATCTGGCTGAATTTGTTAAGTTTATTTCAGCTGAAGGAAGTCTTGTGTAGCTTTCATCTGGTTCACAGACAATGATAACGCAAACTAACAGTGAAGGTTTTGAGAATTTGTGAAAAGAGAGAGAATGAAAGGAAATCATTAGCCAGATAAAGCTTTAAGCTTAGCTGAGAGAACCTCACTAAAAGGTTTCTTGAAGGTTTACTTGATATTGACACACACATGTATTTCCCTCTCAGTTGGAATGATTCCAGAAGAGCTGTCATGGTTGGGTGAGTAAATAATACATGCTTTAAAAACAATTATAAATCTGTGTTCACCTGATGGACTTTGTATTCATTCCAGTCAATTGGGCATATAATACTTGTTTAAAAAATAAGTACATATAATGCATTAAAAACGGCTTAAACGCCCATTTAACCGGAGGGGCCAAAACATCTCTAAAATGGAGCATGTGATTAACACTAATGGAAGTTATGCAAATGTAATGAAAGGAGAACCCCAAACCCTTTTAAAGAGGGCTTTGACAGGAAAATGACAGCAAGAGAAACACCAAGATTCAAGGCTTCTGTTCCCTTTTAAAGGAGTCTTTGCCCTCAAAGCAACCAATAACTCCCAGAGTAGTGAATCTTGGGGCCCAAACCAATAAATGTATCGATATTTAAGGTAAAACAATGCTAAGTAGTGACAGTAACAGCCTGCTGATAAATAATGTAGCTCTGAAATTGGATTGTATCTCTGTACTTAAACAGTTATTCATCCCACTTCAAAGTCTTACCCATGGTCCCTTTTTATGTCAACCACAAGACCTAGATTGTATTTTCAGTGTTTAATGAGTATAATTTTGAAATGATCTCACAATATTTTAGATTCACAGTGTTTTCTTTTTAAAAAAGACTAAAAGGGCATTTGCAACGGTTGCCATTAAAAACAGATACAATTCTTGGTTTAATTGCAGTTTCAAGATAATATTTCCTCATAAGTCACACAGCTGTTGAGATTTGAGAAGCCAATAAAAGATTCAACCAAATTTCTCCATTTAGTGGAAACCAAAAAAAAAAAAAAAAACTAAAATTATCAATAGAGATATTTTGTGTGGAGTTTACATAGGATACTAGAGCTTCCCTACTATAACAAAACAGGGTTGGCCTTGTGGTGAATGGGTAAAGCTGTTGCCTAAAATATCAGTATTCCATATGGAAGTCATTTCCTGTCCCTGTCCCCAAGGCTCCCCTCCCAGCTCCATACAAATGGCTTGGAAAAATCAGCAGAAAATACCCCAATATCTCCCCATGTGGGAGACCCAAACAAGGATCCTAGCTGCTGTTTTCAACTTGACTCAGCCATGCCATTATGTCCATCAAGGTAGTGAACCAGCAGGTGGAAGTGTGTGTGTGTGTGTGTGTGTGTGTGTGTGTGTGTGTGTGTGCATTCTTCTCTTGCTGTAACCCTGACTTTCATATATAAATAAAGAAGCAAACATCTCTAAAAATGCAAACCTCTTATCTATATGTGATATGCATTCATTCACAAGTGATTTCCACCTTATATATTTACTTCCTAGATAAAGGTTCCATGACCTAAGGAATAACAGGGGCCCTGTCTGAGGATGGGATGCAGCACTGGGCCCATGAACGTCATATTTAATACATGAAGATAAAGCTAACTTGAGAGAATAACTTGCCAGACTTTATTGCATACCTACTGTGCACTATAACCAGAAATCTAACAAAGACATGTCTCTTTTCTTCATGTAATATATTAAGTAAAGAAAGAAAGAATAGAAAAAGCAAGTATTAAATAGAATGAAATATGCTACAGATGTTAACAGAGCTTCTATTCAGACTAGGGTAGTTAGGGGAAATACTAGCCACATAGATCTGAAAGATGAACTGGATTTAGCCAAAGAAACAGGCAATCAAGGCCCGGCCAGATGCCTCAGTGGATAAATCCGATTCTTGAAGATGCTAAGATAGCATACAGGTGCCTGTTCCTGTCTCTCCAGGTCCACTTCCCATCCAGCTCGTGGCTTGTGGCCTGGAAAAGCAGCAGAGGATAGCCCAAGCCCTGTGGGAGACAGAGAAGCTCCTGGTTTCAGCCTTCAAATCAGCTCAGCTCCAGCCATTACGGCCATTTGGGGAATGAAATGGTGGTGGAAGAATTTCTCTTTGTATTTCCTTCTCTCTGTGTTTTAAGTAAATAAATAAATAATCTTTAAAAAAAAGAAGCTACAAAGACAGTTCAAATTGAGGAAATGATACATAGGAAGGGAAAGTGATGAAATGAAGCAAATTAGAAGGGCAGAAACATGGAAAATATGGCGCTGAAGAGATTAATAGATTCCCGCTCACGCAGGAATTTGTAGATAACAGAAAGGAATTTGGACTTTATCTTGAGAATAATGAGAAACCCTTAGAAGACATCAAGATGGGCAAACTTTGGCCAGATTTGTGTTTTTGAAATAGTTCTCTGATTGGAATGTGAAGCAAGTAAATTTGAAGAGAAAAATGGCAAGTTATCTATAATAAATTTAAATATTTGTCAGCATGCTATTTCTGATTGACACAAGTGCTGATTTAGTGTGGTCCTTTGTAATGGTTACACAACTGGTTCACATTGAAATTGATACTAGAATACAATGATACAATTTTTTAACCTTTTGTAGTTCTTTGTAAGAAGATAGAGGAGCCGATTAAAGACTAATTGGATAGAGCTAATGGAGGAAAAGAACAACCAGGTTAATCCTCCTACTAACTTGCCAAATAAACCGGGGGTTGCTAGTGGTAACCATTTATTAGGAAAAGGAATTGATGAAACAGGAGAGCCTGAAAAATTGGAAGGAGATTGCTTGTTTTAGGAACTCATCATATGAAGACTAAGGGGAAATGCTTTAAGGTGAAAATTTATATTTAACAAAAAGTAAATAATCAGGTTTTTTTAATGGAGAATGTTTTTAACATATCTATCAACTTTTTATACTGAAAAAATAAAACCTTGCAGCTAAATTTCCAAACTTCCTCTTTCTGTAAAATAAGTATCACTCTCAACCTATTTTTAAAAATGGGCTTTTATTTTTGCATAGATTCATAATTTGACCTTCTTCAGGTTGCGACAGCCTAAGAAATAGCTTCAAGACTATAGATTAACCTTTATAGGGTGTACTTGACATGAATTTTTAAGAGATACAGCGTCTTCAAATAAATGATTCCAACACAAATTTAAGATTCAATCAGCATTAATGGTGGTATTAGAAATGATAACTTCAATTATAAGCATAATGCATTTTCCTTTGGGCCATAAATTTATGTAGAGTAGGTACTTGGAGTTTGGCCTCGCACAGCCATACTTCAAATCTGCTTGTGACCACGGAAAGGCATTTACACTAGGTGATTTCATATGTGAGAAAATGTTTGAAAAACTTAGTGCTGTAAAGCATTAATAGATTTTCCAGAAAGTTATTGGATAAAATATGGAATTAATTTTAAAAATCCATAATTTTATCTTCATGTTAACTTTGTATTTCTATTAAATCTACTTCTCTTAAAGAAATGTCATGAAATATTGTGCTACTTAAGAATAAAATAATACATTTACCTCACTATTATTTCACTTTTTGAAAGAAAACTTCCTCTAATGGGTATATGACTAAAAATGTGAAATAATTTTTAAGGTTTTGACAACTATTTCTTGCCTCTGTGGAGTTTTTTGAAAATGAAAAACAAAGGATCTGTAAGACTGAAGTCCTCTAAACTGGAAGCTCAGAGAAGTTTTCTGCTCTAAAGAATTTAGGAAAAAGAAATATTCCTGGAGACCTTAATAAGACAAAGGAGAAAGATATATTGTAAAACATATGGATACTATAAGATTTATAATACATATAGTATACCATTATTTACATGGAAGCATTTATAATTACATTATAAATATGTAAATTTTATTTCATATGTAATATCTAAAAATAATATTGAGATGACATAATTTATATTCTCTTGACACTCTAAAATGCTAGATTGTTAATAATTATAGGTAACACTTATTAGCGGCATTTTTACATGTAAAATGCATCAAAAGTGTTAGACACTTTGATGTAGATCCAGTCACTGGTCCCATTTTACAGACGAATAAAAAGTCTTTGGGTTTAAGTTACTCCTCTGAGTTCTGTCAGGTAAGTGGAATCAAAGACAGAAGTTAATCTCACTTGTGTTGCCCTAACGTATGAGCTTAGCCTAACTTCAAAATAGTTTGATGTGTACTTTGAGGGAAATAAGTCAAATATCTATGGCATTCCATTATATAACAATCTCGTTGGAAAGATTCAAAAAACATGCAATCAATATGAAATTGTTAAGAAATATAAACAGCACAAAATAATTGGTAAAAGATAAATAAATTCACCTAAGTAATGAAGGGTCATGTAAGAAAAGCATGTGTGTGGCAATGAAAGAGATTTGGAAGGTTGGGATTTGATCCAGAAAATCAAGAAAGTAGTGGAAATAATTATGCAAAAAGAAAAGCTAAGGAAATGCAAATATATACATTTGAAGATAATACCAGCATAAAAGATTAATAGCTGGGAAGTTGATAAGGACAACTAATAGTTGATGTTGAAGACCATATAACACAGGCTTAAATGAAATACTAACAAATTTCACTTTTATAATTCATAAAATAAAATTTTAGTCCAATACAGCGCAAATAATTTTCCCAGTATTTGTATGTAATATCTGTCAAATCAGTGTTTCTGAAGTGATTCTTTGAGTTTTACAATAAACATGTGAAATGAGAAAAACAAACTTGTATGTCACTAATGTAAGGTGAAAGGTAGTTCTGAAGCCAAAGATGCCTTTGTATGGGTAAAGAGATGGATGAAAGATAAATGACTGATGGATGGACAGATGGATAGATAGATGATAGTTGGATAAATAGATTGATTTATAGATAAATTATAGATAGATAATATAAATCTATTATAAAGCTCAAAGATCCATATTTTCTGGGACCAACTTTGTAACTCCATGGGTTAAACCACAATGCCGGGTCAAGTGTTGGCTATCCACCTTCAATACAGCTGCCTGCTTCTACATCCTGGAAGTCACTAGATGATGACCCAAGTGCTTGGGTCCCACCACCCATGTGGGAGGGCCGAATTGCTGGATTCTGGCTACAGATTTTGGCCTGGTTCACATCTGCTGCTTTAGCCATCTAGGAAATGAGCCAGCAGATGGATTCAATCTCTGCTACCCCCATCTCTCTCCCTCTCTCTGTCACTCTGCCTATCAAACGAATTAACTTTTTTTTAAAGAAAAACTATGTTTTTCTCCACTTCTTTAATGTTGTCTTAATGACAGTAGTGTTTTTTTATATAATTTAATTTCTATTGTGTAAGTTTTAATGCTTTCTGAGAAAGTCAACAGTTCAATATGAAGCCAAAGAAATAAAATCCTGATGATTCTTAAGGAGTTTAAGATCAGTACAGGAAGAAATTACCCTGTTTAACCTTGTCTGTTCCTGTTTGTCGTCAGAAGTTTACTGGCATTGAAAAAGTGATAGAAGTTGAATGTGAAGCTAATACCATGTGGATTATGTTATGTGCTTTGTTTTAATTACTTAATTGAAGAATTTCATTTTGAACTATTCTATTTTTAAATACTATCAAATGATAGTAAACAGGATATGACACTAATATGAATATTAAACAAAAATATCATCTTTCTTATATACATTGTATAAACAAAAAAAATCAATATTCAATGCTTAAGAAACAACCTAAATGAATTTTTAATGGGAACCCACATAAACTGTCATGCATGTCCTTCTAAATATGAATATTTGTGGGCAACTACTCCGCATCAAGTCATCTTTTACAGTGGTAACTTGACAACTCTTCTCCTAGAATATGTTGTAAACACTGCAGTGTTTAATCAATTAATCATACAGCTGCTTTTGCACAAACCTTCTACTAGATAAGCTTTGAATGCATTAACTTTATACATATAAAGTAAAAATGAAAATACTGAAAAATCAGGGCCAATGCCTGAACTGCCAAGCATCCTTTACAGGCACTGGTTTGAGTCCCGCCAGCTCCACTTCTGATCCAGCTCCCTGCTAATGGCCCAGAAAGGAAAGAAAGGATGTCTAAAATCTTGGGCTCCTGCACCAAAGCAAGAGACCAGGAAGAAACTCTTGGCTCGTAGGGCTTTGGTTTGGCTCAGCTCCTGCCGTAGCAGCCATTTGTGGATAAAACCAACAGATAGACAATCCCTCTCCTTGACTCTCCTACTCTCTCTGTCCCTCTGCCTTTCAAATAAGAATAAATGAATCTTTTTAAAAAAAAATAAATTACAAAAAAATGTCTTTTTAAAACCTCTTTCTCCATGTTCATAGCAAAAGATTGCCAGGCCAATTGGAACTTTGCACCGAGAATATTCACATAACCCCAACAGAAATATTAGAACTTTTTAATATGTGCCTTGTTTAATACATCATATAGTGTTGCTCATATTTTTTATCAATGGGTAAAAATGATACTATCTGATTTGTATGATATGCCAGATACCCTGTTGAACGTTTTCCACTGAACTTAGTTACTCCCATTGTGACAATTTTACAGTGATGTTCCATGAAACAGTCTTGAGTCCAGGAAATATTTGACAATGTCTAGTATCATTTTTTCCTTGGCAAAACATGGGGAGATTGGTTATGATATTGTTGTCTAAGTTATAGGCCAGGGATGCTGCCAAACTTCCTCCAATGAACATGGCAACTCCCACAACAAAAAATTATCTCTCTTGACAGGCCAATGGTATAAAGGTTGAGAAACTGAGAAACTATGCCCCAGTTTTATCTTCATTTAACAAATGAGAAAAATGAACTATAAAGAGGTTAAATAAACTACTAGGGTCACACAGCTAATAAGTGCCTAAGCAGGGATTCAAATCCAGTACAACTGAACCAAGTCACACTCATGTTGCCTTAAATCTCATAGTGAAATAATGTACCTCCCTATACACAATTTCATTATTGCAGCAAACCAGGACTTCCAGGTCTTCTGTTTTTGCTTAGGTAGGGCTGCCCTCTGTCTCTAATCTTCATGAGCCATTCAAATCCTTATGAGCAGTATGAGTTAGAGCTTTCCTGTTTCCCCTGATTTTCTACGATGCTAGCAATACACCTTATGGGGGTTACGCTGTTGCCTCTCCTGGGTTTTAGATAGCGCTTCCCAGACCTGGCGCGATAGCGTAGTGGTTAAAATCCTCGCCTTGCACGTGCTGGGATCCCATATGGCTGCCAGTTCTAATCCCGGCTTCTAATCCAGCTCCATGCTTGTGGCCTGGGAAAGCAGTCAAGGACAGCCCAAAGCCTAGGGACCCTGCACCCGTGTGGGAGACCCGGAGAAGCTCCTGGCTACTGGCTTTGCTTTGGCTCAGCTCCAGCTGTTGTCCCTGCTTGGGGAGTGAATCATTGGCAGAGGATCTTCCTCTATCTCTCCTCCTCTCTGCATATCTGCCTTTCCAATAAAAATAAATAATAATAAAAAAATTTTTAAATAGATAGAGCTTCCCTGTGGCTTTACTGTTACTCTGCTATCTGCCTCTCAGCAAGCAGTAGAGGATTCCCTTGAGTGTCTCTCATCCCCAACTCTTCTATCTGCCATGTCCAATAGAACCCTGCCTTTAATGATGCCATGGACAATTCTCCACCTCCAGGGAGCAAACCAACACCACTGGGCAGGTAAGGGAGGTTTGGCACTATTCTTTCTCTCCAACTGTCTGTGGAGTATCAGATATTCTATAGAGAAACCACTAAGTGTTGACTCCCACTCTGAAGTAGCAATGATTCCTAGGGGAGAGGATTTGCAGCCTGACCTTCAAACAAAATAGCTGAGAACCCAATGTGTGTTGCTGAGCTACCTGCACGCACACCAGGGACCCATCTAAAGCAGCCCAAACAAAGCTGGCAGTCAGCACGAAGCCAGAATCCCCATGCCCTGGGTCATCCTATTTTTACACACATTATAGAAGTGATACACATCTCCAAAATAGCAACCTCACTAAACCACAACAGCAGTAACTAGAACTTGCCTCTAAATATAGATCTGAGATAAAATAGCAATCCTTCCTATTACTTGCCCTTTTGAAGCTCCATATTATTTTTTGTATAAAATGGAGTGGGGATGAATATGCAAGAATACATCAATTTATCAAGTGGAACCACACCTGTGAATGAGAAATCTGCTTTCCCGTGTATCTAGATCTTACTGCCAGAAGAATTTCTGGTCGTGGAAACTTGCCTAGGTTGTCCAGAAGGGATTGATGTTTCTGTCTTGGGTGAAACACACCAGCTTCTCCCTCAGATCCCAATTACACATACTAATAATAGATAAGTAGAACACAGAGTAATTATCAAATTAGATAATTGAAATGTATGGCAGAGACTAATATTTCATGTTTTTTCTTAACGTTTGTTAATCTACCAGACCTACAAAGATCAAAATTGTTCAGCGTCAGCTATATTTATTTCCTTTTTCTCCACCAAATCAGCCTCTTCCTAGGGCTTGTTCTACTGAAGATGCAATTCCATGTAGCAGAATGAGCCCACAATATGAACTAGTCAACTAGTGCAAGTGAATTTTATCATAATCTCATGCCATGAATTCTCCCTTAGTTATTTCTTTTTTTATTTCTTTTTTTTTTTTTTTTTTTTTTTTTTTTTTTTTTTAGATCTTCCATCCACTGATTCATTGCAAGGCCATAAGCCAGGAGCTTCTTCCGAGTCTCCCATGTGGGTGCAGGGTCCCAAAGCCCATCCTCAACTGCTTTCCCAGGCCACAGACAGGGAGCTGTATGGGAAGTGGGGCTGCTGGGATTAGAACTAGCGCCCATATGGGATCCCGGTGCATTCAAAGAAATGACTTTAGTCACTAGGCAACTGTGACAGTCCCTCCTAGTTATTTTTATCCCCCATGATCTCCTCCATTCCTCTCTGCTTGGCTTGCCTTTTGGTTTCTGCACTAATCCCTTCCAAGAGAAGCAGGGCATTGCTTGTTGTAAAGGTCACTATGGTTCAGGAATGCAGGCTTACTCCCCATCATAAAAACAATCGAAGATGATAAGCACCTCACCTCTGGCCATGCTGCAGTCAAGTTCCCTGCATCCCTTGGACTGGATAAGTGAGTTCTGAGTATGCTGTTACTGGTGAAACTCAAAGAGGTCCTCCCCTTGCCTGAATGTCAATCAAAGGCCTCTGAATTAAAACACAGTACATTTTCATTCTATCAGAATTCAATACTACAGAAATGGAATCAAATGCTTCTTAAAAATAAGTGAGTTTGTTGAATCATCCTCTATTTTTTATTTTTTTTTTTTTTGCTTTCCTTAACCAACGCTATTCATAAATCAACCCCTCCTCTACCCCACACCATACCCTCCCCCCAAACCCACATACACACACACACCACTTTTATTTCAGGTATTTCCAAATATTTAAATGGGATGAAAGTGAGCTGGTTAAGCCAGGGTGGAGCCTAAGAAGCTGAAGCTGTCACGTAGCAATCTTTCCCTTACGTGTAAGTCTGCCAATTGCCATAGCCCACAAGCAATCATTTGTCTTCTCCCTCATCACCCGAGAACAGAGGCTGATGTTCAGGGTGTTTGAGAATACAGACGGGGTCTCCACAGCCAGGAAAAGACATCTGATGCTTCCCGCCCCCACCCCCAAGCCCTATGCAATGCATTTGACCCCTCTGAGGCTTCGATGCAGTCTCCAGAGGTGAAGGGAGCGTGGATTAGCCCACTGTGCTGCCTTGCCCACAGCATAGTATAATATTAATTAGTCACCCTCCTTATTATTCAGTCAAAATATGCCAGACTGAAATAAATTACATTCTTAGCACATATTTCACACCCCTGGATCAAGTCTTGCAAGGGTTTTCTTTTATTATTTATAAGATCATGTGCTGTCTTCCTGTGGAAAATGAGATGGCCTGCATGAGGAAAAAGGTAAAAGAAATGCAGAGAAATGAAACAATCAGATATTCCCTAATGATATTTAAAAATAGAAAATTTGCTACTGTTACATACAGCATGTTCCATCTTTTGAGATTTAATGGCTCTCTTGTGGTTTAATGGAGAATTACTTTCCGTAATTGATTATTAAAATTTAAAATTGCTAACCATCTTCATTATTAGATGAGCGAACATGTTATCCTTGTAATTAAAAAAGCCCGAGACTCACTTTCATCCTGTTGACAGAGCGGGCAGACTGTCTCCACACTCAGACTGGATGGTTTCAGGCTTCTTGTTTGACAAAAATAGCCAACCAGTCATTTGATGATGAAAATGCAGAACATCCACAGAGACTGAGCAGAAAAGATAATGAACAAAAATAAAATAATAAAAAGCCTCCCAAGCTAATTAAAGCTTTTAGTCCCGACTCATTAAATACTATGTATCACGTATATGATATTCAATGTGTTGTACTCAGGTAACTCAGGGTGCTGTCAAATATTTTTCAGCCCTCAGAAAACAGTGTAGCATGCAACGGGGCTTGCCCTTCAGCATCTCATCTCTAATGTTTACCATCACAAATTGTGGTTTCAACAACACACCACACAGAGTAAGCACCAGAAACAGCCAGTGGGATTCCCTGTTTCCTTCCATGTGTAGAGGGGTGCTTAAGGAGTCCTGCTTGAAACGCTCCAGGGATTAATCCCCCCTGCTGAGTCAAAAAAGTTATACCTCCAAATTCCTTGTGAAGTCACATCCTGAGAAACAATGCCACACCAAACGCCGTGGGGAGTGAGAGCTGTGTGAGTGAGACCGTGCATTTTCTTGAAAGCTTTCATGGCATTAGAGAGTTCATTTTGTAAAGGCAACAGTCAGTGAATTCCAAAAAGAAATGTTATAACTGTCAATGAAAGAGCCTATCAAAAAGGACATTTGTCACAACTCACGTATTAGACAGATATCAGCCTTCAGGAAAGGAATTCTTGCAGACTGGAGAAGCACAAATATGAGCAAAGGAAAGATTTTTGTACACGAGGATATATTCTGCAAATCTTGGAAAACTGAATGTGAGTGTTTCCATAACGTCTCAATTATTTAGCTCATAAAATACCCACTTCAAATGTCTTTAAACCGACTTATTAGTGACTTACCAACATTTGCTTAAGATTCAGACCTTCAAGGCTGTCCATCTGATTGAACCCAGCCAACCTTGATTATTCTTTAATGCAAATCACCACCCTGTTCTTTGTCCACAAAGACTGCCTTATCATCGGGCAATATTTAGATCATGCTGCAAAGCTGTTCCCAGAAATGTGTCCTTGTGTTTGTCTTCCCAATTAGATTATCTGACCCTCAAGAGTAAGAGCTATATATATATACTTTTTCTTATGTTAGTTGCACTTACCTAGAGCCTCTTAGCTAATGTCAGGCTCAACAGACATCAGGTCTACCACCGATCTTATTTGCTTAGTAAGAAGTAGAGGTTTGACAAAAATCTGAGTTCTTTTCTAATTAAATATAACCTTGAATTTAGATTACATATAAATGTAACCTTGAATCCAGAATCCCTACAAATTTGATGAGCCTTATTCAACCATTGATAATTTTCTCAGTATTCCCAAGGATGATACACAGCTAAATCCACTCAAGGTACATACAAGCTAAGTAAATTTATTATACAAAATGAACATTAGAATTCTGAGAATTACTTGAGAAAGCCTGGTCTACACTGTTCTTTCTGACTACCTTCAAAACAGTCACAAAATCATTACAAAAATAATTTTATGACTTATCTCTTCCATGATCTTCCTGGCTTATTGATATGATCATTTTCATTCAGGAATATAAACTGTCGACCCATTTTAAGGCCATTTCTCACCCCTCTAAGTCACTTTTCTATACCCAAACATTAGGGCACCTTTTTGTTCAGATTAATCACATTTCCAAGCTCTGCCAGGTCCCTATTAAATTACAGAGTGCTGATGGTCTAATTTGTATTTGAACAATTTTTTCTTTCTCGGAACCCCTCAGAATGCTTTTAATGTGTGAGTGATGATTGTACGTACACTTATTAACTGAATGACTGAAGGAAGGAATTAATGAAATCAAGATAATTATTTTGTGCTTTTCCCTTTCTCAATTTCCTTTCTTACAATTCACTATTAATGAAAATAAATTAATAAAATAACATTAAGAGTTTGGAAAACATTACTTTGTCATATTGCATAAAAATTCATGTATGAAAATAAATTCCTGTTCTCTCCATCTTACATCATAACTATAATACACTCTCATACTATAACCTTTGACTGAACTAATACTTCTGTTCTCATATACCCTATCCATTCACTGACAAATTTTGTCAGTTCTTCCATCAAAAACACCTAGACTATTCCTCATCGTTTCCACTACTATCCTTTTGCGGCCAGATACCATTATCTAGCCACTGGTTCACTCTAACTGGCCCTTAACTGTACTTCTACTGCAGTATCATTTAGCTGCAATAATTCTTTTGTTCAAACTCTCCAGTGATCTTCTGATCTTCTGTTTCCTTACAATTGCCTGTAAAGTCCTATGGAATCTGCTGGCCCCTTCTCACATGAACATAATGCTCTATTGCTTCTTTTGTCATGGACACCAAGTGCATTGCCTTCTAGCTTCTAGCTAATCTTAAATCATCATCTCTTTACTATGGCAAGATCTTCTCAGCCTTGATACTTTCACCACATAGTCATAGAGGTTTGTTCCTTTGCTCTCTTTGTTATTATTCAAACACCATCCTATCGTCAAAGCCCTCAGAGATGTGTATTTCTGGCTTCTCTACCATTTTGTTTAATTTTGTTAATTTAACGAAACAGGTTTTCTTTATAAGTTGATTGATTGATTTTGAAGTCAGACTTTTTGTAAGTCAGAGAGAGACCAAAAGAGAGATCTTCCATCTGCTGGTGCACTCTTCCAGTAGAACCAATAACCAGAGATGAACTAGGCCAAAGCCAGGAGCCAGGAGCCAGGAGCCAGGAGATTTTTCCAGATCTTCCCACTTGTGCGCAGAGCTCCAAGCACTTACACCTTCTTCTGCTCCTTTCCCAGGCACATTAGCAAGGAGCTCGATTGGAAGTGCAGCTCAAGACTTGAGCAAATGCAACATGGGTGCTGACAGCTGACATCATAGCTAAAAGTTTAATATGATAAGCTACGAGGCTGACCCTTCAAAAATGTTTTAAAATGGAGAAATTACTGGCCTTGAAAGTGGCCTAACAGGGTAATCCACCATTTGCCATCAACATCATTCCATATGGGTGCCAGCTCACATCCCAGCTACTCTACCTGATCCAGCTACCTGCTATTGTCTGGGAAAGTGGGAGATGGATGTATCCATGTAAGGGATCTGGAGGAAACTTCTGGATCAAGGTTTCAGATTAGCTCAGCTCTGGCCATTGCATCCATTTGAGGCATGAACCAACAGAAAGATCTCTCCCTCTGTGTGTGTATGTGTGTGTGTGTGTGTGTGTGTGTGCCTGTCTTTCCCTGTCTTTCCCTCTCTACCCGTAGCTCTGACTTCAAGTAAAATAAATAAATCCTTTTTAAAAATAGAGAAATTACTGAAATTGCAAGCTGTTTACCTAGGAATATTGAAACTGTCACTGGGAACATAACATGGTCATATAATTTGGAAATCTAGAACTTTCTAGGTGAGGGATACTAAAATGTACTTTCTGCTGTACATTTTTATTGTTTCAACTCTCATCTTCCATAATTGATGAGCATTAGTAAGAATTCTCAGAAAAATATTGACAAGCAATAGGAATAGTTTGTAGTCCAAATTAATTCCTACATGAATGTGAGTCCAAATTAATTCCTACATGAATAAGACTCAGAAAGTAAGGCAAAAAGGAAGAAAGTGAGAAAAGTTGAAGGGGAAATTAAAAGAAAGAAAAATGCCTTTTATTTATCATCTCCATGTGGATAAGCAAATCAGACTGGAAAAAAATAACCTGTGAACAACAAAAGCTTTACCCCAAGCTTTTAATTTTGTTTGCGTTCTCAGTTTTTACTGAATCTTCCCACACATACTAATAACCTAGCGATAATACAACCAATAAAAGTATGTGGATAATAAAACGATTTTTGGGAAGATATCAGTTTTCCCACATTCCTACAGGCTAACATGCCGAGGAGCACTGGACCAAAGCTAATTATTATGATTTTTTTTAAGACTGTGTTAGAAAACTTTCCTCTATGAAAGAATTCATATACTTAAATTCCACAATTCCCTGAAAATTAGAATTGACTGATACTCATTTTACAGGCAAGTCCTCAAAGAACCAGTGAGAGCAAATGATTTGCCTAAGGCATGAGGTTTATTATCAGCAGAACTGGGAATCCAATTCAAGCTCTTATGTTCTCTTTGGTTCTCAAATCTGTTCAATCTACTGTGCTTGCAGTGAAAATCCAACTTATGTCTACTGGATTACCCTACAATTTATAATCCAAAATTTGAAAATAAATTGAATGACATGAAGAGTATTATATGTAAAATTATGATAAAATGTGTCTTCCCATGTTTAATTTGTAATCTTCAAAGTGTATTTTCATATTTCTCCCTTCAACTTATCTTCAAAGGAATGCTTTACAAGTTGCATAAGAGAAAACATCACATCCATATTAGCAGCTAGCATTTAAACAATCTGATATGCTCTGTGGAGAATGGGAATAGTCAGGATGAAAAAAAATCACTGTGAATAAGAAGGTGCTCTCAGCACCTAGACTGGATTCCTGGCTTGGTCTGGTGAGTCAGCCCTCACATATGCTCATGTATTTATACATGTGGCTGCAATGCCTGTACCTGTAATCTTCCTATTTTGTTATCATATTCATATTTTGAGTCCACTAACACTCTGTGCTCTATTCCATGTGTCAGCGCAGACGAAAGCCATCTCAGAGCTCTGGAAATGGCAGACAGTGAATAATTAAGATCAGGCATCAAGACATTGACATGTCATTCACTAGTAACACGGAGGGACGGGATGCCAATAGTATTTTCTAAATATGCCACCAATGGAGGGATTTCCTAGATCCTTAATAAAATTGGCTCCATACATAATGGATACTACTTGTCGATACCTGCTTTCTACTGCATAGCTTATGTCAAAATTATGAAGAGGAAAAAAAGAAGAAAATTATATTGTCCATTTGCTTGTAGAATAGACAACTGTCTGTGAAATTTGAATGAAATTAGGCAGAGCCTCTGGCCAAAAATATATTCCTCAATATGTGTCACTTTGCCTGATGTCTATCTCATCATCATTAACTCAGTCCTTTGTATCATGAATATTAGTTAGGCTTTAACTAAACTCATTAACATATTTGGACTTCTAGAAAAGCCACAATCCTTTCATAGATCAAATTCTTAATTAAGGAGATTCAAAATTAACCCCCCAAAAATGAGATAAGGAGTGTGACAGTAGATGGGAGCTTTTAAAATAATATAACATGAGCAAATATATTTCTGTACAAGCAGGATTTTCACAATATCAGAATGCTAAGAGGGATTCTCTGTCTCCGAGTACATACCAAGATTCACCACTGAAAATATCAAAGAAAAAATATGTCTGGGTTCTAGAGAATTAAAATAGGGTCAGACAGCCTGATGTCAGGACTACGGGAATTTGGCATACAAATAATAACTGCCGTCTGGCTCTGGGTAAAGGGTCCAGAATGGATCCTTTATAAAAAATGTTAAACTGATATGCCCTTGCTAGTGGGAGGAAGGTCATGATATTTTTTTAACCTAACTGAAATCTTGCACACCTGCCAACAAGTTCTACTAGCCAATTATCCTGGAGCCAGCACCATAGCTACATAGTTATCAGCATCCCATATGAGTACTGATTAGAGTCCTGACTGTCTGCCTTCCAATCCAGCTCCTT
Source organism: Ochotona princeps (assembly GCF_030435755.1). NCBI lineage: Eukaryota > Metazoa > Chordata > Mammalia > Lagomorpha > Ochotonidae > Ochotona > Ochotona princeps. Next base: position 45,357,831 of record NC_080836.1, read on the forward strand.
GTGAATGTACCTGGGAAAACAGTGAAAACTGTTACAAAGTGATGGGTTCCCCATCACCCATGGAGGAGACCTGAAGGGTTTTCCAAGCTCTTAGCTTCACCCCAAGCAAGCCCTGGACATTTTGTTCCTTGGGGAAATGAACCAATAAATGGAAGCTCAAATTCTTTTTTATTTTCGCTCTTGTTACCTCTGCCTTTCAAATAAGTAAGTAAACAAATCTTAAGAAAAGGTTACACAATCATTTTAACCACTTCTCTTTTTTTTCTCATAAAAGTCTGTTAAGGCAGGCTCAGCAACTCTTTTAAGATTTTATTTTTATTAGAAAGGCAGATTTACAGAGAGAAGAGAGAGAAAATTTTCCCTCTGCTGGTTAAATTCCCAGTGGCTGAATCTGAGCTGATCTGAAGGCAGAAGCCAGGAGCTTCTTCTGTATCTCCCACCCAGGGAGAGTCCCAAGGTCTTGAGCCATCCTCCACTGCTTTCTAAGACCATACGCAGGGAGGAACATGAGCTGGTTACCGTATGGGATGCCAGCACTTGCAGGCAAAGGATTAGCCAATTGGGACATCTGGTTAGCCAATAAGAAGTAGGCCCCTAAAGACCTACTAAGCTTATTCAGCATCATGCATGATCAGGTTCCTCAAATCTATTAGATTCAAATAACATGTCAATGACTTGTTGACAATCATTAAACTAAGTGAAATTAAGCAGGCAAGGAAAGGGAGAGAAGGTCACCTAGCACAGACAGGACCCCAGGGAGGATGCCTGCCTTAAATTTGAGTGAGTGGGTAAAGTCTTGGCTCATTCCTCATTCCAACTTCCTGACAATTCAGACCATAAAAGGCAGCAGACTGGAGGTCAAGAGGCTGAGTATTGGCCTCCCACATGGAGGACTTAAATTCTGGCTTCAGACGCATACCCTTCCAGCCTTTTATGGGCATTTTAGGAGGGAATCAGTGGATGGGAGCTCTGCATACTTCTCAAATGAGCAAGATTTTAAAACAATAAAATGTAGAGTGGAACAAGGGAGGCTACGAAGAAGCACTGAGAAGAAAGTAACAGTGAAGCAATGGTGAGAACTGCTGTGATTGCCCTGCCAATAACTACCACTCGTCTCCAAAGGTGTGCCCTTAGGGGATCGTGCAAAGGGACTACAGAGAGCAAGGGAACACCAGCACGATGCTCTGCACACTGGTGCACAGTCAGGAATGACATCCTGTACACTGTATTGAATCTGTTCATCTGAGCATTAGTAAGTAGGAGGAAAATGTGGTCACGATCCTCGATTGGGTTCATAATTGAGGGAGAATTCAGAATACTACAGAAGAAGAGGGAAAACATACTAGAAATCGGAAATATGATATAAGCTATAAGCACACTCCTTCTAAAAAATCCCCTCAGTGATATTGAACTGTGCTGCATCCCAGGAAGCAGCAGCTCATTTGGAGCAAAGACATTGTATGACCTGCCCCCCCCCCCCACCCGGGGACAGCACTGCCACTGGGGACGGATTTTACAAACCCAGATAGATAGAATGGGGAAAGGCTCTATTCACTCACTAGAATTTCCTGCCTCTTCCATAAATGTCAATAAACAGTGGTCTAAGGGGCATATGATGTTCCAATATATGTTGGTATAAAAGTTGCAACCAGGAGAGTCTTAAAATAAAAGTACCGGGTGAAATGGGTAAGCCTGCTGAGGAAAGCCAGGATATTCCAAAAGGCAACATATAACTGCCGAGGCACACTCTAGTCCTGTAGAGCCAGCTGAATAATCTGTTTCATTGACACAATTATTAAATCATTGATTAGTGTGCTGAGTGGTCTGTATTGGTTGTCTTTATCACAGGTGAATTGTAGCCATTGCCAGCTGTTTCTGTGGCAAGTTCTTCAGCTGCCGAAAAGCTGGCGCTGTGCCCAGCTGCACTGTGGGCGCCTCACTGCTTCAAAGTGTTTTTTTTTCTTTCCCCTAGTGAGTGCTTCTCCCTGTCATTACAGGGTTTCCCTGTGCTCTCATCATTACGACAATAGAATCCATAAAACCAAGTGCAGAAACAAAGGGATAACTTATTGGCACTTAATGAAACACAAAAGGATTGTTCATGCAGTGTAAGTGTGAAAGGGCTTTGAGTCAGTTGAAAAGATTCGCTGGTGTTCCTGGTCCCCTGTTAACACAGGCTTGAAGGCAAATAAGTATGTTGGCTTCCTAAAAATTATGCCATCTTTACCTTAACAGTTTCCTATCGTTGTCACTGATGTTTTTGGAGTGCCACTTTGAATTCTGTCCACTTGTCCAAATTCCACCCATCAATCAAGACTGCCATGCTTTTAATTTTCCTGAAATTTTTCCCTCATCATTTCAGACACTACGGAGGTTTCCCTCATTTTTATTTCTCAAATAATTTAGGTATGTGTGTGCAATTAGCCAACACAGGAATTGCTGAGAATCCGCAGTACATCACAAAAAGACCAAGGCACATCCTTCCAATCCTAGATGAGCCCCACGAAGCTTTGTCAATCAGAGTTCCAATTACCCCCATCAATGACTCCAACAATAGGAAAGAATCTGTTTGCCCTTCCTTGTGCTTAGGGAATTCAACATAGTTATGAGACCTCAACTCTATATCAAAAGCCTTCAGGATAACTTTAGATTTTGCTTTTGTGTTGATACTGCCCTTAGATTCACACTCAGAACTATAATCTGTAGAACAGAAATGAGAACATCTTTCTCACTGGGAGAGGTACGCCTAGTAGATGACACACAATAAATATCTAATTTGTGAAAATGTTTTTCTCCCTTGGACAGGAATGCTCATTATCACGCATGGCCAACTGCACTTTTTTCTGTCCAAGAGGATTGCTACCTGAGGTTAGGGTCACAGAAGATACTCCATGCTAATGCTGAACTGAATACATAGAAGGACAAGAATTTAGGGAATAAAACATTAGGGCTGCTGTGTGATACAATGGATTAAACTGCTGCCTATGACACTGGCATCATACAGAAGACCTCATTTCAGTCCCTGTCTGCCTCACTTCCTGCTAATGTACCTAGGAATGACTGGAAAAAGGCTCAGAATGTTTGGACCCTTGCCACTCCTGCGGGAGACCAGCACAGAATTCCAAGCTCCTGGTTTCAGGCTGGCTCATCCCTGGCTATTACAACCATTTGGGGGTAAAAAATAGCGTAGTGAAAATCTCCCTGTCTCTCTCCTCTCCTTATCTCTCTATAACTCTATATCTCAAATAAATATTTTTTTTAAAAACTCACTTAAATTCTATTGCTTCCCAGGCACATTTTTAGGGAGAGGTATTGGACATTGAAGCAGACCTGAAATGGTTCCTATACAGGAAATTGTCTTAACCAATTGCATCATCCCAATTTAGGTGATTTTATGAATGAAAGTATATTAATCAGTTATCATTTTCATGTAATAGATTGTAGCAATAGGATCCTTCTGTACTGAAACTATGATATGAAAAAAATATAGAATAAAACAGAGCCTTGCCCATTGTGGTCCACATATACAACAGCCTTAATAACCTGCTTGAAGCATCATGTGTGAGAATTCTGACCCATTAGCTTAATGTCCTGGTAAGTCCTATTCAAGTTTGGGGAAGATAATCCTGATTTGTTAAGTCACAGTTCTGATGATTGTTAAGTGAGAAGCGTATCTAATGTACTAGCTTGATGTGTTTATGCCAGATTATGTTTTAAAAACCACTTTGAAGGAGATTTGGAGTTAACAAACATCAAGTTGTTTGGTGGGGAGAACTAACCTAGCTTGAATACAAAATTGTGCTTCTAGCCAGGGCTGTTGGGATTTTCCATGCTTATATGCTCCCCTTCACCTTATCAAGCAGCCACTAAGTAGGCAGGTTACTGTATGTAGTCACATATATTAGAGATCAGATTCTTCAATTTAAACATCTTCATCCCAGCTCTCTTGATTTCAAGCTTGTGATGCAAATAAATTTCAAACTTTCCAACTTAAGTTTTCTTTGTTTCCTTTCTACATATAGTAAATGCAAAACCTTCAGTAACTAAGAAATAGATTAACTAATCATAGAATCATAGAATTTTCAAAGCTGGAAAGGACCTTAAGGATCACCTAGTCCAACCCCCTCATTTTAACCAACGAGGAGACTGATGTCAGTGGCGGATTATAGCCTCAAGGTAAAGCAGAGTTCATTAACTCATCTTAGGAAAGAGCTGTTTTTGTTGTTAGAATAAATGATTAAATGATTCCAATTTCATGTCATCTCCTTTATTCAGAAAGTTTACCATTCTCCTCCTTTTGTCCATGTAACCATGACAATTGCTGGGAATAATATAGCTATCAGTATAAAAATAGCCTCATTAGCATCAACAAGGAGCTCGCCAATCAGCTTGAACCTATTAAGGGCTGTTAAGCACCTTCCCTGCCTTCCAGTTTTCAGCACAGATACTCTCGGGCTCCTCCCTTAGACTGGCTCTCTCCAATTCTGAAACAATGTCCGTCAAAGTTTGACAGCAGGGATTTATAAGTGGAATCCTACCTGAGAAAGCCCTGTTCTCAAGTTGGCTCAACTGGATGTTGCTCTGGGATTTCTGGTCTGCCTCTGCTTTCAAGAATCCCTAATATCATGCCTAAAACAAAAGTGAACACTTTCCCTCTGTGTATACCACAAAGGATAAAGAAAAAAAAAATGCAATTTTAAATGGATGATATACTATACAATTTATAAGCAATTTATAATACAATTTATTAGCAGGCATCCTTTAGAAAGTATGTAGCATTTGAGGATTCATTTGATTTTTTTTTCAGCCCACCATGATCACTTTGGTGGTTTATGCTAATTTCTACAGGTTTGTATCAATAGAAAGTAGTCTGTGAGTGTATTCCCATCATTTCCACAGCATCCCCCCACAAAGAGCACAAATCCAGTGAAACAAAAGCTGTTTAGAGAGAACTGACAGAAAAAAATTGTTCCACTTAATTTTTAAAATCCATTTATTTATTTATTTAAAAATTAGAGTGGCAGAGACAGAAATCTTCCTTCCATTAGCTACAGTTACAATAGCCACATCTGAGTCAGGATAAAGCCTTGGAACAGGACCCCATCTGGATTTCTGGGTGCCAGAGGTTCACCTACCTGGGATAATTGACACTTGCTTCTCAGGCACATTAGCCAGAAGGTAGATAGGAAGTGTGGTAACCAAATCTGGGATTAGCACTCTGAGATGCCATCACCGCACGTGGCCACCAAGCCTACTGCACCACAATACTGTCCCCTATAGGCCATTTTAAGCAGAGGCGAGAGTCATTTTATCTAGTTCCACTAAAAAAGAAACTTAAAGTTGTCTAGTTGTGATAAATTAAAGATTTGGGTAAATGACAGAATGGCACTCAACAAACTGTCTTGAAATTTAAAAGTTTTCCAAATTTACTATGGTGTTAGAAATACACACAGAATAATGGAACTCAATGCAAGAATTCATAAATAGAACCATGTAAAGATGGTTGATAGTTTTCAGAAAGATGCAAAAAAAATCAATAATGCAGAAAAATAGCTTTTTCAACAAATAATACTCAAAAAAGCTTAATCTCTATATTAAAAAATATTTATCATGTTTCATCATATTTCATCATATTTCTGAAATTCTCTAACTGGATCCTCAACTACCATGGCCATCATGTTAGGCATTCTAGTCAGTGTGTGCCATTCACAGTGGTTTCTTACTGTTGGCAGTAACACATTCCATGCACTTTAGCTTTTAATAACTGCTGTTACTGTTTTCAAAAGTGAAGTTTTATGTTTGAACTGAAATGAAATAAATGAAAAAAATCTACACAACTTCTCAAGTGAAATATTGGGGAAAATTTTATTATCTTTGGTTGGGAAAAGATCTACAAAGGATAAATTTGATAAGCTGGATTTAATCAAAATTAATAAATTTTGTTCAAAAGATACCAGAAAGACAATGAAAACACAGCAACATATATAAGAAGAAAGTATTTGTGAGCAACATCCCTGATAAAATATTAAATGAGTCTCAAGACTCAATACTAAGAAAATAAACAATTTGATTTAATAAATTATTTTATTATATTCCATGACATGTTTAGGTAGGTGTAGGAATTGTTTGTCCTCCCTTCTTTCCCTCCCTATTTATAGTCCTTTAGTAACAGTTACAAGTTTAGCATTCTGTTATTTTTGTATATTTTGGAATTGTAGGTATAGACAAAGATAGAAAATCTATTATATTGTCTACAGGATGTAGGCATTGGTAAAGATTTGTTAGAATAGTCACCAAAAGTACAGTCAAAGCCAAAGTGAACACGTGGAACTACATCAAACTAAGAAGCTTCCATACAGGAAAGGAAACAGTCAACAAATGAAGAGGAAACCAACAGAATGGGAGATAATCTTCACACTACATGACAGACTAATATCCTGGAATTACAAAGAGCTTCAGAAACTCAACAACAGCAAACTAGCAATCTGATTTTTGACTTCATCAATCAGTCCTCTCAAGGGAATGCCCTGCTTAAGCATATGGCCTCCTCACCATGCAATTTGGCAAAGTGCATCTCACTCCAAAATCCTTAAGGAAGTTTATTGCACAGGGAAAAACCTTCTTATCCTGATAATAGACTATAAAGATACATTAAATCAGGGGTAAACATAAGCTAAGTAAATAAGTAAACACAGCCAAGTTAAGACAGGGGTGAGACAGATATTGAAGAACTCCATGTAAGCTGTGAAATTTGATCACTGTGCAAAGACTTGTAAATAAAACTTAAATCCCTCCTCCTTTTAACACACTCTGTAGTGTGCCCTTGCTCAGGACTTCGCTGACAAAAGGAAGAGCACTTGCAAAATGTGCACAGAGCAGCGACACAAGCAAGGAGTGGCTTGATGAACAGAGTTCCTTTGTTTGTCTTTTGTTCTTCCACTGTCTTCATTACATTATATTACTACTTTCCATTCTGCATAATTCATGTCAAATAATCAGCTAAATAATGTGTCCTAGAAGGCACAATCTGAACCAAGGTAGCTTACATTAAAAAAAAACAAGAAAAGAAAAAAATAATGGCATAAATGATAAATGAAATAAAGATTTTAAAGAAATTTTATGGTATTTAATTAATCTACCAGTTTTACTAAGTTGCTTTCAAGTGAAATGGCTCTTTACCAGCGCCTTTTGAAAAGGTTAGAAGTGAATTCCCTGAGCTACAATCATTAGCATATAGATGTCTCTAAGTGTTAATTTCTGTTTTCACTGAATGAATGTAATTTAAAACGAGGCCCTTTCAAATCAGTTAACTTCGGCCATTTGAGAAAGATAAGAAAAATGGACTCAAGCATGAACCCCCAGCAGAACCTGCTTCTTTGGGATAAGTACTGTATGTCACGGCCACGCATTACTTTGGGAAATTACAGATCTGCTAAGAAAGAGAAAGAGGATTTGAGGTGAGAAGGTTAAAAGGACCCCAAACATTTGCTTTCGATTTTGTTAATCATGAAAGAGAAATTGAAAATGAATGAAAAAATCAATTTGAAAAACATGACAGTTCTGTCCCCATAGAAAAGCCCACTAATATTGTTGACAAAATCCAGCATCCCTTCCTACATCTGCACATGCTTGGTACATAAAAGTTGCACAACATTTTTTTGTTATGTTTTGTTGAGTTGCCTCACATAATTGCAAAGAGCAGTCTAACAGTGATCGCAGTGATTGTAGTTTCTAATATCCCCTTTTCATCCTGTCCTTATCTCTTAGTGTTGCTGAAACAAACCCCTGAGACTTGAAAACAATAGAAACATAAATAGCAGAAATACATCTCCTAATTGTGGAGACTGAGAATTATAAGCATGGCACATTGCTCTGTGAGTGATACACAGATGAAAGGCCAGAACGTGCAAAAAGGAGTCCGTTATGTTCTCGTGTGGTAGAAAACAGGAGAGCCCCCAAATGCACATGGATGTTTCCTCCAGCCCTCCTCGAAGACACTAATCTGTTCTGAGTGTGGAGCCAAAAGCACCATCATTTAATGCTACGAAAAAAAAAATAATAATAATAAGGGTTGCTACAGAATCCAAAAACCTGTGTCTGCTTACCTGGTCACTTTATGGTATTTGGAGAAAAGGTAAATGTTTATTGCAGAGCTTCAAGCAGAGAGTTGGGCAGCTGCTGCTTCATTCCAAGCTCTCCAAGGGAGTTAAGGTAGTGACTCTGGTATGTAAATTGGGGGTGAGTAGTGCATGATCCTTGCCGTGTGGCCTCTGATGGGTTTGCAGTAGGTGTGCCATTCCTTGGAGTGCTCAATGAAAGATGCCTAGTCTACCAGGGTCTGTAGAATGATGGCCATTTCATCAGGGCATACAAATTCCATTGAACCTTACATAGCAGAGGCTTGGTTTGAGAAGTTAACTATTGGGGCAGTTGAATCTATAATTCAATCTCTTACATTTGTGCAAGAAATACTGGGACTCAATAAATATTAAAGGCCTTATGAACCAGGGGTGTGCCTTCATTGTTTCAACATAGGATATTGGAGAACATATTCAGATCCAAGGACAATCCTTTCTGATTATCTTTAAAGCAATCTTTAAAAAAAAAGTGTAACCCAAGGGCCAGCACAGGGTGTAACAAGCTAATCCCTCCACCAGATCGCATATGGACGCCGGTTTACGTCTGCTTCTGATCCAGCTCCCTGCCTACTGTCTGAGACAGCAGCAGAGGATGGCAGAGGGTCCCTAGGCCCCTACACTCAAGCAGGAGAAATCCAGAAGTTCCTGATTCCTGGCTTCAGATGGGCTCAGCTCCAGCTGACGCTACCCTTTGAAAAGTGAACCAACAGATCTTTCTTTCTGTCTTTCTATGTGTAATTCTGCCTTTTAAATAAAAGTAAAATAAAATCTTCAAGAAATATGTGTAATCCAAAACCTGCCAATCCCATGGCTCACAAAAATTCAGCAATTTCTCCTTGCTCTTTCTTAGAATGCGATTCAAACGCCTGAGCCCAGCTGGCAAGTCCTTCCTGACCTTCCTCTTTGACCTCTTTGCAACCTGTCCCAGAGTCTCACACACACATGGCTCGATTCTTCCTTACTTTTGCCCTCCCAGTGAAAGGGCCCTTCCTCTCTCCAATGGGGAGCTCACACACAACCTTCTTCATCAGGTCAGATCCCACCTTCCCTAGGAAGATCTCTCGTTATACATCCTACAATGACCACCATACCCATAGGGCTTATGTTTCTCACCACTCTCTTTCTGCCAACGTCCTTACCAAAAGTCAACCTTAAGTTATTATCTGTGTTTCTCAAGAAGTTAAGAGCACAATGGGGACAAAGAAATCCTCTCTCTCTTATTCATAACAGGGTCCCACTGCCTGGCATGATAAGCACAGCACTGATCCTTTATAGGAAATTGAATATTTCCTGACTTAAACAGTAACTGAATGGCCACCAGATGGATGTACCAGAACAGAGGGGTATTTTAGGAATGAAATATAGATTCTAAGAATTCACAAAGCCTGTAACCTACAAAGAATGTAAAATCACTGTCTACAAAATGTTATTTTTAGAAGCCAAACAGGGGCTGGCATCGTGGCATGGATGGTCAAATTGCCTGATGCAATACTGTCATTCTTATAGCATATTAATCCTTCATGCTGTCAACCACACTCAAGCTATACTCCCCTACTCTTAGGATCTTTCTCATATCCTAAATTGCAAGATGTGTCATGAAAAAGATCACATATTCTTTCACTTATATCAGTCAGATTGCTTTCCATATAAATAATGCATATTAAATATTCAATTAGTCTTCATATTCCCCAGAATTCTGACACACTGCTCAGCACTTCTCAAACTTGGCTCCACAGTCCCTCCTCTGCCAATCCAAAAAAAATAAAAAAGTTGTAGAGTCATCAATGATACATATTCCATAGGAAGCCACCAGCTTAAGTTTCCAACACAGGTGATCAGTTCATCTAATAGATCTTGAAAGTAGATTAGAAATACCAGTTCATTCATTCACTTATTTTTCACTCAAGAAAATTTATTGAACACCAGCACATACACAACATTCATGGTAATAAGCTAAATGCTAGCTATGCTGTGATACTAAAGGCAGATGAGAGTCCTGCTTAGAATTAGTCTATTGAAAAAGAATGATCACATGTATTATCAAACTTACAAAAATAATAATTCATATTTCAAAGTTCTTTTTTTTTTTAATTATTTATTATTTAACTTCAGTAATTACATTGTATTATGTGACACAGTTACATAGATACTTGGGTTCTATAAAGATATAAATAAAGCAAATAGTAAACAGGAGGGTACATAGGGCTAAGGTGGAGAGGACAGGCCTCTGAGATGAAATCTTTGAAAGAAGAACTTAAAGAGGAGAAGGAATGGAGAAGGCATTTGGCATAGCAGTTGGACTGCCTCTTGGGACATCTGCATTCAATATTAGAGTGGGTGGGTTCTGGGCCTGCCTTTTACAGGTTCCAACTTTTAGCTAATGCACCCTTAGAGGCAGCAGGACACGACTCAAGCAGATGGGACCCTGCCACCCATGTGGGAGAACTGGTTTTTATTCTGGGTACAGGCTTCATCCTGGCCCAGCCCCCGTTCTCTCGTTCTCTCGTTCTCTCTCTCTCTCTAATTGAAAGATAAGAGAGGAAACTTTGCAGAGCGAGGAGAAGAATGGGAAGCAGAACCTGGTTCAAGGAGGACACTGCAGATCATAAGAAAGATTTCCTGCAGCAAAAACTATAGGTTAAAGTCTCATTTTACAATATTCTTCAAGCTAATATGTGAATAGGTATGTCATAAGGAAAACCACAAGTTTTTTCTGTCACATACTAGCATTATATTATTCCTGGCAAAGATATTTCCTTAAATATTGAGGCCACTTCCAGTACTCTCAGGTATCTTCATTTAGGATTCTATGTACCCTGACTATATGTTCATATTATTGTACCCACTGTAAAATTTGAATTTACAGGGAAACTGATTCTGGTGATCCTTGTTAGTCCACAATGCGTTAGCACTGGACATGTGATGGATTTGTTTGTGAAGAGATTCATTCTCTGGAGGGAAGGTCTTTCTTTCATCATTGCTTTCTTTATGTTTGTTTACTTACAGAGGTTTGAATTTTATAATGACAATGCCATTTTAAATGTTTTGTTATTATTTGAGAAATATAGAGTGGCAATGCTATTTTTAAAAGCTTCTGTGCAGAACTAAAATATCACCAGCTGGAGCTGGCTGAGGCCAAAAACAGGAGCTGGGATTGAAATCCAGTTTTGCACATGGATGACAAGAACCAAACTTTTTAAGCCTTTGCCAAGTCTCCCAAAATCTACACTGCTGAGAAGCTGGAGTCATGAGACTGAGCCAGGAATCAAACCTAGGTACTCTGAAGTCAGGTGTGGATGTTTTAACTGTTAGGTTAAATGCCTGCTACCCATAGGTGTCTTATTAAAGGCAGAAACTTCAGGTCCCAGGCCAGAACTGTGGCACAGTGGATTAAACCACTTTTTGCAATGTTACTATTCTTTATTAGAGTGTGGATTTGAGTCTTAGCTGTTCTGTTTTTAATCCTGCTTATGGATAATGCACCTGGGGAGGCAGCCAGTGATGGCTCAGTATTTGGGACCCCACTCTCCTTGTGGGAGACCAGGATGAAGTTCCTGACTCCCGGCTTTGGCATGGCTTAGTCATGGCTACGACATTCCATTGGAGAGTGAACCAGTGGATATCCCTAATGTGTCAAATAAATAGTCTTTAAAGAAACTTTGGATACCATGATGCCTATTTTCCACGGTAGTGCCCAGGAAGCTTTTCTGACTCTTACAGACAAATGTAATATGCAAGTCACAATCCTGCACATTCAAAAACAATATACACTGGGAATGGTGAAGAAAGAGAGCCCGAAGTTTTATGCTTTGCTTTGCTTTGTTGCAGGAATAGCCAGAATAAAATCATGAAGGTCAAGCAAAATTTGATGGCTACAATCATCACTCCAGAGTAGCTCCTTCCCTCTTCTTTAGGAACCATTTAAAAGACACGATTCTGTCAAGGCCATTTCTTCCTTCGGTTTAGAAAAGACCAGTGTGTGGGTGGGGGGGGGGGGGGCGGGAATCTGTTCCCTGTGTGTTAAATAATATCCTAGATAGGCTGAATTGATGTGTCGACTGAGATGACAAACGGATTACCAAGGAGGACCCAAAGCTGCAAGAAAACATAGCTATGGCAGGGATACTTCTCTGTATTGAAGGTTAAGCTTCAGGGTTCATGAAGCAAAGTGTCACTCTAGCTGGTAAATTCAGAAGGAAGTCTGCTCATTTCTGCTCCTCAGAGCCCTAGCTGTGCAGCAAATATGCTTGTTATACTAAGGCAGTGCTGAACACGGAAGATACAGCTATTACTATTATTATTATTATAGCTAATTTACATAGAAAATATATGGGCTTTAATAATCATAATTCTAATTCCAATATAACATTTAACCAATTTTAATTCCACTTATAATTTTTCCAACCTAACTTTATAATGAATCAACTATTATTATTATTATTATTATTTTATAAACCAAAAAAACACCCACCTGCATTAGGTTAAATAATTTGCCAAGATCATTGTTTTAATAAATTATAAACCTGAGATAAAAACCCATGTCTTTACCATCTTAGCTCCAAACTTTTAATGCTACATAATGTTTCTTATTGAATTCAAGAAACTCACAGCAAGATAGACTATGAGGAAATCTATTAAAATTCTCCATAAAACATTCCATCCGCAGTGACCTGGTGCGTGCTAAGAAAAGAGACTAACTGACTAGGAGAAGAGTTGTCAAAACAAGTTAAGTTTGAGCTGAATCCCATGGTGGCAGAATAACACAGAATCTAAAATATCCTATTTAGGATCTACATTATTTTGGCTTTCTTTTTTTTTTAACCTGGTAATCTGGCTTTCTTTTTCCTAAATAAATTGTCTATATATTTATGATTCACTTTTTTATTTATGAAATAAAACGGCAATATTTGATCTTGTATGTAATCTACAAATTAGAATAGAACTTGTGCTTGGCTTTTGCTTCAGTCAAATGGCAGGATTTGATTGGATGATTATGTAAAAGCCTTATGGAGCCAAAGATTACCCCTAAGTACAATTCCTACTCTATACCTGTAAAGTTGTTTCAGAATGTATTATTGAGTCTCCTTACTCTAGTTTGTGTCATTATTACAGAATCCTCAAATGACTAAATAGAAAATTGAAATTTGATGTCAACAAATTTAGTAGTGATAGTATCCTGTAAATAGACAATGTTAAAATTTTGAGTTTTGTATATCAGATTTCTCGAAATTAAATTTTTAAACACTGAAATATTATTGATTTTATCTTGAGAATTTTAAACTCTGTGAGAAAATGTGATTTTTTTTTAAATAATCACAAATAAAAACATTAGAAGCATCCAATACTAACATTAGTTAATGCCAAGCAGCAGTGTTTAGCTAATAAATATGTGCAGTGTGCCTGACGTTTCCCCTGGTATCAAATTGTTTTATTTAGTTTTTTCTCATTTCTGGCAGCCTAAGTGCATTTAAATAATAAATTCACTTTATTCCTAAAATGTTACATTCCCCATCAGTTCATATGCTTATTGATTTAATACCTTATTGGCACATTTGTTAGTAATGAATCCAGTGTGCTATATTCATCCAAACCCTGCTATTAGGGAAATCATTGGTTTCCAGTCAGTACAATTAGTGAACAACAAAAAAAGGAATTGCCATTGTGCTGAAGCCAGTGTATTATGTTGTTTACAAAATGCTACAGCGGAACAGAGCAGTGTCATCCATCAGTATCCAATCAGCAATGAGGTTGGCAGAGGGAAGTGGGCTCCACAAGAATGCACTGGCACACAGCACTTAAACTGGCAGATTCTAGAGCCTGAACTTGGCAGGAGTTTTTGAAACTAATTTATTTGTTATTTGCTGGAAAAGGTTACCACTTTGAAATACACTCGAAAAGTTTCCAATTTCGAAACATTGAAGAATCAAACAATGCAACTAGTATTCTTGTGTGATTTCTGCCCAACACTGCTTTTCCCATCCACATTTGTGATAAGATGTCATTTCATTTTCTGCCATGGTTACATTTTTTGCTCATTCGCTATTTCTGTTTTTAAAATTGAATCCTCTCCAAATTCTTTTTCATTTTTAAACACCACCTGCTCTTCTTTCTAAAGTACCTCCGATATAGGTTCACATTTCTTGAGAGTCCTATTAGATTTGGAAGTGATACACACATGCTATTGTTCTATAACATTAAAAATAGGGTATATACTGATCGCTTATTCAAATATATTACTGTTATGTAGGCAATTCAAAATGCCATGGGCATCTATAAATTCAAGCAATTCCAGTCAACAGCACAATAGAATTTTGTGATACATTTTGATAAGCTGATTCTTAACTCCATATAAGAAAACAAAGCTCAAAAACTAACCAGTTCTTTAAAAAAGAAAGGAACAAAGAGGTATTATCACTTATAAATGAGTATTTTTATATATAGTTGTGGAATTAACTTATTGTGCTTATAGAAGAGAAAAAGATGAATTTATAAAGAGAGAAGAAACAGCAACAGAAGTATGCACATAGGTGAACGTGTTTAGTGAAAAAATAGGCATTGAAAATATGTTAGTAATAAACTACTCAAAAACGGTGCTGGGATATGAGTTTCTCATACTAAAAATAATAACAAACATAAAATCAAATAACCAATCTACACTCATGTAAGTTCCAAGGTGATTAAAACATATATATACATACATATATATGCATATGTACATATATATGCAAACATTTAGCACAATGGTTCAGAAGACACTTGCAACATTTGCACCCCATTTTAGAGTACCAGTGTTCAAGTTCTAGCTGCACATCCAACTCCATCTAATGAAACAACTCACCTGCATCATTTGCAATTGCAAATTCTTACTAATGCACATTCGGGGACACAATGATGATGACACGATTAGTGAGGTCTCCACCATTCATGTATGAGACACAGTTTGAGTTTATGACTCCTAGCTCCTAGATGTCAAGCAATGAGGGGTTGCAAATAGATAAATGGGTTGATCTTTTTCTTTTTTTAAAATATTTTTATTATTTTCCATGATACAAGTTTATAGCAATAGGGAGTCTCCCCTTGCATTCCAATGTATTCTTCCCCATTTTCTCTTCCTCCATACCAGTATAGTATAGTATAGTCTTTATAGTCCGATACAATTTTAACATGGTTTTATTTAATTGCATCTCCGAATTTTAGGTACAAAGAAAATCTAGCACCATATTTTTAAGGTTTATTTAATTATTTCACTTGAAGTCCTTTTTTTATTCTGGAATAGAGATGCTTCTTGCAATATGTCTTCCCTTCCCAGTATGCTAGTCTTTTTTTTTTCCTTTAATCCTTTTTTAAATTTTCTAAATTTTATTAATTTTTTTAAAAGATTTATTTTATTTTCATTACAAAGTCAGATATGCACAGAGGAGGAGAGACAGGGAAGGTGATCTTCCATTCGATGATTCACTCCCCAAGTGACCGCAATGGCCAGTGCTACGCCAATCCGAAGCCAGGAACCAGGAACTTCTAGGTCTCCCACACGGGTGCAGGATCCCAAGGCTTTGTGCCATCCTCCACTGCTTTCCCAGGCCACAAGCAGGGAGCTGGATGGGAAGCGGAGCTGCCGGGATTAGAACCGGCACCCATATGGGATCCTGGCGCGTTCAAGGCGAGGACTTGAGCCACTGGGCCACGGCACTGGGCCCAAGTTTTACTTATTTTTAAATTATTATTGTCATTTTATGATACAGTTCCATAGGCCCTGAGACTTCCCTTAACCCCTTTACAAGTCCTCTCCTCACCACTGGATTCCCCTATATTATTACTGTAGTATAATTCTTCATACACAGTCATATGTCCATTATTATGGGCATGGACAATGGCAAAAAGTCTAGAATCCTATTGTCACGATATAGTTAACAGATTCTTTGAGAGTCCATCTTTGATTTGGAAGTAGAGATGCACATTGCATTGTATCCTCACATCTGTATTTGATAATCTCCATTACACAGTTTTAAGAGATCCATAAACAAAATCTAGGAATAACTCACACACTTGGAATAGGCATTCAAAACACATATCAAAAAGAGAATCAAGAGCATATGTTAAAGCTCTTCTATGTAATATAAACACAAATAGTAATTTAAGTGAGGAATTTGACATAAAAAAATTACAGAAAAAACCTTGAATTTACAGTTACTATGAGTCCCTTAAAAGATATTCACACAAAGTATACAAACCTACACCAGATTGGCAAAAAGAACATTTGTGTATCAATGTATGGAGCTAGGGTGTGATAGTACTGAAACCATGAGGACCAATTTTCAAAGCACTTTGGCCATGTCCTGTTCTAGAGATAGGTGCAAAATCTGCAATCCAACAATTCACCTCCTAGGTAGATAATCTAACTACAACATAAAAAGCAGAAACGAAATTCTCACAAGGAAATACAACTTCAATATAGGCACAGGCAAAACATCCTAAAAAAAAAAATGTCACCACAAAGATGGACTTACAATGAAACTGTTAGCTATATCTTGACAATAGGATGCTGGATTCTCTGCCATTGTCCATGACCGCAATGATGGACATATGACTGTGTATGAAGAACTATATTTTAGTAATGATATAGAGGAACTAGGTGGGAGAGGGAATTGGGGAGGAGATAAGGGAAATGCCAAGAGCCTATGGAACTGTATCATAAAATGATAATAATAAAATGTTAAAAAAAAGTCACCAAACATAGTCAGTCAAAGTCAAAGTACACAAATAGGATCCCTTTGAACTAAGAAGCTTCTGTGCAACAGATGAAATGGTCAACAAAGTAAAGAGGCAACCAACAGAGTGGGAGGAAATCTATGCACGTTACACAACAGATAGGGACCAATATCCAGGATTTACAAAGAGTTTCAGAAACACAGCAACAGAAAAACAAACAAATCATTACGAAATAGTCAAAGAAAACGAGCAGATATTTTTCAAGGGAATAAATTTAAATGGCTAACATACATGAAAAAATGCTCAGGCTTCATAACAATAAGGAAAATACAAATAAAAACAATATTGAGATTTCATGTAACTCCAGAGAGAATAGCCATATGCAGAAATCTAATAACATCTGCTAGTAAGGATGTGGGGGAAAATATCCTTCTCCATTTCTGGTGGGATTGTAGACTTGTGTAGCCACTGTGGAAGTCAGTATGGAGAGTGCTGAAATAACTAAAAATTGATTTATCATATGACCAATTAATCCCACTCCTAAGAATATATCCAAAAGAACTGACATCCTATATTCATAGCATCACAATCCACAATAGCAAAGATATGTAAGCAACCTGGATGTCCAGTGAAAAAGGATTGGATAAAGAAACCATGGTACATTCACTCTATTGAATACTATCATTTACAACAAAGTGGTCCCAATTGGAGACCATTATGCTCAGTGAAATAAGCCAATCCCAAAAGGATAAATATCATATATTCTCTCTGATACAAAGAAACTTTCATATAAAATAGGAAACAAAAAGGTTTATAGGTAAACAAGTTTACAATCGTAATCTCACAAATGAGCAATGTAATGGAGACCACCAGGAAACAAAAAAACTGTAGTATGTATCTACAATGTCATGACACATGTAAAAAGCAGAATGTTGGAAACTAGACTACAGCTGAAGTGCTATTTTACTGTAAAACACAGGAAACAGTGGGGAAGGGAGAAGCAAGAGAGTGGTAAGGGAAGGAAACGGGGTAAGCCCTATACTTATTAGACAGTGAATTGGAAAATAAGAATTAAAAAAAGAAAAGATATTTTTGAGATTTTGTTGCAATATTAATTGGAATTGCAAGACTTTGAATAAAATCTAAATAAATAACATGCGGGAAAGCAGAAACATGAGCTAGATAGAGTGCTAGAATGAGAGTCTGTACAGACAGATAAATTTGAAGGGAGGATGTATGTAATATTCTGCTTCTCATCCTTGGTATTTATGTCAGTTTCAGAATTTACTTCCTAAACTAGTGTTATGGTTACTTTTCACATTGGTTCTTGAATAAATTTTACTTCAAACACCTGAAATTATTTGCCATTTATGAAACAATTGAATTCTGAGCTTACACAGACATGCATACTGGGAAAGCTTTGGAATTAAAGAAATGCTAGTGCTTTATTGGAACCACAGGGAGAAATGAAGAAGGATTTGGGCGTTGAATTAACTCCCTGTACCAGCTCACCGTCAAGCTCTAATACTCTGTAAAGCTATGTACTTGGATGATGACGTTCTAACTTCTAATCACCATTGTCCTTGTCTTTGTCCCTCACCTTCTTTTCTGCCACCAACAAGTAACCTTATGTATTATCATTTTCATACAAATGGGATTGAAAAAAACCTCCTAATCTAATGGGACAGCTAGCAGAGACAATGTCAGATAAACTGTCTTGTTTTTCTAGGAAGAGTAAGGCGTGGGAATTATCCTGCATTAGAGCATTTACTAATTAGGTAGAACTAGGTTTTGCATAGTAGAGAAGACATTTTTAAAACAACTCCAAAACTTGAACTGGTTTTACATAAAAATGCTTTTCATTCAGATTATGCATTCAGAGTTTATCAGCAAGAAACTCTTTCCTATCCAGATCTGGTGATAAAGGTATTATCATCTGTGATTATGCTAACGTCCTTTGAATGTCTTTGTCAGAATCCAGAGTAAATGGATTGAGACACACAGGCTGAGGACCTTGCTGTGGTGCAACACATTAAACCACCACATGCATTACCAGCATCCCACACTGTCACTGGTTCAAGTTCCAGACACTCCACTTCTTACCCAGCTCCCTGCTAATGCATCTTGAAATGTAGCGGAAGATGACCACCCTGGGCCATTGCTACTCATGTGGAAGACCAAGAGGGAGCACCTGGCTCCTGGTTTTGGCAGCCCAACCCCGATCATTGCTGCCATTTAGGAAGTGAACCCAGAGATGGAAATCTCTCTCTCTCTCTCCCTGTTTCTCCTTCTCTGTGTAATTCTGCCTTTAAACTAAATGAATAAATTTTCTTTTAAGAAGACACGTAATCTGGACCTGGAGCAGTGGCTTAGTGGCTACAGTCCTCGCCTTGAATGCACCGGGATCCCATATGGGTACCAGTTCTAATCCTGGCAGTTCCACTTCCCACCAGCTCCCTGCTTGTGGCCTGGGAAAGCAGTCAAGGGCAGCCCAAAGCCTTGGGATCCTGCACCCACATGGGAGACCTGGAGGAAGTTCTAGGGTTCTGGCATCGGTCTGGCTCATCTCCGGGTTTTGCAGTCACTTGGGGAGTGAATCATCGGATGGAAGATCACCTTCTCTCTCTCTCCTCTTCTCTGTATATCTGACTTTGCAATAAAAATAAATAAATCTTTTTTTAAAGACACGTAATCATTTTAGCACTGTATTTCTTTTGCCAGAAGTTCCAATGTTCACTCATCTAAAATATCTGTCCTCCATGTGCCTGGCAGGGAGAAAATTGACTACTGGTGAATGCTAGTATGTTCTACTAAGGTGTAAGCGTGGGTGACTGCTGGGAGTAGGTGGGAACAACACCAGGGGAGAACAATCAATGGGAGTTGGAAATTGAGCTGAGAAGGCACAGAAGGAGCATACTATCAATCCCTGCTGACAAGTCACTTCATGGATACAAATGCACATAAGATGCACTTTGGGGAACAATTTTAATTCAATTTTAATTTAATGTGCTATGTACAACATACTGTGAATCACAAATACATAAATCGTATCATTATAGTTGTTTTTGGTTTGTTTTAATAAGATCTATTTATTTGTATTGGAAGTCAGATTTACAGAGAGGAGGAGAGACAGAAAGAAAGATCTTCCATCTGCTAATTTACTCCCTAAGTGGCCTTAAGCACCAGATCTGGGCTAATTCGAATCCAGAAGCCAGGAGCTTCTTCTGGGACTCCCAAGCAGGTGCAGAACTCCAAGGTTGTAGGCCATCCTCAACTGCTTTCCCAGCTCACAAGCAGGGAGCTGGATGGGATGTGGAACAGCTGGGATAGCAATCAATACCCTTATAGAATTCAGTTGCATGCAAGGCTAGGCCACTAGGCACTAAGTTACTGTGCCAGGCCCATTTTTTAACAGTGCAAGGCACATATATTTTGTTGATAATAGCATGGAGTAAATAGGTACTACGTTTCAATCATTTAATAAATTTATGAGAAAGCATAAAAATCAATTAAGGATGATTGATTCCCATTGCTTCATTTCTTTTTATTGGCTTCAGTATAAAAAAATAAAAAATTGTTGAAGTCCTTTGTACAGACTTTAAAAATCTTATAAGGTGAATATTTGTGATTATTCAGTTTATCTTCAGTAATGTCAGTGTTTGTACAATTATGCCCAAACTTTAATCTCATTAGGATGAGTCCCTTTACCAAATTCAGTTATCATAATATTGATTCTACTATAGATTAGATTTCTTCTAGCTCAGTTAAACCGCAATCATATATGCTGATAGTTCTCTCTTTGAAGTTGCATACCAGGTATTTTTAAAGTAAAAGCAATTTAATGCCAAAATGTATCCATGTTCTGTAACAATAAAATCTCATGAAGCTTGCTTGCTTGCTTCCTTTATCTTTTGCAAAACTATTGGAAATTGTAAAGATAATTTGTCTTCAAGGATGAAATGTAACTATTGTTTCACAGTTCTATTAAGTTTGATATAGAAAATGAGCTTGCGTTCAAATTCCACATTTGGAATCTAGATCTGGGGAATTAAATAATTTTCATATATTCCTCTACATAGTTAAAATCCGAAATAATGATATCAATTTGATCAAATATGAAATAACAAGGAAATATCTGTGTTCAAACAGAGCTGTAATCTCAATTTTGATGGCAGAGATAAGTCATAAACTTGCTTAGGAATTACTTTCTTACGATTCATTCACACCTGCTGCATTTCTTTTCAGGCCAGTCTCTGATCACAAACCCAAAAGTCTCCCCTCCCTTTCCCTTTTTGTGATAGAGAAAGAAAAGCAAGTCAGCAAGCAGCCATTCTACAGCAACTGGAGCAGCCAGACCTTTTAAAGGACCTTCATTATTTTACATGGTAAATGTTCACAGCTCTCAAATTTATTGGTACAGCTGTCAACATGTATATTCAGTTTGATAAAAATGTTCCAGCTTAACGAGGACTCTTAGAATTACTTATTATTAAATTTCATTACTCTCTGCAAATGTCCTCACTGATTAAACCCACCCTCTCAGGCTTTGCCACTCTTACACCAATCAAAGTGTGATGAGATAGTAGAATTTATGCTAACTTCCTTAACATAGAACCTTGTCAGATCTTTAAATGTAATTTAACAAAATGTCTGCTGATGGGACTATGTAAAATGGAAAAACTCATGTATAAAATCAGGCATACCTGAAGCACATTGCCTTCTCTGTCTTGACAAGAATGACTTAGATATTTTGGATTGCTCACATGGAGAAAAAAATTGCATAGTGTGTAATTTGCCAAAATTCTGTCCATAGTACTTGGCAATGAACATGATACATCTTTCCTGGAGAATCTAGTCCGTAACCTGCTATCTGCATCAAAATAATATAGAAATTGCAGAAGTATGAATATAATATATTATTTTTTGTATGGCTACTGGCATTAAGAAAATGACTTTTCCAAATTCTTGATGATGATTTTGTAAACTAATAAAGTTGTCTTAGGACTATCCTGTCCATATTGTCACAAGAAGGAATATAGAAAGTAGTTTCACACGTAAAATAGAGAAATTCTCTGAATGGAGTACACACATTCACCTACCCCAGGTGCAAATAGACTTGGACATACGCACATGCGCAGCAGGAATGTGGCATTCAGATTTCCTGAGCAATTTAGTAGGAAGTCAAGAATGAAGAGAAAGGCAAAGTGTGTATCCCCATCACATCAAGAGCTTTGTGAACAGGAACAATTTATTTGAAAAACAACAGCAGCCACAATCATAATTTCCTATCTGGGATACTTCCACTACATCTGAATTCTTTCACTGTCCCAATCACAGGTTGATACTTTCGTGTTAGTGGAATTCCCTTACTTATTGTTTATGAATCCTTTGAGGACAAGGACCTTATTTCTTTTCTTTAGCACTTAGGAAAGTTCCTAAAACATTGGAAATCACCTACAAATGTTATGTAGTCCATTGATATTTAAAAAGGCAACAATGGCCAAAAATCTTCATTGATGTTTTCCTTACATGAAAATGTGTTTGAAATTATTTTTTTATTTCTCAATAGAGAGAGGGAGGGAGAGGGGAGAGGAAAATGGAGAGAGAGAGAGAGAAAGGAAAGTGGGATCGAAAGAAGAGTGATGGTAAAGGGGAGGAAGAATGAAAGAAAATACGAGTAAAACTGAAGAGGAAAATAGACAAAATTGCTTGCTACTAAAATCCTGAAGAAATATTATTTTATATTCTAACTTTCTGATATGATTTGATGGGAAATGTATCTATTATGCAAATCCATACATATTTGCGTGCCTAGCTTACTAGGAAGTATCAAGGGGACAGAACATAGCATATGAGATACACTCCAGCTCAAGAGAACCTCGTAGTCTGTTTCAAACATATGCTAATTTCACAAAGCCCATTTCAACATATCCTCAGAAATGTAAAATTTTCAGAGAACTGCTTGCTGTATGAATCTAATTTTTTTTCTTGGAAGATTTCATGGAAAAAGCATATTTTAAGTTATACTTTGAAGCATAGCAAGATTGTGAACAATGAAGGAAGCCTTGTGTGAGGAAAAATGTTTACTTCCAGGAAAGCAGAAGTGAAACAAATGTAGTACCAGTGAGACAAATGTAGTGATCAGTGAAAGCAAAACTCAGACATTTTTGAGACAACAGGATCGCAGTTAAAAATAAATAAGACACTGAAGGAATTTGATGAGGATGGATATAACAATAAATGGATTTAAAACTTGCCTATACGGTTGCTAACAGTTTATCTTTTAAAGTATATGAATGATTATGCTAACACAAAAGAAAGGTAAACAAAAAAAATGAAGTATTTATTAAGCTACTTAGTTCCAGATCCTAGGAGTCATTCTTTGGTAAAAGGAAACTGAAGTGCGCAACAATTATCTGTTCAAAGTCACTTGGGCAGTTAGAGCCGTTAGTCTCTGTGCGTAATACGGTATTTTCACTTCACCCTCCCTGCTGCCATCACCCAGTATATACAGCACCCATGGGTACTTTTCTGCTGAAGCAACCGGCAGCAGTTTCCTCAACATACAGCCTTCTGGTCCAGTAGTTTAAAAAGAGATGATCGATGACAAGTAGACTAGATAGACAAAGATAGATGCACATCAAATGTACATGTATACAAAAGCATATAAAGAGAGAGGTGATTGGTAACCATTACATAACCACTGAAATTGTATGTGTAAGCATCCTCAAAACAGCTTTCTCAGAGTACTGAGAACCAATCCTTAATAGGACTGAAATGAAAACAGATTATACCATCAACATGCTAGCTCTATACATCTACATTGATTTCTTAATAATTTAACCTGTTTTAAATCATTCTACAATTGCCATTTCATTCACACACAATGTGTACCCACAGGAATAATTGTATCATGCTGTGTTTGGAATGATTTGAGAGCACATAGTTAATGATAAGCCAGGAAAAGGAAATTTAAAAAAAAACTATGATAGTGAAAGGAATATTTAGAAAAATGCATCTAACAGAAGAAAGGTTGACAATCAACCACAAGCAGGTGGTATCCAGGGCCTAGCATAAGAGACGATCACCCTTACAGTAAAGTCTGTACTCTGGTTTTGAGGCTGCCATTTACAACCATTGCGGTTGCTTTCATCTCTAAATTAAGGCTGCAGATACCTTCTTAAATTTCCTGTCTTCTACAATACTATTTCAAATATTAACCTATAAACATGAGTGTTTTATATGAATTTGACTTAATAATCTTCAAAGGAGCCAAATTCAACTGTACAATCAGTATAGATAATCCCGCTCTAAAGATTTATTTATTTTTATTGGAAAGTCAGATTTAAAAAGAGAAGGAGAAACAGAAAGATCTTCCATCTGCTGGTTCACTCCCCAAGTGGCAACAATGGCCAGAGCTAAGCCAATCTGAATCCCTGAGCCAGGAGTTTTTTCTGAGTCTCCCACGTGGGTGCAGGGTCCTTAGGGTTCAGGCTATCTACTGCTTTCCTAGGCCACAAGCAGGGATCTGGATGAGAAGTGGAACAGCCAAGATACAAACTGTTTCCCATGTGCAATCCTGGTGCATGCAAGGCTAGGACTTTAGCCAATAAGCTACAGCGCCGGGCCCCCAAGGCTACTTTAGTGGGCACTACAAGAAGCTTGACAGATACTTTCTGCATGAGAGTTTTGTGTTTTGGTATCCCTGATGCTCTCATTGAGGTATGTATTGCCAGCACTAAGTTAAGTGGGCAAATTATCCCAGGAGAATATCCAATGCAAAGCCTGAGCATTGGCAACAGAATCATCAACTGAACAGGAATCCTTCAGAAAAATACCTTAAGGGTCAGCCAGTCACCCAATGCTTTCAAAGCAAGCTGCACACTTTATTTCTCTGTTTTTTCTTCAATGACATCAGAATAGGACACATTTTCTTAAAACTTTAGTACATTTTTATCACTTTCTATTTTTTCTATTTTATTTTATTACATTTGATTTTATAACACAGTTTCATAGGCTCTGGGATTCCCCCAACCGCCCATGGTGGATTTCTTCACCTAGTTGCAGTATTACAGTTCAAATCCAATCATAATTCTTTCATTGCAAGCATGTACTTTGCATAGTGTCCAGCATCTTATTGTCCAGATAAATTCTACAGTTTCTTTGGGAGACCATCTCAGGTCTGAAGGCAGAGCTGGCAGAATATCATCCTGACCAATTAAAAGCCACAATATAATATCAACAACTGTTTACAACCTAATGGAGTTAAATGACATGGTACTGAGTGACCAATATGTTAAAAAATGCAAGTTCTTAATCACAACCTGTGATTACTTCATTGACCTTTCAATTTTTGTTTATACACAACTGGCTGCTATATACCTTAAAATGGCTATAGGGTACTATTCAGCTGTCTCTTGTCTATTTTCATTTTTGTATTTAGTAGTTTATAGTGTTGAAGCATAATTTTTACTGAACTTAGTGGATTTGGGGATAGTCCATGTTGGCTTACAGCTCTAACAAGGCATATGTCAACAGCTGAGGCGCAGAACAGTTTTAGGAGGGGTGTGCAGAGAAATCATAATTGCATAAGGTGAACTAAGCAGAGCCTGTGATGCTGCCTTGCACTGAACATATCCCAAACAATGATGGCTCACCCAACATTGCTCAATTTGCTTTGTAACACAGCAAAGAAACAGAAGTAGAGCCAGTTGAACGGTCATTTGTGCTGTCACACAATGAATACTCCTAGACTTACTTCAGAATCATGTAAACAGCACAGAAATATCCATTATGGAAGAGAAAAAAAACACACTTTGAAAATTAATTTTGGAGGACAGGATTGCTTAAGGCAAATTTATAATTTTACAATTAACTAAAAATAGCTCTTCGTAAGCTCAGGGATCTAAGTACCAATCCCAGTTTGATTTGGACAGCTCTGCTTCACAGTTTAGACTTCACAACAAACCTTCAAATTAAAAAAGTCACTGGAGTAATTAGGATTTTTAATTGAGAATAGAGGTATACGATTCACAAAATGCCTTTAATTAGTTCACAGACCACTCAAAGATCCAACACATAATTTCCAAAAACAACTGTATAATTGAATAAGAAAATTTGCTAAAAATCAAACCATATTTTACAGACAATTAGTGAAGACCACCTTAAATTGTGTGTCCTCATTGAATGATGTTCTCACTTCTTGGCATTGCATTTGCTGCTCTTAAATGCATCACTTTTTTGTTTCTTGTTTTCAAGGTTTTTTTTAATTAATTATAGAAATCATTAGTATCAAAAGACAATACAGTAGTTTAAAGAAGTGGCTTCACAGACTATCTGCATATTAAATTAACTATCTCTAAATTTTTAATCATTTGAGTTCAGGTTCTTGTCTTGAAGCTTAACTTGATAACAAACGTGCTGACTGGTAGAACTAATTGGTACAGAATCAGTCAATAATTTATAAGGAACAGAAAAAATAAGTGTTTGGAAGGTATAATGCCAACAGTCCATTATTCCTAGTGTAGTTCTAAAAATTCATGGTGCACTGGTGACATCCACTGGCTGTTCTTTAACACAGTTTCAATTCTTTGAATTTATAGGGCAGAATCTAAACAAAAATAGCAGTAAGCTTTAGGTATTTATGCATTTCTTTAGTATTAATTTTAGTCGTATTAACCTATACATATATTGGATTTAATGTGTCATGATTTTAGCATTTAAAAGTTAGGAATTCAGTAATATAGGAGAGCCACTCTATGTACGCTGTGTTAGCATAACTCCAATAGAGCTTTTCAGTATTGCAAGTTGAGTAAAAATAACTTCAGGAAAAAGCACTTGAAAAGTTCTGTGATGGGTGAAATGTGATACTGAAATTTTATGCTAACGTTACCTGGTGAATCGCCTTGCTTTTAGAATTTGGAAAACTGCAAAGCATTTGGAATACACAGTTGCTGGCAGTGATAGTCATGTCCACTATCATGGTGTTTCTCAAAGCTTAGGAAGTATCAGAAACATTGGAATGTCTATTACAAATTCAGATTTAAAGGTCCCCACTCAAAGTGATGTCAGAATCTTTGAGAAAAAGTTTGAGCATGAATATTGAATCTGTTACATCTAGTAATCCTGTCTTGAAGTCCCATACGGAATGCAAGCACAAACTGTTTTAGATTTCTTGTTGGGAACAATGTATTTATCAGAGCAATAAATTCTTTGATTCTTTGGAAATACTGTCTTTAGCACTATGCCATCACCAAAAGCTTCATCACATGTGTTTAAAAGAGAAAACGTTTCTCACATCTTCCATGTAGTGTATGTAACACAGATATATTATATGATTGCTAATAAATAAAGTCTAAATATGAGATTACTGGTGTGAAATGTCCAAAGATAATGTGTAATTTATTTTGCCATAAATATTAGCGTCTTATGAGTGTCATCTTCTCTATAGGTGGTAAGATTATAATTTTTTGCTAATGTCTAATTTTTCTGTAATGAAGGTATACTGTTCATGATATTTACTTTAAGTAACAAACATGTATTAAGTTGTTAGAAAGCCGTGGTGGTAAAGAAAATCCTCAAAGGAGCATCTGTGGGTCCTGATGATATTTAACTGGTCATCAATATCATGATCAAATCTCTAAACCCCACAGCTAAGCTTTCAAATGACCAGAAGCTTCTTGGGTGACTTGAGTTATTGCACAAAGAGGTTGGGTTTATACTTGGAAGCCTTGATTTAATAACTTTAAGTTAATAATTGTGATATGGAGTAAAGGACAATTTCGAAAAGCACTAAGAAGCTAAGATATACAAGGGCAAGAAAGCGCAAAGGCTAAGCTATTTTCAATGAGAAACCAAAGAGAAGGTGTTACAGGGATGGGGTCATAAAGTGGTCAGAGCAGGAGAATCAGCATCTAGCACTTGAAGGAAGAAAAATTATTTCCCGTCTTTTTGGAAGGATGAAAAATGTACCGAGTGGATTGCAATTCTGGGTAAATTATTTTTTTTTACCATAGTAAAATGTTACAATATTTAACAGACAAGCAACAAGAAAGTAGTGCCCTTTCAGAAAATATGCTCAAGCAACCTTCAGACACCCCAGGACCTATGTAGTAGTCGTGTATGTCTAAGATAACACAGCTGAGGACTCAGCAGTTTGATGCTGTAGCCACTTTGTAATCTTTACCAGTCCTTCGGGATGAAGAGCTAGCCTATCCTCAGAAGATAAAAACAGGTCTCTTTTAATGAAAAATTTTCAGTTTCTTTGAGTTAGAAGGACCACAGCCTAGGGAAACATTCCTAAAATTAGACTTCTTTCTTTCAGGAACACACAAGAATCTACCAAGATGTATGTTCACTGTCCATTGACGGTTAACGAGAAATTATGAAACCACATGCATTGGCAGAAGAGTACCAAGCTTAGAATGAAATACTGCATTAAATGGACAAGAATTTCAACGTGGTTTTTACTGGGAAAGAATGTCAGTCTACATTAAGAAATGACGGCAAATTGAATCAAATATAGGATGTTTTCCTATGGAGGTTTTTTTCCCTAAAATATTTTTTTCCTGTGGGACAAAGTATACTAATTCATAAATACTACATAGAAAAAAATAAACAATCCTCTACTTAAAAGTATTTTTCAGTGTTTTAAAAATTTTTATAATGGATACTGCAGGCAGTATCTATATCCATTTTCCTTCCATTATTTACAAGGCTTCCAAAGTGAACTTTTCAAATATACATCCTGTTTCATCTCTTATTTCTGCTTGTTTAAAAACCCTTGATGACTCTTCATCAGCCTTAGAATCACATTCAAACTACTTTACTGGCCACAAAGACCCATGGAATGAGTCTGAATGTTTCCTGAAATAGCGTCTTCACTTCCACCTGCACCATCTGCTTTACCAACTTACAGTACTGAGTCTTCCTGTTGTTTCTCATGTATCTCATTTTATTTTTTTTGCGTTGGAGTTTCCATGTATGTTTTCCATACTGTGTAAGAAGTTCTTAATTCAGTTTTCACATGGCTAGATCTTTTCAACAATTTGTATCCCTTTAAATGACATCCCTAAAGGTAAGATGGTTAGAGACGTGTATAATTTTTCTCTTATTTTTGTTATTAGTTATTTGATTTAGCTTTTAAATGCCTGAAAAGGCTTTGATTTTTTTATTGAAGCTTCATAAGATTAATGATTATGTCATGCTATATGTTAGTGTTTTTAATCAAACATGAAATAAATATTAGTCAGTATATGCTGTGCAAACAAGTTAACTAACAAATAAATAAATGAATCAGCTAATTTTCTCCTTAGGATAAAATTTCTAGTAACAGAATTTCTCGCTGAAATGCAATTAATGTAATCTGTGTTTAAAATACTTTTCTTAATATTTTTTTCTTGAATAGCAGATAAAGAGAGTGTTCCCAGCTGCTAATTTACTCACCAGATGTTTGCAATGTCCAAGGCTCAGCCAAGCCAGCAACAGTTGTGGAACAGTAACGCAACTCAGTCTCCGACAACAGTGGCAAGAATCAATAGTTATCCTGTAACTCCTGCATCCTGATATCTGCAATGGCAGGAAGCTGGAGACAGAAGCAGAATTGGGTATCTAACCTAGGAAATTTGTCTTGGGAAATATCAGGTACTGATCGTCCAACACAACTTAAAAATGGATTGATTTCTAATTTCATGAAAATTCCTGGCTCTTTTTCTTTTTCCATTTTAAAGTGCTAGGAATTTAATGGTATCTGCTAAGATAAATTTCAAATTTTTAACATTCAAAACATTATCCTAGGCAGTGAAGCCTGTAGCTGTGTTTTTCACTAGACAATAGACACCATTGGATCCATCTGCTAAAAATGTTATCAAACTGGTCATCTGACATCAGGTCACCCTTGGACCTCTGGATAGTCATATTTTGAGTATGCACACTATCACAGAAACCCTGATCAGAATACAGATTTCTGATTCTCAAGGAAATCCCAAGTGACCACTATTCCTCATTTTCTGCTAAACTATGCCTTTCTCCTTTGCTTAGGTCACGTCTATACTTGTTGCTGTTTAGAAAGATGGTTCTACCTCTTTGGGTAATGTGGATTTTCACATTCTTCAATAGCCCTAACAGAAAGGTATTATTAATTCGTTTGAGGTTGATAGAAGTCAAATGTGTAAAGTCATGGAGCTGTTTATAATCACAATGTGGTTCTCTGCTTCCTGAAGTGAGGACAGGAAGTGGAAGAGATTTGTTCTTCTCAGGAGATCTTTCAGCAGCAACATAAGAAACAAGTCAAGTCAGCTGATTTATAGGATGTCTACGTCATTCTCTATTCTAAAACCATTTTTGTCACTGTTGCTTAACAATATATTTTCATTACTTTTTATAGTGACAATCAAATTCTAAGTCATGGCTTCTTGTGAATATACAAGAATAGTGACTTTTATTTATTTTTGTTGAAACACAGATTTTTTTTTTTTTAACAGAGAAAAGGGACATAAAGATCTTCTATCTTCTGGTTCACTCTCCAAGTGGCTGCAATGGCTGGAGCTGAGCTGATATGAAGCCAAGAACCAGAAGCTTCCTCTTGGTCGCCCACATGAGTGCAGGGTTCCAAGACCTTGGGTCATCCTTGATTGCTTTCCCAGACCACAAGCAGGGAGCTGGGGGGAAAGTGGAGCATCTAGAACACAAATGGCACCCATATGCAATCCCAACGCATGCAAAAGTTATCTTTTATATAGCTTCCCAACTTTGTAGGTTTGAGAGAATATCAGTGATTTTTAATAGGTAATGAAGAGATACTGATGTATAGATAGATGAAGGAAAATGTCAGGTATGAGAGTTTTTAGTAAGGCAATCCATCAGTGATTTTTGAAATATATATTGTTAGAAAATTGTTAAGATGTCCACATATTACATAAGAATATCTAATTCCTGGTTTCAGCTTTGTAACAAAAATAGTCATCTTATTTTACTTGAAACCCAGAGACCTCCCATCTGCTGCTTCACATGCCCAATGGCTGCCACAACAGCTAGAGCTGGACTGGCCTGAAACTACGAGCAGGAGTTTCTCCTGCTGCTTTCCAAGACCAATAACAGAAGCTGAATTGAAAGTGGAGTAAAGAGTACTTGAAAGAGCATCCATTTGGTACACTGGTACCGCAGCTGGAGAATTACGCAGCTACACCACAAGACTCCCGACCCCCTTTAATTTGAGCTCTTAAATCCAACGTCGTGCAATTTAGACCCTGGTAGGTAACAGTGATGGGACAAATAATTAGGTTTCTGCCACCCTGTGGGAGGCCTGGGCTATGATCCTGGCTTCAAGTTCTAACACTCACCCAATTCCAACTGCTGTCAGCACTGGGGAGTTAGCCAATGGATGGGGGCTCCCTTTGCCTATTGATTGTATTTCATATAAATGGATGGCTTATAAAAAGGACAAATATATGCTAGCAAGGGAAGCCTGCTATGTTAATGCATAAATTGATTAGGCTTTGTAAAACTCTGGAAGACTGATGTCCAATGTCATAATTTCTGATATTTGGTCATGTGTTTCAGATTTCCTGTACTTCCAACCTTTCAGTTTCTAGTGTTCTACTTTTACAAACCACCTGAATCTAAAGGTGCAATATGGTTCTTTCTTCACATTTTTTTTAATTTAATTTTATTTTTTTTTTGGCTTTTTTTTTAATATTCATTTATTCATTAATTACATTGCATTACATGACACAATTTCATAGGTACTGGGATTCCCCCCCCCTTCACCCCAAACCCTTCCCCCATCATGAATTCTTTCACCTTGATGCATAACCACAGCTCAAGTTCCGTTGAGATTCCCTAATTAAAAGTTTACACCATACAGAGTCCGGCATCCCACTCACCACTCTCCCCAGTCACTTTTATTTGTAAGGACTATCATTCCTTTGATGTGGCAAGTAGCAGCGTGGTTAAATTATAGACTTAAGATTTCATCTTCGTATATAGGAAAGTTTTGAATGAAAACAACTCTTTCTGCAAGAACTCTGATGACAGTTGTTAATGTTAGAATGATCAATTTTCACCTGTATAAATATCCTACCTCCTGTGACCCGAAACTTACTTACCAGTTTTTACTCCTCTTTGCTTCTCAGTGCTCCCTCCTATCTGTTCACTTACCCTTAAAGATGTCCCTTCCACAACACTTCTTTTTTTAAAAAAAATTTATCTATGTGAAAGTTGGAGTTACAAAGAGAGAGAGGCAGACAAAGGCAGACAGAGACCTTCTGTTTTCTGATTCACTCCCCCAATGTCTGCAAAAACCAGGGCAGAAACCATGAGCTTCATCTGGGTCTGCCATACAAGTGTAGGGGCCCTGGTACCTGTGCCATCCTCCTCTGCTTTCCCAGGCACATTAGCAAAGAGCTGGAACAGAAGTGGAACCGCTGGGACTGAAAAAATCGCCCATATGAGATACCAGAGCCGCAGGTGGTACCTTAAGTCACTATATCACAATAAGTGACCCTAACAGGATACTTCTTTGATGTATTGTGGCTCATGACTTCTAATTGCTGCCAGAATCATTTCAGTAGCTCTTTGCTGGGAATCTTCTTTAGAGTTTTCTCCCCTCAGCCCTTGATTGTACAATCTATAGCTGCCTTTCTAACTCTAATCATTATAAAGGTACTTCTATATGTCAGCTAGAAAAAATTCACTAATGCATTTTATATTTGTTTTTCAGAATTGATAATGTATATGGAAGAATAAATAAAGACCATTCATGATTTTAACTAGGTAAAACTTTAATGGAGCAAAATATTGAAGTACCTGGTTATAGTTTTCCTTAAATATCAACTTCGCTAAATTAAAGCTCTTCGTGCAGCGGGAAGTTGCCTTTCCAGTCCAATTTGCCGTAACTCTTTCCTTGTTGCAATTCTGTTTCATTTAAAATAGTTATCATTCACTGAAAAAACCTTGAAATTAATCGGTGCCCTTTCCATGTTGTTCCCCCTTTTGATGACAACATATAGTCCTTTTTCCAGAGCTTTGTAATCAACTACTGTAGGTCTTCCAGAAATCTACTTAATTCCTTCCATCTTTCAGCAACTCTACTCAGTACCACTCTCTCTCACGGTATCTTTACTGTATCTTTACCCAGTCTGATGCAGACAGTTGTGTATCTACACTTTAGTACTCAGCTTTGTATCTTCAAAAATCCATTTCACATGATAGGTTCACAATATATGCTAGAGGGAAGTTAGCAAGCAATAAGATAAGAAAATTTTTCACAATTCCTAATCACACTTGATCTTAGCCAAAAGGCCGAGAAGCAATACACACAATTCCTAATCAGACTTCTACCAGTAAGAGAGCTTCTGAAGGAAGCAAGATTCACTGGATGTATAACCTATAAACATAAAAGTAAATCATGTTTGTTAATTTCTTAGAGATATACCAAGAACCTGAGAAGTTTCATCTTCCCGTACCCAGCCAAACATTATTCCAATTTTATATTGTCCAAGCATATACCCTAAAGTTTGTTTAAAAGCTTCTGTATTTTCTACCCAAGTCTATCTGTTGAAATTTTGGGGAATATTGCTACAGACAGTAAGAAACCCTATTAATCTTCTTCATCACCAGGTGAAGACAAAAGAGCATGGTATTTTATAGGACATGATATAGGTGTCCTAGGCACAATCACTGTCCATAAGATGGACTGAGTGTTCCATCTCTGTATTGCTCATGGTTACTTCTATAACAGCAGCCTTACATGAAAGACTATCACAAGTGCAGAAACACAATGTGTCATAGGCAACATCATATTACCGGCAAGAAGGGCAAATCAGAGGTAGCATAGGAAAGGCATTCAGTTGAAGATAACATCCCTGGAAAGTGTAGGCCCTCGGTGCATGAGCATTAATGCAATAAAAATGCCTATCAGTTAAAATGCTAGACAAGTCATTTTATAAATGATATATGTCATTGCCAAGCCAACACAAGGAAAGGTGATGATGATTGTGATGGTGGTGATCCCTCTAGAGAGGTAAAGAAACCGATTTATTCAAGGTCACATAGTTACTGAGTAATGGGTTAAAATTCAAATCCATCAAGACAGATGGTGAAGCTATGATGTTAGCTTATTTCTAATACCATATGGGTTATATGGGGCTGGATTAGAAAATGACGAATTATTTATACTTAAAAGGATATTGGCATGGTAACTCAAATGCAGAAACAAGTATGCACACTAGTTAGAATTCACTTAGATCTCTGCAGTAAACTTTTAGTTCACTACTGTGATGTGCTTAGCCAAGGGGCTGGCCTTTCTTTTGTGTAAATCTATGACTTGTGGTCTCAAACATATGCTGTTTTTTTTTTTTTTTTATTGTTAATTATTTTGCATTATGTGGCAGTTTCATAGGCTCTGGGAATCCCCCCCTCCCTCCCCCTCCCCTCCCCCCGGTGGATTCCTCCACCTTGATGCAGTATTACAGTTCAAATTCAATCAAGATTCTTTCATTGCAAACATATACCAAGCATAGAGTCCAGCTACTTATTGTCCAGATTGGTTGAACAGTTTCTTGGGGAGACCTTTTCTGGTCTGAAGTTTGAGCTGGCAGAATATCATCACAGTCAATTAAGAGTCCCAATATAACATCAACAGCAATTTGCAATGTTATGGAATTGACATGGTTTTGAGTAACCAGTGTATTAAAAAGAGAAAAAAAAAAAATAAGGAAAACAAGTCCTAGCCACAACCTATGATTAGCTCATTGACATTTCAATTTAGTTCATATACAGGACCGGCTGCTCTATACCTTAAAATGGCCATAAGGCACCATTCAGCTGTTTCGTGTCCATTTCATCTTAGTATTTAGCCAGTTGTTGTGTTGAAGTAAAATTTTGCTGATCTTGGCAGATTTTAGGATAATCCAGACTGGCTTGTAACTCTAACAAGATATATGTCAACATTTTAGGTGCAGAACATTTTTTTTTTTTTTTGGGGGGGAGTGTGCAGGAAAATCCTCAGCACCATGGTGAGGAGTAAAACTAATCTTTGTGACCCACCCAGCGAGGCATGAGCCAATCCATGCCAGCTCTTTCCTGTCAGATTTCAAGTTCTACTTTCTGTTGTTTATTTATTTTAGGTTTTTTTTTTTTTTTTAGTTTGTATGATTGTTTGTTTGCTGTGAGGGGTTTTCGAAGCGATCCCGATGGTCATTGCGAGGGAGGGGGGGTCCAGAGGTGGAGCCAGTCTCGGACCAGAGAAAGCTCTCCTCCCTGGTCCCGAAGGACGTTTATTGTTCTTCTGTTTCTGCAGACCACTCAGGGCTTCTGGTTGTCTTTCCGATGACGTTGGTTTCTGCACTGTAGTGTTTGGACTTCTTCCATCCCCTGTGGAAGCTCCGGTTGGGGGTGGGTGACCTCAGAGTACTCGGCCTCCGAGGGCATCCAATTCCCTGTGGCCTCCTTGGCAGTTGGGATATAGTCCTTGTTGCTCGTATTAATAGTTTGTGGTGAAGGTCTGGGAGTCTTCATGGTTGGGATCCAGGCTTTCTCCTTACCACCTGCTCCACCCTGGAGTGCTCCCCTGCTCCACGCACATGACCTCCTGTTAAGAGGTTGTCAGGAAACATATGCTGTTAGAAACACTGTGAGCTATGCCTCACAGTAAATGTACAACAGCTAGGCTGACATGAGGCAATGCCTACCAACAAAGGTAGACACAGATGCTTGGCTCAGGAATGTTCAATGAGGGTTAAAGGATGCTTGCAACTCCAGCAAATTATTGTGCCCTCTGGTAGTGTAAGAATCAATGCATCACTCATTTAATTCCCTAAAGAATATAAGACAGAAAACTGGAAACATTACAGAATCAACAGTCAAAACAGCCAGGAGATAGAGCAGGGTTTCTTTCTGGGATGCACTCACACAAATACTCAGATAGCATTGTGGTTCTATGTGATTAATTTGCTTTGAAATTCTACATAGCTGCTTTTTAAAGATATCAGTGCAGTGAAGCCTGGGCAGCACCCAGCTGCTGGACAGGTCCATAACTCAGCAAGCCTTCACAATTCCTGGCAATAGAGGACTGTTTTCTAAATGGTGGATTCAGCTTGGGACACCAAGACATAATCATACACTACCCAATGAGAATCTTTCCTCTTCTAAGAAGTTATCAGTCAAAGTCTTACATCACTACTAAAGTATGACTACCATGTGTGGAGGTTCCACTGCTGGTTTTCCAAAGCTAGAAACCAAATGAAACTCTGATTAACAGATGCTGATCAACCTTAAACACAGCAGAATGAATATCTCCTCTAATATGCTCAAATCAGTCAGCATTTGCTCTATTACACACGTAAAGTAAGTAATTCGTCTCAATTAAAGTATTCTTCTTATTTCTTGTGTGCTTGTGTCTTCTAAGTATTTCAATTTCCCTAACCCTTCAACACATATGTAAGAAAAGAAAAAAGAACATGGAACTGATGGTCTACTGAGTTGTTTCTTTCTGAAGAGTGAAGTACGCTGATTCTAATATGTGAAAAAAATGAAAGAGGATTCTTTCCTATGTCTGTACCAAAACAGAACAAGGTAGTAGAATACAAAGGTAATTCACATTTTTTAGGGAATGCATTTTAATACTGTAGTGTTCTTGGGATTAATGTCACATTGGATTTATACACACATACATAACATCTTTCTTCAAAAAGAATCAGGAAAATAGTGATTTCTCTATCAACCTTTCCCCAATAATTTTTTTTTCAAGCTTTTTCAGATCAAAAGTATCAATTATATACAAAATCTAAGACCTGCAGTAAAGTTTATGAATGTTAGTCATACAAATAAGATATAAAATTTTTGAGAATTTAGCATTTAAAATATTATAATTTCTGATATTATTTAAACTGGGTATAAATTTTAAAAAAAATCATTCCCTTTAAAAGCAGTGAGTATTTTTATAAATTGAAAACAGATAAAAAATTCTCAGGGCCATTCTGAGTTATTGAAAGGAGCAGGTGTATTCAGAAGTCCTGTGGCCCTCAAACCTTGTGGATACTAGACTGGTAGTTTATAATATGCAACTGGTACAAGTTTCCAAACTATTTGGCTTCTATATTGAAGCTGACATGATAAGAAACTGAAAAGGGGATAGATCAAAACAAGGAATTATCTACTAGGATCTTTGTAGATTTGACTTGATTGGCTTAATGTTCTATTAGTGACAAAGTCTGAAGTGATCTGAAAGTTAGAATATGGGGCATATGCGAGCTATTATGATGACAGTGTCATACTGTCAGAGATTATATGCTGGGAAGCACATGTGAATTATACAAACCTCTTCTATATTTTAATTATTTCCATGAAAACAGGTAAATTCCAGCTAGCCAGTAAATGCATAAAAAATGGAATAAAGAATGTGCCTCTAACTGGCAGAAATCCATATAGATTTTATAGTATAATTAATGGCTTTAAAATGTAATACAAGCTATCCAGAGCAACATAATTTTAATCTACTACCTAAAAAATATGAGGTTAATTGAAGATTATATTATACCATAAAATATATAATTTGAAATAGTTTTGTTTATTAATAAATTGCAGATAGTTTAACTGATAACTCAAATTTGTCTCATAATTCTTAAGAATGAAGAATGTAAATGAAAATCTTCAAATAATTCCCCACAATTTTTCCTATTTCATGTTTGAAAGAAAGTTATATCGCTAAATGCGTATCTGTATGCATATTTGGAAAAAATAAAATAATGTAAAAAACACAACACATCAATTCAATTTTTTTCCTAATGTTTAATTTTAACGAATGAACTTTAACTGATATATGTACTATCAATCCAAGACTTTGCTTATTTGCAATGCACAACTATCTCTTTTTAACTTGTGGATGAATTACATTCTTTTGCTCATGGGTAACATGTTCACCCTTACTTATGGTCTTGTTCTTTTACTTTTCTTCTTGAGTCCTTTTTCCCTTCAATAGTTTCACAAGTCACTTCTGGTTTGTCTAAATAACAATCCTAGCACAATAATGCTTCAACTTGCAAGGAAGAACACCTTTATTGAGTTGATAGAACTCCACCAACTGAATCAGATCTGTAAATCTTGTGTGGCCATCATCTAGTGTATGGAACATTGCACCATTGTCTTCAACCTGCAAGAGGAAATTTAACAAGGTGGTCACAATTTGGTCAAATTACCTAGCAGGCCATCCTAACCCATTCCTTCCCTATTCTTCCTATGCAAAAAGTGGTAAGTTAATATAACTGAAAGACATTGAAAGGGATGTATAGCAAGTCCAGTTCTTGGAATTGCATTTAAAAATATATAATCTGATCCTCACTTAAAGCTGTGTAGTTCTACTTTATGACCTATAATTACTCCAAGTTTCTGTGTAGTTAGGGAAATGTGACTGTTTTGAATCAATGAACAGTGAGAACGCTATAGTACTCGGATAAAAGTAAACAGAACAGTTTAATGCCTCCACTTACAGAAATTAATTTCCATTTCTAAATGTGGTCTACTTAACAGCCTCACTTAGTATATTTAAAATGAATATTCACATAATTTCCATCAGCAAATTGATTCTGAGGCAATCAAATATTATACTAATGGAATGTCAATTGTCTTCTTTTTGGCACTAAAGTAGTTTGGCTTTAAACAATTCATACTTGCTGGGGACATTGATCACATACTCAATGAAGTAGAGAATATATTTATATACCCTCTGGATAATTACCAAAAGGAAAAAAAAATCAAAAGTAAGCATGAACAATCCAGTAACCTTAAGAAATTCTTTCCTGAAAACAGACTATATCTTCCAAAAGGTACTTCAGACAGACAGACACAGACAGACACAGACACACACATACACACACAAACACGAGTAATAACCACATCAGCGACAATAAATGTAAAAAAAACCCAAAGAAAGCTTTCACCTGTAACAGAATTACAGAAAAATTCTAAATGTCCTCAGAATAGTTTCAATGTCCAGTAGTTTCATAGCACCTAAATTTTTATCCATAATGATTAAAAACAAAACAACAATGAAAATCAATTTTGAGAAAATGGAAGAGAAAGAACCTTAAAATAATGTTTTCTAAAGACCCATTAGTAGAATTCAGGAGAATGTATCTTTAGTGGCCTTTTAACAATAGGTGGCATAGGGTCTATACAATATTGCTAAATCATATTTCATGGAAAAAGGAAAATTTAATTTTTACAATTCCTGTATTTCTTATATTAATTCAGGCTCATAAAACCATTTCTGCCAAACTTAACTTTAGTCAAAGCACAAGCTCCCAAATTATATTTAATAAAAAGAACAAAAGAAAACTAAAGTTTCCAAAAGCTTATGCATTAAGATCATCTCTAATATACGAATGTGAAATCACAAATTACTTACTGGTATAATCTGAAAGTGCTTTATTTTTTGTCCATGACTCATTGACAGTACAAAAGTTTTGGGGTTACTCTGACTATCTCGTACCAAGAAAACTCTACAAAAAGAAAGAAGGTATTTCAATGCTTCTGCATTTACTCATGGATTTCACAG
Organism: Ochotona princeps; assembly: GCF_030435755.1. NCBI lineage: Eukaryota > Metazoa > Chordata > Mammalia > Lagomorpha > Ochotonidae > Ochotona > Ochotona princeps. The sequence goes on from NC_080836.1 coordinate 45,397,230, forward strand.
AATTACAATGTTAGTTGCGGACCCTTAACTGAGTATGCAATGGGTGTGGCTACTCAAACGGTAAATCATATGACATAATGTAAAACACCATGTTATACTACAAAAGTGGCCTTGGTGTTAATGTAGTTTCAATAGAATATAAACCTATGTGTTGTATTGTTTGCTTCCAATAACCAATATAATAACATGCTGGCATCAACAATTAGTTCTTTGTCCCTTTTCCACAGGAAAATTGGATATACATGTATAAATCTTTACTCAAAAAACAAATCATTAGTGTATTATTATTTTATAGGTCCTGGGTCACATTAAGCCCCTCTCTTCAAGGAGCTAATGGCTTATAATTAAATCATTTTTATACTTTCTTTTACACTGGATGCTCTTTCTTCATTTAAGTTTGATTTCTAATGTTACACACACACAAAAAAAAGCAGGAAAAGAATATATTCTAAACAATCAATCCTGAAATCATTTATTAAGTGTTTAAACACAAATGTTTTCAGTAAAAGAAATGCCCAAATAGCATGCACTTTAATTTGGAAGAATGCAGTGCAAAAGCCCAACAATGTCAGGCTAGACAAATCAGACATAGCCTAATGGCCTAAGAGAAAAAAAAGGCTGCCAGACATGTATTCTTATTTACTGGCAAGGCAGTATAAAATCAGCCATGTACTTATTGTTGGCAAATGTACTGTGTAAACACTCCCCACTGGTGCTTGCAATACTAATTTCACTGTGCCTAGACAGAGAGGAACTCAAATTTGAAGGATCACAGATGACTGGGATATTACCCACTGCCCTTGTGCTGTGTGAGATTCTGACATTGCACCAGTAGGAATTAGGACAAAAGGGCATTTCTCCGGCAAAATTAATCCATAATTCTCTCCCCACTCCCAAAACAGATCATCACTACCACCTAGTGGACCGCTTCACACCAGCTTTCCAAAGGAATATAATTAAGAAATAAACATTAAAAAGATCATGTTATTCTTTATATTATTATTTTATTCAATTTACACAAATGGGGCTCAGGAGCAAAGGAAATGAAAACCCTCCAAACACTTCCATTATTCTATGTGATTTATTTTCTTGGTCTCAATAGATTGTGGTTATGCTGCTGTTCAAATTTATACCCCAAAAGACTGCATTCCATGGAGAGAATCATATTAAAATCTCTCATATAGAGTCTGGTGAAATGCTGAGTTGTTGTTAATAATCTTTCATGAGAAGAAACATTTTTATCTAAATGTCAGTATTAAATTGTTTCAAAACCTTGTCATCATCTTAAGCCAACTTTGAAGATAATAGAGCCTATCACCACTTGTTTATAAACTGATACTGCTTTCACTTCTCAACAAAACTGCAATACAACCTTCCATATTTATATGCATTTGGAAAGGAAATTTAGTAGGTATTATGGAAAACAACTGAAATATTGAGCAATCTATGAAAGAAAACAATTTTTCAGAAAATAAATATTCCATAACACATCTAACATTTCTCTTGAATATCCTGTTAATGATAACAGCAGAAAGAGAAAAAAACTACTATTCTCTTGGATTTGTGCTATTTTATTCATGTTACTTGGTAAATTTATGTTAAAATTTAAGAAAAGATAAAAGTAAACAGAAAAAATGTTCAATATAGATATACACATACATATCTAAAAATAAATACAAGAAAAAGTCATGACATAAAACATATTTCAGAATTATAATTACATTTCACTCAAAATAGTGACATTCAAAACAATTTCAGTTTTCCCCTCACCAGTTAATATAGGAGATGCTAGAACTGGAATAAAATTGTGACACTGGTGGAGAACAAAGCATCCTGTTTCCTGTTATCTGTTCATTTATACACAAATGCTAGGCACACACTATGTTTAGGTATTATAAGGACACTGCTGGAATACAAGGGCAATCATTCTTATATAAAAAAATCTCTTTTGCATTACAATGAGCCCAAACTGAAATCCTCTATGTGCATGTTGTGCTGAACAAATAAATACCATGTACAGGATATCTGTCAAGACTAAAAACATCAAACATACCCATCTACAGGTCCTTGCTGAATAATCAGTCGTTGAGCTTCCTCTCTAGAAATTCTGTGGTGAAACCATGGTTGGGAGCGGTGGATAGCTGAAGAAATAAAATGAGTGCAAAGCTTTGAAGTGATCACAATTTCATTGCATGTACTTTGAACCATGTCCACTTGGTAACTACAGCTACAGGTCCATCTACCCATCAGTTCAGTCACAACTACCAACAGACATACCCAAGGTTGTGGCAGAACTCTGCAGAGAAGCAGTGGGACTACCATGGATGCCCAGGCGCAAGCATCCTTTTTTCTGAGCAAGAAAGAGAAAACAAATATCAACTTTCTAGACAAGACTGACTCAAACTGTAAATGTTTTAGAGAAAGTGATGCTATATGTACCCTCCAAGCCAGTCCTTCTTCCACTGCAACAGAAAGGGCTTCTGTCGGGTTTTCTATAACTCTGCTTTTCTGACCTGAGAAGTCCATGGCTACCAGGGAATTTTCTGATATACTTCTCTGGAAAAAGTAAACATATTTGAACCATAAACATGTCTCTTAAAATTATCATTTAATGCTTTGTTTAAAACTACACTTTCATTCTAGGATGGGATTCCAAACGTGGCAAGCAAGAAATCAAAAAGTTAAAATACTATAGTAAATTTAAGAAAAATTATAGTGCTTTTCTAACACTTTCATTAAATAAATTACACAGTTATTTGTTAAGGTCATTGAGTTAAGTGTTGAAAAATGTTTTAAAGGTTTTCCTTAAAACACATATCTTACTTCTACAACAACTCTATCTTAACATTCTGTAATACAGTAGGAAGACTTTAAATAAATATTTTCCAAGGTTGAAAACAATCATTACTTCTGAGTTCATCTACTAAATTTTTGTATATATCAATTACCAATAAAATGTCAATCCACCTAATTATGAAGCATGAGAATCATCATGCACAAAAACCATAACCTAGACTAACTTGTAACATCTCTGCAGAAATAATACTCTTATTTAATATTGGAGCAAACTAGAATACAAATTTTGAAAGCTCATCACATCAATTTTCACCATATATAGAGAATAAAATTTGTAACAGCTTGATAATTCTATGTTAAGATTTCAGTGATTTAATAGGAGAGAATTTTTATTTTTCAAAGATTTACTTGTAAAAAACACAGAATCATAAGGCAAGAGCTAGTCTACTCCCTGAAAGCCTGCCACAGTAGGGCCTGACCAGACCAAAGCCATGGAGTCAGGAACTGCTTTAGGAGTGGTGGGGGATTCAAGTTTTTGAGCTATCGCTTAGGAACTTTCAGGGTATACAACAGAAGGAAGCTTGATCAAAAATGGAGCTGAAACTGCATCCCAGGCACTCCAATTCGAGCTTTGTGTGTCCTTAGCGGTGAGTGGCTTACATCACCATGCCACCAATGGCTGCCCACCTGAAAAAATTATGTCTGAATGATGAAATGATAGAAAACAATACATTTTAATCAAATATAATTTAAATAAATAATAAAGTTATTGATTTACTCATTATTTTTTGCACTTACATTCTCTTGGATAAAAATAAAATATTCAAAACCTGGCTCTTATTTTTTTGTTTCTTTAGGGCTATACTTGACAGTCATATTCTACAAAATATACTACCATAAAACGAGTCATGAACATTATAAATAAAAATAGACAACTGTCAGAATTTCTAGTTAGGAATCTCACTCAATTTATATGATGTGAGGAAAAATTAAAACTCCTGTGGAAGAAAAATTTAAACCTATGAAAAATTATTTAATAGTTATCCTTTGCTAATTTATGCAGGAGTGAATTCAAAAGTGGAATTATAATGGTAAAGTATGGATCATTCTGCACTGGGGAATTCTTGGCTTCAGTTGTTTCATATTTACATGGATTCAGTCATTTCTACATTTGTAACACAGACTACAGGTCAAACATAGGTTTCAAACAAAGCTTCAACCACACACACACAAAAGAAATTTAGGGTCCTTTATCACTGCATCACACATCCCACTTACGACTATTTCTTATTTTCTCTCCAAACCATGCTGGAGTGCCCCAGAATCTTATTATGGTTCATCTATATGTCTAGAGATCTGGCATGCAATCTCTCATTTGTTACAGGAGCTTTTATAACTGACAGCTGCTCTTTCAGACAGATGCTGTCTCTGTAATCTCTATTTGCTGTCACACCTTCGTTTGCCCTTCTCACCCCATGATCTTCTGTGCAGGGCTGTGGACTGGTTGGATACACTTTTGCTTTGCCAACATTAATGAAAAGCGTCCACCTGCCCCAAGCACAGTTACTAGCCTCAGTTGCAGTAACCGCTTTATCCTTTGAATCTCTCTACGTCCACACGCCAAGACGGATTCTGTAATCTGAAGTTCCTGATAGCATAAAAACGTGGTTAGGACAGAAAAATAAATAGAATCAGCTGTTCCTTTTTATAATGTCTCATTCAGTACAAAATGTAAAACAGGATTCCATGTTCTATAATTACGTGAAATGAATAGGGAAACCACACTACAAAGGAAAAACATTCTGATTTGTTATCTTAACTACACTCAAGGAAAAACAGAGGAATAAAGCAAGTGTTTTCTACTGAATGGCAGCTGGTAGATGAAAAATTAATAGTTTACCTTTTGTGGACAAAGAAATGGAAGTAAAGCAGAGTCTGACTTAAAACTCAAAAGGTCATTGTCAGCTCAATTTCTTTCTCATAGGAAAGTAATTTGGTTGGACCTCAGAACCACTTGTATTTCTCAAATATTTGTCCCTTTTTCTAGCACTCTCAGGGAAAAAATAGGACAGAACCAAAATAAAAGAATCCATGATTTTGATGGCCTGGCTTTCTCCCTAAGACGGAAGCCTTAGTACACCCTGTGCTAGCCAGGCTACACGATGAGGTTACATCTATTCATTCTCAGTGAGGTATACAAGTAAAGCATCTACTCTGGTGGCAACTAGTATCCAACCACACACTCTGCCATCTTTTCTGAAGGATCTAGATAAGCTTATAAAGGTGTCATCTGCAGAAAAGTACAGGACTCCAAAGATACAATGCGCTTTAGAGATTATGAGACCATCCCTCTGTTCATTCTGCAGGGAGCCAGTGGCTTGACTAAGGTGAAACACACAGCTTGTGGTAAAGGAAGTAACAGATAAGAAACTGCAGCTAAGAATGTCTGTGCCTGATTATGAAAGGCTATGCTATTGTAATGGTATAGGGAAAATAAATGTGTGTGTGTGGGGGGGTGGGAATTTGGGGAAGGGGAGGGAAATCCCACAGCCTGTGGAACTGCATCATAGAATCATAAAATAAATACATTTAATATTAAAAAATGACTACTCCAGGGTCAAAAATGAAGGAAAAAATATGACTGATCTTTGCCCCATCTTATGACTCCAGCTTCAGAGCCATGTTAACAGCACCTAAATCATGACCGTATTAAAAGATGGTACTATAAATGAAAGTTTTCTCTGATCTCTACAGGTGAAAATATATTTGGCTTTTTGAAATTGTTGCTGCTGATCCTCATTTTGAATGCTGATAATCGTGGCTGCAATTTGCTATACAGAGTTATAATGTTCATTACCATATAAGAATGTCATCTTTATTTTTCTCCTCAAAAGAATCATCTATGAAAATGTAAGAGACAATATTGTTCCTTTAAATATCAAACTAAAATAGATGAGTTTTCTTTGTTGCTCACTAAAAACGGTCCTTCCCTTGAGACAGAGGCAGGCAGGGTACTGGTATCTACTAGATCATTAGTTCTTCCACATTAGTCTAGAGGAGTCTAAACTCGGTAGACACCAAAGTAAACACAAGCACCTTAGAGAATGCCTGAGTTGTTTTCGGGGACATTCAGAGGAGCGGAGATGTAATTCTCAAACATCATCCTTGCTGATTATTAAAACCCCCACAGAGGACAGGTCCTGACCACAAAGGCACTGGATGCTTTTCTGTGATAGTCCCTATTCCAGTGAGATTCTCTCAGGGAATGACTCTTGGTACCACAACAACCCAACTGTCATGCACATGTGAGCAGCAGCAGGCTCCCTCTCCATGGAATACGGCAAGACCACACCTGTGTGCTAACAAAGTGATGCCAACAGAAAGCACTCTATCGGATGCCTAGTTGCAATTAGTAAGTTCACTCTAAAAACATTAGAATTTGAGAAAAAATTTAGAGGGATTTAGGAAAGGATTAAGATAATAAAACCTACCATTCTTTCTACAGACTTAGGGATTGAAAAACAAGGAAGCCGACAAATTATAAAAATATTCACCTTAGAATGCTTTTATAAAAATTCATTACATTTCTTAGTTTCTTCTTTTAGGACTTAAAAGCAATGATACAAAGATGAGAAGTTGCAAATTTAAAGTAACATAATGATAAAATTGGAGTTGTTTTTCTCTCTAGTTTATCAGCCTTCATAATCAACATTATTTCATGCCTCATTCCTAGAACTGAGTATTTCATCTGCTACATTACATGTAGGGTAAATGTGCCTTCCTTGGTCACAGCCATGAAGAGCATATTTTTAACCTCAGTGGAAATGCAGTTTCAAAAATACACATGAGCTGATTTGTAACACAGGCACACACATCTGAATTTCCAATATACTCAATATTAACAAGTGTAGCAAAAATAGTGGAACACAAACTATAAGTTCAGAAATAAAGTCCTTATGGTAATGCACAGGAAATTAAAGTTAGAACCAAAAGAAGGGAAAAGATAAATCAATGTGTGTCTGCAAGTAAATATCGCCTAAATCTGAGAAGCAGCACTGGAGTTAATGCAATGTATGACATATATTTTGTCTTGCAGTTTTTGGGTTTCCTGGAAAGCAATCTGCTTTATAAGAGCCTACAACTTTAAAAAAAAAAAAGAATTGCTGTTAGATAGCCAGAATGCAGAAAAGCTCATACGTGTACATTCTGCAGCTTTTAGCCTTCCTAGTCACTGGCAGCTCTCCACTAGGGATGACAGTTTCAGAATCAATATTAAAATAAATGAACCCACCATCAAAACTAACAATTAAGAAAACATAATCTTCAGCGACTAGGAAATATTCTATAAACTACCTTCTTAACATCAAAGACTCACACATTGCAATAATAGAGAATAACACACAAAATAATTCTATATAGAATTTTTAATGTAGAATGTTATGCACATCAGTGAAAAAATTCACTGTGGTTTTTATCACACAAGCTAAAAACACAAAACCCAAGGATAAAAAGTTCAATAGAACATCACACAAAAATGTTTTCAGTTACCTTAATGTATACAAAGGAAAGAATAATGCATCATAATGTATATTGATAATTACAAGTCAATATTCTACAACTATAAGGCACAGCATACGTTCCAAGACACAGAGCTTACCATGGGTGACAGACTCTGAGAGCTGCAGCCACTTCTACCTTGATATGGATGTATGTAATTCTGGTAGAGCTGCATGCCATACTGCAGAGGAAACAGATAAAAACACATTCCCACCACTTTTACTGCACTGATAATCTACAAAAACCAACATAGTCTTAAATTACACATTAACAGTACAAGAAAGAATTATGAGCTTTCCTTAAGAAAAATAAAATGACAATAATTTTTAAACATAGTTTGATGCCCTGAAATAAGATATTGAAAAAGAAACTTATTTTTTTTACTTGGATCCACAAGTTAAGGTCTAGTTCACCACTACTAAAATCAAGCAACTGGTATTTCTACTCATTATTCATAGCAGCAAATAGTACCACAACCAACTGGAGTTATTCAGTGACAAGACAGTTCACACAAAAACGATATCACCCTTTGTGGTACAAAAATAAATATGAATTACAAATACATTATTAGAGAAACACTGAGTTTGCCACACTTGTCAAGGAGGCATTTCTAACTGAAGTTGCAAACTACTTTCTTACATTGGAGCCATTTAACACAAAAGAAAACAATATATAGGTAACCCCCTCCTAACACACATGCACACATACCAGATCCCCCGACTACTGGCAACTGTCAAACACTGGCTCGCTCTTCAAATCCCTGTAATAGAGCTGAGCAAATCCAAAGCTTGGGAACCAGGAACTCATTCTCTGTTTCCCATATAGAAGGGAAGAACTCAGCTACTTGAGGCATCCCTGCTTCTATCTCCCTTGGCATGCCTTAGCAAGAAGCTGGAATACAGAATGGAGGCCAGAACAAGAGCTCATGCACTCCAAACAAGAATGTAGGCCCAACTATTAAAATTCACCTTAGTGAATTTTTAGATCCTAGAGGTAAGCATTTAACCTACAGCGTCAAGATACCAGCAGTCTATACTGGGTTGCAGTCCCAGCTGAAACTCCTGATCCACTTTTCTGCTAATGCAGACACCATGGTATATGGTAGGGGTAGGGAGTAGTAATGGGTCACATGATTGGATTTTTACAGACCCATGGGACAACATATGATTTCTGGCACCCAGTTTCAGTCTGGCCCAGTTATGAATGTTAAGAACATTTAGGGGAGTAAACCAGCGGAAGGAAACTCTGTTTCCCCAACTCCCACTCTCTGCCTCACCAGTAAATAAATAAACATAAAAACTTCAGGAAGTTTCATGTTCAGTTCCCTGTCTCCACTTCTGCTCAGAGCTTATACATGGTACAGGTGCACGTGTTAATTTTTTGGACCTTGTAGCTCAAGCCAGCAACTGGAACCTATGTATTACTAAGGGTATACGTATAGAAGGCAAGAATGAGACCCTTAGGGAAGTAGACTACATGACCATCAACCCCATGTCAGACCATATTAACTCCTTTCTATGGCACCTGCAGAAGAATTCCCGATTCTACGAGCAGCAGGGATTTGAGTAGCAGACATGCCTTTACTCCCAGCATCAGTTCTGAGAGCCTCTGGTGCTCCAAACCCATCTCCCTGGACCAGATTCTGCCCTGGGACTTAGGCCCTGCCTCAGATACCTTCTCCACAGTAGGCTGCCTTTGGTATACCTAGGCCATGCTGAGGCTCCCCCCTTGACCTCCCTGTGCCAGCCCTTATTTCCCGAATCCCCTACTGAAACCAGTTGTCAGTCTATGTTCCACTCACTTTTTTGTCTAACTACTGAGTGCCTAATTCCTGGGTACTGCCCACTCAACCTTGAATGTTCATATTAAATGTAAGTTTCCCTGCCCACTGTCAAAATTAAGTTAGGTCTGATGTATACAAAGGCAGACACCTAGGAATCAAATCTCAGCCATAGGATGAATTTTCTTTAAACATTCAAACAGAACTAACTATTTATCTCCTAAGAACTATTTCCTTAAAAGCAGTTCCAGCAAAGTGGATATATTTGGTAATTAAGCAGGAAAAAAAATCAGAGGGGGTCCCAGGGAGTCACTGTTTTTAAGATTTTGCTTTTAACATGAATACAAACTCACATTCATTAAAAATTCTCTGTGCTGACTTTTTATTCAATTATTTCCCAACTTCTAAAAATTATTTTTTAATTTAAGGTTTGACTGACATTAATGTGACTTAATGAAATTTGCTGAAATCAACTCTAAGCATACAGTAAGTTTATAAAGAAGACAGAGGAGTTTAATTCCTAGTCAAGTCCATTTTAGAGAATTTATGATAAACTCAGGCCAACACCACCAACACTTTCACAAGAAATATTTTGTTTAGCTACCTTTTATTTATCTGCACTGAAACACGTTCTATCTACTAACAAGACTGTTTTCTTCAAAGAGGTATTGTCCCCAGTACCTGTGGGTTAGAAAGCTGCCTCTATACTGCTGGAGGTGGTTAGCAGGTATTTAACCCTGGCGGACAAACATAGCATGGGTCACCTTCACATTTCCCTATCTTTAGGAGGGGCTAATAAAGCACCATAAATGCTAGAAAGAAGTTGGCAGGCTTCAAAAGGAAGGAGAGGAAGATAATGTGGGACTAGGACACTACACATGAGCAAATCTCCCAATTTATGTCTCAGGCTTTTTATAATTCTATCTGTAACTGGATCTCCAGAGAAAAAAAAAAGATGCTTCCAATAGCCTACAGGAGAAATCTCCTTATGTATGTGAAAAAAAAAAAAAAAAAAGGAATAAAGCATTAAGCCATAATCTAGCAAGTTTAGTGTAATGAAATTGAGGGTATTTCTGGTTTTCTCAATATAATATAGACTATCTCCCTGCTTCTCCTGGCTAAAAACAATGACAATGGATGGAAATAACAGCAGACGAACAAAAGAGGTGTTAAGGACACTTCCTACACAAGGGGAATCCAGCTGCATGAGCCTAGTGGCCAATGAGTGCCCACTTCCTCCTCCTATAGAGCATGAGAGTTGGGCCTGGCCAGCCCACAGCAAGCCCTGGTCAACTGTGACCAGAGTAAGCTGAAGCATAATGAAGAGAGCATAACTTCCTTGTTCGGTTTCTCACAGGCTCCAGGGGAAAGGTTCTTATGTCTCATCTGGAAAGCTGTGCTAACACTGAAATGCACAGGGGACATGGATGCAGTAGGCACAAGAGCACTTTCCAAAATTCATCCACACCCTCATCCCCAAAACCTACACATATATGGGGCTACTGGGCAAAGGGGAACGAAAACTTCCAGGTGAGATGGAGTTGATTATGCTCGATTGTTTAGTCAGGCACAATTTAATCACAAGGGCCTTTCTTCCAACATCAGTGTTGCTATAAACTTAGAGACTGAAATCATTGTACATTGCTGGTAGGAGTGTAAATGGTTCGGCCACTGTGGATATTACATTTCAGTTCCTCAAAGAGCAAAACATAGACTTGATGAATATCCAGTAATTCCCTTTCTATAAATTTACACATCACACCTCACCTCCCTGAAAACTGATACTCAAACCAGAGTATGTTCACGCTATGTTCATAGTAGCAGTTTCACAAAAGCTGAATGGTAAAAACAACCAAAATGTTGATCAAGAATAAATGCATAAGCAGACTGTTTATTCAAATGGATATAAACATGTATAAATAGAATATTATGTGGTCACTGTGAGGAACAAAAGCTGATATAAGCTACACTGCGGGTAAACCGTAAAACACTATCCTCAGTAAAGGTCAGCTCTTACAGGCCACAAGCTATATGGTTCCATTTATACATGGGCATTAAGAACAGGCCAATCCATGGAGAAACAATGCAGCCTGGCGCTGGCCAAGGCACTCGGGAACAGCGTAAAGGGTTCAGTTTTCTTTGGAACATTATCAGATAATGTTTTGGAATGAGATGAAGGTGGTAGCTAGAAAACATCTTAAATGCCTAAGTGCCATGATTCTACATTATTATGAGAATTTCGTGCCAATTAAAAAAATACAAAATAAGTCTTTCCTCTAATCTTTGAAAGATACTTAAGAAGTCTGCTCTTCTTAACCTTGTTTAGCATGCTCTCTGTCTTTCCCCCCCATACCAGCACAAGTTAACAAGTTACAGGAGAGGAGAAAAAAACAGTGATAGAATGAAAAAAGTGAACCTTGAAAAATGAACACGCAGAGTCAATTAAAAAGCTTACTACATTCCCTTCCTCAGGCTAAATGATACAGTAAAATCCAAATATTTAACAAGACTCTACTGGTCTGGTTGTTATCGCTACACATATCAGAAAGTTAGTTTTAAGACATACAACATTGATAATCAGAATCTTTCTATGGCAATAAATGGATCATGCATATTACATATTCATGCTATGTAGGCACTGGCAATTTCACATCAGTGCTCAGGCTTGAATCTTAAAGAGCACCTTGGAAAATGTGGACAAACTTTTATTTATTTATTTATTTATTTATTTTGAGCAATGTCCACTTTATTATGCACAGGTTACAGATTTTAAAGGGTAAGGAAGGGGAGGGCAGGAGGGAGACTTCTGGCCGACTCCACGCCTACCAAAGACACTGCAATTGGCTGTATCACATGTCTATTTCTCTAGATCTTCTGCTCATGCCAGAGGTCATGTTCCAGGTGTACTACCCTTGACCTTGTAGCCATGTTGGAGGTCACACTCCACCACTCCACCCATAGGCCTGAAGGGGAGGCTAGGCTTAAGCCACACCCTCTAGGCAGCAGGGCAGGAGCCTGGGGCGATCACCCACATCTCCCCCCCTCTGCTTTTGGAACAAATTATACCATAAAGGCTTCTGCCATAAGGGCAGTCATAAGTCCTGTGATTCTAGGATGTCAGTACAGACATTTGAGGGCAAAATTTAACATAAGAACATCATATGCTATAGCATCACATTGCAGGCAGAATGCCTATCACAGAAATAGTGGATGTCCTTGATACTAAGTCCAATGCACTGTAGAAATTATAAGGTAACTTCACCAAGGACCAGAGACCCTAACTGCCTATTGCCCATCTGGCTCCTCATATCCCTCCAGAATGGACCCTAGCTGCTGCAAGGGACAAAGGACGGCGGCCACTCTGGTTTCTTCGTGCAGACAAACTGTTTTAAACAAAAGTTTTCATGCTTATGTTTCATGTATTGTGCTGACTTCAGCAGCAATGATGCTGACGATAAAATGAATAAACACTCTTTGGATTTCAATTTTCAATATAATTTTCCTATTTGCAACTACCAGAGAATTCTTTTCAAATGGAGATAGTTAACAATTTTAGCAAATTTAAAATTGTGTTAAATTTACTGGAATACATGTGTTTCCTTTACATTCTAGAAGAAATTAATTTTGTATTTTTACTCATTTCAAAATGCTCATCCTCAAATTACACTTCCGTAAGTTGCAGTGTCTACTGAGCACAAAATTAGCTGTTTTGAAAATATATTCATAGTGTCCTGTGAACATATGCAGAAATTTACATCATGCTTACTAATCTGGAAAGAAAAGTTATGAAACACTTCAATAGAAGATAAAACAATTATATTAAACATAGTCAGGTAGATACATATTAAATATAATTGATTGCTGGCAATGTTTGAAAAAATTCAACTGTTGTGTATAACAGTCATTTCTTTCAGTTATAGCTAGGCATTACATGCAATCTTATAAAAATAAAAATCAGAGAATTTCTAGAAATGGAATACCTATTCCAAATACAAAAGATAAATTAGATAATGCTACTCTACAAATGTATACTCTTTAGATTGAGAAACATGAACACACACGTGCTTGGTAGCACTTTTGCCCTTTGTTATACTGCCACACAGATTCATAGTAAGTATTCTCATTTGAAAACACAGATATTTTACAACTTTCATGGTGCTCATAGCAGTTAATAGAAATTGACACCTGGAACAAGATTACCTTAAGCAATCTAATCGCAGTCACCCAGCACGTCCTACTCTGCTCTCCTTCTGCACAGAGCATTTTCAGGTCTCGGGGCCCTCCTGCTTTGTTAGGCTAGAAGGCCACAGCACATGGTTTATCGTTAATGCATATCTTGAAGGTAATACCTGTTGAAATAAAAGCTACTAAAATTCTATATAGAAGAAAATGCTACCTCTTTTCAAAAAGAAATTAAAAGAAACCCACTCTTACCTAAAAAGCTGAGGCTTGCTTTATTCATCTATCAAAATATTAAGCCTGTACCTTAAAGCAGAATCCGTAGTTAGTTGGTGCTCCGTGTTTTTTTTTGCCTGCCAGTGACACATATATATCACTATTGCCAAATTCGCTGAAAAATTGCAAATGTCGGGGTTCCTTCAAAACAAACAAAAAAATCACATGTGAAGGTTGAATTAGATAAATATATTTTTTTAAGATTTTATTTACTTTTATTGGAAAGGCAGATATACAGAGAGGAGGAGAGACAGAGAGGAAGATCTTCCGTCCAATGATTCATTCCCCAAATAACTGCAATGGCCAGTGCTATGCCGATCTGGAGCCAGAAGCCAGGAACTTCCTCCAGGTCTCCCACACGGGTGAGGGGCCCAAGGCTTTGGGTCGTCCTTGACTGCTTTCCCAGGCCACAAGCAGGGAGCTGGATGGGAAGTGGAGCTTCTGAGATTAGATCTGATGCCCATATGGGATCCTGGCACATTCAAGGTGAGGACTTGTGCCACTAGGCCACGCCGCCGGGCCCAATAAATATTTTTGCATTCTCTTTTTATAATTCTACTACATTGCATATTTTATACCTCATACAAAAAATATTTTAAAAAAATCTTAAGCACAATGTCACAAAAAAGGGAAAGAAATTATGACACAACTGTCCTGACCCAATCAAGAATTAGACGACATTTTATTTATTTAGTATTGAAAAAGTGGAAGTCTGTGATATAACATATGTTTTCATTCTTATTTTAAACTTTCTATTCTCTTCACCATTTCAAAGAATCTGAGAGGAAACAATATAGTAAGAATTGTTTTTAAAAAATATTTTCCTTATCTAGTTTTCAAATAATGGTAGTTCCACAGAGGAATGAAAGTTGGTTTCTGCCTCCACAGAAGTTAAAGAAGAAGAAGTTGTGGCAATAATACCTTTTCCTTTGGATACAACCTTGTAAACGTCTGAACGGCATAACACGCACAGGAGGCACTGAGATCAGCTACATGACTCTCTGGCCTTACAAAACGAAGGGGGCCTACACAGATACTTTCAGATATATTATCTGGAAGCACAACATGCTTGATTTTCAAGGCAAAGTGGAGTCATCAATGGTTATTTCTCTGGGAAATTCAGGAGATTCAGAATTGGTCCTGGGAAATCACTGGGTCATACTACTCTGTGACAGGTTAATAACTTGCAGAAGTTCTTAAGTCTGAGGTTGAATATATAATCAAAACTGGCCAAAATGTATTTGTTCTCCAAAACCTTTTTCCAAGGCGTGTGGTCTCAAGACAGCAGCACCAGCAACAAGACCAGGGAGTCTATGAGAAATGCAAAAATCTCAGGGCCCACTGAATCAATATCTGCATTTTTAACAAGAGTCCAGGTGATATGCATGCACTAAAAGTTGAGAAGAGGTATTCAAAAAAAGAAAACAATCACAGGTCCTTCAGCAATATAAGCAAACTATTCAAATCCAAATAACTGGTCTCTGATAACTGGTAGAGTAATATTTCTCTGTATGTCACACTGTGTAAGTATTTTAACGTAATGAATCACTGAGGTTCCTTATTTCACTGAAAATAAAGCAGATGAGACAAAGCATAAAACGTGCAAATTAGGACCCTTGGAACAAAGGGGGAGGAAGTGGAAATATATTCTTACTGATATGGTCTTAATTTCCTAGTTTTTTTTATTAATTCATTAATTACATTGTATTATGTGACACAGTTTCATAGGTACTTGGATTCTCCCCACCCCTCCCCAAACCTTCCAACCATGGTGGATTGATATGGTCTTTAACACTTGACTCCTTGACAGAAACTAATGCTAGCAAAAAGTTTGACTTCTATGAAGCTGAAATAAAACCACTCCAAGAGAGGGTTCCATAGTGCAATGCTTAGCACTCTGGACTCTGAAATAAAACCACTCCTCTCCACTGATAGAATGTTGAATGAATATTTAAAACCTATATGTGTTTGTTTTTTGTTTGTTTGTTTGTTTGCAAAATAGCCTTTTTCCAGAACCTTTTGAAAACCCTTCATACCGCAGAAGTCACTTGAAAGGTAGTTTGAGAAACACTGAAAGGTAAAGAAACATGATCAGTTTTGACTCTTGGTGTGTTTCTTTTCTTCAATTACATACCCGAATGATTTACAGCAGGACATGACTAAAACTGTGACTTGGCATTGTTTTAGCAAAGTCTAACCATGCATTTGCTTCTGGGGTTGGGAGGAAGAAAGTGGTGGAGGAGAGGATGGTACCTAAAGGTTCCTCTGTAAATGCAAGTCAGAACCACATCCATAAGAATTGTAGCTCCCATACAGCCCAGATATTTTTAGAAAATAGACATCAAGACCTTATAGAAAAAAGAAGGAAAGTGACTTTCTTGCCAACTATAAAAGCCATAAAAGACATCAGACAACCTGCCTAATGTATATTAAGGTCATAAACATTGCAGGAATCTAATAGTCTTACTGTTTATCTTTGAGAAGGGGGAATTAAAATCATTTCCACATGTAGAATATGGAGCATATCACTGGGGGAAGCATACTTTTCTTACGATGCTGCAGACAGCATTATGGTTCAAGAACAGAAATTTGACGCTCATAGTTCTAACAAGGGAGAGTGCATTGCAGGGATAAGAATGCGGATCCAGGAGAGGAATGAGGGGGCATTTTATAAAAAGAAAGGGTAGCAGGGAAAGGAAGAAAAGAATTAAACACAAATAGGATGGACAGTGGATTTTAATGAGAAAAATCCTAAAGAAAAAAGTTCAGGAGTTCAAAAGATTTCATCACATCTTACAGTGAAGACACACTGGGATGAGGATGAGATAAGCATGATTTAGGGATATATACATTAGTTTGATATTAAAAGTTTTAAAAAGTTCTAGCACATTTTATTTTTCAAACACTATAAATGGTAGTTCATACACTAAGAACACTAGGGAAAGAATAATGTCATTAAAATAATTAAGTTTAAAACCTTAATAGCAAAGATGGATAACCATTCACACAAATATTTATAATAGAAAATTGTGGGAACTAGCCTGAATGTTTAAGAAATAGTATGATGGAACACTAGTAGCCAATATACAATTTGCCTATTCCTAAAGGATTATACTAAAAGGATTTCTTCAAGGCAACTGTCACAAAAATAGCTGATCCAGGTTCCATGAAACATCATACCTCAAGGAAATACAGACACTCATACACCACATGCACATCTGTGCAAAAAACCCAGCAAAAAAAGTAAAACTATATATAACAGAAAAAAGTGCTATTAACTGATCATCAGAAGATTGGAAATGGTCAAGATCTGTCATCTGATCTAAGGGGAAGAAGAAAAGGCACAAACCATATCACAGCCAAAATCTCTGACTAGGATAAGGTGTAGCAAGAATGAACAATAGATGTGGTACTGAAACAAGAGCATACAGATCCTATCAAAGACTTCCCTAAGCAACAGATGGCCCCCCACCAGCGTCATCTCTGCCTCACCCCAGCACAATGGCTACAGCATGGGTTTTCCTACTTGTCCATTTCTACCCAACAACAGAAAAAAACAAAATGACTCAAACTTTAATTCTATGCTGAGGATCATCATTACCCTATTCATTGCCATCTGTGCTCCCACTCAAAATGACATAAAAAAGTGCTGCATTTCACTTCAAGTCAATGAGGATTAAAAACAGATACTATTGACATTCAAGAACCACACTTGCATTTCCCCACATCTGCACATATGTATTTGTCAAAGCCTAATTATTTTATATACTCTGACCTATTACCTACATGTTCTTTTGATGAACAAGATGGCCATAAGACCAGTGTTAAATAAAGCTGAATACTTAGTTTAAAAAGATTACAGAGAACATATGGAATCCCCTAAAAACTACCCAGTCTTCATATCAACCAATTAATAGGATAGCATACGGCTTACTTTAAATTCACAGCTAATATGTCATTTAAAACACATCATAAATTTTTCAGTTTACCTTTGACGTCCCTTTAGTAGAAAAATATAAACCAGATCTTCTTAAAAGGAAGTAAACCTTTTTCCAGGACTTCTTTCCCTGTTCTTTTGCATGTAAGAAGCCATGGATTTCAGGATATGTGCTTGAACTCAGAAACATCTGGAAAAAAATCCGACCCGTATCATATTAGTGAGACAGTGATACCATAGCTTTAAACTAATCATGTTACAATTTCAAATATAAATGTGTAAGATCAAATAGCATCCATAATATTATAGAAATCACAATGTATACACAGTAAGTATAGCTTTAGGGGGCAAATGCAGCAGCATATCAGGTCAACCTTCCACCTGTGATGCCAGCATCCTACATGAGCATCTGTTTTAGTCCTGGCTATTCGACTTCTGATCCAGCTCCCTGCTTATGGTGTGCAAAGGGAGTGAAGACCCTGGATCTACATGGGAGACTCAGAAGTTCCTGGCTATTGGTTTTGGATCGGTCCAGCTCTGGCACTGTGGCCACTTTTGGAATGAATCAGTGGATGGAAGCTCTCTATCTCTGGCTTTCCTTCTTTCTCTTTGTAATTCTAAATTTCACGTAAAGTAAATAAATCTTAAAAAAAAATACGTCTTTCAAAAACTCAAATCAGGTTGCAAGAGAAAACATGTACATAAAATGTGCGTTCTTAGCAATCAATACTTAAGCAACCATCAAAAGTATAATCTATTCTAATATCCATACAAAATTTGGTAACATCTATGGAGTTAAAATGTCCTGGTGCTTTTCAATCTTTTTTGTGGCTTCCTTTCTGAATATAGGCTTACTTTACAATCTCACTATGGTAAAAGGAAGACTGCAATCCAAACTTGGATTGTTAAACAGGAAATTAAGGTAAGTTCACCTCCTTGATGAGAGTTAATACTTTTGTTCATCTTCTATGGTTTCCCTGTGTGATTGAGTAGAGCAGCTTTTATTTATTAAAAAGAACTAAAACAGTACATTCAGTCTACCTGCTCTTGCACAAAGTAATCTTGCTCCTGAATCATGGCATGCTTGAGTTTGGGCAAGCCTAGCACTGCTTTGACCAACACATACGCTAGAAGTGAACCTTTGCGAGTTCTGGATGTAGCACTGCTACATCCTAGCGGCTTCCAAGGATGATTCTTGAAAGTTTGCTATCACATAGAAAAATGTGGCTACCCTGAGTCCACCTTGGGTGAGCAGCAACTGGAGAAGGTACTATGATATGAGACACCATATGAGAAAGAAAAAGAGGGACTCAGGACCATGGAGGCACACTTAGAGAAAATGCTATCTAAAAACAGTGCCCAGCCACTGATGCAACAGGAGTCAGAGACGACTCACCCAGTTAATAATTTTCTAAAATTCCTGCCCCACAGAATTAGTCACAGCATGCAAATGGGCACCTGAAGCCCTTAAGGTTTGAAATCCTTTTTCCTATAGGAATAATTGAGACAGTGAGCATGTGGTGGTCAAAAATACAAGAATGCGGGCCCGGCGCCGTGGCCTAGTGGTTAAAGTCCTCGCCTTCAACGCACTGGGATCCCATATGGGCGCCGGTTCTAATCCCAGCAGCTCCACTTCCCACCAGGTCCCTGCTTGTGGCCTGGAAAAGCAGTCAAGGACGGCCCAAAGCCTTGGGACCCTGCACCCGTGTGGGAGACCTGGAGGAAGTTCCTGGCTTCTGGCTCCTGATCGGCACAGCACCGGCCGTTGCAGCTCACTTGGGGAGTGAATCATCGGACGAAAGATCTTCTTTTCTATCCTCCTCTCTGTATATCTGACTTTGTAATAAAAATAAATAAATCTTTAAAAAAAACCCACAAGAATGAAAAGGCTAGGACTCAGTCTAGAGTGGGTGTGCTTGGTGCCTGGAATCAGGCAGTGGGGATGCATTAGTGTCTCACTGAAAGAAGGAAACAAGAAAACATAGGAATAAACAAATGCAAAATGGAAAAACCAAATAAGAAAATTATTAACTAAAACAATATAACGTACTTTAAAAGGCTACTCCAGGAAATGCTGATAGTAGATATTTACATTTTTTAAAGTAAATTATTACATTTTTTAAATTTAATGAGCCATGGATATTAATTAATTGACATGCAAAACAGGCAAGTAGGTTTTCTAGTTTGAGTGCTTTCCAAGTTATTAAACCAAACCAATTAAATTTTAAAAAGAGAGTCACAGAGGTCACACGAGAAAAAGAAGAAACCTTTTAAAAAGTGGAAACATTGCCTCAGTGGGGAGAAGAGGCTAAGGGCACATGCAGGGCTGGCTGCTCCCAAAGCCTACCATTTTTCTCGTTTTTATAATTTAACATTAAAGCAATATAACCATGTTATAGGAAGATCTGGGAAAGGAGGCAGAAAAGAAAAAGAATACTCCAACCCACTCCAGTGTATTAATAAAGTGAGAGGCATCTTGAGGACTAAATCTGGGGTCCGGGGATACAGTTGCTGCTGTCATTCACCCCAGATTCTGACAACTCCGCTCTGGGACTAATCACATTTCTAAAAATAGTCTGAATAGTGACAATTAAATACAAAATTCTGTCTATTCAAAAGCTCATGGAAAGCAAATCTCCAATAGACAAACCTATTTAACATAGTCATAGATATGTAAGAAATATTGAAAGTTGCCTGTATTAAAGATTAGAGATTACTGGGCAGGACAAGGGGTGGGGGGTTGCTCAAATAGCAACATTCTAAAGACACTGTTCAATATCAACCTGTGAAGAAAAAATTCAGAGCTTATGATATAAAATCTGTTAATCTATCAGAATAAAACAAATTCCTGACATGTTATTTTCTTATAATGACTGTGTGTTATAAAATGACTATCTCAAGCCACTCACTAACCACTGGGAAAAAATGAGTTCAACAGACATAAAACTAAGGATTTTTTTAGCAGAAAAACTAATCTCAATTCAGCTCCTAGTTTTATACAATTATATGCAAGAATTTCAGAGCATTAAACAGGTAATAGTGTAGAAATATAGTCAATCAATTTTTCCCCTATAATGCTCAACATTTTCAACATTAAGGACTGCAGATGTTAATTATGAAAGATAACAGTAAATACATTTTTAAAGGTTTATTTTATTTTTATTGGAAATCCAGATATGTAGAGAGGAGGACAGACAGAGAGGAAGATCTTTTGTCCGCTGATTCAATCTCCAAGCAGCCGCAACAGCCCAGAGCTATGCCGATCCAAAGCCAGGAGCCCGGAGCCTTTTCAGGGTCTCCCCTGTGGTACAGGTTCCCAAGGCTTTGGGCCACAAGCAGAGAGCTGGATTGAAGTAGGGCTGCTGGGATTAGAACCGGTACACATATGGGATCCCAGTGCATGCAAGACGAGGAATTTAGCCAATAGGCTACTGCGCCTATTTGCAGTTTACAGGAAAGTTTTAAAAATTTTTATGAATACTAACATCTTTACACACAGTACAAGATAAAACACTGCAACACGCTTTTCATGAAGCATTCTATGTTTAAAATCTCTTGACAACTGACCAGAATTAGGAAAAGGAATATTGATCTGGCTTTATAAATCTAGAGAAAATTTTACCCAGATATTTTTTCCTATATTAAAATGTAGTCATTCAAGGTATTACATTTCAAAGTCTGGGCAGGTATCCATATGTTCCTCATGTATGCCTTATATTATGTCATTTCTTACGTATTTAACATTACCTGCAAAATCTGTGTGGGGGAAATTTCACCATTGGTTTCAGTTGCAAAAGACACCATATGTTCTGGAAAAAAATACTGACAAAAAGATACATGTTAAATTATCCCCAAACTCACTTCAGCAAAGAGTTAGTATGATCAATCACCTTTAAGCTGCTCTAAAATTTGTTCAAAGTGCTTTTGAAAAGCCTATCCCAGGACTCTAACCTCTGGCATCTTCATGATGATGCCTGGAATTGAGCCCAAACATTAGCAAGTATACCCCCAATTGATGCTGATGCAGGGAGCTACAAACCACTGCATGGACAATGTGCTGATACCCACCTCACTGACATCCTGCCACCATTAGACCATTTCCTCAATCAGGCTAACCTCAGGCTCAATAGACAGCAGAAGGCATGCTATGATCACAGCCCACCAATGCAGGAACGAATACTCAATAATGGACTGGACAGCTTCAAGTCCCAATCATAAAGCTCATCCAAACCAATTGTTTAAAATGAGTAAGTCTTGGTCCTCATTCCTGAGGTTTTTCATTCAGTAGTTCTGGGTAGATAGATCCTGGAAACTGTGTTTTTAATAGGCACCAGGATACCAGATGGTACGTTTTATGATCAGATAAGTTTGGGAAAAATCTTTTCTAACATATTTCCTTGAGGACATAGATTTTCAATAACTTTCTATGAATTTTTCTAAGAATAAGTTTTGCTCTAAAACTTCTGTGTTTTGTTCATTGGAGTATGGCTGCTAGCATTCCTATCTTCTTTCCACCAAGCTGCCTAGGTTGTGACAACACAAACATCCCCACCCCTCAGTGGAAAAACATTGTTTGGTGTCTATAAAGTAAAATTCTGACATTGTTTTATTAAAAAATGAAACCAAAAGTTTGTTATGAAGATATTTCTTAAATGTGATCTTTAAGCTCTTGCTTTTAATACTTACAAGAAGATGCTTTCTCTTTAAATCATAACTCTAATTTTTATAAGAACTCCCATTTTCTTTGTCAAAGATTATCCCATCATGTTTCTATTTATAGTTTAAAATAAAAGAGAGCCTAAGAGGTCTGTTAGGGTTTGAAAATATTCTATTGTGGTACATATCATATTTTTTTTCATAAAGCATCATTTCAATCCAATTATTCAAAACTTAGTGTAAAAATATACTACAGTTGCAGAGACAAAAACAATTTAAAATAATGAGCCCAAAGGCAATTCTGACTCCTCAAGATTCCTAGTCTTCATTAGAATGTGACATATGTTTATTTTCTTGTAAAGAGAACTATAATGAAAGCAGTATTTACTTGATAAAGCACTGGTCTTTATCTTATTTCCACCTAGCCTGGAGATTATTGCACTGAAAACAAAATAATTTGAAACGGCAAGACCTATGTCAATCTCGAATTCCTGGCTAAATTAAATAGTCCAAACAATCACCATTATGTTTTTACTTTATAAGGGTTTTCATCTAAATTTCCAAAATTCTATCAAAAGCGTTAAGCTATAATATTTCAGAAGCTTTCTGAAGATCCGTAATAATCGGTTTCTCAAACATGCATTTTTTTTCTAAAAACACAAGAGAAAAAAGCAACAGTTCTCAAAAACCAGTTTGTTTGTTGCATTCATCCTAAAATGAATCAAATTTGTGTGAATTCAGACTTAATCAGTTTGGCTAAGAAACAGTTTCTGAGCTTCTGCTTTATTGTCTGGTTATTGGCAGAACAGGGAGCAATGTCAGCATAATTCTAAAGAAACCAGAATCATCACCCACAATTTACCAAATAGGATGATTTCATTTATTGTGACTCTGTTTGCATAAAATTTCACCAATTCATGTATTTTTCCATAACTTTTCATGAAAATTTAACTTACCATTGGGTTTTTAAAGAATTCATATTTGGCATAATTTTTTCTAAAGAACAACTTATTGTCTTCGTCCATTCCCCAGTTAGATAGCACTTCGGTCACCAGTTCATGGTCTTCTATTATTCTTTCTGAAAACCATAGTGAGAATTTTGACAGATATAAAATCATACACAAAAGACTTCAGAAAGTTCATGGCAAAATGCAAATAAAGACAATGTTCTTTTTTTAAAAAAGAAGACAATGCTAACTTTTCTTAAACTTTTAAAATTTCATCCATTTATATATCACATTCACATATATTCTCATACAAAATACAAAATATGCGTTGTCTTTAGTCAACATAAAAACTCAATTAAATTCTGAAATAGCCAATGATGAATCAGTAATGCTGAGCTTAATACCAAGTAGATTCTTACCTGAAAGTAAGAATACATTAAAATGTCACAATGAACTTTTTTTGCCAATTTTGATCTCATTTGGTTACCCTCTAAATTATCATTTAAGTTTGACAACAAGCCTGCGGTAAATATATGGGAAGTAGTTTTTTCCTTAACTCATCATGGTGTCAAAATTAAAATATTCATTTCAAGGTTGAATGATTCACCTCATTAAGAGATGAAGAATATTGACAGCTTCAATCTGCATTTTAAATTCATACCTTGGATCCTTTAAAAAAGACGAACGCTTTACAAGGAAAACTTTAGCAAAGGCAGAAACAGTTTGGGAAGGAAGATATTTTTAAAACTAATATTAAGGAAAATAGGTAGGATGAAGGGCACTTAAAACGAAGTAAGCAAGGGTAGCTTTAAAGCAGTAAAAAGTAACAAGAAAAATTTCAATTTTATAAGAAACTGTGATAATGTTCATAGCAGTACTATTAATAATAAATCTAAACTGGAAATTACCTTAGTGCTTATAGACACAGAAATAAATAAATAAATGACATAAAAGCACACATTGGAATATACAATAACCTTAACAGTATACATGAATTTCACAAATGCAATATTAAAGGAAAAGTCAGACACAAATAGTACATATTGTGTGAATCCTCTTACTTAACATTCAAAATAGAGAAACTTCACCTTCATACAAACATTGGGTAAGTGGCGAGATGAATGGGATTTCTAGAGTGATGGTAGTATTGCAGTTTTTAAACGGGGTGTTGGATATTTAAGCATAGGCAATATTTGAGAATTCACTAAGTTGTCCACATATGTTTTGCTCAAGTTTTGTTGTATAAAATGTCATATTTCAGTAACACATTAAAAAAAACTCTGTAAAATTACCAATGCTCAAGAAGAAATGGGAAATAACCAAAAAAGGAATATGGAAATTTTCTGCATTTTTAGTGTGTCTAGGACCTCTCTAAAAAGTATCTGTGTCTCAGAAATTCAACACTTGCTAATGATCTGTGACCTTCAACCCCCAAACCCTTGAAAGTAATGCCATACTTTAAAAGAAGCTTATTCATCTGGAAGGAAGTTCTTGTAAGCGTGCTCAATGAATATGGATGAGTGTGAGTTCAGAGTGCACCAACACTTGGGGTTCTGTTCCTAAGTCTGATCGCTCCTTTTCTGTCTCATTGACTGGCACCCCTCACTCCTCTCTTAAGACTCAGTTCTTGGCTCAACTGCTCCATCCTCTTTGTCTTAACCACTTCAACCTCTTCAGTCGCCACATCTGTTGAAATGTTGGTGTAAAACATCTAGCTAAAATTTCTTTCCCTCCTGGATCATTGCTAAGAGATTCTCTGGTTGTTCAGTTTGTCCAAAATCAATGTTAGAATGGAAATTCTTCAAAAAAGTAAAACAGAGAATTCCCATGACACAGTCAGTCCCATTTCTCAGTATGCACTCAAAAGAAGTGACAGCCAAGATTGGATGAAATACCTGTAAACCTAAGCTCACAGCAGTATTATTCACAGCAGGAAAACCTGGAAGTAACGCAACCATCAATATTGAATGAATAAACAAAATACATTCGCACAATAGAGAATGCAGGCTTAAAATGGAAATTCTTTCATATGCTTCAATACGGATAAATCTTAAAGTTAACATTTAAGTAAATAGGGCAGATACAAATGGCAAATACTGAATGATTCCATTTAGTCGAGGTAATTACAATCATTAAATGCATAGAGGCAATGAAGGAGAAAACAGTAGTTGAGGGTAAAGAGAAAGAGGAGTTATTGTTTAAGGGGCACAGAATGTCAGTTTGGAAGACAGAAAGTTCTAGCAACAATCGGTGATTGTGATATAGCAATGTAAACAATGTCACTGAGGAGCACCCTTAAAAATAGATGAAATGGTAGGTTTTATGTTGTGTACATTTACCAAAAAATAAAAGAACTTCAAAACGTGACAAAACCATCTCATTTTTTTTTCTCAAACAGTTTTTTCCATTAAATTTTCTGAACTCCATGTCTCCTAATGTCATTTTCAGCACACCCTCTTAAACAACATAGTTAAAACTCACTTATGGATTTTCTCCATTTCTGATTCCTGTTACCTCAAGATATCAGGCATTCTCCTTCCCAAGGTCTCTCACTCAACCAGCACACAACCCCATTCCCTAAGTTCCTGTTTCAGTTGACAATTTCACTTTTTCTTCCATAGCCTCTAATGAGTTTGGCCCATACCCCCAAATATAAGAATACCAAAAGATCAAATCTCTTGAAGCTTACAATCCCTCAAGTCCAAAATCCTGAAAATTTATTCCAGCATAAATAATTGTTATAGTATTTAAAAGACCTTGTTCACATCTCTAAAGAGGGATTAATTTGAGAACCATAAAAACATGATATAACACTTCATAGCCACTTTATCCAACAAAAGCTACAAAAATAAATATTTTAGCAGATACAAAACTCAGGTACAATAATTACAGGTGAATCATATTCATTAAGAAATTGACCAAAAAGTAAACTGTACAAATGTGTTATTAGTATTTATGTGCCTCCAGCTTTCTAAACCAGATGATGGAACATCAAAGCCTTACGACAATACTGATGAAAAGTGAGGACATATAAGCACCACACTTCATGTGTATGTGTGTACACATGAACTTAATGTATGCAACTGTCCAAAACCCAAGTCCTTAAATATCCTTTCCCTAATAAAGGAAGTTTCATTTTTCAATGTAAATACAGAATACTCACCCATGAAATCAATATTGTAAATGTGCTCAGGCATTTTCACAAATTTATAAAAGACGCATGAAACCAATTAGAACTTTCTAAAGATCAAAAAAAAATGTATCCCTCTAGTATTAACCAGAATGCAGAGATGAATGCACAGCACAGTGAAATGCAAACAACAATGCTACCAACTACCCAGGAAACACTCAACAGATACATTCAAAATGATGTGTTTCAAGGTTTCTGGGAGTTTTGTTCCAGCTAACATGATACAACTACTTGTGTACAACTAAAAACTCAGCAATCACTCCCAGAAATGATCTTTAAATCTCTGTTCTGCAACCTGCTTTAATAAGAATGTGGCTTTCAGGATTTCAACATTCAATATTGTAGCCTCTGAGGATTGTGACTTTTATGAGTTTTAACTTTTGCAGATATTTTATTGCTTGACTGTACAATATTCAGAATTAGCTAAATGTCCAAATCTCTAGTTTCTTCTTCCAATCCAATCTGGACACATTTTTCAAAGCAAAAGTTCTAAAGACACCTATAATGCCATGAACCCTGTTCAAACAACTTACTGTCTTCTATTCGCTACAAAAAATTCTACAGATTCTGAAAATGAAAACTTATTCATTCATCCATTCAACAAATATTAATTAAAGGACTGCAATGGGTCAATCATTTGGAGACTATGAATTTTATAATGGTCAAAACAATAAACAAAACAAACCTGCTCTCATGGAGCTTTCATTCTAATGAAAAGACTTAGACAATAAACACAAACGTAAATTGTTAAAGATATTGACAAATCACATAGGGCACAATAAAGCAATATAAAGGAGGAAATTTCAGGAAGTCCTCATTGCAAAGGTAAAGTTTAAACATAGACCCAAATGAAAAGAGGGCCTGAGCCAAGCAGTATTTAGAAGAACAGTAAGACCAAAACCTTTGAGGCAATAGCTAGGTTGGTTGGTACGTTTAAAACACAACAAAGAAATCAATGAGACCAAAATTGAGTAAGCAAAGAGGAGAGGCCAGTAGGAGTCAGAAAAGTTAAGAAATGACTTAGGGGCTGAACAAAGTCTCACAGTGCTTTGCACAGATATGAGTTTTCACATGAGTTGAAAGAAAAATAAGTCTGCATAAAAAACAAAACATGAACTGACATATTTCAGCTGGATCTCAATCTATGTGGAATGGAAAGTTGGCAAAGGAAGCCAAAATCAAAATAAACAAATGGGACTACATTGGGCTAGGAAGCTTCTGCACAGCAAAAGAAACGATCAACAAAGTAAATAAGCAACCAACAAGATGGGAAAAAATCTTTGTATACTACACAGAAGACTAGGGGCTAATTTTTAGTACAAAGAACTCCAGAACAACCAAAACAACAAAAAAAACCAGTCAAGAAATGGGCAGACATTTTTCAAAGGAATAAATCCAAATGGCTAACAGGCATATTAAAAAAAATGCTCAAAAAATGCTCAAGCTCCCTGGCAATAAGAGAAATTCAAATAAAAACAGCACTGAAGTTCCACTTAACTCCAGTAAGAACGGCCCACATACAGAAAACTACCAACAACACCTGCTGGAAAGGTTGCAAAGTAAAAAGGAACCCTACTCCACTGCTGGTGGGAGTGTAGGCTGGTACAACCACTACAGAAGTCAGTATGGAGAATACTCAAGTAACTGAAAATCCACCTACCATATGACCCAGCAATTCCACTTCTAGGAATAGATCCCAAAGACATGAAACATGAGAGAGCAACCTGCACCCCTATGTTCACTGCAGCACAATCAATAATCACAAAAACATGGAAGCAACTTAACTGTCCATTAACAGAGAACTGGATAAAGAAACTGTGGTTCATCTACTCTATGGAATACTACACAGCTATAAAAAAATGAAATACAATTGTTTGTGACCAAATTGGCTGTGCTAGAGACCAACATGCTTAGGGAAATGAGCCAATTCCAAAAGGTCAAATATCATGTGTTTGCTCTAATTATAAGATAATATGATGTCAAATCTAAGGATTTTACACGTGAATTTTACCTTATTGCACTTCCTAGTTATTTGTACTTTCATAATAAGGTAGTGTGATATAATTCATTAATCAATCATCCATAAGAGACCGATTGTTTGTAATCCCTTGAGATTATCAATGTCTTTTTTGTCACTGTTACTTCTATTGCCCATAAGTAGTGATGATCTGGTCCTTATTGTGCTTTCATTAGTACCACACAGGACACAAGCTGGCATTTATTCCCACAGGAAGATGTTGAACACTCCTTTTCACCACCCCAGCATCATACTGATACTTTTGTTACATGTTCGTTAACTTCATGGGGATGAAAGTTCACCCTTTTTTCCCTGTGGTGGACTGCACCTAAGGGGATTAATAAAGGAAGTGTAGCAGAAATTAATATGTTCATAGGTGGAAACAGAGAGAAGTATGTCCCCATGCATGCGTTACAAGGATGGACTTAGTGTCTGAAATGGCTGTTAATTTCCTATACTGTTGGAAGACACCTCAGTGGGAGCATGATGGACTTGTGAAAATTCACGAAAGACACCTATTGTAAGACTGGAGGGAAGGAACACTGGGGAGGGCAGGGGAACTGGGGAGGAGAAAGGGAGACCAGTGCCTATGAAACTGTCATAAAGCAATAAAAACAATAAAAAAGAAAGAAAAAGGCTCTAAGGTTTGGAACTCATTAAGATCATTTGGTAAGCTATTTAAATTAACTGGGGGATGTGAGGTTGAGTGCAGAGATGACATAGTTCAGAGGCTTCATAGCAAAAACATTAAGAGTGGCAGGAGTTTTCAAAACATTGAAAAAAAAAGTTTGGCAAGAGTTAAATAAAAACCTCTCTTTTGACTTACATTTCCCAACAGGATGTTGAGGGTCTGACTGTAGGTCTAAATTCTCACCTTGGGATAGTATGCCTATATGAAACTCACAGATAGAAACTGAAATGATTAGTTAACTCAACTAAGAACAAACCAAAGCACAAATAATAGGAGATTAAAATATCTGCAATGAAAAAGACAGGAGACTCAAAGCAAATAAACGCATTCAAGTTACAGAAATAATTGAGGTTACCTCTGCATGTCTCAATCTCAAGGCTGTCTTATTCTTTTACTAAATTTGTGTAATGCCCAGAATAGGCTGAATAACAGCCCTTAGGTTACAAGAGCCCCATCTCTGAAATCTTTAATTGTAACCTTATATGACAAAATCTTCACAGATAACTTTTTAAAAAAATATATTCACTCATTTGAAATTCGTATTGCTAAGAGAATGGACACAAATGGCTGTAACAGCCATTGGTGGGTAACATCAAAGTAAGAGTAAGGAGCTTCCTTCACATCTCCCACGGGGTGGCACAGGCTCAAACATTAGGACTATTTTCCACTGCTTTTCCTAGGAGCAGAAGTAGAACA
This sequence comes from Ochotona princeps, assembly GCF_030435755.1. NCBI lineage: Eukaryota > Metazoa > Chordata > Mammalia > Lagomorpha > Ochotonidae > Ochotona > Ochotona princeps. Next base: position 45,426,952 of record NC_080836.1, read on the forward strand.
TCAGGGACACGGACCAGAGCCCACATGGAATGCCAGCAACTCATTCAGTGGATTTATACACTACGCCACAATGCCAGAACCCAAATTAAGGCTGCTGAAGCAAGGAAATTTTCCTGGATTAACCAGGTGGCTCCTAAATCCAACCACAAGCATTCTTTTTTTTTTTTAATTTTTATTCTTCATTATACAGTTCCACAGGCTCAGGGACTTCTCCTTCCACTCTCCCTTTCTCCTCCCTACCTCCCGCTGTTTTCCCCTATTTTATTACAATAGTATAGTCCTTCAACAACAGTCACAACTCCAACACTTTGCTACTTGGGCATTCCTGTAAGAGTGAGGAAGAAACAGATTTGATACAGACAAAAGAGTAAACAGTAATGAGATCTTGGAGGCCAGAATTCAAGTTGGGCAACCACAAGCTGAAGAACACTAGCAGTCACCAGAAGCTGGGAGCCACAAGGACCACATTCCTCCAGAGTTCCCAGAAGGAGGAAGACACTTTAAAACCAAGTAAAGAATGCATTTCCATTTGCTCACTTCCCTCCTGCCATTGCAGAATGGTAATTCCCTTAAAAAAATTAATCTGTGTTTATCTGGAATGAAGACACACACACACACACACACATACACACACACTAGAGGAGGGGGGAAGAGGGGTGTGAGAGAAAGGAGAGTCCATTTATTGCATAATCCGTTGGTTAACTCCTCTAAAGCCCCCAACACCAGGGGCTGGGCCAAGGAAAACCAGGAGTCCCACAGGGGTGTCATGACTCCCGTTATTATCTGTTGCCTCATGGAATATACATTAGCAGGAAGCTTCAATGGGAAGCAGAACCCAGAGCCAAAGCCAGGCATTCTAGTATGGGATACAGGTAATCCAAGCCACATCTTGTAGCCATTAGGCTACAAGAAATAATCTATTTCTTCTACTGAAGCTACAAAGCTTCTGATAATTTCTTATTGTGTCCATAGGAAATTAACATATTATCAAGTAGGCAAATTATATTTTCATCTTACACATAGAAACTGAAGTTTAGAAAGGCCAGTATGCCCAGGTGGAACGGCAGCTTTGTATTGACGCTCTCTCACTGGCACAATGTTCATTCTGCCTTTATAAACGCCCCCACCTGCCGGGCATCTCCTGTCCCTCTGCTGGCTCTGTTCCCATCCCACGCATTCTCTCCATATTAGCCAACATCATTTCATCATGTTCCTATAGTTCTCATGTTTCAGTTTCCTCAATTTCTTTTATTCCAAAATGTGTTAATAAATGGTTCCTAATTAACTGAAAATAAAAACCATATTTTGAATATAAGAAAATCATGGGCAAGCTTTTGATTTTATCATACTTATTTCATGAAAGTAACACAAATCATTTTAATTTGGATTTTTTTTTCATGAAAGTAACATAAATCGTTTTAGTTTGGATTTTTTCAAAAAAGAGAATATAAATAGTGTTGCAGAAACAAGTTGTATTTGAAAAGCCAGGGCACTCTAATATATGTGGTCATAAAGCAGTGAATCTAGTAAGGGGTTCTGCTGAAACCTGCAAATGAAAGGATATCAATCTAGGAAGGAAAAATAAGGAATACAACATTTAGAGAATATTTTACAGAATTAGAATATTAAATGCTTAAATAATGAAATTATTAACATAAAGAGACTATTCTGATGACTTTAAGAAGAAATATGTTTTTATAAAAATATAAAGGCATGGACATTCAACACAGTTCTTAGTTGTTTCTTGCGATGCCCACTTCGATGTTACCTGCCCTACTTCCTATCCAGACTCTGGCTAGTGCACACTCTGGTAAACAACAAATGATGGCTCAAGTACTTGGATCCATGTTACCAATAACTAGAGAAACCCAAACACGGTCCAGACTCCTGGCTTCAGCCTGGCCCAGCTCAGTCTTTTGGAAACTGAACCAGAAGATGGAAGATATCTGTCTCTTTTCTGCCTCCCTGCCTTTTAGGCAGAAGTAAGAGAAAAGCAAACTATCAAAAAACAGAGCATTTATGAGAATGTAAACAACAGATGTTCCATTCCTTCAAAAAAACCTCTGGCATTATTTTACTGAAAATTCAGATATCTTATATCAGCAGCAAATAAAAGTCTAGAGGACCAAATGTAGCTACAGTTTTCTTTTTTACCTTAAGCACTGGGTTAATAATGGAGCTCAGATTTGATTATCATATATTCTGTCTTTAAAAAAAATTGTACTAGTTAATCTTTGTAAATTTATATATCATAATTCAAATTTAGATGTATTATCATACATCATCTCCCAAAAAAGCTCATTATGTTAAAGAATTAATGGTACCACAATCCAAACAATCTTGGAAGGGTATATAACTGATTACAAGTCAATCACATCTTATAAACAAATTTGTATTTTTTAAATGCAGATGGTTTATTAAACATAAAGCTTAGCAGACAAAGTTCAACAGGAAGAGACAATATATGTAGATGGATTACCTTGAAAGGAAAAAGAAGAATGCTCAAAAAGGAGGTGAAACATCACTGAAGACGCTCTTATTTTTGCCCAAGCATAGTCATAAAACACCATTACCAAGACCCTATAAAACAAAACACCTAACACCAAGCCCGACAGCCCAGTAAATTTTTCTTGACTCTTCTCCTTTAGCTTCACTCTATAATCAAGCAAATTTTAGCCAACTAGGTAATTCTATTGAAGTATTTATAACATGTATTTTTAAACATGTAAGAGACACCATGATCAATCCTACAACTAGGAGCTCTTGGTTGCAATGCTCAAAGCCCAAAAGAAACACAATTTTTGAGTTAGCATCTTGGAAATGACCCCAGGTAGCCTTCACATAAATTCATCATCATTATTTTTAAGACATTATTTATTTTTACTTTATACAATCTATCCAAAACACTATATTAAATGCATTAATAACATGTCAAAGGAACAAATGTGTTTTAAAAAGCTTTCTGAAAATGAATTACTATTCTCAAATGCCACTGTAACATAAGTAAAAATAACAATCAAGAATTGGAGAAAAGAGAAAACAAGCTTCAAAATGACTTTCAAATGCTTTTGAAAAACAAAACAACATATTGCTTAAGTTTTATTTTTGTTGCTAATGGAATGGTAAGGTCGTGTGGCAATAAAAAATATTACCAAATAACAATAAATATCTGTAATTTAATTTTCTATTAAATTTTCAGGAACTTCTTCTTTAAAAGAGAAAAAAAAAACAAGAGAAAAAGAAGAAAAGTTTCTTCTGAAACTGTTGATTTAACTTCAAAGTCTTTTTAAAAACCTCAATCCTCCAAGAATGGAAAGTGCTCACCTGTGACCTTCTGCTTGGATTTCTTGGCTGAATCTACTGAAAGTACAGCGTGGGGCTCAAATAGAAACCTGAGTCCCTACTCTTCTCATCACTTGATAAGAGAAGAAACAAAAGTGGCTTTTACCTCTAATTCACCCAGAAAACAATTCTTTGTATGCCTTTGTTACAGGAAACTCCAGGAGACAAATGGTCCTTGTACTACTCTGTGCTGGGTAGAAACTACATACATTTTGTCAATCTTATTTTCAGATAAAAATGAACAGCTTCTGACCAAGCAAAACAAAGAGCGCAGAAGCAAAGAATAAAACAGGGCTCAATTTCTAAAAGGTTCCTTAACCTAAGAATACTACTTAATGCCAGCAGGATCCCCCAGAAAATTGCCACTGCCAGATTCAACTCCCCTAGTGCAATAATAGGAAAATAGTGACACTTCAGGGTGACGGTGATAAAGGTCTTGCAGTTCATTCTTCAGCAAATCCAGTCTCTGTATTAGCTCTAATCCAACAATAACAACTTATTTTCATAGAAAGCCTTATTTTTCACAACAGTGTTTGCATTTAGATGATTATAGGCAGGCTGGGTAAGTATCTGAAGAGTTTAGAAGCAGCTTACATAATTTTCAAATTACTCAATGCATCCTTTAAAGACTCAGAATAAAATTCTGTCTGGGAATGGCAAGTGAGTTGTTACTTTGTTTCCAAGTCTTTTCCTTCTATGTACTTTATAATTCATTCAAGAATAACTTCAAAACTTCTTCACAGTTCAGCACATCTTAGTTACAAACATACCTATTTGTCTTAAACCCTGGTAAGCAGGGTCCTTGTTGTCATGGGATTGCTGCTTGATTTTGGCAATGCAGTCTCTGTTAACAAGGCCATAGATAATGTTATGGAAACAAACAAACAAACAAACAGATTTTAGACCCAAAATAAGGCTTCAGGAAAATCATGATTTAGAACAGTTTTAAATATTGACCTTACTTCTTTTTTTTTTCTGATTACTAAAATATTATGTTTCCATTAGAGAAAATGTTACAACTGATAATCTATTGTTAAACTTTTCAAACAGGAATAAGCATCCAATTTTTTGTGAATCCCTTTCATGACTGTTTATGTGGGTCTACTCATGCCTATGTGTATGCAATGCTCCTGGAATTTAGAAAATGTTATACCTGCTTAGTCATTGTGACTATGCAAGTATCATCATCAATTTCATATATTTGTTTCTATCAGTCTTCAGAGGAAGCACTTAGGAGATCATGAGCTGCATAACACAATATTCTACTGATGACCCATAATCTGTAGCACTCTCCTGTTATACATTAGGATTTTCTTTTGTAACTAAACCATACTATATTCAACCCGCTTTACAAATTCCTATTTTCAATGCTTGTTTAAACTAATTCTTTGCAGCACCACCTGCAGCATATCTCACGGGAGCATCACACAGCAAGGTACAATTCCTTGCTAACACTTTCTGTATCTCCAGCACTTCTCTGTGGCTTTCAGGCAAGGGATATCTGTACAGGAACAGGTGTCACCAGCAAGTATCCTGATCATCCCAAGAAACAGCCTCAGAAGCAATAGTCTGCACCAAAGGGCTGGCATATGGAAACGGTAGATGCATTTCCATATCTCCCCTCACATGGAAAATGCACAAAGATTAATATGGGATACCTCCAAAACAATCCACCTGCAGAAAGACGAATGCGAGATGTCCCCAATGGCTTTTCTATCTCAACTCTTCCCACACAGTGGTACTTGGTCAGCGGTTACTCAACTTAGGCAGCCGAGACGTCTCAGCTTTACTTTGTTTTCACTGGCATTTTTAAGAAATGTCTAGGGATTATATCTTTCTACTATTTTAACACCACAATAACTGGGCCCAGCACGATGGCACAGTAGTTAAATCTTCAGCTTGCAAACACTGGGATCCCATATGGGTTCCGGTTCGTGTTCCGGCTGCTTCCATCCAGCTCCTGCTTGTTGTGTCTGGGAAAGCAGTACAGAAGGGCCCCAAATCATAGGACCCTGCACCCGCAAGGGAGACCTGGAAGCAGCTCCTCAGCTCCTAGTTTCTTATCAGCTCAGCTTCAGACCAACTAAGCTCCGGCCTTTGCGGTCATTTGAGGTTGGGAACCAATGAACGGAAGATCTTTCTGCCTCTCCTCTGTGTAAATCTGCCTTTCCAATAAAAACAAATAAATCTTTTTTAAAAAAAACCTTCAATAACTAAGCCTTGAAAAAATGCACTGTAGTTAGCAAGGCAAAAAAAGGACAGGAAATGGATTCTTGAAAATCTTAACTGAGGTGTATGGAATAATCTGTGGACAGCTGCCTGATGTAGAAACTAAGAGCAGAGACGCTAAGAGGAGTGAAATCAGCAAGCTAATTTGAGGGGTAAGCAAGCCACAGGGTGTTACAAGCTCCACACAGGATCATGAACCTGCAAGGAAAACCAGGTCTGCACTCAGAATAACCTCGCAATGGTTGGAGGCAAGAGGACCCCTTGCATTGCTAACTAATTCTAAAGGAGAGAGATGATGGGATCTGAATTCAGACCGTGGAGGATATGAGAATAGATGGGCGGAAAAGTCAGTTGAATAAATAGATAAAAGTAGTTATGGGTACTTCTCAAACTGCTGACTAAACAGTATCCATTTCCAGTGGCTATGCCACCAGGATCCTGGCACAGGGGTTCCTGGAAAGAAGTAAGCACAGTGCTACATGTCCCCAAAACATCACAATTATTTCAGCTGTCAATGAGGGTTGTCACTACTCTGAAGACTGCGTGGTTATAAACAGCACAGAAGTTACCATTACAGATCACCTCCAGAAAAAAGGAAAAACATGTGTGTCTCACTGGCTTAAAAAAAAGGAAGACAGAAAGAAACCGTTTCAAAGCAGAAGGCAGTAAATGGGTCCCACGCTGACACGTACGTTGCTCTGCTTTTAAAGAGAACTTGTGGATATAGCAGCATACATGAAAACAGTTTCATTAAAAGCCTCCAGTCATTCATTTTGCTTATTAAAGTCACTCCAGAAGGATACTCACAACGGAAATCTCTGCTGTCCCTAACAATGAAACTAAAATGCAATTAATTCCTCTTCCCAAGCAGTCTATAGGTATGTGCTGGAGGTACTGTGTTAATTGCCACTGCCTCATACCATGCTTTCAATTAGCAATCAAAATGGGAGCAAGACAAACATAGATCTCAAAGTTCCAGGGGACTCACGCTGAAGTTCTCTGCCCCAACTTTCCTTTTTCTTTGACCCTAATAACAGAGGATTCCATCTGGGGAGCTACAGTGACACCCAGTGGCTGTGAAAGAAGGCACACAAGTTACAAAACTTGGATTGTTACAGTGCCAGAGAATGAGCAGTATTTGTCGAGATGCTGACATATCGTATCCAGCAATTATTAAATAGTCTGTACACCAGAATCATGTTATCCCAAGTCAAAATGTTCAAAGGTGGTTAACAAAATCAGTGTATTAGTTGCTTGGAATGACTTACTCTGTTAAAATTCTTAGTAGCATATGTTCATATTTCTGGGAATAGGATATGAAATATTAACTATATTGAAAGGTGTATAACATGACATTTGCTGTGTGCAAGTTTAAGAGCATGTTATTTCTAGATGATCCTTTTACTTGGTCGAAATAAATATGAGGGTATTGAAAATTTTATAGAAATGGAATTAACAGCAATTTGGGGGACTGTCATTGTGCTTCAGATGGCTAAACATCTGGCATCCCAGATAAATACAGTTTGGGTCCCAGTAGCACCACCTTCTATTAAGTTCCCTGCTAATTAATCTGGGACAACAGTGGAAGACAGTCAAGTAGTTGGGCATTTGCCACCCATGTGGGAGGTTCAGATGGAGCTCCAGGCTCCTTGCTTCAGCTTGATTCAACCCTTCCTGGCCTGGCTAGGCCGCATCAGTCATTTGTTGAGTGAACCAGAAAATGAAAGATCTCTATTTCTCTTTCTCTCTCTCTCTCCCTCTCTCCCTCCCTCTGTGTGTGTGTGTGTTTTCCTCCTTCTCTGTGTTCCAATGAAATAAAATAAATATTTTTACAAGACAAATTTTGTACAAGAAGCATTTGAAATTCATAGAAAATTCTTTGAGAGTCACTATAATGTACTTTACTTTAAAAAAAATATATTTGAGAGGAGAAAAAAAGCAGGATCCTGATTCACTGCCAAATGCCAAAAACAGTCAGCTGTGGCTGCGTAAGGCTGGAGCCAGTTACCAGCATGTCAGACAGATCTCCCACGCTCGAGGAAGGAAGCCTAGTATCTGAGCCATTACTGCCGCCTTCCCAGGTCTGCACTGGCAAGAGGCTAGAGCCAGGAGCTACATCTGTGGCACTCCAAAGTGGGATGCTGGCATCTCAGCTGATAGATTAAATGCCTGCTCTGAGTCCAGGAATACTTTTTTTTTTCATTTGAAATGCAGAAAGACAAAAAGAGACAAAGATCTTCTACCCACTATTTGTCCAAATGCCCACAGCAGCCAAGAGCTGACTCAGGCCAAAGTCAGGAGCCTGAATTTAATCTTCCCCTTCCAAATAGACAAAAATCCCAGAACTTGAGCTGTCACTTGCTGCCTCTTGAGATGGGGATTAGCATGGAAGCTACACGTGAAGTAGAGTGGGAACTCAAACTGGGCACTCCAATACAGGATGTAGGTTTTCAAGAGATGTCTCAACTGCTGTGTCACATGTCTGACCCTATAAACACTGTTTTTCTTTTAATTACTATATACTACCGCCTTTCCTTTAAGAATTCTATTCACTGAAAATGTATAATTGTGGTCAAGGAGATTAGGAATGTCTCCTAAACAATGCATAGAGCTGAGTGTCTGGTCCCCTTGGTTATTGGCATCTGCTGAACTCAGGGAGGTCGGTGACAGTGGTCCCTTCTACAGACACAGGGTACCTGCAACCACATATCATATTTAAAAGGCAAAAAGTACTAGTACTTTTCATTCATTTAAGACACAAATGGAAAAAGATACCTCACAGCACTGATACTGAAGATATACAATGAATATTATTAACAAACAATGCAAAATTTGTCAAGGATACGTCTGTTTGTATGATGCTGAGCCACAGCACTTCAATGGTGGCTATTTTGTGATAGTATCATATGGAAGCACTGTAACCTGTTTAACCTAACACTGTCAGAACTGGAGTGCACTCTGTCTATAACTTTCTATTTACAAACATGATCCAAATGTAAGAGAAGAAGAAAATGAACATGGGAAAGCTGTGAAGCTAAGACTTAACCTCCTAAGCTTCAGTCGAATGCATGGTTAATTATGACTTGGGACAATATTCTCAAACATTTGATTTTGTTTCAGCTGTTTCCACAAAATATAGTGATGGAGAAACGCACTTTTTTGGAATATTGTTTTTTAAACTTAGAAGCTAATAGTATTCAAGTAAGATTTTACATAATTTTGTGCGTGTTAGGGTTATCAAAACAGTTTTATAACTTTAACAAGCCATATATTAACAATTGAAGAGTAGAAAAGTCTTAGGCAGGTGAGCAGAGAAATCTCCAATAGAGAATTGCACTTGAATGACTATTTGTTGCCTAGGTTTAATTATATTTCTCAAACTAATCCTCAGTGTTTCATTTTAAATTTTCATTTCAAAAGTCTTGTCCGTTCCATTCTTTAATGTGAATGACACATTCTCACTGACAAACATTGCTGGATTTATAGGGCAAGTTTTTATTCTTAAAGTTCAAAAGTGTTTCTCACAGGTATATCATAGTGACTATAACAACAACCAAAATATTTAAGCCCCCCACCTCCCCCCAAATATTGGGGGTATAAAATGCTGTTACTTTATCAATAAGCAGCTATATTTCTGCTACCATAAGTAAATGAATAATTTTCTCAGACATCTGAGCAATTAAGGATCATGAGCAGACATTAAATTAATCTCAAGCGCATGTAGAACTTAGCCTGCCCCGGGAGGATGGTTCGGGACGTCACACAGGCCAGCATGGCACACCTTCAGAACTCAAGCATCAGGCTACTCTGTGTGCTTGCCTGTCACCATCAGCCGGCACCACTTTGCTCAGCAGCTGTCCGCTGGGGAGCTGCTCAGGTTCAGCATCCCTGTGGAGATAGGGGAAGGATTCCAGCTTTGTTTCCACAGGCTTTCCCTTCCTCTCCCTGAGGCTCTGACAAGTTCTAGGACAGCAGTCATCAAATTAGAAGCATACCACACTTTCTAAAGGCCCAGGGAATGCAGGCAGTGTTAAGCAAAACCACTTTCCAGGATCTTTTCAAAATGAATCCTCATAAGAAAACACTCCTTCTGCCAACATCATGTTTTTTTACTCCACTTCATGGGAAAAAAGGAAACTTCTTATCTAAACCAAACCTTGCTCTTGCACATTGCTCTGGGACGTAAACCCTCAAATGCATCAAACAAAGGAACAATTTTCTAAGTCTGTATTGGCAGCTATGTGAGAAAACAATGGCTGGGCATGAAATCATTTTGCAATTTTTTGAAACAAGTTGAAGAAACTAACTGAATTGCTACTGATAGATTAAAGTGAATTTAATGACTTATTACTAAAATTTTAAGCATATAGTACAAAGGAATTTGTGGCAGGCTGAATAGCAATCCCTAAAAGTCAACCACATTTTAATTTCTGAAATCTGAATTCTATGGTGCCCAAAACAAAAACAAACAAAAAAGTGGAGAGTCTTTACATATCTGATTAAGAACTGGAAACAAAATTGTTTTGGATTATTTAGTTGATCCCCGAGTGTTACTGTTTTCTTAAGGAAGGAAGCTCCACAGACCAGAGAGGCAGAGATCTGAGCAGCACAGCCCCATGCCAAGAAATGCTGGCAGCCACCAGAAACTGGCGAAGGCAAGGAATGAAGTCTCCCCTGAATCCTTCAGGAAAATCCTATCCCCATGCATGCCTGCATTTCAACACAGCAATGATGATGGCCGACTTCTGGCCTCCAGGGTTACAAGAGAACCAACTTCTTGGTTAAGCCACGAAGTACATGGTAGTTTGTAACAGTAACCAAAGAAGACTAACACAGAATTCAAAGGATTAGATGGCATTGCCATAGAAACCACCTTCTTTTTTATCTACTTCTCTGTGAGAATGTTTTCTATCACTAATATCTGTAAAAGAAGGAAAGCAAAGAATAAAATTTGATGCAGAATTCTGCCTCATTCTAGTGGAGGGATGAATTCTTTACAGCATTAAAAAATCTCTGAAAACTGCTGCACAGTTCACAAAACAGAGGTGCATTTCAATTACAACTTTTTAAAAGGTTAATATATATGTGTGTGTACATGTTTTTATATATTGTTTATATATATATATATGTGTATATATATATATATATTTAAACTCTACATTTATATATATTTCTTCAAGAAAAAGTATAGGGTGCACTCTCCCATAAAAGAGAATCACCATTTTGGATACTTGTGCTTCAATCAATCCCCAAGGTAGTCTTAGGTTTAAAAAAAAACTGCTTATTTTAGTAAATACTCTATTTTCATTGTGCTAGAAAAAGTCTAGGAAAAGTGCTAGGAAATTTATATATCCATTTGAGCTCTGTGGGTTTTTTTTAAAGATTTATTTATTTTTATTACAAAGTCAGATATACAGAGAGGAGGAGAGACAGAGAGGAAGATCTTCCGTCCGATGATTCACTCCCCAAGTGAGCTGCAAAGGGCCGGTACGCGCCAATCCGAAGCCAGGAACCAGGAACCTCTTCCTCCAGGTCTCCCACGCGGGTGCAGGGTCCCAAAGCTTTAGGCTGTCCTCGACTGCTTTCCCAGGCCACAAGCAGGGAGCTGGATGGGAAGTGGAGCTGCCGAGATTAGAACCGGCGCCCATATGGGATCCCGGCGGGTTCAAGGCGAGGACTTAAGCCGCTAGGCCACGCCGCCGGGCCCGAGCTCAATGTTTTAGTTCCCAAATTATCATGTATCAGGGAATGACATGAAAAGAGGTGGGAAATACACAATATTTCTATTCTTGCTTGCATTTGTGCCCCTTCATGTCTCAACTAACAAGGAGAAATTTTAAAAGTCAAGAAAATAATTACGCATAATTCCCTTCCAGCTGTATTCATCAGGGGAGGTATTTTTTGTCCAACGATTAATATTATATGAGATGGAATGACAATGACATGAAACCACGATGCTGTGTCCTTACCTACACCTATGTGAGGCAGGTGCTCAAAAAGTGTCCAGCTGTGGTCATCAACACAATGATTCCTTAGGATCAACAACTGGCAAACATCTCTGGCTGTTATGTCGTTGGGAACTTCAAGGGCCCTGCTAGTTTCATCTTCACTGTATACTTTAATCACCTGTGTAGGTAGAAACAACAACAACAACAAAAAGTTAATATTCTGCTTTGCTTTGGTTTTACAACAAAATTTACTGTAAAAATTTAACGTATTCTGTGTATTACAAATAGCTTAGTAAGTCATATCAATGCATTCTCTGTCTCACCTAAATAATTATTTTTGCGTTACCAGATCAACTAAATTTAACTGATTTAACAAAAATGTCAATTATACAATAACTTGGGCCTGGTTCATTGGTTCAGTAGCAAAATCCTCGCCTTGCACACACCGGGATCCCATATGGGTGCTGGTTCGTGTATTGGCTGCTCCACTTCCAATCCACCTCCTGGCATATGTCCGGGGAAAGCAGCAGAGAATGGCCCAAAGACTTGGGACCCTGCACCCACACAGTAGACCTGCAAGAAACTCCTGGCTTCACAGTGGCTCAGCTCTGGCTTTTGCAGCCATTTGGGGAGTTAACAGAGGGTAATTGCCTCTATCTCTCCTTCTCCCTGTAAACCTGCTTTTTCAATAAAAAAATAATACAATAACCTACACTACTCATACTGTATATTAAATCTTTAGATTTGTTTTCCTACATATCTGCTCATTTGTGTCCTTTGACCTATAACCTCACATTTACTTCCACACATCTCCCTGACCCTTGAAGCTATGGTCTTCTGCTCTCTCTCTGTTTATTGGATTTTTTAAAAAAGTACATGGGTTGGGTCATACATGCAATATTTTTCTTTTGGTATTTGGTAATTTCACTTAGCATATTTCTAAATTAACCATGTTGTAGTAAATGGCAGGGTAACCCTCCCCCCTTTTTTGGTTTACTAATACTTCACTGCATGTGTATGTATGCCATAGAATACACACACACACAGATCTCACTTTATTTATTCATTCATCTATCCATGACTATTTACTCTGTTTGCATGCCTTGGCTATTGTGAATACTGCTGCAACGAACGTCGGAGTGCAGATATCTCTATCAATTCTATTTTTAACTTTTAAAGCATTTTCCTGACTTCAATAATGGTTTTGACAGCTTGCAGTCCCATTAATAGTGTAAAAGGGTATCTCTTCCCATTACAGCCTCAATAATATTTGTTATTTCTGGTCTTTTTAGTAACAGCCTTCTCAACAGCTTTACTGTGAAACCTCAGGCTTTCAACTTGCATTTCCTTGATGATTAGTGATATTGAATATCTCTTCATTTATCTGTTGTTTGCTTTTATGTTACCTGTAGAGGAACATTTATTCAAATCCATCACTCATTTTTAATTGTTTTTCTACTATTCAGTAGTATGAACTCTTTACAAATCTTTATATCAATCATTATCATACATTTGGCTTTATTATCTTTTATGCAGTTCACAAGTAGAGTTTTCATTAAAATAAAATTTCATTAAGTCAGCAAACTTATAATGTTTAGTTGTGTGCAAGTCTTTTATGTAAGGAAAATGTGAAACATTCATAGAAAAATAGAATCAGATTGCAAGCTGAGGAACAGGTATTCGAGCAGGTACATACCCAACATTGGAAGAACTGGGCACCATTTCTGGTTCCAGCTTCTTGCCAATGTCAATCCACAGGGGCAAGAGGGAAGCTAGATATGGAGGGGCGGGTTGAGTTCCAGACTCACGCTCTGACTTCCCTACTCCCAGCGGGCATCTGGAGAGGGAACCAACAAAGGGGTGCACATTCTTTCTGTCTCTCGAATGAATAAATGCTGCAAGATAACATGTTCGGTGCAAGAAACTTTTTAAATCTGCATGTTTTTTTCATAAACCATGTTTCTATGAAATTTCTGAGGATTTCCCACATACCTTCCACTTACAAGTTTCTTATACATTAAATGAAGACTACTTAGTCAAGATTTACATATCAAAGTCACTTTGACCAACAGGTTTCACTTTCTTCATGGCTGAACTAAGGGGCATTCCATGATTATTCAATATTATTTTCCCACCACTATGGTTCTGTTACACGGCTATATAACTTATCAATAATTTATAAATTTAATTGTTTGATAGAACTGAAATTCCAACTGACAGAGAGGGTCTTCCATTCAAAAGGATTACTCCCTAAACGTTCCCAACAACCAGGGCTGGTTCAGGAAGGAGCCAGGAACTCTATTGAGGGGAAAGAACACGGGTGACAGGGATCCAAGAACTTAAGCCATTATCTGCTGTCTTCTCAGACACAATCGCAGAGAGCAAGATGAGAATCAGAAATGCCGGGACTTGCATGATACTTGATATCAGATGCTGGCATTGCAAGTGTTGGCTTTACCTGTTGTTCCACAATATTCCTGACTCATCAATATTCTAAATTTTCCAATCCATATTTAAATCCTGTAAATGATCCAAATGACATTTCCCAGGTTCATATCAGAAGTAAAGGCAAGGAATAGAATCAGACTATACAAAAATCTCTCTCCATTTCAGCTATGGAAGTTTGGGTAAAGACTGGCTAGCTGTTAATGAAATCTGATTGAATTTTAGTCAATGGAATGTAAGCACACAGAATGCTTTGCTTCCAGGATCAGCTCAAAAAAGGTTTCTTACACATCATACTCCACTCTTTACCCATCCTCTTGCTGAATAAAAATGATAAGTACCCATAGGAAAGAGAAATCATGTGATAAAATAAATGTTCCTAAGTGAACACATAGAAGATTCCTAACTAGGAACACTAATAAAGTACTGTGACATAAACTGGTAATGAACTTCAATCATGTTAACTCACTATGATCTAGGACACATCTACCCACTGTTACTGCTAATTAGACAGAACGAGAGTTTCACAATAAACACACCCCTTGACATTTATCAAGTTATGCTGTATGTTAGATTTTCCATTATTATTTTATGTATTATTTAAGTTACTGAAGAAAGATATACATCTCTCACAATGGCAGAGAGACCAATGCAATACAATGCTCTAGAAAGTTCTCCAAGAATTTGTAATATGCCCCTTGTTATAACCTCATTTTGCACTTTTCAGTTTGCATGTCTCCCTCCTCAACTATGATAGCAAGATATTTGAAGTCTATTTTCCAATTTCATTGCATTATTGGGACCTAATCCAGTCAGTACTAGACAGAGTGAGCCTCACACATTCTGCAAAGTCATTTAATACAGTGATTTGTACATCATATACACTCAACATGTATTTATACAAAAGACTCTAGAAATGTTTTCAGACAAGAACTATGTACTTAAATTCTGGAGCTGAAGAAATCAAAATTATTGTCAATAAGCAACAGGCATATGATTTTTCATCATAAAAATCACAGATAAACTAAAATAGTATGGCAGCTCAGGAGTCACTGAGATAGCATAAGGGCACAAAAGGAAGGTCATGAAAAATGCACCATCAAAATCAGATAATCTCTGAAATTTTCTCTTCAGCTCCTCTTGATTAAGACATACATGTTGTTCACTCTGATGCCACTTCCGTTGGATAGGCAGCATTGTTTTTTGCCAAAGGCATTTGGGTATTTATAACATCAACTAAATTATCAACTTAAAAACTTGGTGAATTTTGAGTCTGATCTGTGGTTGCCTTGGCAGAGCCAGACAATATTTTCACAATACTTACATGGCCTGTGGACCAGACATTCTCCACGTCTCATTTAAAGTCTCAGTGCTTTGCTGTACCCACATCTGAGTACATTTTTCCTCTTCAGGGCATGCTTTCAGTATTTGTCTCTGTGCTAGAAAATTGGCTGAATTCTAAGGATGCCTTCCCTTACATAGCCCTGCTGCTGTGCTTCCAGCTAGGAGGATCAAGTACCAGTGGCTGCTCCTGGAACTTTTCCTCCACATGCGTGCAATGATGAGTCATTCTTTCAGCTCTCTGCTGTACATACCAGATCAGGACAGGGGGATGGGATAGTGAAAAAAAAAAATGACCGGTGGCTACTTAGAAGGTTTCCTGTACCTCTGTACAACTGCTTTTTAAAAAATAAAATAGTAAAACAAAACAAAACTGTATGGGGCTGCACTGCTGAATGTTAAGCTGCTGCCTGCGATTCCAGCATCTAGTAAGAGCACTGCTTCAGGTTCTGACTCCTCTGCCTCTGTCCCATCTCCTGGCTAATGCTCCTGGGAAGCTGATGATGGTCTGAGTACTTGAGCCCCGGTCATCCAAGTGCTGGACACAATGTCAGGCTCCTGATTTCTGCCTGGTGAAACCTTGACAGTTGTGATCATCTGCAGAATCAATCAGTGGATAGAAAATCAATCTCTCTCTCTCTCTCTCTCTCTCTCCTCTCCAACTCTGCTTTTAAACTAAATAGATAAATCCTTTTTTTTTTGAAAGAAAAATAGAATGAAAAACAAGAGATGCTCTGATATCTATGCTATGAATTCAAAACAATGACAAGAATACAGCAATAGGCAAAGTTAGAAAAAAGGAAAAAGGAAAAATTAACCAATTGTCAAATACCATTATATCATTCAGATTAAGTCACTGCAAATTAGAAACAAAGACTGGAATAGATGTGTTTACTCAGTTTTTAAAATAAATAACACCTGCTGAGAGAAAAACATTTTGAACTCCATTTCAACTGGTTGTATTTTTAAAAATCTAATTCTGACATTGGTACAAAATATACATTCATCTATGAGTGATACTTTCTAGCAGTAAATTCTTGTCAACTTCTAGATCTGTTTTATATTATGAAACTTCCTTCCTTTATCAGTGGAGTGCCTTTGTTCTTTTTCTTTCTTTCTCTCCTTAAAACATATGGAAAAGGAAGAAAAACTAATTTAACCTTTAACTCTCTTATTAGCACTGAACAGGCTTCCTGCCAAAAAATGATGCTTTCACTAAACACTCCCACATAAGAAAAAACGTCAACCTATTACAAAAGTGACATGATTACTGTGGATTAAAACTAAGTGAAAGACTTGTGATCATGTAGATATAATATAACTGTTCTTCAGAGTCACTGCATTTTAACAAAATATTGGCATCCTGTTTACTCTACATATGAATAGTTAATGGTGCTGTTTAACAAAGGTATATCATACCTTTATGGTTCAGTGAACAAAATCCTCACTTGGCTTTATAAAGGGGGGAGACTGGGGTAAGAATATTATTATCCATTTATCTTCAAGATCATTTGAAATTGTATGGACTTAAGAAAAGAAACAAACTCTTCTTCATCAGAACCTGAAAGTTGACCTGCCAGAGCTATAGGCCACTGGTAAGTCTCTATACCAGCCCAGCTGCAGAAACAGAGAAGGCTAAGGTTGTACACACTGGCTGGGTTGGAAGCCCTTTCGAGGACACTGCACTCCTAACAATCAGAACAACCTTGGCCTTTGGAGGAGTTTATGCCTTCAAACATTTGCCCTCACAGCAAACGGCATCTCGCAAAGCAAATTTAATACACGGTCACAGTTAGCTCAGTAGGGATCTGTTGAAATGTGAGTGGAGCAATTCTCTGGCCAACATCCTATCAACCCATGTTTACATACTTTTTCCATCAACACCTCCCCTACACTGTCCTCCTTAAAAAGTTGAGTGGGGGAAAGGGACTGAAAATTAATAGAATCCATTTTAAAGAAGTAGACACAACAATGTTAAAATTCAGACAACAAAACATGGTAATGTTCAGGATAAAAGTTTGAGAACACTACAGCTTCTAGATTAAGAGACAAAATATTTAAAATGGAAGCACAGGCTAATCTTATATTCTTGTATATATATTAAATATATACTATATATTATATTACATATAGTATATATTACATGTTCTTATGTGTATATGTATATATACACAAGAATATGCAAGGATATAGAAATTGAAAGTCAACTCAACATGTATCAGCATTCCTTCAAAACACACATAAAATTTCTTAGCAATAATCACCCAAAAGTCAGAACCTAAGAGCACACTCTTTAAAAAGTCCCAAGAATAATTGGAGTGAAGACGATGCACTTGGCCTTCTTCCTCCTTGCCACTGGCCTGAGGGATTGGGAAGGTGATGGATAGATAGCCAGGTCCTTTTACAATCTGGATTCACATTAGAATATCTGAAACAAGTCCAGGGTTTGTTAGCTGAAATGGCATTGCCATAGTGCCACCACAACTGGAAAGCAATTAGTTACTCCATAGATGTGCTCCATTTATCCTTTGTTTCTTCCAAGAAGGAAATGGAGAAATGAGATTCTCCTTAAGCAGGTAAAACAATGAGCACAGGTTAAGTGTACATGAATAAGCAAGAATACAGAGGATGAAGTGAAAACAAGCACACAAAAAGAGTAGAGAAAGTTATTTTTTGGTGCTAATGTCTAAATTTTGGGAAAATTTAAATTCAATTTTAAATAAATAAAAATTAAATATTTATTCTAAAATAATGTAAACACCATGGTAAGTATGATGTCATTGTGATTAAAAGCACATTTAAGCAGAACCAAATTTATTAACATATGTTGTATTACTCACACATTAAAATTCATATAATGTATAGCTCAACAGGCTAATCCTCTACCTTCAAGTATAAGCAAACAATATGGGGGCTGGTTCTTGTCCCAGGTGCTCCAATTCCAATTCAGCTCACTGTTCATGACCTCGGAAAGCAGTGGGGAATAGCTCAAGTCCTTGGGATTCTGCAGTCATGTGGGAGACCAAGGGGAAGCTCTTGATTCCTGGCTTTGAATAGGCTTAGCTCTGACCATTGTGGCCATTTGGTGAGAGAACCAGCAGATGGGAAATCTTTTCCTCCCTGGCTCTTCTTCCCTCTGTGAATCTGCCTTTCAAGTAAAAATTAAGAAATCTTTAAAAAATTCATATAACTACTGCATATATTACATAAGATAGAATTAAGTGTATTATTGACAAGTAACTAATAGAAAATAGGAAACATAACCAGTTTGCTGTGAACTAGGTTCAAAGTGAAGCTTATTTCTATAATTCTTCAAAAGTTCACCACTGAACTACAGTAATAATTACAAAACATCTTTAAATGTTTCAAAATTTCCTAATTATTTGCAATAGATAGGCATGTTATCCAAAGCATGTGGAATTTTTTTATATCGAGGTCACATAGTAGCCCTGAATTTTTACATTCTTCTAAATAGGAATGCAGTGTTTTAAGATAACAAGAGACATTCTCAGATATTTTGAATTAAGCAACTCAACACATTCCCTTGAACGGAATGTGAAATACTTTATTCATCATTTCCCATTCCAAACTCAAACAGCAATTATAAAATGTTGCATTTTCAAAACTTCACTGTTCCAAAAGTCTTTATACCACTCTGGAAAAGCTGCTGCTTTCTTATTTCAACCCTGAATCATTTTGCTATACGTTAAATATTAAGATGAAACAGTATATAGTTTAAAGAAAACAGGTATCAGAGAAGTCTTAAATTACTTCCATTCAGAGGGATGTTTTTAATCCACTTACCTAGTTGCTTTTTTTGTTTTTTCAAAAGGCAAGAGTCATCGAGATACAGAAAAAGAAATAGCCATCTCCTACCCCCTGGTTCACTCCCCAGATGCTCACCACAGCCCTAGCTGAGCCAGCACTTCAGACTTCAAGTCAGGCACCCCACCTGGGTGGCAGCAGCCCAAGCACTTAAGCCACCAACTTGCTGTCTCCACCGGTGCGCATCAGCAGGAAGTCACAATTGGAAGCAGAGCCAGGACTTGAACCCAGGTACCCTGACACAGACTGTGGGCATCCCAGTTGGTCTGTACCAGATGCCTGTTCCTCAAAACTGCTCCTCAGCAACATATTTTGTTTGATCATGTATGTCTATTTAACTAAAAGACACTAACTGAAAAAAGATTGTGCAGCCAGTAGCAGAATTACATGAATTCACTGAGCTCCTGACCAACTTTATTCTCTTGAAATCTCTCCTTTAGTGTCTGGGTCCACGTAGTTTTTTCCCCCCTCAGTTGTTTTTTGTTCTGTATCGATGAAGCTGTGCTCCTTGTATACACAGGAATATTTCACTATTGGGCTTTCTGTGAACTTGGTGTCCCTACCATCTAGGGCTGCTCCTCCAGATCTGACAAACCACTGTGTAGAGAAGCTTTCCATGACTCCCCTCTGGTTGGTAATTTGGTGTCTATTTCACAGCTGAAATTCTGTCAAATTCACAAAAAGAAGTAGGTAAACATCAAAGTGAGACAGATGTTACAAACAAAGCTCACAAGATGGATCAACCTCACATTATTCATTTCTACAGGAACACTGTACAGCTTCCTGGATATAAGAGAACTCATTCAGAATCCTAGGAACTACACTACTAAAGAGGGAGAGAGTGCTCACAGAGAACTTCCAGGAGCCCAGGGCGTGCATTCAGAATGTACAGATGAAGCTTCAAAACATGTCCACCAGATCTATTTCCTGGGTCACGGTAAAGAGGCCCAGTGCAGACTCGCCACAGGAAATGCCCTCGACTTGGCATAGAAAGCAGCTCAGCATGGTCACACCTGACAGCACGGATCAGTGACACTGCAGAGTCACGCCTTGTCTAGACTTCCAACCAAGAGATGACAGGCAGCCTGTGGCAAGAGCAGGCCAAAAATATCTCCTTACGGCTCCTGTACTCTGAGTCCACGCCTGCTCCTCACCCTTTCTGTCTGTCGCGTTCCCACCTGAGAATGCTGCTGGTTCCCTTCCCACCAAGGATTAGAAGCAAGGCCCTAGTTTAACCAGAGGCTCAAGTCCACAGAGAGAGAAATGGAATTCTTTTAGTTTATTCTCTTATGTGGAAGGAAGGGAAAAACAAAAGAAACTGCTCCGATTTCATTATAAAAAGAAGGAAAACATTAAAACTAATTTATAAAATATCTTATAATCCCAAAACATGTTTCTGATACTTTATTAGCACTTAAATTCAAAATCATTTAGAGTGGGTCAAACAAAAAAAAATTATACCAATGTTTCTCTAAGAATATTTATTCTTAATTTATTTATAAAAGTTATACACAAAGAGAGGAAACAAAGAGAGAGATCTTCCATTTGCTCATTCACTCCCTAGATGGCCACAACAAGGGCTGGGTCAGTCAAAAGCTAGGAGTTTCATCCAGGACTCTCACACACATAGCACAAGCACTTAGACCATCTGCCACTGCTCTTCCCAGGCAAATTTGTGGAGAAGTGGATTAGAAGCAGAACAACTGAGACATGAACCACCACGCCTAACACCAGCCACACTAATGTTTCTAATGATTTCACCCACCAGGTATTCTCTGATGCTTCCATGTTTTTAAAATTCATGTAATTTTTGCTAAGATACTGAAGCTGAATAATTCATATTTGAAATGAAAACCTTCAAAATGCTGATGTGCATTCATATTTAAATCAGAAAATGACAAGTCTTACTTATGTTGGAATTAAGATTTTTGTCTAGTGTTTCACTTGAGTCTTTAAGCAATATTTTATTTCAGAATAAGCATAAGACATTTCTAAATGCTGGCTCATTCAGTGAGAAAAAGAACAAGTTGGGGAGAGGTGAAGGGAGAAGTGTTAGAATAGAGACAGGGAAAACATGAGAAGAGGAAAGTTAATACTCTTCATTAGACCCAGGAAATATCAGAATTTGTTTCAATTATTCACCTGTCTGGTATCAACTGAAGCACTTTTATTGGACTTATTTCATTGATTTTTAAATGTGCAACAAAATAATGTTTGTTATGATTTAATGTACCACACGGTCAATCACAGATGCTATGTCCAGTATTTCTATGATATTTGGGTTATCATTTTACAAACTTAATTAGCATACAAAAGGTAATTATTTAAATCCTAACACTCCCACATTATGACAGCAGTATGAATAACTGACTTAACACATCAAATTTTAATTTTCTTTCATTTTTCTAAATATTTGTTTTACATCAGTGGAAAATCTGTACAAAGCATAAAGTACTTCTGTCAAGGAAATGGACTCAATGTTGTTAGAATACAAAACAATTACTGTTTAGTGTCCCAGGTTACCCAGTTCTGATTTAGCTCCCTACTAACATACCTGGGATAGCAGCAAAAGATGGCCCACATGTTTGGGCCACTGAAGCCCCATGGGAAACCTGGAAGAAGCTCTTGCCTTCTGGCTTTAGCCTGGCGCGGCTCCAGCCATTGTGAACATTTGAGGAATGAACCAGGGAGTGGAAGATGGAATCAATCAATCTTTCTGTCTCTCTCTCCAGGGGATGGAAGATGGAAGATCTATCTCTCTCTCTATCTCTCTCTCTCTCTCTCTCTCTCTCTCCATGCATAACTGCCTTTCAAAAAATAAACAGGTCTATTTTTTGGAAAAATCTTAAAACAGGTAAGAAGGGATTAACGAGGAACACCCATTTCTCTTGTCTTATAATGAAGAAGCTGAGGCTGGAGAGATAGCCTAGTCTGCTGGCCTTAGGCATGCCTGCTAGAACTAGCCAGGCACCCCATCTCAGTTAAAACCTGAAGTTCAATTCCTTCTAAATCATCTTGTTCAAACTTTGTGATGACTTCAGCTTCTGCTTCTATGCAACATACTGTTAAAAAATTAAATAACTAAACATGAGAACATAAGTATATATGCATGCCCCCAGACCACCTAACTTTTTGAATGCCAAGATAAGCTGCATTTCTTAGGTTTTTTTTTTTTTTCTCAGCTTTTTGCTAGAAAAATTGCAAATCCTGAATCAGCCAGAAGAGGGAGCTTTTATCTCTCAGTTGATGGAAACAGAAAAACAAAAGGGTTTGAAAATTAGAACCATAATATTGTTAACACTGTGAAGTTTCTACTTGATACAACTGTAAGCATGTAATAGCGTTCACGTCTATTTGAAGAGCTCTCAATTTCATGAATATTTATGGCAAATAAATTTTACATCTTAAATTACAATAAAGAGATTATGTGTATGTGAGAATACTTCAAACATTTATGGAAAAATGCAATTAAAAGCATTAATGTATTTTGCTGTAAAGAAATTGTGGTCCCCTAAATATTGTGTAATACATAGAAAACATATAGTGTAACATGCATTTAAAAATTCACTGATATTTAGATTGTAATGCCAAACTTTTTGTTAAAATTTTGATAGGACTAACCATACTATTTTGACTTTTGAAACTATAAAACAATATTCCTGAACCATTTCAAACACAAGTATATATCCTAGTTGCATGTCAGATTAGGAGGTCAAAAACACTTTCTAACAACTTTTGTTGTTGTTGTTTGGTCAAAATGATTTTCAAATTCTCATTTTGGAACTATCTTAGAGGCAAGCATTGCAAATATCTGACAGGGATGGAAAACTTTTATCTTTTCTAGGGGGCTAGTATTTGAAATTTCCAGAAGTCTTTTTTTTTCTTTTCTCTGCCAAAAAGAGACTCTTGTTTTCAAGATTTGGCTTAGGGTGCTGGGGCAGGGCCAGGACAGCCTGCCTTACAGACTGCCCCAAGCAAAAGTCTCAGACTGTTCATCAGCAAGGCTATTTTTAATCTGCTTTCCCTGCCAAGCATGTATCATGCATTGTAATTTACCAAACAGAATGAGGCCCAGCATCTGTTCTCACGAAGGTTCAGTCCAGGTGCCTACAGTAGCTGGGACTCTGGAGTCTGCTCTATGAGCGGTTTATTGTCAGTTACAAGTCATGGATGGCTCATACTGTAAAATGGGAAAAACGCTGGCCAACTAATATCTAACAGTGGAAGTTGGTGATTATTACTGTACTTTTTAAAAAGATTTATTTATTTTGATTGGAAAGGCAAATTTACAAACAGGAGAGAGAGAGGGAAAGATCTTCTGTCTTCTGGTTCGCTCCCCAAGTGGCTGCAACAGATGGAGCTAAACCGATCTGAAGCCAGGAGCTAGGAGCATCTTCCAGGCCTGCCACACAGGTGCAGGGTACCAAGGCTTTGAGCCATCATCTATGGTCTTCCCAGACAATAACCAAGGAGCTGGTTTGAAAATGGAGCAGCCAGGATGTGAACCAGTGTCCCTATGGGATCCCAGCACATATGAGGCAAGGATTTAGTCACTGTAATTTTTGAAAGTAAAATATAAGATGTAAGGAGTGAATTCCAAGTGATCCCAAGAGTCCTGCTGAATGCTAAGGAACTCTAACACGTTGATTTATTCATTACATCTTGGAGGAAAGACTGAGAGCACAGCAAAGGAAAAACAACTTAGAGGAGAAAAGGCAGAATGGCAGAGAAGTGAAATACGTACCTGAACCCGCCTGCAGGGCCAAGGAAAAGGAACTGCAGCTGCACTGTGAGGGACGGCTCTGCAGTGCATGGGGCCCAGTGATTTTTATGGGTAGAATTCTGAGTTGCATGGAATTGAAACATGGGTTCCTGTCCGTTCTTTGTCAGTTGTTAAGGAAGACACCTAGCTCCTCCAACCCAATTCTCCTCTTCCTAAATTGGGTTTGGCCACCTTCCTTGTAGGGCTCAATGAGAATTAAAGAGAATGTGTATTCAGTACTGACCTTAATCTAGTTGTTTTTTTTATTTTCAGTGGTCTGTGTGGGTGGCTGTGAGTACACAAAATTGCCCATACAGATAAGTTGGCTCCAGATGATGATAATGAAAAGACTTGAGTATGTAGTTTTTCACCATCATGTAAATAAAACTTGGGAATAAACAAAAGAAAAGCAACAGAGAGACAAATATTAAGAATGAACTATCAAAGTTAGCTCATTGTTTAAAGAGCTCAATCTCATCTTTTTAAAAACCCTGTTTATCACATAATGGTAACTACAGGTTGAGTGTCCCTTATCCAATATGCTTAGAACTAACAGTGTTTTCCTTCTCTTTATAATTCTGACTTTCGAATAAAAACAGATAAATCATTTTTAAGAAATTGAGATGAAATATTTATTCAATGCCTAGTGAGTTTAAGGCACCTGTGGTGGAAGTGCTAATGTCCGCACAGTAGTCACCGCTCCCTACTTCCTTCCTAATGAATCTGGAGAGCAGGCAATGTCCTGAGCATGGGGTCTGTGTCTTTTGGCTTCCTTCATGCAACACCAGAACATGATGGAAGACAAAGCTCCTGATTATCAAGAATGTCATGTTAACAAAGCAGCCTAGCCAGCTTGCCCTAGGTCCACCCATTCTCTGTGCCAAGAATGTGAGCAGAATGACATAAATTTGCATATATCTTTCCATAAAAAGGTAACAGGACTCATACCAGGAAAATACAATTGAAAGCAAGGACATTGGCTACCTGAGGATACTATGAGGCTGCGTCAATGGTTTTGGACTAATCTTGCTTGCAAAATACAAGGAAGATAATTCCCTTCCCTGCTAATTCTACTGTACTTCAAGTTTTTTTGCTTATGTGAAATTGAATTTTTGCCAATAGATGACAAAAAACAGCATTTTACTGAATGAATATATAAAATAATATAAAAAGATACAGAGATAATCACCTGATAAATTTGAAAACTCAAGAAGTAAAGCATACACTTATGTGTAGGTAGAAAGATACAATATAAAAAGTAAAAATAAAAAGTCATTGAAAAGTAATAAAAAAAAAAGTAAAATAGTATAAAAAGTAAAAATAAAATTGATGTGACAGGGTATTTGCTGCCAACCTGACAAATGAGTAACAAAGGCTTGTGTGACGGCACTGAATCAAGACTCTGAGAAGATAAATAAAAAGGGATAGCCTCAGAAGGCTTTGGGAGGAGACCACAGCCTGGGCTGAGGCTTAGACAAGTGGAGGAAGGTGCTGGTGGAGACCACAGGTGTAACTCTGGGAGCAAGAAAACAGAGACATGCGCATGTAAAGCTATTACAAGATGCACTCATGGAAAGGGGTGCCCCAGCGGAGGGCTCCTGTGAAGCTACTGGAACCATGGGGCCATGCAGGCCCACACCATACTGCAGGTTAGGCACTCAGGGACTCCAAATGTGGAAAAGTTTCTAGGAAAAATAGAGATCTGATGATCTGCACTCTTTCTCTACAAGATCATTTTCAGATAAGCACCAAGGACTTTCAAAGCATGAGTGTATGTGGGAATTGTAATTTTTAAAGACTGCAAATTTTAAGAATCTATTGTCATGTCATGCTTCTTTTTCATTTAGATTGCTTCAAGTTTGTGTGTGCTTAGGAACATATGTCATAAATTGTCATGTAGACAATGGATGTGAACATTCTTGCAAACAATTTGGAGGGATTACACACACAGACCCACAAAATCGGGAATACATGCCACTGACTGCAGTTTTCCTGAAACAGTATCAATTTTAATTTTTATGTAATTCAGATATAACAATGCTTTTGAGTCTTTTGTTAACTTCCAGGATCCTTACAATGTTTTCTTGATGTATTGTGACAATCCAGGGATTCAGGTGTAAATTAGCTTTCCATTAGGTGGCATACACACACACACACACACACACCCCACAGCTGCTCACAGTTGCTTTCTGAATAAAATGTTTTCTATGCTAGAACATATGGGAGTTGGTGGAGATGCAGAGGAAGATGAAAGGATCTGCCTAAGCTAATTTCAGACTTGGAGCTGAATGGCAATTATACACACCATACAGCAATTTCATTAACATTCATTTCAGGAGGTAACACATATCCAGGAGAAACACACTGGAAGTCATAAGACCTAGATTCTATTTCTAGCTCTGCATTGACCTTCTGGGTGACCCTGCTTAAGTCACTCAACACCCAAAAGACTCAGTCTTCTCATCTGCAGAAAGAAAGAAAAAGAAACAGTGAGGGGGAGGGAGGGAGGAGGGAGAGAAAGAGGAAAAAAGCGGAAGGAGAGAGAGAAGGAGAGAAGGAAATAGGAAAGGAAGGAAAAAAAGAAACAGGAAAAAGCAAAGGTATCTGAGAAAAACGCCATGAAGTAAACGAGTCATTCTGAATGACTAATGAGGAAGTGATCACTTCTGAGGGACACGACTTAACTTTCCCTGCTACAAGTCTAATGCACTGCAGTCAGGGAAGTCCAATCCTAATAGAATTAAAAGCGAAAAATTAAGTGACAGTCTAACGAAACGCCCTGTTCATCAAACACCAAAACTGACCCTACCACATTGAGGACCATGTACAACAAGTTCCTAAGCACTCCCAAGAGAAGTGAGGCACCTATAGGTAAGAAACAACTCAGTCACATCACTGAGCCATTGTAGAAATGCATTCAACCATTCAAATGGTTAGGATTTCAGCCAGTAAACTGCCTTGTAAAAGCATGGTTCAAGGGGCAGGCGCTCCTTCAATTATCCACCTTCAAGCACCACTATCCCATATGTGCACCAGCTGCTCCTCTTCCAAAACAGCTCACTGCTTGTGGCTCGGAGAAGCAGTATGGATGTCCCCAAGCCTTGGGACCCTGTACACTCAAGTAGGAGACCAGAAAAGGCTTCTGACTTTGGGTTGACTCAGCTCTGGCCATTGGAGACACTTGGGAGGTAAATCAGTGGATGCAAGATCTTCCTCTTTGTTTTCTCTCTATAAATCTCTTTAGCAATAACAATAAATAAAACTTTAAAAAAAAAGAACGACAGCTTCAAGATGAACAAGTTTTATACCAAATTGTGGAAAAAACACCTGTATTGCTGGTAAATGAGAATTTACCACTGAAATACCTAAGAACTGGTTGTACTATTTCTAAGATCTTGTTAAATGTATGGTAATTTTATAAGTAGAGAAGCTTCCTATCTTGAATAAGAATAAAACTTGTTTTTTATATAACCACATAATATTAATATTTTAGTAAGGAAAATTCAATTACTTGAGCACAAGAAAGATACTGAGATTTTCAGAGAAATTTAATAGACAAATAGTTCCTCCACACGTTAAAATGTCAAGAGAAAGAAATAGCAAATATGCTATTTCAGTAAATAATAGAGTACAAAATTATATGAGCATTTATCTTGTGAACTTGTTGCAAAGGAATAACATGATTTGGGCTTAATGTATTTTGATAGTCCCTGAAAATGATAGCACTTTAAAAACATTTTATTTTGTATCTAAAAATGACCTAGCATTTGGCCACAGAGTATAAAATACATTATCTGAATTTTAGAATTATAGAGATAAATAAGACTGAATAAATGATTTTTTGAAAACTCCTCAGCTATTGTTGAACAAGCAATAGCTTGAACAAATGAGGAAGCAATGACTCCTGGAGGTTAAATCATTTCACAAGGCCACATGGCAAATACACAGAGAGTCTAGATGCTATGCTTTCCACCAGACCAATATGTCATCCAAAACAAACCAAACACGTAGTTTCTTGGTCAGTCTTAACTGCAATATTACCTGGATAAAGTAGAACTCAAACCCACAAAAAAGTGCTTGGTATAGGTTAATAAACTTTTTCCACATGCCCCAAATGAGTCAGACAAACTAGACTGCCATTTTTCTAGCATTCTTAATTCCAATTCAAAATCAAGATTTAAGTTTGTAGCAAAACAATTAAATTTTCTTAAGCTGAGAGAAGGTCAACAAATAAGATAATAAAAACATGCTGGATAAATTCTCATATATCTACCCCGGGAAATAAATGGTCAACTGGTTTTTTTTTTTAAAAAAAAAAAAAGAAGCAGAAAACCTAAATATTAAAGACAACACACAAACAAATGTTCCTTTAAAAGACATTTTACTTGTTAGATTTGTCATGTTTCAAAGAAACAACTTCACCTCTGACTTAAAGGAATGCACTAATAGTTAACAATTAACCATTAACAGGTTAAGGCAGAAATAAACATTACAGTTTCTACTGCCACCCAAACCATACAGAAACCATATCGCCCAAAACAGCTTTCCGTACTTTCCTTCCCTCCATGCAACAGATTTGATTGTTTGAAGAGAATGTTTATATTTAGTGCACTTATAATAGAAATTTAGCTACATTACGAGGTGTATTTAACATTTAGTAAAAAGCAATATCACAAGACATAAAAATATTTATAACATTAACTACATCTAATAAATATTTTCATACACATGATTGATCACATTAATAATTAACAGAAATCCTTTCAGAGAAGAATTTAATGGAAGGTTTTTGTTAAGATAAAGACAAAAGTCAGTAGAAATGGATTGAAACTTGAAGATTATGAACTGGTGACATTTAAACAATAAAATAACTAGATAGTCCATTCAACAATGAAGAGATGGATGTATTAAGAATTATACTGAAACAAACCATTCCACAGAAACAAATTTAAAACATAACAGCTAGCAGATTTTCTACTTAGCTACAGGAAAAGGCCTAAAGTCACAGAAGAAGAAGGGGGAAAAAACCAAAAACCAAAAAGCTTCTTCATAGTTTCTAAATCACAATAATCTGAAATTTAGAACTAACTAGTTTTTACATGGTTTCTTTTTTCTCTTTCCACTCTAGCCATGTCCCAGTGAAACATGTGTGCTGTTCAATACCTGTAATACATCTTATAGCCTCAATGAAGTATACAGTGTCTTTCAAGAATAAGTTACTAAAGCTCCCGAGGTATTAACAAACACACAGTAGCAAAAAAGTAAGAAAAGTGAAAGACAAAAAGCGGAAATCAGTCACATACCCTGTTCTGCAGAACTACTGGCGTGACTGCAGGCAGAGTGACTCTTCTTGCACTTAAACTCATGCCTGCCTCCCTTAGCATGATTTCCCCTTGCAGGTCATGGACGAAATGAAAGAATCTGTAACGGTTACTCCTTGGGAACTTCAGGACTCAGTGCAAAAGAACAACCAGGGAAGTAATAAATGTCACCCTGTTTATGTGATTCCCATCCACCCCAAGCCAATTAAGGATGGCCGTGGGACAGGACAAGGCAACAACCAATCAAAGCCCGGAAAATTTCGTCTTTGTCCTTGGAAACACATTCTGATACTTTTGTTTATGATATTTAAAGAAGCAGATTAGCAGGCATCTAGTTTGCTTAACTTTTCTTTTCCAAAACAGTGCAATTCAATGCCATCTTGGTTAATGAGGCAGCTTTGTCTATACTAAAGCATTTCAACATATGGTAGATAACCAACCGTCCACATAGGCCAACTTAAAGTTTAAAAATACATAAATGAACCGAATTTATTCTGTTCATAAACTGATAAATGCATACTTGACACATAATACATGAGGCACAATAATGAAAGCTAAGGTGCTGACTTTAATTTTTATGATATAATAAAAGAATTTAAGGTATATTCATTGATTTTATCTCCTCAACAGATAAAATTTTTGCACTGTAGATTTTAAGGCTATCCTTGAGGTCCTATACTGACAAATTCGACCCATTAATTATCACTTTAACAATCAACTAAAATAAGGATGTTAAATATAAAGGGGAAGAAATTAAACTGTAATATAGGCATTGTAAGAACTTACATTATTAAAGAGCCCAGATATGTGTGACTTACTATTTTATTCCATTAAAATAATTTTAATAATAGACACTTCTCAATGTATCTCAAAATTTGAATAACTATTTTGGATTTTGTTACAATACCTAAAAGCTTCACTATAATGTTTTTGGGGAGTTGATGGAGGTTCACAACTAAAAATATTCATGGTCAACAAGAAAATTTTCAAACTAAAAATAATCGAAATGAAAAAAAAAACAACGCGTTTCAATGTTAACATTAGTCAAGTCTGATAAAGGGGAAGTCCCTTCAGAGTACACAACACCTTGACAAGCTGCACTAAACCTCCTAAGTGCTCCTCAGCCATGACTCACCCAATGACCCTCAGTCTTTGGCAGAAGAGGAATTTCTCATAATTCTACCCGACAGCATGACTGTTGTGGTAACAAGGAAGACTGATATTCTCAGCAACCTGGATCCAAATTTTCCATTTCATTATCTAGACTGCTCCCAGGCAGGGCTCATTTTACTGCTTCACACTTGAACATGTTTTATACACCTACCAAGCTTGCATTTCTTGAGAGAGGAGGCAGAAAGAGAAAATACAACTCCATGTTTCCCTACTTTGAATTCGAAAACCTCCAATCACTCAATCTCTCAGAATAGAACCTGTAGGCAGCAGGTATACACTAAACACAAATATGCATTAATACATTTAATATTGATGTACTTATATTTGCTCCTTATCTAGTTATGTCTATCATGGTTTTAAAAGAAAAGTACTACTAAAATTCAATGAATGCAGGCATGGGGATACCATTTGTGCAGTGTAAGATTCTGCTGTACTTGGAGCCATTTTTTGGCAAATCAACATTTTAAAAGCCCATGATAATTACATAATTTTTTTTTAATTATTTATTATTTAACTTCAGTAATTACATTGTATTATGTGACACAGTTACATAGATACTTGGGTTCTCCCCACCCCTCCCCAAACCCTCCCACCATGGTGGATTCCTCCACCTTGTTGCATAACCACAGCTCAAGTTCAGTTGAGATTTCCCCATTGCAAGCCATCCATGGTATTTGGGTTTTTTTTTTTTTTTGCTCTTCTTTCCTCAGTTTAGAAAAAGTGTTATCTCTGGTTTCAAAGACTCTACTTGATCTCCTTTCACTAAATCATAAAGCAAAGTATACACTACATCCCGAATACCATTGGTTATGCTGTGCTCACTGTTTCCATGAGCTGGGCTTAGATCAGTGGTGATGAAAATACAAGTATTAAGCATTCACCAAGGTTGAAAAAACTCCACATTAATGATGAAATCAGGGTAGACTTCAAGGAAAAGTTGATATTTTCATTGAAAAGTTATTGAAGAAAAGAATATGCAGACCTTGGAAACTGATGCAGATAAACGATGCAGGTCTCAAACCTGACTGTTTGAAATCTAAGCAGCTGTCATACTAACAGGCCTGCTGAATACTGGAATAAATCCTTCATCATAAAACACTGTCCAACTCCTGTATTAATCACAGTGAAATAAGCCTGCTCTGTAAGTGTTCAAAATACACTTGGCAGACAACTAACTGTTTAAGTGGAATAGTTCATCTCCTTGGAACACTTGAAAATTGAAGTTTCCAGATTTTTTCGTGAAAATCACGAAGAACAAAATTCAGTATTCTGTGACTCTATATGGCTATAAAAGTTGCCAAAAATGAATCATACACTTCTCATAGTCAACAGAATAAGAAATTAATGAAATGGCATGTGTAGTTAGAATGGGGGAGGGGTATCTCCAATTCCAGCAATCCATTTTCGGTGTCCCATTGACTATGCTTTACTGTGCTTTGAAACTAGGTTAGGCATTCATTCAGAATTCTTGAGCCTATCTTTTCATCATCAGTAGTTACTTTACCCCTCACTTTACCTTGTCAACTGAGTGCAATTTCTTCAGATACATAATGGAAACAAAAAATTTGACTAACACTCATGAAATTATTGCAAGTATCAAGGAAATCAAGCTTGCATAAGGCCTGGAACAGCCCAAGGAAGATGTTGAAGAAAGGGCTCTGTTCAATTTCAGAGAATCAGTCTAAGACTTATTCTTTGACGTAGGTCTTTTATCTCCAAAAAGGAAATTTTCACATTAGAGGTATTTTTATATGACAGGACCAATAATGAAGTAACATATATATAACAGTATTATATATTTTCAGATGATTCCTCAATATTTTGGTGAAACAAAATTCAATTTTGCTGCTAAAATATATGTATATGTTCACGCATGTCAAGAACAACAAAAACAGTTTATTATCTCTATGAAAAATAAATGCTGGTAAACAGACAAAAGAGAACCCATAATCGATTGGTGGAAGTGTTAACTAGCACAGCCATTATGGAAAAGAGCATGGAGCACCTCTTCCAAAAACTAAAACTCGGAAGGCCAGAACAGTGGCACAGCAAGTTAAATTGCTGCCAGGATGCCAGCTTCTCATATCAGAATGCCTGATTTAAATCACAGCTGCTCTGTTTCTGGTGCCACTCTCTGCTAACACATCTGGAAGAGCAGTGGAAGAAGGCCCTACACTTGGCCCTGGCCACACATGTGATACCAACATGGAGCTCCTCGCCCCCGCTTCAGCCTATTCCAGTCCTGACCATTGCAACCTTTGGGGAATGAGACAATGAATGGAATATCTCGTTGTCTTTTACTCTGTGTCTGTCACTCAGCCTTCCAAATATATAAAATAAATTTTGACAAAAACAGAACAAAACAACAAAATTAGGGCTACCATATGATCCAGTCATCCCAACCATGGGTATATATTTAAGGAAAAAAAAAAACAGAACCTCCTGGAGGCATCTGTACTCCTACGTGTATCATGTCACTATTCACAACAGCCAAGTCATGGAAACAAGAAGTATTCATCAATGTGTGAATGGATAAAGCAACTGCAAATACACAATAAAATATTATTCATCCATAAAAAGAAGGAAGTCTTTTCATTTGTGAGTATATATATATATATATAGAGAGAGAGAGAGAGAGAGAAAACTGCAGAACATCAATATAAAGTATAATAAGCCAGGTACATAAACAAATAATGTACGCTTTTCATTCATATGCAGACGCTAAAAGGTTGATTTTATAGTAGAAACAAGTACAGTAATTACTAGAGGCTATTAAACATAGGGCAGAAGGAGAAAAAGGTTGAATTACATGTATCAAAATACAATAACATAGGAGGAATAACTACTAGTATCGAGGGCAGCATTGTTGCACAAAGAACTATGCTATTGCTTGGGCTGTCTGCATCTCAAACCAGAATTCTGGGTCAAATCTCAGATCCTTTATTTCCAGTCCATCTTCTTACCAGAAAGGCAGTACATGGTAGCTCAAACATTTAAGTCCCTGTCACCGGAAAGGCAATTCACAATATTTCAAGTATTGAAGCCCCTGACATTCATGTTGCAGACCAAAACAGCATCCCTCAGTCATGGATTTGGTTAGGTCTAGCCCTGGCTGTTATGTAAGGGAACAGTGCCTAGATCTACTCTGCTTCTCCTCTCTCTTCCAATCTACCTTCCAAATAAATAAATCTTTACAAGAAACAATACAAAATTTGCAAATCTTAATTGTCCTGATTTGACCATTGCAAACTGTATGTGTAAATATATATGTATATATAAAATTATCACAACCTATCCCATAAATATATGTAATTTTAAAAATCATAATTCTGAACAAAAAATGTTGTTTTATTCTAACAACTCTATAAAATTTGAATTATTTAATTCCATTTACAGATTCAAACAAAAGCCACTTTTTTTATATTATCACTTTACTATTTGTCAAATACTAGTCTAACCCAGATTCAGCAACAAGGCATGTATTTTACATTGTTCAGAAAGTAGGCTCCATGAGTGCAGAAATACGTGTAAGCTCTCATTAAACAACACAGTAATTCACCCAGAAACTTTATGCAAAAAGCAAAACCCTTAAAGTAGAAAAACATGTTTGGATATTTTCTAATCTCTAAAAATTCTCTTTCAGACAAGTAGTTTCTTGTTTTACACAAGACGCACCTGCTTTGTCCCTTCATCTCCCCAACTATTTGTCAGAATCCATTTAGCCAGGAAGTCATTCCTGCACCTACATTATAGCATTTTTTGTTTTGCCTATTTTTAGGATTTTTAGCTTTCTATTTGTCACATCTTGCCCTTTACTTACTAATGCATTGCTTTTCTTAAATCCTTTCATTAGGTCTACTTTTACTACAACCCACCTCCTCTGCCAAAGAAGCCTTGAGGGGAGACCTAGGCTCTTATTTCTCCTGCTTCTCCCAGGATACTGAGTAGAGTGCTCTCTGCACACAGTTAGGCATTATGTTCTAAATACAATCAACGTGGAAAGACTAGCCACTCCTGTTACACGGCAGACAAGCCTCCTTTCTCATCCTAACAATTCTTAGCCTCATAATTTAGTCTGAACAAAAACACACAGTCTCTTTGTAGCAACATTTGGATATTCTTTCGCTGACACAGTTCTATTAATGGTTGACAGTGTGAATGTAGTCCTGGGAACTCCTGTGTCAGGAAAACCTAAAAATACTTTGTTATGCAATTAATATGTACTCTAAATTCATAGAACTATAATCAGAACCTCTACTTCAACTCATCTCACTTCATAAGCCCATCACTTCCTTGAGTGTGTGTCATAGTATCAGTTTATTCACATTTGATGAGCTACATCTGATTTATCGCCATCCCATTTTCAACCTCTGCTCTAACAGTTCTCTCATATAATTATGAATGTGTAGGATTTTCACTAATGTAAACTTTACTATAAATTATTTTCTTTCTAAGATACTACTTAGTGATCTGGAAACTCAAGTAAAAACAGTACCAAATACTACAGTTCATTTAAGTGTTTTAAAATGGGCCTATCCACTGTATACTTGAAGCTATTTTCTAAAATTTTTATCCCTGCCTAACAACCAACTAAAGTACCCCCAGAGAATACCCAAAACCTCAGATACGCTAGTTCCCTGAATAAAATGGCACAGTGTTTCAGTATAACCTATGTATATACTCTTCAGTACTTGAAATTGCAATTGCTAACACAGGAAAAATGCTATGTAAAAATATTTGTTAAACTCTACTGTTTAGAAATAACAAGGGGAAAAAGTATATGCATCCTCCTAGAAACTCAAATTTTTTCCAAATATTTTTAAATCTGTGATTGATTGAATCTGCAGATGTAGAAGCAGACATAGAGCGCCAACCATATCATGGAGAGGACAGCAGGCAGGCACTTACACACATTTATAACAGGAGGAGTCTGCAACCTCATGGTGAAGACAACTACAGTCAACTGCATGCCTGGATTTAACCCTCAGGTCTGACTCCTGATTCCAGTTATCCCCTATTGCACAGTCTGAGAGGTGATGATGATGACTCAAGCAATTGGAGTCCTGATTCATGGGGAAAATGTGAATCGTGTTCCATCCTGCCTCTAACACTGGGTGCAGCCCCAGACTGGTCATGGCCCAGCATTAGCCACTATGAGGTCTGGGGGAGTGAATTCGCAAATGAGAGTAGGGGAATCTATCTCCACTTAAGTTGCCATCTCTGTATCTTCTTCTCTGCCTTTGTTTGTATATGTGTCTCCATCTCGCTCTGTCCTTTTGCTGAATAAATAATAACTGTTTTACAACAACATGATAAGGTTTATAACTGACTATAAATAAGGAAAATTTTTAAAAATTAAAAAAGAAAGAGCTTAACATCTTTGTGAGATATCTGCTAAAAACCCCACAGACCCTTTTTTTTAATTACATTTGATTTTATAACACAGTTTCATAGGCTCTGGGATTCCCCCAACCGCCCATGGTAGATTTCTCCACCTAGTTGCAGTATTACAGTTCAAATCCAATCATAATTCTTTCATTGCAAGCATGTACTTTGCATTGTGTCCAGCATCTTATTGTCCAGATAAATTCTACAGTTTCTTTGGGAGACCATCTCAGGTCTAAAGGCAGAACTGGCAGAATATCATCCTGACCAATTAAAAGCCACAATATAACATCAACAACTGTTTACAACCTTATGGAGTTAAATGACATGGTACTGGGTGACCAATATGTTAAAAAATGCAAGTTCTTAACCACAACCTGTGATTACTTCATTGACATTTCAATGTTTGTTTATACACAACTGGCTGCTATACACCTTAAAATGGCTATAGGGTACTATTCAGCTGTCTCTTGTCTATTTTCATTTTTGTATTTAGTAGTTTATAGGGTTGAAGCATAATTTTTACTGAACTTAGTGGATTTGGGGATAGTCCATGTTGGCTTACAGCTCTAACAAGGCATATGTCAACAGCTGAGGCGCAGAACAGTTTTAGGAGGGGTGTGCAGAGAAATCTTCAATACCTTAGTGAGGAGTAACTTATGTTCGTGTCCTACCTAGCAAGGTATGTGAGTCCAGGCTAACCGGTTCCTGTTTAACTCCACAGATTCTTAAGTGATAGTAATTTCAACTTAAAAATAAACAAAAATATACACAAAGGTGAATGTGGAAACACAGAAAGGAAAAGGCAGGGTTGACATGGTCATTCTACATTGCGCTGAGGGGTTGGACCTCATCCTTAAGGGCAGAGATGCTTGAGTGTGATTTTAATTTCATCCTGGTATGGAAGATAAACTGTCTTGTTTCTAAGAATCCTGCACAAAATGCAAGAATAATCATCAAGAACACATGAGAGAGTCTAAGCGAGAAACTGAAGTTATAGGAAGAGGAACAGGGCCAAAGATGCCAAGGGGTAGACCTCGTACAAGCAATTAGCCAAATACACATTAAAGCCACCAAAACTGTTTTCTCTTTATACAATCATGAAACTTAAAATTGTAGGCCAGAATAACATAGATTATGACTACATATTCTTTAAATTTCACATGCATTATATATGATCTTTTTAAAATTATTTTTTTTAAGAATTATTTTTATTTGAAAGATTTACAGAGAGAAGGAGTACTGGTTCATTCCCCAAGTGGCCACAACGGCCGAAGCCAGAATACAGGAACTTCTTCCGGGTCTCTCACATGTGTGCAGGATCCCAAGGCTTTAGACCATGCTCAACTGCTTTCCCAGGCCACAAGCAGGGAGTTGGAAGGGAAGTGGAGCAGCTGGGATACAAACTGGTGCCCAAATGGGATCCAAGGTGCATGCAACGTAAGGACTTTAGCCAGTAGGCTATCATATTGGGCCCTAAATCTATTCTTGGGAAAAACAGCCTTTCTTCATAAGCATTGACTTTCTTTATAATAGCCTGCTTAAAATCAAACTGATAAGATTAAAAAAAAAGAAGAGAGGGGAATGGGAGAATAATTTGCCTGCCAAAAAAGATGATATTCTCTTCTTTTTATACAGAACTAGGATAAGAAAGATACTTTCAGTAGAACACAAATCAAAAGCTTTGTAGCTTTCTAGAAGCTACAAAGTCTGTGGGACTAGGCTGATAAAAACATATGAAATGACAGACTCTACAAACAAGCAAAATGAAAGAACGGAGAGATAAAAATAAAAAGAAAGAAAAACAATATGAGAGAGAGAGAGAGAGAAAACTACAGGAGAAAGAGGAGGGTAGAGAGGTGGAAGTCTCCAATACTCTGCAATCCCAGGATTAAAGTTCTTACACCCTGCTAAGACTCATCACAGTGTGTCTTATAGGGAGATATAAGATACAAGAATGCAGAGGCTGAGGTCATCCAGAACCTTGGGAAAAGATTACCCACCCCTCTCACTCCTCCTACTCCTCCAAAATAAACCCCTAAAATATAAGTAATCCCACACTGGTAAAAATAGTAGGCAATAAGAGGAGATCAAACATCAGCTGCCAGAGTGCAAGAGATTTAACTGCTCTGCTTTGAACTGTAGAGTGCAAGTAAACAGAAAACAAGAGTAAGAAAACCAGTCAATGTGAGAAGGAAAGACACTTTAAACTGAAAAAGCATCAGACCACAACAGAGATACAAAAACAAGTACAGGAAATCTAAATCCATGTAACTGGAGTACTCACAAAAGGAAAACAATCAACACACAGGACAAAATGTAAGAAAGTTTTTTGTAATCAAGGACTTACTGAAAGATCATCAAGTTTCCCAGAGAAAGTCAACACTGAGACTTCCTAGTGAAAGTCCTGGAGTCCTCAGCACAGCAAGACAAACACTTTCCTGTAGCTTATTAGGGATGCATGTAGGGAGAGCAGTTCCAGTGCTCCATAGGTAGTTCCACAACAGGGGCAACCACGGCTTTCTCTTCACTCCTCTCATCAGGGAGCCTCAACAAAGGCTCCCAAATCATTGAAGAAAGAAAACAGCCAGGAGATGTGTAACCCAACCAGATTCATTGACCATAAAGGTCTCATGGGGTCTTTTTCAAAGATAGATCTCAGAGATGGCTAGAAAAACTAGGGAAAGAAGGAAGACAAGTACTGAATCAAACTATGAAACTAAATTTCAATCAAGCACATGATTGTGAAGCTGTAATAAAATATAAAGTAACTTAAGCCACTACAATATAAACATGAGAAAAGATTTGATAAAAATATGTAATATATAAGTAGTGAAACATACATGGAAGTGGGAGAATCATGGAGGGAGGAAAAAATGCCAATGTACAAAACCAGAAATAATTGCAGGAAAAAAATGAAGAATAAATTGAAGGAATCATAAGAAACGACATTCTTCAGTTAAAAGAGTTTGCACAAATCGACTCCAGAAATGGAAAACTTCAAGGGGACTAGCTACCACAGAAGACACAGGATGTTGTTAAAGAAGTACTTCCCTAAAGATGACACAGTATTAGATAGGTTAATTTACAAAGAAAGTACATATAACACTTGAAAAAAAAAAGCATGCAGAGTGCTTCAAAGAAAGTGTGAACATAGCTACGAAAATTAAACAAACAAGATCAATGAGGAGAGTTTTTACAAACCTGATGAGCTAACATACAATAAAACCAGAGTCACCCAAGTTTGTTTTTTTAAAGAATTGATAGACTCATGAGTGTTTCTGTGTGTGTGTGCATGTGTGTGTTACTAAAAACAAATAGAGGGAGGATTAAATGAAGATCTGTCTCTTCCCTCCCTCTCTCTGTCATTCTGCTTTTCAATTAATTAATCAGTTTAAAAAGTAACTCGCCTTCATTATTTGAGGAAAACTTAAATGACTTGATGACTTGCATTGGAGGTATAAATGCCGGTCAGAGCTCAATTCTCCAGTACTGTTCAAAGAAATATGAACAGGGATAAATTTCATGAGGTGAATTTGGCAGTATCTGTAAAAATCTTGAGAAGGAACAGGCTTTAATACAATCAGACCTTTTCCCTAAAGTGTAAACTAAACTGTAGACTAACCAGCATAAATTTGTACAATGACACTAACAGCAGATGGCTTTACCCAGTATGCCACAATACTAGCCCTAACAATTTATTTTGGTTAGTTAAAAGGCAATGAAAGAAAGATAGGGAGAAAAAAGAAATCTTTCATCCAAGCAAATGGCTTCAACAGCCAGGGCTACACCAGGCTGAAGTCAGGGACCTGGAACCCCATCCCGGTCTCTCACATGGGCGACAAGGTCTCAAGTACTTGGGTCATCTTCTGCTGCTTCCCCATGCACATGTACAGGGAGCTGGATCAGAAGTAAAGCATCCAGGACTTAAACTAGCACACCAATATAAAATGCTGGCATTGCAGGCAGTGGCTTAACCTAGTATACCACAATCCCAGCTCCACAATTTTATTTAAAAACAAAATATAATAAAATTGCTCTCCATCCAAAATCCTTCTTTACTCTCTTTAACCAAGCAATCGAACATCTCTACAGAAAAAGCTTTAATCCAACCCTTTTATCTGCAATCTCCATAAAGCTAAATAAAATGCACCTCATCATCCTTCATCATATTTGTCTTCAGCAGTATACTGACACTCTTGGCTATCATCTTATTTGGCCAACTTATTCATACCCAAGCTTTCACGACTACTTCACTGACAGACACTCACAAATCTTGATCCCCTGTATGGGCATAGAGATGTGAAGTAACAGACTTATGCATTTACTCAGCTACCTGATATTTCCATTTGAATGACTCAAATGCACTTTAAAAAAAGTCCAAAGCAAGGACATGGTGTATCATCTGTCACCCATATCTAGTCCTCTTCATGTTTCTAGCACAAGGAACGGCACTGAAATTTATCTAGTGGCATACGCCACAAATCTTGAAGTACTTTTTTTAAAAAAGATATATTTATTTTTACTGGCAAGTCAGATATACACAGAAGAGCAGAGACAGAGAGGAAGATCTTCCATCCGATGATTCACTCTCTAGGTGGTGACAATGGCCAGAACTGAGCTGATCCAAAACCAGGAGCCAGGAGCTTCCTTTTGGTCTCCCATGTGGGTGCAGGGTCCCAAGCCTTTGGGCCATCCTTGACTGCTTTCCCAAGCCACAAGCAGGGAGCTGGATGGGAAATGGGGCCCCTGGGACACGAATTGGCGCCTATATGGGATCTAGGTATGTGTAAGTAGAGGACTTCAGCTACTAGGCTACTGCACTGGGGCCAGAGTATTTTTTTTTAAGTTAGATTTATCTTTATGTGAAAGGAGAATTTACACAGAGAAGGAGAGAGAGAGAGAGAGAGAGAGTGAAAGAGAGAAATATTCCATTTGTTGGTTCACTCTCCAAATGTCACACCAGCCAGAGTTAAGCTGTGCCCAAGCCAGCAGCCAAGAGCTAAGTCTTCCAGGTCTCCCATGTGGATGCAGGGTCCCAAGGATTTGTTTCATCCTCCGCTGCTTTCAAGGTCATAAGCAAGAAGTGAGACTGGAAGTTGAGTAGCCAGGACACAAACTGGTGCCCATATGGGACACCGGCGCTGCAGGAGGAAGATTAGCCTATAAGCTGCAAAGCAGGCACCTGAGAGTCATTCTTATATGCAACAATATCCATATCCATTATATCATCAAATCCTAAGTTCTACCAAATCAATCAACTTATTTGCATCTCATACAGTATACTCAGGAATGAACTGAAACCTAACTATCTCCATGATCACAGACTTCCCCTGGCCACCACACTGCC
Organism: Ochotona princeps; assembly: GCF_030435755.1. Classification (NCBI taxonomy): domain Eukaryota; kingdom Metazoa; phylum Chordata; class Mammalia; order Lagomorpha; family Ochotonidae; genus Ochotona; species Ochotona princeps. The sequence goes on from NC_080836.1 coordinate 45,468,073, forward strand.
ATTAACACAGCTAAGAGAATACAGAGCTCTTTTGTGTCAGTGGGAAGATTTTCCGTCCTTCCTTCCAGTTGTATCAGGGCTATTTGGGTTGAGTCCTCCACCATTAATCTCTTTATGTCCTTCCTCCCCACAGCATTGTATATGTTTATTACAAGCCCAGAACTCTAGAACATCTACGCCCAGTCTTCATACTCTATGTTAAAGGCTAAGTTTATCCTCTTGTCTCACCTTCTCACCCATGTTGCCACAATTTAGAGCATATTTATACTAAACCTCTGAATCTCACAACTACTCATGAATAAAATCTTACAAAACTCAACCTCTTCACTTCTACTTCACTCTAACTGAATTCCAACTATCCCTCAAGGTCACTGCTTCCCTTTGATTCTGTTACACTGCCTATGTGTTCTCTCCCACACTTCTCACAGCCCTAGACCCACAGAAGACAAAGGTACTTTTTTGAACACTTCCCTTCCAATTACTTAAAATTTCCTACATTTAAATTTTAAAGCATAGGAAATTTTAAAATTATACTATTCTGTACACTTCCCTGTAGTGGTTATCTTTGGTCATAAACGCTACTCTTATGGATGGACTGAGACTGTCCAATCAGAAAATTGAGTGAATGTCCAGAAGAGAAAGATGACTTGATCTAAAACTTACTTTTTTAGGTCCCATATGGTTCATGTCATGGCTGCTTCACTTCCCAACCAGCTCCCTGCTTCCCGGGAAAGCAGCAGAGGATGGTCCAAAGCACTGGAACCCTGCACCCACATGGAGGTACAGAAAATATTGGCTCATGACTTCAGATCAGCTCAGCTCTGGCCATTACGGCCAACTGGGGAGCGAACCAGCAGAATCTTTCTCTCTGTATTTCCTTCTCTCTGTAAATCTGCTTTCAAGTAAAAAAAAAAATTAATAATAAAACTTATTTTTTATACGCAGTGTCCAGCACTTAATTTTAAGAATCCACAGGATAACAACGACACAGGATTGGGGGAAAGAGCTTGTTAAAAAATATCTGCATTCTGTAGTTATCAAATATGAACTTTAAGATGACTGGAATCAATGTGGTCAAGAAAACAGATGGCAAAATGCACAAACATAAGAATGAGTAAAGCATATACTTTAGAATTAAAAAGCATACCTATGCAATTAGAAATTCAAAATAAGACACTAATGCATACTGGATATAGTCAAAAAGAAGATTAATCAACTAGAATATTTCAATATAAACATTCACACTGATAACAGAAGAGCAAAGAGAAGGAACAAAATCATAACATATATTTTGGACAAGATCATAAAGGCAGAAGAACCGGAATAAAAACAATGTTTCAAAATGTTTTTCATATAGCCAAGATACTCCAAAACTGAGGAAAGCTTTGAAGTCTAAGAAGAACTATGCATGAAGCAAAAAAATGTAAAGAAAACCATAACGAGGCACAGTCAAGACATGGAAAAATCTTAGAAGTAGCCTGATGGAAAAAATGTATTTGAAAGGCAAATAAAATTAATTAATGACATCAGATTTCTTAGCAAAACTGACAGAAATCAGGAAAAAAACTATTTACAAAAATTGTAGGAGAAAAATAATTCCAGCCCAGCATGTCATGCCCAGTAAAAACATCTCTCACAAGAAAGAAAACACAAATACATTTCTACATGTTATAAAATTCTAGAGACAGTTTGTCCATAGTAGCATAGCAGTAAAATAATATTAAAGTAAAATATTTAAGTAGAAATAATCATTCTCTGAAGAGAAAAAAAGTGAAATGAGAAAATTATGGAAAAGTAAATATATATCAGTAATTCAAACTCAATTTTAAATAAACATATTAAGGTACTTTCAAACTAAAATTAGAAGTACAAGTAAAATACACGACATTATTAACAAAATAAGGAAGAAGCAGTTTACAAGTGTAACAATTCCAATTCGGAGTTGAAGATTCATGTGATGATGTCTAGAGTAACAATGAAAGAATAGTAACATACTATCCAATCACAACCTGATCATGTAGAATAAATAACTTGAAAATACTTTAGTCCAAAAGACTAAAACAAAACAAGTGACATAAGACAGATGAGACAAATATTAAGAGGATATGTAATAAGCCATTTGAAATTATAAAATACTCATTCTTACTATCAAGACAGAATTAATTTCTTCAAAGAATTTTTTAGACTGTAACCATTCTACATAAGTCCAATGAAATAGAACTTTGCTTTGTGAGGGAGTCCCCCTCTCCACAGGTGCTAAAAGTATGTGCTTTTGGTCTTTTTAACAAGATTGGAGGACTTCATGTGCACTTAAACATTATAAACAAATTCTATATTAACGACTAGAATTTAGAATGAATTATATTTATTTTGATCTATAGTATGCAGATCAACCTACCTGCAATTTCCATATTTCAAGTAAGATTATAATTAGCATAACAATGACTTAAACACAGACATGCTCCAAAATGAGATGAGATATTATTTAAGTCTTTTCTAATACCAAGAAACCTTTTCTAATACTAGTGTTGTGAGGTCAGGTTTAAAGCTAATCGTCATTGTCTTGGAAAATCTGGATGCATTCTAAAGCTTCATTAGAAAATGAACTTCAATTCAATCATATTTCTGTATTACATTGAGACTAAAATTAGATAACCAGTATTGGAATACCAACTCCAACACTTTCTGAGAATATGGTCTTGAGTAAGATAATCAGATAATCAATGCTTTGGTTTCCTTCCTTACAGTAACAGTAAAGAATATGTTATGTGTACACACACATACACACACACACACACAGTGCCTAACTTGCCTCATTTACAATTATTTGACTTAAAATACTTTGAACTTTATAATGCTGCTATTTTTCTTTCCATCCAGTAATCACATATCCACTGAACCACATACTGAGCACATACCACAAGTGTGCTATAGTTAATATGACACAATTCCTATGAAAAGTTACATCAGTGCAGCAAACTAAGTAATTTAAAAGTTGCACAAATCATGTGCAAAGATATCAGAATATGAAACTAGAGATCAGTGAAAACAATTTTAAGAAAATTATTTGAAAGAGTTACCAAGAAAGAAGGAGAGACAGACAGAACTATCCCCACAGGTCCACTGCCCAAGAGGTCACAAAGGACTAAGTCACCCTGAAGCCAGGAGCCAGAAGCTCCATACAGTTCTCCTATATGAGTGGCAGGAGCCTAAACACTTGGGACATCTTCCACTGCTTTTTCCAAGCCATTAGCAGGGAGCCAGATCAGAGTGAAACAGCTGGAGCAGGAACCAGCACCCACGTGAGATGTCAACGTTGCAGGTGATGACTTCAACTTCTACACCACAATGCCAGTGACAGTCCTGACAAAGACTTTTTAAATAAGAAGTTACGGATCTGGAACTTAAAAAGAAATTTCCATTAGTAGAAATGGGAAGCAGACAGGACTTCAGTGAACAGAAGGGGTTAACTCTGGGAAACACAAGCAAGCCAGCTGGATAAGCCAAAGGAATATCTCATTGGAACCAATCTTTTTAGCAATTTGAAAATCAAGCTGAGAGAGCTCAATGTTAATTTTGTAGGCAAAGAGTAGCTAATGAAGGCTATTTTAAAAGATTTATTTGCTTATTTAAAAGGTAGAGTTGCAGAGAAAGAAAGAAGTCTTCCATCTGCTGGCTTATTCCCCTACTAGCCACAATGTCCAGGGTTGAACCAGACCGATGCCAGGAGCTCTATCCAGGTTGTCCACATGAACGTAGAGGCCCAGGGACCTAGGCATCTTTCACTGCTTTCCCAGGTGCATTAGCAGGCAGGTGAATAGGAAATGGAGCAATTGCGACAGACCCATATCCATATGGGATGCTAGCGTCGCAGGTGGCTGTTATGCTCACCGTGCCACAATGCAAGCCTCATCAATGAAGGTTTTTCAGGAGCAATTTGGTATGACCAGAGGTGTTCTTTGGGGAAGATGAATCCAGAAGGTATTTATCAGATGAATCCATAGAGAAGTACTAGAAATAGCACAAATTTCTTTTAAAGACTACATTAAAGCAAACTCTAAGAAACACCGTTACTTAACATCCTCTCGTTGCTATATACGCTTTGACACTTTTCTATATTTTGAATCTGTCATATAACACAAGCTACACAGCATCCAGAGAAGCTTTCAGAAATGAAGCAGTGCTACCATGAGACAGAGTCATGTCCAGTAACCTTCATGCTAAAAACAGCCCAGACATCACTTTAAGTGCCAGAAATCTATATTTAGATTCAAGTGCCTTGATCAAAACGATAAGCTTAAAGGAACAAGGTATCTGAAGGAGAGAAAATAATTGCTATGTTCGGCACTGGCCTCCTGGGGACTATAATTTCCAGTTTATAATGCAATTGATGATCAAAGATGTTAGAGGTTAACGTACTCAAAGCCACAGCCTGACATAAAGCTTGGCAAAATTTGGACCCAGAAGGAGAAAACAGAAGAGAGAAAATAATGAAACACATAATGTTCTCTTAGCTGAATAAAAAACTGCAAGCCTCAGAATAAATGAGTTTACCAAGTACAAAGCAGGGATAATTTTCTTTAAAAAGACGATTTTAAAAATAGTTTAATGAGATATCAAAATCCTAACAATAAGGGAACAACTACAAGGTCCTGAGGGAAGATTAAAAATAATTGGAAAAATAAACAAATAAACAAATAAACCTCTTACTTGCAAATAAACAAGAATCAGATTGCAAGCTTTTCTTTCATCTGCAAAATTAGATGCTGGATGACAACAGTACTATAATACACTAAAAAATTTGAGAATCAAACTGTTTAGAACTTAGAATTCCATACACAGACCAATCAGTAAACAAGAGCAAGAGTCAAATGAAGAAATTCTTTACGGAAAGAGTTCCCGACAGAAGAACACCCTTTCTGTGTCAAGAAGAGTGGCTGGCCCTCCATTAGCTCAGGTGGATTCCTCTGTCCAATGCAGTTACGCTGCTAAGAAAGTTGTCTTTTAGTTATTATCAACAAAAAGTTCCCTTTTTTGAATGCTGTAGTACTGAAACGTGTTTAACAGCAATGTCTGGATAATCACTTCTTAAATAAAGGAATGGTCTTTAACATGAACACTGACACAATAATCTTCTATGCTTACATCTGCCAATTCTCATATCATGACTAACAAGTAACATTACTGCCAATAAATTAGGAGGAAATTAGGCCACCAATTAGTTTAATCTCCAATAAAGAATGCATGACAAGTATGTTCACTCACTTCTATTTTCCCAATTCTGAGTCAGCTCACCTTAGTGACCAGAAAACGGCATTTGGCATTACCAACCAAAGCAATGTTCCACTCCAGATATTAGGACAAATGAAAATGACATCACTGGACATCAAAACATACAAGAGTATGATCAAGTGGAACCGATGTCCTAGACCCCAGAGGCAGTGAGCAGGAAAGGTATTTAAAAGACAGTGTTCATCAAGGTGACTTATGAAAGAAACATACAGTCGCAGAGATCCTCTGCTTCCTTACGACTTTCGACATACTCCTTCCTATTCTTCCACAGCAGAGCCCTGCTGATTGCTCAAATGATTTTGTAGCCAAATATGATTATTGATACCTCATCTAGTGTTAATAGGTAAATCCATACTCCCAACTTGTAAATCTCTACAGGTAACCAGACTTAAACAGAGTCCTTTCTTGAAAAATGTAAATGTCACCTGGGAAAAAAACAATATGTGCATTATTAACACGATCTGTTCAATGGTTCTGTAAAGATAAGAACACTAACACTCATGCTCAGCCATGGGTAGGCAAGAAATGCATGGAAAGCTGCCAATGTACCTCATCTTAACAGCAGCATCCTTATGTTCTGTCATTAGACTCTCCTGAGCAGATTGGCTAGAACTACTGAATTAAACAAGGGCCAAAGAATTTCTCTACTCAAATCAACAGACCATCTGCTCTGCTCTGCTGCTTCTGCCAGTGGTCACAGCAGAGACTTTGAAAACACAAATGCAGACATCATTACAGAGTTGTATGTAGGTGGAAAGAGAAAAGTATTCTTAACTGTAATTAAGGAAATATGCATTTTTTAACCTTAAGTTCAAATATTTATGAACTGTGACTATGTGATAATGGTACTGACTTCACATGTATACCAGAAAATACAAATGGAGTGCAGCTTTCAAAAAGTGACTGTCTCAGAAGTTATTAAGCTAGGCCTCATTATACAGAGCTCCATTATAAAGTACTTAAAATAAACCTATATTATCTTCAGCCTCCTTTATCTACTTGACAGCTTAATCACAAAGGAGAGACTAGTATTTTCTGGCATAAATGGGAAGGAATTGAAATCTATTCTTAGCAACATGGTTCTAAAATCAATACAGCAGTTTGGAATGCTCGGTTTGCTGTGGGGGAGACTGGGGAAGATTTGGGTTCCATTTAAACCGTTAAATTTCTGTGTATTGGCTCCAAGTTAGAATTCTGAGGTAGAATTACTCTTCTTGTACATTGAATGTACACATCACAGTACACAGAAGTTTCTCCTGCAGACAATGAGTCATCTGGACATTTTATAAGTGCGAAAATGCAGGGTGAGTAAAACATAACTGCTATTTTCTAGAGAATTACATCATGTATTTTCACTTTCAAGAAACTGTCCTACTAGGGATGCATTTAATTCAAATTACAACTACAATCATTCTTATCCTTTGAAACAATATTAGCAATTTTCAAAATGTTCCACTCTGCAGTTTAACAGAAAACATCAAGAGTTTTAGATTTAGTCCAGCAATGTCTCCAACTCAATCAATTTGGAATACTATAGCAGGACACCAGTAGTGGCGTTCAACCAAAAAAGAATGTTATTTCTCATAGCTGCAGAGGTTGGAAGTGCAAAATTAGGATGGGTTCTGATGGGACCCCTCATTCTGGCTACAGATGGCCAGCTTTTCACTGGGTCTTCATGTGGTGCAAACAGAGCTCCCTTTATCTATAGGCCTTATTTTAACAAGGGCACAAATCCTACGAAGGAGTGCTCTCGCCACTTATGTCATAATTACCTCCAAAAGATCCCACTTCCTAATACTGCCACATTACAAGTTAGGATTTCAATACAGGAATCTGGGTCCATGGGAGGGACTGTGGAGGACCAAGCATTCAACCTGCACAGCTTACGTTGTCATGGATTTAAGATCAATCATCAAATTGTTTAAAGACTGTTGTTACTATTTAAAAACAAGCTTCCCTTTCCAAAATCATAAAGCAAAAACAGTATAATTTAAGCCACAATCAAATACAGAAGGTGTGAGAGTTTGGAGGAAAGAAAGCAACAAAAGCATTATTCAGATTATATAATCTATTACAAATCAACACTAAATTTATGCCCTATATACAGCACAAGGCACTCTGACAGGGAATAAATTCTTTAAAACTAAACATTTCTCCTCCACAGTATTCAGTATCTGAATTAAAGACTGGGTTTCCTTTAATACTGCTTTGTAGAACAGCTTCACCTTAAAAATTACAAACAAGACGCAGTCAGGAACTTCACTCTAAACAGAAAACTGTTGCTATTATTTTCATATTAAACCTCTCTCTATACTAGTGCACATTTGCAATGCTGCTGCTGAACTATTTTAAAAGGCAGCTACATCACATGTGTTGTAAATGCCAATACTCAGCTGTAATCCTAAATCAATTATGCTATTAATATAGCAAAACTATTTGGTCTCACAAATTTCTATCAGACCAACGAATTGCCTTCTATCCTAATTATCAAATTGGTTGGAGACACTGTATAGCAATTTCTGTCTGGATTTAAGAGAAACTTTCTCTGCATCTCAGCAGCTAAATAGAGAAATTGGAAGTTAAAAGTACTCTTTCACATCACTCTTCTGTGCAAAAATGTGAAGACTTTTTTAGAGTAGAGAGTGAGCACAAAGGAAGAGGACATCAGCATTTCCTTCTACTGCCACCAAATGACTCAGACACCTTCCACCTCCATCCATTAATGAGGGCTTCTGCCCAGACATCAAGACTGAAGTGTTGATCCAGTGACAAAGTCTCCAGACGCTTCACAGCCCAAAGAAAAATTAATACAGCCTACCCAATCCCTCAGTGAATAACATTCCACACAGAACCTCCAGTTCAAGTGACATAAACAGACTTGTAAAGATCTATTTGTTCATTTATTTTCATTTTTATTTGAAAGAAAGACAGAGGCAGACAGAGATAGAACAATACCAAAGGAAAGTCTATTCTGTTAAGGCCCAACTGGATTCTGAAATACTGTTCTGTTGTTCTGCAGAGTCTCGGAGGGTAGATTCAAGGAATCGGAGTCCTCCAGAACTGCTGTTCCTTAGCCCACAGGCTTCCAAAGGTGCTGGGTGAGTTTACTTCCCTAGCATTCCTCCCTAATCCTCAGGAACTATTTCCTGAATCCACCGCCTTCTCCAAAACAGTACTTACTGTTCTGGGAAGCTGAGCAGACACATTTGGTAAAGTTGGCCGAGAGCCTCTGCCTCATACACTACTGATCTCAGTGCAACCTTTGGGACAGAGCCCTGGACAAGCCAGCTCTGATTCGAAGGCTCTGCAAGTGTCAGCTTCTAGACACACTGCATTCACACAGTCTCTGAAATCATGTGAATGGCAACCTACTCACAAACTGGAAAACTAAAAGAATAAGACCAGAACTTAATGACATTACGAAACATCCAACTCCCTTGGATCCGCTCACTTTGTAAGTGTCTTATATAGCTCATCACATTACACAGATGATTTTCCTATACGTAGAAATACTCCATAGTTGATAAAAATTAGTCTAACCACCCACTTTCAGTTTTCTTAATTCTTTTCATTCGTCTGTTTCTCTTGTGATATCTCCACTCAGCCCCCATGCCTTTACCTCTTTGGATTATTATTTGGCAAGAGTTTGCATTTCCCCATGATAGGAGTTGTGTTCTACAAATATGTGATTGCAGGGGCCCAAGAATCAATCTTAAATATAAATTGACACAAATAACCTTATGGTATATAATGTTTACATTTTTTAAAAAAGATTTATTTTCATTGCAAAGTCAGACATACAGAGAGGAGAGACAGAGAGGAAGATCTTTCATCCGATGATTCACTCCCCAAGCAGCCACAATGGCCAGAGCTGTTCCAATCCGAACCCAGGAGCCTGGAGCCTCCTCGGGGTCTCCCATGCTGGTACAGGGTCCCAAGCCCTTGGGTTGTCCTCTGCCGAAGACCAGTTCCGGCTGACTGAGAGCTTGCAAAGGATGCATGGATCAGCGAGACGATAAGAAGAAGAGATAAGACATGGACCACTATGACATGATGCTCATAATGGACAACTCAGAAAAGTTGTCTTCTTTATTTATACACAAATCATCACAAGCTTTTGCACAATATCCAATTGTTTCATTTTTACATGATGGTTAAGAAAATGCAAAAAACAATCCTAAAAAATATTATTTACTTTAAAGAAAACATTTTCTACAAACCATTATTCATTGAAACCTGCAGTCACCTGGCTGAAGCCAGGAATTCCACGGATGGCAGTGCATGCAGTTACATAGTGAGAAGTAGTTTACTTATACTCAAAATCAATTTTTACTAAACACAAACTAATTAATATTGCTTAAAATATTAAGAGTACAGAATTACAAGATCATAAAAGGATTTTATAAAAGATTCTTTTATAATAGATTCTTTGCTAAATCTTACAATCAAATCATGCATTAATTACTGTCACCTTCATCTAGTGCTGATTCAACTGTTTTTTGTTCTTTTTTTTAAGGGCAATGAAAGGGATTAAGGCAGCTCAGCCAATCTACAAACAGAGGGCCTTTACGAAAAACTTCCTTTTATCTTATAAACTGTTTTATTTCCCTAAATATAAGTGCCAATATAAGATAAAAGTTTTTATAAACTGTTTTATTTCCCTAAATATAAGTGCCAGTATAAGACTGAGATTTTAAGCCATTTTGAGGGGGTTCACATTTGTTTCCCTTTAGAAGATGCCCCATATACTTTTGCTTTCTGTGGTGAGAAACTAGAATGCATCATATCACGTGTTGTAACAGTTCAAGGAGCATGGTAAACAAACTCTTTGTACCTCCATGATTGCCATCAGTTCCAAGATATTATCAGGCCATTTCTTAAGGAAAACATTACTTTTACCAGGGCAAATTCCAGGACAAAAGTGGGCACATAACAGGATGTTTGGAGACATTGTGGGCTCAACTGCACTATTGTATACTTTTAGCTGTGTGTCATAGCCTTATGTCGTTAAAGATGTTTTTATCATAACATGATTGATCAATTTGAGGTGTCATACCAGTTACAGGAATCACTTCACATTAGCAGAAAAACAATAACACCACCCTCAGGAGAACTCTATGAAACATCAGAGAGGTGACTGAGTGTCCATACAATGGGGTGAGGCAGCAACAAGGTGACCAGAGACATTCTGCCGGGCCTTGCCTCACTGCCAGAAACTCCTCATAGCCTTGCTAACCGAGGAGCAGTGCTCATCACTCACTCATGCCATCCGACCCAACTGCATGGCTCCCCACAGTCCTCGATTGCTTTCCCAGGCTACAAGCAGGGAGCTGGATGAAAAGCGGGGCCGCCAGAATTAGAACCGGAGCCCACATGGGATCCCAACATGTACAAGGCAAGAACCCTAGCCACTAGGTTACCACACCAGGCTCAGTGTTCTAGTTTTTTAAACTGCTTTCAAGTTATTGAAAAACTGTTAAGTTAAGAGACAAAGTAAATAGAATATATCTATAACAAATATATATCATCATGGCTATTAATACACAAAATACACATGAGGATGCATAAAAGACATTGATGAAAGTGAATCTGTACAGGATTGAGGATTGTATCATGGACTAATGAAATCGAAAATAGGAGTAAAATTTCTTTATGAATAATTTAAAACTTTTAGCACTGAAAACTACATGCAATCCTAGATACTAAGAAGAATATAAGTAAAATCAACTGAATAAATGCATTTTTATTGAGTTTAAAGTTTCAAGATGAATAAATAATCAATATATTTTATTTCTTCCTGTTAAATTTATGCAAAGTGAATGTAACAACAAACGAAACGAGTAATGGCAGGCGCTTTGGCCATTGGGTTAAAATACAGCTTGGAACTTCCAGTTTCAGCCTCAGATATTCTACCTCTCGTATGCTCTCTGCTACCATGTCTATAAAGTAGCACATGATGGCTCAAGTTATTTGATTTGTCTCCGTCTACATGGGAGACCCAAATGGAATCGCTTATTTCTGGCTTCAGTCTTGCTTAAACCTGGTTGTTATGATCACTGGGGCAGTGAAGATCTCTCTTCTCCACAACCCTCCTCCCTGCCACTCTCTCAAGTAAATAAATTAATTAATTAAAAATGGTAAAAACAAGAAGAAACTATAAAAAGATAAGCAATAGATTTAACAATGAAATTCAACAGATGAAAATATAAAGTGGATGGAAGAATGATAAATATTTATGAGAACAGAGAGAGTTCAAACTCAAGAGCAAAAGCAATGAACAATAATTCACCAATGTCCTGAAAAGCCCCAAAATACTAAGAATCTAGACTACAGCTTTAAAAAAAGGCATTGGCATAAGTGACTGACCAATGGGTCTTTAAAGCCCCAAATCCTGCTGCTCACATCCCACAAAGTAAGACCACTGCTACCACCACCACCCAAGACAGATAAAATCTTAAGGAAAACAGAGATGGAATGGTTCCAGCGTCAGAGGAGACTATAAATCTACATCCCAAATACCGAGACAGCCACACTCCAAGCACACTGTCCTCACCTAATTCCCATACATTAAATCTCCAGACTCATATTCACCAGCAACACACTGGAGGAGCCACATGTAGAAAAACTTCATGGCCTCAGAGAAACAAATTACAGATAGTCTCCGGTGGAGTCCCAATAAGCTTGATTAACACGGCTCTGCCGTGTAGGACATTAGCACAAAGCAAAGTTTTCAATCATCCTTTCATGACCTCATTTTGAAAGATGAATGAACAGCTAGAAGTCAACAACTGTTGAGTATCTCCATCAAAGAAATAAGAGAGTACAAATATCAGATACATAGCAGAGAGATAGCAATCAGGCATAATGAATAAGACAGATAGCAATCAGACATAATGAATAACAACAGATAACTTCAAAGCAACCATAAATAATCTAAGTTGGCAGATAAACATCATGATTACTATAAAAAATTTTAAAGCAATATTTAGAAATCAAAATTCTTACATATTAAGGATAATTCCTGAAACAACAAATGATTTCAGAATGAAAACACAAATTGAAAAAAACAGCCAGTAAGTATAAATACAGACAAAAATAAGGATGAAAGGAAAACAAAGAACATGAGTTCAATTCAAGAGGTGCAACCTCTGATACAAGTAAGTCTAAAACAAGTTTGTCACTCTGCCTGTCAAGCTTTTTTTAAAGATGACATTAAAAGCGTTAAGAATGGGTAATAGCAGGTTGCAGAGCATTTAAATTGTTAATGAATTGAAACTGTTAATAATTAGTAAGTAAAAGTCAACAAATAAATGCTTTCAAAAGAGAGAAAAGGGAAAGAACTTTATATTCAGCAAAATTATCACTAAATTGTATGCTTACTATGAAGATATTTTCATACTTGTGAATACCCAAATTTGTACACCACCACAGAAAGAGGAAAGGAAAGAGAAAAGACTGAGAAAACAAGGGAACACAATACAGGCGAAACAAAAGAAATTCTCAGAATAAAGAGAGAGAAAAATCCCAAATGGCAGTTTTGAAGAGTAACCTTTCTAGACAACACTAAAACAGAAGCAGAAGAACAGAAAATTCCAGAAGAGATGCCCCATTACTGATCTCTTAAGAAGGATGACAAAATTTAAGTGTAAAATCGGGGAGATCTGGTTAACTTTCCATATGGCTTCAATGGCCAGGGCTGGACCAGATGGAAACCAGGAGACAGGCCCTTCCAGGGCTCCAACATGAGTTGGAAGGCCCAAGTATTTGGGCCATCTTCCACTGCTTTCCTAGGCACAACAGAAGGGAGTTGGATTAGAAGTGGAGCAGCCAGGACTCGAACTGGTGCCCATATGGGTTACAAGTATCGCAGATGACAGCTGTATCTGTAACAGCACAATACCACACCCTTCCATGAACTATTAACATACCTTCATATTACTGACAACATAAAGTACCTGCTGATGAACAAAGTTATCCAGTTAATGTATGTAAGAACATATATACAGCTATCTTATCTCTTTCACAGATGATGCTGACAGATTTTCAGGACATGCAAATAAATCCATATTTACATGATAAAGTGAAAATTAAGAGTTTCAAGTTCATCCCAGCTGTAGGCAACTGCCTAGATTGTCTTATACCTAGGCAAAAGTTACATTGCCATGAGAAAAGCTGCCAGTAGTTTGTGGGCATTCTGGGTCTGGTTAATGCCAAATTTGTGTTAACTATATCAGTAATCAACATAATTGCCTATTTTTCTTTTTCCGTCTTTGTTTTAAGATAAGTGGGGAAGAAGAGGAACATCAGGCTAGCACATGCCACCCCGGTCCCCAGGATGGGGGTGGAGTAAGGGATAGGTGCAGATTGCCCAGGAAAGAGAGTCCAGGGACATGTTGGAGTGGGAGTAGCTAGAGGCATATCTGACAGTGAAGGAATAATTTCTGAGGTCTTCCATGGACCTGGCCACTGCACTCACAAGTAAACAACGGAGCTGAGATGCAGCAGTTCAGAGTGGGAACCAGAGGGCATGTCTGGGTCAAGCCATGGTACCCTACCACAAGGAATACCTGGACTGGACTAAATAGCACCCACGGGTACTCTCAAAAGCTGGGCCTCACAAAAGCTGGCTGTGCTAGGCAACAGTATTTCCCCATATGTGTGAGAGCAAGGGGTGGGTCACGTCAGGATGGATCACAGCACCCACCAGAATGTGAGAGAACCAGACTTGGGGTTAGATTCTATAAGGGACTTAAAGGCTTGCCTCTGTTGGACTACAGCACCCAAGAGTTTACATGGACAGCTAGATGTGGTGACTGGCCAGTCCAGGCTGAACCACAGAACTAACCTGACAGGAACACATCTGACACTTGCTGGGGCAGGGACAAGGCCAAATGGGACCAGACTACCAGTGAGTGCCAGGATTTAGGGCAGGCCATGTCATTTTGAATAGTAGCGCCCGCTGGCACACGCAAGATTCATTGCTAGAGGTAGTCCTGGTAGGGAACTGGGTGAAATCCCCTGCTATATACATCTGCTACTGGTGCAAGCTGAAGAAGGCTGAGTCATAGCACCCAATGGCATATGTGTTAGCGAGCTCTGGGAAAAGGCTAGGAAGGGTCAGTTCACAGCACACACTACCATGAGTGTGAGCCAGGACAAGATGCAAGCCAGGCTGGGATGGACCACAAGCCCCACCAGTTCACATGAGGACTAAGTGTGGGCAAGCTTAGCCAAGCTGCTGCACTTGGTGGGAGCTGGAACTGATGGTGGGCTGGGCTGAACCAAGCTGTAGCACCTGCTGGCAAATGACAAGACTGGAGGTGAATCATCTCAGATTGGGCCACAGTACCTGATGGCACACACAAAATCCAGAGCTGGGAGCAAGCCTAGTTGGAGAACTTTGAGGTCCTAGTTGCTGGGCTGCTTCCACTATGAGCATGAAAGCTGAGACAGGAGTGGGCCAGGCTGAGCTAGGCTACCACATCCAGTGGTGAGCACAAGAACCAGAATGAGTGTAGGCCAGCTGGGCTAGACTGCAGCACAAGCTGGCAATTCAGGGATTGAGTGCAAGTCATTTCAGGCTGGACTGCAGTATTCCCTGGCCAGCTTAAGATCTGGGGCTGAGAAATCCCTGGCCAGGAAACTGTGGGTACTCCCCTGTTAGGCTGTACCTATCACTGCTGAGCACAAGAACCAGGACTGGCATCAGGCCAGGCTCGACATGGGGACGGTATGTATTGGCATATGTGAGGGCTGGGTCTTGGGGTGGGGCGGGGTGGGGCAGGCTTGGTCGCAGCACCCATCAGTTCATGTGAGATATGAGGCTGGGATGAAACTAACTAGGCAGCGGTATCCACTTATATATGCATTCGCTGCTGAGAGTGACAGACCAGGCCTTACCCTGCCCTGGCAGGTACACACAGGAGTCAAGTCTGAGTTCACCACAGCCAAGGTTTCTTGGGGGATTCCCAGACTAAACCACCAGACTCAATCCTAATTGGTCACAGGGAAAATTACAGGGCATGTGTTCTATCCTTTCAGTACATGTATCAGGACTGGGCCTCCTCAGTTGTTGAGCTCTGTGCAGTGAACAGCATGTACTGATGCACATGGGAGATAAAATAACCAGCTCAACTAGGCCAACAGAAGACATAACTGCCACATCAGAGGATGGAAAGCAGATAAAAGGATATTAACTGCCATAGCAGAGGATGGACAATTCTCTTGACCAAACTTTGCTCCTGGGTCTGTAGATGTACTGAAATAGATTTTATCAACCAACAGACCTTTGAAAATATTTTTTCAACACTGGAGCAATGAAACCAACAGCTTCTCAGAACTATCAAAATCACTCAAATAACATCCTCAGAATGCTCTTTTCCACATCGGGATTTATAAGACCTTCATCAAATGACTGTCCCCCATCCCAGGTGCTGATGTATTTTGATAGCTGGAGCAACTCCCACTCTCCTCCCCTGCAGATACAAAAGAAGAAAACTGAAACATATGTCCTACTCACCTTCCTCCAAATCTTACCTCCCCATCCTAACAAGAGGTCTACATGGGTATGCATCCCTCTCAACTATGTAAATAATATTAAAAATAAAATTTGTAAAAATCTAAAAAAAAGAGTTTCAAGTTAAGTAAAGCTACTCATTATTTCTTTAAACAAACAAACATTCTTTAAACCATGCAGTGCCAAAGACTCCACTGCAAGGATGAGTAAGTCAAGATGCCCATTCTCGAGAATCTAAAACCCTCAATTCAGTGTTTGAGGGAAGACAGAACAGCTTTGAGCATACACATGTTACAGAGGCCCAGGGAGAACACTGTCTTTTTCACCCCAAAACATTACAATGTGCACTCTGACATGGTAAACTACAGGGAGGTATGGAGAGATGAGTATGCTAGGGACAGTGGGCTCCATTCTGTAAGTCATGGGATCCACCCAAGAATTAGCATAGATAAAAGTAATGTTCAGATTTGCGGCTTTATGAATAATACTTCAGCAACAATAAAGAAAAAGAGTATGACCCCGGATACCAGTTGATGACATGTAGAGACTATTGCAATAGCACATAAATAAGATCTTGAGTTGAAGTAGAATATTCTCAGTTGAAAAATGCAAACAAAAGTGGCATTATATTTTTATCTAAGTATAAATCCCTATTTAGAATGTACTCTAGAATTCTATTCCATATACAATTAAAAATCAGGGTTTTTTTCCCAAACATAAATGACTAAGCAGTGGCAAAGGGGTCACAACAAGGTTTTTATTTTTAATAAAATCTGCAACTGAAATAAATCAAGCTTCAATAAAGTGAAAAGATGTGTTTTATATTTTTAAACTCTAAATTCTAAAAAACAAGCATCTCAATGAAAGTATGACCAATATTGAACCTTAACATAATAAGAAAGCAATTAATATCTCCTAAAAAATGCTAGCATTCCTTTTAATGAGGGTAAGGGGAGGAGTGGAGGAAGTAAAAAACAAAATCCTTAACAAAGGCTTCCTTATATTATTATTCTAAATTTCCCTTGATATTATTATCTAGGAGTCTCACATAGCTGTTTTCCTTGATGACTAGAGGAATTATTTAAAGTACATTTTGTCTAAGAAGATAAAAATAGCAAATAGTTTGGAATGGCTAGGTCAAAAAACTGATAAATACACAAAGATATCGTGTTGTAGAATAACTTGTTCTTCATGTAGGAGCTCCTTGGCATCTTCTCTTTACTCTTCAAATGAGGCTCAAGGTAACACAAAACTCCAAATTACCTTGAACTTTTTCAGAACAATTTTGTTTTATCCTTGGGGAAACTTAGAACTACACAGCCAATTATTGTTTTATTAAATAACAGTAGTTTTTTTTATCAAAACAGCTGATTGGAAAAACTAACTACTAGGCCTAGTCTTTAATAACCTAGATTTTGAAATATCCTACCAAACCTTGATCTACTTAATCTGACACTAAATAGTGGAAATATTTAATATCACATATTCCTTAACATTAGTTAACTAATTACATCAATCTATTCCATTGCAAAGTTCCACTGTTAGATGGTGTCTTAGCAAGACAATCAAATCCTATCAAAAGAAAAACATTGAGAGTCAAAAATAAACATGAAAGAAAAAACTAAAGGGAAAATTTCAAATAGCAACAGGAATTCAGAGGGACATTTAAGGAGCCTGCAAGGTTTACCCACTCCTGATTCCAGCTTCTTGCTTATGTGCATTCTCAGAAGCAAGAGGTGACAACTTCAGCAGCTGAGTCCCTACCACCTACATGGGACATCTGGATATCCCGAATCTGTTCTGAGCTCCTGCTTGGAGTCTGTGACACTCATTGACCTTGCAACAATTTTGGTAGTGAACCAATACAGGGAAGAACTAACTCTCTCTCTCTCTCTCTTTCTCCCCTTTCTCTTCCCTTCCCTTCCCTTTCCTTCCTTTCCTTTACCCCCTGCATCCTTGTCTTTCACATAAAATAATAAAATAAATGAAAATAAAAAATCTCACAGACCCTGGACTTACAGGCAGGCTAGAAATAAAAGACAATACACATTTTAGAATGTTAAAATAATTTTTAGTGCATCTTATCCTCTCATGGCATACATTTATAAAAATTGAATAGCTGTGATCTCCAAACTTTATCCACTTAAGCAGCAAATTTTGTCAAAAATTTCAGTTATATGATGTCAATTATAAAAGCAAAACAGATGCAGTCCCTCTTCTCCAGCATTTGTTATCAAGTTGAAATACTTAGAATTAGTCTTAGATGTAAAAGCAGAAAGGTACATGGCATTGCCACTCACCTCCCCTAAATCTATAGGTGAACTGAGGAATTTAGTTAACACTACAGTTAACTACCAACTCTACCAATCACATGGCATAAAAGAAACTGAAATGATCTCAAGAGAAATAAGACAATAAATAGGTGGAGAAGAAGGAAGAAGAGAGTCAAGGAAGAGAGAGAGGAGGGGGAACAAAGAAGAGAAGACAAAAGAGAAACTAACAATAAAGGAGAGAAAAACAACACTTTAAATATTGAGAAAAATTACTGTATGACTTGGTCTGTTGTTTAACGAGTTTAAGAATTTGTACCGGGCCTGGCACAGTTGCCTAGTGGCTAAATTCCTTGCCTTGCACACCTTGGGATCCCAAAAGCTATCCCACTTCCCATCCAGCTCCCTGCTTGTGACCTGGGAAAACAGTCAAGAATGGCCCAAATGGGAGACCTGGAAGAAGCTCCTGCCTCCTGGCTTCGGATCAGTTCATCTTCAGCAGTTGTGCCACTTGGGGAATGAACCAAAAGATGGAAGATCATTTCTCTGTCCTTCTCTCTGTACATCTGACTTTCCAATAAAATTAAAAAGTAAGATTAAAAAAAAAGAAATTGATATCTTGTAAAGCAGAAACTACTGGAAAAGGTGGAAAGGAAAGCAACTGGAGGGAAGGAAAAGTACCAGGCGCTGACCTGAACTAACAAATTTAATCAGCAAGAAATCCTGAACCCTGCCGTTACACCCTATCTTCTCCCTCTTCAACAAGCACAGCACACTCTCCCACTGTCTGAAGTCCACAGGACCCTCTTTTCCTTCATCCTGAGGATTAAAAAGACCTAACAGCCACCAGTTGGTGCCTGCAGCAAAGAGAGGCATTCACTCCTAAGCACTCAATGAACAATAAGTTCTGCCACATTCAAAGTCAAACAAAGTGACAAACTGGACTGGCTGGTTCAGATACCAAGCTGGAATTGGGAACACAATTTTCCTGAGACAATTGATAAATGTGATTATTTTAATCACTATATTTTAGGTTTGTTACATATTAAATTGAATTATGAATGTCACCATTTCCACAATAGGATGAACTCCAAGTTTCCCAATTTACTAAGAAATTTTGGAGTAGAAATTGCATCAAAGTAGAAATTGCCCACATATGATATAAGTCTACATTATTTGTGCATGTGCCTTTAGTATTTGCTATATTAGTTAATGAAACAGAATTACACGGGAATACCATGTTTTACACTAGTACTTAAATAGAAGAGAGCTGTTGGAGTGGTTTTGCTTGGTTTTGTTTGGTTTGAAATTGCATAAGTTTTTCTTTATCATGATAGTTCTCCAAGTATGTCCAGGCTATATCCATATGTCTTTTCTTATGTATCTAAAAAAGCAAAGAAAGAGATAAAGAGAAATATCTATCTTCTGTGTCATTCCCCACATGACTGCTATGGTAGGAGGTGGGCCAAGCTGAAGCCAGGAATTCCATCTGGGTCTCCCAGTTGGATAGCAGGGATTCAAATAGTTGAACCAACATGTGCTCATTCCCTGGCACATTAGTAGGCAGCTGGATGGAAACTGGAGTACCAGTAGGGTCTGTACAAGTTCTGGGTGACAGCTTGAGACAACACCACAATGGCTGCTCCACATCTACAGGTCTCTATTAACCAATTATAAAATGCAACATATGCAATCATATAGTCTTATATATAACAGTATGTAACAGCAAGGATAACAGATTGAGATTAGGGTCCTGCCAGAGACGACACTGTTTAGTTGACGTTGAGCATGCTATTTCATCTCTTTGCAATACAGTTTCTCTCTCCAAAATGAAGAAGTTAAATAATCTACTGTTGCCTCCATTTCCTCTTCTCTCAAGTCCTTAGCCATTCTTATTGCTGTATAACAAATGGCCCCTGAGACACAGTAACTTACAACAACCCTCCTAAATGGGAGGGCAGGGATTATGTGAGAGATTCTTCTATTCTCCACAGTGTTGGTGAAGGTTGAGAAGAGTTCAGCCAATGGATGTGCTGCTCTGAAGAATTCATAACTGCCTCACTCTCCTAACAGTCGGCAGGGATGCCTAAACGACTGGGCTCAGCTGAGAATACTGACCAGAGAACTGCTATGTGGCCTCTCCAGCAAGGCGCTCTCCATACTGCCCAACAAGGTCCAGAGAGGCAATCAAGAGTTCTAAGAAACTGGAAATGGAAGCTACAGTCTCTCAAAGCCTCAGATGAGAAACTGTCTCATTGCCACTTCCACTGTGTCCTAGCCATGAAATAATCAGAGCCCTTCACTCTTCTGGAGCATTAAAGCCATCTTTCACTCACACAACTTGTATCTAGGACCTGGATCCAATGGTATGCTTCTGAATCTGGAGTTCACAGTAAAGGCGAAAGAAATAAAAAAAAGAAGGAACAGTTTTAAACTCCAAAAACATGTTGACTATTTAAGCAGAAAAACAACAAAGAAGGAATTCCTTTTCTGCTTAGGTTAATTCAAAGCTGATTAAGTCAATGGCAACTCACAGAAAAGTGATGATAACATATATAAGGAAATGCTATATTACAATAACACCAAATTATAAACAAATATCTGCATAGAAACTAATGTTGGAAGGAGGGGGAGCAAATAGCATAATACAAGAGGGTTTCTAAATATTCGTGGAAAAATTAAAAAGAAATTAACACAAATTTTCTGCAGATTCTTCAAATCCCTCTTGTGCAGTATGAATGAAATGAACCTTTAATTCTTAGGTGACCATTATGACATTTTACTCAACAAATAACCTATAAGAGATGCCTGCCATTGTCTAAGTATTTGACTTCAGAATCAGCATTTACAACAACAAAAATATTTCAACCTGGAAGAGATCTAGTTCCTGGCACTTTTTCATAAAATAACACACACACACACACACACACACACACACACTTAAAACAAGCCAGAATTGTTTAAATACAGGTTTGAAAATATATTTCTTTAAATAATTAACTTACAAACACTTAACATTGTTCTACCTTAAACAGATCTTCCTTTTCAATGAAGGATAGTTCTCTAACAGTCTAAATGAAATGAATTAATAACACAATTTAGAATAATTGAACTTAAAACTCTCAGGTATCGATCGGCTGCTTGTGTCATTTAAAGCATGCTCCATCTGCTCTAAATCTTTGGAAGGCTTCAGACAAAAACGTACCTAAACAGCGCCCCCCTGTGTAAGCTACTTCAGCAACAACTAGAAATCCAGTAGTCTTGACAATTCCCATGGAGGTAGTTCTTCAGCAATATTTAACAATAAACATTGTTTTCCATTTTAAAGACATCACAGTAAAATTTTTTTTTCAAGCAAAAGCTAGTCAACACTGACAGAAAAATATATTTACACAAGGTCCACTCTTGAAAGAAAATATCACCACAAAAAGTGAAGCAGTAATAACACTTCAGCCGAGACGACAGATCCCCCTTTTCTTTGCTCTGTGGGGAAAAATACTGTTGTTCCAAATTCTGAATCAATCAAGTTATGCCACGGTGTTCTTCAAACGTGGTCTACAATTGGCACCAGAATTACCACAACCTCCTGGCAAGGTATTTTTTAGAAGTCCTCATTCCGTGACCTGTGAAATAGAACTCTCCAAGGACGACTCTTAGGACTATGTGCTTTTATCAGCTGCTCTAATTGCATCCCCTCAAGTTTGAGAATTGCCGTGCTAAGGCATTACATACAAAACAGCATTTTTATGATTGACGGATAATTTTATTGATAGCTGAAGGAATGTCAATTTCATTTTTAAAATGGAACTTAATTCATTCTCTAAATACTTGAATCATCTTTGTATGTCATGCTTTCGTAATCAGTATTCTCAGCACTGAGATTTGTAGTCCCACGTTTGTTCTAATGATGAGTATTTGACAGATATACGGCCAAATCATTCCTCTCTGCAGGTGGTTTGGGTTCTGCCCAGTGAGGAAAAAAGGCCTGAGAAAAATCGATTCCTCTCCAACTCATCTACCATGACCACTGGTTCCCTAGGCCACAGGGCAAGATTTTTACTGACTTAAATCTCGATTAAATACAAGGCAAGAAGCAGTCATTGAAAACTTATTTATTTAGCACCCCACAGTTTTGTCAGTCAGAATACATCCTGATCTTAGAATGATTCAATTACTCTAGAAATCTCTGAAAATCGTTGAAAAATCTTTGAAAAAAATTCAAAATCTACAATACAAAAAAGAAAAACAAGATTAAAGATATGACAATTCTTTAAATGAAAGAGGGTTCTTTTAATATATTCCTTGAAGACAGCCTGAAAATTACATACAAAAATCACTATGGAAGTTGAGGGGGAATCAGAATATATTAAGGTTGAGTTTCATCTAGGTTTTAAACAATGACCCTGTTATTATTGTTTCAACCCATATTTCACTCAATGAGCATCTCCAATACTGAAAACACAAAGAATATATTTTATATGTGGTTTACCCTCAAATTTCTATCTACCAATTTTGCATGAAGTAATAAGTCTTAGGTTGAAATCATGAAAACTTGGTCTTAACTCCTGGCTATAAAGCATCCACTGTGTGATTTAACCCTTGTACTTTAGCCTTAGTTTTTATTTGTAAAACAGGAATAAAACTACATATTCTACTCACTACAATCAGACAATATAACCATAACAATTGTAACATCTCTCAAGGTATCTTGTAAATGGTGCCATTATTGTAGCATGATAATCTTTTTAAACTTTTTTGCATATTATTATTTATTTTTATTATTATTATTACTACTATTATTATTATTATTTTATGATACAGTTCCATAGGCTCCTGGCATTTCCCTTATCCCCTCCCCAATTTCTCCCCCTTCCTCTCACCTAGTCCCTCTATATCATTACTAAAGTATAGTTCTTCATACACAGTCATATGTCCATCATTGCGGGCATGGACAATGGCAGACAGTCCAGCATCCTATTTTCAAGATATAGTAAACAGTTTCATTGTAAGTCCATCCTTGTCTGGAAGAAGAAACGCATACTACATTGTATCCTCACATCTGGATATGTTAGCCTCCATTTCACAGCTATTGTACATCCCCTCAAATGAAAAGTCATAATACAATATCAACAGAAAAAAAATTAGAAATTTACAATATCATGAAGTTAAATAACATGTTACTAGATATGACAGTCTTCATTACACAGTTACTATACATTTCCTTAAATGAAAAGCCATAAAACAAAATCAAAATCAGAAAGAAAAAAGAAATTAACAACATCATGAAGTTAAATAACATGCTACTAAATGACTAACGTGTAGCTGAAGAAATGAAAATCAAGAACCTTCTTGCAGAAAATGATGCTACTGTATGATCTAGGAGTCACTGAAGAATGTAATCAGAAGGAAGTGTTTTGAAGAGATGAAACTAACAGAAAACATCAAAACCCATGCAGTATAGTTTCCGCTGATTTTTGTTGGTGAAATGGGTCTCTTCTAGACAATAAATAGATGGGTTTTGTTTTTTAATCCAGTCTACTAAGCTGTGACCTTTGACTGAACTTAAGCCTTTTATTTTCAGGGTTAATATGTATGGGTGGTAGTTTGATCCTGTCATTTTAGGAATGGGTTGGTCATTGGTTTAGTCTTCTGTTGTTATTTTACTGGGATGTTCTTCCCATTTGCCTTTAGTTTTGTTGGATGCTATTCCTCTTCCATGTCAAGTGAACATCTTGAAGTATCATTTGTAGGGCAGATTTTGAAGAGGCAAATTCTTTTAACTTTTCTTTATTGTGGAAGCATTTAATTTCATTTTCAAAGACAAAAGAAAGCTTTGCTGGATATGTTATCCTAGGCTGACAGTTTTTTTCTTTTAGAATCTGGAATATTTCACTCCATTCTCTTCTTGCCTGTAGAGTTTCCTGTGAGAGATCTCCTGTGATTTTAATTGGCATTCCTTTATATGTCAATTGATTTTTTTCACGTGCACATTTAAGGATCTTTTCCTTAGGTTCAATTGAAGAGAGCTTGATGATCATGTGTCATGGTGAAGATTGCTTTTGATCAAGCCTGTTGGGAGTTCTGTGCCCAATCTGGATTTTATTTCCCAATTCTTTCTCTAGATTAGGACAATTTTCCCTTATTATTTCAGTAAATACATTTGCAAACTCAGCTTCTCTTTCTGCACCTTCTGGGACTCCCATAACTCCTTTATTAGGCCTCTTAATAGTGTCTTTCAATTCCTGAACACTTTTTTTGGCCTGATCCAGCTCTGCTTCCAGCTTTTTGTTTGCTTCCCCCTGATGACAGGAAATATCTTCCAATTCTGAGATTCTTTCTTCTGCTTGCTTCATTCTATTTTGGAGACTCTCCACTGTACTTTTAATTTGCCTACTGTGTTCTTAATTTCTGATATATCAGCCTTGATTTGCTTTATTGTTGCTACTGCTTGTGTAAAATATTCCTTAAATTCTTTGAACTCTTGTATGTGCTTCTCATTTTTTATCAGAAGCTTTAAAATGAGTTTTATAAATTCTGTATCCCCTATTTTCTCGATGTCTTCTTCAGTTAACTCTGAGGTTGGCATAGGGTTTTGCTCCTTGGCAGGGGAGTTTTCAGTAATATTTATTGTTCCTTTCTCTCTTCTTTTGCTTTTGATCATTGTACTTCTGGTTAGCAGAGTCTTCTCCTTGGGGCAGGTTTCTAAGCTGTGTCACCCACAGGTCTACAGTTTGATTTTAGTTATTGCAGTTGGTACACATCTCTTTGCTTGTACTCAATTGTGCCACTCCCTCCAGCAAGTTCCAGGTCTGGGTTTTTATGTTAGATTTCCACCAAGAACTCCATAGCCCCAGCTCCTGGCTCACAACTCTCCACCTCCTGTGATATCATGCTGAGGCTGCATCATTGTCTCTGCAACCTTTCTCCCACTTCTGGTTGGAGTAGGTTCCAGGATTAGGGAGACACCAGGTGTCCTATCTATATAGGTTGTTGGTGGTGCTGATCTTGCCAGAGCCTGTTGGATGTTAGGTCTGGGTGCCACACGGACCTATATTGACCAGTATGATGCCACAGTTGGTATTATTTTCCTGCAGGACCAGTGCAATCCATGGACCTCAGTAAGTTCTCGCAAGCTCAGCACATGTGCAGTTCCCTGTTGTCCCCTGCAGTTCTAAAGCATTTGCCACAGAGTACAAAATGGCGCCTGATGTACCACTACTACAGTTTTTGATCTGCTGGCCATCAGGTCTGAGGGTTACCCAAACCTGTCTTGGGTGGAACCTGCAGAATGCCACGTTGCTGAAGTTCACTGAGTCAGAAAAGAGTTCACTCCCAGCTCAGCCCTTTCCCTTGCCTTTGCTGCCTTACGCAAAATGGCACCCAATTCGGCTCTAGGGGGCTGACTGGGCTATGAAATCCACCCTGTTTTCACACTGCCCATCTGGGATCTGCTGCTCTGTCTCTGCTCCTGGTCAAATCAAATGGACCAGCAGGACGGACAGGTCTTTGTCTGGGTTCACTTCCCAAGCTCCCAGTGAAAGTCCCTTCCCACCTGATTGTTGGTGGAGTTCCGGCTGCTGGTGGAGTTCAGATCACTGTTAGCTGAATGCCGCTGGAGTATCAGTCACTGCAACACCACACCGTTGTGTCCGCTGCTTTCCTGGGTCTGTCAGTCTCCAGGTACCCCTCTGCTGTTGTTCTGTCCTCTCCTATTTCCTGGAATCTGACCTCTCTGCTTCACATTGATTAAATGTTTCTCTGTCTGTTTAAACATGTCCTTACCCTATTCCGCCATCTTGATTCTCCAATTGTAGTATGATAATCTTACTAGTTGATATAACCAAAAGGAAGTAATGTTGCTTTATACTGTACAACCTTTTCAATTCAGGATATTATCTTAATAGTTATGAAAAAAAAATTCCTCAAAGAAGTAACAAACATTTTTGCATTTAAATTTTTATTATGATGATTTATATTCCATGAATAAACCAACCGAGTCTGAGGAAAGGAGCCTATGGCTAAGTCTGAAGTTATCAAGCACCTTGTGTGACCATGTGAGAAGTGCGGCTCAGCAAATTTCTTCCTGAGAATTCTACTCTGCAGTGGCACCCACACCACGGGCCTGGCCTACTTAAGAAACACGTTTTTCCAAAGTTTTTTAAGGAGAAAGAAGCAAGACGGGAAGGAAGAGGAGAACAAGAGAGAAACAGATTGATTGAGAGAATGATGAAAACATGATTTGAACCTCTGTTCATCAGGCAAATATTTAGAGAACCTACAGTGTCCTCAACACAAGAAAGCCCAGAAACACATTGATTCCTGAGGCAGACATGATTTCTGCTGCCCCCAGATAGTTTCCTGAGTCATAAAACACTGAAAACTAAACAGACACTGCAGTTACTGACTTGCCAACCCCAGCCACCCAAAGAATGTGACAACAGAAGAGAAGCCTCTCAGCTGATTCTTTAAAAGGACCTAATTGGGCAAGTTACTTGAAGACTGAAAGGCAAAAGAAAACTTAACATCTGTCTCATGAAGAGACCTCATCCTCATTAGGTCAACTAAGACAAAGAAAGACATGGTAAAAAAAAAAACTAAAAGAAGTTTAATATAGAATCAAAGCACAGTAGTTGAGGAAGAAATACAGAGAAAAAGGTGTAGTGAGGTGGTCCAAATACTTCCTTTAACAGAGTCCTCAGACTCTCAGACTCTATTAAAGGAAGTATTTGAAAAGTAAGAAGATCCATGAAAGAGCTGTAGGAGAAGAATGATATACATATGCCATTCAAAAGTATTAGTTTCACCTAAAATAAAGGACATGATGAAAGAGATTTTTTTTTAATCTTGAAAAAGAAAAAGTAATAAGTAGTGGTTGAATGAATAAACCATTGTGGCTATTCATTTGAAAAAACAAATGATTCCTATATATGCCATGTTATACTAAACACACAAGTTTAAGAAGTAAAATGCTAAAATAAGCTAAAATACATTCATGACATGGAGGGGGATAAAATCTTCAAAACATATATAAGGATACAACAAGACCAGATTTAAATAGTCTATAATTAAATGAACTCTAAACAAAGTTAATGCTAGTAATAATAATTGAAAAACAAAATTGTAATGTTTATAATCACATATGGATTATTATCAATATCATAAAGAACAGTGGCAAATCATCTTTAAAAGATAATGTAAAAATATGGCCTGAGAGTGCATACTTTTCTAACCATTAAGATATCCTACCCATGTCCAATATCAGCATTCCAAGGTTCAACTGCCAGCTCTGGGCTCTGAATTCAGCTTTCTGCTAAAACAATTCTAGGAGGCAGCAGTGATGATGCAGTGATTGGGTTTCTGTCATCCACATAGGTCCCTAGATTATTTTCCCACCTCCCGGCTTTGTACCTGACCCTGTTCTGGCCATTGTATGTATTTAGATAGTGAACAATTAGATGTTTCTGTTCCTCTCCTCTCCTCTCCTCACCTCTCCTCTCCTCTCCTCTCCTTTCTTCTCTTATCCTCTTCTCTTCTCTTCTTTATCTGTCCTCCTCCCTCACATTTTTTTCCTCCATTCCTCCAACAAACAAATACATAAAGTACATACAGATAAATCACAGAGAAGAACAATTAAGGTAAAAACCAAATGAAAAACATGTTCTACCTTACAAGTAATCAAGGTAACACAAATTAACACAGTAAATAAATTTGATTACACTCACCACATTGGCAAAATGTAAAATTCTGAAAAATACCAGCTGTTGATGAGAAAGCGTGGAAATGGAGACACATATAGTGGGTACAATTGCTTTGGAGACCAATTTGCCAAAATCTAGCAAGACTGAATGTGCACCTGCTCGATAGCACTTCCACTCCCAAACACATATGGCAGAAAAATCCTTGAACACAGTCACAACAGCAAGGATTCTCAGGATGGGATTTTTTTTTCAGCTGAGAATTAGAACATTATGATATATATCCACAGCAATATACAATTAAAATGAACTGAATCTACATCATTTAATAAAGGTTAAGCAAAAATGTCCAATGAAAACAACATGCTGCAGAAATACATACAAAAATATTTTTACAGAAGTCACTGAAACATGCTAGGATACTGTATGTTGGGAAAGTATAAAAACGTAGCAGGAAAGGACGCTCAGCAACTTCAGAACAGTGGTTCCCTAACTAGAAGGAGAAGCGATGCCAAGCTGGAATGAGAACAAAGGCAGAAACAAACAGTGATGACACGCTAGATGAACAACCAGCTCTGAAAAGGGGGGAAAGGTAGTTACTTCTCTACATGTTTAGAAGGGTTGCATGTTGAGATGCATCTCAGTACATGCTACCATATGGATGAACTTCAAAACAAGGCTACATAGCAGAACCTAGACACAAAAAGTCACACACTGAATATTCAATTTTTAGGAAACATACAGAACAGGTCAATGCACAGAGACAGAATGTAGATTAGTGGTTGCCAGCAGCTAACAGGAAAAGGAATTTGGGGAGTAACTGTTTAATGTGTACAGAGTTGTCCCTTCTGTTTATGACAATTTTGAGACTAGATAAAGGCCATGGTGGCAGAAATTATACATGTATGAAATGCCAACAAATTTTAAAATGCCTAATTTTATGATTTGTGAAATTTACCTCCTTATTAAGAAGAATTTTTAATGTAATATTACACTTCTAGGAGTAGAAAACAAAATGGAGTAAACAATGAAGAGAGTTTCAAAGAAGCCAAGAAGGGGATGACTTGGCCTCATTAGTGCCTTGGCAAAGAGCTTATGAAAAGCAGGTAAATCCAACAGTTGTTGTTCTGAGAGGACTTGGTAACCAAGTGGATGAGGACAGAAAGGAATGAAGAGATACCATCAATAAACTAAGATGCTGAGTTTATGCTATGAGCAGAACACTCCATTCCCAATCAAGGAAAACACTGAGAAGGTACAAGTTCAGAGTGAAAACAATAAATCAGTTTGAAATATGTGCAGTTGAAATGCCAATAGCTATGTAAGCAAAGACTTCCAGTAGACAGTCCAAGATAAAAATCTAGCCTAGACTGTAGGCATGTATTATAACTGAGGCCATGGAAACAGAAACAATTGGCAGTAAAATAAAAGCAACAAGCTCTAGGATGAGACCCTAATAAACATCAACACTGAAGTTCCACAACAGAGATCTATAGAAGGTAGAAGTCAGGTATTTCAAGAAGGAAACAGTGGTCCAACATGCCCAGTACTATTGAGACATAAAGGCAAGGATTAAAAAGTAGCAATAAGGTGGTCTGACTCTTCAGTGAGAGCAATTTCCTGCAAGATGCAAGGAAATAGAAGGCACTTGAATTAAAAATACACACACACACCCAATAGCCTCAATATCAATGATTCTGGGTCCAATGAAATCAGAGAACTTCCAGAGAGAAATTACATAGTTAGCAACTATATGAGAAGAAAGATGATCAACGACTCTCCTGGTGGTTACCAAGACAGATTTCTCAGAGCACTGAAAACCACCTGAGTGATTCTCACATGTTCCTGCCAGAATCACCAAGTTATAAGGAAGTAATTAAACATCTTGCCATCTTGGACTAGGCAATGATATTAGGCAATTTAGTTTCTCTGGAAACTTCATGTAGGAAAGAGTACTTGGCAAAGCACTGAAGGCACCACTTGAGACATCTGCATACTATATCATAGTGCCTGGATTAGAGTACCCACTCTGCTTCCCAGTCCAGCTTCCTGCAAATGATTACGGCTCAAATACCAGTACCTGCAACCCATGTACAAAACCTAGACTGAATTTCAGGTACCTTTGTTAGTCCTGGCCAAGCCAAAGGCATTGTGAGAATTTAGGGAGTGAATGAGTGGGTAGGAGAAAAGTGTTTCTCTCTCTCTCTCTCTCATAAAATTAAAAAAGAAAAACTTAAAAATTCACCTAAATTATGTTCAGTGCTAATCATGCAACTTCCCATAAGGCCTTTCAACAGTCCTCACACACTTTCTGTGCACTTACCATCATACTTGTAAAATGTCACTTTGATAAATATATACGAGAGTCTTCATTCCTTAATAATGGGAGGAATGCATTCAGAAATGATGAGACATCTCTCCAGAAAACATCTCCTACAGAACATGACCCATAAACTGCACAATCTGTAAACACTTCTTCCTTTCATTTTTCTTAAAACTACACCCTTCAGGCTTCAAAGCAATCTCATATAACATGGAACTTGGCAACTAAAACCCATGCTAAGGAGACTTTAATGAGGTCTCCTGGTCCATATTTCCCACTAAAGCATAATCTTTATTAAGTACACCAAGTGTGGCGCTTGACCCAGTATTTTTAAATATTCAGTCATTTGTTTTTTTCCCTGGATCTCTCCACATTTCTCCTGAGATGCAGCCATGGCTTTGTAAAGGGCCCTTATTCCTTTGGGACAAACGCAGGTTCAGCCTAAATGAGGTCATTAAAACAAAACATGAAGCTCCCAGTGCCCTAAGATTCCAACCCAACGACCTGCAGCGTGTTCCAGCTGATCTTAATTTCTTTAGCACAGCACAGTAAGAGTACTGTAATATAATGCAAAATGGCTCTAAAGAGAAACTAGATACTGACCTGAGTCTTGCCAATACACAGTTAAATAATACCAAAGTAGCCCTTTCATCTGGATACTGTTCTTGACACACATAAGCCACCCTTCCCAAGAATTAAGGTCATCTTCCACTGTAAATGTGACCTGACTGAAGGGCATTTACTGGAAACCTCATGAAGCATATGTGTCTTTTCACTAGTACACGAGCACTGGTAAGACTGAAAATGCTTACAAGGGAGACAAAGCACAGAGCTAATTCTGAGCAAGGGTAATCCATTTACATGTGCTTAGACTGAACGATCCATCAACACCACTGAATAAAGCAGAATCTCCTCTATTATGACTGAAGATGAACTCGGTCTATAGTTGGCACAAAGGCCTGTGTTCCACAAAGTGCCTGAGTGATTATCATGCCTCAACCCTCAATTCCAGTGGCCTGCTTGACAGGTACTCTAAGTAGTAAAGATTGAATGGGACAAGGAGCTGACCTCTCGGAGGTGGGATTCTGGCTTTGTTGGGCAGGTCCAGCTACTTCTACTGCTCACTCCGGCTTGAGCTGGGGAGGGGGATGGAAAGGGGTGGGTCTTTGAGTCCAGGGATCTTAACTTCCTGTAGCTGCCAGGCTGCGGAGGCACCCCAGGGCTGCACAGGTCGTCGCATGCCTGCTTTGCACGCACAGGCCACCACATGCACGTGGTGAGCTGCTCCCGGGCGGCCAGTGCGCCATTTGGCGCCAGGCTCTGCCTGCTGGCCGCCAGGCAGGGGAGCTCTGGGATTTTGGTTGTTTGATGTGCTGCTTAGGTAGCTCCATGCTGAACCCATAGTGCGTTGGAGCCGTGAATTAATCTTAAAGATTCCCAATGACAGTAAATCTTCCTCTGAAGAACCTGAAATTACTTAATAATGCTGAGCACCGAATACCAGTTCATTCAAAAGCTCAGACTCCGGGCATGCCCAGCATGATGTCCTCATTACTTGCCATGATGATGGAGCAGCAGAGCGGTCACGGTGGGCAGGGCCATGACATTAACTAGCACTAGAGAACCATATCTGGGGGTGGATTGTATCGGGGGTGGTGTGGGCCACACCCTGCAGGAATTCCAACCCCACCAGGTGACTTAGGAGTGGGGATGGTGACAGTCTAAGCTGGGTGAAACCAAGGAGCTTAGCCACAGTGTCTAGGGCAGGGATTGCGACAAGCGACGGGCTGTGCTGAGCTGAGCCAGAGCAACCACTGGCATGCATAACACTGGCTGTGATCAGGCCCTGTTGGGGAGCAGGGGGGAGACCCTGGTTGGGTGAAGGTTCCCACCAAGCGGCGCACACACTGGAATGGGGCTGCGTTCTGGTCAGGACACAGTTGTAGCCTCCCTTGGCACAAGTGTGGTCTGGGACTTGGCACAATGGGCCAGGTCAGACTGCAACACCTTCTGGTGTTCTGGAGGACCAGGGTAGATGTGGGACGGACTAGGCTACGTCTCAACCCCAACTGAGCCATGTATGTGCTATATGTGGGTATGGACGAGCCGTGGCTGGGCTGAAACATCCAACAGTAAGAACCAGAATGGGTTGAAGGCCAGTAAAGAAAAGCGATTGCTCCTGCTAGGACAGGAGATGAACTGAGTGGTGCTGGCCCACGGACCCACTGGTATGCGCGAAACCTGGCACCAGGAGGGGTTCTGATGGAGGAGCCTGAGCAACTCCTCTGACAGGACACGGATCCTACAAATAAGCGCAAGAAGCATGGAAGGAAACAGCCCAGAAAAAAAAAAATGCACCACTGGCATACATTTGGCACGGGCTGGGGGCGGACCAGGCTGAGTCAGTTCACGTCATCCACTGGTAAATCCGAACGCCAGAGCAGAGTGTGGGTCGAGTCAGGTTCAGTCGCGACAAAAGCAGGATACATCACGGAATACCAAGGTGAGGCTGCCTGTGCCAGATAAGACCGCACACCCAACCAGCACATGTGAGAATCAGGAAGGGAGGGGCAGAGCCGACAGGGGAATAAGGGGTGGTTCCCTTGCTGGACAGCTACTCTCACTGGAGAGCATGAGCTGGGACCAGACTAGGCAGGGCTGCAGCACTTGTGCGCCTCATGTGGACCAGATCAGGGAACAGCCAGGATGGGCAGACTATCCCAACTAGTGTTAACAAAACTGGAGGGGGTGAGAGCTGTCAGGGCTTAGCCATAGCAGAAGCTGACACTAGGGGCCAATACCGTTCAAGCCCAACCACAGGGCCACCTGGAGAGAACATAATCTGGGAGTGAGAGTGACCAGGGAGGGAAACAGTGGGCTCCCCCCTCTTGGGTTAACACTCCCATGGGAGGGCACAATAATAACTAGGATAGGGACTGGGATGGCTAGACAGAGAGGCACTCAACAACATCCATGAGGGCTGGACAGCTGAGCTGGTTGAGCTCTAATACCCTTCGACGTTTACGAGAGCCCAATGGGATATGGGGCAGACTGAACCAGGTTGCTACACATGCTGGCAAATCAGGGTAGGGGAGGGCCTGGTGGGGGTTATTGGGGGTCGTTCTCACTAGGCTGCAGCTCCCACTGGTTGGTGTGATGGCCGAGTAAGTGATGAGCAGAACCAGGACAGACTGCAACACCCATTGGTCCCAGTGGAAGTTGAGGGTCAAGACGGAACCAACACAGCAATTGCAACCACCAGCTGAACGGGGAGATGTACTGTGCCAGGTCCTCTACTTGCTAATACAAATAGGATTCTGGTCTGGGAACACCTCAAAGTTTCTTTGGGGATCCCCTCAACCGAATAGCAGACTTAGAACCTTAACCAAGAAGAGACGGAAGATAGAACAGGGCAGTCAACCACCACAGCTATACGTTGGCAGCAAAACACTGCACAAAGGGAGACTCTATGATGGACTATGTCAATCAGTAGATTTTTCAACAGCCTCATCGTGTCTGGAGTGACGAGACTGGCAGCAATGCATAACTGGTGAACTACTGGGACCACTTGAGCAAGGATCCCAGAGCATGCCCTACATCTGGGACCTGGGGTGGGTGGGAGACTGGGTGGGGCTTCTCAATATTCCCTTTAGCCCTTGTAACTTTTACCCTAATTAAAAAAAAAAGATTGAATGGGACACCCAAATGGAGTTCCAAGCTTCTGACTTGAGCCTTGCCTGGCATCAGCTGTTGTGGGCATTTGGGTAGTGAACGAGAACAGGGACTCTCCTTCTCTCCCTGAAAGCTCTGCCCCACTTAAACAACAAACAAGTAAAACATTATTTTAAGTACAGAAATCAAGTTGAAAACCACCTCCTTAAAAAGTGTTTGTTATCCAATTAAATCAACAAAGCTTTACCATTAATTTCTCTTTCCCCTAAATGTACTTTGTTCACACTCAGAAAAACATGGGTTTATTTTATTTACTTATCTAGCACAAAATGACCAAATCAACACACTCATATAATTTTGGCCTGATTTTTCTTTTTTTCATAAAATGATTTTGTCTCAAAATACATTATGAATCTAATCTCATCAAAAGTTTAAGATCTCGGGGCCTGGTGTGGTAGCCTATACCACGGCAAAAGTCCTTGCATTGAACATGCCAAGATCCAATATGGGCAATGTTTCTAATCCCGGAGGTCCTACTTCTCATCCAGCTCCATGTTTGTGCCCTGGGAAAGCAGAGGAGGACAGCCCATACCCTTGGGACCCTACACCCACGTAGGAAACCTGTAAGAGGCTCCTGGCTCCTTGCTCCTGGCTTCAGCTCAGCTCAGCTCAGCTCATCTCTGACTGTTGCGACCACTTGGGGAGTGAATCCTCAGACAGAAGATCTTTCTCTCTGTCTCTCCTCCTCTGTGTATACCTGACTTTGCAATAAAAATAAATAAATCTTTAAAAACAGATTAAGATCTCAGATTTAGCTTATATTAAGGAAAATGTCAACCGTGCAAGCTGAAGTTGGTTCTTATTCTCAAAGCAATCAGCCAAAGCAGATTTTTATTCTCTCAGATAAAATCCTACTTTATTTTACAATTGAAACTGAGGTATAAATATATAATTCTAAGTAAAAATACTTAAAATCAGGGGGAAATTATAGATTTTATCTTACAAGACAAATAACTGAATTCAGACAGAAGTAATACAGAACTAAAGGTTCTGGAGAGTGTAAGGGAGAGGTAGGACAAGCATACAGAATTATTTTGGTAATCCTATGAGTATGCATTTCCATCTCTGGATTTCAGCTGAATCTCATTAAAGAAAAACCAAGTATAGAATTAGAACTATCTGCCTTAAATGTAGTATTCATCAAGATAAAAAATTGCTTATGTTTTCAATGAAAGCAAATGACATACATTTAAAAAATTACCCAAGCAGCCAACATATAATTTTTTTTAGGAAGTGGAAAATATTAAAATATCCAAGGGTAAAACAGAATGGAAATTGACTGGACTTCGAGAGTAAATAGTTCATAATATGATTTGCTGAAATATATTTAACCACAATATCAAATCACATACACTAAATTTGAAAGAAGTAACGTACAAGCTTTCTGTTCCAGTTATGTCCAGATTCTCTTGGACATTTCCAAACTCTCAACAAAGATTTCTGCTGAAGAATCAGGCCCTAACTGTAGCAAGTCAACCCAATCCACCCATCGCAGCTGAAACAATGGGTCACCCAGGGACTGAGTCTCAATCATGAAGAACATAGGACTGAGACTCTGAAACCCACAGCACTGCACTAAACAGAGGAGCCATGCCACAGGTCACATATTTCCCAGGCAGCTTAACTGCTCTCATTCAAGTCTACAGAGCCATTCCAGCTCCAGAGTTTCTATGGGATGAATTAATGATAGCTTGGAGAGGCTGCTCTTCCCTCTGTCCATTCCTATGGCTTTCTTCTTCTTCTTCTTCTTCTTTTTTTTTTTTTTTTAAGATTTAAGTCAGATACACAGACAGGAGGAGAGACAGAGAGGAAGATTTTCCATCTGTTGATTCACTCTCCAGTGGCCACAACAGCCAAAGTTGAGCCGATCTGAAGCCAGGAACCAGAAGCCAGGAGCTTCTTCTGGGTTTCCCATGTAGGTGCAGGATCCCAAGGCTTTGGGCTGTCCTCTGCTTTCCCAGACCACAAGCAGGGAGCTGGATGGGAAGTGGGGCTGCTGGGATTAGACTTGGCACCTATATGGGATCCCGGCACCTTCAAGGCGAGGACTTTAGCCACTAGCCTACTGCACCCATGGCTGTTGTTCCTAAGGACTCTCCCAATAAAAGGTCCTGAAGCCAAACATAGCTCTGTTCCAAAGTCAACTTCCCAGCAAACCTCATCTGCTGCACCAGCCTACATATCATATCAGAATTGGCATGTGCATTTCTTTCCAGCTACTTATATATTCTGTGAAAACTTCTTGAGAATCATGAAAAATGCCTTTTCATAAATAACAAAAGAATACTTCCAACATTTACTATTTCTGATAACCTCTTTGATTCATCCTCACAAACCCCCACCAGTATTTTATGCCATATTTTCTAACAATAGGCCATGGAATAAATGAAGTCAGAAATTAAAAATCGGAGTGTCTGGCATCGTAGCCTAACTGCTGAAGTCCTCAACTTGCATGCACCAGGATCCAATATGGGTGCTGTTTCTAATCCCAGTGGCCCGGCTTCCCATCCAGCTCCCTGCCCATGGCCTGGGATAGCAGTACAGGATGGCCAAAGGCCTTGGAACCCTGCATGCGTGTGGGAAACCCAGAAGAGGCTCTAGGCTCCTGGCTTTGGATCAGCTGATTACAGCTCTGGCCATTGTGGCTACTTGGAGATTGAATCAACAGACAGCCCTTCCTCTCTGTATATCTGACTTTCCAACAAAAATAAAACAAATGTTTAAAAAAAAAGAAATTGAAAATTGGGAAGTGGAGATTTAACCTTTTAATATATATGCATCCCATATCAGAGTAGTACATTTTGACTTCAACTTCCTACCAATGCATGCTGGGGAGACAACAGTAATGCCTTCAATAATAGATTCCCAATATCAACATGAGAGACCTAGGTTGCTTATCCTACTCCTGGCTCCAGACCTGTTCCAGTTCTTGCCATTACAGGTCTTAGGGAAGTGAACCAGTAGATGGATACGCTCTCTAAAATAAATTTTTTAAAATTAAAATGTTTATTACTCCCATCACAGCATCATATATCCAAACACAGAATATTTCAGCACCAGCCAAAATGATCATTCCAAGCTACAGTTACCCTTTCTAGAATTAAGTAAGACATAAACAGAAAAAAAAAATCTCTTACGATTTTCACTGCTTAAATTAACCATTGAAGGAAGGCTTACCCTTGAACGATGCCCTAAAGGTTTCAATGCTCCAGGGTAATAAACCAGATGAGAAGGCCATGGTGAAACAGGGGCCTTCTCAGAATAGTAAGTTTTAGGAAAATGTACACATGGAAGTTGAGAATTCCCATAAATCTTTAAGTTTGAGCACCTCTTGTAAAGTCTTTGTGTATATTTAAGGGGTAAGTCTCACCATTTGTAGGTGGCAGTCTAACTCACAAATAATACTAATACCTAATAATTAAGACATCTGCCAGCATTTATCCATTATTTTGTGAGACTCATATAAACCCAACTGACATTTCCACTTTAGATTTTCCAAATGAGGTGGGTTTCAGAACGTAAAGCAAGCTAGGAAAAAGCAATGCAGTGAGCCCCTTTCACAAGCACACTAAAACAGTAATAAAATAGAAAGTTAAAAAATATGACCACTAACTTTATTATGCATGATAAAAACTTCCTATGCTTGAAATGAAACCAAAAGATGCATACTGCTAAATCCAATTTGTCTAGGAGCTCACCACATAACTTAATTTTTGTAAATAGAATCTAATACTAGAATTAAAAATAATTTTTAAGAATTTAATGAAGATGAAAGACCATGATTACAAAAGGTCACAATCTAATTTGGCAGAATTGATCTTAAATATTTGTTATTTATTTATTTATTTATTTATTGAAAGAGTTAGAGCGAGAGAGAGAAATAGAAGAGGGTCAGATACAGAGAAAGAGAGAGCAAGAGGTGTGTCCTTGTCCTGGCCATCGTGGCCATTTGGAGAGTAAACCAGCAGATGAATGTCTTTTTCTCTCTCTCCTGCTCTTTCTATGTGACTCTGCCTTTCAAATAAATTTCTAGTACAAAAACATTTCAGCCTAAAATTCTGAGATAAAAATAAAATAGACTGCCAAGTTCACACACACACACACACACACACACACACACACACACACAAAAGGATAGAATGCAGATGAGGTTTAAAAAGCAGACAGGAGGCACACCATACAG
The DNA here is from genome assembly GCF_030435755.1 of Ochotona princeps. Taxonomy (NCBI): domain Eukaryota; kingdom Metazoa; phylum Chordata; class Mammalia; order Lagomorpha; family Ochotonidae; genus Ochotona; species Ochotona princeps. Next base: position 45,506,084 of record NC_080836.1, read on the forward strand.
AGACCTGTAGACCAAACAAGTCACAGATTTTATTCGAGACTACCAGAAGTTTTTGTTTTTTGTTTTTTCAAGGAGGAAGTTATATGGTATGTTCTAGTTCCATAAACTATGTGGATAATGGACCAAGATAGGCTAATGGAGAAGAAAGGAGGCCAGCATATGCCAGCATATGGCTCCTAAAAGTAAGATTATAGCAGCTGAAATTAAAATGGCTGTATGAGGGAGAAAGTCAATAGGCTCAAGTCTATTTGGATGAAACACATGGCAAAACTTCAAAACTTCGGCTTGAGGAACCAAATAGATGATTTGAGTGTGGAACATGAAGAATTTAGAAAATGACAGAGGCTATGCCTACCCCACACCCTTTAAGGCAAGCACAGCCAAATGCACATTGGAAGTAGGCCAGCTTCAAATAAATTTGCATCTTAAATTTCATACTCTTATTTCTTAAGTACTTACTTTTGTACTTCAACTTCAGCACTCAATTTGGTTCCTTCTAGATGTGATGCCTTCTTTGATTTTTTTTCTGATATTTGAAACTTGACTTTGATGCACAATTTGTAGTTTAACCAGACTTTGCTAGCAACCATCATTTCCGTTGATATGCTATGCTATGCTCCTTGCCCCGTACAATCCAGATGCGCTTGTTGATAACCGAGTGTGTGAACAGAGGCTGGGAAGGAGCATGTGGGAACAGTAGATCTAAACAAACTCCCCTTCCCTTGACTTTCCCTTCCTTCTCCACCAACCCTCCACACCCATCCAGCACTTACTGCACAGGAATCTTGGTGCTTCTAGAGCTATCAGACAACCTGCTCCAAGAATAGAAGAAAATCACAAAATTCTAAGTGCCAAAAAGTGTGGACAAGGGCTAAGATCAAATCAAACATCAGCAGCCAAACCAGACTTGAAAACCGGATTTGATCATTTCAATCAGTATCTTTAAATCATATCCTACTGACTTACATTTTCCATAATAATAGCAATAAAAATGGTAGAGGGATATCAAAACTGCATTATTCTTTGGAGTTCTGATAGGTTTAGAAACTTTAATATTACCACCTAACTACCACATGTACCATTATATCTATGAAAAAATGAGTCTGAGTAAGCAGTCAAGTTTTTAATGATCTTTTGGAAGATAAGCATTTGGAAACTGGTTAAGCAGATTAAATCTATGATTGTTTTTTTTCCCTTCTGATCCTTGAAAAAACATTAAGTAAGCCAAAGGAAAGAACAATATACCAGTTATTTGATTTTTCCTCTAGATAAATTTATTTCTATTTCTCCTTTGCATTGTCAAAGCCTGTGGCCACTTTCTAGCATCTTCCTTGAGTTGTTCTCTATCTGAAATGCCAAAAAAGATGATTCTCATGCTTGCCTATCCCCATTAAAAATATATGTAACCACATACTTGTACAACAGAATTCCTCACTATTCCATCTCTGCTGCCATTTTTCAAAGTAATATCCGTGACTTTGGAAACCTTTTTTCATATGAAATAAGATCCACATTTATATGGAAGCACGAATGACTCCAGTTTTCCATCTCTTAATAGAACATAAAGCATGCCCCTAGGGAAGAGCAGACTAAAAGCTGAGCTTCCAGGGAAGTGAAAAATAAAACTCATGTTATAGATAAGGATTTGACAGCAAATGTTGCCAGGATATTAACCAGAAATTACAGGCTGCCTTCCAACAGGAAATACAACCTCAATAAAGAACAACTGCTACGGGATTAGAGTGTTAGAGTACAGACAGCTGTCTGCTGCTGCAAATGAATGTAACTAGCATGAGGCCAGGAGTATTTGGGGCTGCTATCGTCTACCCTCTGAGTTAAGTGACCTCACGAATGTAAGCCCAGGACAAAGGACAAGGAAGCTGAATACACTGAGGGATGATGGAAGGGAAAGCCTCTGTCCAGTAAACACATTTACTGCAAAGTACGTTCAGACAGAAGAACCGGACATTACTGAACAGGTTCGGCTAAGTCACACAAAACAATCAATAGCTCATCACAGACGTGTGCTAAGAGTTTTTCGTTTGAGATTTTCTTTCCCCCCGGGGCCACGATCTGTCCACCATTTCCTTCACTGTCCTCCATATGACGCATACACGCCTTTCTCACAAAATCTATCTCCACAGCCTTGCATGGTGAGTGGGGACCCAAGCCACCCATTGTTTTACCATAGCTGATTGAATAAGTGCTGGAAACACCAGGCTAAATACCTCCTCCAGAAAGAGACTACAAGCAGTTACCTTCACAAGAAAACTCATTTTGGCCATTCAGGGCCACAAGTGCTGACATGAGGGCAGGGCCAACAGAACTACAGAGAAATATCAGAAAGCAAAGCTGAGTAGCCGGAAGAAACAGTGCTTCTGAGCTGTACAAGTAGAAGGAACAAAGGGGGTGAATATGGGTAGGCATGGTGATGCAGCAAGCTAATCCTCGGCCTGTGGCACTGGAATTCCATATGTACAACAGTTCAAATCCTGGCCACTCCACTTCTAATCCAGACCTCTGCTAATGAATGGCCTGGGAAAGCAGCAGAAAATGGCCTAAGTCCTTGAGACCCTGCACCCACGTGTGAGACCCAAAAGAAGCTGCTCACTCCCAGAGTCAGACCAGCAGCCTTTTGCGGCCACTTTGGGAGAGAACCAGGGAATAGAAGATCTCTGTCTCTCCCTTTCTCTGTAATTGTGATTTCCAAATATAGCAACAACAACAATAATAATAATAGGGGTAAATAAAGAAAGTGGCTGCTTTGATTTTTGCTGACTTTCTGGTTCCAACCAGTTTCAATCCTTCTTGAGAGCAGTGAATTTCTGGCCTACAAGCATTAAAACACAATCTTTCAGGTAAGTTCATTGAAAGCTGTTTGTTGCAAACACTCAATACTAACTAATGTCTATCTGTAACACTCCCACCTCCTCTTAATTAAGTAAGGTGCTAACAATTTTGAAAGGTCAGAAAGTTTAAGTCTGAAAGTGGTAAGCACAGGAGTAGCACAGAGTTTGTATATATTTCAAGGAAAAAAAATGTTGAATGACTATATCCTTCCCAGATTGTTATTTGGTGGAATCTGCAGGAGGTTTAACTGCTCTCTGGACGTGGTTTCCTGACCACACTTCCAGAAGTACGGCTTAGCCTGCCTGCTCCAACCCTGCTACCAAGATGTGCACACTTCAAAGTCTCCCTCTCGAAAAATGATATTCATCAAGTGTCAGCATGAAAAAGTAGCAAACGGCTGTAGGACAAGATAGATTTGCTTGAATCACTAATAGGAACAATGATCGTTTCTATTCTTTCTGCATATATATTCATGTTTCATTTCACATTAAATGGAATCTTGTAAAATAGCTTGGAGGGCCAAAATACAATTTGTGATGTTGTTTCCATCTGAAAATGAATTCAAATTTCCAAAAAGCTAATTTGCAATCTTTTGAAACATAACCAGTATGTAATTTGAGGATTTTATGTGCCATTCCAACAGAGAAAATTTGATTATGGATGGTTTTAGACAAAACCAAGGAATTATTGTTATTTTTGTTAGAGAATAATGACATTTAGGTTATTTAAGAAAACAACATTTTTTCAGAGATGCAAATAAAACCAGGTAGGGATTCGATGACAGACTGTCCAAATTTATTTCAAATGGCTTCAGGAAAGAAAGAAAGTATTTTATAAAGGGAATAAATAAAGCAAATGAAGTGAAATCTTGACCTTTTGAGTCTGGAAAGATGAAAATATGGGGGTAGAGTTTTCTTATTTCCACTCTGAGCACATTCGGGAAATGAGCATATGAGAGTTCAATTAATGTAGCAGCCACACAGGATTCCCACACGATCACAACTGCTATACATGGTCAGCACATATAAGCTGACATAATTACCACAAAAGAATGACACAACAGAGGCCCTTAAATTTGGGAGACAGAGATCTATTTGTCCTTGGAAAGTTCCTAAGATAGTGGTAGCAGGGTGGAGATCACAGATACAATGGAAAAATTACTGCTTAATTACTTGGAAGATACATTTTTATTTTTCTAAGATATAGAAAAACAAAAAGCAGACTGGAATAGATATAGTATGGTAAGGGGCAAAGTACCCTGAGACATGATATTCCTTTTGATCTTCCTTTAACTGTAATTGCATGAGCAGGACAAGGTCAGGGTTTCTCTAATCTTCTCTAAATCTTAAATTGTGGTCGACACTCTCACTTCCCGGTGTACTTCTGAAGTAACAACCTAAAGATTACAAACTACATAGAAAAGTTGGCTGCTAATGATAGCAATAAATTGCATATGATGACATAACCAATGATTTCATCATTTTTATCCCAAGTTAGGAGGAGATGGAAAAGAAAGTAGAGAAAAACAACAAAGTTGCATTTCGGGACAGCAGAAAAAGAGAGACTCTTGGGTCCTGAGATTCATCCTTACAATGCCATCAACAACCCTGCTCTTCTATTAGGGGCCAAGTTTTACCTAATGACACTGACACATTTATCACTGGTACTACTCGATATTGTGCGCTTCCTAAACAGCAACTGGCAAAGTTTTCAGAAACTTGCCATGGGTGCCGGCTGTGTCCCTGTCAGTCACAACAGTTTTGCTTACACTGAGTTTAAACATCTATTTAAAAGACTATTACACCGAATAATCTCAAAAGTCTCTCCCAACTCAAATATCCTATGACACAGTTTTGCACAACTACTTGTAATCTTTAGGATCTTCAGAGTGTTTATTTTGGATTAGTTATACTTCATAGTCCCGGGAAGCACTTAACACTATGTCCATCTATGTAAACAACGGTGAGACAAATCTGATTCAGCTGCGAGAATTAAAAATATATTACTTTTTCCTTTTCAATAAATTTTAGATGCTTGGGGCTTATCGTTAAAGGAAATTTCCCAGTAAATTTCTATCTTAAACTAGTATTTAAAGACATTAAGTACATAATTTGCCACCTTTAACACTGGTTATTCTTATAAGCCACATACATAATAGAAGATAACACTTTAAATCTGCTTTACTGGTAAATTTAAGAAAATGGGGCTAGAGAACATTTCTGGCCAACAAAACAGTAAGAGGAGAAATAAGGAGTATGGCTTCTCTCTCATTTAAACTCTCAACTGAAAATAATAACTAACATCCAACAATGCTACCTACTTTGGGACATCCTACTTGTGAAAACAGAAAAACCATATCCTACATTTCACTTCAATATGCTTTATCACTCATGCACTATACTTTAAAATAATTTTTGATCATGATTTTGAATGCCAGATGAGATGTAACATATTAAATTTCTAGTCATTTGCATATATATATATATACATTTTCACTTTTTCCCTGAGGAATCTGTTCTAGATGCAAAGTCAAGGTGGAGGAAAAAAGGAAAAGAAAGGGAACAGAAACCTTTCTCTTCCCCAGCCTTGGGACAGTCTTCTCTTCACAGACTCCAACCCTTGGGCCAAGGAAGAGTTCCCCAAGAATGATCTTGTAGAGTGGACACAACCCCCAGGATTGGCCCTTAGAAGTGAGGCTGAGACCCTCTACTCATGAAGCAGCACAACCATCTCCGTAGGTACAGGACGCTACCTGAGAAAAGCACTGTAGACACAGGACATGAAGCCAGAGCAGAAAAGTACTTTAGTCCATAGCAACATCTCACCCTTTTCCTCTGTTCCTCTTTGCTAAATGATCTGAGGAAATGTTCTCCTTCCCAATGAGGTCTTCCTCTAGGTTAATGACTGTCCCCTTTTGGGCATACTCTGATGTGACCCCAACTTCTCACCCACTCTCTTTTTTTCCTGTATTGACATAATTCAATCAACACAGCACATGTTCTCATGTTCTATTCAAAATAAACCCTGTTCTATTAAGTGTACCCACAGGCATTCTGTTAACATGCCCAAGGAAAAGTAAGGTGAGGATCATCCTACATCTCTCTCCCTCAACATCTCTTACCCAGGTCATTTCCCATTCCCTATTTCAATCTGATAAAATGCCACGTCAGCAAATACTCCTTGAATTAGGTATTTTCACTTAACAAGGTGCCATGGTGCCTAAGATGGTGCAAATAACATAGCAGGCACTCTATAAGATGCTGGACTCTATGTTTGGTATATGCTTGCAAAGAGGGAATTTCAACTGAACTTGAACTATGGTTATGCAACAAGGTGGAGTAATCCACCATGGGTGGAGGGTGTGGGGAGCATCCCAGTACCTATGTAACTGTGTCACATAATACAATGTAATTAATGAATAAAAAAAAAAAAACATAGCAGGCACTCTATATTTGGCAAAAAATTATCTACTGAATTCCCCCAAGTGACTATTATGTCATTATCAGATATTTCCTTTTCTCACTATGATTTACAATCAAGTCCATCATCTCACATTCCAACTAACATTCTAACCCAAAAGGAAAATCTCACATAGTTTAAGACAGTAGGACTGTACCCCACGTCAATCCCTGCATATACTATCTGATTTACACTTCCCCACAATAGCAATTCTTAAAAGAATCTCTTTGTCAATCTTCTCAAAGTCACAGTCCCAACAGCTAAGGGTTTGCCTCCTCCTTTTAAACATCCTAATTCAGAAGATGTCTCTGCTCTTGGAAGATTTACCAAAGTCTACCTCTAACCATCGCTTACACGTCACCCGTGCTCTCCTCCCAGGGACTCCAAACTGAGGGATTCAATGAAATGAAGAAGACAGGTGAAACCCTAAACTCCAACGACCTTGTGTCACTATTCATAGTATCACTCTCCTTTAGCAGCGAGATTGATTCTGGTTGAAAATACAAATGATTGGGGCCCGGCGGCGTGGCCTAGCGGCTAAAGTCCTCGCCTTGAAAGCACCGGGATCCCATATGGGCGCCGGTTCTAATCCCGGCAGCTCCACTTCCCATCCAGCTCCCTGCTTGTGGCCTGGGAAAGCAGTCGAGGACGGCCCAATGCATTGGGACCCTGCCCCCGCGTGGGAGACCCGGAAGAGGTTCCAGGTTCCCGGCTTTGGATCGGCGCGCATCGGCCCGTTGCGACTCACTTGGGGAGTGAATCATCAGATGGAAGATCTTCCTCTCTGTCTCTCCTCCCCTGTGTATATCTGGCCATAATAAAATGAATAAATCTTTAAAAAAACAAAAAGAAAAGAAAATACAAGTGATTAAAGAGGAAGGCAGAGGAACGAATCAGCCCCCTTTTGACCCCAGTACCACTGCCTCGCTGTCTTCCAAGCCTAGACTTAAAATTGGTAATCTATTGTCACTTGGAACTCTCCCACCTATTCAGCAAATGACAATATTCCTAGCCACTATACCTGCTATACACTCACATTCTCTCTTTTAGTCAACCCCAAGACCTCAAGAGGTAAGTTTTAGCACTTCTATTATACATCAGAGAAAACTGAGGCCCAAAAAAGGAAAAGCAAACTGAGGGACTGTCAGTCAGAAATAATTTAACTTATGCCATGAAAATCCCTTGTTAATGTTGTAACTGACAGGAAAATCTTTGCAGATCATATGGTTTACCACACCTCAAGAATTTTGACTTAAAGATGCAGAAATGCATACCTGTTTTTTCCTTGAATTTGCTTTGGGAAAGAGGCCTGCTGACAACACAGATGTAAACGGAGAACAGCACAGCTCAGGAAAAGGGTTGGGAATGGATGGCATTTCCAGAGCATCAAGATCTTTCTTTTTTCTCCTACACCAAGAGAACATAGGATATAATTTACATAAAACAGAACGTAAAAGATAAACGCTATCAGGATTTAAAAGTACATTAAGGCCGACACAGAGCACTCTGGGACATTTCGAATACTGCATATAAAGTATACAGAAGAGTTTCCTGCTGTACTTTCTGTGGGTAAAAATAAAGTATGTTAATTGATAGGAATCAAACTCATCTAGAACTTCGGTCTTGTTTAGGGAAATGTGTCGGGGGGGGGGGCGCTTTGGAAAAGTCCCCATACAAGGAATCTCCATTTTCAGCACTTTTGTTAATTTTTCTGAGGGAGAAATACGGACTGGGGAATTCCTAATGCAAAAATCCTCCCGACGAGGTCAACCTTGCTGTGCACCCATTAAATCAACCAAGTCCCTACATTACACTGAGGGAGTTAATCGCTGTCATGTTTTACTAATGACTTCTGGAAGTGATGATCTATTAATGTTAGCTGTAGTTCATCTCACTTGAAATTCCATTCACAATGTAGCCCACACACAGTCTGTTGATTTTTGAAGTGACTAGAGATACTCAACGGCAAGGCAGGGCTTCTGAGGAGGTGAGTTAATAGAACTTGCTGCCACGAATGTACTCCAGTCCACTAGAGTCACTGTGATTTCACTGAAGTTGGAGCACTTCAAAAATCTGGGGGTGAGGAGGAAGAAAATGCATGAATACAAAGACTCCAGATTTCGTTATGATCGGAGCCGATTTTCTTGCCTGAAGTATGCTCAACTCCGAAGCCACTTAGTGCTGAATGCCTAGAAGATGGGGAAACCTTTTAATACATCCATTCTTTTCTGCTTAACTGCAAAACTGCTTAAATGTGAATCCATGCTTTGCTTCTCCGGGGTCATTATAAGACTCTATGCGGGAGGTAAACTCATTTACGCTACCTGTTTTTTGTTTTTTTGTTTGTTTTTTTTTAATAAAGAGGATTTCTTTAAAATACACAGGAGCATGAAGAAGGGACAGAGGGTGACTGACCCGGAGTATGGGCCTCATTCCCCGCCCGCCCGCTCCTGGCACTGCACAACTCCCTCCAGGTCACACCGTGAAGCAAAGGCAAGGGAGACCGCCAACTCGCAAGGAAACGGTGATGCTATTTATACGGCGCGGTGAGAGCGCAATGTCCTGTTGATCCGGCAGGGGCCAGCTCCACGGGAATTGTCTTTCGAGACTTTTTCAAACTTGGCCCAGCTCTGGGCACATGGCTCACCCCCTAGGACCGCCTCCACATCCCCTCGCCGGCCGCCACGCCAGGACACTCCCTCGCGCCCGCCCAGGGCAGCCTGCCTACCTGTCGGCCGCACAGCCGCGGGTCCCGTCCGCAGGGGGCGGCCTGGACGCGGACGCCGACGCCGGGTCGTGGGCGTCGCCCCTCCCCTGGGCCGCGCCGTCCACCTGGGCGGCCAGCGGCGAGTCCCGGGCAGCCGCCCTGTCGGCGGCGCTCAGCCCATCTTGCAGGGAAGTGGTCATCGTGGCCGGCCGCGGGGCTCGGGCGTCATGGGAGGCCCGGCGTGTGAGGAGCAGCTTCTCAGGCGGCGGGAAGCTGAGGGTGAGGGGGTGTGTGTGGAGCGGCTCGGCTGCACGGGCGCCCTGCAGGTGCGGTGGCCTGGCCGCCCGCGCTCCCGCCACGGCGCCTCAGCAGCGCGGCCGAGCAGTCTGTGAGGCGGCGGGGGAGGGGAGGGGGCGGAGGAGAAGAGGGTGGGGAGAGGGGAGGAGCGGCCGGTGGGTGGGGGCGCGGGCGACCGGGCGAGGCGCGCAGGGGGCGGGGAGGGCGCGCGAGCGGCGGGCCGGCCCCCCAGCGCGCTCCGGGGACGCCGGCCTCGCTCCCCGGGCGCCCGCCCGGCACCTCAACAGCAGCAGCGGGCCGCCTGCTCCCTCGGTCGGCACCGTCGCCTCTCCAGGTGGGCGCCCGAGAGCAGGGCTAAACTCGGGTCAGGGCGGGCCCAGCGCCGCTGGAGGCAGGCTCGGAGCCGAGGCGGTGCTCCCGCCAGGATCTGCTGTGGCAGGGGTCCGGGCAGCGCTGACTCTCAGAGTCTTTCTTCCATTCTTCCAGCTTTGAGATCACCTAAGATTGTCGCTGGGCCGCCATGACAGGCCCTATCGGGCCAGGAGGCCAGGGGTCCTTGGGGGCCAGGTTGACCCTGGTCCTGCTCCAAGTGCCTCTTCAACCACTCTGCAGGCAAGGATTGGGGCGCCGACTTGGGTACGGGGGTGGGCTGGGGGGGAATGAGAGCAGGGAGCAGGATCAGAGAAAACTCCTGAGATTTTGAGAATTGGCAGTAAGGCATGCGTAAACCTCTAGTTGTCTGGAACTGCAAAGCTTATTTTCTTTTAATGAAAGCAGCTTTAATTTACTGAGTCCCTACTCTGCCTTTTCCCATTCCATCCTCACCACAGCCCCCTAAAGTAGTAATTTACCTCATTTTACACATCAGGAAGTGGGGACTCCCCACAGCACTCAACATTGCCAGCCGGAAGCGTCTTTCCCCAAGACCTGGACTGTCAGAAAGTAATGACATCATGCTTAGCCTGGGAGACGCAGCAGCCCTCCTGGGAAGTTCTGGTCTTCCCACACCTGTCTATATACCCCATGCACTGTTGTACATTTCCAAATGGTTTATGCACTATGTTCTTTGACCAAATTAGGTAACCTCTGTCCCCTGCATCTACTTAGCCAGTTTTTCGTCATCTGTGTCAACCTCTGCCCAGGAAAAGGTAAACACTGCCTGCTGATGGGATGGCGCGCCCCAAACCCATCTCCGTGTACCTTTCCCCACTGGGACACCAACGATTGGCTGTATCCAAGGAGTGCTAAAGTTTCAGCTGGTCAAAACAAAAAACGTTTAATTCAGGGAGCCCATGATAACCAATTTTTTTTTTTTTTTTCCCAAAGTCAAAGCTCAGGCCCAGAAAATGGCAGGCATGTTCTGGCTGTGTCGTCTCTCAGATGCATTGTTATGGTGCAGTGGCCAAGCCAGGACACCAGAGCAACTCCCCTCGGGGCTCCAGTTCATACTGATCACAGATAGAGCTACCTTTTGGGATGCTATGTGTCAGGCAAAGCTCTCATTCACATTCAGTTCCTCCATTATGGTCTACATTCCACATACAGGTTTTAAATAAGCTTAATGTGAAAGTATGTAATTATATTGAAGTCATCCCAGCAAAATAAAGGGAAGATGTATATTTGCACATAACCTCAACTAAAGAAACAAAGAAAACTTTATTCACCTTCATCATCCCCATTTTATCTAAAACTGCCCAAATAGTCTTTCATCCTAAAAAGGAGTTTATCTTCAGTTGAGATGTTCTGAGAGTAGGGTGAGAAAATGGTTCGAAGTTGATCCTTCTTCACTGTTCACAACTGCTGCACTTTTCCCCTTGCCTGTCCCCACACATATACTCAAGGCAGGGTCTGAGTTTTGTTGCAGAGAAGGACCAGTGGACACTACAGGTGCCGTCAGCCACTGGTCATGCTGTCTCCCAACAGTTTGTCCTGCCCTACTTCCCAGCATAATTTCTAACTCTTAAGGAAGAGCTGGGATTGGCTGGAATAAGAGCTCAAATATAGTTCTTTCTGGGCATTTCAACTACTGATCATTCAGGTACAACCCATTTGCAAACTTTCTCTAACCCCATGCGTAAAATGTATAATTCCTGTCCCTGCAATGACCAGTTTCAAGTAGGAAAAGAACAGATTCCCAAGAATATTTTGTTTCATCTTTAGATTGACAATAAGTGTAGAATTTACTGCCAGTCATACCTTGAACAGATATACCAAGAATTATTAGAATTAGCCCCTTCAGTGATGGGTGTTAGGCATCGTGGTTAAGACACTGCTTGGGACGCTCATGTCCCAAAACAGTGACTGGATTCAAGGCCAGACTCCACTTCCAATCCAGCTTCCTGTTAGTCTGCACGCTGGGAGGCAGTGGGTTGATGACTCACACACTTCTTTCCCTGCCACCTGCGTGGGAAACCTCGATTGGACTCTGGGCTGCAGCAACCCCAGCACCTGTATTTGGGGATCAGATGAGCAGATAGAAGATCAATCTCTCTTTCTCTTAATATGTATGTGTATTTGTCTTTCTCCCACATCAAACGATAAAAATATAAACAAAAGTAAGAACTAGTTCATTTGTGTTTTTGAAGCTAGCCAATGAAAGAACTAGTTGTATATCCAAGAGGTTTACAAGAAATGTTTTTAAAGAACCATTCAGTGTAACAGGTATGGAATAGAGGTAGCCCTCTTGCAGCCCAGGGAAACAGGCAGTTTTTATGAAAGGGAAGTTAACGCGGGAGATCTTCCTGGAACTGACGAAAGAGTTCTAGAATAAAGCAGATATGTTAGTACCAGAGAGCAGTACCAACCCCCTGGTGTCCGTCATCCCTTTGCATTGTAGTCTGTAAAGTTGCAAAGGGAGCAGTTTGTTTCTTGGCTCGTTCCCCGTGGTCTATGCTTTCTGCCCTTTTGCACTCATCCTGCTGCCTCCATTCTGGAACCTGAGCCTTAAGCCCCTCCAGGAATAATGCTTTTCCTTGTTTTCTTGTTTCTCTGTTTGCCAAATCAAATTTCCGTGTGTGTGTGTGTGTGTGTGTGTGTGTGTGTGTGTGTGTGTGTGTTTAGATTCATTTATTTGAAAACCAGAGTAATAAAGAGTGAGGAAAAGATGGAGACCTTCATCTGCTGGTTTACTCTTCAAATGGCTACAACTGCGGGAGCTGGGCTGAGCCAAAGCCAAAAGCCAGGAGCTTCTTCCAAATCTCCCACATGAATATCAGGGACCCCAAGTCTTGGGTCATCTTCCAATGCTTTGCGTAGGCCTTTACACAGAGCTGGATTGGAAGTAGAGCAGCCTAGACAGGAATTGGTGCCAGTAGAGAATACTATCATTGTAGTTTTTATCCACTTTACACAAAGGTGACTCCCAAATCAAATTTCTTAACTCTTCGTGTTGGTAAAGACAACACACATACAGGAAAAATTTCATTTAAAAAAATGTTACAATGTGGGGCCAGCCTTGTTGTGCAGCATATTAAGCCAATGTCATGCCAAAAAAGAGCTCCCCTTCAAGTCCTGACTGTCCCTCTTCTAATCTAATTCCCAACTAATGTGCCTTGGAAGGCAACAGGTGTCCCAAGAACTTGGATCTCTGCCACCTACATGGAAAGTAAGTACAGAGTTCCTGGTTCTTGGCATCAGCCAGGTCCAGGCCTGCCTGTTGCAGCCATTTGGGTAGTGCACCAACAGGGTACTTCACCAATAGAATGTTTCTCTCTTTTTCTCAGTCTCTCTTCCTTTAAGATAAATAATTAAATCTTAAAAAAAAATCAGATAATTGCTTATTACAAGGAAAATACTGATGTCTCATCATGAAATGCCTTATTGTCAAATCTTCTATAGATCTTTTGCCCTCTGTCCAATGCAGCTTTTCCTAGAAATCAAATCCTTTTTATTTGCAGTTTAACCATCTAAATATTCATTCCTAAACACAATTGAATAGGTTTTTGTTTTATTTGATCTTAATAGGAATGGACTCCTACTGTATGACCCTTTATTACTTGGCCCTTAATATTAAATTTGCAATATTCTTCTGGGTCTGCAGTATCTACTCATGGTTCCTTCTATTGCTTGTAAATAAAATAATGAATTTATTCATTCTATTAAAGGTAGATGACTGTTTCTCTCTATTATTTACATTGCTACTCTGTGTATTTTGTGCAATTAGTGCATATGCACATGTACTGCTGGGTGGTATATGACTTTGGAAGGCCATGGCCTATACACACTTCTGTAGAAAATTCCAGCTTTCCAAATTTATTGTACCAATTTTCAAAAGCAATGCGTAATCATGTTTCCCCAGTGGTCCACATCCTTGACAATTAGTGTTTTATTAGGATTTTCACAGAAGACATTCTAATAAACACCAAGTAGTATCTTGCATTAGTCGGCTTTTGTTACTTTAATCAAATTCCTTGGGAAGGAAAAGGTTTATTGCAGCTGTTTGGAGGTCACATTTCAGGATCAGGCAACTACACAGACTGAGGTCTGGAGGAAACTGGCAATGGTGGAGTGGGACTGCATGCCAGTCACCTCCCAAAGAGTCCAAATGACTCCATTCATTCTTTTTTAATCAATACATTCGCTAATATTTTGTTTGCAAGTCTTATTTACAGCTATATTCATGAATTAGATTAGGTTTCTACCTTATTAACATGAGACTTTAGGGAACTAACTCCTGAATTCTGGGGGACATAGTTGCTGTTTTTATGATGAATTATTCAGTATTTTTAATTTATAATGATTTCCACATTCTTTCTAGCTCTGTGTTGATTATAGGTTTCTGAGTATCTTTTCCACTATTTCTTATTTTAGAACTCTTAATGGTGCCATAAACAAATTCTTAGAATACCAAATGATTATTTTTTAATATCTGGAGTATCAATTTTCCCTATAAAGTCTTGAAATTTATCATTTTCCTTTCATATTTAAATCTGTGGCCAACCTTAGATTGATTTTTCTCTTGTTATGAAGTTGTGTAAGTTACTTTTTTCTATATAATATCACAAATTCATTTGTTGAAACAATTATTTTTGCTTACAACTTTACACTACCATTTTTGTTATAATTCAATTGCCAACTGTCCATACTTTTTTTACGGAGTTATTGATCAGATTCATCTCTATGTCACTTTGTTAATTACTCTAATTATAAAATTTAATTTTTAGTAGAGCATAGCTTTTCATTCTCTTCTTCAAGACTATCTTACTAATTTTAGACTTAACTTCTGAAGTCATACAAAGGTCTGCTTGGATTTTGGATGTATGGGATTGAACCTGTAAAGCAACATGAGGAGAAATAATATTTTTTAAAAATAGGGTCCCATGAAATTACTGTTTGCTTCTATTACTTATCTCTTTAATTCATTGCAATTACGTTTTATATTTTTCTTCATAAAATATCTTGCATATCTCCTGTTAGAAATACTGTGAACAATTTGATATTTTATGCTAATTTGAATTCATTTGAAATTTTTATTTTCTATCATTTGTTCTAAACAGGAAAGCAATTAAACTTTGTCTCATGATCCTTTTATCCACATACTTGCTTTCACACATTAATCTTAAAAAAAAACTTACCTGTAAACTTTTTAAAGTTTTCTGCAGATGAAGCTATGTTATCTGTGAATGATGAGCTTTATTAATCCTTTTAACTCTTGTTTATGTATTTTCTGTGTTTTTCTGATGTTATCACATTGTCTACACATTTGAGTACAGTGCTGAGAGTAAATGTCATGGCATCTTAATCTTAACCTCAAAGGGACAGATATTAAACGTATAGATATCATTTATTAAGGAGAAAGGTGCCGTCATCTTCCCTATTTGCTGATAGTTTTTGTCACAATGTGGAGTGAACATTATTAAGCTGTCTTTCTGCCTCTTACGGATTGGTTATGTAGCTTTTCTTCTTTCTCTTGAATATGTTGAATTTTTAAATGATTATTTTAAATGACATTCACAAAATGACCTTAGTCATTCTTTTTTATACATTTTAGTAATTTTACTAGTATATTTGTTTACAAGTATTTATAGTTAAATCCATGAATCAAATTTCTCTGTAATATGGATAGCATCAAAATACTTCCTTGTTCCCTGACTTCTGGTTGTGTTGATTCAAGGGAAGCATCCAGGTTAAGATATAACAATTATGTGGCACCAGTTTCATTGGACATTCGCTACTCTGCCACACAGTCCACTCATGTGCAGGTGTTAGCTGCCTCTCTTCATTTTATCCAACAGAAAGGAAAGCCTGGAACTTTGATTTGGTGCTGGTAGGCTGGATACTGCTATTTCTGTGTATGATAAAACTATTCTTTGCTTTGACCCAGTAGTGTTGGACCTTCTGAACTGCAGTAATACCATCATCTGGCAAGGTGAATAAAGTCTCAGACTCTTCAACATTCTTGATAAAATATTTTTTTGTTGTACTTTGTTCTGTTTTCTTTTAATTTCTTATATCTTTATAGAGTGGTGCTTTGTTCAAACTCCTTAAATTATTCAGCTCAAGTGTGCTGTTTTCTGTTATCTTGGAAGTTGTTCACATCTTTACTGTTATTTTCGATAATCACATCAGAGATTACAACATATATCATTGACTTATCAAAATACACTTATTAGCAATTTGGCCATACTTTCAGATAATGTGAGGACCTTAACTGCATTCTCTTCCTTGCAGAATAATATTCTATTGTGTTTTTATACATTTTGTTTAATCCATTTATCTGTTGTTTTCATGTTTTGTGAACTTGTGTCCAAGTTTCTGTTTAGACTCATGTTTTCATTTTTCCTTAAAATTGGTGAGTTGCAAGGCATCTCTATCTTCAATTATTGAAGGAACTGCCAGAATATTTTCCAAATTACTTGATTCATTTTAATATTCCAACATCAATGCATTTGCTTTCCATATCCTGACAATTATTATTGTCTTTTTAAATTGTAAGCCTTCTACCGAGAACAAATCAGTATCTCA
The DNA here is from genome assembly GCF_030435755.1 of Ochotona princeps. Classification (NCBI taxonomy): domain Eukaryota; kingdom Metazoa; phylum Chordata; class Mammalia; order Lagomorpha; family Ochotonidae; genus Ochotona; species Ochotona princeps. The sequence continues at coordinate 45,522,360 of NC_080836.1, forward strand.
TTATGGATTTATCTTGTTATGGTTTAAGTTGTATTTCCCAACTGGTCAGTTTATACTGAGAATGTTTTCTTTTTTAAAGATTTATTTATTTTAAATACTTTTTAAAGATTTATTTGTTTTAAAGATTTGTGTCTTTAAAAAGATATAATAATATCTTATTGGAAAGGCAGATCAGGTTTACAAAGAGAAGGAGAGACAGTGGTCATAAGGACCAGCTGTTCTGAAGCCAAGAGCCAGGAGCTTTTTCTGGCCCCCCCCCCCCCGGGTGCAGGGTCCCAAGGTTTTGGGCCATTCTCAGCTGCTTTCCCAGGCCACAAGCAAGGAGCTGGAAGGGAAGTGGAGGAGCCGGGACACAAACTGAGCTCACAAACTTTAGCCACTAGGCTATCATGCTGGACCCCTGAGAATGTTTTCATTTACGTGTTGATCACTGGTGTGTCTTGTCTAGGGAAATGTTAATTCTGATTCTTTGTTTTTCAGTTGAGCTATTTGTCCTCTTATTATTGGCTTTCAGGATTATTTACTTAACATATACAGAAGTTCCTGATCAGAATCATTGGATGCAAATATTCCCCTTTCAAACCCATCCACTTTCTTGATGGTACATTTGAGTCAATAAAAAGCTTTAATTTTGATAAAATATGGTTATTTTTTTTCTTTTCACACATGTGATTTTCATGTCACATCTTAGGTGACTTCCCCTAAGCCAAGTTTCAAAACTTGACCCTCTCTTTTTTCTCAAACAATGTCACAGCTTTAGTTAACAATACATTTTAAGTTACCATTGCATATGCTGTGATGAAGTCCACTTCATTCTTTTTGCATAATTATATATGGTTGCCCAGCATCAAATCTGGAAAGCATTTTTCTTTTCCCACTGAATTGTCTTGGCATCTGTATCAAAAATCAGTTGGCCACAAATAGGATGATTTATTTAAAGACTCTATATGTACAGCTCTCCTTTTGCTGTAACATTCCACTTGAGTACTATAACCTTGAAATCAGATTAAAAATTTTGAAATTATCACATGAATTTTCTAACTTTGTTCTTTTTAAAACATTTTAAGTGGTTATCAGCCCTTTAAATTTTTACAGAAGTTTTCAGACTGTCTTATCAGTAAATGCAAAGCAGTCAGAGGGAGTTTTGATAGGGAGTGCGTTGAATCTGTGGTTTAAGTGGCAGACCAGTTTTCTCCTAATACCATTAAGCTTTCCAAATTATGAATAAGGAATACTATCGCTTAATTTTGTTTTTTAGTTTCTTCCAACAATGTTTTGTATATTGCACATTGTAAATGTTGAATCATTCTTAAAGATTTATTTAGCTTTTATTGGAAAGGCAGATTTACAGAGAGAAGGAGAGACAGAGAGATCTTCCATCTGATGGTTCACTCTCCAAGTAATCACAATGGCCAGAGCTGAGTTGATACAAAGCCAGGAGCCAGGAGCTTCTTGTGGTCTCTGACATGGTTGCAGGTTCCCAAGGTGTTTTACCTGCCTCCACTGCTTTCCCAAAGCCTTGGGAGCCTGCACCCATGTGGGAAACCCATCCGAAGCTCCTGTTTCCTGGCTTTGGATCATCTGGTCATTGTGGCCATTTGGGGAGTAAACCAGCTGGGACACGAACTGTTGCCTATATGGGATCCCAGGCATGCAAGACAAGGACTTTATCCACTGTGCCATTGTGCCAAGCCTAATTTGCCTAAATCTATGCCTAAATACTGCGTGCTTTTTTTGTTAATGGAAGTTTTTAATCTCATTTTTATTCATTCCTAGTCCATCAAAATAAAATTGGTCTTTGTATATTAATCTTAGATCCTGCAATCTTTCTGATTCCATTTTTAAGTATTAACTTTAATTGTTTGTTGCTGCTTTCAGTGTACTCCTGAGGGTTTTGTATATACAAGAACATGTTATCTGCGAATGAAAAAATTAGTTCTTCATTTCATCCTAGGTGTCATTTACTTGGTTGCTTGTTCATTTTTTTCTAATTTCCCAGGTTAGAACAAGGGAACAGAAGTGGTAAGAACAGATATTCATGTGTTGTTTCTAATCTTAGTCAGAAAATACTCAACATTTTAGATTTAGGAATGAATTTAGCCACTGTTTTTCATAAATGCCCTTTGTTCAGTGAGCTTCTCCCGGTTTGTTGGGGTTGTGATGATGATGAAGAGGTGCTAGATTTTTCTGTTCACCTTTGTATTTAAAGAATGTTTTTGTTGACTACAGAAATATTGGCTGGTGTTACTTTCTTTCAACACTTTTTAAACACATTCTTCTATTGCTCTGACTTAATTGTTTATATTGAGAGATAAAGTTCAGTCTCTTATTTGTTTTGAAAGTAACTTTTCCTGTTTTCTACAATGCATTTAGTTTTCTCTTTTTCTTGGGTTCCAGCCGATTTGCTTTAATATACGCAGGGAAAGATTTCTTTTTTGTTTTTTTTCTTTTTGTCCTGTGGTTTATAAGCAGTCTTGAATCTGTGTCTTAATTTTTGTTAATTTGCAAATGCCTTCACCATTCTTTCCAAATAGCATTTCACCCCTCGCTCTTTCTTCTTTCCTTACAGTTTTTAGTAATATATAAAATACATATATAAAATGTATGTAATCTTATCATTGTTCCTCCCAGTCTTTTGCCATTTCTCATGTATTACCGAATTTTTCCCCACACTTTATTCTAAGTATCTTTTCTAACATTTTTTTTCCCTTTATTCCTTTAAGCTATTTATTTTCATTTATTTGTAAAGCAGAGAGAGAGGGTGGGGCAGGGGAGATAAACAGATATCTGCCATCTGCTTGGAGGACGCAGGGCTGGGCCAGGTGTAAGCCCAAAGCCAGGAAATCAGTCCAAGTCTCTTAGGTCAATGTCAGTGACCCGGCTACATCTGCCATCACTGTTGCCTCCCAGGTTATGCGTTGCAGTATGCTGGAATTGGGGGCAGAGTCAGGAGTTTAGCCCAGTCACTGGGTTACGGGATTTAACTATCTGAAAAGGGTACCTTGCCAAACACCTGCCCCTTCTGATACAACACCTTTCCCCAGCTGAATCTCAGATATTCATAAGAGTGTTTATTAGTACATAATTTTTATTGCTCTTTTTAAATTTCTAAGAGCTGCTGACATTTTTACTTTTATCTCTTATATCCTTGAAAATAATAGCTTTATTTAGAAGATAGGTGTGATATTTTAATCCCTCGTAGGTGTCTTGCTATTGTTTGCTCTGTTGGCAAGATTTCATTCATGCCATGTTATCTATTTAGACACCAAATTATTTATTTTTAGTTATTGCCTAACACTGATTTGCAAACCAACTTTTAGAAATACTTGGAGGCCCTGGCTCTGTGCTATAGGTAGTAAAGCTTCTGCCTAAGACACCAGCGTTCCACATGGGTTCCAGTTTATGTTCTGGCAGCTCTTCTTCCCATACATCTTCCCGTTAGTGGCCTCAGAAAGGCAGAGGAAGAAAATGGCCAAGGTGTTTGCCTTGCCTATGCAAAGAGATGAATGACTCTTCTTTCTTCTCTCTCTATTTCTCCCTCTGTTTCTCTCTCCCTCTTCTATTTCTCTTTCTCTCTCTCTTTCTGTGTCTATGTGTGTATGTATATCTGTGTCTGTGTGTAACGCTAATCTTCAAAATAAATAAATGAATATTAAGAAAAATACTGGGTGGCCTGAGATAGGTATAGTTTCTTTATTTTTTTTAAGTTTTGTTTGAGAGTAAAAGAGGAAGAATGTGTGTGTGTGCGTGTGTGTGCATGTGTGTGGGGGGGGTTGCCATCTTCTAGTTCACTCCCCAAATGCCCATGTCACCTGGAGATAAGCCAGGCCAAAGAATTAAGGAATTCTTATACACAAGGAATTAAGTCTAATTCTGTGTGATTGGCAGGGACCCAACTACTACAGCGTTTAGCCATTCTTAAGACCGTTCCTATTAGCCGGAAACTGTCGTTGGAAGTGTGGGTAGGACTCAACACAGGCACTCCAATGTGGGCTGCAAGCTTCACAATTGATGGTACAACTTTTGAGCCAATCATCTGCCCTGGTGCTAGCTCCCTTTGTAAAGGATTCTATTTTCTCTTGTCTGGCTGCTGGAAGCCCTGGGAAGCTGCAGTTACCTTGTATGGACAAGACTCAGACCTCAGGTCTTGGTCCTCTAACTACTTAGCTCCCTTCTGTTCACCATTATTCCCAGATCACAAAGCATTAGCCAGGACCTCCCTGTGTGTTGCTCTGTCCTCTGTTTACAGCCTCCACAGGACATAAACATAACTATTCAGCCTTTTAGCCACTCCCTGGAGTTGGCAAATGTTCCTGAGGTGAGGCTGGGAGCTTCAGCAAATCCTCACTTAGTGTACATTTTATTCCTCCAAAGACTTCTTTAGTCTCCTTGGTGATGGCTGCCTTGTCTAGCAAATAATTGTGAGGATTCCTTAAGCATCTTGCATCTGATTGAAGAATCATGTTTTTGGGTGGTAAAATCCACACCTGAGTAATATAAGGAATATGAGAAAATTAGGAACAATTTAAGATTTAGAGGAGTAGTGTTGTTGCAAACTGGCAATGTCCTTGTTTTATAGAACAATTTGCATGAGGTCTCATTAGATATACTCTTTGAAGTTTCCCTCTTCCATGAAGGTCCACTTAAAAAAAAAAAAAGTTGAGCCTAATTAAAAGTGAAACTTCAAGAAGCAACAATGGGTTGACAGAGATTTGCCTGCATTTTATTTCTTCATTTCTCTCACACCAGCATCAATTTCTCTGACTGGTTTATGTAAAAAATTTTGGTACCATGAATTCCTATAATGCCCCAGTTATGTCTTTTAATTCATACTAAAACCAAATGTGCTTCAGCCCATTTATAATACTGTTGCCTCTGCTACTCTTGCTCTGTGAGAAGAAATTTCAGGCTCCATGCCTGTCAGCCTGATGTTTTTATGAGCTACATTCAGTAGGAAATCATTTTTTTAAGTGCAAAAGGAAACCACAACTGTGCTCCAGGGAGTGTGCTTTATTCTACCTCTGTAGAAGCACAACTTTTGGGGAGTGCCTCTCAGCACACCTGTGTATGCCTGCTTTATTAGACCAAAACTGCACATGCTCTTAGACCTCTGAGCTCCATGTGGCCCTCAGTGATCCTGCCACCAACTTTTAATATGAAAGTGTAACATATGGTTATTTTATATTCTTTTATTTCTTTCAAAGGCTGCATGTAATTCTCATTGCTATTTTTTGAGGTATGAACAAATTAGGTATCTCTTCTTTTAAACAGCGATGCTAATAAATACAAGAATTGGCCTTTACAAGAATGTCTTACAGGCACACCAGGATTGGATTTTTAAAAGCAGAAAGGAAGAAATAGTGAAAGGATTGAAAGGGTGTCAAGATAAAAATTGAAATGAAAATCCTTTTGTGAAACATTCTTCTGGTGTTGCAATGTACCTGTGTTAGACCTAAGGAAATAGGACACTATAATAACCTCAGAAGTGCTAATGTATCCCTTCTTCCCTACAGATTTTCTCTTGGCTTTATATTCTAACAATCTTGGGATTTTCAAAGGAATCAAATGTACTTGTTTTTATTTATTTATTTATTATTTTTAATTCATTAATTACATTGTATTATGTGACACAGTTTCATAGGTACTTGGATTCTCCCCACCCCTCCCCAAACCCTCCCACCATGGTGGATTCCTCCACCTTGTTGCATAACCACAGTTCAAGTTCAGTTGAGATTCCCCCATTGCAAGCATATACCAAACGAAGAGTCCAAATGTACTTGTACAGCAAAGATCAATTGCTTGTGTAAGAAGCTCTGTATCACTACTCTACCCCAATTATTGCAAGTAAACCAATCCCTAAATCTTGTATTATGTAGATGAGAACAACTCTTGCGTTTAGTTTCCTTTCCTTGTTCTCACCATTGACTTTGACTTCCCCCTGTATACTTTTTGTTGGTGGTGTCACTTACCATTATTTTGCTGCTTTTGTGCAAGCCACCCTGAATCCTTTTTATAATAAGCTTAATAGCAGATAGATGCATATAAAAGAAATAAAAATAAATAAATCTTTTTTTAAAAAAAGAAAAACAATTAATGGCTTATAGCAGTCACAACATAGTCTACAATTTTACGATGGGCTCTGTGACTTGTATAATTAATGTGGGCAAAGCTGAAGAAACATATTTAATAAGGCTGTCTTAACTGCATTTTGCTTTCTGCTTAGGATCAGTCAGTAGGTCTTGGGAATTTCTCTTTTAATGGATACTTCACTATCAAAAAGATGGGATCATAATTATGATAAAAACTTTTTCTTCCCTTTTGGTGCCACCTTGTACTATTTAAATCTTTTGCTATTGATGGCCTGTATTTCGTATGCCACGTTCCCAAGCTGTCTCCCATAAGGTTCTTATCCAATGTATAGATGCTTTTCAGATAAGATGTACCCTCTTAATGATAAAAATTGTCATTTATTTCTTTCTCAAGCTCTAGTTCAAGGTGTGTTATTCATAGATGATGTTCTCATAGAAAGCCTTATTTCAGTTTTTCAGTTTCATTACTATAGTGACAAACATAAACTTTAATAGAAATGAAATACAAAACTTAAGGATAGATGTTAAGGAGTGAATATTTCATATGTCAATCAAGTTGCCAATTGAAATGCCTACATTCCATTTTGTAGCATTTAAGTTCAAGTCCCAGTTCTGCTCCCACTCCAAGGTTAAGCTGCCACCTTGAAGGGAAGAGGTGGCTCAAGTTGAGTCCCTACTATCCACATAGGATATCTGGACTCAGTTCCTGGCTCCTATCAATGGCTTGGTCTAGCTTCAGCTCTTAGAGCAACTGAGAGATTTCTCTCTCTCTCTCTCTCTCTCTCTCTCCATTCCTCTGCCTTTCAAATGAATACATTTAATTAATTATTTAAATAACTGACTTTTATTTCTTGCCATTGTACCCGCTACTTTGCCTGATACAAGATTCTGAATCGACTTGCATCTCTCTTGTTTATAGGTTTTTCTTTATCACATAAAGAGGCAAAAAATAATCCTGCTAAAATTAATTTGAGGTTCCATCTCTTCCTCTCAACAACGCCTTCAGACTCACTTTGAAATAAAGTCATCCACAGAATTATGGAAAGTATTTCCTTCTTTACACTTATTATATTTGGAAAAATTTTCGGCAAATCCTTCAGTAAGTAAAGGAAAGAAGCGGAAAATTATTTCAGGGACTTTATTAGGTCTGATAGGCTGGATGCTCTCTCTCTATTACCGTGTTTGTTTCTTTTTCTTTTTTTAAAAAATTGTTTTATGATATAGTTCCATAGGCTCTAGGGTTTCCCCTTCATTCTTCCCAAATTCTCCCACTGAATCCCCCAATATTATTACAATAGTATAACCCTTCAAAAACAGTAATAAGTTCATCATTCTGCTATTTAAGTGTATTGTAACATTGAAGTATGGACTATCACAGAGAGTCCAACTTCCTATTATCAAAATATATTTAACAGTTTCATTTAGAGTCCATCTTTGATTCGAAAGTAGAGATTCATACTGCATTGTATCTTCACATTTGATATGAAAATCTCTATTTCACAGTGACAATACATCCCCTTAAATGAAAAGCCATCAAACAAAATCAACAACAGGAAGAAAAATGAAGAATTCGCAACATGAAGTTAAATAACATGCTACTGAGTGACCAGTGTGTCTCTGAAGAAATGAAAAAGAAAATAAAAATCCTTCTTGAAGAAAACAACGTTCCTGCATAACCCATGTGTTACTGAAGAAATTAATAAGAAAAAAATTGAAGAAATGAAAATAAAAAAATACCAAAAATCATGGATGTGGCTATAACAGTAATAGAAGGTACATTTCTCTTTTTTTAAGATTTATTTATTTTTATTGCAAAGTCAGATATACAGAGAGGAGCAGAGACAGACAGATCTTCAGTCCGATGATTCACTCACCAAGTGGCCACAACAGCCAGTGCTGCGCCTATCCAAAGCCAGGAGCCAGCAACTTCTTTCTGGGTCTCCCACGCAGGTGCAGGGTCCCAATGCTCTGGGCCCCCCTCGACTGCTTTCCCAGGCCACAAGCAGGGAGCTGGATGGGAAGTGGAGCTGCCAGGATTAAAACTGGCGCCCATATGGGATCCTGGCATGTTCAAGGCTAGGACTTTAGCTGCTAGGCTATGGCGCTGGGCCCAAGAGGTACATTTCTAACATTAGGTGCTTGCAAACACTAGAAACATCTCAAATAAATGATTTAATAATGCATCTCAAGGACTTAATATAAATAAAAATGTACAGAAAGCAAGAAATTATAAAAGTCACAGCAAAATAAATGGAATTGAAACCGAAAAACTACAGATTGCAACAAGGAAGAGCAATTTTTAAGAAGCTGAGCAGAAAAAACTTTCAGTCATTCTAGCCAAGAAAAGCAAGCGAGAAAAGCCAAGTAAAATTATAGATGAAAAAGAAAACATCCTAAGAAACTAGTAAGGTGAATTCTTTTTGTTGAATGGATCCTTTGATCATTATGTGGTATCCTTGTTCATCTCTTTTAATATTTTTTACATCAAAGTCTATATTATCTGACATCAACTCATTTTTCTTTTCCATTACCCTAGAGTATCTTTTTCCATCCTTTCAGTTTTTGCCTGTCTTAGCTGGTGAGATGTGTCTCCTGTAGGCAACAAGTGCATGGGATGGATAGGTCGTGATCTGGACCTGTCATTTTAGCAATGGGTTGTTCACTGTTTGATTTAGTCTTCTTTTGTTGTTTTATTGGGACGTTCTCCATGTTGGCCTTTGTTTTGGTGCTATTCGTTTACTCTGTCAACAGAAAATCTTTAAATATCTTTTGTAGGACAAGTCTGGTGGAGAAAAATTCTTTGAGCCTTTCTCTACTGTGGAAGAAGAGTATTTCAAAAATCTCAAAGACAAAGGACAGCTTTGCTGGGTAAGTTATTCTGGGCTGACCGTTTTTTGCTTTTAGAATTTGGAATATGTCACTCTATTCTCTTCTGGCCTGTAGAGTTTCCCTCGAGAGGTCAGCAGTGAGTTCAGTTGGGGTTCATCTTGCATGTGCTTCTCATTGTTACTAAGAAGCTTTATAAGTATTTAAAATTCTTTATCCCCCATTTCCTTGATGTCTCCCTCAGTTAACTCTGACATTGCAAAGACTTTTGCACCTTTGTGAGGGAAGCATCAGTAATATTCATTGTGCTTCTGTCTCTTGTCTCTTGCTTCTGTCTCTTGCTCTCTTATTCTGGTTAGCAGATTCCTCTCCTTAGGGTATGCTTTAAGAATGAACATCTTTCAGTTTTAGAGATGGGCTTATTTGGCAATTTTAGCCATTGAAGGTTTAAACCGTTTTCCCTTCTCATTCTGACTTCTATGGCTACCTGCTAAGACGAACATTGAAGGATCAGATTGATTGACAATTAAATCATCAGTGTAAATAAGAAATTGTTATTCTGGTTTCATATTCCAGTCTCAAGGGTTACTTGCACAAGAAATGTATGCATTGATGCAACTCATTCTAAGTCAAGTTATGAGTTATTAGAGTAAAGGACTGGCCCCTGAGTTGTGATGAATTGACACCCTGAAGACTGTTAGCTCCAAAATGCAAAACTGTGATCATCTTGCCTGTTACTCTTTAAGGTTCCCGATTCATAGAGGGAAATTTCTGTATCTATATCTAAGTATTCTACTATCTGGCTTCTTGAACATCTTCTACCAGCTTTTCTTAGTGACATCAATTACATTACACAGGACTTCTTTTCAAATTACGGGTGAGCTCTATTGTTACTGTTTTATCGATGATAGCAATATAAATTAGTTAGACAGCATTTCTACAATCCCAAAGCTAAAAGAATGACTTTGAAATTCCAAAACCAATGCTCTTTCCATTACTTCTTGGTGCCCATCAAAAGAGATCAAAACTAGCTGGAACTACCAGCCAAAGCTCATGGAGAAGGTTGAATGTCACCTAAGCTTTGAATCTCATGTGTACTTCAACCTGTAGTCCAGATACCTGGCCTCAGTCATATATGAAGGGAGCATAATATCAATACTTACATTTGGGAAAATATTTAGTATAGTAATAAAGTTCAGCTGTAAGTATATTAAAAATCGTAAAACAATGGTGAAAAACCTTGAAATGTCTGACAGATTTTTAAATATCTGAATGCTAGATCAAGGAATTTGGTCATTCTTCTACAAAGAATCAGAGCAAATGTAAGTTTTTAAAGAATATATGAAGAGAAATCAACCATGCTCTGGAATGGTGACCCAATTCAATGTATCCTCATTTGGCTGTAAGGACACTATCTAAGAAGTTTTTGAGGGGCTTGGTTTTGTGGCATAGTAGATTAAGCTGTGCCTTTAACACCAGCATCTCAAATACATCCCAGTTTGAGTCCTGGATGCTCCACTGCTGATCCAGCTCCCCGGTATATACCTGGGAAGGCAAAGACGTTGACCCAAGTGCTTGGACCTCTTTCACTCATGCGGAAGACCTGCGTGGAATTTTAGGATTCTGGCTTTGTCTTGCCTTAGTTCTGGCCATTGTGGCCATGTGTGAAGTGAACCAGCAGATGGAAGTTCTCTCTACTTGTCTCCCTCTGTTTCTGCAATTTTAATTTCAAATAATTAAGTGGGAAAAATCTTTAACAAAAGAAGAAATATGAAAAGCCCAGCATATGTGCTTGTATTGAGCATGGGGCAAAAGGAATAAAGAAGAAATTCAGAAACCTTCAAATTTCAAAACCAGAAGTATTGATGAAAATGAAGAAATTAAATTGCCTGTTTAGGGAAATCGTGCTTCGGTTTTGTATATGTTAAGCCCACATTGCAATTTCTCTGAAAGAACAACAGGAAATTGCAATGTGAGACTATAGTTTTGAAAGTTTCAGAATCACCCATTGAGATTCTTCCCTAGAGAGGAAATAACTATAATTATAGAGTAAGAATATCAGAGACAGGGGTATGAAAAGTAAAGACTTGGACAAACCTCAGGCAGAAATATTTAGGGTACAGAAGGAAGAAAAAGGCTCAAAGTGGACAGAGAAGGCGTGGTTGGAAAGGCAGGTAGTTATTACTTCCCTCAAGGAGTTATTTCTGGGAATTTTAAGACTGACAAGTACTGTCTTCCTTTAATAATAGAAGATGATGAAAACAGTCAGATGGAAGTAACTTGGTAAATATGGATTAGGCCAAGGCAAATTTGATGAGCTGAATAGAATATTCTGTGACCAGTGACTTTGAAAACCTTCCTTACAATGCTACTTAAAATCTGATACAATTTCACAGACAATTTTCCCTTATATGGCAAAACAAACTGTAGGTGAACAATGGATTTCTTATAAATTATTACTATAAAACTTTTTAGGTGTAACTTCCAGGCCAAATTTCAATTTGCTTTCAGTGTAAATTGAATTACTAGTAGTTGAGAAGTAGGATAGATGTCAACTGCATCACTTCAAATCAGCTATTAAAGAGCTTTTATTTTTCTTGCATAAGCAGACAGAAGTTGCTATTTGTTTTAAACTTTGGAATGGTATGAAAGAAACAAATATTTAGTATAAATCATACTTTGAATTTGAATTTTGATCTTTTCCCTGGCTAGCAGTGTATAACAGACAGATGCTGTCTCATGATGCTGGTCAGCAACTGTGAGCCACAGTCACTGTGACCGTCAGTCACACAGTGATGAGGAGGAACTGCTGACCATGTACGCTGACTTGTATTACCAAGCTATGATGTTTGATAGGTTGAGTATATTACATGCATTTTGAATTTGTGAATGAAATTTTCCATTAATGAAGTTTCTTGAAATATAAGCTCATGGTAAATCAAGGACAGTGTGTACTTAAAATTATATTTCATGATTGGCTTAGTAGTCATATGATGATATTGCCTGTTTTCTTCAACCTAAAAGCTCATTTTCTCTTCTGATTTTAAAAGAAATTGACATATGTTGGAGAGCCCCTGTAAGTGTTGTGAGGGTTTCTGTTCCGAGTGGATGTCACCTGGCATGAAAATAATAACCAAGTATGTAAAGCTTCAAAAGGCACAACACTTTACTCATCCTCATATTTAGATTTCAGTTTGACAACCAGTACACTACTCTTACAAAATCATCTCATGTTTGTAAGATACATTTATGCAGAACGGCTAATGTCTTCAAGTTTGCATTTTTTCCCCAAATACGTTAAATTTTCCTGTTTGAAAACTGGTGGATACGAATAGCAGTTACAAGAATAATGAACCTCAAGTTCTGACTTGGAACAGGCAGACCATGAAGGCAGTATGTGCCATTCATTTTTCACTTCAATTCAACCCAAACCCCTTGCCATAGCTACAGTTTTGCCCCACCCCTGCCACTTCTCTTGTCGTACTCCTACCCTTATTTTTCTTCACGTACTGGTCTTCACACTATGCCTGAGACACAAAAACAAGGTGCTTACCTGAGCCTTAAGCCTGTGCCCACATCCACTCTCCATATCAGAGCTGTGTCCTTTAGGCTCCTCAACACTTGTGGATGTGCTGCCTCCCCACAGTCTTTCCTCAATAATCTTCCCTTATCTGCCTGGTTTCACACCCTGTTTTGTTTTTCTTCATAGCATTTCCCACTGCCTGAAGTTAACCTGGTTATTCATTCATTTGTTTAGTGCCTATCTCACCAAACTGAATACACTTTCTATGGTTGTAGAGAACAAATCTATCCGGTATATCTGCATCTGCTCAGTACCTAAAATAGTGCCTGGTATTCAAGAAACACTTAAATGAATAAACCGAGCCCATTAAATAGTTCCATTCCCTGAGTACCACCTTCTCAAGCTGTTCAGTTCATGGCTTGGCTCTACCGTAGCACCTTTCAAATTCAGGAACATCAAAGAATAATCTTAACATCATCCATGATGTTGTTTTTCAGCTAGGAATAAAAATTACCCCAATATTTTAATTCTGTTTTAACTTATTCATCCAAAGGCACTTCACATGAGTTTGTATCACATAATTAATAAATTGACACACCATGGTTACACACAACCTCTCCGTGCTACATCCATCTGTAGCATGGGAGACACTTTGGGCGAAATGACAAAACACAGATCAGTTAGTGATTATCTATCTGCTCTTCAAAAGTGGAAAAAACAACAGAGAATTCAGTACTTGATGAATGATATCATTTATAAAGCCTCTTTCTCACACATGGTACAGGTCCAAGAAGGAAAGTTTTTGTAGTACCTTGTTATATATTTCCATACTATATGGGACAGTTGTATTGAAGTAGCTCTTAATTGCTAATACTAATGGCCAATAATTGGTAATACTCAGCCTTACAGAAAAAAAGATGATTTTTCAATTCCATCTGCCTTCAGTGACTGATACGCACTTCAAATTACTTCCAATTTTTCTTTGCCCCTGCTCACACTATATTATCCATCCATCTCTACACATGTTTCCAGCCATTCAGCCAGGAAGTGTTCATCTGCAGCTAGTGGGGTATGCAGGGCTCTTCCTGAGCTTAGGAGATACAGAGGTGGAGCATAAGGAAAGGTCCCCTTGCTGCTCAACAGCATGCAGACCAAATAAACAGACAAAGTAACCAGGCATTACAAAAGAAAATATGAGAGGACAAAAGAACTGCAGGAAACAGACTCCAAGTTTTCTCTCCAATTAAAGATGAGAGAGCATTTCAGGTGAATGGATAAAACAAAGAATGAATAGAACTTATTTGTGGACTTTGAGAAGACAAATAACTGGAGTCTGGGTTGGGAAAAAGTGGCAAGTTAAGTACATTAGTAAATGAGAATGTGTCATCAAGAAACTGGATGGTAGGCCCAGGCATCTGAATTTGAGCAGAAAACTTAGATTTGTGTTTATTTTCACCTTTCTTCCCACATTTCAATTTTTTTTCTTTTTTCTTTTTTTTACAGAAAATAAGACAGACTTTTTGTCTTTTACTTTCTGTGAAAATAAGACTCCTTCCTGTTGCAAGAAGAGTGAAACCTCTTCAAGTTATGTTAAGGACAGTGACTGAAACCTCAAGTTCGGATTTTAGCATTTACATATTTTTATAATGTTCTTTTGCTATTTTTAAACTTAATTTGGCTTGGAGAAATGAGAGAAATGATCTTTAATGAGAGGTGACTTTTTCTCAAAAATTGACGTTCCATGTCAGCCCTCCATAGGACACAGTGACTCTCACAGCTGCTGTAGGAACTTTTGATTTGTTTCAGAATCCAGAATAAGAGTATTTTTTAATTTATAATTGTTTCCTATAACCTTGTGACTTAAATTATTGATAACAGAAAGAAAAAAATCAACATTTGTAGAACATGTTTTATGAAGAAGTATATTACTTAGGACATACTAAGATAAGATACTGTCAAAAGTTTACCCTCAGCCTTAATGCCTTCACAAAACAAAGATCTGTTCCCACCAGGCACTGGCAGAGGTCCTGTCCCACGTCATTGCTCTGGGATCCCAGATGACTGAAATGTTATCATCTGCAACCTGACCATTTAGAACATATAGTCTCCTTGGTCCTTGCATCAGGGGAGGGAAATATGAAAAATTGCACCCTGGCTCTTGTTCATCAGCTTTAACATATTAACCAGAACTAGTAACTTACTTGCCAGGAGGGATCTGAGCAGTGGTTTTCAGGAAAAGGAGGAAGACCAGCTACTGCACTAGTAAGGTTTAATGTGCCAAGACATCTGGACAATGTGCTTCATCTTCTCACTCTCCACAAAAACTTCAGTAAATAACAGTATCCTTACTTCATCAGTGGAAAAAAAAAAAAAGCTATGTGGTATCAGCTATTTTGGGTTTGAATCTCAATTCTGTTATGTACTATTCAGAACAAATCAGCTTGCGTTTAAATACTCTCGTAATGGTTTTCAGAGCTCTTGATGTCGGGGGCATCACAGTTAAGTATTATAGTTACTATTACAATGGCCAAAGTTTGGAAGAAAAGCACTATTCCTTTACAGTAGTTTTATCCATTGTGCTCCATTCAGTAACTGGTACCTCTTAAGTACTTGATGTTTAATGAACAAATAAATTCAAATATTTAATTTTCTGGTCATCACATGGATTTAGAAATCAAAACATAATGATGGTAGCAATAATACTGCACACTTTGCTATATTACAGAAAAACACAGCCAAAGATTTATGACTTCTTGGACTACTTAAAATTGTATGGTGGTAGGCCCAGCACGATAGTGTAGCAGTTAAGGTCTTCACCAGTATCCCGTCCTAGCCTTGAATGTGCTGGAATTCCATATGGGCGCCGGTTCTAATCTCAGAAGCCCCGCTTCCCATCCAGCTCCCTGCTTGTGGCCTGGGAAAGCAGTCGAGGACGGCCCAAGACTTTGGGACCCTGCACCTGCTTGGGAGACCCAGAGGAGGCTCCTGGCTTTGGATCAGCACAGCACCAACCGATTTGATCACTTGGGGAGTGAATCATCAGACGCAAGATCTTCCTCTCTGTCTCTTCTCTCTGTATATCTGCCTTTCCAATAAAAAATAAATAAATCTTTAAAAAAAATTGTATGGTGGCATACTGCATACAAAATTCAACACATATTTATATACCATGCTATTAGTTTCATATAGCTACCATTAACAAAATTCTACAAATTTAGCTGCTGAAGACAGCAGAAATGTGTTGTCCAATGATTCTGTGGAAGTCTGAAGTCAAGTTACTGGCAAGTTGGTCTTATTTGAGAGATTTAAGAAAGGATTTGTTCTTAGCTTCTTACCTCTCTTATAGCTTCAGTAGTTGTCAACAATTATTGGTATTCGTTGCCTCATATATGCATCTTTACTCTCTGCCTCAGTATTCAGATGACATTCTCTCTCTATGTGTTTCTGTCTTCACTCTTTTTTGTTATTATTATTTTAAAATACAATTCCATATGCTGTGGGACTTGTGCTTCCCCCTCTCCAACCTCCCTCCTTCTATCTGATTTCCCCAACATCTTTACAGTGGTATAGTCCTTCATAAATAGTCATAAGCCCATCATTCCACTGTTTAAGTGTATCCTAACATTATAGGTATGGACAATGGCAGAGAGTCCAACATCCTATCGTCAAGATGTATTTAAACTTCTTTGGGAGTCCATCTTTGCTTTGGAAGTAGAGATGCATACTGCATTGTATCTTCATATCTGGTTATGATTGTTTCTGTTACACAGTTACTATACATTTCCTTAAGCCATAAAACAAAATCAACAACAGGAAGAAAATTCAGAAATTTACAACCACATGAAGCTTAATAACATGCTACTTAATGACTAATATGTCTGAAGAAATGAAAAAGAAATAACAAACCTTCTTGAAGAAAAGAATGCCACTTTTCTTCACTCTTTTTAATATTTGTTTCTATTTGAAAGACAATTTTGCAGAAAAAAGGAGAGAGAGAGAGAGAGAGAGAGAGAGAGAGAGAGCTTTTTCCATCCTCTGGATCACCCTCCAAATGACCATTATGGTTGGAGCTAAGCTAATCTGAAGTCAGTAGCTGGGAGCATTCTCCGGTTCTCCCTCATGCGTGCATGATCCGCAAGGCCTTGGGCCATGCTCTGCTGCTCTCCCAGGCCACAAGCAGAGAGCTGGATAGGAGATGGAGCAGCCAGGACACAAATTGGCACCCATGTGTAATGCCAGTGCTGCAGGTGGAAGATTAGCCAGTAAAACCACCATACCAGCCCCTGTCTTCTCTTCTTTTAATGGTTAACAACTATATAATGTGACCCTAATGGCATTATCATAGTTTCATTATAGCTGCAAAGACCCTATTGCAAAATAAAGTTATACTCACAGATATTGGGGGTTAAGTCTTTTTAAAAAAGATTTATTTTATTTTTATTGGAAAGGCAGATATACAGAGAGGAGGAGACAGAGAGGAAGATCTTCCGTCTGATGATTCACACCCCAAGTGGCTGCAATGGCTGGAGTTAAGCCAGTCTGAAGCCAGGTGCCCAGAGCCTCTTCTGGGTCTCCCATGCAGATGCAGGGTTCCAAGGGCTTTGACCATCCTCAGCTGTTTTCCCAGGTCACAAGCAAGGAGCTGGATGGGAAGCAGGGCCACTAGGATTAGAACTGTGCACATATGGTATCCTGGTGGATTAGTAGTGTAGCAGCCAGAACACAAACTGGAACCCTATGGGATGTTGGCCCTGATTTTAATCACGTTTAAAGTGCACCGTTCAGTCAGTGGCAGCAAGCACAGGCTGTGCACCATCACCACTGTTCCTCTCCAGAACACTTTGTATCTTGCAAACGTGAAAATCTGAACCCACTGACAGTAACTTCCTGTTCCTCTCTCCATTCCCTAGCAACTACTATTTTATCATGTTTCTTAAAGCTCAGATATTTTAAATACCTCTGATAACTGAGTTTATGCATCTTTTATTTGTGACTAGTTTATTTCATCTGCCTTAATGTCCATATTGTAGTATATATGAGGATTTATTTTTCTAAAAAATCAAATAATAGTCCATTATACGTACTGTGTGCACCATATTTATTTTTCATTCATACCTTTATAGACATTGGGCTACTTCCACTTCTTGGCATCCATGAATAAAGCTAAAATGAACAATTTTTTCGTGAAAAAATCAATGAAACGATAGATTCATTTTGGTTCAAAAATATTGAAATCCAGACACAATTTTTTCATAATAAGCAATTTCCATGAACTTTTTGAAAACATGTGGTATATCTTTGGGATTCTGTTTTTGAAACATTTGTGTGTTTATACTTGGGAGTGCTGGATTACAGGTTAATTTTAATTTTTTTGACAAAACACCATATTGATATTCATAGTAACTAGTAGTTTTCGATTCCAACCAGTGAGACACAAGGTTTACAAATTCTACACTGCCTTGACAGTGATATTTTACTGCTTTTTAAATGGCCATCTAATTCGTGAGATTTTATATTTTATTTGGTTTTGATTTGCATTTCCCACCTAATTAGTATGTTGAGCATCTAGTCCCATGCTTGTTGGTTAGCTTATCACTTCTTTGGATAACTGTCTATTCAAAGCTGTTTCTGGTTTTCCCATTTTTAGATTTTGGGTATCTATTTCTGCTTTGGGTAGAAGGAGTTTTCTATGCATCCTGCATATTAAGCCCTCATCAGTATAAGGGTCACAAACATTTTTTTTCCCATACCGTAGGTCACCTCTTCAGTTTGCTGAGTATTTCCTTTGCTGCACATCTGCAAAATTTTTCTAATTTCCATTGTTACTTCTTCCTTGACCCATTGATTGTTCCGGAAAATTGTTTAATTTCTGTGTTTTTTAAAATTTTCCCATCTTTCCTTTGCTACAGGCCACAACCAGGGAGCTGGATGGAAAGTGGAGCTGCCGGGATAGAACCGGCACCCATATGGGATCCCGGGGCATTCAATGCAAGGACCTTACCGCTAGGCCACGCCGCTGGGCCCAATCCATTTATAATTAAAATAATTACTGAATGAAATCTGAAGTACAAGGATTTAATACTTTTCAGTAATTATCCTCACACAGAAACATCAGTTTGAACAACTATCCACATGTAAATAAACCTACATTATAAGTAAGGTGAAATATCACATTACCTAGATATTACCTACTTTTTAAAAAAATTATTTTTATTTTTATTGCAAAGTCAGATATACAGAAAGGAGTAGAGACAGAGAGGAAGATCTTCCGTCCAATGATTCACTCCCTAAGTGGCCGCTACAGCCAGAGCTGAGCCGATCCGAAGCCAGGAGCCAGCAACTTCTTCCACGTCTCCCACGCGGGTGCAGAGTCCCAAGGCATTGGGCCGTCCTCCACTGCTTTCCCAGGCCACAAGCAGGGAGCGGGATGGGAAGTGGAGCTGCCAGGATTAGAACTGGCGCCCATATGGAATTCCAGCACATTCAAGGCTAGGACTTTAGCCGTTAGGCTACTGTGCCAGGCCCATTACCAACTTTTAATTTAAAAAAATACATTTAATAAGAGGGGAGGAAGGTCAGCTTCCTACTATATGCATCACCCCTTCCCCAACTCTAGGAAGCAATGCGCAGAGACAGACATTGCTAACCTAAGGGAAGGAAAGGGAGTTACATTTATGATTTTGTCTTTGAAACCAGTAAAACAGCACTGAGCAGAATGGCTTGCCCCTGACACATGTACCATCTAGTACCCACAGATAGAGCTTCAAAACCTGGCCACTGCAAGAATGGCAGTCCATGGCCCACAGGGGGCAGATCAAATTCAGGTCTGTATCACAGACAGCTCTTTACAGTCGTCTTAGGCAAATGAGCATCAGTGGCATGAAAGCATAGTGTGGGAAAAGCCTTGGTGCTATGCTGTTCTGCAGCAATGGATATCACGTTCAATCCACTGCTTTTCCAGTCTCCATGACCCAGAATTCCCATGAAGGCAGTCCCAGACTGTAACAGTTGAAGTGGTCATAGGCTTGGAGAGCTAACCAGAAACTTGGGAATAGAGCAGTTACACAATGCATACCACAAAGGTAAATGGTGTCATGCACGAAAGCTTAACACAGGCAAGCCAAACATGAACACAGAGTTTAGGGAGAATATATTTGACTCAACTTTGTAGGAGGTGCTTACAAAATAAAAGAAGTTTTGTAGGAGTGGAGAAGAGGCATAGGTGCTAAGAATCCAAGAAGCACTTGTGTGTTCGATTAAACAGATAAAACATTATTTATCTGTTTAAAACACTATCATTAGATAAAATACATAAAACATTATTTATTTATTTATTTATTTATTTATTTATTTATTTATTTATTGAAGAGGCAGAGAGTGGCTATGTAACTAATCCCATGAGCTTGTTAGGAAAATACCTAAAGACATGAGGGCAAACTTGAGTTCCATTTCCATTTCTGGCTAGTTGTTCTTGCTGTACTTTGGCAATGTAACTGAATTTTTTTCTTTGGTACCTTAGTTTTCTCCTCTAGGAAGTAGATACAATAAAAATCCGTCTACCATAAAACTAACACAGGCTATTTCATTGTTATGCTGTTCATTCTGTGCTTGGCCCCATAGGAAGAATTCCAATGCATTAAATTCATTAAATGGGTTATTATTACTGGTCTCTTCAGCTATGTATTCCATTTTGGTGAAAAAGTTTCAAGTAACATACAATCACAAAATTTACTGACTATTTGTAGTAAATCTGCAACTAATCAGTAATCTTTAATTGTGCCTGTGTGATACAATACAACCATTGATTGAATTAATATGGGACCTTAATGTGGCTGGTTGAAGAAGAAGCAGCTCATGAATATATATCCCTGTCGTGTGAGTGTCCCTGAAATCACGAAGCCGATCCTACAGCATTCAGTCCTCAATGAATGAAGCCCTGTTTTGATCTGATGTTGGTTGGAACAGATTGGAACAGACTCAGTGGTCACACCCAGATCTCTTGGGAATTTCCCTTTAGTACATATTTGACTCAGAAGAGTAAGTAAAACTCCAAATACCCAAGTATGGGAAATTTCATATTATTGGACTAACAGCTATTTCTTAATGCCTACTTCCATTGTTCAATTTTGTTGCTCATAATTCCGCTTGGGAATTTAGATTGTACTGAGCACATTTTGGCAAAAGCCTCATGCTTCTCTGAGTTCCCAAGACAGCAATTTATTATGAAAATTCTGTCCCACTCACATAGGAGGACTGTGGGAGACACTGGGATGGAAATCTTGGAAGACTGAGTCTTGGTTCAATATTTGCTGCCAAGATATGGATCAGAGGGAAATCCTTGTAAGAATTACACTTGGGAATTTTCACAAAAGATAACACTGTGAAAGAGAAAACCAGGTAATTCTGGAGTGCCATCAGCTTTTCCTCTGATAGCAGTTGTGGTCTTCCCTAATATGGAGAGAAAAAGAATTCATGTTGAAAAATTTGGATCATCTTCAGAGGTGATATCAAGGCCATGGAAGGAATGACTCATATGAAGTGAATTTAAGGAAAAATTCTGAAAGCTCCTCATAAAGAACCTTTCTGTACCAAGGCTTCACCTTTTCTTAGGAAGGATGTATCCCAAACTTGCTGTTCCCTAGTCTGTGGGTTATCCTGGAAAATGAAGCTATGTTGAAGTTAAAAAAAAAACAAACACAAGACTATGTCTAAAAATATCCCCTAATTTCTGCTCACATAATGAAAGATTAGATATGACATCATTCAGTTTAACCAACTTTATATGGTGTTTTATAATGATGACTGTTTATATACACACATAAAGCAACCCACTGGGACTTCAAAAAAAGTCAACTGTGTTCATTAAGAGTTTCTTTACTTGTGCAGGGGGTACTGCCAAGTTCTAGACATATGGCCCCACCATGTGGATGAGCCTTTGCAAATAGTGGTAACAACAACTTTATAAAAAGAAAAAGAAGTTGGAAGTTAAATTTTAATGGAAAACAGAGGTCTAAGGTTTGTGACAGCAAAACTGGAGAGGTTAAATGATTTACTCAGAGTTAATGCCAGGGATCAAACTTTGAGCTATTTTTATGCAGATGCTTGCTTGAACTAATTCTTATTTCTGATACACTCATTTAATCATGTTAATTATCAAATAATCAAAGCAAATATGCCTAATGAGTATTTGCTATGCCTTTGCCCACACATAATTTAAGCCTCTTTTCATTTTGCGAACTATTTTGTTGTATAAAGGGAGTGAATCAAAGGAACCTTTGATTCTAAGGAACCTTCTCTCTAAGGAACCTTCACTCAAACTTCTTATCACCCTAGAAGCTTAGTAACGGGTATGTCTCTCAGGTTTGGTCAATGGGATGCTATGTGCAGAGATAGTTAGAAGCTGTCTGGAGTCAAAACAGCATGGTAAGCATGGTAGTGAGAAGTGTTCCTGTCACCAGCAGCAGCAATAGCAGTGAGGATTCATTGGCTGCACTGCCACTGGCAAAGTCCTCTCACATTGTTCCTGAGATAAGGAGCTTACATGAAGTTTTTGCCTCCTAATCTCTACATAAGCCCATTTGCCGAGCTTGTTTCTTTAGCTCTCCCATGGACTATCTGAGCCAAACCATATTCTTTCACTGTTATCCTTTTCTGGCTTGTGGACCAGAGTTTATTTTTGTGTGTGTGCAATCAGCAGGCTGATTTGAATATAAACTGTTGCAAGTGGTGGGTTGCCCTACTGAATCTTACTGAAGTTAGCAGAATTCAAAGTTTTTATCTGGCCTTGATGAGGCTCAAGGAATTTCAAATCCTACTGATTTCAGGGCTGCAGTTTAGACTTGTCTGATCCTACTCGGCAAAATTGAAATAACTGCTTAAATTATTTCCTGTTTGCACTCAGAATGCTCTGCAACCACTTTATATTTGTCATATCACGTGATTGCTAAGAGAGATTATGTGTAGATGCACAAAGTTCTCATCTCTCAGTCAACTCAGTTTAGCTACCAGAGCTTTCACATAGTCACATCCCAGTCTTTCGATCATTCTTAGGCGTCATGGCTTCCTAGCCAACCTCACAGATGTCATGGAACAGATCAGATATTTCCACTGTGTCACCTAAATTCCTTATCTACAAAATCCATGATGATAACAAAATAGCTGTTCTAAGAACTAACTGAAGTGTTAATTCTTAATGCAGCAAAGAAAATCAATGGAAAGTTATAGCAATTCAGTGGCTAATGTAATAGAAGAATGGCTGGTTGCTTGGAAACAATAAAATTACAGGACTGTGAAGGAAGTTTAGGGAAAGTGTGATTTGAAGGTATATAAATTCTCACAGTGAATCCAAAATATTGTTCTAATTCTTGGAAAATTATATGAGCATACTTCAAAAAGTTAACAGCAAATGGAATGAAGATGTAAGTTTACTTTGGTGCAAACATTCTTATGAAACAAGGTATAGTTTTTCCTTCAGGTGCATTTCCCACTAAGTTGTTGAAAATTTTTGCTTTAATACAGATATTTTAAGCTTATTCAAATATTTGGAAGTAAATGAATGATTATGTATTAGGGTACTAGATTTAGCAGTGTATGGTTGATCCATGCAGAAATCACAGATGTTTCACTGTGTATTAGTTTATATGCCATAACTATTTTCATGAGGTTTAGCACCGTAAATTAGCTTCAGTATGCCATTTTAAATATTGAAATAGGGGTAGGCAACTAGCCTCATGCCTAAGATGCTCATATCCTACACTGGAATAGTTGGGCAATGCCAGGCTCTAGCTCCTGACTCCAGCTTCTTGGGAATGCAGGTCCTGGGAGAATGCAGAGTGGTTCAAGAAATTGAGATCCTGAAACCTGCATGGAGACCTGAACTGCGTTTCTGGCTTCACCCCAGGCCTAGCCTTAACCGTTGTTTCCTTTTGACAAATGAACTAGCATATGAAGAATACCATCTTTATGTTTCTCTGCTTTCAAATAAATACACTTTTTAAAAGATTGAAAGTTATCAAAGTGTCATATCCCTTTTATACAGATATACACACTGGGATTTAGTTTATAAGCAAATGTCACTAGAATTACCTCAAATACAACCCCAAATTGAAATTGCCTCATTTTTCCATGCTAGCTCCTTGTTTATATCAATGTGAGGAATAGTGTGCATTAACAAATCATGCTATCTTAATGGTTTCTGCTATTCTGTTGCAGCATAATAACTAAGGCAATAGCCTGCTTCATAATTTTAGTCTTTTGTGCTCCCTAATGATTATACAAATTATTTAGTCTTTATTTGTATTCCAATATGCACTACATGTAATTTATGGTGTATTACTGATTTTTAACATAGGAAGATTTTTAAACATTTTAAAGCATTTTTAAGCGTTTTAAAATAAATTAAATGAAAAATAAAAATGAAAAAGCTAGATGGAGCCAGGAGTGAGGTTCACATCTGAAAAGCACATGCTTGCTAGTGATGAACTACAAGTATTCTAGCAGCCAGATATTCCTTAAATAGCTTGAGGCTAACTTTGCACAGAAGCCAGAAACTAGTCTGACTGACCTTGAGGCTGTTCAGCCTTGCTTAATAAAGTATAAGAAGATTACAAATATATTGTGCTTTATACAACAGACTTTGTTACTGAGAAACTGTGGAAATGCAAGTTTTGCATATGGAACCACCATTGCGGTGACATGAACCTAATAAACTTCTTTCTTATGAGTTTACAAGTTTTAATATTGAGTTTTCTAAAGAGTCACTGCACAAGAATAACACTGTGGGAGCACCCTCTCATTCCACCATCATGGTAGTGGGGATACCCAGTATTTGCCTTGAAGCTTTCAGGGCCTGATGTTGGTACAGATGTAAAAACCTTCCACTTCTGTTTTAATTTATTGTTCACCAGTCATAGTCAATAGCAATTAACATTCAAGTGTCAAAGCATGAATCACTTAGACATGTCTGTCTTGGAAACATCTTTCTGTTTTTACCACAATGTGGTATCCTTTATTTTTTATATATATAAAATAATCATCTTTACTGTGGACTTATATGAACACCTAGAAGTGGTTTGGAAATGAAGAATCCTCATATTCCAGAGCAGAAAAGCAGAGAGTGATGAAGGCAAGATTTTGCTTTCTGTAGTATTCCAACTGAGAACTGTTCAATGAAGAGCAAAACATTTTCATGTTCTGCCATGACAATGCTGCTGGAGCAGTCCCCTCTCACAGCCAAGCAGGCATGAGTCACACATCACCCTTAAACAGAAGGAACATCCCATGGTCTTACACTCCCATTTGGAGAAGCAGGCATTTCTGTGCTAAGATTGTATTTTTATAAGTTAAATGTCCAAATTTGAAAGAATAAAGTTACATCCCTTGTCCATTATCAAGACTTTAGAATAAAATAAAAATCCATTTGATAATTATATTTATTAATATCAGAAGCACCTTAGGCACTGACCCACTTAGTAATGGAAGAATTTGCAAATGAATGACAAAGAATGAATGACCAGCATTAATGCAAAGTGGGTATCTGGGTATCTTACTATTTTACTTCAACACAATAGAAAAATATAAATATTATTCAACTGTAAGATCCCACTATGCAAAGTAAATGACAAGAATTCTTATTAACAGGTGGAAAATAACAGTTAATTTCCCCAGGAACCATCTATTTAAACTATATAATTATAAGGACATTCAAAGCCTATCTTCTGTTTGCAACAGAAAATTTGAAAGCAAGATGAGAATAATTAGAAGATATTCTTAGTGACACAAAGCCATGATCATTTAGTGCTTCTCAGAAATTCAGTAACTAAAATGTTGTTTAAAATCAGCATTGAGTTAGTCTTCAGTTCTGTTCTGCACTGAACACGAAAATGTAACTAGTTAGCCATGGTGTGTTTAAGTGGCATAGAAACAGGATGAGAGAAAAAGTGCATTAGAGAATCAGCTGTGGATAACAAACAACAATATGTCAGACAAAGAGAAAAAATTAATAGCTGAACAGCTAACAAAATGGGAAACAGAAAGTTCTTGCTCATCAAGGAGGTCAGCTGGTGCCGGGGAAGGAGAGGGGCGGTGGTGTCTACTGTGGTGCTTTGTCTTCTTTTTCAAGACATGGCATAACCTAATTTTTAAAAAAGATTTATTTATTTTATTGGAACGGCAGATGTACAGAGAGGAGGAGAGACAGAGAGGAAGATCTTCCATCCGATGATTCACTCCGCAAGTGACCGCAATGGCCTGTGCTGCGCTGATCCGAAGGCAGGAGACAGGAACTTCCTCCAGGTCTCCCTCACGGGTACAGGGTCCCAAGGCCGTGGGCCGTCCTCCACTGCTTTCCCAGGCCACAAGCAGGGAGTTGGATGGGAAGTGGAGCTGCCGGGATTAGAACTGGCGGCCATATGGGATCCTGGTGCGTTCAAGGCGAGGACCTTAACTGTTACACTATCGTGCTGGGCCCATAGCCTAATTTTTGAAGTAAAATATTCCTATAAATTGAAGACCTTACTCCAGAATCTCATCTACAATCTCTTCTCTCAGTTGGTGACTAACTCATATGTAAGTCCTTAGCAAATCCCTCCGTGGCAAACTGGCACTCCTCCAGCTTTTGATGTACTTTGTCTTTGAAGGAGGGGAAAGGAAGACTTACCTGCTCCTCTCATGACCAAGAAGTCGCTTTTTTCATATATTCATCTTGTTTATAATTGTGCTACATTTCCCAAGTGACACTCAAGGAAATAAAAGAAGAAAAAATATATAGAACATATTTATCTACTTATTTTTTATGATGCAGTTGCAGAGTAGGTTCAGGGATTTCCCCTCCACGCTCTCCATCCCCTACTCCACTGATTTCCCCTATGTTATTACAACAGTATAGTTCTTCAATAACAGTCACAAGTCTGTCACTCTACCAGTTAAGTGCATCCTGGCATTGTAGGTTTAGACAGTGGTAGAAAGTCCAGTATGCTATTGTCAAGCTTGTAACACCGTGACTTCCATTATTCAATCTTACCTTCTACTTTATTTTCATTGTATGCTAAAATAAAAACTAAACTACTTGACTAATTCAGTGTTCTGCTTTTAGCTTTTCATTTTATATGCTATATATAGTTCATGTTTATAATTTCTTGAAGGAGCAAGATATTGAGCAGATACCTGTTTATTCGGTTGAGTATTATTGAACAATCAGTTTACTCCTGAGGATTCAGTTGTAATTAACAGTACATTTGAATTCTTGCAACATTTATATATGTTTTATCTTTAATTATTGTCTCAGGATAAAATCCCAGGGAAGGGAGAACTATGCCAAATGATATGACATTTATAGTGCATTTTGTTAGTATTGCCAAATTGCTTTCTAAAAGAAACATACTAATTTACACTTTCCTTGGCAATGTATATGAACATAGCCATTTTCCTTAAATCTTGACAACAATTAGTTGTTTCATTTGCTCACCCCGTGGTTTTCAGAGCCTTTTCTTCATCCACCTCACTGTTTAACAATGGATGAGTAGACCAACTCAGACAACATGGAACCATCGTCTTCAATTGGGAATACAGAGGATCCTGTTATTTTATTTCAACAGTATTATTAACTCAATGGAATATCATGTGGAAATAAAGATAAAAATGAATGCTATATTTCAAAAAATGAAACATATTCTGGAATTCATTTCAAAGGAAAAGGGAGACTTAAAAGGTTTGGCTTATCTACTTATGTTTTCAAATCCACATCAGCCTTGTTTTATGCCAAAGATATTTCTTACAACACATTCTGTTTCCAAGAGTTAGAAGGGATTATTTTTCCTAGAACACTGCTGGCTGCCCAACCACTTCCAGTTACCTAGAAAAAGTCCAGAAGAAACAGAAAGAGTGTGAGGTCCTGTAATTTTGTTGACTGGGCATAAATCACCAACTGGGAACATTGTGAAACATTTTATTTTCTACTTTTTTTTTCTTGTTAGTTATCTGTTTAGCCCTCTTATAGTTAATTATTAATTGATGACCTCAGAATATCTGGCTTTAACAGTGAGATCTACACACATTCCTGCTAAATATTAATGTCTTCTGTAACCACTTAGAAAAATGGACATTCCAGATTTGCTTCTCCGCTTAGACTTTACATGTGACTTAACCTGATTTTTCCCTTGTGTTTGCCATCTATAAAATAGGAATAATAATAGTAGTAGTATCTGTGTCATAGGTTTGTCTCCAAAGAATTAAATAAGTTATGGCATCATAGTGGCTGGGACTACACTGTAAATATGAAGTAGTCAATGTTACTGTTAAGTAAAAATGTATGGCCTTCTTTATTATATGGACTCCATTAGCCCAGAAAACAACAAAGTGTTTATAACTTTCATCTCTTCTGGCACTCTTATTTTCCATTAAAAATACAATACAGATAACAGCAGTAGCAGTATTAGACCTGACCAACATCTTACAATGTATCCCATATAGTATAAGGAATTTATATGCATTAGTTTTCTAATCTTCACGGTAACTCCACGAAGGTGGTAGTAGTAGTTTACAGACACAGTGACAGACTTCAAAGAAATTAAAGAACTTGCTAAAAAAAATTAGCAAGTTACAGCACTTGGACTTGAAAGCAGTCCTGTCAAATGTGCAGGAAAAAAAATCAAAATATATGTGGATGTTATCAATGGCTGTCTCTGGATTACAGAATTCTGAGTTATAGCTTATGTATCTCTACATTTATTTATTTTATATAGGTAAACATGCCTATTTAATTGAACTATATCCCAGGTACTAAAGACAGTAGTGTCTTCTACTGAACAGTAAATGACAGTTATCCTTCTTACTTCCATGAAATAAAATGTAGTCAATCTTTGAATCAATTTTGTATCCTTTGCACGAAGTTTACAATGGCCTAGTAAACTGAATGTAGTGTTTTACAACTTGAGTTCCATCTGCTTTTCTTTAGCAAAAATATAACTTGTACTGATTTTTAGAAATTCAAATTGAACACCAAGTAGCAGCTTGAAGTTGCCATCAGAAGGGCTCCTTGCTCTCGCAGTTCCCTTTCCCCTGCCCAATCGGCTTGTATGGTAGAGACAAATCTAGTGACACTTGGGCCCGGCGCAGTAGCCTAACATCTGAAGTCCTCACCTTGAAAGCACCGGGATCCCATATGGGCGCCAGTTCTAATCCCGGCAGCTGCTGGTGGCCTGGGAAAGCAGTGGAGGACGGCCCAAAGCCTTGGGATCCTACTCCCACGTGGGAGACGTGGAAGAAAACTGCTGGCTTCAGATTGGCTCAGCTCCAGCCCTATCGGTCACCTGGGGAGTGAATCATTGGATGGAAGATCTTCCTCTCTGTCTCTCCTCCTCTCTGTATATCTGACTTTGCAATAAAAATAAAATAAATCTTTAAAAAAATGTAGCGACAGTCACAAGAGGCAGGTTTGTGTCATTTCTGAGAACTTACAAGAAACGGAAACAAGGAAAGACAGCATGTGACAGATAAGATTCACAGCCAACTAACATTTATTTTCAGACCTCTAGCTCCCAAATGATTTTACCAATGTTACACAATTTTCTCTTCCGAAAATAATGTGAAATAAATATTGTGAATCCTACTTTACAGGTGACGGTAATGAAGCCCAGCAATCAAGTAGTTTCCTGGACTCCACATGACTGGTAAGTTATAGACGGAGTTGATATGCTACTCCACAAATCTACTCTCTTCTCCATAGCAGTAATACACCCATCACTCTCAGGTTCCAGAGGCAAAAGGCAGGTTGTCATCCACTATCAAAAGCAGCCATAGGTTGGAGTACTGAACACAAAACAGTCAGGAAGGCAGTTTGGGCCATTTGTGACTGGTTTTGCATTTCTTTTCATGGAAGAACCTATTTTTGGATTGTGTTTTAGCTCAGGATAATGTTTCCAAATCCATAGTTCTTGGTCTGAGGTGCAAAACATGAGTTCATTTAATGAGCCATGTTAGTAGGACTTACTACTGAAACTCAGATCATTAAAGCACACAACAGGTTTGTTAAGTTTTGTTTTCTACCAGCTCTCTGGAAAAGTGATAATAGCCATGTCTGTGGACCATTTCTAAAGCTCTCAATATCATCTTTGACATGACCGTCCATTTATTACTTCATATATATATAATATATATACACACACATTTCATAGATATACATTTTATATACATATATATTCTTTCATATATCTATATGTATATCTATCAATATTGAGATTAAACAGAGGCGAGTATGGACATAAACTGCTCTCAGAACTTTATGAGGAAAAGAACATTTAGACAAGAATAAGTTACTAAAGCCTGGTACAGAGATTTTTTTTTTTTTTCAAGAGGCTGAGCTGTCATTTGCCTGGAATGGTTCAGGACAGTTCTGCCTGGAGGCAGGACTATGGATTCATTAACCTCCCAGCCCTGCAACTCTGTCAATCTCAATTCCTGCCACGGTTTCAATCAGATCCAGCTGCCTCTAGTTTCACTCTGGTTGGTTAAGTATGGCTGTGTGCTCCTGCAATTTTCTGTATTACGGGCAGAAAAGGCATCTTCAATAAACATCTCTGGCCGTTCACAAGACAGTGTGCATAGTGGATCTTTCCTTACAGATAGATTCAGCATAAAATGTATCAATGAGTGCACTGATACAGAGAAAAGCACCATGTGCCAAATACAGAGGATTCTTATTATTTCTCTTTGCATACAGATGAACTCACAGCTGCTGCGACGCTCTCAAGAGGCCTACAAGTCGACTTAGTCCAAAGGAATGACTGCTATTTTTGCTCTTTCCCTCACATTATTTCCCAAGGCTTGAGGGAATTTAAATGTGACTTACTTGGCAGTGACAAGTCTCTGTCCCCTTGGTGCCTCCCGAAAGCGATCATTTACACAAGTCACTTCACCATAGCTCATTCTATTTCTTCATAGAGAGATAGTATCACTTAAATGGAATCTGGATATTGAGAAAGGATATTTTTTCTCCTTAAAATGACTATATTAGAAAAATTCACTGATATCTGGATATTGGTATGATTGGTCCTTAACATCCATGCATAAGCAGAATCTTCCAAAAGTTCATGAAAATGCATATAATAGAAAAACTGCACAAATTTTAAAAAATTTTTACAGAATAAAATTATTTCTCCCTTCCTTCCCCCCACCCCAACATTCTGTTTGACATACCCTCATATGTCAAGACACCAACCTTTGAAAAAGGAACTTAGTATTGGAAATGAAGAACTTGATACTCTTGAGAAGAAAACGTCTGGAATCACCAGCATTTGAATGCAGCTCTTTGCTGCCTTGGTTCAGAATGCAGTCCCTTCCCTCCCTGTGCCACTCAAGATCCTCTGCGTTAATGAATGAAACCAAAAGCAACAACACATCTTATACATTACTGTATTTTATTGTGTAATACAATGTTGAAACAAGCTATTGTATTATAATCATACACAATGCCTTGTATTTTTATAAGATTTATATCGTTAATGAAACAGTAAAACTTGCCAGTTCCCTGCAGAAATCTATTAAAACAGAAGCAATAATCAAACAAAGCTTAAAATGCATGATAAATACAAATTCAGAGAATGTTATCAGAGTTATCTGCCTCCATAGACAGAGTAATAAAGACCTGAGGAGGAGGTATAGATTGTCTAAAAGCCAGAACTCCATATGTGGACACTGATGAAACTTTTAAAAAATCCATTAGGAAAGTCATTCATAGGAATTTCTCAGTTTGAAATCATCTTTTATTAACACTAACAAAATATTCCATGTTTTCCAATATTTTGTGTGAATTTACAGCAAAATGTGTTTAATTGGAAATCATGACAATTTTAACCAAATTGAATCTGAACAGCAAAAATTTCTTTGATGTCTTCTTAGAAATTCTACAATAGTTATGTGAAGCTTGACTGTTGGCTACCACCATTTTCTTACAACACTGTTAGAAAAATATGAGTGGCATTTTTAGAGATAATTTTGAGGAAAAATTCAAATGATCTCTCATTTAGTCAAGATAAAAAACATAAATCAACATTATTATTATTTCAAGAAACAGTTATTATAGAACTAATATGACAGGCAAGATGAAAAGATGAAGAATTTTAGTGTCTGGAATCACATTTTGGTTTTCTGCTTGGTAAGTATATGATAAATTTTTCCCAAGACTCCTCCTTTGCAATATTACTTATGGTTACTATGCATTAATTAATTAACCACCATAAAAATTACAAGAGCGTATAGGTAAGGGTAAACAACATTAATGCCACGATAATAGATTGATTATCAACAATGGATTAAGACTAAAGGTAGACATGGTCTGTATACTCATGGAGAATAAAGTCAATAGGGAAATAATCATTAATTAAATAATTGAACAGAAAATTTTCCAACTACTCTACCTAGGAGAGATGCAATATGAGAAATGTAACATTGATCTAAGATTTCTCTAAACGCTCATGTGGAGTTTTCTCCCAGTACTTCAACCAATGGAAGCCACACTGACCATTCCTGCTCCACATCCTGGTGACTGAGTCTAGACGCCTTTCGTATAAGTAGAACTTCGTATTAGGACCATGTGTCAGGCATCTTTGGAATCATTTAGTTTTTCCTTTTTCATTTCACTTATTTATGATCACTTAAAATGTTGAGAAAGCAATCGAATTGTCATTTTGCTACAATCTTTAAAGCACAACCCTCTGTGAGCCTCCAGGGTCCTGTGTTCTGATAACAAGTATTACTGGGGAAAACATCAAAAGACAAATTTGCAAGTGCTTCTCAGAGGTAGGCTCTGTTATCCCTTGCAGGGTGCAAAAGATGACTTTGACGGACATCCCCATTCACTCCACAATCACTGTCTCATTCCAGCATGCCATCTTTCAGCCTTCTACAGGGAGCTGATTGGAATAATTTGCAAGAATATTAAGAATATTAACACAGTACTCATCGATACACTTGGCATTTTGGTCCCAAACCATGTTGATGGTCCGTACTTTAATCTCAACTTAAATGGACATAAGCTTTTTCTGCAAGCAGCTCACATAGACCAGGATGTGTAAAAGAAAGAGCTGTCAAAGGATTTTCAAACAGCAAACCTTTTCTCTGATTCTTTTTTTCAAAAAATTAGATAAAGCGATTTCAGGATTCCCATTCAAGACTATGTAAAGAGTAAGCCAAACCCCAGGGTTATGGAAATGATTACGTTATCTTTAGCATGAGTATGAAATGTATTATCTTATTTTAGACATGGTTTTTAAGATATTTTCTAAAATGTAAATGTAGTAAAGTATTTTATTGCTATTTTCCTGCTCTTGACTACATGGATTTTTCTTTAATGACAGGTGAAGTAGGAAATTCTAGACTCAAACATTGCATTCAACGACACAGATCACCCAGTCACTGGTCACTTACTGACCAATGCAACTTACTGGAAAGGTGCAGCCTGGGCCTGCTGCGGTTATATAGTAAAGTGTTAAAGCATTTCCATGGTGTAGTACTTGAGTGTACTAAAAATAGACAACCCTGAACTATACTGCAGTTGAAGGACAAGATAAAAATAGACAATATACTTGAAAAATAATTGTATAAATAGAGTACTGGGATTAGCAACTCAATCCTCAGGACTGAAATCATTAACGATGGGTAATTTTTTATTAAGTGTAGGAAATAGGATACTATTTAAATATTTAAGGGAAATGTTGATTAGCACAGTGTATTCTGAGTTTAAGGGTGATTTATATCCAAGACGTGATTTAAATCACTAGGATTTGAAGTGCAGTTTCTTTAAACTAATACTACTACAACAACTACACACACACACACACACACACACACAGCCGGATAATATCAGCTATAATACCTGCAAAGGGGTTTCAAGATGCTCAGGGAAACAATGTATGTTTTCCATGACCTTTTTGAGGAGCTAATTTACAATTAAAGATGTATCTAATGTCCAACCATTATCTGAAAAATAATAGCTTTGCTCTCATATTCAATTGCTCTTGCACAGTAAGCACTGGGAAGAGCTCCCCTCCCCACCCCACAAATGACGGCACTTTGAATAAATGTAGCTATTATGGGTATAGTGTGAAATGGCTTATAGTTCTTCACATTACCTTAAAAGATTATAGTTGAAATGTTTGTTTAAGAAAATCTGAGATGGAAAAATCTGTCTTGGATTTTTAACTCCTGTTCTTGTGTTTGAGTACTCTCTTGTTTATGCCTTCTGTGTTTCTACAAAGAAGGTCATCAGTTTTTAACTCAGCTTCTCTTTCCTTTGCAACATCCCTACCATTACTTCATCGCCAGAACTTCATCAGCTAATACTCAAATTTTGGAAAAGGAACCATAAGCTTCTGAATTTACTCTTTTGTTCACTCTTGGCACATTCACTTCTATTAATCCTTAGATCTTTTTTCCCCCTTTTTATTACTTAGAAGATACGTTTTCTCAGCCTGGAATTCTACTCTATCTGTCTGATGTAATTATTAATAGTGGAACCCAAAGAAAAGGCACAGTGCAAGGGAATATGATGAAGGAAGTAAGTGCAAAAGAACCAGCTTCCAAAAACACAGAGTAGGGTGGATACAGATGGGAACCAGGTCTAGAGAAACAGAGTGGCAAATGTTGAATCTCATTGAATTTCATTTTGTTTTCAAAGAGTTTGCAGCACTCACTATTCCTGTCAGCAGTGTTCGACATTACATGGAACTATATCCTCTCCAACACTTCATACTACTGGACTTCTGGATTTTTGGCAATACAGTCATCTGGTATCTCCTTGGGTCTTCATTTATATTCTTCGGTTTTTAAAAGTTCAGCTATTTTTCATGTTTACTAGCCAAATACATTGACTCTTCTGAAAAAATGCCAGCTGTGCACTATGAATCATAAGTTTATTGGCAGAAGAGTAAACAGCCAAGACATTTTTGAAAGAGATGAAAAGGAGTGACCTTTATTCAACATATCAAGGAATATTATAAGGCTACAATGATTAAGACAGTTTATGATGTGTAGTCTTCAAGAACCTGTGATAGTTGTGTATCCCTCATTTTTCCATGAATGTCTCGAAGTACCCTTGCAATATTAGTTTACTTATAAAGGTACTGACTAATGGAAGAAAAATAAGGCCTCCAACCTAACTTATAAATTTGGGAGCTACCAAATATGTCAGATCCCTGAGGGAAAAAGGAGATGAGAAATAGGGTGCAAAAAAGAAAATGGACTGTTATCACAGAAAAATCCTGCTTCAGATGGGTTCAGACCTTTAATAAAGAAATCCTTATGGTTTTCAAAATAAAATATGAGTGAATACTTTCTCTAACCTCAGAACAGAGAGTTATTTCCTAAATGAGACACATAAGTTTTAAAATAGCAGAGAACATTAGTGTATTGCCACGTTAACAAGAAGTTTTCATTAAAGGAAAACTTAGATTCATACATGAAAAAGAAATCTGCCATGTATACAGCTAATGAATTAATATCAAAAGCTTTCAAAATTGAGAAAAGACAAATGACCTAATGGAATAATGGGCAACTTAACATTTCTAGCATAATTTTGTTTTAGCCAGCCTTCTATGAACCTTTGCTAGTTTATAATACATGGAGAAGTTGAATTATGTTTTAGGTATGTTTGTTCTGTTATCATCCAACACAACTCATCATGGAAAGAAAATGATCAACATACGTTCATTGAATAAATAAACTTGCCACTCTAAAACACCTGTCCTCCAATAGTCACATTGGAGCCTTCTACCCATACATCCTTAACATTTCAGATTACATTCCCCTGTACAGACTCTCCTGTTCACTACATGGTCCTTGGTGGCATTTCACGCCTAACTGAAGCTTGTTACTTCATATTTCAACATCCATTTCCTCTCTCTGACTTTGATTCTAAACTTACAGGACAGAGTTATTCCTCTAAGGATTCAAGTAAACTTCCAAGAGATAGTTAATTACTATTTATTGGGATTTGGCAAATGATCAAGTACAAATAATCAATCTTCATCAAGTTTCAACACAGAGTAACTAGTCTGAAGAAAAGTACTGTGATCTGAGTCCATGCTTGCTCCAAGTACAGAATACCACACTCTAGGGATTAGTAAAAAACGGAAGCTTATTTGGCTAATGGCTCCAGAGACTGGGAAGTTCCAGAGCATGAATGTTTGAATCCGGCAAGGGTCTTCACAACACCTTGTCCCCTGGTGGAATGGTAAGTGAACTTTGGAGACATACAGAAAAAGGAACCAGATCCATTCTTTTTAGGATGAACTTTTCCCTCTGATACCTATTCCTGGAATAATGGCTTTAATCTGTTCACGGTGACTGTGCTGTTAATCAAATCACCTCTTCATGATCCTACCTGCTAGGACTGTTAACAATAGCAATTAAAATTCAACTTGAGCTTTGCAGGGGACATTCAAACCACAACACATATTTTCTTTATGATTTTTTTCCCCAAGTTTAGGCCACTGAGATCAGGTTAGGAAAGTTAGCAATGTGATCCATGAAAGATAGTTAATACAAAGGATTGAGAAGTGTTTTGAAGGTTGACTGTTCAAGCATTCACTTATGACAGGAATAAGGCAGTGAAAAATGTGAAGGGAAATGGGTCAGGGTATCAATGGCTGTCTCTGGTGTCAGTACCACCCAAGTGAGGTACCTGCATGAAATAGCAAAGCGAATCTGAGAGACGAAGGAGTGTACAGCTGGTCCATGACCAACTTTATTCTCCTTACTTTTCCTTTCTCTCTTGAAAGTGTTGCTTTTGGTCATGTAGGACTGCATTATTAGTAGTCAAGATGGAACCTTAACATGTTTCAATAAATTTTGCTAAGAGTGAAACGTTTTTACGAAATTCTATTTGGCACGCATCATGTACCCTAACCTGACTCACATTTTTAACTGGTGGAAATGGAGCAAACGATCATTTCTACTCACAAGTATATAGTGCAGCTGGTCAGGAAGGTAGGAGTAAGTGTTCCAATCATCTATTTGCTGACTTCATTATGAACAGACACGCAAAGAACTAAAATTTACACAGATCACCGAGACTTTACTAGGTATAATTAGTATACTAATTATGTATTTAATAAGGACATTACCAGAATGTCTTATATCTTTTTCTGGTGGCTTGAGGGTATCTTAAGCACGGCAACAGTTGGCATCCAAAGGGTTTCCTCACTGTGAACTCTTGAACAATTTTGTTTCCACTGATTGAGGATTGCTCTGATGGTAAATCATGGAATACAAAGGTTGAGCTACACTCACCCAAAGAGCCACCAGATGGTCTCTTTTTAAAAGGTTATTTTTACTATTTTTTTACCTTTTTCATTTTTATTGGAAAGGCAGATATACAGAGGAGGAGAGACAGACAGAAAGATCTCCCGTCCATTGATTCACTTCCCAGGCAGCCGCAATGGCCGGACCTGTGCTGATCTGAGCCCAGGAGCCCGGAGTCTCTTCCAGGTCTCCGACATGGGTGCAGGGTCCCAGGGCTTTGCGCCATCCTCGACTGCTTTCCCAGGCCACAGGCAGGGAGCTGGATGGGAAGTGGAGCCGCTAGGACGTGAACTGGTGCCCATTTGGGATCCTGGTGTGTGCAAGGTGAGGACTTTAATCGCTAGACTACCACACCGGGTCCACCTATTGACTTCTTGGCTTAGCTGATACTGGCGCTACACTTTGCCATATGAGAAATACTTCTGCTTATTTTATTTCTTCTGGATATTCAGTGACATTATATGAGTGTCAGGTTTAACACAAAATAGCAAATGTCAAGTTAGTTTTTAAGAAAACAATTAATACTTACAAATATCTTCATTTTGCATCTGCTTGAAAGGCAAAATTAAAGTGGCAGATAGGGAGAGAGAGAGCGAGAGAGAGCGAGCACTTTCATCTGGTGGTTCATTTTCCAAATGCCTGGAACAGCCAGAATTGGGTCAGGCCAAAGCCAGGCACCCATAGCTCCATCTGCTTCTCGCACATGAGTGGCATGGACCGAAACCACTGAATAATCATCACCTACCTCCCAGGAAGTATTAGCAGAAAACTGGATCGGAAGTGGAGGAGCCAGGACTAAAAGTGGTAGTTCAATACTGGATGTGGGCATTTCAACTGGAAATGTAATCAGTTGATCCACAGTGTCCCACCCATAATTATTAGATGTCATTATTCCAAATCGAAATTTTATTCAGTATCCTGCATTTTTTCAACCCTCTGAAGCAGACAAGCTCAAGGTATTTTTGAGAGGACTGTAGATACTTACATATATTTGGGGACACATGTATCTGTTTTCTAAAGATAAAGTGAGAGAGGATGATGTAAAGATTTTTTGTCATAACTAAGAAAAGAATACAACTAAGTAAGAATTGCTTTTTGCTGGTTGGGAGCTGCACAAGAGATCTGAGATACATTTGTGCTGGGTTTGGAAAAACTGTGAAACTTTGACAGAGGGTATATGGAATTGAATAGATTGAATTTATGCTTAGGATTAGTCATAGATGGAAGGTGTTCCCCTTTTATCACCACAACCATGCCCTAAAACAATTAATTTCAAGATTGTGTGGTGCAACTTGGCGGTGGTAGTAGGATATGCAAGAGACCCTGTCTGGGCTGGCTTACATTTAGGGTCTGGCTATTGAATGAGGTAGGCTGGCCTCAACTGGTAGCTGTAATCCCTGCACCTGCACTTGGGCCATTCACCCAGCTCAGAGTGTCTCTCTGCAAATCTTCGAGGGCTGGTCTCCAGCTGTGGCACCATGTCACATGTGCTTCCATTTGTTTCAGGTACAAAATGTGTTTCTACTGGTCTGTGCCTCTTAAGGAAGAGCTGCAAAATCACAGGGCAAGAAGTGAGAAGTGTGGACACAGGAGAGGTAAAGAGTTGAAGACATCATTTAATCTACCACAAGGGGCAAGGTAGGAACATAAGAAAAAAGATGAAAGGGCCCCGCATGGCTGAAGTCTTCGCCTTGCACACCAGGATCCCGTATGAGCGCCGGTTCTAATCCTGGTAGCTCCACTTCCCATCCATTTCCTTGCTTGTGGCCTGGGAAAGCAGTGGAGGACGGCCCACGGCCTTGGGACCCTGTACCCATGTGGGAGACCTGGAAGGGTCTCACCTCTGTCCATTGCGGCCACTTGGGAAGTGAACCAGCAGACGGATCTTTCTGTCTCTCCTCCTCTCTGTATATCTGCCTTTCCAATAAAAAAAAAAAATCTTAAAAAAAAGAGGAAAAAAATTGCTCATTTGGAAAATGATAGATATGCTGCAATAGTTAATACTCTTCTCTGCAAGAAGTCTTTTTACCCCAAGTCTAGGTCCAGTAATGTAAAAACCCGGTGCAAACACCAACATGCAAATAAATATTACCTGTTTTTACAAGCAGACAATCTGAGAAACCATTCTGACTACACCTTCATTGTAACAAGTAACAGCCACATTCCTTTCTCTTTCATTTATCAAAATCAGAAAAATGAGTTTGGTTTTTGTGTCTTTTATATTTATCCACTTGGAGTGGGCAGAAAATGAGCTGGCTTTCTATGAACTTAGACTCAGTTTCAAGGATAAGCAACTCTCAGCTCAGTAAAAAGACTGGGCTTATTTCAAGAACTTGGATCCAGGGGCAGAGTGGCTGCTGTTGTCAGTGCCTAGTGGCCAGAGCCTGGTCTGACAGTACATGTAGTGGTGGAGATAAGTACGCTTAACAAACTTCGTGGGTAAGAATTTAATCCTTACATTCCTCCTACAACATTATGTTGAATTCAATGTTTTACTTAGTTGGGGGTTAGGCCTGTGATTTTCAAGCGAGTAGAACGTTTGTCATTGTACAAAAGAAAAAAGGAGGTGGCAGGACAGGGTAGGAAGCATCACTATGTTTCTAAACGTATAATGTGAAATACGTGAAATTTATTCACCTTCTATAAATAAAAAATTGAATTTTCTAAAGAAAAATTAAGGGTCAGTAATCTGCCAAAGGTTCTGTAACTTGTAAGGGGCAGACCCGTGATGTGAACCCAAATGCTTTGACTTCAGTCAGGACTATATACTGCAGCAAGAAACAAACAATTGGAGTTTGGTTAAGTGAAATGCCGTAGATCCCTATGTGTAAAAGGAATGCTATATGAGAACATGATCATATAACAGATGCTAATTAGTATTAGTATGACTTTTTGTTAATAAAAAGGGAAAAATGCAAAAACCCAAATAAAGTCTATAAATACATACCTGACATCTTTATTGAGATTCACATCAAAATGTGGGAAGGCTTCAAAAAAGTGTGTGGAAAATAGAATTAAATATGTTCATGCAAGTTTTTTGAAATCCATGCAGATTTCTTCTAATACCCATTTTCTATGAACATGCTAAAGACTGTTCTGTATTGATTTGAATTTCAAAACTTTTTCCACTCAACTGAACTTTGTGAGGTAGTATCATGTTGACAACCGCTATCTCTGGAGATAAGAACGGAACATTGGAGACAACAGATGGTATTTAATAACATGTAATTTATAGGAAATTTTAATCATTATAAAACATGTTTTTCTAAATAACCTGGAGGGGAAGAGCAGAATGTGTACCAGTTAAGCAGAATATGAAACCAACAGCTACAAACTGTCCCTGTTACTTCTGCTGCTATGTGAGGATCTGACAGCTGAAAACTGCTTGTTACAAATTTCTTAAGAGCACTGCCTGTGTTCTTAAA
The DNA here is from genome assembly GCF_030435755.1 of Ochotona princeps. NCBI lineage: Eukaryota > Metazoa > Chordata > Mammalia > Lagomorpha > Ochotonidae > Ochotona > Ochotona princeps. Next base: position 45,562,517 of record NC_080836.1, read on the forward strand.
CATCATGGAGAAGGTAACCCTTTATGTCACAAATGGATCATAGAAGATAGTAGTTCAAAAGTTTATGCAAAATACAAGGTAATAAACTGTGTGAATACTTTAATGAATTTGAAATTTTTTTCATACTATTTTTGAAGATACCTCTCTTCTGGATTTCAATATTTTTTCCACCAGAATAAGCTTATCTTTTAATGCCATTTCCATTAACCTTCTTTAAAAAATTATTTTTATTGGAAAGGCAGATATACGGAGAGGAGTAGAGACAGAGAGGAAGATCTTCCTTCTGATGATTCACTCCCCAAGCGGATACAAGGGCTGGAGTTGAGCCAATCCGAAACCAGGAGCCAGGAGCTCCTCTGGGCCTCCCATGCGGGTGCAGGGTCCCAAGGTTTTGGAACGTCCTCCACTGCTTTCCCAGGCCACAGGCAGGGAGCTGGATGGGAAGTGGGGCTGCCAGGATTAGAACCAGCGCCCACATGGCATCTTGGCGCGTTCAAGGCGAGGACTTTAACTCCTACACTATTGTGCTGGGCCTGATTACCGTTACCTTTTAAAACACTCATATACAGCCCACTAACTCCTATTTAGCCTATAAGACATCAAATATAAACTGTTTTCCAAGTATACCAGAATCAAGTACAAAACTCTCAATTTTATATTCCCTCTTGGTTCTCAGAGGTATCTAGCAGTAAATGTACTTTTTCTGCATATATATTCATAATCTACACTATCACTTAACTATTTTATAACTTTAAGGCACCGTAAAATTTTATGCTGTCCATAGCTGCTATCACTGTTCAGTTCTGAGATGTATCCCTACTGAAACACATAGCTGTTGCCTGTTCATCGACTGTTAAACATAAGTCTATGATATGGATGTCTGAATTGGATAGAATCCTTGTCAAGATTCCTTTTCTGCTTTAACACAGGCTGCCATGAACATTTCCTAAGTCTTCCTGTTCACATGCATATGTACTTAAACAGAACATGGAGAGGAATATTTAATGGTACTTGATACTGCAAAATCTATGGTTATGCCAGTCATTTTATTCCGTAACTACAAGTTGCCACTGTTTCATGTTCATAACACCTGCAATTTTGAAGGTTAGATTTTTCCACAAGCACTATATTTCCTGTTTTTTACTTTTATTACTCCCATATCAGTGAAAAATATTTTTCATGTTTGTTGAGCTTAAGAGATTTCCTTCTTATAAGAAGTTATTTTTTCAAGGTGTTCATATTTGAACTAAGTAGTTTTCATAATTTAAGACTTTCATATATATTGAAAACATCCTATGATTCTTCTTGCTTTAGAGAATAAATTTTAAAATAAATTCAAATCTTAGTGTTTGTCTGTTATTTTTATTTAAACCTGTTTTTTGATGGTTTATTATTACATGAAAAACATAATACAGAGAGAAGAGACAAAGAGAGAAGGTCTTTCAATAGCTGGTTCACACCAAAATGGTCCCCATTGTCAGAGCTGAGCTGATCTGAAGCCAGGAGCCAGGAGCCGCTTCTGAGTCTCCCATACAGGTGCAGGGACTCAGGACGTGTGCAATCCTTTATTGCTTTCCCAGGCCATCAGCATAGAGTTGGATTGGAATTGGAGCAGCTGGGACAAAAACTAGTGCCCATATGGGAATGCTGACACTTGCAGGGGGAGGATTAGCCTATTAGCCACTGTAGTGGCTCCTCTACTGCAGTTTTTTTTTTTTTGCCTATTAATTTTTTTTATTAATTACATTGCATTATGTGACACTGTTTCATAGGCTCTGGGATTCCCCCAACCCCTCCCCATACCCTCCTCCCATGGTGGATCCTCCACCTTGGTGCAGCTCTACTGTACTTTTAATTCAGTTCCTGCTAACGCTCCTGGGAGGCAGCTGATGAATGTTCAAGTACTTCATTTCCTGCCACCCACAGAGAACTGTCTGGCCAGGCGTGTCCCTGCCTGTTGTGTGCACTGGGCTTGTGACGCAGATCAAATCTCTCCCATTCTGTTTTTCTAATCAATCAATAACTACTATTTAATAAAAATAAGTCTTTAGTCCAAATATTCTGGTTTCTGCTTTGAGGCTGGAGTTATTTATTTTTTGAACTGGTTAATCAATTACTCAAACACAATTTTCAAAAATCCATTCTTCTCCTTACTGGTTTCTGATGATGTAACTTAAGCATCAAAAGTGTCTGCATCTAAGGCGAAGGAAAGCAGCAGCAGCCGGTGGCACTGCAGGTGACCTGATCTTGCATCAGGGCCCGGCTAAGCACACTGTGTGATCAGACAAGGTGTCTGGAATTAGGGCTTATGAAATCTGGTGGCTCTGAGTGCTTGTTTGTTCAAGGGCTGACAGAAATATGTTCAACAGGCGAGTTTCACAACTATGTTGTTTGACACTACCTAATTAAAAAAACAACACCTCAAATATGTAGCTTTCTTTTATTAAAGAGGCAGATATCTCAGTAGGTTTATTGCAAACAATTTAATTTTTGCTTATGTGAATAAAGTTCTCAGAAAAGGTGAGCAAGAAAACATTCTCAGTGTAGGAACAGGACACCAGAATACTCCATGGCCTGGAGCATCGCGAGTGAACAGAGCAAGCTGGGTGCTGGGTTTGCTTAACAGTGTTAGCTTCCATGTAAATACATGCCATGATCTTTAAACTACATTAATGGCTATTTTATCATCCTGGGATTTCCAAAACCTCTTTCAGACTTTCCAATACGCACGTAAATCAACCGCCATTGCTCTCTACACATCAAGTGTGAAGTGACTGTCACAGTAATTCACCATTTTCACAGGAAGTTTTTAAGGCCTCTGGCACAGAAAATCTATATGTGGAATGATAATGCTCTAAGTATATACAGAAAATATTTCCAATTCTTGTGCAACTTAAGTTCTAAAGATTACAAAAGTATTCAATGTTAATAAAATATTAAAATACTATGAATTTCTCATAAATTTGACACTGATTTATAATTAAATAAAAATGCATAAGCTATGTCTTGCACACTGATTCATCATAAAAATAATTACAAACCGAATACACTTATTTGATATCAGTAGTTTTCTAGATTTACTCAACACAAGATAAGCTTGAATATAACTTATAAATGTTTTCAATAAAACTGTAACATTGAGACAACAAATGTCAGAGCTAGGTTTACTTAGCAATGTATACGTCAACTATCTGTCTAGGAATCTTAATTTATCCTTTTGTCTAAGAGACTGTGTTTGTAAGTAAAATAAATCAATAAAGGTGATTACTTCTGATTTGAATAAGTCTTAAAGTTCTAAAGCAGCATATCTGATTCAAGACAAAAAAGACCAAAACATTATTATAAATTATAAATTCTGATAATTCCTTTGGCATCAAAGCATCTACTTTGATAGAAAATATATTAGTGTACATCTGAGTATACATTTCCAAATGTTGTCCGTTGGCGTGAGGCTGGTGTGTGTAACCGAAGTAGAGAAGCACATTATGACAGAGCGGCACTTAACAGCTGTGCTGGGCGTCTGGGGGCATGGGCTGACTGAGTCCAGATCTCCCATTCACAGATATCGTATTTGATGGAACAGTAACCTAAGAGAAAGAAACATACTTTGCACCCATCAGTTTAAAATGGGACAGCTGTCTCATTTTCAATTTTCAACAGTTACATTTTAACCTCCAGTCAATTGTAAATGTGAAAACACAGTATTGATTCGTCATTAAATTCCAAATAACAAAGAATAAGTGATTACGCTGACAAGAAATTAGGAGTTGTTGTTTCACAACAAACAAGCTAAATAGTCCATTAACACATCTTAGTCTTTACAAAAATGCCATATCAACCATAGAGGACAAGAGCACAGACTGACTACAGGCCAAGCTATTCAGCACGTGTTGACTAGACTAATCCTGGCTACAAAACGGACAGAATAGATATATGTATGTGATAAGATGGAAGGCTTCAGATAAACAGTTTATGAATTACTTGCAGAGGGCTAATTTTTGATGAATTAAAAATATTTCCATTCTACAAAAGCAGTCGGAAAGATTATACAGCAACCTATCCAAAGTGTATTTTGGGAGAAAAATATCTCCTCGGATCTTAAAACTTTTTTCTACTAAACTTTTAAACTCTGACAATATATAATCAGAATGCTATTCTGTAAATTCTAGAGCACAGAACTATTTTAATACCACACTATTCTAATTATTTAATTGTTCAATGTGTATTTATTAAGATGTGAAAATTATTTGTTAAAAAGTGTCACATTTTTATCAATGAGGATTATAATAATCAAAATGCTTTAAACATAACATTTAAGAATTTACAGTATTCCCGTGGGGGGCATGAAAACTAGGACGGGGGCTGGGATGGCTAGATAGAGAGGCACTCAACAACATCTGTGAGGGCTGTATGGTTGAGTTGGTTAGATAGAACTAAGCTTTAATACCCATTGACAAGTACAAGAGCCAAATGGGATGGGGGACAGACTGGTCTTCTGCTACACATACTGGCAAACCAGGGTAGGGGGCGGGCTTGGTGGGGATTATTGTGGGTCGCCCCAACTAGGCTGCAGCTCCCACTGGTTGATGTAAGGGCCGAACCAGACTGGACTGCAACACCCATTGGTTCCAGTGCAACTCGGGACTGAAAACAGAACCAACACAGCAATTGCAACCACCAGCTGATCGGGGTGATGGACTGTGCCGGGCTCTGTGCTTGCTAGAACATATAAGAATCTAGTCTGGGAATACCTCAAAGTATCTTTGGAGATCTCCCCAATCGAACTGCTGGACTCAGAACTCTAACCAAGAAAAGACAGAAGACAGAACAGGACAATCATTCATCTCAGCTATATGTTGGCAGCAAATTATGGGGCAAACGGAGACTTTATGATGGACCATATCAATCGGTGGACGACCTCATCGAGCGAAACTGGCAGCGATTCATAACTGGAGAACTATCAACACCACTCGAGCACACATCTCAGAGCATGCCCCACATCTGAGACTTTGGGTGGGCGGGAAACCGGGTGGGGCTTCTCCCTCAATATCCCCCTTTACCTCAGATACATGATGGAAACAATATGGACATAATAGCATTACCCACTTTCCTATCCCCCTCAACCTTTTTTTTTTCTTCTTTTTCCTTTAACTGTAATTAACTATGTAAAAATTGTCAACAACAATACAATAAAAAGAAAAAAAAAAGAATAATATTAAGGAAACAGAAAAAAAAAAAGAATTTACAGTGATGAATGTCCATCTACTTGTGACTTTTTAATCCTCAAAGTAAAGAATTTGCAAGAATACTTTCATAGCTTTCTTATTTACATATGAAACATAACTACAAAACTGTATGTGATTAATTTTTTATTTTAAATATATGTAGAAAGAGCTGCCAACTGGAAAGTCTTTGGTTACTCAAATTCTAGCCAAGGAAATATTAAAAAAAAAAAAAAAAAAGACCACCCCCCCAAAAAAAACGCAAGTCAGCAAGACTCTGGGTGACGTAGCCAGTTTTTTCCTTCCCTCCAGGCTCTTATCTAGCCAAAGATAAATCTGATATGGTGAAGAAACACTAAATATCAACCACCAAATATCATCCATCAGTTTACTTTCCAATCTTATTTTTAAAAGCCTATATACTATTCCTATATACTATTTATAAAAGTGTAACAGCCTTATTGTTAATAACTTAATGCATCATTAAATATTGAAAGCACCCAAAACGAAATTCTTGTGTAAACACAGGCCATGAAAATGGGTTATTTAATCTGCCTTATTCTCTGTAAATAATGTTATTTGAATTTAAATCTTAACATAATTTAAATAGTACACAGCCAGAAAACTGAGTCTTTATATTAAGATCAGGCTAGTTTTTGAGAATCCACGGAGACTGAGTGCGGATAGAGTACAGGAAAGCCCTTAAGCAGCATGAAAAACCTCCTTCATCACTAAAGCAATCAACTAGATAATTGTTCTAATGTGAACAAACCAATATAATGAAGGCTAATTTCTCAGGTACTAACCAGAGCCATAAGGCAGGTTGGTGCCTGGAGTTAAACTGAACATTTGTGTGCCAAGATATAAGCAAACACAGAGCCAACTTTCTGATGAGCCATTTAAACCTACTGTCAAAATCACTGGAGATTTTTTTTTTGGCAGTGTAATTGTTGTGCTATAAAAGAAATGTCAGAATTTAAGAGAAGCAAGAACTTTAACACAGAAACATGTGACTTAACAATAATCAGAAGAAATGAGGTGCGCAATAAGCCACCGCCCAGTGAAGAGGTGGAAGATCTCCAGGCGCCTGACCATGTTACCTTTCTTTGTACCTCTTTTTTCCTTCTACCATGTACTTTTCTATTCATTTGGATATTTAAAATACACTGCAGTAAGATAACACTTGATTACTTCATTTTTTATTTCCCCTGTAAATTTTGTGCCTGTCTACTGCATTAAGCCCTTAACAACTGTTTTACTTTTCCCAGTGAAAGTAACCAAAATAGTGATTGTTTAGTAATCAATTCTTTGTTTTTAGAAAGAATTATCACCTAAGCATGCATCACAAAATGATACAGCTTAGAATGCTATCAAACTTGATCCATATGTATTTTTGTACACTTTTATTTACTGTCTGGTTTAGCTGTATTTGTGTCCATTTTACTGCTGTACGATTCAATGTTTGTATATCATGCTATTTATTCTACTATTTTGGGGAACTAAGGTTATGTTTATTCTGCACTAGTAAACACTATTCCAGGGGCATTCTTAACTGTGAGTCCCAGTACATAAAAACATAATTTTTGGAGTACTTAATTGGAAATAAAAATGTTAGACATAGACTATTGACTATAGCCTATATACAATTTTAGTGAAATAAAATTAACTACTTTTTAATTTTTAATTTGAAAAAACCTCAGGAGTTGGCAATCAAGATTCAGAACTACCAATAACTTCCTACACAGAGACATTTTAGACTCAATGGAACTTAGCGTAATGAGCTTTAAATAGGACACAATTACAGGATCATCACTGAAGCCTGCTTTCTGTATTGATTCATATCCAGCTCATTCCAGAAACAATGACCTTCTATGTGAAGCGACTGCCAAAACGGAGTCCATAACACACAAAGAATAGAGCTGTTGGCCTGTATAATTCTGTTGGCCCAAAAGCCATGTTCAATCTAATGCACAGTCTTCTACAATTAGTTCACTGAAAGTGATTAATATATTCACTGACTTAGTACAATGGCATTGTGATCAGTTTTGGTTTGGATACCTGGTTCTCCCTTGGGTCTCCATGTACCACTGCCCCCAAGAACCAAGCTGTAAAAGTATGGAGGCTTCACTTGATTCATCCTTGTTCCCATGTAAAATGGTGGAATTGATATGCTTAAAAAATACGTGTCAAATTAAATGAATTAAGAATGCTTTAGATTGGTAATGATGGCTTGAAACGGATGCTTAACTTGCAAAATTCAAGAAAACTTTTCATAAATGAGAATGTGTATTTTATAAACATGAATGGCTTTGCTCCTCAAAAGTACAAATTTATGACTTGTGAAATAGCTATTTCAGTAATCAAAACTAACCCAAGCTTTTATGTTTCTTATCACTTAAATACACACTCTTACACTCGAAAATTCAGACCAAAACTCCGAATTACTCCTTCCTGCTTCCTTCATCCTGAGAGCACCCAATATTTTGCCTTGTCCCCATGGCCTCTGGGAGTAAAAGAAAAATGCTGTCATTTTCGGCTCCATAAAAACACACCAAAGAAACTGGCTTGCTAAATTCAGTCAATTAGAATACTGCTTTATTTGTAATGCTTCCTCTCTTCCCTTCCCCCATCTTTGCAGTATTCTTATTCTTTGGCAGATTTCCCTTCTTGTGGGTTAAGTGCTGTGTTCAACGGGTCTCTTGTTCTTCTCCACATAACTTTCAAAATGAGTTGATACAACGAAGTGCCTCGGTACTCAGTGGAAGAACAGGTGTGTAACTCCCTTGCCTCAGAGGCTTTTCTCGCAACGACCGTGAAGGGAGAGCAGGTGAAGCCTGCCTCTGGGAAATCCAAGGGATGAGGCTTTGCTTAAAGCTTCCTCAAACCTTTTCAAGAGCGTGAAGAAGACACAAGGAGGAAAATCACCTGCAAAGAACTCCCTGTAACGACCGTGTGGTGTTTGCCACAGAAAGGAGCTGCCTCCTCTCTGGGCACTCTTTCCTCGCAGCGAAGAGCTCCACATCTTTCGTAGGAAAGACACGAAACTTTGCATCAGGCCTTATGCACATGTCTTGAATTTTTTTTCTCTCCGCCTTCCTTTTCAGCTTCAGATACAAAGCTCCCTGACACTTCACATGTGAAAGTCACTTAGGTTACTGTCAGAGCTATAACTGAAAACATGTAGGTTCCTATCGCCAGTCTACCGTTTCCAGAATATAGGGAGGTATTTTAAAAAAAAAAAGTTTTTTCAACTGTGCTAACGTAATTTCTCAAAATAAGAGTTCAGGACACTTGTTATATATAGAGTTATAAAATCATGTACTAAACCTGTGTTCTACACCCAGCCCAGCAAGTGGAAAATAGACCTGACATATTTTCAAGTATGTGAAAGACTCTGGACTCTTTCAGCTTAACTTCAAAAATGACCCTTGACACAAAAGAGAAACTTCTGCCATCTTCCCTACTTAGATTTAAATTCTAGGAAAAAAAAAAAACAATGCATTTTCCCTGAGTATTAGTTTGGCAGTGTTAAAAATAAGTCCACTCTCACCCACCTCATCAGCAGAACTTACCCGCTTCAGCCTGGCCGCAGCCTCCCCAGTACGGATCGCAGTCAGCAAACTCTGTCGGATCTGTTCTGGGTCAGAGCTTTGCAACGTCAAAGAGCTTTGTCTCTTAAGGGTGAAGGATGGGCTGTCAGCTGCAGTTGGTTCTTTGGAATTTTGCTCATTATGGGCAGATTTATTTTCCTACAAAAGTAGATGAAAAATATTTATATGAATATTTATATGGACTGTTTTTGCAAAGCATGTTCAACCAACGGTGCTTTAAAAATCATCATCATTTTCCACATCAGCATTTCAGATACAACACTGATTCCTCCTCCACCAAACTACCTTTGCTGCCAGAGCTAAGCTGAGGGTTGTGGGCACTCCCTTCCTGCTGGGGTCCGTGCAGTATGTGTGTAGATGGCACGAAGGTGTGAAGAGAACAGCTGCCCTGTTTGGCAGGGCCCGGGGGGGGGGGTTCCAGCTGACTGGCAGGGCCCAGTGGATTTCTCTCTAACCACCCTGACGCAGTCTCACCACCTTTTTGCATAGACACTCAAGCACCCCACTAAGAATTCTGTAATCTATTGAGGCATTGTTTGCCCCTGTGATATGGCTTTGGCAAGTAATGTGAGCTTGAGAGTTAATGTTACTGATAATGTCTTGGTGAGTGGGCCTTTAACTGCGCACAGGAGTACAATTAAACCCATGCCATTTCTGGACACCTTATTGTGTGCCTACCCATTGCCCTGAAATCTGGCCCAGACATATAGCATGCCTTCTGGGAAATGGCTTAATAAGAATTTTACAAACTAACGGAATTGATGGGAGTGAGAGCTGAAACTGCTATGGCAATAAATATAGTTATTGTTATCTCAAAGGCTAGCATGTTTTTGCAATTTTTTAGAGCATAGAAAATGTAGCTGTTTTAGCCGCTTTTCATAATTTTTAACTAGAGGAAATATAGGGCGATTCTATTAACATCACAGAGATATACTTTTGATTATTGTTTGATTGTTTATGGGGTTGTAGGGTGTGCAGCTGTAGGGAGATTTAACGTTTGAAACTTTTTGCCTTAGATCCTTATGTTCTTTCTCTTTTGATGTATTTTTCCCATTAAGTGATAGATAAGTTGTGAAAATAAAATGTAGTAGGAATGTTTTACTGATTAGTAAGTAACCATCTGTGCCTCGGCCTTGGAGTTCTGGCTGTCACCTAATGGCTACTTCTGAAGAATAAATAATGGCTTGCTTTAAAGAAACTGATTATAGTAACTTACAGAATTATCTTTAAGAACACCTGGTTGACCATGAAGTAAAAATTAACTGAACATCTGTGTATGCTGTCTTAGTTCTAAAGTTAAAGATAAAAAATCAAACGTTTGTGCAGAGGCTAGTGATGTGTCTAAGTAAATAAAAAGGACAGCTTCTTCTTGAGAATAAAGCATATAGCAAGAAGCGACCAAGTGTCAGTGTCTGTGTCTTTCTTTATCGCCGACTCCACGCACCCTTCCCGAGCTCCGAGCTCTCGGCTGGAGCTGGACTCCGGCACCTTCCCTTCTCATGAACTCAAGGAGCTAAGAAAGAAAAATGGCATCCACTTCATACATTCAAAAGTAGTTCTATCGTGCTTGAGTATAGTAAGGATGGGTTTTTCAACATACAGTGTTATGGTTTGCATATTGGTTTGGGTATTCTCCAAAAATCTATGATTAAAGACTCTGTCCCAATGGTAGCATTGTTGGGAGATGATCACCTTGGGAATATTCCCTGGGAAAGCATATGGGAGATGACACCTACTCTTTGTTCTTGGTTTAAGACGTGACCCATCACTCTGAAACTGCTGCTGCCATTGCTACCCATGCCGTGAGCTCATGTGGCCATGGGTGGTCCTTGCCCAGCCTGCATTATGCTCTTTTGTACACTGAACTTGCATCATTAAACTTTTTTTTCTTAAAAGTCAGCTTGTGTCAGGCAGCTCATTGACTTCATACAAATGGAATTGACCAGAAGAATGAAACAAATAATCAAACTCACAAAATGAAAAACCACGCATTTTCATGGTTCTAACATATTAGGCTATGAAATTATTATCTTTAAATGTACAACACTATCAAATATTGGTGATTTCATACTGACTGAATCTAACATTTCTTTTAACAGGAGAATATTAATTAATAACTTACCTAAACCTAATAAGTTATTTTATAATTCAGGAGGTCATGGTGATTAAGTGCCAATTAAGCATTTTTTACATTTTTCTGATGGTTGTAAAAACAAAGATTAACAACTTCCAAACTGATCAGAAACTTAATTAAACTGCTTAGAATGAATATTTAGTAACTAATTTAACTAATATTATCAAATGTTATGTTAATGTTACTAAAAATGTTTTTTCCAAAATGTTGAACAAATATCTTTACAAAGAATGAGCTACATACAGAGGGCTCAGGCAATGACTGAAAAATTCTATTATCTAAATCAAGCTTCCATATTTTTAGGGAATGGCATTCCATTCCAGGAAAAAAAAAATACAGGATTTTTCTCAAATAAAGAATTATTCTCTTCATCATGTATCTCTTTCTGATGATATATCAAAATTATAAATATATATGCTAAAATAATTTTCAACATAAATATTGCTTTAAAAGTCATGTAAAAATCTTTACTTGGCAATGAGGTTAAAGTTCTCTTCCTCTAGGAATGTTTGAAAAGTAGGATAAAATATTTCTGGAACCATCAGACAAATATAAAAGTATTCCTTAAACACCATCAGAGTATACAAAGTATTTCTTTAAAAATGCACATGGATTAACATGATTTAGATTGTGAATTTCACCCTTTCCTTTCCTTATCTGGACCTAGCCAAATACAACATTTATTTGACTACACACGAGCCCAACAGCATTTCTTTTGGGTATATAATTTAACAGCAGTTCAATGATGTTTTGGTCAGCAATCATGCAGCTGAGAAAGTTGGTACTGAATTAATAAAATAAGGCTAATTAATAAAATTACAATGAAAAATTTAGCTCTCAACTTATATGCCAAAGTTTTTGGGGAAGCCATGCTTGAAGAGACATAATGGAAAATGCATAGCTAATATACTTATTTCATCTAGTCTTTGACACTGCTTCTATCTCTTTATCATAAGCTTCTTTATTTTGCAATTATATAGTAACAAAAAGCTGAAGAAAATAAATCAGAGCTTCCAGAACAGCTGAAAACAAGTTATGATCAGTTAAAATTATAAACCAGCTCATTTTACAAATTTACAAGAGACTTTAAACCCTTTATTAATGACATAATATTAACTTTGTAGTGCTCGATATCAGGTCATATGAACTATAGTTATCGGAGTAAATGATCTGATTCCATGTCTTATCACTCTGTTTGCCATATAATAGCATGATTTCACACTAATGAGTTCAGAGAAAGGTAATGCATGAACATATTAACAAGCTGGTTAAACCTCCAAACTAAGATGTTTGAATCAAAATCCTTATTTTTAAAGTGGTAACATTTACCTTCTCAACCGCATCGAGTTGCGGGGTATCCTCAACTGTGTTTGCAGAACAGAATGCGCCTTCCCTGGAGTCAGCAGGCGGTGGGGCAGACACATGATCACTGCAAGACTCAGCACGCTCCCTGCTGAAGGACTGGGACCTTTTCACCACTGCCAGAGCAAACTGCGAAGGAGCAGAACTGGAGAAAGGTCGGGGGGCACCAAAAGTTTTCAAAGTCTTCAGATTTAGTGCTGCTACCTGACTAGTTGGAAGAGACACAGGTTTTGGAGCCACAGGAGGAGGAGCAGGAGGAAGGGAAGTTTCAGCAGGCTTCTGACTGATGTCACCATCGGGAATTTTCAGCTGGGGCTGTGGGGCAGGGAGTGTTGTCTTGCTTAAAGGAGAAAGAGTCTGCTCTGGAGGAGGCAGCACATTCCTTTCCGCCTCTTTATTGGCTAGTTCTTTGGGGGTGAGGGTGACGGTAGGGATAGGGGTGGGGGTGACGGTAGGGGTAGGGGTGGGGGTGAGAGCAGGGGTAGGGGTGGGGGTGAGGGGAGGGGGAGGGGTGGCAGGAACACTTTTGGCAGCTGCAGAAGTCACGTATTGACCTGAAGCTCTCTTCTGCATCTGTAAGAAAAAGGAACTTGGTTTGGCCTGGGGATTTGAAATCCGAGGTTTAAATTTTGTCTCCAAAATATTGTGTATATCCTCCAAATTTGGTGCAAAAGGAGTAAGACCAGAGTCTCTAGTCATTCTAGGAGGTTTCGGAGGATTTGCTGTGGTCCCAACAGGGGAGTTCACAGCCCTGAGCACCTGATGTTCTGCTCTCAAGCTTGGCTTTGGTTTGAGATCTGGAGGTGGCTCCTTCGCGCCTTCAGAAATAACTAAGCCTTCTGTTTGAATGGCAGTTTCTTTCACATTCTTGTTCACATGTCTTTCGTCTAATTTAGGTAGCTTTTGATCATCTTTATGTCCAACGGTTTCTGATTCCCAATCTTTTGATATTTCCAGGGATTTGGGAGGTACTATTTTATAAGTAGTCATTCCAATTTTGGGAATATACTCTCTTGTAATTTCATTTGAAGGTTTTGGCTTGGGATTATAGTCCTGTCTGTAGAGTGGATGATTCTTTAGGGAGGAAGCCGGTGAATTTTTAACATTTTCGTTTGTGAGCAACAAATGATCCTCATTGTTGTGTGCGGAAACTGGAACTTTCATGGCATGTTCACCTTCTGAAGGTTTAGCTAGGGTATCCTGATTCCTGAATTCATTTGAGATATCAACAGAATTGTGTGGACTTAAGGCCAAGTGCTGAGTTGATCTGCTATTTGAAGTTTGTACAATTTCACCGACTTTGAAGGTTGACAGATTTTGATCTTGGTGATTCTCTGTGAAGTTGCTACAGGAAGGGGCTGTCTGAATAGCTGCATCTTGCATTGTTGTCTTTTCTGCAGCAGGCTGACTCGGCTTTTGACCTGCGGATGCTGCAAGATCATTTTCCCTGGAACTTAGAGCACTGTGACTTTTAAATCCTGGATGGTCTGGTTGTCTGTTGACTTCCATGTCTACATCTTTATTTTTGGCAACACTTCCCACACTGTTTTCTCTGTTTTTAATGTTATCTTCCATATTTGTTGTAAAGACAGCTACTCCATTTGGAACTACTGAGAGAAAAAAAAATCAGATTGAAAATATTAAAAAGGTGGAAGAATTCACGCTTTTTAACACTTACCCAACTGGAAATAGGCTGGATTGAATTCTATGAATAATTTTTACTTCATGAAACATTAAAAGTCTTGAAGTTGCACACAAAGACATTATCATGGGCTTGGATTCACAGAATTGAATATGACTACAACATGTTAATGCAACCCTTCGAATCTCAGTTCTCCCAGATATAACACAGTACACACCCATATTTTACATACTTTATGTTACACTTTTGGCAGGAAATGTTATTGGCCCAAACCAGCACCACACAGAAGGCAGTTTATGTTCCTTCTTATAAGCAAAGGTTTCAGTTTTCAGGCATTAATAATAATGACAAAATAAACTGATGAATTAAGAAAACTGTTTTTTTCTTTTTTGCATTTTGACTTTATCTAATCTTCTAGTGTATTTACACTTTAAAACCAACATTAGAAGGAAAATAATATCTGTAAATGTTGTCAGTCTTCATTATGCTCCCCTTTAGTTTATGAAGTGAAACCTGAATCCAAGTTACTATCTTGTTAATTGGTTGTTCTCACTAGAGACCTGGAGAGGACATGGGGTTTGAGGCACGACATGGGTGATTTCAAACTATGTAAAAATGATCATGCAGATCTGGATATCTCTCTGTGGGAAAAAGGTATCCTTAATCTTCTAGAGTCACAACCCAAACAGAGAAAACCAGATTCCTTCTACCCTGAAAATGAAAATAATGTGCCAGTATCTAGGACAACAAGGCAATAACTTCCAGTCTACAACATGACAAAGGTCTCGACTGAGGTGCTGGTTGGAAGCCCCAGTTTGTGAATATACAGCACATGCCACACACCTAATCCTGAACTGACTCACAGTAGTGCTGCTTCAGTCAAACACCCTGCATGAGGTGTCAGCACTGGTGCTTGCCCCCAGGGAAATGCAGGTATTGTGAACAAACAGTAAAGGATATCAAGTATCTATTTACACTGTCTTCACTGGCGTATCTACAACAGGAGAAGATCAAGTATATTGCCTAAATGCTAAGGGGTCCATATTATACATCCTGCATTTAAAAAGAAAACAACATATATGTAGGCATGGAGGGTAAAGGGATGTTACCAGGCAAACTTGATTGCAAATAATTTTTAAAAATCTTCAGATTTTTCATTTTGCCTGTTGTTTATAGCAATATCTATATTGTGTTGTAAGATTCAAATCAACCTCACAGGATCTAATGTCATCGGAACAACACCTGGGAGCCCTGAGCAGACCTCAGAAACAGAAGAACAGTGAACTTCCTTCGGGACTCAGGAGAGGAACTTTCTCTAGTCCTTACTTAGTTGCAACTTTGGATCCCCACCCTCTCTTGCAATGACCATTGGGGTCGCTCCGGAGACCGTCCCCCCCAAAAAATTAGATTAGATGGACAGAGACCAATAAGGAAAGTTTAGAACAGACAGGAAATGGTCAGCTTGGACTCACATATACCTTACTAGGCAGGACATAAAGATTAGGTATACCTCACCAAGATATTGAAGATTTCTCTGCACACACCCCCTAAAACTGTTCTGTGCCTCAAGTGTTAACATATGCCTTGTTAGAGGTATAAGCCTGTTTGGATTATCCTAAAATTAGCAAAGTTCAGTAAAAATCATACTTCAATACTATAAACTGCTAAATATAAAAATGAAAATAGACAGGAGACAGCTGAATAGAACCCTATAACCATTTTAAGGTGTACAGCAGCTGGTTGTGTATAGGCTAAAATTGAAATGTCAATGAAGTAGTCACAGGATGTGGTTAAGAACTTGCATTTTCTAACATATTGGTCACTCAATACCATGTCAATTAACTCCATAATGTTGTAAATTGTTGCTGAGGTTATACTGTGGCCTTTCATTGGAGGGGATGATATTCTGCCAGCTCTACTTTCAGACCAGGAATGATCTCCCAAGGAAATTGTTGAACTTATCTGGATAACGAGAGGCCGGACTCTATGCATGGTACATGCTCGCAATGAGGGAATCATGAGTGGATATGAACTGTACTACTGCAACAATGTAGAGGAATCCACCATGGGGGGTGGGTACAGGGAGGGGTTGGGGGAATTCCAGGGCCTATGGAACTGTGTCATAAAACAAAATAAATAAAAAAGAAAGAAAGAAAGAAAGAAAAAGAAAGATGAAAAAAGAAAAACACAATTTTGTTTTTCCCAAATAAATGCAACTGATGATCAGAAGACGCATCATCAATGTGACTTCTTTTTGTGATTTATGAAATTAAGAGCACATATGATGAGGAACTGTGTAAGATGCTCAAGTGTGCTTCATCTTTCGTCTCATTTGGTTTCTAAGTATTTTTAATGTTTATATAAAGCTATATGTTTAAGATTTATATAAACATTGTTAGGAGTACGGAAGAATTAAAGAAATGCTCCCTTACAACAGGAGATGAATACATAAACATATTCTATTATGTCTCATTTTACAAAGATTGGTGGTTTTTCCTAGTTTACACAGCAGAAAAATTTTCCAAAGGATATAAATCAATGTTAATTTATCTTCAAAATCAAGTCCCCCATAATTAACTCAAACTGGTTGGTTGTAGAACTCTAAATTTGTTCTTCCTATTTTTAGTCAATAGCATTTATTTAACCATTGTCTGACTTTGAATTCCTCTTTTATATTTCATCATTATTCCTAATAATGATCAGGTCTAGAAATTTGGAATAACCACTGAATGGTTTATTGGTTAATTCTCATCCTCATTCCAAACTGACAATGACACTAACCAGGAATGTATGAATGTCTAAGCCATGTTCTAATGTTGGCCAGTAGAGGGAGAAGGTAACATTCCCATTTCCTACTATTCCCCTGTTAAAAACTGTCACTGGAATATAGGTAAATTATAGGGCAGGTAAAAAGGGAAACAGAATAAAACTGCTTTGAGGATAACAAAAATTATTTTAAAAATCACCGAGTGCTGAAAGAGGTTAATACAAGCTACCCACAAATCAAATATTATGTAGATGTACTCAGGACCTTAGCACTCATCTGATGCCAAAGTTTTAGTGAAAAAAAAGCTGTTATTTTGAAAAGAAATGTTAAAACAATTCCTCAATAGAAATGTTACTGTCATCATAAATTTATACTGTGGAAACTGCAGCAGGAAAATTAAAAAAATGATTTAATGTTAGACTTTCTCAGTGAGGTATCTGATTGGTAATAAACTAGAAGAAAACGAATTAGAGTTATACATAGTCACATTAACCAAAACATACCACACATGTAAAACAGACATACAAGAGAACTTCAAAGGTTCATGGAAAAGTGGAAATTAGAATGCAAATTTATTTTGACCAAAAAAATTGACATTCATGCACAGTATATTTCACAATACATATTCGTCCATGAACTTAAAAAATACCCTAATATGAACATATATTGAAATCTATAGATAAGATTATATTTTTATGTTTTCAAAGAATCTTAATTTTGTATAGTAAGTATTAGACCATGCAAATTCATAGCTAGCTTCTTATTCTCTTTACGCATCATTGAATGTTATTTGAGTTTTCTACTGTGCAGAAACATTTTTCTGAAATTCAATCCTAAGGATATAAAGAACACCTCAGTGTGTTTTTCGGTACAGGAGAAATTCAAAGGATAAGATAAGTTTTTTTCTCAGATTCAAGAGTGTCCAACTGAGTTAAGGAATCAGGAAGATAGAACTACATGGCTGCTCGTAAACAAGTAAGAGGACAAATGGAGTGATGTGATTCAGCTAGAGACTTCTGAATAGGGGATTTAAGTGGAAAATAGAAATAGAAAAACAGGTCTCCAAGCAAAGACAATATGAGCACAGTGAGTGAATTAAAACGTGAAGAAAAGAACTAGTCTAGATTTGGCAACAGGGATTTAGAAATGATGATAAATAAGGTCACAATATAAAAGGCTGAGGCATTGAAATTACAAATGTTTCTTGCGTTTGCTTTTTTTGCAGAGAGAGGACAGACAGTGGGAGAGAAAGATCTTCCATCCGCTGGTTCACTTCCCAAATGGCTGCCATGGTCAGAGATGGGCGGATTTGAACCTGGAAGCCAGAAGCTTCTCAGGTCTACACAGGAGTGCAGAGGCCCAAAGACCTGAGCCATCTTCTGCGGCTTTGCCAGACACATTAGCAGGGGGTTGGATTGGAATTGAAGCAGCTGGGACTCGAACATACCCATGGGATGCCATTATGCCGTTATATTAGCCAGAAACTTACAAAAATTTGAATTAAGATACAACATCTAGGCAATAGAATAGGCTGGGCTACAGTTAGAAGAATAAAAAGACCAAATGCCAAGGTGAAATGGCCTGTGCCAATAGGGAATGCAGCACCCAACTAGCACACCTCCCACTGATTTAGGTGAGGGACGACAGTGTGATGGGCAGAGCCGGGAAGAGCTGCAATACTCATCGGTTCCAATGGAGGTTGGGGCTCAGAATAGAACCAACCCAGGAATTACAACCACCAGCTGATTGGAGTGATGGACTGTGGCAGGCACTGTGCTTACTAGTAGTACATGTAGGAGCCTGGACTGGGAACACCTCAAAGTTTCTTTGGGGATTCCCCTGAACAAAATGGAGGAATCAAAACATTAACCAAGAAAAGATAGAAGATGGAGTAGATCAATCAACCACCTCAGCTATATGTTTGCAGCGAAAAACTGGACAAGGGGAAACTCTAAGATGGACTATGTCAATCAGTGGACTCTGCACCAGCCTCATCGTACCTGGATTGTTGCTGATCTAATTGATCGAGGTGACGCTGTGCTGGCTCTGCCCTCAAACCTGAGAGGGCCTCCCTAAGAGGCCGTTGAACTTGACTGGACAAGTGGGATGCTGGACTCTGTATGGTGTGAGCTTTTAATTAGGGAGTCTCGGCGGAACTTGGGCTGTGGTTATGCATCAAGGTGGGGGGACTCACCATGGGGGAGGGGTTTGGGGTGAAGGGGGGAGAATCCCAGTACCTATGAAATTGTGTCATGTAATACACTGTAATTAATGAATAAATGAATAGGAAAAAAAAAGAAGAATAAAAAGAAAAAAATCAAACAGATACATCTATTGAACACAGCTTTAAGTGTTCTACGTAGACATTCTCCAAGATTTAACAACTATGGTATTATACAGGGTATTTAAGGGCACACTTTGGAGCAATACTGACGGAATTCAATGCATGGTGCCAACACTTACAAGTGTAGCTGGATTAACATTTTTGTAGCTCAGTCATTTGTAAACTGGGCCCCAAAATAACAGCATCCATAACACTCATGTTTGTTAAGTGAGTCAACATATAAGATCAATTGACTTAATAACTGTTAAGAATGATTCTTGTCACATCACAAGGCTATGCAAGGTAGGTTAACAGGATTTATATAACTCACCATTTTCTTTATTTGGGCCCAGTGACTTCAAGTTCATTACAGTGTCCATGGCTATCCCTCCATTGCTTGTATCATGCACAATAGTGTGTGTCTCTCTGGAAGACATGATATTGTATGTCCATAATTCTCAAATAATACATACACATGATGAGAAAACAGGCAACAATTTCCAAAGACAGATGGGCTGAAATAATCATCTTTTCCTGCCAGATACTGAAAATTTAAAAGCAAAGGAGAAATACAACTGGGAGGAAACTGCAGTCATGAAACATCATCTTTCAAATGGTGATTCTATTCCAAATAAAGCAAAAAAACAAAACAAAACAAAACAAAAAAGATGTAAGAAGCTTAGTAAGAACCTTAATAAGGAGGACATTTTTCCAAAAATAGAATCTTTGTTATTCAGCTACTTACCTTTAAAGAAAAAGGAAAAAGGAAATTAAATGGAACATTTTTATTTTGTGTATGGAAAAATAATTATACAAATCAGGATGTAGATGACTGTGGTTTTTTGTGTAATATTTAATTTTGAGATAAGCCCATGAAAATCATAGCAAATTCTTAAGGAAGATGGTTTATTTTGTTTAGCTAATTTCATTTTTATTGACGGTGCTGCGTTTGAAACAAAATTTGAGTGGAATGTGGATTTCAATTCTTCAGACCACTTATGAAGTGCATCTCGGCACAGGGTGAATTGTAATAGAACATAATGGTGATTCAACATCATACTGGACCATGCAAAATCATATTCACATATTAGTCAGTGAAAACCTTCGAGGAATGTTTAGTGAGAATTGAAAATCAACTTTCTTTTAATTTTTGAGCAGAACAATTAACTGATTAAATAAATTTGACAAATTTATTTATAAGTTACGCAACAGGGGTACGAGAAGCATTGAATTTCACGTTCTTTGAGAGCAATTCTATGCAAACATTTGCTTTATCAAAGCAAATTTGGTCTTGATGGTAAAAGGGAGAGAGCCCAAACCAAAAGCCAACTAGATTTGTGTTTAAAATATTAGATCTACACTTCAGAAGTCTTTCATGAATTGAACTGGCACACGAACTACTTACTGTCCATCTGTGGTTCCGGTGGTTTGCTTTTCTTCCTTGTCATTTTGTGAGGACTCTTCTCGCTCACTGCCAGGGGTTGAGTCAGGATCATTTTTCAGTGCATTTGTTACATCAGTAGATACAACATAACTATGTGGCGACTTCAGAGAAATGTTTTCAGCTTCATCTTTAGGCACTTCCTTCAGTTCTTCCTTTTCATCTATCTCTTCAAGGCTATAATCAGAGCTTATTCCAGCTACAAAGAAACGTAGATACAGTCCTAAATATTAATTTGCCTCATTCATCACACATAATACTAATATTGAAGGAATCTTAAAAATAACAATTAGTTGCAGTCATTTAAAATCTAGTTCAGAAACAGTGAAACACTTTTCTAATTGTGAATAATCACATAAACATAATTAGATTATCTGAGATTGATACAATTATAAAAAAAAAAACCAATTGCTAACATTGTAGGTTTTATCCACAGGTTAATTTAATCTGATTTCATGAACTTCCAACTAAATATTTAAGAATATATATTTCAATTAATTATAGTCATATAGCGCTAGATGCAAATTTAATGCTAATTAATTTACTTAAAGATATTTTTGTACTGTCTACAAGGGTAGCATAAAATTTGACTCAGTAATTATCAGCACTAACTATACTTAAGAAATCTCTGTGAGCCTGGCACAGTAACATAGTGGCTAAACCCTCGCCTCGCACGCACTGGGATTCCATGTGGGTGCCAGTTCGTGTCCTGATTGCTCCACGTCTCCCCCAGCTCCCTGCTTGTGCCTGGGACAGCAGTAGAAGATGGCCATAACCTTGGGACCTTATACCCATATGGGAGACGCTGAAGAAGCTCCTGGCTCCTGGCTTTGGATTAGCTCAGCTCCAGTGCTGTGGTCACTTGGGGAGTGAACCAGCAGTCAGAAGATCTTTCTCTCTATAGATCTGACTTTCCAATAAAAATAATAAATAAACCTTCAAAAAAAAAGAATTCCCTGACCCATCTTTAAAAATACATTTACAACCTACTGCTTAATCCGAATCTCTGAAGCGTGGGAGCCAAGAACTTTTAAAGCTTTGTAGATGATTCTAATGTACAATCAGGTATGAAAAAGGAGCCATTAATCTAGATGCTTAAGTAATGGGAAATAAATTAAACAAGTATTAATGAGTTTTTCTTCCCCTGCAGTTTGACACTCAGACACAAGTTCCATTAGCAATAAATATTCCCTGTGCATTATTAGGAAGCACACATGCATACATAAGTTGATGCCCAAGTTCACACATTTCCTTTCCCTAATTTTTGGCTAGTTTATTTAATTCTAAGTGGAAGCACACTATACCTAATGTTTTCCACCTAGCTTTTCTCTACTTTGTGTACTTTATCTTAGTGTCCCATATGAATCTCTGTATGCATGGATATTATTCCTTTAAAAAACTGTGACCAAAATTTTACTGCCTAAATATACGTTTTGTTTTTTAGTGACAAAAATCAAGGTAAAAGCAGACACATCTTCAGAAGTTACAATCCATACTCAATGTCAAAATTTAAACTAAAGGGGTCAGCACTGTGCTGGTTCCAGTTGGCTATTCTTTTTCCAATCCATTCTACTGCTAATGCCCCAGGGACAGCAGTGGAAGCTGACCCGAGGCCTTAGTAGGTCCCTGCCACCAATTGGGCAGACCAGGATGGAGCTTCTGGCTTCTGCCTGGGCCAACCCCAACCCTTGTAGCCATTTGTGGAGTAAACTAAATGATGGAGGACACATTTTCATTCTTTCTCCCTCTTTCCCTTCTACCTTTCTACCCTGCTTAATTCCTTACCCCTTTCCTTTGTCACTCTATTTAACTGTCCTTTAACAATAATAGTAATAATAATAAATATTTACATCAAGAGCAAGTTTCTAGACTTTTCCTTAAATAAAATTAAACATTTCTATTTATACAATAATATTTCAATGAAGTTCAATTTTACCCTGAGGGGTGTGTGTGTGTGTGTGTGCGCGCGTGCATGTATGGTGGGAGAATAAGACTGATAGAGCACCAAATCATAGATTTACCACCACCTGCAAAATCCAACATAAGTGTAATACACTTAAAGAGTTTTTAATGTACTTAAAAGATAGCTCTCTAATGTTAATTTCAGGCATGCAGACAGAAAAAGTATCATTTTTTTCTCTTACATTAAAATGATGGAAAATTTTAATGACATTTTTATGGTTAATAAAAACCACTTAATAGAAAAAAACACTAAGTAGCAGCTTAGTTTAAGTGGATTTTCAAATATACATGTTTTAGCAAATGCTGTTGTATCGTGATGTGTAGAAATCATGATACCAATGTACAGAATTATCTATCACAGAACACAATACTGAGGTATGTACACAATTTGCAAGTTGTATACTGAGAACAACGAAAGCACATAGTCATTCGGACACACATGCGATCTTATATGTAACTCCTCGGTGTGTGAACATATCAAGGCTCTGGGAATATTACATTAACTTAAGCAGCATTCTTCAAATTATTGCACCTTGTCTCTATTTCTCTTACTTATGGCAAGTATTTAAAAGACAGATATCTTTAAGTATGGGGTTGCAAGAACTGGTCTCAACAAAAAAGGAAAAATAAGCTATAGATTTTTTTAAAATTATTTTTCTGTTTTTGTAGCTTGGTAATTACCAACACCCTATAGACTTGCTTGCATATTTTGTTTTTTTTAGCTAGGAAAGCATTCTATTATTAAAAGTTTTAGAAAAGGCAGTGACTAGAAAATTTCTAATCATTCAAAAGAATCTTCAGGTTGTTGTTTGAAAAGAACAGATGTTCCCTAAGCTTTGAAAATGTTAAATCAACTTTGCTTTGTATATGTTGGCCAAATTTTAGGACTGTGATGACAAAAGACATTGAAGAAGGTACTTTGGACAATGAATAAGTTTCACAAATGTTGTATTTACAACTGTCGTATTTCAGATTCATAAGCACTACAGGGAGTATATTCATGTTCAAAGGAGAGAGCATCCAAAAATCTTGGAGCTGTTTTAAGATTTAAACAACTTATGCAGTATACTATAGCTCTTACAAAAATCAGTTTGAAAATATAATTATTGAAATTTTATTTACACATACATTTTTTCAGATAATTTTAATAGTTTAATTTTTCAATCCCACTGAAGGTAGAAAAGGACGTTTTGAAACAAATAAAATTTTTCTTCAAATATAATTCATAAAATGTGAAACACATAAAAGAAATATAAATATTTAACTTTTCAAAAGACATTTTTATAAAACTGTAGCATTTTTTTAAAAAAAGATTTATTTATTTTTATTAGAAAGGCAGATATACAGAGAGGAGGAGAGACAGAGAGGAAGATCTTCCATCCAATTATTTACTCCCCAAGTGATTGCAACGGCTGGAGCTGAGCCAATCCGAAGCCAGGAGCCAGGAACTTCATCCAAGTCTGCCATGTGGGTGCAGGGTCCCAAGGCTTTGGGCCATCCTCCACTGCTTTCCCAGGCCACCAGCAGGGCGCTGGATGGGAAGCAGGGCTGCTGGGATTAGAACCGGCACCCATATGGGATCCTGGCACATACAAGGCAAGGACTTTAGCCACTAGGCCATTGTGCTGCGTCCACAGAAGTGTAGCATTTTATTTGTGAGGTTATTAAAGCTTAAGATTTCATGAGGACCTAGATATCTTGTGTATATTTTTCTGGGAATCATCAAAATGGCAAAATTGCCTGACAAACATTATGCTTTGCTGAAAGATAATTGTATTAAATTAAATCTCTTCATATACACTACCTTTCTTCTCATTTGTTCCTCAAAATAATTCTTGCCATATCACACGTTATTGTAGTTTCTGTCAGAACCTTTTTCTTTCGACAATGACAGACACTATTTCTATCCAGCAAACTTTACTTTTTTGGAAGACAATTTTTGGAGTTTTGACGGACATATATAAATAATGAAAATACTATATATAAACATGTAAATACTATCACAGTCAAGACACAGAAAACGTCCACTAACTCCCTGCAGTCATTTACATCTTCCAGTAGTCAGCAATCACCTTAACACAAGCCTCTGGTCACTATTACTCCTACGGTTTTTGCCTTTGCAAGAATGTCACACAAATATGATTATTCAAGCCACTGGAACTTGGCTTCCTCGTTTCAATCACACATTTGAGATTCTGTCTTTTTGATGGTCAGGTGCAGTACCACCTTCTGGTTTAGGGGTGGACAACATATTGTTTATCTGATCCTCAGTGTAGAGACATTTTTAAAATTTTTCAATATTTGGGGCCAGCACAGTGGTACAGCTGGTTCAGCTGCCACCACTAATGCAGGCATCCTATATAAGCCCTGGTTCCAGTACTGGCTGCTCCACTTCCGATCCAGCTTCCAATTAATACGCTGAGAAAGCAGCAGAAGATGCAAGTGTTCGGGTCCCTGCCACCCACTTGAGACCCAGGTGAAGTTCCAGGCTCCTGGTTTTGGCCTGGGCAGCTCCAACCATGATGGACATGTGGGGAGTGAACCAGTGGATGAAAGCTCTCTCTCCCTCCCTTCTGAAATTTGTCTTTCACTTAAAACTTTAACACATTTAAAGTTCCAGTGACCTTAAAAATTAGAATGAAAGCAATATGATAGAAAATAAGCCATATGTAGATAACAAAAGAGCTCAAAAAAAGAATAAATGCAAGTATTAATTATGTATCTATATGTATGTTGAAATTAGAAAGCTCAGTTTCCCCTCAAAAGCAGAAAACCAAACAGAAGAGAAATGGTAATCCCACAGAATCACTGATTTCATTCACCTCATACATTGTCATATTTTTCTATATGATTAGATAAAAACAGCAAACTCCAAGTATGAATGAAGTTTTAACTGAAAAGAGGGAACTTGTATTTATTTATGAAAAACTGGTACCCAAAGGTTCAACAAGTCATCAGATTTGTACTTGAGAGTATCTTAGCCTGCATGAAACACCAGCCAGGAGAGGCTTGACCACCTACAGGTCAATGATGCTACCGAGGGCACAGCTGCCTCGGGTGTTCCAGGGCCCTCTGAGAGGGTGGGCTCCTCCAGCAGTGTGGGTGTGGTGCACTGCTCCTGATGGGGGGACGCGGGGCCCAGCGAGGCTCCTGTCGAAGAAGCAGAATCCGTGGAAACGGCACTTAGACAATGGGATAAAGGCAAACAGAGACCAGAAAACATTGGGAGAAAAATCAGATTTGTTATCTCACAATTACCCATGCCATTAACAAGAGATCAAACGGCAAAGAGAAACAGTTTCAAGTGAAGTATGAAAAGCATGCACATACTGTCCTAACACTTCAGAGTCTCCTAATTTTTCTATCCTGTTTAAGTGAAGGCTATTCATAAGTTTCCTTATGGAATAAAATAATGTCATTGATACACTTCTGAAGAAACCATTACCAGTTACCCATCAACAATATTTTAAATCACAAACAGGAGTGGTGAATTCTTACATGCATTTAAATTCCAAATTTAAAATATCAGTTAAAAATGAAAGAATCAAGGGTATGTGATTGTTCAAAAATTTTACCTGTACTGAATATAAACATTATAAAAATCAGATAAAGTTTTAAATAATTAATTTTCGTAATTATCAGCATAGCAGCATCCTACTTTTGTACATTATTGGTCTGTCACATCTTTTTTTGTCTAATTTTAACACTAAGAATTAAGAAATCTTACCAGACTTATTTCTATTACAACTACTAGAGAATTATTATTGAAAACATTTGAAATGCTTTATTTTTCACTAGAATGTCATTTCTTCTGGAAGTATCTAAAATAAGAGCCACATGATAGAAAAATTTTCATTGTAACACTTTTGCAATTAGTGTTAAACACCCTGTGCTCATAGTCCCATCAGGAAATTGTCTTTACACTTTCATGTAATTTTTCTTCTAAACACACCAAAGAACAGTCCTAACTATGCTGTGTCATTACTCTCGGGAAACAGGTTAATATATGTTAACCTGACAATGCCTAAGGAAAAAACCAGAAGGCGAGGAAAATTCTCAAGACATCATTCTGGAAGTGAACCTGCGCTCTCTGCCAGTGGCATGGTCTAGTCTGTAATACCACACGGGAGAAGAGTTAATTCGTTGACGGCATACAATCTGGGAAAGGAGGCCAAAGAATCCATTGCTCTTTCATACTCATTTCTGTATTGTCATGAAAGTTCTTTTTTTAGGAAATAAACATTGCGAGTGAAAGTGCCATACCTGGGCTGGACAGCGCTTCGGGGGAGCTGGCCTCTGAGGCACTGTCTGCAGGAACTCCATCCTCTGATTGCGGGACTAGAAGAAACAACACAACTCATGGCTTGCACATGCAAAAATGACACAACTACTTAGTGGTTGAATTAACGCTATGGAATTCAAAAAGCACTAAATCCTAACTTTGTTAGAAGACATTTTACCAGCCAGCTGTGAGGCAACAAAGCTTCACTTAGATTCTCACTCCTACATGTAGTCAATATTGGAATAGCAGTATCTTTTTGAATAAATTCGTGAATCAAGAAATTTGTGAATTATAACATTTCAGGATCACACAGCGGGAATAATTTTGAAGAGAGTTGAGTGAGAACAATCAGGACTATTTATAAACCTTAAGTGGTAGTCACAGTTTTTAATCAAAAGACCTAATGTCAGTTCTACTGCCAGCATTAAACAAAACACAGCCTTAATCAGATGTTAACGGGGAGAGGAACATTACCAGTTACAGGGCTATTCTCGACACTCTGGTGAGAGGGAGTTTTGGAGGGAGGGGAAGGTGCTTTACGCTTCATCCTTTTCAAAGATGAATTCCCTGTGGATGTACTACTGAGTGAACCTGTCCTCATGATGTCTGCTCCACCAGGACTCTGCAGAGAACAAAATGACCAGACATAGTTCTATTTTTAGAAATTAGCAGCAACCTTTAGGGTTACACTGAACTTTGTCACACACATCATATACCAAAACGGAACATAACAGACATCTATTCAAGAAAACATTTATAGAGCATCTGCTGTGTGTAGAAGCTGAGCTATGGGATGGACACACAAGAGAAATAAAATGTGGCCCTTCACATAATCTTAGCCTATGATGGGAGACAGACATGCAAATAAATAACTAAAATATAAAGGTTTCATAAGTAATACTGTTAAAAAACTTGCAAATAAATCCTGGAAAAATACTATATATAAAGTAAGATGAAAAGGTTAAGATTATGTATACAATAATAGCTTGCCTGAACCATCCATCTCTTTTCAACACCTCTGTATCATTGAAAAACACTTAAAAAATCTCTCTGTCTGCTGGAGGCAATGTCCTTTGAGGTCACCAATCAGACATCTACTGCTCTCTCTCACAGCAGGTGACTGTCAGCACACGCTAAGACCGTTCTGTCTCAGCAGCTGGTTGGTGCCTCCTAGCCAGTGGCCATGTCATTTTGCTCTTTCTCTGAACAACAAAACTGCTTAACAGCAGTGTTTGTGTCTTCCCCCCACTCCACTCTGGCCCTTCCAATTAGACTTCTTATCACCTGGTTCATTTAAATTAGTCCTACCAAAATCATCAATAAACTTGACCATGAATAAATACATAGTTACTTCTCAGAACTCGTTTATTTGCCCTGCTAGCACCATGAAATACAGCAAAATTGTTGTCTTTTCTCCCCTTTCTTCCAGGATGGTCTCTTCTTTCCTCTCCACTCAGCTGTACTCACACTATTCAGCTTTCTTTTTGCTTCTTTTTTTAATACCTCTTCACTAATGCTGGTATAACCCAGCTCCAAGACATACTCTTGAATACTTATGGTCATTCTCATGATGCAAATTAATATACAGTTCATCCTTCCACCCTTTTCTGATTTGCCTTTAATGTCTAAGGCTAACTCAATTTAGCATTATTAAAAGTGAGGTCGTGATAATCCCGTTTCTCCAACCTCCACTCCCATAAGCTCTTACAATCTTCTCTAGCTCTGGCGCAGCAGGACATCCTTCTATTTGCTCTGTTTTGCTCCTTCTCAGTCCACATCAGTTCCATCCTCCCATGCCTCCCTTTGACGAGATCCAGCTTGGCTACAACCACAAACCCCAAGAACCTTCTCATTGGCCTTTGCTTCTACATTGCTTCCCTATAGTGCACGTTCAGAACAGCAACAGAAAGGATCTGACTCAAATGTAAGTCACATTAGACTGGTTAGAGCCTGCTGAAGGTTTCCCAGTCGGTAAAGAGAACCCAAATTCTTCAGAGGGACTTACGAAGTCAGGGACAACTAGACGTTTCCATTGCTTTTCTCATTCCACCACAAAGGCCTTCGTCCTGTCTCTTCAATGCACAGGAAGCACATCCTGTGCTGGTTCCCTGTGCCTGGAATGCTCTTTTTGTGGTTATTCAATATTTCCCTAATTTGATTGAGGTCAATACACACATCATGTTTCCAATGAACTTATCCAGGACTCCCAGTACTTCTGGTCCCCCTTCCTATATTTACTTTTATAATTAGCATCTAAAACCCCCTCAAAAATACTTGTTAGTTTATTTCTTGTCCATTCCCATTAGGATTGACTAGAATGGCAGGGATTTTCCCTTATCCTTTTTTTTTTTTTAAGATTCTTAAAATTTTTTATTGGAAAGTCAGATATACAGAGAGGAGGAGAGACAGAGGGAAAGAGCTTCCATCCAATGGTTCACTCCCCAAGCAGCTGTAACAGCGGGGCTGCACCAATCAGAAGCCAGGAGCCAGGAGCTTCTTCTAGGTCTTCCACACAGGTGCAGGCTCCCAAGGCTTTGGGCCATCCTCCACTGCTTTCCCAGGCCACCAGCAGGGAACTGGATGTGAAGTTGGGCTACCGGGATTAGAACCAGTGCTCATATGGGATGCTGGAGCATGCAAGGTGAGGACTTTAGCTGCTAGGCTACCAGGCTTCGCTCCATCCTATTTTAATCACTGCCACAAACTTTAGAACAGTATTTGGCTGATAGAAGCTTTGCAATAAATATTTGTGGAGTGAATGAAAATAGAATAATGCAATGCCTGAATTCATGAGAACTCTTTTGGTCTTTATGCACTGCTATACACAGAGAATAAACTTAGTATTTTATACTATTTCTGCCAGAAGTAAAGGAAGCCACTCACAGTGTGAGGAGGGTGAGTCACCTTACAGGGACAGAGCATCAGTTAGGTCTATTCTGGCAACTCGGCAGATCTCTAAATACATCTAAGAAAAGTGGATATTATAATTTTACAAGTAGTTGAAGTATTAAATTCCTCCCATACCAAGCCAATAAGCTGCTCCAGTCAAACCCTCCCTGTCCCTTGCTTTGACTGGTATCATGAATCATAAAATTTTTTTCACCTTTAGGTCAAATTCTCAATCATTTATCCATTTTTCCATAAATATAGTCATGACATGAATTTCTCAAGCAATAACATCTGTTAAGGGGTTAAAGTAAAATTTTCTCTATAATAAAGCAGACATCATTGACATTAAAAGAGAAGAATTTGTACATGAAAACCTTATGTGAACCTATTCATGACTCAAAGATACAATATACCTTGATTTTATTTATCAGCCTAGAAGTCTTAAAATGAGCTATTTTATAGGACATTTATACTTCTATGTATAAAGAATTTTTAACTAGTCTAGATAAAGAAATTTGAAATTTATAAATGCTATAATTATTTAGATAGCAATTAACTATAAACAATTGAGGCAACATACAAAGGAAGGACAGAGCCATTAGCATTTCTGGAGGTACTATGTTTATTAAACTTATTCTGGAAGATTCACTTTACTTGCCCTGTTCTGCAGCCACTGTGTGATGGTAAATGATGTGCAATTTCTTGAGGTGTAATTTGGATCAAAGAGACAAAGAATAATGTTATTAAAAGAGAACATGATATTTACCGAATAATTTGTAGTGGCCTTATGCATCCTGTCATAACTTAATTTCATTCTGTGTTTATTTAAACTTACTAGATTAGTTAAAACTTAAACTCAATTCTTGCTTTAGGAATAGTCTAAAGGCAAGAGTTTTTAATAGTAAAAACAGGAACTTTAGTCAATCAGCAGGAATTTAGGTTTTGTTTTGAGATGGGAGTGATATCTGTGTTACCAAGCACTCAAGGAGAGAGCTGAATACACGTTTTGTTCTGCAATGCAAAAAGTCAAGAATTGTTTCCTTTAATAAAGAAATATTGAAAATTTTAAAAATCTAAGCAATATCCAAAGGTAAACAAAAATCATATATGATGCTATTTTGTGTTAACTGCAGTATTACTGTTAAGACAAATGGAGGAACCCGGAGCCTTGTAGGAGACATGTTCTATGCTAGTACTACAAAAAGTTCCCTGGGGAGGTGAATATTTGGTGTGTGGCAACCATGCTGCTTGAGGTTCCCACAGCCCAGCTAGAAGGCCTGAGCGAAGGGGAGCCACCTTCTGACGCAGCTCCCTGCATGTGCACCTCCTGGGAAGCACCTGGGTCCCTGGCACACATGTGGGAGAACTGGATGGAGTTTGGGAATCCTGATCTCAGCCAAGCCAAGGACCAAATCAGCTGTTGTGGGGAACCGAGAAGTCAATCAGGAGATGGGAGTTCTGCTTTTCAAATAAATATAAATCTTTCAAAAGTTCATGGAAAATAGAAATAAAAATGATTAGTTGATACAAAGTTTTGAAATTCATGAGTAGTTTCTATCATAATACTTTCTGTGAACTTTGAGAGACACAGAGAGAACTTGCAGTAAATGATTCATCTCCAAAGGGCCCAGCCTGGAGCCAGGCAGATCTCAGTTCTGGTTTCCCACATGAGAGGCAAGGCACAGTCACTTGAGCCTCACCGGTTGCCTGCAGATGTGCGCATAAGCAGGGATGGAATTGGGAGTGAATAAGGGACTAGTACCCAGTCACTCTGATACAAAGGCATTCTAACTGGCGTCTCCACCACTAGCTTAAGTGTTCACAACTGTAATGGATATTTTATAAGTCCCTTACATCCATGGATTTCATTTTTTTTGCACTAAAATAAACTTATCTTTCAATTTTATTTCCTATCAACTTTGTTAGTTTTCCTTGCACGTGTACTGCAAACATCCTTTTCTTTGAGGAATTTCTGCAGGAAAAGGTAGGACATCTAAGTTGGAAGACTTAGATATTTCTAAATAGATAGTCATGCAGAAAAACTGGTATGTGGTGTTGGATATACAGAGAATAGACAGGTCTAACACAGAAGACTGGAGAGGATCAAACCCAAGCATGACTAATGTTATAAAGCAGACTCTTTAAACTATGGTGGTTACTGAGGTAATATATTCCATACTTGTCCACTCACAATATTTAAAAATAAGAAACACTGGAGAGGCCAGTGATGCCAAAACAGCAACATTCTTCAACTTCGTGTAGGAGTATATGTACCCTTCACACATACATTCCTCCCAAGAATCTTCTAATAGATTCTGGAATTTAACTACCCAGTGCTTTTGAGTATGAATTTGCGTTACTTGCCAAGAGGCTTTTGGAAGGTTTGTAAGTTGGAAGGCAGCCTACCATGATGGTTAGCAATGAAATGGACATTCAGTTCAACACGAAAAGATCGGACCAAGACACAGGTCATTTGTTGTCTTTAACCTCTGTCTCTTCATCTATGGAAGGAGAACCAGGGATGTCCTTAGAAGGAGGGGAAAGTACTGAACACAGCGTCTAGCATACAGTAGTACTCCATAGAAACCTGCTGACATTATCACAGGCAATTCACCTGTTAAATAATGTGAAAGCTTTCTATAAATAAAAATAAGAAAATGAAAGTTCCTGATGCTAGAATTAAAAGAATGTCTAAAGGGAAGTATTTAAGACTATATTTTGTCTTTGGTGACAGTGATGCTGGGGATTCTATTGGAATTAATCTCAATATAACCAATCTTAAACCATATCAGTACTTAAAGGTCAGGAACTTCTTAGCCCACTGCAGAATTTGGTTGTGTGTCTAAAGTCCTCTACAAGTATGTCACCTCCAGTCACTTCATCAAACCATAAAAGGTTTTACTATAATGCCAGTTTATTAAATTTGGTGATGAACAAATGCTTTAATTATTGTATATAAAATTAAACAGTTCTTCAGTAAATTTCAGGAGAATTACAACTAAAGGTCTCCTTCTAACCCCCTTTAGCTTTATCACCTGGATGCAATTTCTTTTTTACAATGTTTTTAAGTAGAGTTTGAGATAAAATTATTTTTCACAAAATGATAAAATAGGTCACTAGGAGACACTGCTTTGGTTTAATCATTAGAGATAGTCAATTATTTACGTTAGTTCAGTCCATCACTGATAAGTCGGCCTGCAAATAGAGAAACTTGCTTCTCTAACAGGAATGCGCATCGCCAAATTTTATGGTCTGTGAAAGGGAAATAGGACAAGGAAAACCAGAATACACTAACCAAAGAGACAAGTCCAGCCTGAAAGTCACACCAGGGAGATCTGATCCGGGGAATTCACATTGGCTCAAGCAAATGGAATTAAATGGCCTTCAACAGAATCACAGAGCTCCAGCTCTGTATTAGTCAGCGGACCATTTTTTAATCACGAATGAATAGCAAGATATTAGACACTGAAATCAACATCTTGCATAAAAGAATGAAATACAAAAAGAAAAATAAGATAAAACTGCATTAATGGGTATGAGCAGAATATATAACCTCAAGGATGTGGTGAAATGTTTCTATTAGAAATCTTGGAGTTACTTCTGTTTAAAATGTGTTTTACACAAGTGTAGAAGGGTGAGGTTAGTGACAGAACACAAAGGATCCTTCACCATTTTCTTAGGAGTGAGTGTTAGGGTGCAGGGGGTGACGCTGTTCTCTGGGTTGCCTGTCTCTGGGAGGCAGCAGGGGGTGGCCCAGTACTTGGATTCCTGTCTCCCACAGGCAGATCCAGAAGGAGTTCCTGGCTCCTGGCTCCTGCCTAGTCCAGCCTTGGGAGATGCAGGGATTTGCTGAGTTAACCAGGAAATGACAGATAACTCTCCTTTTCCCTCCCTCCCTCTCCTGCTCTTCTTTCCCTCTCTCCCTCCCTTCCTCCTCAGCTCCTTCTTCCTCTCTATTTCATCTTAAAATTTATATGATGTTTAGTCAAATTTATTATAACTATGAATTACGTTCCAATGACTAAGTTTTTTGTGATGCGAAGATAATGGTTTTACCCTTGATGGGGTACCATTTAAAGCATTTTACAGCTTGGACAATAAAAGTGTCTTAGCTGCTATGGAGTTTTAAAAGTAAAATGCTATCTTTTAATGGGACCATGGAAGTTTATTTCTCACGCTCTGAGTCTCCTTGTTGAAATAATGGTACTTTTTCTCTTTGTGGGGCAATTTCTCCATATTTCTGGAAAATCTGGGACTTATATATTCTATTTTCTTATTCTCTGTAGAAACCTGATTTAAGAGTTTTCATTGATATCACACTGAAAGACTTTGGTTATCTAGGTCAACTTCGTCTAAGAATAATTCTTTCACATCAAAGTGAAAGAATGTGAAATACAGAAGTTGGGTGTCACGTACCAGACACCTATAATTAGGGGAAAGGAAAGTGGGATAGTAGTACCAGGCCTTGGAGCTTCTCAGTCGCTCTATAGAAGCAGTTGTCTGCTCTGCCTGGCTCTGCTGCTGTTAATCTACTGCAAGAAATACTATGAGATGAAGCAACGAGAACTGGTTTCAGTATTTAGGTATCCTAAATATCGCCACCACCATTAGCTTGTACCTTTTCAGGATCCCATTAAAATTAAACCTACTCACAGGATTCTGAGTGTTCAATTTCAGAACTGTATTTCTAATTCATTCCATTTAAAAATCATTATTAGTTAATGGTAACATGTGGATACTCTGTTTAACAAACTCAATATATTGAAGTTAATTTAGCCCAGGACCAAAATAGCAATCAAGGGAAGAAACAGAGGCCAACTCACTTCATCCCAGAGAGGGTCCAAGGTTGTATGGCAGGATTTATCACAGTGACAATGTATGGCTCACACGCTTCCCTGGCCTCTGTAAATACACCTGTCACCATGACATTCCAAGCATCACAGCGGGAAAGAGGCTAGGCACACTGCACACAATGAGCTCTGGGGCAGGAAGCCTCCTAGCACTCTTAACAATGGTGCTATATTAATTTTGAATGCAGCTTCCGAAAGGTACAATTTCTTAATACAGATGAGAAGAGAAATTCACATTAAATTCCACAAATGACCAACTGCTCTTAGAACTTACCTTTTTCTTTAAAATTTAACAACTTTAGAGTGAGTGAACACAGTTCTTTAATAGGAGGTAAAACTGACAGGAATCTAAAACATGGGGATCCAAGTAGTGTTACAGCAAGTTACATCATGGCCTGAAATTCCAGCATCCCACATGGGTGCTGGTTTAAGCCCTAGCTGTTCCACTTCTGATCCAGCTCCCTGCTCACATGCCTGGGAAAGCAGGCTAAGGCAGACACAGTGCATGGGCCCCTGCACACCGGAGAGGCCTGGCTGAAGCTCTCAGCTTGTATTCGGCCTGCCCCTGGCCATTGGAGTCACTTCAGGAGTGAATCAGAAGACAAGAGCTCTCTACATTTCTTTCTAACTCTGCCTTTCAAGGTAAATCAATTCATCTTTTAAAAAATGTAAAACATAATGGAGAAGATAGATGTAAGGAATAAAGAAGTAATGTGCTTAGAACGCCCATCTAGAACAAAAACATAAAATGTAGCATTCACTCCACTGCTTTTGCTACCGTAAATATGATCCTTTGTAAATATGATGACAACTATAATGCCAAGCATGCACTTTAGCTGGGAAGGCCTTACAAAGGCAAGCAGATTAAATGTTATATTGTGCTGGTACATTTCTCTACTGAATGAAAGCAGTCATATTTTTGGAAATACAGATAGCTGTATTCTGTATATCAACTGAAAATGCCATGGTAACCACTGTTTCTAGGCAATTGTAGAATTCTATGTGTATGTGGTCCACTTTCTATATTATACTAAGAGAGTGGAATGGAAAATAACCACTATGCAAAACCTGAATAAAAAACTAAAAAGAACTGTGTTCTTATATGTATTTATATATATCTATACATGTCTATATAATAGAAATATAACCTTAATTATACTGTATGAAGTAACTAGGTTTAAACCACATTAAGTAAAAATAAGAACAGTTATTTGCAAATGTCATAAACATGACAACAAATCATCTGCTTGTAAACCACAATTCATAAACCATAATATATGCAAAAAATTGCATAAAAAGTCAATAATGTAAAACTTTTTAAAAAAATTAGCCAGATATTATACTTTTGATATTAAATTTCACTTGCATAATACCAGATGGCAAAAATACTGAGATTTCTCAACATTTGAGTGCTTGTCTGTAGCAGGATGCAAAATCAGACCAAAGAAACATCATTCCTCACTGGAATGTGTTTTCAGTTGCAATCCAATACCCTAAAGAAAATAATGTGCCACGCTATGAGTCAGGGGAAGAGTGACGTGATGCTGTCTCCACACGATCCCAAGAAGCAAGGCCACTCCGACGAGCCAACTATCAAATTTTCCAAACAGCTTTCTGTTAGTTCTGTGGTCAAGATCGCCCATAACTGTTATCCAATTCTCCTTTCTCTTGCTGAAGTGCAGAACAGACTCCAGAGGCTTCTGGGTCACTACGACTAGTGTCCTTTGGTTTATGATTAAACATGCTCTCCATGGACACTCAGCGCTCAGAAGCCACAGTGCACAATGCACACTGAAGGTCTTAGCTTCAACCTCAGAATTCTACATCACTTTTAGCTTTATATTAATAACATTTTACCTCCTACTTTCTGCTTCAAAATGACAGTCTTACGGTGAATAATTATTTATGTTATACAGTAATGCATGCAAATCACAAGATGACCTAACTTACGTATCTTGTTGTGTGACACTGTAAGTCAGCAGCAAGCATCTTGTCAAAATGCCTAAGAGGTACCAAGGATAACTTCCAGAATATTTGCTATTGGAAAACTTCCAAGTGAAACCTACCAAAAAATGGCTGAAAAATATTTATTTATTTATAGATTAGAGTTATATGGAGAGGGGGAGATGGACAAAGGGAGAGGGAAGGGAGAGAGAGAGACAGACCAAAATTGAGATCTACCGTCTGCTGGCTCACTCCCCAAACTGCCTCAACAGCCAGGCTGGGGCAGGGCTAAAGCCAGTAGCCAGCAACTTCGCTCAGGACTCCCGAGCAGGTGTAGGTGACTGAGCGCTTGGGCCTTCCTCTGCTGCACGCTCAGGCACATCACCAGGGAGGTAAATCAGAAAGCAGAATCACCAGGGACTTGAAGCAGGTATCACAGGGGGAGACTCCACCAGCTACACCCAAGGCAGGCTCCAGAACATTAAAATATCACAGCAACAGCCCCTAATTTGGGTCTTTATGGAAGCCACTCTTGAAGCTACACAACTAAGTCAGAAAATCAAGAACCTTACTAAAAACTATTTCCAGAATAAGCTCAAAAATAACTACCCAAATATATTAATGTGCCAGCATTAGGAAATGTCTCAGAGGAACGAGGCAAGTTATTAAATGGGGACTGCCAAACAGTATCAAATTCCAGATGAAGTCACTTATCGGTATGCCTTGATTAAGACAAACAGATCAGTATGTCCTTAAAAGAATATCTGAAAGAAAATCAAAAGGTCAAAATGAGTAAAACTGCTATTTGTATAAATTAGTTATGCACTGCTGATATTTATGTCGTAAGCTCTATATAACCTTGCCTGTAAGAATCAAACATTTTCTACTTTAATATATTGAATATACCTCCAAAAATTTATTTCTGCTTTATTAACGGAAGCTTTGGGGGAAAAAATTGAAAAATCAGAATGCTGTACATCTGTTAAACAGCGCACCCTTGTGGTCCACTTTTGAATTACTACTTCATAATTTGTGTTTTATAAATTTAAAATCAATAAAAAATATTTTCCAAAAGCAAACAGAAATTAAAGGAATAAAAGCATATACACAGTTATTCATGTGCTTACAAGTTATTTGGTCAGACTTTTATGTTACCTATATTTTTCTCAAATCTCATTTTATATCATTAAGTAATTAAATTTCTGAAATTTTAAAATCAAAATTTTTCAATCAGATATCATATGCTTATAACTATCTCTGACTTTTCAGTTTAAAGCAAATAAGCAGTAAAATTCACCCAAAAATCCATGTTTCACATAATTTGCTCAGTATCTACATCTGACTGTAATAACAATTTCAATTCAAGAATGAACTATAATTTCTCCTATGTAACTAATATATTATTGTTTGGCCATACAATTTCAACAGAACATTATTAACAATTCAGCTCTTCTGTAAATGCTTAAGGAACATCTTTCTTTGTGCTTTTGCTATCTACGTCACCATCCCATCCACACCGATCCTCCTCTTCTGTGTTTCCTTTTCCTGTAAGGACACCAGGTCACTGGGTTAGGGTCCAACTTAAAGCTAAGACAATCTCACCTCCATTTCCTTAACTTGTGCGTCAAACACTTTCTAATAAGGTCACTTTCACTGATCTTTGGGGCTAGGACTTACAAGCATTTTGAGAGCTCAGGAACTCCATATAGAATAGATGTGTTCTCAGAAAGACTGTAGGAAATACGGGAAAACACCAAGGAGACCAGGCAAAGGAAGTAGTAACATGCAAAAACAACCAACCACAAAAAACCCAAGACTCCAAAACCAAAAGGCGCAACAAGAACGATCTCCAGACCGAAAAAAGAAGATAAAGCAACACCAAGGGTGACTGATCAAACACGGCTAAAACCTTAAGGAAATTCAGGCTGGGATGCCCAGGCTGTCATGTGATGCACACACACACACTGTCAACCACAGTCATAATTAAGAATTTTTGTAATGAATTTTTTTTTTTTTTAAAAAAAAGGTTCTTTGGGTCTGGAGCCATTGCCTATTGGCTAAATTCTCACCTTGCATGCCTGGGATCCCACATGGGTGCTGGTTAAGGTCCTGGTTACTCCACTTCCCATACAGCTCCCTACTTGTGGTCTGGCAATACAGTTGAGGATGGCCCAAAGCCTCGGGACCCTGCACCCACATGGGAGACCCAGAAGAAGCTCCTGGTTCCTGGCTTCAGATCTGCTCAGTTCGGGTCATTGTGGCCACTTAGGGAGTGAACCAGCGGACAGAAGATCCTTCTGTCTGTCCTTCTCTTTGTAGATCTGATTTTTCAATAAAAATATATCAATCATTTTTTTTTTAAAGTTCTTCATCTTTTCTCAGGAAAAACAAGTAATTCTGGGTCCCACTGCAGAATACATCAAAGAATCATCCAGATGTCCAGATCAAAAGGAAAACATAATTAGCAAAATTCTACTAAGACGTGTAGTTTGCAAAAGGCAACATACTTAAAAAAAGAGAAGAATGAAGCCAAGAGGATTCCTTCACACACGGGGTAGCAGCTGGCCATAGCGCAGAGGGTGAGAACCCAAAGCAGCAGCTCTCAGTGAGGTCACTGGGAACACAGCAGGCTACTGACCAGAGTAAAGCTCCAGGGCCCAGAGCACAGAGGAAGCTCGCTGCAAAAGACTGCATGGGGACAGCTGGATTACAGTCAGGAGCAGGGGCCAAGAGTTCTTTCTACACAAAGAAAAACAAGTCCTTTTGGTAGTTACTCAAGAACATAATAATTTCTATTCTTAAAACATAGTTTTGCAGTACTTAAGAATATGTAACACTTCTGGAAATGGTATTTTACACCGTGAAGGAATACTCCTGAAACATTTTACAGTATTTAAGAATATCTAACTGTGAACATGTAACGCACAGGAGGAAGGCTGTAACAGAGCTACGAGGATGGAAGGTTTGGACCTCTGACTCGGGTCCTGCCTCCTTCACTTAGAGCAGGGCTCTGTTTCCTTCCTGTGCCAGATGCGCAGAACCTTCACATCTGAGTGTGTAAACAGGCTTCCATCGCGTCCCTCTAAAATCTTCTTCACAGAAAAACAAATAAATGCCTATTAACTTATATGGGGACAAGACTGATGCTTTTATCATCTGAAAAACGATCTTCCTGATTTTGAGATGAGATTTAATATCATAGATAAGAAAATCTTAGAATTAAGACAATTCAGTAGAAGACTTTCCAGGTAACTATCAGTGGCCATCCTATTAATCATAGCTAACAGTAATTATTAATTCACTGGAGCATTGACTTTCCAAGTTTCAAAGAGGAAAATTAAATTCTTCAACTAAATTAAAAAAATATTATTGGTGTTTCAAAGGGCAAAAGACATTGTCTCCGGCTCAATCACATTAACTTTCAAATTCATTTATATTCTACAAGAGTAAAGCAAGAAATATATACTTTGTATAGCCATGAATGTACTTGGCGATTGGATCCCTATAAATGGTATACTCAGAAAAATCTGGCATTAAAGGGGAGTAACAACAACTCTAAGACAGAGACCCAGCTAGAACAATGCTTTGAACATGGTAAATATAATTCATTGTGTGCATAAGTATTTTTTTAATTGGACAGTATTTGTATACCAGACAACAGGATTCTCCCCCGAAGAAACTCATGCAGGGGAAAATACATACATTTAGAAATCTATGAACACAGCATAAAGATTGAACTGGTTTTTGGAAAATAAAACTGTTCAAAAGCTTAGCACTGCGTGGCCTTGAGTGTGGCCCAGCCTGGGTGTTTTGAGTGCTTGGAGAGTGAACCATAGGACAAAAGATCATTCTCTTTTTCTGTTCTTTCCCCTCCCCTTTGCCTTTCAAATATAAGGAAAGTTAATAAAAAAGCTTTCAGCATGGCCATTTCCAAATTTATGCATCAAGTTCTCCAAGATGGGCTTCAGCAAAAACAGGCCTTGACATATACAGATATATGATTTGCTTGAATGTAAAAGCTACTTAAAATAGACATTTCTTTTGCACTGCATCAGAGAAATGTTCAAACAGACTCTTCCTAAAACCAATTCCATTAGCAATTACTTATTCCTCCTATTAAACATTGTAACCACTACTAACCTTCCTTGGATTTTCTGTTAAAAAAAAAATCACAAGTGAGGCAACAGAAAAAAACCAGATATTCCCCATCCTCGAAAGAAAGCACCGCTACGCACCTTATCATTTTCATTCACACTCGTGGACTTCACCATGTGGGAAGCTGGCCTCTCCTGGATGCGTGCCAGATCGTGTGGCTCGCTCTGAGATGCTGGCATTGGTGGCAACGGAGCCCGCCTCTTCTTGGGTGCCTCTGAAGGCAGTGTGTTTGAGATATATGGCTTGGAAATGGTGTTGGACCTTGCAAAAGTTGGGCGGTGTTTATTTATCAGAGGGGTGGCCGGGGCACTTGCAGTCTAAGGGAAGAATTGAGAGGTAATAATTACATGTGATTTCAAGATTACAAAACACAATTTAAAACAGGATTTGATCACGCTTGCAAATGCTCCAGAAGAAAATACTTACTTGCTCTCGTTTCTTCTTACTGCGTTGGAAAAAACTGAAAAACCCCTTATTTTCCTTCTCCTTCATGAAGTCCAGGTTTTGCGGTATTTGGCAGGACTCTAAAACAGAAGAGTAACACATTACTTCGGAAATGGGGATGAATGCTCACTCCTGAGATTTTCTTCCACTATCTTCCCTTAACAACACACTTCATGATTAAAGGGACTAACTACAGTGAGTTAGAAGCCAGGCACCTCTGCCAAGCACCTTAGAGCTTATTAAATTCTCAAACTAGCAAGCAAATACTGTTCCAATTTCACAGCAGAAGACTTGAAGCTTAAGGATACTAAGATACACACAGGAGCAACAACCAGAAAATGACAGAGCAAGGATATGAATGCAATGGACTGTAACTGAGTCTGTGTCTCGCACGTAATTACCAACACTTCAAGGATAAAAGTAAAACGGATGCTTCAAATTCCATGTTATGAAGCTGTTGCCATACTGTTTGGCCCTTTGTCTCATTAATTCAATTTCAGCCTTTACTATCATGAACTTTTTTCCAAAATGTGAGTTATATTTTGTTTGTCTCCTACATCTGTGTTTCTCATTTTTAGATTCGACCATCCTTGGTATTTTTTTTTTTTTAAGATTTATTTTATCTTTATTACAAAGTCAGATGTACTGAGAGGAGGAGAGATAGAGAGGAAGTGGAGCTGCCGGGATTAGAACCAGCGGCCATATGGGATCAAGGCGAGGACCTTAGCCACCAGGCCATGCTGCCGAGCCCCATCCTTGGTATTTGAAAAAGCAATTGCATCTGTAACCACCACATACAGACCTCTGTTCTCACTATTCCCTCCAGGGGTCGGGGGAATATCTACCCTGTTGTGTATCACGTAAGGTCTTCCTGAGAAATCCTTTGGCCTGATCCTGTCAAGGCAACCATAGGCAGGATTCGAAATTCTGTAACTCCACAATACAACACGCTAATTTTAAGTTGGTAATCTTGTAAGGGCTGTGAGTACTGATGTGGACATCTAAATGGGCCTTGGCAGAAAATGCTTCCCCATCCCTGCAATAGAATATAACAGCTATGTACATATCATGTGAATGTTATCAGATATTATAATAGTCTAGAGATGGCAGAAAACACACAGGTGAATACGCACTGGTTATTGAGTATCTGCAGACTTTTGAAACTGCGGGGGGTCCTAGACAGCTTCCTACAGTCCTGAAGTGAAGACTGTATCTAGCACTTTGTAAAATGCTTCAAAAATGTTGCCTCTTTAATCTACTGTTCTTCACCTGGACATCTGACAGTGTCTTGGGAACATCTTCACCGTCAAAACTGGGAATGAGGTTGGGAGAATCTGCTCTGGCATTTAGGGGTAAAGGCCAGTGGATGGTGCAGGCCAGTTCTGCACTTATGACAGCCCTCCTTAACCAAGAATTCTTGCCACCTTCGATGAGAAGCCTCACTTCAAGCAGAATAGTAAATGC
The DNA here is from genome assembly GCF_030435755.1 of Ochotona princeps. Classification (NCBI taxonomy): domain Eukaryota; kingdom Metazoa; phylum Chordata; class Mammalia; order Lagomorpha; family Ochotonidae; genus Ochotona; species Ochotona princeps. Next base: position 45,605,009 of record NC_080836.1, read on the forward strand.
AAAAACACTGAGGCTGCACGTGCAATATTTCTTTAAAATTCGGCAGAAGGTATTCAGTGTCACCTGAATGGGCCTATAGACTGACAATCCAATAGAGCTAAGCTGCCACGGCCCGACTGCACTTTTCAGTATTAGGAACCATGAGTGCTTGAGAATGGTTGAATCTTTGTTGGCATCAAGGAACACACAAGATAAATTTGGAACTCCTAGTTACAGCAGAGAGCAAGCCATCCAAGACCCTTGGAGTCATGCTAGAAGGATACAGGACCTAGCCTGAGATAGTTTTTATTAACAAGAAAGCAGGATACTTTGGGCGTCATTAGAATAATTCAGGGGGCTGGTACTGTGGCACAGTACGTAAAGATTCTGTCAGCAGTGCTGGTAATGCAAATCAGTACCTGTTTAAGTTTCAGCTATTCCACTTCTGATCCAGCAACCTGCTAATGTACCTGAGAAAGTAGTATAGTATGGCCCAAGTCCTTGGGTATCAGCACCCACACGAGACCCAGAAGTAGCTCCTTGACTCAAGCTTGGCCCTACCCTGGCCCCTGAAGCCATCTGTGCAATCAATCAACAGATGGTCCATCTTTCTTCTCTCTCTGTAACTCAATCTCTCTCTCTCTCTCTCTCTCTCTCTCTCTCTCTCTCTCTCTCTCTCTCTCATACACACACACGCTTTTATTATAGTTATTATGATTCAACCCCATCTTGACAATCAAACAGCTGAAATTGGGAGGTTTCCGTTTTTGGGGGGGAGAACATCTCATCTAATAAGTAAAAACATATTGAATCAAAATAGCACAGGTTTCTGACTCATAATGAGCAAGATACAATGACAATGATGGCTAACATCAGAAAAAAATCCGGGAATACATAACACACCTATAAAGTATTCTTGCAAAACATCTCACCTAGAGACCTGATCAAGTCTCTCAAACAATCAATTTACAGGAAATAAAGCGGGAGAAGAAACATGTTACGTGACACCACGGGATGCAATTAACAAAATTACTGCTGTGAGAACTCTAAGACAAATAACGTGCTTCTTCAAATAAAAAAAATGTAAATTTTTCTTTGCAGAAAATTTTTCTTCTGCAGAGAAATGTGGGTTTTATGGCAAATTATGTAATTTCAATGACACTAGAAACAAAGCACTGTCAACATCTGACAAATTCTAATTTTGGAATAAACACACGTTCTTACTGCTTTCACTTTAAGTGTGTAGGGGCTTGTGTCATGACACAGTAGGCTGTTTCTGCCTGCAGCACCAGCGTCCCATTTGGGTACAGGTTTGTATTCCAATTGCTCCATTTCCCATCTAGCTGCCCGATTACGGCCTGAAAAACAGCAGGGGATGGTCCAAGTCCTAGGGCACACTCGGGAGACCCTGCAGGTTTCTTCCTGGAGCTCAGCTGTTGTGGCCATTTGGGAAGTGAAGCAGTAGATGGAAGACCTCTTTGTTTGACTTTCCTACTCTCTGTAACTCTGCCTTTCAAAGAGAAATAAATCTTAACAAAGTGTTTACAAAATTAAATAAGTTACGACAAAGTGGTACTTCTTTCATAAATAAAAATTGAAATTTGATTACTCACATGTTAAAGAAACAAAACGCATTCTGCACAGTGAGTGTGACAATGCTCACAACTTACACTGATAATCACGTGGACAGCCCTTTATTGTCAACTTTGGCTTGTCATCATTTTTTTTTACATACTTGACTTGTATCTTACAAAAATCCCAGTGTGGGAGGTATCATAACGTATCATTCTGAGCTTTTTCTTCATCTGCTGAATTTTAGCATTCACTCTGAAGGTTGTAATGAACTAGAGGCAATGGGATGCAGTGTGATGGCTCAATCGGCTAATTCTCCACCTCCATGCACCAGTATACCTTATGGATACTGGTTTATGTCCCAGCTGCTCCACTTCCTATCCAGCTCCCTGCTTGTGGTCTGGAAAAGCTGTCTTGGGACTCCGCACCCTCATGGGAGACCCAGAGGAAGCTCCTGGCTCCTGGCTTTGGATCAGCTCAGCTCTGGCCATTGTGGCCATCCGGGGAGTGAACCAGCAGATGGAGGATCTTGCTGTGCCTCCTTCTGTGTAAACCTGCCTTTTCCAATAAAAATAAATAAATGAAAAAAAAAAAGAAATGGAAGCAACTGTCTCATGACGCTTCATATCTGACGGTACCAGCTCACCAGAAAATTTGAACAACTTGAAAATCTATAGGTATTAAACAACAGTCATTAATTTAAAGATGACTTATAATACCTGTGATTTTTAAAGTGCCACTATTTCCATATAGAAACTCTATTAATTGAATGTAGAATAACAGTTAAATTTTGTTAGAACCAATAGACAGTGAATTAATATAGTAGTACAGCAGAGTAAACATAAGCAAAATGCCTTCCTCTAATGTGGGCAGGGAAGTTGCTAGTCAAAAGGAGCGGAAGTTTGCCAACAGTCCATTCCTGTCATGCCTCTGATGCCACTTCTGAGATTTATGGGAAAGTCACAGAAATGGGCAGTACTCAGGCCTCGCCCCAAACCCTGTGCTCTTTGGCTATTCAGTTATATGAAACCTGCTTTCAGAGAGGAAAGGACAGCTCCGTGAATCACAGACCTTTCTTGAAGTTGCCACACACTCTCATGGGGCATACTTGCCCATTGTTCATAAATATCTTGCTTTTCTGCTGATCTTTATCTGTGTCTCTTCCCTGGATTCTTTCTCACACAAAGAATCCACAAGAAGCTGGACTAAACCTGGAAAAGGCCACCGCCACAGAACTCACACTAGTTAACTTCTAAATCTGCATCCAGCTCTAACTGGGAATTACTACAAACCAGAGGTCAGTCCTGAGACAGAAAAGGCTTACTTAGAAAAACAACTCAAACATCGTATTTCCTATTTCTAGAGGAGAGGCTAGAAGCAAGTGCATGCAATGTTTCATCATATCAGAAAAGTAGGGGGGCTAAGAGGAGTTACTCATATGATAGTACTTGGAATGAGCTTTTGGATGCTGATGCTGTGAAAGGCGCTCCTTAATTTCATTATTCCATTCGCTATAGCTCACAACATAAAAGCCTCAATAAGACACAGTTTCATGAATGGATGAGATATTAGAAATCAAAGCATTTAACATACCCTAATGAGTCCAAAAGTGAATGGAGACTTTAAGGTTGACTACCTCAGCCAATGGACTTTGAAAGTGTCCTTGGGTCAGTAAGACCAACATTTCAGAACTACAGAAACCACATGGGCAGAATCCTCAAAGCATGTGCCACAATCATGACCCTTGGTTAATACTGAATGTTCATTCCCCATCCCCAGGTACTGAGGTTATTGGAAGGCTGGGTGTGGCTTCTTCTCTTATCTCCTCCTTCCACCAGATACAGGAAGAAGAAATAGAAAATTTGAAATGCCTTTCTGGGGCTCAGCACTGTGCCACAGCAGGTAAAGCAGCCAGCTGTTTTCTCTCCTAGGTGCTCTGCTTCCAATGCAGCTCCCTGTTAATGTGCCTAGGAAAGTGGCAGAAGATGATCCAAGTGCTTGGGCCCCTGTGTTCACATGGGAGACCCAGAAAAGGCCCTTACTCCCAGTTTCTACCCAGTCCATCTCCAGCCCTCAGGGCCACTTGGAGAGTGAATCAGCAATGGGGTATTAGCTCTCTCTCTTCTCTCTCCCTGCCTCCCTTTCTTTCTGTAGCCCTGACTTTCACATAAAAAAAATCAAATCAATTTTTAAACCAAAAAATTAAAATGCCTCTTCTGTTTTGTAGCCAGGATCCATATTAAGATCATAAAAATTTTCAGCTGTCTTCATTTGGCAATTTTTATGCTAGCCACGGATTAAAGAGAATCATGCTATTTAAATTTATGCAGGTTTAATTTTTGGAATGCAGAGTATCAATAAAGCTCAAAAAACTAGCAAAGACAGGATTCTAATAATGTATCATATATATTTTTTTACTAAAGTTTTTATTTAAAGTAGGGCAGTAATTATTACTGTAATCAATTATCTGAACATATCCTTTTTCAAAAGGAAAAGTTTTAGACTTTATTATCAAATATCTTAATAAAGCTTTTCTATGTGAAAGTAATAATGACCATTATAGAATTTCATCATATAAATATGGAAAAGTTACTTTCACTGCTACCTTCCAAAGGTTTTTATATATGTTTTTACATGTAAGTTCTTTAAAGTTTTTATATATTAAGTTTTTATATATAAGTTCATTAAAAATGAGAGTCAAGTGAAATGTTCATTTTACTGGAACTTTCTGAAACCCTCTCCTATTTCTTCCCAGAATATTAGGCAGCAGATTTTTTTTCCACATACTATATTAGACACATTAACACACTTTGAAAGTTGGTGTTAGCGCAAGTATTTTCATGATGCTGCAGAACGCTCTGGAGTTCAGGACTACAAAGCTTCCTTGTGATGAACATGACATCACCATCCTGCATAATCATTGAATGAAAATTCGAGATCCTTCCACACCATGTGGAACATCTACCAAGTAAAAATTTCAACGAAGTCATTTTTCTTGCTTGAGGAAGATACAGCTTTGCTATGATTTGAGGATCATATGATTTTTTGAGCATTTACTGAAATAAACTTCTTTTAATTAAATTCAAAAAACAAGAGGAAGACCTACAAATTAAGGAAATTAAAACCAGAGTTTTCCTAAGCTAAAATTCCTTATAGGACATATGGATTAGTAATGTTAAAAAAACAAAACAGGTTACAGTAGATGCTTATTTTTGTGATTTACCCAATTTTATGCTATAATTTCTTTGCATTAATGTACATCTTACCTTGTAAAGATGATTTATTGAAGGCAGTAGCAGAAGCAGCTACAGAAGGAGGGGTAAAAGAGGGTAAATGGACTGTAAAGACGCTTTTGCTCAAGTATAAAACATTGCTGAGCTGTAGTCTACAGATTACAAAATACCACAACCTGCGAAAAACGTCTCAAGCTTTCTAAGCACTGAATACGTAAGTAATTGTCTCCTTCACCAAACTTTCACTTCTTTCAGCAAAACAGATTTATACTGAATCAACAAATTTGCATATTTTATGAGACCATATAAATCAACATTATCTAAGATCACCAAAATTTAATATTATTTCTGTAGATGAATACTGCAAGCTATTTTACAAATTTTGGGAATTAGATCAATTTCACATGCCAGTTTACTTTGGGTGCTAACCTTTTACAGAAATTTGGCAAGCAACTTTCAAACTTAAATAATTAAGACTCAGATGAAACCACAGTGAACCTGTGGTAACTTACCCCTAAAAAGAACAACGAATTCACGCATAAATACTTATTTTCTGTCAAACCTCAAAATCATAAAGAATTTAAATGTCACTAAAAAAAAAATCTGTGGGCAGAAATCCATAAAATCTAGATGAAAGCTAAAAAGACATGTTTTCATTCTAATTTCAATCACTACAATCTAACTTGATTTGTAATTATTTTCTCTTCTGACTCTATATATATTTACTTCTCTCAATAGGATTCCTGGACTTTCCAGCTTGAACTTGAGAACACCTCTGTGTAAGAACAATGCACATGTATACATCCTAGTAAACGAGTAAAACAGACTCCACTTACCTCTGCTGATGTCCATGGCATATAATTCTCTTAGTCCCAGGTCATTAAGAGATTTTGTTAAGTCGAGAGGCTCCTGAGACTGATAATCTTTGAGCAACAGTGTGTGTGATGGATCAAAGTCACATTTGCTACATATGATAGGGGTGAGTTCCTGAAGTGACGCATGCGGATTCACTCTCACTATTGCCTTCTGGGATTTTTTAAAATTGATGACTACTCTCACAGTTTTCTGAAACAGAATAGAGCCATATGGTCACCATGATTTACTAATGATTCAAAGTTTCTACAATGACATTTGGAACAATGAAGCAATATACAATTAAGTGTTCATGTAATAAACAGCAATGTTCTATTTTTGGTGAAGTTCTCTTCTTCATGTTTCATAAATCCAAAGCAGATTCTTAGAAACAAATAGTGGTTTGCTGATAAGACAATCCAGATTAAACTCACAATGTTAGTACAGGAAAATATTATGTAGATGTCAATCCAAAAGGGAATAAAAAGTCTCAGTTAATATTTTTAAATTAAATTTTATTTTTTTATTGGAAAGTCTGATTTACAGAGAGACAGAGAGGAAGATATTATGTTCGATGAATCACTCCCCAAGTGGCTGCAATGGTCAGAGCTGAGCCAATTCGAAGGCAGCAGCCAGGAACCTCTTCTGAGTCTCCCACATAGATATAGGGTCCCAAAGCTTTGGGCTGTTCTCTACTGCTTTCCCAGGCTACAAGCAGGGAACTGGATGGGAAGTGGGCTGCTGGGATTAGAACCGGTGCCCATATGGGATCCCGGCACGTACAAGGTAAGGACTTTAGCCGCTAGGCTACCGCACTGGGCCCAATACTTAGTATTTCATTCCTCAAAACATTTACTTCATAATTACTACATAACAATACAGAGTCACACATGTTCTCTCTCACATGGTTTGTAAATCACTGAAATTAGAGAGGGAGTTTTTTTTTTAACCACTAATATTTCTGTGCTTTTCTCAATTCAAGATGTGGTAAGATCATCCATGTAAATAGATTTGGTAACTGGTCATAGACTATTATCAGTAAATGAATACTAGCTATTGTAACTATTCTTTACAGCTGTTTTTACAATTGTGGTGTCATTTAAAATATTAGTAAAATCATTACATTTTCTTTATTTAGGTATCTGCAAATAATTCAAAATAACTGACAGATTTGAAGCATCTAATCATTTTGATGTAACTGATTAAATTTTGAGTGCAAATGAAACTCAACTACATGGGCTCATGCTAAGTAAACTTTACAGTTTGTAAATTCTCAGACATTTGCTCCCAAAATGAAAAATCTCATTTCACAGCAAAATAAAGCTATTTCCAAGTAGATAAACAGTGTGAACATGCAATAATGATACGCCTATAGAGAAAGCAGCCTAATAGGCTAACATTTAATATTCAATCCTATATTATAGCAAGTCATCCAGCAGTTGTAGGCTACTCTCTAGGTTGCCTTGTACCTAGGAAAGTGTTACATTGCTAGGAGAAAAGCAGCCAAAAGATGGCAGGCACTCTGGGCTAACATAATGCCAACTTCGTGATAACTACACCAGTACCAGCATAGTTGCCTATCTTTCCTCCTTTATTATTTTTAAGCTGTGTGGGTAAGACAGGGATATTGGGCTGGGACACACCACCTTGGCCCCCAGGCAGGGCACTGTAGACTGTCTGGGAAAGAGAATCTGTGGACATGTTGGAGTGGGAGCAGCTAAGGGCATGTTTGACAGGGCAGGAATGACTTCTGGGGGCTCCCACAGACTGTGTCTCGGCAGAGACAGGGTGAATTAGAGTGGAAAGACTGGAGAGCATATCTAGGTCAGGTCAAGGCACCCTCCCATGTGGGAGACCCAGGACGGGTTAAACAGCATGACCCACCATCCACTGGTGCTCTCAAAAGCTGGAGCTGGAGGGCATACGAGGCTGGGCAAGGCAGCAGTACCCACTGTATGTGTCAGAGTTGGCAGGGGACATGTAAGGCTGGGGTACAGCACCTACAAGAACATGGGAGAAGTGGATCTGGGGAAGATTCTGTAGGGGCCTTGTGGGCTTGCCTCTATGTGATAGCAGTACCTGTTGTTTTGTGCAAGAGCTGGGAGTGGTGACAGGCCAAGCCAGGCTAGACCTTGGAATTTACCTGACAGGAACCTGATACTTGTGGAGGTTGGGGCTGGAATGAGAAGGCTGGACAAGGCTGCAGCACCCACTGGGACATACAAAAGTTGGGACTAAGGGTAGACCATGTCACTTAGGACCACAGCACCTGAGATCCAAGGCTAGGAGCAGGTCTGGTAGGAGAACTTGGAAAACTCCCCTAGTAGACAACAGCTCCCTCTGGGTAGCACAAGAGCCTAGGCTGGGGGTGGGCCAGGACAGGTCAGGTCAGACTACAGCATTTGTCGGCATTTGTGTGAACCAAGACTGGGGACAGGCTGGGTTGGGCCAGGTTCCAGCACCCACCAGCATGCACAAGGGCCAGGACAGGGTTTGGGCTGCATCTGGCAGGGCTAGGCAGCAACACCTGCCAGCAGGAGCTGAGACTGCAGGTGGACCATGCCAAGCTGGTTTGAAGTATCCACGAGTACATGCAAGAAATTTGTCTGGGATCAGGCCTGCCAGGGAAGTTTGGGGGACTCCTCTGCCAGGCTGCAGCTACCACTGGTGAGTTCAGCAACCAGGGCTGTGGGAAAACCAGCTGGGCCGTGGCTCCTGATGGTGAAAGTGAGCATGAGTGCCAGGGCTTGGGGGCAGAACAGATTGCTCAAGGTAGTGCCTGTGAGCATGTGCCTGTGGGGTGGATCTGGAGGCAGGGTGGGCTAAGCTAAGCTCTAGCACCCATGGGTGTGCCTGAGAGCTGATGAGATGTGAACTGGACCAGGCTAGGATACAGCACATGCCAGCAAACACAAAAGTCGTGGCTGAAGGCAGGCCTGGTGGGGTTTTAGGGGCATCACACTGAGTAGGTAATAGCACCCATCAGTTAGTGAGATTTGGGACTGGAGGCAGAACTGACCAGGCAGCTGAATCCACTGGTATGTGTGTTGTCTGGTGAAGGTAAGGGACTGAATCTGATCCTGCACTAGCTGGCACACTCTAGAGTAAAGTCTGAGGCCACCCTCCAGGCAAGGCCTCTCCCCAAGCAGATCGCTGGACTCAAATCCTGGCCACAGGGAAAATCACAGTATAGGTGGTCTGACATTAGAGTGCATCTATTGGATCTGGTCCTCCTCAGTTGCTGATGTCTGTGTGGTGAACTACCTGCCCACATGCACACAGGGGATATGACAGCCAGCTCATCAAGGCTGGCAGAGGACACTGAGTGCCTCGTCAGAGGAAGGAAAGCAGAACAGGTTGGACAACTCTTGAGGCCAAGCTTTGCAGCAAGTGTCTGTCTGTGTAGGCACACTGAGGTGGGCATTAGTCAGATGGTAGCCCTTGGAAAGATTTTTGCAACTCTGGTGCAATGAATCAGACAATGTCTCAGAAATCCCAAAACTATTCAAGTAACACTTCAGAACATTCTTCCCCACATCAGGGGCTCTAAGGAATCATCAAACGGCTGTTCCCATCCAGGGACGTGGAGGTATTTTGACAACAGGAGAGGAAAACCCTCTCCTATACCCCAGCTGACCAGGAAAATAAAAAGAACTGAAATATTTGTCCCACCCACCTTCCTCCACACCTGACCCTCTTCACTCTAATCAGAGGCCCACATGGGCATGTATCCCTCTTGAATATGTAAACAATGTTAAAAATAAAATTTAAAAATTTAATTTACCTCCACGCACCCTCAGAAAGTTATGAAATTTCAATATTATTTTTAAAACTGTCAATGTTTGATAGAAATCTTCATGAAAAGGTGAGAATGTGTAGAGAAGTCATATAAATTACCTATATATTTAACATGTAAACATTTCTGTGTTTTCCTAAGTGAAAAGTGGTTGGTGTTCATAATGAAAGCCTATTTCTTGAAATCTATCTATTTCTGCAATTTTGCTAAGATTCAAACATTAACCTGAAGCATTGTATGTCATCAATTAATAATATAGGCATTAAGTTGCAAGTGATTTTTTTTTTTAAGTATATAGAAGCTAAGAAAGTACACAGAAGCTAAGCAACACTTACAGGGACTTTCATTTAAAATTCTAATGCTTTCCTGTAAGTCTAAAAGAATTAAGAGCAGCTTAAAATACAGATCACTCATAAGTGTTACATTCCAGAAGCCTCACGGATCACTTTAAAGCATCTAGAGTCTGAAGCACTTACCTAAAGTCCAGTTACGCATCAATAGCCAACTGGATCATCAACAAAATATCATCAGAAAACATAACAGCTTTATTCACATCCAATTCGCTCAGAAAGTCAATTTTTGTTTCATTTTTACTATGAATTATAGATAAATGAAAAATGAACTTAATATTTCAGCCATAAGATTCCAAAATCTATAGTGAATTTCTTACCTCTGGTATTATAGGTGTAGGTTTCTTCCTATCCAAAACTTTTGGCTTTAAAACCACCTTTTCTGCCTCCAACATTCCTATTGGTGTGTTTGGCTTAAATTTAATGGGATTCTTTTCAGCTGAGAGCAGATCAATTGTGTAACTTGATGGATTTAAGTGATACTGTGCACAGAGGAATATCAACAAGTCCATCATAGGCTTACTGTAAAACAAGAAGAATGCTCATTATAAAAGTGCACAAATCAGTTTTGTAAGATGCTAACGTTAGCATTTTCAAGTACTCAGTTCAACAGGCATTCCTTCAACATCCTGTCTGCAGCTGAGGCACTGCTACACTCAGAACCACTTACATCTCAAAGCTCTTAGGAAAATGCAGCATTTGGAAAGACAATGATTTTCTTTTTGGCTTTAGGGAGCAGACAGCAAATATCTACATGAGGAAGCCCACACAATCCTCAAGACTGAAGTAGAAGTTTTTCAACCCATTTAAAAGAAAAGAATTTAATGTGTCCCAGCACGATAACCTCAATGCAAAGTCTGATAGCACACCTGTTCCTATAGGATCTCTCCTCTGATGGACCAGACCAAGCATCAGCACACAGTGACCTACAGGTCATTTTTTGTAAAGAAGGTTTTGTGGAAAGATGGTCATGCCCATTTGTTGTCCAATTCCAGGCAGCTTTTATGTTATAATGTCACAGTGCAACGAACGTGACTTAGACTGTATGACTCATGCAGCTTAATATTGTTACCTCTGAGATCTTGGCAGAATAGGTTCTTGAGTTCTTGTGACAGACAATTTTAAAAAGTAACCACAAAAAGGCCTCCCTCGAATGATTTCAAGTAGTGGTTGTTCAATATTAATGCAGGGCTAATTTGTATATGAATTTGCATATCTAACTTGAGATTCAGAAAAATTGCCCAATTTTTTGCTTCCCTTTCCAACAAACTCCAATTCTAGATACAGACTGTTTTTAATTCACACTACTAAGAACAATGTCTTCATTATCCACCTGAAGAAAAGTAACCGAGAAAACATTTTGTATCATATACTTCCTCAAGCAGATTCGTTATTCAATGGTATTGCTGCGGGTACGAACCTGTCACAAGGTGCATCCACAGCAAAGAAAACCATTTCTTCAATAAAGTTGCTTAGAATCCTCTACCAGGCTGCCAAACCTTTGCCAGGGACATAAATTCTGAGCTAATGCACCTGACAGCAGCTGGTGAGCAGGATCTACTAACGGCATTGTCTGGGGAGAGTTGTCTTTGTATCCTCAAGCAGAACGCCCACATTTGGTTCTTCTGAAACGTTAGCAAAATGTGAGACCTGGAAAAGCACTAGGTGAACCCCATCAGCATCATTTAATTCAAAAACGTTTGGTCTTCTCCTGCTGTATCTTACAAAATACCTGATATTTGGGTTTATTATGTTACCTAATTGAGTATTCCTTGCCACAATATTATAGATTTTTCTTTAATGGTTTCCAAAAGACAGTTTTATTTCACTGTATAAAAATTCTTCTTTGGAGCTGGGGTTATGGCACAGTGGTTAAAGCCACTCACCACGGCAGCGCCAGCATGCCATATGGGTGCCGGTTCATGCCCAGCTGCTCTACTTCCCATCCAGCTCTCTCCTAGGGACCTAGAATAAGCAGTGGGAAACATCCCTGGTACCCCTGCCTTTGTCATCATGTAGGAGACCCAGAAGAAACTCCTGGTTCCTTGCTTCGGCCAGGTCTGTCCTCGGCTCTTTGCGACCATGTGCAGAGTGAACCACCAGCTGGAATATCTCTCTCAGTCTCTTTCCTTCAAACTCTGACTTTCAAATAAATAAATCTTTAAAAAAATTCCTCGGGCCCAGCGGCGTGGCCTAGCGGCTAAAAGTCCTCGCCTTGAAAGCCCCGGGATCCCATATGGGCGCCGGTTCTAATCCCGGCAGCTCCACTTCCCATCCAGCTCCCTGCTTGTGGCCTGGGAAAGCAGTCGAGGACGGCCCAAAGCTTTGGGACCCTGCACCCACGTGGGAGACCCGGAAGAGGTTCCAGGTTCCCGGCATCGGATTGGCGCGTACCGGCCCGTTGCGGCTCACTTGGGGAGTGAAACATTGGATGGAAGATCTTCCTCTCTGTCTCTCCTCCTCTCTGTATATCCGGCTTTCCAATAATAATAAAATCTTAAAAAAAAAAAAAAACTCCTCAAAACTGAGCATCAAACTGTTAAGATGAATCAATTGTTTCTTTACTTTACAAATGCACTCTAACAACCCAATGGAGTTTCAATATATAATCTGGAAAGTAGTATTCTCAATCATTACAAATGCTTATTCATCTCATGCTAATCCACCTGAGTCCGTAGCGAGTTCAGCAATGAAGCAATCTGCAAACCATGCATATGCCTAAGAAATGAAGTGCATCAAATACATAAAAACAAATCTAATCTCAAGTGAGGGATTCTTATTGAGCCATGCACCAAAAACATGCTGAAGAAAGTAATACCTATAGTTAGGATTTGAAGAATTAATCACAGATCAGATGGTCATTGAAATTATAAGAAGTTCATTCATCAAATGTTAAACTAAAATCAAAAGAAAATTGTTTTTGGAAGTCACTATTATAAATTGAACTCAATCTGGTTATTATTCTTGTATGTATATTTAGAGCTAATTACAAATATTTAACTTCCTAAAAATGCCTGTGGATTTAAGAGCAAACCTATAACCACACACATCCCTTGTACAAACAAATACTTAAAATAAATACTCCAAAAAGAAAATCTCACTGCAATCAGGGCAATCTAAAAATGGACAAAAGATACTATTTCATGGACAGAAAAGTCAGAAATGTTTAACTGAAAAAAAACCTGGTAACAAGACACCAAGCACAACCACCTCATGGATCTGTGAGCCCACACACGTGCACAGGAACAAATGCTGAGATACCATCATGCCGGTAGAAAATGTCTGCCTAATAATGACAGTGCATGTACAATTTTTATACATCTTTTCTAACTTCATAAAATTTTTATTATATTTATGTAAATATATATTTATATGTAACAATAAAACTTTAAAACAATAATGGAAAGGGTCATTATTATGTTATACATGCTAGAAAAGAGTGGTCCCCCAGGAGCAAGTGTCAGGAAGACACCCATGGGTACTTTCACCGCTGTCCTTAGCGGACTGCCGGCAGTGCACACAGGAAGTCTTGCTACCTGGCTTGGGGGTGTTGGGGATGACAGGGCAGTGCTGGAGCCTTGAGCTCGCTTTTCTTGGTCCAGCAACTGAAGATTCAAGCAGTGTTCTTAGCTTAGCTTATAGAAAAGGCATACTGTGAAAAATCACGCATCAGTTCCAAAAATGTTTTCATCAAAATGCTTAATACCTAATTCAACTTTCTCTGAACTTTTTAAATCGCTAAAATTGAAGGTTTGATTTTTTTCTAAGTAGCCACTGCTGAATAAAAATCTCAACCAAAACTTACACTGTGCTATGTAACTTTAGTGATACTTATTTTTTTTTAAAGATTTGTTTATTTTTATTGGAAAGGCAGATTTACAGCGAGGAGAGACAGAGAGATAGATCTTTCCTGGAGCTGAGTAGATCTGAAGCCAAGAAATTCTTCCCAGTCTCTCACAAAGGTGTAGGGTTTCAAGGCTTTGGGCCATTCGCTACTGGTTTCCTAGGCCACAAGCAGGGTTTTGTTGAATGTGAAGGGCAGCAGCCAAGACACGAACCGGTGCCTACATAAGATTCTGGTGCTTGAAGTGGGAGGATTTTAGCTAATTGAGCCATTGCACCAGGCCAAATGTTTATTAATAATCAACTGTTATATAAATGTGCTGACAATTTTCACCATTCAGGAAGGCAAAGTATGAAGTGAACTTAAGAAATTGTGGCCTTACTCTTCTAACAAAAATAACCTGCGTTAATCCAGTACTGTCCTTTTCTGTCATTTTTCCAATAGATGGCGCTGTACTCCATGTAAAAGGCACTGGAGTTCTGAGGCCGACCCATCCATCAGGTGCCAGTACAACATCGGAGTGATCTCCACATTCCCTCTAGAAGCTGGTGTTACAGGACAGCAAAATAAAGCCACATATCATGTGAAATCTGTCCCTCACTCATTTTACTGGAAACACCCAGGAGGCTAAGGTGATATGCTTGACAGCACAAAGTAAGCTGGGGGGAAAACTCTGAACTTCCAGCTGGAACTTAAAGCTTCATGTTCTATGGTTCATATTCACAATATCCTCAAATCTGCCAAATGTAAACTGCTGGGCCTGGCATGGTAGGCTAGTTGCTAAAGTCCTCGCCTTGTATGCGCCCTTATGGGTGCCAGTTCATTTCCCAGCTGCTCCAGTTCCCATCCAGCTCCCTGTTTGTGGCCAGGGAAAGCAACAGAGGATGGCCCAAGTTCTTGGGTCTCTGAATCCACGTGGGAGACCCAGAAGAAGTTCCTGGCTCCTGGCTTTGGATCAGCTCAGTTCTGGCTATCGTGGCCATTTGGGGAGCGAATCAGCAAATGGAAGACTTCTCTCTCCTTTCTAATCTGCCTTTCCACCAAAAAAAAAAAAAAAATGGGTCTTTAGAAAAAAAAAGTAAATTGCTGTTTTAGTTTAAGGATATAAAAAGAGAAATGTCGGGCCCGGCGGCGTGGCCTAGCGGCTAAAAGTCCTCGCCTTGAAAGTCCCGGGATCCCATATGGGCGCCGGTTCTCATCCCGGCAGCTCCACTTCCCATCCAGCTCCCTGCTTGTGGCCTGGGAAAGCAGTCGAGGACGGCCCAATGCTTTGGGACCCTGCACCCACGTGGGAGACCTGGAAGAGGTTCCAGGTTCCCGGCTTCGGATCGGTGCAGCACCGGCCGTTGCGGTCACTTGGGGAGTGAATCATCGGACGGAAGATCTTCCTCTCTGTCTCTCCTCCTCTCTGTGTATCTGACTTTGTAATAAAAATAAATAAATCTTATAAAAAAAGAAATGTCCTCCTATATTATAAATCACACTGATTCCTTTCAGTAACATTTTAGCTATAGAATGTTCTGGTAGCCTTACAAAGAGGCTCAATGTCAATCTTTTATTAAATATTTCAGACTGAATCTCACATCAAGAATACCTCAAAGATAAGAAATAGGAAAAGGGAAGTCACACACAATGACTGATAACTATGTGTGGAGCAGACACTGCCACTGAAGACAAGGGCTTATAAGATTATACCAGCGTACCTACACATAGTTCCTTATTGCATACCATCTGACAGGCTATACACTCATTTTCAATACAAATGAGTAGCAAGAACCAATGACTAGGTTGTGTAAGTGTGGCATTATCCAGGGTGGGCATGCTGGCAACAGCCCTTTGGTATCATCAAAATGCTTTAATGTTCAAGGACAGCAGGACACCGAGATGTCTTGCCTGGTAAAAATCGCAGTTGACTCCACACTGGGTATATATGCAGACACGCACATCTACGTATGTATACGTATGATCTTGCACATATCTCTAACATGTTAAATATAAGTGCCATACTGGAATTCTTCCTTCCTGCAAGTCAGTCCTTCCTGACATCTGGACAGACAGGATGTTCCCTTGCACCTGCCCTCAGTGTACACAACAGATGGCAGAAGCAAGGCAGGGAGGCAGCTTTTAGTCATTACAAAGGCAGTGTCCCTCAGCTCTGATACCAACAGTTCTTGAGCTAGCACAGCGCCACCTAGTCAGGATGAGAAGTGTTGGCCTTCCATCTGAGCAAACAGGCTGCTGCCACTTCCAACTTTGTTGTGCTCTCAATCTGAGAAAGCTCTCTGAAAATCAAATTACAAACAAGCGTATTACTCTGAAGATAATGCTGTATACTCACAGTTCCATAAATGGAAAATTCTAGACATAAATGTGCAGGAGAGGGCTGGGAAAGCAGGGGATGCTCTGAAAATTCTCACCGAGAAGGGACTTTGGAGAAGGCTATTTCTAAAATGCTAAACAAAATATTTAGGTTTTCTAAGTAGGACAATGTGTTGATACTTTAAAATAACATATTAAGACAAAAAGAGAATGGGCTTAAAAAGCGTATTAGAATTGCTTTAGGGTGTATGATATATCTAAGAAATCCTCAAATTCTAAATTTATGTGAAATTACATTTTCTAGTCCTCTAAAAATTATTTGATCACTCAAACTGCCTCTTTCTTTCATAGTAACATCATCATTTAGATTTTATCTTTGTCATTGAATCTTCACAACAATGTGTTTCAAAAACAGAACTTTTTTTCTATTTGAATGTTTGCTTTATGTTGTTACATTTTTGAGTGGAAAGGACAGACATGCAATAGCCATAACACTCAAGATAATCCTAACTACGGTCCTAAAATATCCTAAAATCACATTCCTAAGATATCCCAAATCACATTCCTTAGATTATATAAATCACATTCTTAAAATATCCCAGAATCGTATGCCTAAGATAGTCAGATTCATATAATTATTATCATCAGAAACACCTAATATAAAAAAAAAATTGAGAAGGACATCTGGCCTAAGAGTTAAGTAATAGGGCCCGGCGGCGTGGCCTAGTGATTAAAGTCCTCGCCTTCAACGTGTCCGGGATCCCATATGGGTGCCGGTTCTAATCCCAGCAGCTCCACTTCCCATCCAGCTCCCTGCTTGTGGCCTGGGAAAGCAGTCGAGGACGGCCCAATGCTTTGGGACCCTGCACCCGCGTGGGAGACCTGGAGGAAGTTCTTGGCTCCTGGCTCTGGATCGGCACAGCACCAGCCATTGCACTCACTTGGGGAGTGAATCATCGGATGGAAGATCTTCCTCTCTGTCTCTCCTCCTCTCTGTATATCTAACTTTGTAATAAAATAAATAAATCTTAAAAAAAAAAAGAGTTAAGCAGTAGCTTGAGATGTCTTCGTTCCTAGATTTCAATGTCACTGTGGCTGTGGATTCCAGCTTCCTGTTAATGCACACCTGGGAGGCAGCATGGAGATCTGGATTGAACTGATGCAGACTTAGTGCAGTCACAGTCCTGTGGGCACTTGGGGAGTGAACCAGCAGATGGGAGATCTACATCTCATCTCTTTCTCCCTGCCTCTCAAATAACTACCGTAAAGTCCCTAAATCAATCTCTACTAAAAACACTCAAATGAAGTTCTACTCAAGAAAATTCTTCAGCCCTATTAAAAATTTTAAAAGCAATCAGATCTGAATTATTTCATATTCCCCAAAGCTGAACTATTTTGTCTTCACCTATTTTCACTAATTTTTGAAGATCGTCATAATTTTGAATATGAATCTTGAAATTAAGGTTTTTCTTAAATGAGTTTTCTAGACAAAACCACACTGTAAGAAAGCAACACCCAACATACTACTTACTCTTATTTTCTGCATATACACTTGTGCATACATACACACACACATATTCTATATATTAAGGTCAAAACAACATTTCTCCACAGCACGTAAGGATCAGAAACAAGCAAATGAAGGCAGATATGAGAACAAGGTCAAGAAAACCAATCATGTAACTTTCCACTTCAGAATGAAATGGAACGTTACACTTGGCTTTGCTCCATTTTTCCAACTTCTATGCAGGTACTTAAAACTGTCTCTTATATCACATTGTTACACCTTGCTGGGCTACAGTTTGATCTTATATTTTCATGCAGTTTATCCACATTTTAAGTAAACTAAACAATGACGTTTTTAGATTGATTCTACTAATTTTACAAACAGATTTATCTACTTCAATATATAAGAGTATATCATATTTTGGGTAGTGACACCTTCTAAAAGCTCAAATTCACAGGGTTGAAAGTAGGACAAGTAGGGGCCCGGCGGCGTGGCCTAGCAGCTAAAGTCCTCGCCTTGAACGCACCGGGATCCCAATGGGCGCCGGTTCTAATCCCGGAAGCTCCACTTCCCATCCAGCTCCCTGCCTGTGGCCTGGGAAAGCAGTCGAGGACGGCCCAATGCATTGGGACACTGCACTCGCGTGTGGGAGACCCGGAAGAGGTTCCTGGTTCCCGGCTTCAGATCGGTGCAGCACCGGCCCGTTGTGGCTCACTTGGGGAGTGAAACATTGGATGGAAGATCTTCCTCTCTGTCTCTCCTCCTCTCTGTATATCTGGCTTTCCAATAACAATAAAAATCTTTAAAAAAAAAAAAAGAAAAAAGAAAGTAGGACAAGTCATAAGGAAAGGGAAACACTGCTGGGTTTGTAAGCTTACCAAATCAGTAGCACTCTGAGCATTCCTCCAAAAAAGCTTATTTTTTTTTTTTACTTTTTTTTTTATTAATTATTATGCATTATGTGACAGTTTCATAGGCTCTGGGAATCCCCCCACCCCTCCCCACGCCCCTCCCCCCTGGTGGATTCCTCCACCTTGGTACAGTATTACAGTTCAAATTCAATCAAGATTCTTTCCTTGCAAACATATACCAAACATAGAGTCCAGCTAAGAAAGCTTATTTTTAAAAAATATACTTTGAATAACCAGCCATGAAGTAGTTTGAAATTTCAGTCTCTTCGCTAGCATGGTGGCACTGAAAATGCCAGATTTAAAACACTGATGGGAAAGCTTTCATTCCTTTTTCAGCAGTTGAAAAAAAAACACAACAGATAAGCACTGAAGGTTGAAGTATTTTCTCTAAGAAAAAATACAAAGGGCTATCTCATAGAGGTTAGTAGTGGTGCAAACAGAAAGGGAAGTCCCAGGATTCCAGTCCCTCCAAGGCATACCTGCCATGAACAGTAGTAGATTTGATGATATCCCCAGGAAGAACCACTGAGAGTTCAATGTCTCGGTCTATGATGTTTTCTTTCTGTTCCATGATGAAAGAAGCCGACTCTACAGAATCCTCAGCTGAAGAGACGTCAACATTCTTAGTGTCAGTTGGTGGGAGTGGTGCCTTTGCTTTTGGTTTCCTCCTGAAACAGAAATAAGAACGTAAATATATACATATGGTAAGATAATTTTCTAACATGACTTAATTCCACAAAAATGTGTAATATATTAAGAAGAATTTGACACGTTCAGGCGAAAGTGAACTGAAATGTTAGCTGTTATGTAACTAAGAATAGTGAAAGTAAGTAAAACATTTTTCCTTACCCATCAGCATTCTGTTTCAAGCACTTTACCTATAAACACCATAAAGAGAGTACATATTTTTCCCTGTTAACTTTAGCTAACAGGTGTTCCCTAACGTAAACATTAAATTACACATTTTCTTTGATAAATTACAAAAATCTTTGAAGTCTCAGGGTGAAATTAATATCTTGCTCTCACAAATGGTTCTTACTTCTAGCTCCTTCATTTTATTTCCAATCTAGTATATTCAGACTTTCCACCCAGACAATTCCCACCTATCATACAGAATTCCTACACTCAGAGAATTTCTTCTGTTTTAATATATGAGACTTTACTCCTGTTTTTCCCCCCTTGTCACCAACTTTATCTCTTTCCCTTTATTTATGACTCTGCAGGAATGCTATAGATGGCATTCCTAATGTGCCTGGTAATGAATCATGAACTGTTTGATTATTTGATAAACTACATATGTTTCAAAGAAAAGCTATCTAAAGGGCTATTCTAATAAATAATTTTCAGTATCACTAAGATAATCCCTTATCTCATTGATGATAAAAATAGTAGACATCCTGAAAAATCACATCACTGCAGGGTAGGGAAAGTTGGGTTATCCTGTAATACATGTGACAAAGAAAACCTCTACAATCAGAGCAGACATTCAACAGTCAAACTGTAAACAACTAGACACATTATATCATTGCTTACATAAAGTATGGCTTCATATCCTAAAATTGTCTTAATATAGAATTAAATTCATTTTGTGTGATAATTATGGTATAATTTCACACATTAAAATAATCCATTTTGAAAATATGAAAAACTTATTTTAAAATTCTGTTGGCATTGTTCTGTTAGTTCCACTGGCGTTTTTTTTTTTATCATTTCTGTGATTTGCATGGCACTGCAAAATATGCTCCTTGCAATCATTACTTCCATTACTAAGATTAACCATGCCCTTAAAACAGATTTTAAAGAGAATAAAGGAAATTCAGGAAAAACAACAGAATTCTAATCAAGTCTTGTCTTGATTTCAAATAAAAGCTTTAAACACTATGTGAGATATATTTAAATTATTAATAAGCTTCTTAAATCCAATGGGATCTCATTTGCTTGCTATATTGGACACAGTTTGAAGTATTCTTATAGATTCTGAGAAGTACTCTACAAAAATACAGTTTCAGTATTAAATTAATACATGCAAACATGAATTATAAGCCTTACAATAATAACCTTTGGAACTATTGTAGTCTAAAGACCACAAAAACATTCCATAGGCAGCCCGTTTCAGCACACACAGAGGGCTATGTAACACTCAGTTCACAGCAGTAACAACCGAAAAGGCAGTATTGTAAAACCTTCAATGTTTAAAATTATCACTTCAAATGTAAAGTGAGGATTCTATTCCCCAAACAATTTCTCAGTTTCTCTGGGTGTAACAACTAAAATTTGTTCCAAGGTGGACAGAACATTGAACAAAATTCATTCCCTTTCCTTGAAAATGCCTAACTTCAAGTAGTTGTGAATACCAAAGTAGTCTTAAAAGAAAGGCAGCAATGAAAACACAAGGAATTACGTGAGTCCCGATAGGTATTTCTCTGGCTGGATCACCAGTGACTTTGGGGGTCCAAATCCAATAGGCAATTACCTGCTTCATCCCCACGGTCAACCCCCAATCCATCTCTGCTGGGATTTCTCCTCTCTGAACTTCTGGATTTACTTTTTCCTTCTTTCTTCACTGCTAAATTCAGTTTATAATCCTCTCATTACTTTTGGAAGTAGGAAAATTCTGGGGCCCATTCTTTGCCCAATCAGCACTTCAGGGAATTTCTTCAAACCACAGACTTTTAAATATTCTCTATGTCAGCTACTCTCTTATTCACAATTCCAACCCTCATCTGTTTATTGAACTCTCACATTTATATTTAGTAATTTCATAGTCATCTCCATTTGAATGCCCCATAGATAGGTCAAGACTTAGACTGCCAAAAGTGTTGATTTTCTTCTCGATGTCCCATTGTCATTTTCACCCTCAAGTTCCTCTACTTATCCTTATGTGAAAATTCTAGCTAAAATCCTTAACATATTTTTGATTAATCTTAATCCCATACAATCTAATCACTTACAATCTATTATAAAGATGCCTGGGCTATCTCTGAAATACATCCTGAATCTGTATACTGTTCGCCAGTCCTTTTACTATCACCATTTTCATTAAATCATCATCTTTTACTTGGATTACTTCAAGGGTCTTCTGATTATTCTGTTTCTCCTCCTGTATGTTAAAGCTGCTCCTTTTTTGGAGTAGCCAGAACTTAAAATATGCAAGTCATATCTAGTGTCCTATCCTTCACTAATTTTCAGACGCATTCATATTGAAACCCGAATTTTGTTCCTTGGCTTGCCTCACAATAGCCTTAAGAAGAGCCAGATAAATCCTGATATTTGCATAGAAATGCACGTGCCAGCTGTGTCCATACCAGGACCAACCACAGCAACAGATGTTACATCTCCTTGTGGGACTGTATTGAGCAGTAAAAGGCCCAGGAATAACTTGCCCGCCGCTGTGTTACCTTATTTATACAGAAGCCACTTCATTTTGCTGGACCTCTATTTGCTCATTTCCAAATTAAGAACTACATAATGCCGCATCCCTTCACCTCTACCATATAGAGATTTCTGCAGAATGAATTTGGAGATCTAGCATGGTGACAAAATCATCAGTACTGGAATCAGGGCCTGCCGGCTGAAGAAGCCTACAAACACTGGCTGAAACAGTGACAAGGACAGGATGCCCATTCCCAGGGTGCTCTGCCCATTTGGAGAACACTTCTGGTCCTGGTCAGGAAAGAATCTCCTCTGAGGCTCATAGGAAATGAAAGCCTGGAAAATGAGTTCCATTTCCAAAGTGACTTTCTGTTGGCACACACACTAGGAAAAAATTAACAGAGTGACAAACACAGGAAATGTTAAGAAGCTTTTGGCTTTGGTCTCCCACACTCAATCTTTTATGTGTTAACACCTAGAATAGCGAGTCTTGGCTGTGAGGCATTCTCCACTTCAGTGTTGCTGCCCAATGTGACAGAGCTCCAGAACCCAAACCCACATTCATCACACCTCATTTTTCTGCCATCTTAAATCTTCCTGTCCTGGACATATATACACACAATGTAAATATATTCATTTTGTACATTGATATATATCTATATAGTCATTATTAATACCTTTATATGTATATGTACATATATTCATTATACACATATGTAATTAGACTTCCTTGTGTCTTTATTTTCCTTTCATTTTGCAGACCAACTTGTAAAACTTTGCTGTTCAAAATGGTAGTCACTTGAACACTTGAACAAATGAATACTTTAAAATAACTAATGTGACTGACAAACTACATTTTTAGTTTATTTAATTTCAATTTATTTTAAGAATTGAGCTTTGATTCAGTTACTGGAAAATGTTTCAGTACAGTTTGAACAACCTGAGTATGTAAATCTGTTTTTCAACTATGAATTTTATGGCATCTAAGTACAAGCACAGATCATATATTTCTAAGAAAAACACAACATTTGAACTGAAATGGTCTATAAGAGATTTAACATAAAATATTAAACACATAATAATTCTGTATATTTTACTAATACTTTACATGCCGGGTTAGATAAAACATTACTACAAAAGACAGCCTCTACAATGGTTCCCAATGAGCTCCTTGTATAAACCCTTCCCTTTGTTACTGGACTCAGTGCTTGACTCAGTTTCAATAAAGAGAGGCAACACATGATGATGATATGTCATTTTTCCCAGGAATTAATGAGACCCTGGCATCTGTCCTGAGCACACTGTCTGAGGGAAGCAGGCTGCTATGCTGGAAATTGCTCTATGGAGAGGTTCATGTGGCTTCTGATATCTCTGGCTACCAACCCCAAGAGTAAGCAACTCAGGTGGGAAAAAGGGCTGGGTCAGCCTTTAGCACAGCAGTGAAGACGCCACGTGGGACACCTGCATCCTGTATTAGTGTGGGTTTGAATCCTCACCCTGCTCTCTGTTCCATGTTTCCTGCTAATGAGCATGCCGGAGGTAGCAGGTAATGGGTCAAGGGTCTGGATCCCTCTCGCCCATTTGGGAGTCCCAGACTGTGTTTTAAAATCCCTGGCCAAGGCCTGGCTGTTGTGTCTGGGGGAGGGAACCAGCACACGGGGGCACTTGAAAACGTTTCCTTCTCCACACGGCATCTCTCTGCCTTTCCAAAAACAAAACAGAATAAGGATGATAGCAGATCCCAAACCTGTGAAGACTTCACACTGAGGACTGTAACACAATGTAAATCCATTTCACATGTCATCTGTCCTCCTAGCTGTGCTTTAAAACACCCACTGCTCATGGATGACCTGCACTTACAGGTCCTGTTCTTTGAAACCAACCAATGAAACCCCTCTCTAAGTATCACAACCATCAAGAACCTTCATATTTTGCATATAGAAGTTCTTCTATTTTGTGTTCTTTCAGTATTTTATTCATATTTTTAGGACACAGTGTACAACCTTCTCTTAAGGAAGAAAAAAAAAAGCTAGGGTAATCAGCCACACATCGATGCACGGATTAAGTGGCGAAATGCAAACACAAGGTACAAATATTCCTCCAAACCAACAGGCAGACATCTGAATGTAAGATCGGTATTTCTGATTCATCTATTGCCTTTTTCAGTGTATGGTCAATTATTTCTTAAAGAATGAATCTATTTCAATGCAGTTTCCATTAGGTTTGTTCATTTTTTCTTCTTAAATTGCAGCCATCTCAAATTTTCCCTTTCAATTTATTTTAGGAACACAGCAATCATATAAAGTGGGTCACAGGAACACAGAATTTCTTCAGATCAGTAGGCCTTTAAGACTGGGGTTAGCAAATAGATGGAGCTGCTTTGTAATTGACTTGCCATTTACCTAGAAAGATAGAACCTGCTCTGCATTCTAATTCATATGAAAATGGGTCATGTAAGTAATGCCAGAATTTTTTTTTAAATCTATTTTATTGTATTGTTGTTGACAATTTTTACATAGTTAATTACAGTTAAAGGAAAAACAAAGAGAAAAAAAAAGGTTCAGGGGGTATAGGGAAGTAGGTAATACTATTATGTCCATATTGTTTCCATCATGTATCTGAGGTAAAGGGGGATATTGAGGGAGAAGCCCCACCCGGTTTCCCGCCCACCCCACGTCCCGGATGTGGGGCATGCTCTGAGATATTTGTTCAAGTGGTTTTAATAGTTCTCCAGTTATGAATCGCTGCCAGTTTCGCTCGATGAGGTCGTCCACTGATTGATATGGTCCATCATAAGGTCTCCGTTTGCCCCATATTTCGCTGCCAACATATAGCTGAGATGAATGTTTGACCTGTTCTGTCTTCTGTCCTTTCTGGGTTAGAGTTCTGAGTCCAGCAGTTCTATTGGGGAGATCTCCAAAGAAACCTTGAGGTATTCCCAGACCAGATTCTTGTATGTTCTAGCAAGCACAGGGCCCGGCACAGTCCATCACCCCGATCAGCTGGTGGTTGCAATTGCTGGGTTGGTTCTATTTTTGCTCCCGAGTTACACTGGAAACAATGGGTGTTGCAGTCCAGTCTGGTTCTGCCCTTACATCAACCAGTGGGAGCTGCAGCCTAGTTGGGGCGACCCACAATAACCCCCATCAGGCCCACCCCCTACCCTGGTTTGCCAGTATGTGTAGCAGAAGACCAGTCTGTCCCCCATCCCATTTGGCTCTTGTACTTGTCAATGGGTATTAAAGCTTAGTTCTATCTAACCAACTCAACCATACAGCCCTCACGGGTGTTGTTGAGTGCCTCTCTATCTAGCCATCCCAGCCCCCGTCCTAGTTTTCATGCCCTCCCACGGGAATAGTGACCCAAGAAGGGGGAACCCACTTTTTCCCTCCCAGGTCTCTCTGTCCCGGTTTATGCACTCTTTAGGTGGTTCTGTGATTTGACTTGACAGAATTAGTCCCCAGTGCCAGCTTCTGCCAGCTGATGCTGCGGCTATGCCCAAACATCCCTCACCCACTCTAATTTATGCTTGCACCCGCAGGAATAATCAGCCCAGCCTGGCTTTTCCCTGATCTAGTCCACATGCAGCGCACAGGTGTTGTAGCCTTGCTTAGTCTGGTCTGTCTCTATCCCAGCCCACGCTCTCCAGTGGGAGTAGCTGTCCAGCGAGGGGACCAGCCCCTTAATCCCCTTGCCAGCTCTATCCCTCCCTTCCTGGATCTCACGTGTGCTGGTTGGGTGCTGCATTCATATCCAGTACAGGCAACCACGCCCTGGCATTCCATAATGTGTACTGGTTTTGTTGCGACCAAACCCGGCTCATCCCACACTCTGTTCTGGTGATCGGGTTTGCCAGTGGGTGACATGAACTGATTCAGCCTGGTCTGCTCCTGACCCATGCCGGATGTGTGCCAGTGGGAAACTTTCCATGGCCTGTTCTGGGCTGTTTCCTATCATGCTTCTTGCGCTTACCTGCAGGGACTGTGTCCTGCCAGAGGAGTTGCCCAGGCTCCTCCATCAGAACCCCTCCCAATGCCAGATTTTGCGCATGCCAGGGGGTCCTTGAGCCAACCCTACTCAGTTCACCTCCTGTCCTAGCAGGAACAGTGAATGCCAGAACTTTTTAAAGTTAAGTTAGACATCAGGTCAAAAGATGGTATATCTTAAACCAAATTTGATAGTTGCTTTGAAATACCTAATCTTAAATCATGCCAATAGACAGTATGTCTTATTCTGCCATACTTCTCATGTATTCTTAGAAATCACCACATGTTGCAAAGGTAGCTACCGAATACATCTCATAAATTGATCTGACTCATGCTTATCCATTTCATGTCTTTAATATACATAGGGCCTTATCCTCAATATATTCTACACACACACACACATACACACACACACATACTTCTATATGAGTATTTCACATTTTAGGAAAGTCAATAGGCTAATAATTTATTCCTGAACATATCCTACGTGCATAAGCTCTAACAAAAATATCTCTTTTTAAATATATGCTTAATATATATATTTTATATATATACACACACTCATTCTATGGCTTTCACTTTTTCAACAGTTTTAATTAATTAATTTTTATTATATTTTTGACAATCTTTACATAGCTAATTAGGGTAAAAAGGTCCAAGGACTACAGGAAAATGGGTAAGACCATTATTTCCACATTGTTTCCTTCATATCATTCCAAGGCTTTCACTTCTTTCTAGTGATTGTACTTGGGTGATATACTCAGATGAAAACAAAAATGTTTAGCTCATGAAACATATATACTATTATCTTCCAGCAATATTTAGACACAGTAGAGAGCTGAAATTGATAGAAACATATATTTACAATTACTAAGGAAAAATTTTTTAAAAATTGAGAGATCTTGCTTAGGATCAGTGCCTGCATATATTGTTTGGTCTTTTAATCTCACTGGAACTTTAACTACAAAGCTGAATAACGCCCCCTAACGCACAGGGTTTGCTGAGAGGGTTCAATGAGTGGGCAGGCACTATCTCCCACAGTGCTTCTAAACATGGCTATCCAATGACCTCATCTGAGTAGTTCACAAAATGAGACCCAGATTCCACTTCCAGAAATTCTGCTTTAACTGGCTTGTGGGGACTTTCTGATCTCCTCCAAGTTATTAAAAATTACAGCCAAGGCGGAGAGCCACCAATTTTACCTAACACATAACAGAGTAAACACTCAAAGGAAACTAGATACTCTCATTAGAACCTTGTCAACTCTGAAATGTATCGTCTCAAGGCCGACACCTAGGCCAAGCAACCACATCCATGTACATTCAAGATCTCAGAAATATAAACAACCTTAAAAGCAGTCCAGGCACTGCTAGCACTGTAGCCTAACACTTTAAACTACCATATGCAATGCTGAAATAAGGGTTCCAGTTTGAGTCCCAGCTGTTCCACTTCTGATCCAGCTCCCTGCTAATATGCCTGGGAAAGGAGGGCAAGATGGCCCAGGTGTTCGAGCCTCTGAAAGAACATGGAGACCTGGATGAAGTTGCTTGTCTCTGGCTTTGGTCTGGCCCAGCCCCTGCCAGAGTGGCCATCTGGGGGGTGAAATCAGCAGATGAAAGATCTCCCTATCTTTACCCCATCCCTCTCTGTGTAACACTATCTGTCAGCTAAATAAAATAAATCTTTGAAAAAAAAATCTAAAAAGACAGTAACAACTTAAATAAAAAACAGCATCCAATAACTGAATGCTGAGCTAACTGCGGAAACTGTGCCAATTGTTTTTCATCCAACAATTACCTGACATTATTCTATTTTGAATAATACCTTAAGATAATTCATAAACATTTCAAAGAAATAGTAATTTCTCTTGACAGCAGGCTGAAGCTATGTTTCCACTATTGCTTTCTGTTCCACTTACTCCTTCAACAGCTTCCTTCCCTGGAGCACATTTCAGTAGCTCCTGAAGTCAGCATCATCTACCAAAAGCTTCCTGTGTACTTTGCGCTTGCCGCCTTGCCTAGACGCAGAAGCGGATATGTGAAATGGGAAAATGAGTTCAACAAAGCTAATACAATTGAAACAGTATAATTCAGATTTGTTTTAAATTAACAAAATGAGAAAAATCAGGCAACCCTTGGACCTCTTTATTTGGCAAGTGAAAGTATAAGTATTATAAACACGATAAACCTTGTCATAAGTAGGCATTTACACTTTGTCAAAAGTCTT
Source organism: Ochotona princeps (assembly GCF_030435755.1). Taxonomy (NCBI): domain Eukaryota; kingdom Metazoa; phylum Chordata; class Mammalia; order Lagomorpha; family Ochotonidae; genus Ochotona; species Ochotona princeps. Next base: position 45,632,956 of record NC_080836.1, read on the forward strand.
GATTCAAAGTAAGCACAGAAAAATTACTAGGAAAAATAAATTATCCACAGTTTGTTTTGTCTTACATTCTCTGAAACAATAAAATAACCAATCTAAAGAAACCCTCATTCTTCCTCCATTAAAAAAAAGGTCTCAGTTGAAATTTTTTTTTTAACTTTCAAAAGTATGCTAGGTGAGGAAGTAGAGACACAGGAATCCTAATTATTAAGATATGTTGCTCATACACAAATTAAATATTGGGAGTGCACAATAGATTAGTCAAGCAAGAATGTTCATGAATGAATCAAATTTTACTAAGTTATTAATTTCTGTTAATGTTTTAAGTCTGTGTTGGAATAAATAAGCATAATACCCACTCCTTACAGATAAAAGCATCTGAATTGAAAAAAACTTCACAAAATAACTGTTAGCTACAAGTTTTGCCAAATATTAGCTAGAATATTTGGACATAGCTTCTCAAAGCTTGAAAGAATAAAATTGTAAGGACCATAGTATATATATAAAAAAGTTACCTAAATGTCAAACAAAGTAATAATAGATTTAGATGGTAACACAGGAGCAAAATGTCTATCAGACTGAGGCCAACATTGTGAAATAGCAGATTAAGCTGTTACCTGCAACGCCATCATTCCACAAGGGCTGGTTCAAGTCCCAGTTACCCCAGTTCTAATTCAGCTACCCCAGTTCTAATTCAGCTACCTGTTAATGGATTGCGTAAAAGCAGTAAAGACAGTCTAAGTGTTTAGGCCTCTGTAATTATATGGGAGAACGTGGATGAATCTCCTGACTTGGGCTTGATCCATCCTTGTCAGTGGTGATCATCTGTGGAGTAAATGAAAATCTCTTTCTCTCTCCCTCTCCTCTCTGTGTAACTCTTTCAAATAAATAAACACATTTAAAATAAAAAGTCTGTCTGTTGGACAGGTTTCTCACTCATAATTCCAAAGAAACAATCATAAAATGTTTTTAAAAACAAATGTTTGCTTCAATAGATTTCATCAAAAATTAAAATTTATGTCAAAGCATCTATTAAACATATAAAAGACAAGCTATAGACAGAAAATATTTACAAGTCAGATGTTCAACAAGATACATCTACAACATACAGTGAACCTTCTAAAATCAAGATTAAAAATATAAAGAGTTCAGTTTTTAAAATATAGATAGAAAGTGCAAATGGCAAATACACACAAATGAATTCAATGCTATTCTCTCCAGGGGAAATGCAAGGCAAAGCTTTGGTAAGATATCATCATATGTCCAAATTTACCAGATCTAAATGAAAGTCACTTTCTGTTTTTCATATATAACATAAGAGGCTATATCAGAATATCTTTGAATTTCTGTTGATGTCAATATTACTTATAAATGTTTTAAATAAGCCAAATTCACTTTTATTCTAATATCCTCTCTAACTCTAACCCACCCAACCCAAGACTGTAACTAATGCACTTTCCATATCTACGACTGTAAATGTGGCTTACAATAAAATCATACAATATGGGCTTTACGTCTGATTTCTGCCACTGAGCAAAATGCAGCTGAGGTTTATCAATGTGGCAGCACATATCCATTATTTGTTCGTTTCTATTATTTGCAGTAAGCCAATGTATCAATACACATTTTACTTAACTACTCACCCACTAATGAAGAGTTGAATTGTTTCAAATTTCTGGCTACAGTGTTTGGACATTCACCCACAAATCTTTGCACATCCCTTTTCTTGGTATGTCATTTCTGTAAGCCTTCATGACAGGTTCCAAATGCAAAGGAGAGCCATTCATTTATTGTACCCAATCTTACTGTACCCTGCTAGCCTTAAAGCCCAACGACCTCTATACTATCACCAGACTCAGCACTGCTGGACAACTTCGAGTTCTACACTGAGAAATCCTTAAGAAATTAGGGCATACAACTTCATGTTTTTGGTCCATCTAGTCATGTATACACCAAGCAGTATCTCTTAATTTAGTACACAGTAAGAAGGGTAGGGGAAAAAGCAGAACATTGTGGATTGGATTACACATAACAGAAATTATACTAAATAATTTTTATCAGAATTATGGCTAAGTAAAATTAAGATGTAAATGCAGAAGCACAGCTTTCCAGTTACCATCACCTTTATTCTTCTGCAGCAATTATTCTCCTATATGTGGTAGGAATGCTCAGAAAGTATAATATTTTTTTTTAATTAAAAGCTTTCATCCCTATCATCTATAGTCATGAAATAGGGAACCATCTAATACAAAATTTTAAAATATTGTACAAAAATTTTTGGTGTTGTCAGAAATGAAACATCACAACAAAATGAAGAATCAAATATGGGCTGGAAAACAGTAACTTAGAGATTTCTTTGGAAGGTTGTGCTGCTTACCCTCTAGCTTTAGGAATTTATTGCAGGTACATATGGTTTTTTAAGCAAAGAACTGTTAATACTCCATTTGTACAATATACAAAAGGCAGCTTGTAAATGTTCACAATTCTGCAGAGTGAGTTATTCAGATGAACGAATTCTAACAAATAAATGAAAGTTCACTGTGTTCAGGCACTTTAACTCTCTGAATCCCTATGATACCCAGAGGCATGAATAACACTGATTTATTGTTTCATCTACACCATTTTCAATGCAGATGCTCAATAGAATACTGCTGAATCAATTTCTATCTTTAGATACATACATGGGTCATATGTTTCCTTATTTTTTAAAATATAATTTCTTCAATGCATCTGGGATAGTATGTTTTTAATAACAAATGGCAGGTACTCGTGTATTATTTTCTATTATTTTACCCTGATTCTTAGGAAACCAGGAATTCTGCTCAAGGAAAAAAATTATTGCTAGCTGTCCAGCAGACTACTTGTCTGTAAGCAATATATATATATACACATATAAACAGTTATGAAGATTTCCAGGATCTAAATCTCATAAATACTTCTTCTTCTTCTATCTGTTGCAAGGAATCGTTCATCTTTATTAAAATGATAGTATATCAAATCATTGTAGAAGAATGGAATTAAAAGGTGAGTTTACCTTGGTGCAAAGGTTTTGAAATTCTTGCATTGTTTTCACATTACACTTATCTCCATGAATTTTTTTTTGAAGACCTCTTGAACTTTCACATTGTTGCTTTGAAAACATCACAAAGATATAGAGTTCTCCCTAGTTATCAGCAAATAAGATTTTGTAGTATTGTTATAGAAAAACAGTTAAGATATGTAGTAAGTAAACTGAGCTAATTTAAGAGAAATTGCATAGAGATAAATGTATGTGGGAAAGAACTCTGATTCAGGGTTGAAAACTCATGTTTTGCTACACACCCTTCCTAAGTATTTGTTAAGCACCTGTGCTGCCTTTGTGAAGGAAAATAAACATTACAGCTCAGGCATTCAAAGAATAGTTTATCATTTTACAATATATATTCCCCATAAAAGTCACCAAAGTTACTTGGTTGCACCTTCCACTTCAGATACCAATCAGTGAGCACTGCCAAAGCATCCCTGAAAATCTACCATCAATAGCAGACAATGTAGGCATTAACCTACTACACAACCCTGTGAGTTGTTGTGTTACACTTTACATAAGAAACACATCCCTGAGAGAGGAGTTAACTTTCCTTCAGCCACAAATCTCAGTTTTTAAGCCCAGTGTAATTCATTCTCAAAGTTCCTTCCCTTTCCGCCCCACCATTGTGTTACCATACCCCCTTCCTTTCTGTAGCCACCACTAACGAAACACCATTTAAAGATCTCAAAACTCTGAGAAGACTTTAAATAGTTCATGAAAAATGAAATTAAGTTTGATTGGGAAACAACCAGTCCTCAAAAAACTGATGCAAAACCTGTATGATAAAAAAAACTATAGATGAATTACCAACCAATGAATATTGAACCAAAATCACCTTATTATCTAATTTTATTTTGCATGAACGTTTTGAAGATCCTCATGTTCAAAGTGACAGACTGAAAAACTAAAGTCAGATTGTATGTACCTATCCCCAAGAATCCATTTTTATTTTCTTTGGAGTGACACCTCACCAGAAGAAAGTGATGGGCCATGTGCACACTAAAGATTAATTTATTGAAACAACGATCTACAAAATTCAAACTAAGGAAAAAACCAGTCTAAAGAGGAAAGCTCCGTTCCCGTCAGCCTACTTTAACATACTGAAACACTATCCTAGGCCCTCCCACCTGCCGTATCATTTAATTCCACAGAAAGTCAACTATTATAGATATCATAAAATCCACTGCAACTCCACCTCCCTTGAAACAAGAAAAGGAAATGACAAATCTACAGGCATCTCTTTTACACAAACTCTCCCTGAGGAAATAGGTGGATCAATAGACAAAGGCATTTGTAGCAAGTGGCAGTGGTGGTCAGCACAGCTCAAAGAATTTGTTCAAAAATAGCTCTTACATATCAAAACCCTTTGTAAAACAAGTTTTTTTTTGAGTACAAAAATTCTGCTATAATAGGTGTGGCTCAGTTACTGTGAATAGGAGCTAAAACAGCAACTGAAACATTGGCTTTGTGATCTTAAAATAACTGGACGTATATATTGTAATGATCACATAAAAGGATCATTACACTCTATATTTTGCATTTTTAATTTCATAAACACCATTCATGCTATCTTTACTATATTTTTTAAAGATTTTATTTTAAATTTTATTGGAAAGGCAGATATATAGAGAGAAGAGAGACAGAGAGAAAGATCTTCCATCTACTGGTTCATTCTCCAAGTGGCCACAATGACCAGAGCTAAGCCCATCCGAAGCAAGGAGCCAGGAGCTTCTTCTAGGTCTCCCACATGGGTGCAGGGTCCCAAGGCTTTGAGCCATCTTCTACTGCTTTCTCAGACTACAAGCAGGGAGCTGAATGGGAAGCGGAAGCAGCCAGAATATGAACCAGTGCACATATGAGTTCCCAGGCACACAAGGCAAGGATTTAGCTACTAGGCTACTGCACTGGGACCTACTACGTTGTTTTAAATCTCTCACTTAGAAAATTAAAAAAATTAAAAAGTGTTATTTCAAAAGCAAAACTAATCCCTTTCCTAAATATTTTTGAATGATTATTATTTTCATGTATTTGGTGAGACACCAACAACACAAAGAACTGATACCAAAAAAGGTTGTCAATTTCCAAAACCTATCCAAAATGTTGTCTGTTGTTTAAACAATAAGAATACACTGTTTCCTAGAGTTACTCTGCAAAAAAAAGTCCCTAGTTTTATTTGAATTCATGCACTACAGAAGAGCATTATGAACATCTTTTACAACAACAAGTTGAGCTTAAAGACATCCTTCTTTGCAAACCAGAATAAACCATTACCCCACAACATTACAAGTGGATTTATTCATATAATCCGGAATTTCATGACTAAACTGACAACAGGCTGACACTAAAAAGCATTAGGGAGTATCAGTCATAGTGTTATAAAAGAGTTGAAATAGGCTTAGAAAGAATGAGTTTCTAATTAAGCACCTCCATATATATGGTTTGTGTATGAATTACAAGGATTTTTTTTTGACAAGGTTAAAAAGTGACAGGAAGGCATCTAAACATCCCAGTTACAGTTAGAGCTATGTAACTCTAAAATTAATATATAAAAAGACAAGATTTAAGAATGAATGTGCAATTATTTCAAACAGAAAGTTACAATACTCTTAGTACTAAATGTGTTAATTTGTGTTACACAATTGCATCACTCACATTTGGTTTTTCCTTTTTCTGTAAGGTCTGATAAGGAGCTTTCTAAGGAATGTGTACTTAGGAGGAGTAAACAAGACAAACAGGGGTACATTCTCATCTTATCAATGAGATCATTAAGTCGGCCTGTGTATGGCCAAGACCATCTGATCTTATGGCCTACATGAATAAACGGATTTGGTTGGTTGTGTGCTTAAACAGCAATTAACCAGTAAGAATAGTAACTTGATACTCTGTCATCTTAAAAAACACAAAGATTGTACTTTGTTCTAACTTACATAGATTTTAAATGTGAAAAAATTCCTTTTTGAGCAAAATTTGCAAAATACAAATCACATGTATTTATTTCTATGGGAAAATTAAATTTGAATTATGTTGTCATATTTCCACAATGCATTTAGAAACAACCCTTATTTTCAATAATGTAACCATGTTGTTCCTACTGAGTAATTATTTTCCAGGTTTTAGACATCTAAAATAGCAAGTAAATTTCTAACTTGAATATCTAGAACTTTTCCTAAGAAATGTAAGGTTTTTATAATTTTATCCCTTCCAAGACAATATCCTTAATAATAAGCTATGTTTTAAAAAATACTTCATATCATAACATTAGCCAACTTATTTCCTCATTTTTGTTTTGTTTAAGTCATCAAATTTTCAGTGAAAACCAACTTGAGTTTAAAGGGAGTATTTTCACTAACTGTTATTCTATGCCCAACCTATATCACACCCAAGACTCATCTGTACATTCATCTAGTATACACAATGCCAGGCATCTATTGGAAGAGATGAGCTTGGTGTGTTCTTTAAAAGGAAAGGATATTTTCGTGCATAACATTAGCACAGAAGCACGGCACTTTCAACACACAGGCTGCGCTCTTTAGTTAGTTTACGAAAGTCATGAGTAATCATCAGCCAAGGCAGAACTTACAGGACACACCACCCTGTCAAGGTTCATTCTAACAGAGTTAATATTGCACTCAAGAACCAAAACAGTCTTGCAGTAGCATTTTACAAAGTCAGACAAAATTAACCAAGTGCATTTTTAAATTACTGTAGAGTGATTAAATTATACAACGAAGTGTTTCTTAATCACCTTACAGGTGACCCAGGCTAGGACAGTCTATGAAAAACAGTACCATAGGACCATTAGTTCAGTAACACTGATCTGTCAAAATGCTCAATTCTAGTCTACTTTGAATTTTTCTGCCAATTTCAGTTTAGTCATTTACCAGCAAAAAAGGACAGTGATTATATATTCTAAAAGTTAAAGCTCTAGATAAGAGTAACTTATCATATAGTTGCTAGAGATGTTGACCATAATTTGAAAGAAATCATACCATGCCTTAAAACAAAAAGTTTTAAATAATGACTAGTGACAGTTCTGTACGCAGTTTAATGATTACATTAAAAAATAACAAGCATGAATTACATCATCAAGTGTGGTGTGTGATGACTGCCTTAAGAGAAATGAACCATAATAAACTAATTCACAAAAACATATAGTTTTAATTCTTTCTCAAAATGCTGAGAGTACTGATATATTAAAATTAGGATAATAATAGTTTAAATGAAACTATTACATATTTTTACAGCAGATGACTTGACAATGTTAAACCATTTAAAAAGTATGGCAAATAGTATATACTTACAATTTTCCCAGAAAGTCTCCATGAAATGGCAATGTTCATTTAGCTATTTACTTTTTATTTTTTTTTAAAGATTTATTCATTTTATTACAGTCAGATATACACAGAGGAGGAGAGACAGAGAGGAAGATCTTCCGTCCAATGATTCACTCCCCAAGTGAGCCGCAACGGGCCGGTGCTGTGCTGATCCGAAGCCAGGAACCAGGAACCTCTTCCGGGTCTCCCACACGGGTGCAGGGTCCCAAATCCTTGGGCCGTCCTCAACTGCTTTCCCAGGCCACAAGCAGGGAGCTGGATGGGAAGTGGAGCTGTTGGGATTAGAACCGGCACCCATATGGGATCCCGATGCGTTCAAGGCGAGGACTTTAGCCGCTAGGCCACGCTGCCGGGCCCATTTAGTTATTTACTTTTAGAGAATGCTAAACCAGCTGTCCTGCCCAGTTCTAAGTCTACTGTTTATCATGTGTTTGCAAGTGCCAGGCACTTCTTAACTTTGGCAACTATGTTAAAAAAAAATCACTGGTGTTACAAAATCATTCCAGGAATGATTTAACATTTTCACAGGCCCCTTTTTTTCTTAGGGGAATTTAATTTACACAGTAATTTTTAAAAGCAACTCCACATTAAGCAATTTAAAAACCAGAATATTCACTACTTCTGACCCTTTTATAAAAAAGAAAGCTTGCAATTTCTCAAATACACAAAATTTACTCAGAATTCTTAAGCAACACCCCCAAGTCACTTTAGTTCACCAGTTTAGGTCACCAGTTTAGAAAACCTTTTAAAATTATTTGTAGTAAAGTAGCTTAAAAAAAAAAACTAGCTGTGTGACGCTAACATTCAGAGAAAAAGAGCAAGCATTTAAAATTGTGAAAAGGAAAATGAGACTGGTAATTTCCTGGACAATGTCCCAAGATTTCTCCCAAATAATCTACGGCAAATACCATTCCGCTCCAAGGAAAATTCAATACAGACAACGGAAACTGGTGATGGACTTTCATAGCTTCATGAGTATACAGCCCCTGATATGAAATACAGTGGAACCTGAAAAGCCAGATTTTACTGTCATTCCATTCATGAATAAGAAAATAGGGTGGCAATAATTCAGATCATTCCGGGATGTTCAAAATCAAATGCAGACTATTTAAATAAGAGCCACAGAAACCATTACACAAAATCAAATGCTCGATTATTGTCATTACAGAAGCACTGACTCTTTCACATATGAAATACTGATTCTCAGAAAGTAATAGTCTTTAGGAAAACATGAGCTCCCACTAGGAGTTCCACTGTGCCCGAGATGGACCTAGAGGCTGTCTCAAACAGCTCTACCTACTTTTTTGGAACCTACTAAAGTCAAATACCTAAGAATGTATCTCTATTTTTCTTTCTCTAGCTTCCCATATTCAATTCCAAACAGATGTTCAATCCAGAACTTCTACATTACAAACAGCCCCCGTTCAATCCACCATTCATGTCTGCTACGCCACCACAGCAGCCTCCCTTCCTCTACTCTCATACTGTAATTCAGTTTTCTTTTACATAACTGCAACACTGATCATTTAAAGAAAGAAATTCCATCACTTTACTCTGGGTGCTAAAATCTCCAAAGGCTCCTGTGGCTATTGGAAATAATCCCAAACTCTTCATCTTGATAAATGAAGCCCAAGAAGACAGAAAGCTATCAACACACAGGCCTTCATTAGCTGAGCACCAGTGATATACTAGCTTTCCAGTAAGTCTGCTATCCCTTGATCTCTGTGAGATCTTGCTATTGCCTGGGCTTGGAATTCCCTTCTCTTGAGCTTGCCTCATCTTTCAGGTCTTTATTTACATACTACCTGCTCATAAAGAGTCTCAGGGATCTTATCTAAGTAGCAAAGACAGTTGCTATCATATCACACTCCCTTTTATTTTTCTTCACTGCATTTATCATTGTCCCTATCAGAATCTAAACTGAGAATACATACCTTGTCAAACAGATGAATCAGTTGTGAGAAATTTTTTTTCCCGTTAACTGGGTTAACTGTACCAGTTTAAATTCTTACATGAATTATAATTAAATGTCTTTGGGAAAATCTTGGGATTAACTTACATATAAAAAAGGGCAATGCTTGGGCTGATGCTGGCTCAAGGTCCAGCAGTTTCACTGCTACTATCCCTAGACAAGAAGTGGAAGTACAAGTACTTGGGCCCATACCACCTACTTAGCAGACCCAGATAGCTTCTTGTTCCTGTTTTTGATCTTGTCCAGTCTTGGCTGTTTGGGGATTGAACCAGCAGATGGAAAATCTCTCTCTAGCTCATGTACTCTCTCTTTCTCTCTCTGTAACTCTGTCTCATAAACAAATCTTTATTATTATTATTATTAAAGAAAATGGTACTGGGCCCGGTGGCGTGGCCTAGCGGCTAAAGTCCTCACCTTGAATGCGTAGGGATCCCATATGGGCGCCGGTTCTAATCCCAGCAGCTCCACTTCCCATCCAGCTCCCTGCTTGTGGCCTGGGAAAGCAGTTGAGGACAAGTGTGTGTTTTTTTTTTTTTAAAGATTTATTCAGTTTATTACAAAGTCAGATATACAGAGAGGAGGAGAGACAGAGAGGAAGATCTTCCGTCCGATGATTCACTCCCCAAGTGAGCCGCAACGGGCCGGTGCTGCACTGATCTGAAGCCAGGAACCAGGAACCTCTTCCGGGTCTCCCACGCGGGTGCAGGATCCCAATGCATTGGGCCGTCCTCGACTGCTTTCCCAGGCCACAAGCAGGGAGCTGGATGGGAAGTGGAGCTGCTGGGATTAGAACCGGCACCCATATGGAATCCTGGGGCTTTCAAGGCGAGGACTTTAGCTGCTAGGCCACGTTGCCGGGCCCAAGTGTGTGTTTTTAAAAAGATTTTATATTTCTTGAAAGTCAGTTATGGGGTCGGGGGTAATGGGAAGAAAAAGAGAGAGGGAGACAGCTTCCATTTGTTGGTTCGCTCTCCCAAATGGCTGCAACAGCCTGAGCAGGACCAGTCGGAAGCTGCAAGCCCAGAGGTTCTTCTAGGTCTGTCACAGGGGCTCAAGGTTTCAAAGCTTTAGGCCATCCTCCGCTGCTTTCAGGTCATCAGCCGGACTCTTGATCAGAAGTGTAACAGTCAGGACTTGAACTGACATGCACACATGATGCCACTGAATGAGGAGGATTAGCTTGCTATTGTACCATGTCAGCCCCCAGGATAGTCTTTTGAGAAAGACCGATTGCTTGGTTATTTGTTTTATTTATTTGCAAGAGCAGGAGTGAGAGAGAGAATGAATAGATCACTTCTGTTTCCGGGTTCACTTTCCAAATGGCTGCTACATCCAGGGCTTGTCCAGCCAGACACCAGGAGCCAGGAACTCCCATGTGGGTCTCCTACTTGGATGGCAGGAGCTCAAAGACTTGACACTCATCTGCTGCTGCTTCCCAGAAACCTTAGCTGACACTCTGAAGTAGGTTTTGTGCACCTGAATGGGGCAGCCTAGTCTGTTACACTAGAAATCTGGCCCCTAAAAAATACTTTTGAGCTTAAATTCCTTAAAAAGGAAGTAATTTAACCCAGTATGAAAGATATATCAGAAAAACAAAAAAATTTATAAATTAATAGTTTGACACACATGTATATATACTACTGTTTAAGATGCCACTGCTTAACCCAAGGTCATTAAGCTTTCTTGCCATGCTTTTCTAAGGAAGTTAAGCAGCTTTCCCCTGAAACATTTTGTACATGCACCTGAGGATTGCACGCAGCATTAAAGGAGAGGCAGACAGAAATATTGCTATGTATATGAATGTAGACAACAGTAAGAATGCTTATACTGGTCAAGCTTAAGAAGTGTGAGACATACTCTTTTAAATAAGTGAGCTCAACAGAGCTGTAGGCATGAAAATTCCTAAAGCAACTGTTCATAAACTTACAAAAATGTAATCCAGAGGCAGAAAAAAATGAGAAAGAGTGATCAAACTGCCATAATTGCTGGCTCAGTCGCCCAAATGCTCACAGTGGCCGGGTTGAACCAGCACCTGGGAACCCAAGCCGGTTCTACCATGTGAGTGGAATTCAACCACGTGAATCATAGTCTGCCTCCCCATTAGCAGGAAACTGGAGCCGGATCCAGGAATCAACTCAAGTACTGCTATATGGGACCACAGTAACTCAACCAATAATTAAGCCAATAGTTCAAATTCCTGCTCCCTAAAGCAGTCTTTAAATGGCATAGAACAAATTCCTTAACAAACAGGTCAACAATGCACAGAAACAGAAGTGAAATGGGCTAAGTGTGAAAAAAAATTTACTGACCCCAGGGGTCCTACAGCTATTTGGAGAGAAGGTCCATGATAACAGATACCAAGATCCAACTTAATCAAACTCAGAATCAGAAATGAGCAGCAGCATCACCAAACTTCCCAAGTTTTCTGAATAAGAGCTCTGGGTTCTTCTTTGAAATGTTCTAAGCTTTCAACACTGTCAAATAATTTGTTTCACCTAGCAGTACACTCTGTGTGGTCCTAGAAAAAGAACAGAAAATTCTAAACCAGTGGCCAGATTCAACTGCTATAATCTGTTCTCATAATCAGTGACCAAGAGTTGTCAATAACAGGAACCTCAAATAGGACATCACCAGCAAGGAGACTCAAATGAGGGAAAACTTATTCAACATTAATTCAGCCCTTACATTATGGGAGAGTGCAAGGCACTGAATGAACAACAGGGTACCTTCCACAGCAACAGCAAAAAGCAACAACAAAAAACAGCAAACGGTTTCTCAAAGGTCACGTTGGTCATGGCAAGGAATTTAGATTTTATATTATAGATGATTCAGAGGCAGTAAATCGGGAAATAATGCAATCAGATTCACTTCCGGAAATACTATCATGAAAATGAAAGGGACTAAAAGTATAAGACAAGGGACATCAGTCAATGGGAATAAATAAAGTGCAAAATGCCAGGCCCTGGTAGCACGGACATAACAAAGAAGAAAGGGGTGAGGAGACTTCTTAAGAGTTTATTGACTTATTTGAGGGACAGAGACCCAGAAAGAATGAAAGCGGGAGGAAACAAAGAGCGAGGGAGGGTGGGGAGAAGGGAGAGCCAGACAGAGACCTTCTATCTTTTGAGTCATCCCTCAAATGCCTACAAATCAAAACAGAACAGGCCAACACCAGGAGTGACAGGGACACAAGTACTTGGACCCTCATGGTGCAAACCATGACAGAGACATCTTTTTTGCTCGGAGAATTTTTCCTTACAACTGTTTTGCTTTATTTATGTCACATTGAGGGCATCCCAATCTTTTTTTTTTTTTTTTTTTCTGGACAAGATAAGCCAAGGACATTCCATTCCCCACTCCTTTCAACCTTAACAATATTAAAGAGCCCTTACTGAGATCAATGAAGTCTAAAATCCCTCAGAGCAGAGTAGTTGAGACACAGGAAGGATTCACTCCTGCTTCCTTGTGCTTTAAAAACAACCAACCCACATTCACCCCCGGGGAATTTGCTAAGAGCCCCTGAGCTCCAGACCAGAAAAGACCCTTCAGTGATTGCAGAAGGGACCACCCAGACTAGGATCTTCACTCCAAGAGCACAGAAAAGAGATAAAATGATAGAGTACACAAGCTGAGAGATAAAACCAAAGGGAATGTGAAATATGGGCTAGTCAGGTGACTCTTGGTCAGGTGCCCAAGGAGAAAGAGATTTCCCTCATGATTTTTTTTTTTCTCAAATCTTAAAACATGACTTACTTTTCTTCCTTGTACAGGTTTGATACATAATTTCAACATCACTCTAATCCCACAATTCAAACTAAGCTCTGCTTTAGCTAAACAGGAAACAATCTGCTAGGATAGAGCCAACTGCCCTGACTTGAATCCCCTTGAAGGAAACCTAGGTTGAGTTTTTGGCTCCTATCTTTAGCCTGACCTAGCTCTGGCCATTGCAGTCATTTAGGGATTGAATCGGTTGATGGAAGATCTCTCTCTCTCTTTCTCTCTCTCTCTCTCAAAGAAATAAAATAAATTGGTACAGAAAGAAACAGAGAGAGAGAAAGAAAGGAAATAAAAGGAACAAGGAGGAAGGAAGGAAGGAAGGAAGGAAGGAATAGGGACAAAAGCAGAAAGTATTGCTTCAACGCTATTTCCCCCCTAAAGTCCAAGGAACAGCTGGTTGGTTCCCTTCTGGACAGACGAAAGTGAGACTGCATTATGAACTTCCCTCTTAAGCTCTGCATGGTAGCCTAGCGGCTAAAGTCCTCACCTTGCAAGCACCAGAATCCCATGTGGGCACTGGTTCTAATCTCAGCAGCCCCTCTTCCCATCCAGCTCCCTGCTTGTGACCTGGGAAAGCAGTCGATGACAGCCCCGAGCCTTTGGTCCCTGCACCCACGTAAGAAGCTCCTGGCTCCTGGCTTCAGATCGGCTCAGTTCCCGTCATTGCGGCCACTTAGGGAGTGAATCCTCAGACTGATCCCATGCATTCTGTTTAAAAGGTTTAAATCTAAAAGTGATTGGCCAAAGATATATCCTATGTTTATTTTTTTTCAAAGGCTTCTGAGCCAGCTACATGAAAAGCTTTAACATTTTTCATGAGAACTTTACACTATCCTTTTAAGCACAGCTTCCTCTTGGAAAATAATGAATAATTAAACAGTAATTAAAAATCTAATTTTCTTAGCTCTCAGGATATTGGATTCTAAGCTCCATAAAAACAGAAATTAAAATTAATTAAAATCATTATCCTTCTAAAGGATGGGCTAGAGCTGTAATACTCCTGTTTATGCAGCAACCACTCCACTTTTGTGTATTTTCAGCTTTGAGCCTTATTTAGAAACCAAGTGTTTGCCCTGGGTGGTGCCGGCTGTGTGTCTGACTGGCTAAGTAGAAATCTAAAAAGCAGGGTAAGCAGCAGACACAGCACAGATGCTGTGTTTTCAGGGAGACACACCTTCGTGTTGTGAGGTCTTGGGCAAGGAGTAAACACGATTCCCAGTCAGTAATTTACTTTCCCTTAGTCAGGCTTCGGAGCAGACGCCTCTACAGAATACCCTGCTTGTGCTGTGCACATTTTTCCCTGGGCGTTTCCTCAATCTTACGATTTAAGTACACACATATCCCTCCAGAATGTCACCAGAGTGAGTAATGTGTTTCCCTCTGTCACAGTGTGAATTCCAGCAAATATTTTGATAGAAAAAGTAGTTTTCATTACCTTAAAATGAAAAGTACAAAAATAAGGTTCACTATTTTTTACACAGATCACAATGATTACCACATGGAAAAAAACATTTCCTTATACTGATTTATTAGGCTTCAGTGAAGACTTATTGTTAAGTGTTTATAATAAAAGCACGATAAGGGTCCACGTCTTTCCCCCATCCCCAACAAAGTATGTTAATACGATAGAAAGAAGTTAGAATAGTTTTGCACAGTCAATTAAAAGTAAAATTGATACTGATGTCAACCACAGAATATTGGGTGAATGATTTATTTCATAGAATCATAGAATATTGGGCGAAAGATATATTTCATCTATCTGAAAGACAAAGTTACACAGATGGAGAGAAGCAGAGGGAAAGAAAGAAGGGAGACAGAAAGGAGGAGAGAAGGAGAAGAGTATGTCTCTCTTTGGTTCACTCCCCAGAAGGCCAGAACTGGCAGGGCTGGCCCAGGCCAAAGCCAGGAGCCAGGAGCTTCCTCAGGATCTCCTATGTGGGCAGCAGGGACCCCAGCACTTGGGCCACCTTCCATTGCTTTCCCACGTACATTAGCTGGGAGCTGACAGAAGTGATAGAGCTGGGACTTGAATCGGAGCCATCATGGGATACCAGCACTAAAGGTGGTAGCTTAATCCACTATGCAACAGTGCCAGCCCCTGGGTTAGTATTTGATTTTTAGATTAAAGAAAGCTTTGGAATCATCATCTCAAGTAACAGCTGATGTTCACTGTGCACTTCAGTGCACACCAGGTACTTAATAAAGCACTTCTCAGGTACTTCTCCTCACAACAACTCTACAAACAGGCACTCTGCTTACTTGCAAAACACTTAAGGATATCGCAGGACAAGAACCACGGTTCTAGGGACTCCTGTAGATATCAAAACCTGCAGAGGGCCAGGTCTGTTATATAAGATTGCAGAATATTTGCATATAACTCATTCATATAACTCCATATATTTAAAATCATCACTTGATTTTTTATAATTAAATGGATAGAAAATAATTATTATAAACTGACTGATAAAGTTTAACCCAGTTTATAAACTAGGCAACAAAGATCAAACCAGCTTATTCACATTATTATGCAACCTTGATTTCAAAGTATTCACCTAGAAATCAAACAGAAAACAGATTGCTAGTTGCCAAGAATTAGGCCAGGAGGGAATGGAGAGGGACTGCTTAAGGTACAGGGTCCCTTTAGGGACAATCAAAGGTTTTGGAGCAGGTGAGCAGTGAAGGCTGCTATATTATAGTTACACTAAACACCACTGTACTGTGCACAAAATGCTACACTTTGTGTTGTACATGTTTGCTACAATTAACAGTGAGGCTTTGATGCTGCTGTTAATATCACAAATAGATTTCTGGTCAAATATTTGCATTTTCTAATAGCAATTAGGAAATAAAAATTGCATGCCATTAATACTTCACTGATTAAATGATATTTAACAAAATGTTCATGTTTGAGATGTCAAGAAAACCCACTGCATGTATAATATTATCTCTGGAATACTTGGAACTTCCCCATGGTGTGTTTAAAATGGTTATACTTAAAGTGTTGAAATATCAGTAGTTCAGCAGCTTGTCTAACTCCCAGGATTAGGAAGATGAAGATTTTCTAATGTGATTATAATGTACGTATTTTGGGACTTGCACAGCAATAATCCAAGAAGAAATGCCTAGCTCACAGAACACTCAGAAAGCAGGTTGCAGGCTCTCAAACTCTGGACTGTGGCCCTGACAAAGGTAGTCCAGCCAATCAGCTTGGTCACAACTCATGTTCCTGTTTGAGGTGGCCAGCACCAAACACTGTAACCTCCTCCTCCATCCCAGACATTGAATCCTATCCAGGATTCAGCAGCAACGGCTTCAGATGCTTTGTTACTGTAAGTAAGCAGTAAGAATGGGGTTGAATGATCCAGCATTTCCAAAGGGAGGCAAGGATCATCATGCTACTCCTGGAGGTGCAGAGCAACGCCATGGGGTGCAGGTGAGCAGACCAGAGTGCAGGAAGGAGAAGCAGCAGGTCTGAGCAGATCACGGCCATCTTCACTCCTTCCTTCCTTCCTTGGAGTACTTTCTCTCACTTCACAGCATTCACCACACTTCACTTTAACTCCACTCACATGAATTTTATTAATGTGCTAAAATGCTGTTTTTATTTATGTATATTACGGGTTCTCTTAAATGGAGTAACTACAGTGCACAGCATACAAAAATAGTCTTTACACACTTGCTAGGTATACAATTCCAGATTTTATTTGAATTTTGTTTCAGCATTTTATAACTCTAACTAAATATTAAGTTCCTTTCTTGAAGGCCTCCTAGCTATTTCCCAAGTCTTTCAACTTCCTTTCATGTTTCTGAAATGTAACAGCAAGAGTCAGATCTACAGATCTAATTTTTTATTTAGCTGCTTCCAAACTCCACGGTTATGCTGCATATCCATCTTATTGCCCAGGACACCAGATTTCCTCTGGAAAGGTCAGTTCTAATATTAACTGCCCTGAGAAGACATCCCTGATTCCTGCTCCTTCACCCCATTTGTGCACTCTGGCTCCCTGTTCTTTATTCGCTAAGCACTTGGAGGCAAGCCATGGGTGGGTAATCAGAGCACAAAAATGCTAAGTGACACTTCCTTACACATGTATCTACTTCTCTCCCTTCCCACACTGCAGATTCCTTTTGGTAAATAAACTTACTTTCATTTTTGAATTTTGTTGATACAGGAAGAGCTAATAAATAATTTTTCAAATGCTCAATAAGGATCTAAAAGCAAAATGCCATGGTTTACATGTGTCCTCCCAAAACTCATGTGTTAGAAACTTAATCCCCAGGGCTACCATGTTGGCAGGTAGGTCATGAGGGCTCCACTGGTTTGAATAAGGCTTGAGGTTGTGAGTTCACTCTGGTCCTTCAGCTTTCTGCCATCCTGAGGACACAGCGAAGGCCCTTGTAAGATGCCAGCACCCTGATCTTGGGCTAGCCTCCAACACAGTGAGGAGATAGTGGTGTTCTTTATAATTAGCCAGTACTTGGAAATGCCACAGCAGCACAAATAAATTAAGACCAAAAGATATTTTGGACATTCACAAGAAATTTCTGCAGCACTCCATGATGCAATAGAAATGGTCAAAGATTTGGAGCTGGATTTGGCTTATTTGATTTTGGCTTTTTAAAAGCAACAACAACAACAACAACAACAACAACAAAGGCAGTACCTCATAAGCAGCCAGAGGCAGGGCCCTAACTTTCTGCAGGGGGGTTAACACAGGAAATTACAGCAAACATTTTCATAGGAAATGGGAGTTCCCAAAGTGAGACACAATGAAACCACAGGTGGTTGCTATGGAAACACAAAATAAACCTTGCAGAGTTATCATCTAATTATCCTTTCTGTTCCTGGGGGTTTCTGGGGAGTCTGAGTCCAAGAAAGGTAAAAAGAAAATATTTTTTTTAAAAAGTGAAGCTTATCCTCAAAAAAGAAACTAGGAAACTGAATCAGGTTCTAGGTTATAGCCAACGCATATTTAATGAAAAAATAAATGGATAGAAGAGAGCCTCTTCCCCTCTCCCAAAGGGCAGATATTTGCCATCTACCAAACAGGTTTAAAACAGGCAGTCAAAGGTAACAGAAAAAATCTGAAATGAAGCAGTGTTGTTAAAGAAAGTCAATTTTCTTTGTTGTTATTGCTCAGTTCAGTTTTTTTTCTATTCAACACAATATTAATTGTATTATACATGTCTACCATTAAATGGCCAGAAGTCATCTTTGGCATTTGATAAAGTTTCCTAGTCCTGACTCAACAAGGAGCTCCTATGGTAATGATGTGCAGTGTGAGGAGGCTGGTATGCTGGACAGCATGCTGAATGCAGCAGCAGTCTGAGTACTGACAATGGTGATGGTGATCTAACCTTGCTTTTCCTGGAGGGTTGTCTCAGACCTCTGCCTAGATCTCTCCTGCTTTACTTGGCATGGTTTTCAGACGCTTTGCACCTATTTTGTGTGTGTTTATGCAAGGACTGCATATCTCACACATTTCTTGTGCTGTTTGGTAAGATACCTTCTGGAATACTAGCTGTCGGGAATACTCCAAAACAATAAGAGAAAGTTCTGTGGATTTGTGGACCTTTGATCACTATGTTGAGATGCTCTTCATTTATTCTTATACAAAGTAGTCAGCTTTTGCTTTAAAAAGCTTTAAATTGAGGGTTGTTGAGAGAGCTTAAATGGTTTCATCAAAAACACTCAAAAGGAGCTGGTCCAATGGCACAGCCAGTTGAGCCTCTGCATCCTATACAGGTACCTGTTCAAGTTCTGGCTGCTCCACTTCTGATCCAGCTCCCTGCTAATGTGCTGGGAAAACAGGACATGAATGCATCATGTCCTCAGACTTCTGCAGGCATGAGGAAGACTCAGAAGACGACCCTGGCTTTCACTGGGCCCAGCTCTTGTTGTGCTGCTGGAGATGAATATCTCTTTATCTCCATCTTTCTCTCTCTGTGTAAATTTGCCTTTCTGATAAGTAGAATAAATATTTGAAAAAAACAAAGAAATCCAACAATTAGCATCCATTCTTAGAATATAACATAGTTTTTCCACATATCCATTCTCTATACTGTGACCCTGTTCCTTAAATACCCTACTAGCCTCAATGACATGCCATCCACCACAGACTACTTGGTGAAACACCTGAGCTATCCATTCCCTTACAACCTCAATTACTTTGCATTCCCAATCTTTCGGCTTGCATGGTTCATAAACCCAACTTGCAAGTGCTATTCCCAGAGAGGAATAATAAACTCTGAAGAGGAGAATAAACCCTGAAGTGGTTCTACTATTGGGTTCATAGTATATTCTGCTTACAATTGGGTTTTCTAAATTTCCAAACCTGCAAAATAACTTAGAATCTGAAAAGGTAAGGTTTTAGACTGAGTAAAATTATCAGCCACTCTAACAGACCCTTGCCAATTGCTTTACAAGCATCCAATTCATACTTCCTGTGCAACTGAGCAGTCCTGGTGACTAACCTACAGCAGCAAGTTGCAACCTGCCTAAAACAATTAGCAAGGTCTCACAACTTTACTAATGATTGGCAGTAACCCAAACCCTAACTGCCTACAGACGGGCATTACTCTGGTCAGAGCAATTTTTGTTGGGATTGCATGAGACTGGTCCAGACACAGTCCAGAACCTGTGTTAGACAATTAGAAAAATGACTTCTCTTCCTCTAAGACAGATCAAGTGCTGATATGACTTTTGAAACTGCTACTTCTGCCATGTCCTATGCATCAGAAAGCCTGAGTTCAAATCTAACTCTGAACTCTTGGTTGGCAGCATGTTTGGGAAAGGTTTGTCTAAATGGAAGAAAATACTTGAAACTGAATCAAATGACCCTGAAATTTAACCACTATAGAGAAATAAATAAATGGAAATCCAGTTACTATATATACTTAATATTCAAGAGATGTTGAGCATTGTAGAAAGAGTTTAGAATGAAAGAGTAATGCATATTTATACAGTATGATGCTTGAATTTATCATTTCACAGGCATGAAAATTATATAAGACATGAAGATTTGCAAACACACACATTAGCACAGAATAATAGCCACTTGCCTCATTTTTAGAGATCACAATGACAGGTAAAGACAAAACTAAGTAAAGCAAAGCAGCCATGTGGAATTTAGGCAGGGAATGAGGAGGCTGTACAGGGCAGCTAAACTGCTGATCAGGACCAGGCGCTATGATGCAGTGGGTTAAATCAATGCTATCACACCAGCATCTCACACTGGAGTGCTCATCCAAGTGTTCCAATTGCTTACTGTTAATGTGCCTGAAAAGGCAGTAAATGATTGTCCAAGTATGTGGACCCCTACCACCATGTTACAGACCTAGCTGGATTTCCTAATTTCTGGTCCAGTCTGGCTATTATAGCTATTTGGGGAATGAACAAACGGATAGAAGGTCTTTTCAAAAATAACTGACTAGTGGCTAAAGTCCTCGTCTTAGACCCACCGGGATCCCATACGGTTGCTGGTTTATGTCCCAGTGGCCCCACTTCCCCTGCAAATCCCTGCTTGTGGCCTGGGAAAGCAGTCGAGGATGGCTTAAAGTCTTAAGACCCTGTGGGAGACCTGGAAAAGGCTCCTGGCTCCTAGTTTCGGATTGGCACAGCTCCAGCCATTTTGGCCCCCCTTGGAGAGTGAATCAGCAGAGGGAAGATCTTTGTCTCTGTCTCTTCTTCTCTCTGTATATCTGATTTTCCAATAAAAATAAAATAAATCTTTAAAAAGAAGTACAAATTCAAAGCACTGAGGATCATATTGAGATTCTCTTGCTCACTATGAAACCTAGAGCAGATTACATAACTTCCAAGCCTCAATGTCTCAAACATTCAAATGCAGCAGAACCAGTCTCTATATTAAATTATAAACGTAAAGTTTCGCAAACATTAGATGTCCTGAGTGAGAAAGTCAACTGCTGTCTTTGCTTTTCAAGCCCTGCTTAACCATCCAATACTACTGAACACAATGTCTGCTGTGTGCTCTGCCAAGGGAGAAGACCTTTGAGCACTCTCCTGCTGAGACACATACCTTAAACAAGTCTGTGTGAAAATCTAGATTTGGAAAGACAAAGTGACCAAATCTGTTGCACCCCAGGACAAATTCCTTCCTTGTTCCACTCAATCTTGGAATCTTGAAGTGAACATTCCACTGGGAGACACACCCTGCAGGTCCTACCCAGGAACATTCCTCCCACAGAAGTCCATTCATCCTCCAGTCCAGGATCCAGGATCACCAAAGATAAGGACAAGCTTATCTTCTGTGTTTTACTTTCAAAGTAGTTCTAGATTACCAGCCCTGAGAATCCTACCAAACAAAACAAATTTACCCTAGTGGACTGTGGCCCTCAAAAGAATATAATTCTGCTATAGGAAATACGCAATTCATTCCTTCTACCCTTTTCTTAACAAAAAACTTATTTGGGAGTGGTGGGGGGAAATTTACTTGCAAAATGGAAGAACTTGAGATGGTCTTAGATTTTCAGCACTACCAAGTGACCTTTTCACAAATTTGATAAATGTAGTTACAACTTGACTCTAAGTATTTTCCAAGTTCTTCTGACATGGATTTTGCTTGGTTGAAAAATATTAGTGGCAAACAAGACTATTATGATAATGTTGTGCCTTGATCTATGTTCTTACTGTAGATACTTATCACTTGTTTTCAAACGTGAGATCAGTCATCTATAAAATCACTAATGATCTGAATATACTTTCTACTTTGTTACATTCCATGTTAAGTTCTATGTGAATTCCTTTCCAGTATTAACAGAACTAGATAGGACAATAACATACTTTAAAAAGTCACATCCTGGCATATAATAGAAAAAAGAGGAGCCACTCAACAATTGGAAATAAAGCATAAACACCCATTTTAGAGCAAGTTGCTAAGACTAAAAGTATACACCTTTTTAAACTAGTAAGAAGTATGTAAATCACTGGGGTCACTTAAAAATTGTTTTTCAATTACTTCCCTTTTAAAGTTATTGTTATATGTTCAATAATGCATGCAATGGAAAGCTTTACCAGATGGTTAAAACAACTTTATATAAACTAATTGTTTAATCATAGTAAATACTGCCCCTACATTATATAGTTTTCTATCCAAAAGCACAAGGTCATGCATACTTTGAAAAGGCAGAGAGACTTTGAGAAGTCATAGTAGTATTCCCTTTGATAAGGAAAACTGTGCTTTTTTAATTTGACAGGAAAAACCCAAGCCTCAGACCTGCACGGTAAAGTGAGGCACAGCCGAGATGCAGCTTGCAGCACCAAGTCCTGCTCCTAACAGTGTTAGTGTAAGGTTCCAGCCATACAAACCAGAAGTCACTCCACAGATATAAAAAAAAAAAAGAAGAAAGAAAAGAAAAAGAAAGAAAGAAAACTGCATTCATCCAAATGCTATGTATAAAGCAAACACTTGAGTTTGAGATGTTTATTATATCTGGTTAAATGTCTGCTAAAAAGTTTTCAAAAGTATATAAATAAAAGTTCATTTCAGGTTATCAAAGGAAAGAAGTGCAGGATGGAGTGAAGAAGGTATAGTAAACAAAAATCAGGTGAGGGAAAATACAGGCATAACTCTGAGTTAATACCACCTTTAAAATTCTGACATTTCAGTGATCCTTTGGCACACTGATGACCCGGCAACTTTCATAATGTTTGGCTAATTCCAGTGTTCAGTCAGGTGCACATCCTGAACAAAGCAGGTGGAGGAAAAGGAAACAGATGAAGCAGGACTAACCAGTGTCCAGTACATGTTGAACGGCAGAAGCTACTCCCCAAGAATCACTGGGCAACTCATAATCCCCACACCCCTACACAGACCCCAGGGCTCTGGGATGCTTTAGTGTCTTTCAATTAAGTCAATGCCAACAGTGTGAGCCAATGAAAACAAAAGTTAATTTTGAGAAATATTTATCACAACTGCCTATCTTCACTAAATCCACTTCCTTCTAGGTCTCTTCTCCATCTCTAGGGGAAGTTTTTCCTACATATAAAATAATCAATGTTTATTTCAAGAGGGAAACTATTCTAAACATCCCTTTTAAAGTTATGGTTTTATGACAGCATTTTCATAGGAGATGCTTTAATATTTTTAAGATATTTTGGAGCCCGGTGGCGTGGCCTAGCGGCTAAAGTCCTCGCCTTGAAAGCACCGGGATCCCATATGGGTGCCGGTTCTAATCCCGGCAGCTCCACTTCCCATCCAGCTCCCTGCTTGTGGCCTGGGAAAGCAGTTGAAGACGGCCCAATGCATTGGGACACTGCACCCGCGCGGGAGACCCGGAAGAGGTTCTAGGTTCCCGGCTTCGGATCGGTGCGCACTGGCCCGTTGCGGCTCACTTGGGGAGTGAAACATCGGATGGAAGATCTTCCTCTCTGTCTCTCCTCTTCTGTGTATATCTGGCTGTAATAAAATGCATAAATCTTTAAAAAAAAAAAGATATTTTGAAGCATTCACAAGACCAGGATACAAATGGAAGTGTACTGATAATTTTTCAAAAAATTTTGTAGCTTCAAGGTTAAGTAATTTCAGGGCCCAGCACAATAGCTCAATGGCTAAATCCTTGCCTTGCATGTCAGGATCCCATATTGGCACTGGCTCATATCCTAGCTGCTCCATTTCCTATCCAGCTCCCTGCCTGTGGTCTGGAAAAGCAAAGAGGATGGCCCCAAAGCCTTGGGACTCTGCAACCACATGGGAAAACTGGAGGAAGCTCCTGGCTTCAGGTTGGCTCAGCTCTGGCAATTGCAGCCATTTGGGGAGTGAATAAGTGGATAGAAGATCTGTCTCTTCTTCTCTCCATAAATTTGATGTGCCATTCCAATAAAAATAAATCTTAAAAGGAAAGATTAAGTAATTTCAATGTAGCACTTAAAACTAACTTTGAAGGGAAATATCTAAGATTTTTATTACACTAAAAATCATATTTTTCAACATTTAATAACCCCAAATATAAGAAATTATTATACTTATTTAGCTAGAAGTACTGGGTGAATGAATGAATGGTAGCCCCTCTGAATACTGCACCCACAGGAACATGTTATGACATACACGACATGGACTACAACATGTCCCAATCAAAACCATTTAACTGGAGTCTATTTTGCCTAGATGTTAACTTTTCCATATGCTGGGACTTAGCAACTAACACCATGTAAGAAAACAACCATATAAATCGAAGAGTTGCAACTAGTGGAGTCTTATTAAAGTCAGAGTCATGATGGACATTATCCTAGGTGTATGAGACAGTCAGACAGAAAGCAAAGTCTCACTTAGATCCTAGTTAAGTTTAAACACCTGTAAATGTTTTGCAGGCGATTGCGGCAACTTTAAGAATGGACTTTGTAAAGGCAAGGATGTGAGAAAAGATTTGTACAAGACGAAATGAATCAACATGAAAAGGTAAAGATTGTTTGAAGAAAAAAATAAGCTCCTAAAATATCATAACCAAAATAGTTTTCCATTTTTTAAAAACAAGTATATGTGGAAATAAAACTAAAATTTTACAACTGACATGTAAACAGTGGTAACTTCTTCACAAGAAAATGTTGCTTTGTTTAACTTACGATCATCAATATCTTCTAAACTCCCATCGTGGATATATGCTATTTACAATCAGGTAGTAATCTAAATTCATTAAAATTAATAAAAATTTGTGAAGGCAACCAATCTGAAATTTTATGGCACATAATGACCCTTGGGATTGCTGGACCTCCAGAGTAAAGAGAAAGGTGCCATGCATCCTCTGAGAAGAAAATATTAACTGAAGGCCTTTCACATTTAATGTCGCCTGTGACGATTCCACAACCTGATGCAACTCACAAGCCTGGAGGAAAATGAGGTGCTATTCAAGCAACTTGGCTGAAGTCATCAGGTAGAACTGAAACATCAATATGATTGAAAGTCTTCTCAAGTAGACATTTCCAGGCTAGACAGCGCTGGGCATGCCTGCTAGCTCAAAACTGTCGAAATGGGATGAGGGTAGAAGGGAAAAGGGAGAGTAAGAGAGATAGGTGAAACCTCGCCCCTTAGACGACAGCCCAAAACACTGCCTGCCATTCAGACCATCAGCAGTAACCTGGAATCAGATACTGCAAACCTAAACAGCTTCAGCAGACTTAAAGGATGTCGTAATGTTCAGCAAGTCTCTTGTACCATCACCATGATTTGAGTTCTCCTAAGTTCTACAATTCTTACATAATGGGTATGAAGCTCACAATTTGCAGTTTCTAGGATCTGATAAAACTTTTCATGTTTCTCTAATATGAAAAGATGCTGTGTGAATTAACGACTTACTGCTTCACAGTTCCAAATGTGTCCATTGATGTATTCCTTATGAGAAAAAATGGTGCTGAATTTCCTTTAAGCATTGCTGCTTTAAAATATTGCAATGCTAAATAAGCCTTCCATTCGATGGCCATATACGAACACATATAGGGGCTTTCTGGGGGGGGTGAAGGGTATGGAAATGAAGATGCCTGGCAGAACCTGCTCAAGTCATGGGACAAAATAAGGTCCCTCCATGACTTGGGAGCTACCACTGGGAACAATCTTTCTACTTCACTCTGACACTAAACTTATTGCCACACACAGATTAAAATCTCTGAAGGCTTCCTGCATTTGCTGCACCAAGTAGTAGCCGATTCATGCTGTTTTAATAGTTACTTTAGTATTTACAGAGGAGAAAGGGAGGGACAGAGATAACTTCCATGCACTGGTTCACTACTCAAATGGCAACAATAGCCCAGTGCTGCACCAAACTTAAGCCAGAAACTCGGAGATTTATACAGGTATACCACACAGTGTCAAGGGAACAAACACTTGGGCCATCTTCTGCTGCTTTTCTCAGGCCATTTCCAGGGAGTTGGATCAGAAGTAGAGAATCAAGCAAAACAAACCAGTGCTTGTATGGGATGCCAATGTCACAGGCATGGCCTTAACTTGATATACCACTCATGCCTCCTCACCCTTTCCATTAAGGGTACTGAAAAGAATTTCTGCCCAACTCTAAAGCTCTCCCACTGTAGATTACATCCACACCCTTGTTTCAGCATTGCTTGTTCAAGTCAGATTTATAAGAGAGTTGCCCATTTGCCCAAACAGCAGCCTTTCTGGCTAAGATAGTCAACTTGGAGTGGGCTGACCCACACTGTTTGCAAGGTAGTCTGAATTGTGCTCATATTTGATCTGCCTTGGTAACTTGCCTTAGCCCTTAAGTATCATGGTTGCTTACATATGGGTATAGTACTTACTTTTACCATAGTTTTCATAAATATTTTTTAAACTTCCTGCTTAATCTACCTTATGGTCTATGTATCAGTAATGCATTGATACTGCCACAGATGCCAAATAACAGTAAGTTTTCTTGGGAACACATGATGAGAAATTCATGTATTTACCATATGGTCTATTACTAGCTATTTTCTATTTCTATAATCAATCCAATGCCTTCATAAACTCATCCTAGAGACTAGAATGTCCAAATAAATCCTGTCAAGGCTTGTAATGATGTTATCAAATGATACAGATGAGATGGGGCCTAAAACATTTTGTCACTTTATGACAACCTTCCAATACATCAAAAGAGAAAAGTTAAAGGGAAATAAGGAGCAAGCGAAGGCTGCTAGACCTTAGATAAGGAGCACTGCCTTGACTAAGCCTTACTTTAAACCCACTGTTATTTGGTATCTCAGCTTTAAGGACATGTAATCAGATCTATGTCCGTTCACCAAAAACTATCCACCATATTAGGCAAGCTAATTAGTAGTCTTTCAGCACTATCAAGCTTGAACATTAGTAAATGATCTTTCTGAAGCTCTCAACTATGGCTATTTGACTTAGCAATATATCACCAGTTAGGATGCCCTTGTCTCACACCAGAAAGCCTCGGTGTGATACCTAGGTTCAATACCCATTTCTAGCCCTCCAATCCAGCTTCTTGCTCTTGTGGACCCAAGAGGGAGCAGTAATGGCTCCTGTGGTTGAGCTCTTGCCACCCATCAGGGAGACCCGAAATGAATTTCTGGCTTCCAACTTTGGCCCTTCTGGTTTCTGCAGGCAGGCATTTGGGGAGTAAATAGCGGGTGGAAGCTCTATGTGTCTTATATTATCTCTGTCTCTCATAATTAAGCAAATAAATACTAAGCTACTTTTACTCTTTGGCTCTGACTACTGCATAAGGAAGGCACCATTTCTCAATGACAATCCCATCGCATAGTCCCTTTATGAGCATTCTTTTTGAATTCACAGAACAAACCCATGAATTGACTAGATAAATATCTCATACTTAAGAGAAGCCTAAAGAAACATAGCCCTCCATCTTAATGAAAGCTTAGATTAAAGTCCAGATACTTATGACCCAAGTCTATGCTCCTTCACTTTATCATGATCAGGCATCATTCACCCCATCGAATTCCTTTTTTTTTCTCTTCATAAAAATGAGGTTTACTGAAATAATCCATTGGTCATCCCTGGAAGTTCTAATTCCATACTTTTGGACTATGACCTATTTTCTTTTTTACACAAACACAAACTTAACATTTTCTTTTTCCTTACACAAAGAATGTTTACAGCAAAAACATAACTTCACCCAAATATTACTAAATATTTTCAGTTAAGGGAAAATTAGAATAGACATAAAACTATAGAACTTTCTGTGCATTATATATTTGGCTGGAATATGATGAAAGTTTACATTGAAACAATCTGTTATTATGGAAAATTGGGTCAGAAATCCAAAGTTTATTATTTGTGCTTGGCAAGCTTAAAATCAACTGGAAATAGCAGTAGTCATTATTTATTTTATAAATCTATTTGCCCCAATTCCAGCACAATAGCTTTCAATGTTCTGGTTAGATAAATCAGTGGTTTTAAAAAGCTGAATTTCTTATATAGCTTACAGATGCCGTCTTCAAAATACCTGCCTTTGTATCTAATTATTTGCTATGTTATTTGTAACATTTTCTATGTATAACATCAAATTTCTCACATTTACAAAAATTTACTTCTTAAATAACAATATTTCTGTCTTCTCTAAAGCATGCTAAAGTTGCCCTCAGTGGCAGTAACAAATAACTTCCACATAGTTGCTCAGACACTACAAGTTCTGCAAGAAAAACTGTCGCAGACACATTATTCTGACAACTATTCAAGTTATACTTACTGTGTTTTTCCATAATAACTATTTTAATAAAGCAATGAATAAGAGCCGGGAAGAGGAACTGCATTATAATTTACCTAATCAGGAGAAAACAAGACCTCAACATAGAGAAGGGACTAAATGCTAACAGCAAACAAAATTTAAACTATTCTTAGAATTACAATCAATCACGGCCAAAGATTGTTCCAGTCTCAGAAAAGATGGGATAAGCATATATTACTCTGTCTCTATAATAGAATGCAGTGACAGAAACCATACAGAAGGAATGAAGCAACAATTCAAAGTATCTATCTAAAAGTAAACTAGAATCATAGAATTAAATGGTCTTTGTTCCTTTTCCCTGGCTGGACTCAAGGTAGCCCAAAGTCACAGGCAAACTGGCAAAGGAATAATTCAAAGACTAAGTTGTCCCAAACTAACAAATAAGTGACACAGTGTCAATGTTAAATCCTTCTCTTTCTGAAGAGCAACACTGCCACTTCAGGCATGGAAACAGATTATAATACAGATTTTTCCATTCAGATTTTTAAATTTGTTTTAATTTTTGAAATTTATGGTATAAAATATTACCTTAAATATGAGGAAATATGCATTTCCTAGTGCCTTAGCAATGTTTTGAACAGTAACTTTGGTCAAGGACCCAAACTTGTGGAAAAAGAAAGTAACCATTTTAAGTTACTGCATATTTCTCTGCCTCTCAAAATATTTTAGTAATATATGATACCTTTAAAGTGCTCAGTGCTCAAGTAACCATAAAAGAAGTAACTAAGTTTGTCAAGCAAAACCTTTATTTGTTATAATCTTGTATCTAATACCTTCTGGGGTACACAAGCTTATAATAATCTATTTTTCTGTCAAATTAACATTGTATACATTTCCTTACCCCACACACAATTTTCCTCCTAAAATAGGGTTTCAGTCAATTTATCTGATCAGAAATAAGCACTGCACATATGAAGACAGTCATGGTGCATCTCAGAGATGACAGGTGACTGCTGCAGTGGAGATGAGTAACACCTGAAATCACCCTTTAATGAAGCATCTAACATTGTCTTTCCATACCGTGCTTTACTTCATAGTATACCTCCGGTTCTGCAGAGCCTACTTGTCAAGAAAGCAGATGCTTCCGACTTAAAGAGCAAAGGTATAGATTCTCTCAAAGTATTTTTTAATGAGACCTTAAAAATTATTTTAGGGTTCTCTTTCCCTGTGCCCTTTGCCCCTATTTCTACGTGCATACGCAGCTTCCGCATGTTATATGCATTTTTATGATTACGATACATTTCTTACAAGTGATGAGCCACAACTGGTTTATCACTATTAGCTAAAACTCACAGGTTTCATTCAGTTTGATAGGTTTAGAAAAATGTATATAATGACACATTATGTCTACTTATTATGTCAGACATATTAGTTTCATTGTCTGAAAAACTCCATAATTCATTTATTAGCTCTTCCCTTCTTCAAACTAAGCCCCTGGAAACTGATACTTTTGCTGTATTCAAAGTTTAATTTTTCCAGATGCTTATTGTTTCCTGCACATAAAATGCAGCATCTTCAGTCCAGCTTCTTTCACTTAGTGTTACATATTTAAAGTTTCTCCACGTTTGTGACTTGTTTTTTTTTTTTAATTATGAATGATACTGCACTGAATACTGTTTGCCACAGTTTGCATGGTTACTTGTCTATTATGGGACATTTTGGTTGCTTTCAATTTTTAGTAATTATAAACAAAGCTGTTACAAAATCTTTGTGTAGGCTTTTGTGCAGATAGAATTTTTAATTCATCTCGGTAAACACTAAGCACAATTGCTAGTTCATACAAGAGAAGATTCAAGGTAAAAAAAACCTAGTATAGCAGGAAAGACATTTGAGACGTCCGCATTCCACATTGGTGCCTTGGTTCAAGTCCCAGCTGGGATCCTGATTCCAGCTCCTTTCTAATGCATACCTGGGAGGCAGCAGGTGATGGTTCAAAGACTTGGGTCCTTGCCACCTACATGAGAACCTCCCACTTGCCCACTCACCGCCACCTCCTCCCTACCCCCAAATGCCATCTCTCAAATAAACAAACACTGTTCAGCATTGTTGCTCAGGGGATTAGGCTGCCACCGGGGACACTGCCACGCTGGAGACCTAGTGACTCTGCTTCTGATCTAGCTCCCAGTTAAATGCACCAGAATTTGGTGGTGTTCCTGATTCAAATTTCAACCTTTCTAATAATTATATGCATGTTTTCATATCCAGACAATATTCTAAATATCTTCCTTTGATTCCCCTAGGTTGTTAGGACGTTTATTTGCCAAAGGTTAAGGAGATGGAGAGGAGAAATCCATTTTTTTTCTCTAGGGGCACTGACCAGAACTTTGTGGGGGTCGGAGAAACGGGCAATAAGTGATGGAAATCAGGCACTCCTGCCTGCTTTCAATGATAAATCTGCTAATTTGTCATGGTTAAGTATTACCTTTGCTATTGGCTTAATATTCATATTGTTAAACAATCATTTACTCAACATCTCGGTTTCTAAATTTCTAAAAATTTCACTGCCAGGCCAGAATTTGTCTCTACAGAACTCAATTATGTGTCACTCTATGTATCTATACAAGCATACATGGGTGCTTGGTTTCACCAAAAATGTAATTTAAAAATTTAACCAATTTCTTGGGTTAAAACTTTTCAGTCTGTGAATATGGAAGGTTTTCAAAAGATCATGGCAAACACAAATTAGAGGAGAAAATACCACGATTTCATATTTTCTGACACTAAGATTTATCCTTTAATGCCATTTTTCATGCATTTTTTAAAATGCCATGAAATAACTATTTATGAAAACATACTACTCAGTTCCTGAACAAGCTGTCACTAACAGAACTGTCCTATTTAGATATTTCCCAGCCTTTCCTTCTGAGGTTTCTGTCTTATTGGTACATTATTATGTTTATATGCATAATATATTAGTCAACTTTTTATTTTAAACAGTAACAAGCCAATGAATGGACCTTTATTATAATGCACTAAAATAAAAATGGTCATTAAACGAGATAAAACATACTCTCGGGTCTAGCTCATTACAATGCTGAAAGGACTGGCAGGAAATTTCCAGTCAGGACTCTCCCGAGCTGCCTCTGGCACGGTGGATAGTTCAGGGACGATGCTTAGCACAGGTCATACACGGAACAGAAAGCCAGGCACTCATGGGCTGGCCTGAGAACTCCTTCCTCCGAGTCATTTCAACACGAGTGAGAGGAACAGTTAATGCAAACAGGTAGGAATGGCAGACTTCTGAGAACAGGCTAGGATAAACACTGTAAGTCACAGAAGGAAATTTCAGTGGCTGCCCAGAAATGGGAAGTGATTATATGTGCATCATGAAGTTGAGTCTGAAATGTGGTCCTGCTTCCTAATATACTATGGGAACTCGAATATTATTTTTCTTTGATTAGTACATGTGAGTAGTTTTCTACTAGCTTAGCCATTCTTGAATTCCTGTACTAATTCTATTTACCAATAGAGTAATTTTATTTTGGACTTTCGCAATCACACCCAGAAGGTTTGTTTGTTTTTCATTTTGTGCAACTTATCCGTGAAATGTCAAAAATATACTCACCATGTGAAATAAACTCAAATTTTCTTCCTCAATGCTTTGTAAAGCTACAAAAATGTATAATATATTTCCTAAAATAAGTTGGCCTCTATAAATGGGTGCATAGATATTTTGGAAGAGAGTCATTTGAAAACTTTTTTCACAGCTTTCTTTTCATTTTTTTTTTATTACGGCTTCAACAGTACTGATTTCTTACTCAATATAATTTACTTTGTTTTCTAGAAAGGAAGTCATTTCATGTTATTTATAAACTATTACCTCAAGATTTTTCTAGTATATCTAAATAAAAGGTATTTAAATCCAATGGAATCATTGTATCCTTTCTTATAACTTTCTTTTTTTTTTTAAAGATTTTTTTTTTTTTATTGGAAAGCCAGATATACAGAGAGGAGGAGAGACAGAGAGGAAGATCTTCCATCCAATGTTTCACTCCCCAAGTGAGCCGCAACGGGCCGGTATGCCGCGCCGAACCGAAGGCAGGAGCCAGGAACCTCTTCCAGGTCTCCCACACGGGTGCAGGGTCCCAAAGCTTTGGGCCGTCCTCAACTGCTTTCCCAGGCCACAAGCAGGGAGTTGGACAGGAAGTGGAGCTGCCTGGATTAGAACCGGCGCCCATATGGGATCCCGGGGCATTCAAGGCGAGGACTTTAGCCACTAGGCCACGCCGCCGGGCCCCTTTCTTATAACTTTCAAGGTGTCTGTATTGTCCTTCCATGGGAATGACTTCAGTTTAATTCTGTATTTACTCTTTTAAGTCTCACTTATATTGTACTATGACTCTTGTTTTCCTTGGATTTATCAATCTCTAATTCCTGTATGTTTCCATTTCCCTTCCTAATTAATAAAATTCCATACATATACATATTTGCCTCTTAGCTTAGTCTATGGCTATTAGGATTATTTTCATAGTTTATAACTGCAAGTTTGGTTTTTTCCTTTCTATTACAAGTGTTCAAAGTTGATTAATTCCAACTGGGTGAATTTATTTGAAATGTAAACATCTTAGGTCAAAGAACACCTCCATATAATTCATACTTACGAAAATGAATTATGTTTTCCTTCAGGCACGGTAAATATTCAGGTTTTCAAGCCTCATTAATGTGCTAAGTACATTGTACCTTAGTGTCATGCATCATGGTCTCTTCTGATTTGGTAAGGCTATGTCCTTGCTGGATTACATTACAAAATAGGAATGTACTGATACATACAGATCTTGATGGCAAGATTTGTGGAGTTCAAGTGTACTTGCAATGGTTCTGTCTCCTCCTCTTCAGCCATCCCTGCTTGATGTTAGAACATCAGGTATGCAGCTGTGCATCTCAACTAGTATAAACTACTACCATCAACTACTACAAAAACAAAAAGCAACTGCTTTTGGTTTTGAAAACAAGCAGCCACTTGTTGTTAGGATTAAATATTAACATTGATAAGGCTTGGGCTAGGAATCTGTTAGTGCCCTTTAGGGAAAATGACCAAGCTCATTTTCCTTACCTTAGCTACTCTGACCTTGTATTTAGTTGGTTCCCTATCTTCAGTTTTCCAAGGTACTAAGATTTCAAGCACTAAGGCGTATGGAACAAAAATTTAAATACCCTGTGCTTTACTCAGAAAAGTTTAAAATTTTGTTGTAAGTAAATAATACAAAACTTGAGTGTTTTAGAATCTTTTCTATAGCACTACATTTGAAAAAGTGATGATCAGTAAAAGTGGTTCCAACCAGAAATAACTGGTTTGTTACACCATTCACAGTCTTAAAAAGTAAGAACAATGTTTCTTTTATAGCTAAACAATGCAGTGCTTTATACAACATTCTCTAAATAGTCTCAGTGTACATTAGAGAGCAGCACTAAACCAGCACTGGGAATCCTGTGATCTCCAACTATGTCATCTTCAAAAGAAGCTGAAATACTCTAGTCTGAAACAGCATTTTCTCAGCTTGGAGGATCAATTCTATTATTTGATTACATAGGAATAAAATTTGTACTTGATGAAGCTTGAGAAAAAAAATTAACCTGGCTAATTTGTTTCTATAAAACCAGAGATGAAAACTTTATATAGTTCATACACCTTGACATTCTGGTATATATGTTTAATACAGTCATATATACTATTTTAAATGGCTTTACTATAAGTGAAATCAATACTCATTTAATATTAAATTTGATGAATTCTTATCCCTACATCATATAACAAAATGTGTCTAGATAGCAAAATGCAGGCTCTGCTTTGATTCCAACCTCAGCTGCTGGTTAATGTGTACCCTGGGCAGCGGCGGGAGACGACTCAAGCACTTGGGTCCCAGCCATCCATGTGAGAGATCAGGACTGAGCTCTTGACTCCTGGCTTTGGCTTGGCACAAGCCCAGACGTCAGGGGAAACTGAACCAGATGATGCGAGCTCATGTTCATTCTCCTTCCTCCTGTCAACCCCTCCGCAAAAAAAAAAAAAAAAAAAAGTGTTTTAAAGTAGACATTTGTCATTTATCCATTTAAAAGAGAAACATATTCATTTACTTTTCATTTACTTATAATAGGACATGATGTATTATTTACTTGTGAGGCACGGAGAGGGTTCCCATATACTAACTCACTCTTGAAATTCCTGCAACAGCCCCTGCTCGGAGCTCAAATCAGAACCCTACTGCGGGTGGCAGGAATTCAATCAATGAGCCACTGCTGCTGCCTCTGTATCAGCAAGACGCTGCAGTCAGCATGGAGCCTGGCACCTAATCCCACTATCCTGATTGGTGGATTAACCACAAGGATGAGCATTCAACACCTAACCATTTTTTGTAAATCACCTAAATTAAATCATCTAGTGTAAATGCTTACAATTCTCAATCTCCACTACATACACCACAGAATTATTGATTGTAAAACACTCAGAATCATCATTTTACCCTGATGATGATAATCTTTCAAGCATAAATCTTTCATGTATATTAAGCTCAGGATTTTATGCAATATATTTGTATATTAGTATGGGAGAAAATGTTGAAGGAAGAAAGAGGGAAGAAGGAAGAAAAGGAGAGGGAGAAAATCCCTATACCTACAAAATTGTATCATGAAAATAATAACAATAAAAAGAAAAAATAATGTAAAATAGGAAAGTACTTACATTTTAAAAGCTATGTAATCATAGAATTGCAAATGGACTGACAATTTTAATAAAATAAGCCCTCTTTAAAGTAGATGCCAAATGCTCATTAAAAATCGTCTATTGGGCTTGGTGGTGTGGCCTAGTGGCTAAGGTCCTCGCCTTGATCCCATATGGCCGCTGGTTCTAATCCCGGCAGCGCCACTTCCTCTCTATCTCTCCTCCTCTCAGTATATCTGACTTTGTAATGAAAATAAAATAAATCTTTTAAAAAAAATAGTCTATTGTGTTTTACTTCTAAAAATTTCACTTCAGAACTTCCCTAAAGTAAGAGATATGCAAATTGAATTAAAGGTAGTGAGGCATTTTCTAAAAACATAAATGTGTATCAAATACTATGCTTCACAATAAACGGCCACCAGAAAAAGCTTTTTTAAAAAAAGCTTGCTTTCTAGAAACTCACATTTTAAAATAATGTAAAATTACATATGTAAGCATGTGACTCATAAAAGCTAAGTAAACTATGTAGATATTATGAAGATGTTACATGTATTACAATTTTGATGAACATTGTAATATAGAAATCCTGATGAAGGGCATAAATCCCGAATTCAAAATACTGAAACACTCTAAAATTAAAATAACTGATTCTTTTCAGATATAATATTGTAGTTTTTGTTTATACAACGATTTAAAAAACAGAGTTATCTAAATTACTTGAGAATTTTTTCTGATGAATTTTGTTCAAGTCTGCATTATAATGCAGAAGTCAGAGGTCCATTTTACCGTGGGAACTTTATGAACATTATATCCTTAACAAAAGTTGTTAGAAAAGAAACATTAAGGAAAATGAAGAAATAATGCTTTTAAGTATCACCTTATCAGACTTCTTGCTGATGTTCAACAAAAACTATTTGACTTCCAAGGACAAGTTACTCAATTGAGACAAAAACCAAAATTAAGAACTGGTCAAATAAACAAAATTGAGTGGTATAATCCACTTGAAAGAATGTCCCAAGGACAACCAGAGAGCATTTCTAATTGCAGAACTCTTGCATCTCCCACATCTTCACTGCCCAAAGGACAAGCCTGAATGAGACGATGGTCACTGACAGCTGGGAATTGCAAAGGAAAGCAGAAGTAAGTATGAAGTCCGAGAAATATCCTAAGGCTATTTGTTTATGTATTTCTCTTCAGTGATTTTATAATATATTATGAAAGTGTGGCAAGTTTAAAATGCCTTTCAACTTCACTAAACGTAACCTAACCAAGTAGTATTGCACTGTGCATGGAATTGTACTATATCTCATCTGTAATGGTGGTATTTTGACAGCATGTACTTGCTAAAACTTGTGAAACTATATTTAAATTAATCAAATTTCACCATTTTTAAGTGAACGAAAGTCTTTGGGGCTCTATATGTCTTTGTTTAGTCGCATAACAAATCAATTATATAGTATCTTTGGTTCAATGAAATATAGTTTATTTAAACATTAACTATGTATGTTGCTGAAGGACTACATATCATAATAATATGGGGGGATAAGGTAGGGAGAATGGGGAGGGAGGTAGAGTAGGTGGAAGGAGAATCTGTACCTACAGAACGTACACAGACTATGTAAAGAACTAAAATCGCATCATCTGTGATCAACATTTTATATCGTAGACCCTTCATATTCAAATGTAGTAATGCACATTAGTTTCTCTCAATTCCCTTGACCTAAGGAATAGATTTTAAGAAGGTATTGTGGGGCCCGGCCCTGTGGCCTAGCGGCTAGAGTCCTTGCCTTGAATGCACTGGAATCCCATATGGGTGCCGGTCCTAATCCCAGCAGCTCCACTTCCCATCCAGATCCCTGCTTGTGGCCTGGGAAAGCAGTCGAGGACGGCCCAAAGCTTAGGTACCCTGCACCCGCGTGGGAGACCTGGAAGAAGATCCTGGCTCCTGGCTTCAGATTGGCGCAGCTTTGTGGTCACTTGGGGAGTGAATCATCGGACGGAAGATCTTCCTCTCTGTCTCTCCTCCTCTCTGTATATCTGGCTTTCCAATAAAAATAAATCTTGAAAAAAAGATATTGTGATATCCAGAAACATAAGCTTCATTTTTCAAAAATCTCTATCCGAAAGTCATGAAGGAAGGAGTCAACAAGAAATAAATGAAAACATGGCACACCCAAACACTGCATCCAGGTTTCCGTCAAGTTTCGACTAGAAATAAGTCATGAACCTGAAGAACAATCTGTAGAAGTTCAACTAAGGAAATGCTTTTACTTATATTCTCCAAATTTAATTCCAGAACCTTCTAGACACAGCTGGCCAAATTTACAACCCTCAGTGGTAGTATTTTTGCCGAGGTTCAACAGTTCATAAGTAAGCCTGATATGCCAAGACATGTTTGGTTGGATCCTCAAACTAAAATTATGATAACAAGCTCTTCATCTTG
This sequence comes from Ochotona princeps, assembly GCF_030435755.1. Taxonomy (NCBI): domain Eukaryota; kingdom Metazoa; phylum Chordata; class Mammalia; order Lagomorpha; family Ochotonidae; genus Ochotona; species Ochotona princeps. Next base: position 45,670,420 of record NC_080836.1, read on the forward strand.
AACACCACAGTTGTTAGATATAGAATCACAGCACCCATCTCAAACTACAACTCTGGAAAAGCTCTCTGTTCTGGCATCACACCATGACACACGGATTGAGGTACTCTGAGATATATCCTATTTTCACCAACACCTAGCACCACGAAGAAAGAACAACAGACACAGCATTATGTAAGATATTAGGTCAGTCAACTGAGAATATTGGAATCTAGATAGCTTGCTTTACAGAAAAAATGGAAAATGTAGTACATGTAAAGTTTTGTCAGCATTACAAACCTACAAAATATTTTATCTGATTCAATTTTGAATCAATAATTGCCCAAAGTATGTTAAGCATTTGTGATTCCTGTCTTCTTAAAACTTTATAATATGCACTGTATATCCTTATTAGCTATTAATTCATATTTCAGAACAAACATGAAACACAAATGAAGTAAATATAGTATTTTGGGGATCCTATATACTCAATGACACACCAGCTGAATGAGAAATGTTCTAGGTTGTTCCCCCTCCACGAGCACCTTCCAGATACATAAATCTGGCAAGAACTCACATTTCTCTGCGTAATCTTTTCAAGTTGTAAAACAAGTTGTTACAGAAGTAAACATTATGTGCTTGGTAGAATGCCTGGTATATAATAAGCATTTGGCAATAACTGGGTAGTTTTTAGAGCCCTCAATCTACTTTAACATAGAATGAAACTATGAAAATAGTTGTTTTAAGCAAGATACCATTTCAAACACCACTGTATGCCAGTATAGGACTTATTAAGACTTCTTTGTAATTTGCTCAGAAATATGGTATAATCAGATGGATTTCATGTATACAAATTAAAATAAAGGTGATTATTCACTCAAAAATGTCACCGCTGACTTCCTCACAGAAATCTCCAAAACTTAAAAAAACTGATTTTAAACTTTTCCAGACTGTGATTTTAGAAAGTGATACATATCTAATTATAATGAAGACTAGTATAGCTGGTTCAGCAAAATGGATTAGCATATGGAAATGTTGACACTAATATAGTATTATGAACCTTCAATGTGTACAGTTTTTATTTTAGTTATAATTCTTTTTACCGCAGCTAAACAGAACAATATGCTAAAGAAAATCCAGTGTCATATGGCATCTTTGTTTAACCAGAGATTTCAAAGTCATGCATTTACTTAACCACTGAACAAACAACCATATACCCTTCAAAAAACCTCATGGGGATAACCAAATGGTACAAAGTTACACAATGAAGCTAGGCATTCAAGAAAGTTAACAGTGAAAAGGATGTCCTGCTCATTGCTGCTTAGTTTGCTAAAGAAAGAAACAGTACTATCTCTATTATGTAGTATCATAATAGCACCATCCCAATGAAATATCACCAGTGTTGGTTATTTTCATTTGCCTGACTCTAAAGGTGATTCTCAAGAATTGAATTAGCACAAAGCCTTGAGTTAATTGTGAAATTAGGGCCTCCAAGTTTGATTTGGATTTTACTCTCCAGCGTTAGAACTAAAGCTACTGGACGGTTGGAATTCCTCAGGTTAAAAAGAACACTGCCATGGAGCAAACTAGAAAATTCAGCACAACCTTTTCTAATTACATAGTTTCTCAAAAGATTTTATGGCAAAGTAAAAAACAAAACAAAAACAAAAAACAGGAAAAGGAACTCAATGCCTTACCACCAAGGGTTTCACACTTACAGCAAAATGTGTTTTATTTTCTTTTTTTAAAATTTCATTTATGGGAAATGTAGAAGTACAGAGAGAAGGGTGAGAGAATCTTTCATCCACTAATTTACTCCCTAAATGTTGACAACTGGCTGTGGCTTATCCAAGCCAAAGTCCAGGAGGCAGGAACTTCATCCGGGTCTCACATGTGGTTGTGGGGACCCAAGCACAGCTTTCCCGGGAATATTAGCAGCAAGCTGGATCAGCAGCAGGACAACCAGGTCTCGAGTCAGCATTCATTATGAGTAGTCAGCATCACAAATAGTGGTTTATTCTGTTGTGCTACCAACTAACTTTAATTCCTATTTAATACTTAAAGGAGGAAAGCTCTGAGAATTTAACTTGCCAAAGATCAACCAGTAAGAAATTGGCACATCATTCATTTAGACACCTGTTGGTGTGACAAACTCAAAGCAGGCAGAAACCATGCTTCTTAAAAAAAAAGTTTAGGGGACCCAGTACAGTACCCTAGCAGCTAAATCCTCATTTTGCTTGCACCAGGATCCCTAGTGGATGTTGGTTCATGTGTTGCCTCTCCACTTCCCATCCAGCTCCCTGCTTGTGGTCTGGGAAAGCAGCTGAGGATGGCTCAAAGCCTTAGAACACTGCACCCACATGGGAGACCCAGAAAAAGCTCCTGGTTCCTAGCTTTGGATTGGATTAGCTCAGCTCAGCTCTGGCGGTTGCGGCCACTGGCGAGTGATCAAGCAGATGAAAGATCTTTGTTTCTCCTTCTCTCTGTATATCTGTCTTTCCAAAAAAAAAAATAATAATAATAAAACTTATTGTAAAAAGGTTAGGAAAACAGACACATGAAGAAATCATCTCATGTAGTATATTCTAAAATAATACATACTTAGGAAAAACGGATCTCAATAGTAAGAAACCACACGTGGACTGCCCTGAGGAAGCAGCTCCTTCTCTCACTATTTCAGATATTTTCTTTATCTGATAAATACGTACAAATAAAGGAATAACCTTCATGCAAGGCTATAAGGGTAAAATACTCAAATACTTAACGTAAGGCATTGCATTTGATGAGGCTTTAATAAATATTGGTCAAATTTTACAACAGCCATTGGCTGGGGCTACCAACACGGTGCAGATTAAGTCACTGCTTGTAGTCGGAGCACATGTTCAAGTCCTGCCTGCTATACTTCCCACCCACCCACCAAGTTCCTGTTAACGCATCTGGGAAAGCAGTGGAAAGCGGCTGCAGCACTTAGGCCTCTGCATCCTCATGGAATACGGGGGATCCTGGCTCCAGGCTGGCTCAGTCCTACCTTTGCCATCTATTCAGGGAATGAACTACTGGATAGATCTCTCCTACTACTTCACTTTTCCAATAAAGCAAACCACTAAAAATTATCTAATAATCATTGCCTATACGATTTAAAACACTTTCATTCACATTGTGCTTAACAGACACTGAACTTAAGAATTTTCATTCACATTTATCTCCATATGTCTATACAGAGTAAAATTATCAAGTATTCTTTTTGCTGCACTTTTTCTCACAATGATGTATTTAAATGCCTTCTGAGAACAAAAAAAAAATGTTCCACAGGATGTCCTACTTAATTACAGAAAAAAAATAGACTTTACCTCCCATATTTAAAAAAATCAGGCAGATATGCATGTAGAATGAATATACCCCAATGAGAATTTTTTTTCATGTGAAAATAAATTACCCTTAACTCTTCAGAAATGTGTAAATTCTCATTGTCCTCATATACCTTCCAACAACAAATTTTCTTAACCGTCTGTCTCATTAAAAAAAAAAAAAAATAAAAGAGCCTAAGCCAGGTCTTAATTGGTTAAGCTGCTGATAAAGCTCATATAAATTTCTCCAGATAAACATCTGCCATTTTATCCTGTTTAATACTGAGACTGACAGAATCATCTGTGACGGCTTCAGCTTCAGTCTGCCACAGTGTGGGGAAGAGCACATGCTGAGAGCATTTGTGATCTTGAAGCTGATTTTGATTTAATCTTTGGGGAGCAGGGAGGGGGATCCCTTGTGATCTTGAAATGGACCTTCATCTGATCTTTGATAGGGACATGGAGTCAGAAACACAAGCGCCACAAAGGCTTCAGCAAAGCCAGTGAGCACAGCAATGAAGAACATGAGCTTTGAAATCAGAATTGGCACGAAAACTTTGCCCTACCCCTTACTTAACCAACAACAAAACCATGTGAACATGTATTTCCTTCTGCCTACGTGAAACCTCTGGGTTACTGGAAGGATTAGCTGAGCCAACGCATGTGAGTATAAAAAGTGCTGCCAGAGTACCTGGTTTTACATATAAATCCAGCGCTGTGGTGCTGTGGGTTAAGCTGCCATAGCAGCACCAGCACCACATATAGACAATGGTTCAAGTTCCAGGTGCTCCATTTTTGGCCCAGCTTCCTGTTAATGCACCTGAGAAAGCAACAGACCAGGTTCCAAGTGTTTTAGCCCTTGCTACCTTTAAGATAGAGCCCTGTCAAACCTACAAGCACCTGGCTTTGGCGTGGCACAGCCCTGGCCATTGCAACCATTCATGTGTGAGCCAGCAGCTGAAAGATATCTCCATCTCCTCTGTAACTTTGCTTTTCAAATAAATAAATAAATACTTTTAAAATAAACAAAATATTAACATATAATAGGAATTCTGGCTAATTTTAGAGCAAAGCATTATACACCCAGATTGGTTAAAGGTGTATAGGGATTGTTCTGCCTAAACTATACTTGATCTTAGCCCGAAGGCTGAGAAGCGATGTTCTGCCTAAAATATTCCTTTTCACATAGCTTCAGACACTCAGCTAGATTCCTCTACCTGATGTTCCAAAGAAGAAAAAAGGCCAAGAAAGATAGAGCATCTGCTTGAAAAAATACAAATTCTCCGACTGAGCCTATCTTTTCTAGGACATCAAAATTATAATTATGGACAAAGCAATTTTGTAAAGTACATTGTGGACCATACATTGTAAAGGGCTACCATGATAAAAAGATGAACAAGCCTTGCTGTTAAGAACTTAATAATTTTGTAGAAAAAAGTATGATCTCAAGGAAAATAAAGATAGAAGACAATATCTACTCTAACAGATTTAGAGGCAAACGTACCTTGAAAGAAAAAATACAGACGCTTTCAGGTTCTGTAAAAGCTTCAAGGAGGCGGAATTTGGAACTAGATCTTGCCAGACACAGAACAGTACTCTATCATTTGGTTATTTTTAATTCCCCATTATAGACTGTGTAAGAATCATTAATGTATTAGTCATCACTTCATGCTCATTTTTTAGTCCACCTTCTAGCATAAAGTAATTTACTAATACCTTGAATAAAATACACTTTTTCAGGTTCTTAATAGCTGATAAAGTGTTACGTATATATGTGTGCATAATTACTTTTGCATATTAATCTTCATCATGTGAATTAAGATATTAATCCTTATTTAACTTATATTTCAGTTATTTATGAAATATCCTTTTACAACTAAAAAACATGGCAGAAAGTGTTTCGCTTTTTTTTTTTTTTAAGATTTATTTTATTTTTATTACGAAGTCAGATATACAGAGAGAGGAGGAGAGACAGAGAGGAAGATCTTCCGTCCGATGATTCACTCCCCAAGTGAGCCGCAACGGGCCGGTGCACACCGATCCGAAGCCAGGAACCAGGAACCTCTTCCGGGTCTCCCACGCGGGTGCAGGGTCCCAAAGCTTTGGGCTGTCCTCGACTACTTTCCCAGGCCACAAGCAGGGAGCTGGATGGGAAGTGGAGCTGCCGGGATTAGAACCAGCACCCATATGGGATCCCGGTGCGTTCAAGGCAAGGACTTTTAGCTGCTAGGCCAAGCCGTCAGGCCCGTTTCGCTTATTTAAAAAAAAAAAAAAAATTTGTATTTTACTTTCAATGACTACTGTACCAATCTTGCATACAACCTTACCAAGGAATTGATGGTTTTCTATCATAGCTGTGTCTGCCTGTCTCCAAGATGCCCTGAGGACTTAAAGCACTGAGACTCACTATTTTATGCTGTTGTTGACATCATCAGTTGAAAGAATGCAGCACCCATGCCCTCTGTCCAGCTCCCTTAACATTGCATACCACTTCAGCTCTCTTACCAGAAGCACTGAGAAGATAGTACTAGCTACCAAGTATCTGTAGCCTTCATTCACAGATTATTCTTATAACAGCCCACATTACAGATAAGGACATACAGCTTAAAATGATCTATTCAAAATTATACTGCAACAAAGGGGTAAAGTGGGATCTTCTTGTCACCCCAAAGCTTATACCCTACTCACTCTACTAGTGCTTCTGAATCTCAAACCTAGAGAGCTTACTGTACACAGCTGCTGAGCGGCTTCTCAGACTATCTGATTAAGTGTACCTAGAATGAGTGTGAGAATCTGCATTTCCACAGTTCTCCACTGATACAAACACAGGAGGGACCAAATTCTTAGAATCATTTAACAACACTGTAATGATAAAATACATCACTTTATTTTAGGCATCTAGTTAGAGTGATAGTCCTTAAGATGACTGACTCATAACAGACACAAACTATGAAGAAATACCTCCTTAAATGTAAAATTCAGTATTCTATGCAAAGAGATAAGACATCTGGTGGAGAAAACAGTGCTGGGACATACTCCTAAATGAGAAAATTCAATACAGCAGATATACCAGCTTCCCACATGTTCATATGGAAATTGGATGCAACTAACTCACTCTAATTTCCAATTCTAAATTTTTCTTGGAAATCCAAATGCCTGAGAACAGCCAAGAAAGTTAAAAGAATGCTGACCATTATGACTTACCCTATCAAATGACTGAAACGTACTATAAATATCACAAATAAAATATTTTTGATTGACAGGCAAAGTAAAAAAATCAGTAAAGCTCAATGGACAGGTCATTAGAAAACATGTGACTAAAACTAAACTTAATATATAATAAAGGTATTATTATGAGATAACATTGACAATTACCTTTAAAAAACAGAATTTATCTCATTCCAAAAATATAAACTTTTGCCCTTTCCTTTAAAATATTTAGTCCATTGTAAACTTAAGATAAAGCAGTATTTTAAAGACTTAGATAGTTTACACATTTTTAAACAAGACAAAAATAAATGGGATGATCTAAATACCAGTGAAGACTATAATTCTAAAAATGCTTCTACAAAGTGTTATGATAAATGCTAAAACTTTGGAAAATTTAAATTCAAAATCACCAGTAAATTTTATATATTTAAGAGCTTTAAAAGAATCAATGAGAAGGATGCATACACAAACATAAAAGAGAAAGCATATAAAATGAATTCAATTCATTTGAGAAACATTAATGAACATTAACTATTTTATGTTTTCAAATGTCACAAAATGCTTAGGACACGCAAAAATAGATATTTCCCTTTATTAGACTGGAAAACAGCAAAATTTGAGAATGAAGAAAGTGATTTTTTTTAAATCAAACTGATATCGGGAAATGTACTAAGCTATCAAACAAAGAATGTGAAGGTGAGAAAAATAGAACTGTTCAGAAACTCAACATGCTTTTATTTTTGTAATCTTGAAACTTCATGGTTTCACCGACTCATTTAAAGACATCCTTAAATAAAATTTTGGAAGAATTAAAAAAAATTTTTTTAACGTTTCAGAGGGGAGAAATAAAGAAACAACTAGTTTAGCTACTTTTTTTTTCTTTATGAATTCTAAATTCTTCCTCTACCCAGAGCTGTTTATTATAGATGGCGAAAAACCTCTTATATTTGTCAAATATATAATTACTCTCAGGAAAACATAAGTGTCAAAAAGTGATGTTGGACAGATTTTTAAAATCACCTAATTCTCTGAAATCAGAAAACAGTAATGTGTGACGAGCATTAAAGCTGTCCCCCCTCAAAAAAAAAAACTGATTTTTTTTTTTTACTTATGCTAACTTTATTTTTTTTTCAAGTTACTCTTTTTTTTCCTTTTTTAATTCATTAATTACATTGTATTATGTGACACAGTTTCATAGGTACTTGGATTCTCCCCACCCCTCCCCAAACCCTCCCACCATGGTGGATTCTTCCACCTTGTTGCATAACCACAGTTCAAGTTCAGGTGAGATTCCCCCGTTGCAAGCATATACCAAACATAGAGTCCAGCATCTTATTGTCCAGTCAAGTTCAATGGCTTCTTAGGTATACCCTCTCTGGTCTGAAGACAGAGCCAGCAGAGTATCATCCCGATCAATTAAATGCTCCAACATACCATTAGCAAAAATTTACATCCAATATGTTAAAAGTAAATGCGAGTTCTAAACCACCTTCTGTGACCACCTCATTGACATATCAATTTTAGTTTATACACGACATATAACATACATAACATAACATGTTATACATAACATCATATCATATCAAATTAAGGCAAACATGTGGTATTTAACCTTTTGGGACTGGCTCATTTCCCTTAGCATTATGGTTTCCAGTTTGGCCCATTTGGCCACAAAGAACTGCATTTGGTTTTTTTTAATAGCTGAGTAGTATTCTATGGAGTAGGTGAACCATAGCTTTCTTATCCAATCCTCTGCTGATGGGCATTTTGGCTGCTTCCATGATTTTGCAATTACTGATGTGCTGCTATGAACATAGGAGTGCATGTTGGTTTCTCATAAAACAAGTGTTCTGGATATATTCCTAGGAGTGCTAATGCTGGATCATACGGTATATTGATTTTGAGTTGTTTGAATGTTCTCCATACTGATTTCCATAGAGGCTGTACCAGCCTGCAGCCCCACCAGCAATGGAATAGGGTTCCCTTTTCCCCGCAACCTTGCCAACAAGTGTTGTTGGTGCTTTTATTCCTGTGGGCCAGTCTTACTGGCGTTAGGTGGTACCTCATTGATGTTTTAATTTGGACTTCCCTTACTGCCAGGGAACTTGAGCATTTTTTCATATGTTTATTTGCCATTTGGGTTTGTTCCTTTGTGAAGTGTCTGCCATTTCCCGTGTCCATTTCTTGAGTGGCTTGAAAAACACTGATTTTAATCAGAGCAGCTGCATTTATGAGAAAATATACCATTTCAGAGTGTGAACACATTTTAATGAGCTTCTCAGTTACCTGATCATATCTTCCTTTCCAAGACTTTGAGGTTCTCACAAATATTCAGTCATTTATGATTAGTAGTAACCTGGTTATATTTCCATAAGAACAAAAAGAAAAAAAAGTGCTGTCTCCTTCGTTATCAAAATAGTAGCAAGCCTTCAGGAATGCTGTTGACAGTTTTTAATTAGAGAAGAATTCAAGTGCAAACAAAGCTGAGCTGACATGCAGTGGGGACCACAAGGCTCAATGAGATACAACAGCCTCACACAGGTGTTCTATCTCTCCACAACCAAGAGAATTCTCTAAATTCATTCAACAATTCAGAGTAGAAAGCATAACTTATTAAGACAAGACCATTTTGTTTCAAGATATGTATAATCGACAGTCAGTAAATGGCTCTCAGAAATTATTAATGTAAAGAAGCTATTTCCAGTTTATAGACATGAAAATGATGTGACCCAGGGGAGATCAGGCGGTGAGCGATTTACAGTCTGTGTACAATGAATGGAGGCCTAGACATGGCTGGGGAGGCAGAAAACAAAATCTATCCCATACTAAGGGGGAACTGTCTTGTCAGAAACAAGGTCTTTTCATCAGGAACCACGGGCAACAATAAAGTCCAGTGACAGAATATAATTGGTTTGCTAATTTTTTTCCCTAAAGGTAATTAAATTTTATAATGTACATGTTGTGTGTTCACTATCTCCACATCTTGGCAGGTACTGCCTTATCTAATGACTGTACTTTTCTAATGAGTGCTTAGGTCTGGGGAACCTCCTTACAGAGAATCACATGCCATGAATTAATGGGTTGCAATATATCCTTATTTATATTTGGGGAGTACTGGTCCTACGCCAAGGATCAACCACAGACTGACTGAAGAGAAACAGAGTAGGCAACTTAACCAGTCTTGTGAACTTTTAGAATTGAAAAATCCAACGTATAGTACTTTTTGTACTATACATACAAACGTTATAACATACAAACTATAACGTTGATACAGACATCTAGTTTTAAAACCATGTTCAACAAGTTACTGCTTTCTCAGTTTTTAATAGTTTTACATGTGTGTGCTTCCAATTAATTTTAAGTTTGACTGTATAGGGTAGCTAGGTTATCCTCAACTTCAATGGAAACAAAACAAAAAGAAGCAAAGGGGATAAGTTTACAAAATCTCCTAAACTGTTCAATGACAGAGCCTGGATTCAATACTATGTCTCCCTGAAATGCCACAGCTGTATTACTTAACGCTATTCTCAGTCTCTTATCACTCCACATAGTCAAGCCTAAGTTGAAGATTACAACAGTAACTTCCTGAGCTAGAGCTAATGAAGAATAATCTCCCTTACCATTGATATCAAACTAACTGCTCTGACCCAGCCCCCACTGAGCTGGAGAAACATGGGAAACCAGGCAGGAAAGGAATAGGCAAAAGCCAATCACCTCTCGGAACCACAGCAAGGATCCTCATTCTTGGTTCTAGCTAATAGCAGTCAAAGCTAACTGCCCAGGGACTAATAATAAGACTGCATCTCAGGGAACATTTCAGTGTGGTTTGGGAGAGGGCATATGGCATTTACATGTTCTATATTCATGTAAACTTTCCAAAAAGGATACATTCTCTTAGGACCAGACATAATGTTACCAAAGGCAGAAAAATAAAAGGTATTTGAAACTGCATTAGAGATGGCATCTCAGAGTTTGAACTTTCCTCATTTTGAAACAAAGAAAGTATTGTTTACACTCCTTGGAAGTTATTCAAAAGTCGTGTATTTTTAATAAGACTGAGTCATGTTTTCATTCCAGCTAAAGTGATTTGATTCCATGAATATAATTTCCACGTACTGTATAATAGTATCAACACAATTAGCTGTTAGTGCCCAGCCCAATGTCTGCCACAGAGTTGACTTTCAATAAGTATCTGTTAATGCAGGAAATAAGTTAATAAACTGCTGATTCAATCAGTAACATTTCTTTCCTTGTTGTTACAATGGGTTATCTATTGAATAATTTCAAACCCAATTCTATCTAATTCAAATTTAAATATTCCACTTAAATCCATTTTTATCTAGAGGCCCAACTTCTTCACCCCAACCCCTTCACTCTTCTTCACCTCAATAAAGATTAAGAACTAGAATTCCTTTTTGACCTAATTTTCCCCAGTATTTCTGGGAGGGAACCAAGTCCAAACTTGAGGACGCAGAGGCTGTGCTTGTGAAATGCATCCCCTGAAACCAACCAGGTGATTACACATGCAAGCAGCTCACTTTCTACCTCATTTCAACAGTTGATTTTTCCTAATTTACCTCTAAGAATGCCTTACTTGGTACATCTGTTTCCTGATGGTAAATCACAGCGCCATGTTACACAGCAATGACTTTCACAATGTCAAGTTAAATAATACACACTGGGACTAGTTTCCTAAACTACTGCAGACTTTCCTGTCTTTCAGTTCAACAATCCCCTCATCCAAACTAAAGCTCACATCCTTTTCCAGTTAATGATTTTATTGGAAAGACCCAAAATGTTCAATAGAATAATGTCACTAAAATGTAAAAGAATATTGTCACCAAAGACATACATATAGTTTGCAATACAACTATTTCAGAAAACATCTCCAAATGAACTTCAAGTAGCTGAAATAACCTACAACATAAATCTGCAGTAAAGGAATGAAAAAGACTGCAGAGTTAACAATCTATGAAATCTAGAAAAATATGTTCTATTTATAGCATCACCTAAACTATCTAACAGAACACTAATTTCAGGACATACATTGGTGTTCTTTTGATAAACTTGGAAATATGACTTAGATTTCTATTTTAGAATCTTAATCACCCACATTGGCATATTAAAAGACCTTTACAGAAGATTGTAATTTAACTTCATTTAGCCCAGGCTTTAATAAAATTGAAAGTTGTTTTTACAGAAAATAAGTTAACTTGTACCTTAATCAGCACATTTTTTGGAAAAAATAAAACCTGTGTTTCTAGTGATAATACTGGTAGACATCATAGGCAGTGGTTAGCTTCCCCTGCATCTTCTGTTTAAGTATTCTGTGACAAGCATGTTAATACTATGATTAAAAAATACAACCTAGGAAGCAAACAGCAAGTATTTAATCTCATTTAAGATCCCTGTTACTATTCCTCACTATACTGATGTTGTTATTCCTGGAAATTCTCAGAAGCAGAATGCAAGGTGACTCCAAACCCCCTGAGGCTAATTTGCACATTCTTACCCTCTCTACTGAATGGTGCAATCACAGGACCCTGCAGAGGTCAGGAGTTACTAGGTACTCCTTGCTCTTTTCAATCGTTAAAATCATACCTTATGGCAATTGTGGCAAAGTGTAATGCCTTAACTTCCTGCTTAAAGAAGGAAAGCAGACATGAATTGAATATAAAAATAAAAGTATCTTTGTGTATGATAAAGCAGATTTAAATTGAATATAAAAATAAAATAATCTTCATGTATGACAACCTACAAGTACAACAGTTGTCCCAGGTTCCCACTGTTCAGGCTAAGATGGACTTGTTTACGGCTTTACTACAGAAAATTGTCCTTGATGCATAGCAGTTTTAACACAAAGACACACATATTCTCATCTTACAGAGAAGAAAAATGACATACTGAAAGACAACTCCCCACAACGGGAAAGTGAGCAAACAATAGAAATTAGTCACCTAAGTAGCATATTTTTCATCCTATAGAGGTATTTTCCTCCTCTAGGAAATGCATGTTCATTAAGGATAGTGCACATTTTGATTCAGAACAAGTTCCCTTCATCTGGCATGAAGACTTCCACTGTCGACTTCATAATCATTAACAGCGGCCAGGGCTGTGGCCTATATAGTTATATCACTGCCGGGAGCATTTGCATCCAATATGGAGTCCTGGCTATTTCACTTTTCATCCAGCTCCCCATTAATGTGCTTGGGAAAGCAGCAGAGAATGGCCCAAATACCTAGGCCCCTGCACTCAAGTCATACACCCAGCATAGCTCTTGACTTCAGCCTAGCCCAGTCCTGGCTATTATGGCCATTTAGGACATGAATGAGTATTTGGAAGATCTGTCTCTGCCTACTCCTCTTTGTAACTGCTCTTCAAATAAATAATCAAAGCTTAAAATAAATAAACACACACTAACCTACCCCACCTTCCACTTCCTGAGGCAGTGAAATCAGAGCAAGGAGTGCCATGTTCATCCTTAGCTTTGAATTAGTACAAGGATGCCATCCCCATAACAGGTTGTTAGCAACAGATAATATTCAAAATTAAATCATATGCCTGCTGTACACTGGTGTTATTTCTTAAACTTCGTTTCATCCTATGAATATCATCTCTCACCATAGAGACACTGAGGGTGTGTGAGGGGGAAACAAGTGCTCGTATCAGCCAATAAGATGCAAAGTAGAGATTCACGTCTAGGACTTCTTTTTCAGAGCCCACTCTACAATAGGTGCCTGCCAAGTACTGTCCGACTTCTGGCTGGACCAGTTTGGTCTGAAACCAAATCCAATGTGTTAACTGTGAGACAGCCGAGAGCACCGGTTCACCGCATCAGGCAATACAAGGCAGGTGGCAGAGTTAAATGAAGAGCATTCAGCTTACTTAAAATGCTTTCTGGAATGCCATGTTATCTGTCCAGCTGTTATTATTTAAGGTTTGGGGACAATGAGAAGTATCAACTTGTTGGCCAAAAATATTCTTAGAAAATAACTGAACGGGGCCGGCGGCGTGGCCTAGTGGCTAAAGTCCTTGCCTTGAAAGCCCCGGAATCCCATATGGGCACCGGTTCTAATCCCAGCAGCTCCACTTCCTATCCAGCTCCCTGCTTGTGGCCTGGGAAAGCAGTCGAGGACAGCCCAAAGCTTTGGGACCCTGCACCCGCGTGGGAGACCCGGAAGAGGTTCCTGGTTCCCGGCATCGGATCGGCGCACACCGGCCCGTTGCGGCTCACTTGGGGAGTGAAACATCAGATGGAAGATCTTCCTCTCTGTCTGTCCTCCTCTCTGTATATCCGGCTTTCCAATAATAATAAAATCTTTAAAAAAAAGAAAAGAAAAGAAAAGAACTGAACAAGTCTTCTTTCTATATAATATTTACAGTGTTACGCACATTTTGAAGTATAACACTTGATAACACTGGTATAGTTTTTCTTTCCCGAATATCTATTTGAAAATTTAACTTGCTGCATTCATGATACCACTACAATTTGTGTGTCTTCTTTCATCAACTAAAAGGACACAGCTTTTATTATTTGCTTTTCCTCACCTTATTACTCTTTACAACAAAAGGCTTATTTCCCCCACAAGCAAGGGTCCTGAATCAAAATAACAAGCTGCTGAAAATTTAGATTTCAGGGAATTGATACAAATGATTAAGAATTATTATTAACTTTAGAAATATGCTTTCTATAAAATTTTAATTGCATTGGAAGCATGTATTTTCATTGGGCAACACCAATACAGATTATTCTACCCGAATAAAAAGAATTAGTAACAAATTGTTTCACGGAAGAAGGTACTGGGTGATAGAAACAAAGGGCATTAAGGCGAATTTTCTTTTTTTTTTAAAGATTTATTTATTTTTTTTATTACAAAATCAGATATACAGAGAGGAGGAGAGACAGAGGGGAAGATCTTCCATCCGATGATTCACTCCCCAAGTGACCACAATGGCCGGTGCTGTGCCAATCCGGAGCCAGGAGCCAGGAACCTCCTCCAGGTCTCCCACACGGGTGCAGGAATCCAAGGCCTTGGGCAGTCCTCGACTGCTTTCCCAGGCCACAAGCAGGTATCTGGATGGGATGGGGAGCAGCCGGGATTAGAACCGGTGCCCACATGGGATCCCGGGTGTTCAAGGTGAGGTCTTTAGCTGCTAGGTCACAGCACCGGGCCCTAAGGTGAATTTTCACTGTTATGATTCTCTTAAATTTTTCCTATGAGAAGATATCACCAATAGAGAAATCACAAAGGGGGTCGGGCACACTGGCTCAATGGCTAAATGCTCACCTTGTAAGTGTAAGGATCCCATATGGGTACCAGTTCGTGTCCTAGATGTGCCACTGCATTCCAGCTCCCTGCTTGTAGCCTGGGAAAGCAGTCGAGGATGGCCCAAAGCCTTGGGACCCTGCACCCACGTGGGAAACCTGGAAGAGGCTCCTGGCTCCTGACTTCAGACCAGCTCAGCTCTCTGTGTTGCAGCTGCTTGAGGAGTGAACTAGCAGATGGAAAGTCTGTCTCTCCTTCTATCTTCTCAATAAAAATAAAAAATCTTTAAAATGTAATAATAGCCATCACCAGTTTAATTCTGAATGAAAGACTCACACTGTGTTGGACTCAAAATGCTTCCTAATAACCTAACATCACAGAAGTGTTTCACAACCAGTACCAGTTACAAGATAAACAGCAAGGATCAAAGCCCTCAAACCTCAAACTGTTCAGTAGCAAGCGCAGTCTAGCACTAGCACTAGTGCCTTTCATCCACCATCAGAAATCCCCCTTTTTTATTTTTGGATTTACTGAACACATTTTGTAATTTCTTGGTCTTCTCTTCACCTTGGTCTTCAAATGCAGATTCAATTGTCATTAAACTTCTTCAAGCTCTGTGCTCCCATGGCATTGCAAAAAAAACCTTCAATTTTTTTTTTCTTTTACATAAAGTACCTAGTTGCTTTCTTGGAGTGACAAATAACACATTTTACATGGGAGCAAAATACAGGAAGAACCTACTCCTGCAATGGGAGAACACTAGGTTCACTTTCGCAGTCAATAATAACAGAATAAGAACTGCCACACACCAGGAAACACAAATTCCAACTCATAAGACGGTAACCCTGTTTCCTTCTTAATTGTGTTAAAGCAATGATACAGCAAGTGACTCACAGGCTTGAAAGAAAGGATTGCTGTTAAATACTCCATTTTGGCACAACGGATTAAACAAATTTAATAATGCTAGCAATTATCGTATATACTACTGATCAACAGATCTAGAGACCATGGCATACCCATCCAGCCTGGGAATGGTAGTGGGTAGTTTTTTAAAACTGAGCAGTCCAATTTCCTGTTTTCAAGCAATTTGAACTGATACCCAAGTGTAGCAGCTGTTCAAACTTTGGCTCCCGCCACCACTACTCCCCTAGGACTCATCTAATACTTCTTCAGTTCTGTTTCTCCAGAGTAACAGCACATGTGCATGGGCAGAGTAAGAGATGGAAATTCTTGATGATTAGTGATAAGTTTCTCAAACAGATTTGAGTTTCTAAACTCTGCTTCCTGACAATTATTCTATGCCTTAATAGCAGAACCTGTGGTATCAGGCTATTAAACAAAATATTGTATTTTAACAAATTCACTGGCATGCATAACAATTGCTTGGTGCTAATCTCTCAAAATGATCTGAGAAGCAATGTACCTTTTGCAATCACGTTATCATTTCAAAGACATATTGTGATGCCTCTGCTCTTGAGTTCTACATAAAGTCAACACACACACACACACACACACACACACCACACACACACACAATCAGAATCATTACTGTATCATTACAGCCTTATCTTGAACCAAAACTCCAACTCTCAACCACATTTCAGAGACCGGCCTCTTAAACACACTATTTTCAAATACATGTCTCCCCCAAAATAAAATTTTCTTTAAGTGTGAAGCAATTACAAATTAAAACATCTCTATTATTAACCCATATATTTTTTTCTTAAAAATAACAAAACAAAGCCATATTATCCTTAAATCTATGATTCCAATTGGGAAATCAAGCAGAGAACAAGGAAACTGGAGGATACGAAAGCAAGAGAATCAGAGGGAGTTCTTCCACTCGCCTAGCACCTCCACTCCATCTCACAGCCACACACCGCACTACCATTCCTAGAGCGCAGGTAGAACTGAACTGATCCATTTCTTCAGGGCACTGTTTCCTCCTCCTCAAGTTCCTGAAGTCCTGCCTTGTAGCTGTATCCCTGAGGAGGTTAAATGAGCAGGGAAAGGCACAAATGTAATCAGGATATTCCCCAGACAGGATGCCACAAGCATTAAGGACCCACAGAACTTATTTTATTACCTGCCAAACTTGGCTGCTGCTGATCTTGAATCTATAAATGGCTACAATACACTGAAAGCTACAAATACAATTAAATTTTCAACTGTCGTAGATTGAGCTTAACAGGCTTTTCTTCCTGCCTTTACAATCTTCATTGTATTAACACTGAGCTGGCTGTCCCAGTGGAAAAAAAAACTTTGTTAAAACACTCTAAAATTTCAAACTCCAGGACTTTACATTTCAAGTGAAGCAATAGCTTCCAAAACAGCTAAACCTATAGAGTGTTGTGAACTCTAACTCTTTAGAATAGAAACAAAAATCCAAGCTAGTTTTAGCCTTATGCTAAAGACTAGCCAGTGTTTCTGGGTCTCTTCTGTGGGATTTACTCCTCAGACATGAACTTTGTATGCAAAATTGATGACATTTGGCCCTTTATAAATAGTCATGGGAAAAGACTGTCTCCCATACTCTTAGTTTGTTTTTACTGTAACAGATGGGAAAAAGTTAGCCAAGACATAAAAATATGCCTCTTAACTATAATAGTAATGTTGGAATGCTAAAGCTTAATGAAAGGAAATATTTTATCAAAAATAACACTTGCTAAGTAATTATGAAGAAAGTAGCTTGTTATGGGGTGCAGCCTGTGATAGCCAGCACCCATTGACAGTGGGCAAATGAAATTTGGCTGTGTCCCCCAACCTCTGTCCTGAAGGTGGGTCCTAACAGCAATGGAATAGTAACTGCATCCTCAACCACTTCCCCCACATCCTAAATGAGCCAGGATATTGGAAGTCCAATTAGTCTAGGTGTTTTTAGCTACAAGCCCAGTTCCTGTTCCTGCCCAACCTAACAAGCACTAATGAACTCTTTAGCCCACAACACTTAGGTATTGGCTCCTGCCCACCTGTGACTCACCTATCAACTGAGAGGGGACGGTATTGCATTGTTGTGTAATCACGCCCCTCACAAGCCCCTTTAAAAGGCCCGTGAAGCAGGGGCTCTCACTCTTTCCGGCCAGGTGCTTCCATTACTCTGGCACCTCGACTCTTGGCTGACCCAGGACAGGTAATCCCCTGAGCATGGTCCCTGTGTGCTGCTTAGGTGGGACAATGGTTATAATAATGTTGTTTCTGGTCTGTGTGCTATCTGGAGTTCCAGGAGGGGTGAGGCCTAGCAGTAGTAGAATGTGGGCAGAGAAGCCAGGGAAAGGTGAATGTCTGCAGCTTTGTAAGTGTGTCCAGGTTCTTTGTGAGAGTGTCCAGGTTATTTGTTGCATGTCTCTTAGGATAACATATATTGTTGGGGAAGCTGGGACATAGGTTTTCAGCTTAATGGATGGACTTAAGGATGATGACCATTTGTTTCTTTTGGGATTATGATTGGTTGGTTTATGATTAGGTGGATTGCTGTATGGACTTGTAATTTGCTATTGTGCTCTGTTGTCTTCAAGCTTGATTAATAAAGATTCCTTAATAAACCTTAGACGTGTCTGGTGTGATCTCGCTCGCACCCTGCAACAAGCTAACTTATAAAATAGGCATATACTCTGGGCCCGGTGGTGTGGCCTAGCGGCTAAAGTCCTCGCCTTGAAAGCCCCGGGATCCCATATGGGCGCCAGTTCTAATCCCAGCAGCTCCACTTCCCATCCAGCTCCCTGCTTGTGGCCTGGGAAAGCAGTTGAGGACGGCCCAATGCATTGGGACACTGCACCCTCATGGGAGACCCGGAAGAGATTCCAGGTTCCCGGCATCGGATCGGTGTGCACCGGCCCGTTGCGGCTCACTTGGGGAGTGAATCATCGGACAGAAGATCTTCCTCTCTCTCTCTCCTCCTCTGTGTATATCTGGCTGTAATAAAATGAATATATCTTAAAAGAAATAGGCATATACTCAAATAACTAAATAGGAACTCCTTTTATCTCTAGATCATTTCTTCTTAGACACCATTGTTTTTCAACATCACAACAGTTATATTCTGTGAAAATTTTTCTAGCATAGTAATTTCTTGATATAGTCTGATACCTAATAATGTTACAACTCTAAAATATCTATAAAGGACCCAAGCCTGGGTTTTTTTTAATAAGAATAATCAATTTGAAATGCAGATTTACAGAGGGAGAGATCTTATTGGTTCACTCCCTAAATGTCTGCAATAGGAAGAGCTGGACCTGTGTGATGCCAGGAGCCTGGAGTCTCCCACAAAGTGTGGAGGAGAAATCCCTCCCACAGGGATTTAGGGGCCAAAGAATTTAGGCCATTCTCTGCTGCTTTCCCAGGCACATTAGCAGCCAGCTGGATTGGAAGGACAGCAGCCAGATATTTTTGTTTGTTTGCTTGTTTGTTTTTAAGATCTATTTATTTTTATTGGTAAGCAGATGTACAGAGAGAAAGAGAAAGAGAGTAAGATCTTCCATCTCTGGTTCACTTGCTAAATGGCAGTAATATCCAGAGCTGAGATGATCCAAAGCCAGAAGCCAGGAGCTTCTTCAGGTCTCCCACATGGGTGCAGGGTTGGCCCAAGGTTTCGACCATCCTCGACTGCTCTCCCAGGCCATACACAGGGAGCTGGATCAGAAGTGGAGCAGCCATTACACAAACTGACACCCATATGGGATGCTGGTAGTTACAGGCAGAGGATTGCCCACTTGAGTTATTGTGCCAGCCCCAGCAGTCAGCTTTTAAACAAATGCCCTTATGGGATGCCAGCCCCATAGCACCAGTCCCAACAACTGTATTTCTGTAAAATTCCTTATTAAAATTTTATTTTACATGCAGATAACATAATTTCAATATATAGAAATCTCCTGTTGTAAATGAACTACTTAATTTAATAACTTTTTAACTTCAGGGGGCCAGAAAATTTTCTCTATAAAGTCAGAGGGCAAATATTCTTGACTTTGAAGTCCATATGGTCTCCATCTAGACTCCACAGATACAATGGAATAGCACCTGTCAGCTGTCAATAAAACTCTTTACAAGCTGAGACTATGATACATAGGTTTTGGTTTTTAGACACAATAACTGGCTGATAACTCCCTCACCAACAGAGGTCATTAAAAAAAAAACCTCAGAAGAGTCAAAGGACCCTCCTCATTCCAGAAGGGCATTGCTCCATACCTTTGAGAAAGAAATGCTGATGGATTTGAATGGACAGGCTTGCAGGGCTCCCCACCCAGTCCATCAGCCACTAAAGCAGCACAATCAATCCTCCATAAAAACACAGAGGGACAGGTGTCAGAGAGCTTGTGGATAGCTGCATTCTCTGGATCTGCATATACCTTATTATAAGGGGAAGCACTATAATACACTAGTACATTGTTTCCCCAAGTAATGTGAGCCATTCAAGCAACAACTGACATCTGAAGGAAACCAGGGTTGTGGGAACCACAGTTTAGAGTTGCTTGGGCGGAATTACAAGTAAACTCCTGGGGACTTTGTACTGCTATCTGAAGTTGGGTACTCTTAGATACTGAGCCCTCAGCTGTGGGATCTGATGCTATCTCCAGGTAATGTCAGAACTGAATTAACAGTCAGTCAGCTGGTGTCTGCTGCTACAAAACCAATTGCCTGCTCCTAGGAAGATACCCTCACAACTTGGAACCTTCAGGAGTTTTCTGTGTGGATTTTGGTGTCACAACAGAGGAAAAATCATTTCCATTTTTTTCTGACATATAAACACAAAATATCCAAAATATAGAACTCAGATTCAACAAAATAACAAATATATGTATGCAATACCACTGAAATGCACATTCAAAAATGTTTAAAATGGCACATTTCTGTCATGCATATTTAATTGTATCACTGTATTAAACATGCATTGTGAAATACATGACATTTGTTCAGCTTATATAAGTAATTTTCAACTGAAGAGAAAAACAACAATGGACCATTTTAACCTTTACAAACATAACTGCTGGCCCATTAATTAGGCTAACAACTTTTAATAACTTTTAAAAGGTATGTGAAAGAGAGAGCTCCAATCTGCTGGTTAACTCCCCAAATGCCCAAGCTGGGCCACTATCAGGAGCTAAAATTCAATCCAGGTTCCCTCACATAGGTGGCAGGAACTTAATACTATAAGACACCACAGTTGCCTACCAAGGTCTGAAAAAGTGGAAATCAGAATAAGGAGGCAAGCATCAAACCTGGATAATTCCAGTGAGATCCTTGGCATCTTAACCTCAAAACTAACCCCCTGGAATACTGAAAACATCAAGTTTTTGTTCCTTAAGATTTATTCATGTTTATTGCAAAGTCAGATATATACAGAGAAGGAGAGACAGAGAGCAAGATCTTCCGTCAGATGGTTCACTCCCCAAGTGACTTCAACGGCTGGAGCTACACCAATCTAAAGCCAGGAGCCAAGAACTCTTCCAGGTCTCCCATGTGGGTGCAGGGTCCCTAGGCTTTGGACTTTCCTCCACTGCTTTCCCAGGCCAGAAGCAGGGAACTGGATGGGAAGCTGGGCTGCCAGGATTAGAACTGGCGGCCATATGGTATGCTAGCACGTTCAAGGCAAGGACTTTAGCTGCTAGGCTACCACGCCATGCCAAAATCATCAGGCTTTTAAGCAAGCCTCAAAATACTTTTTCTAACCTAACATACTTTATTTCCTGTACAGATAATCTCTTTACTAAAGCCCTTTAGACAAGAAGCCATCTCTGAATACCTTAAAGAATACTTTCCATAAAATAAGGGATCCCTAGCTTTGACCAATTGAAAAGCAGTTGACTGAATAACATAGCACTGGGCATTTATTAGTCATAATACTGTTATTTAAGTATACTGAAATTCATTCGGAGGAAATTAGACTTTGAAAGAGTAGTCTAGTATTGTTTGCATCAGTAATTTCATTTTTCTTAGTAAAAACAAATCCTTTTAAATATTTTGTTGCAATTTCATAACTGGCAAATAGCAAGGTACAGACTTTGTACAACCAAATACAGCTGCCAGTTTAGTATGAGTTAATTAAATCATCCCAAACCTATGAAAATGTTATATAACTTTGATGATATAACTCAAATATTTGACCATATTTTTAAATATTTGTTTTTTTGATAGGCAGAGACAGAGAGTTCCCATCCACTGGATCACTCCCCAGATTCCCCCAAGGGCCAGCGTCAAAGTCAAGGGTTGTGAACTAAATACAGGTCTCCCAGGTGAGTAATAGGCCCAAGTCCCAGAGCCATCACTGCCGCTAGTTAGAGTCTGTATCGGAAAAGCTGGAGCCAAGAGATGAGAGGCGGGAGTGAAAGTCATGTACTCCAACGTGGAATACTAGTGCCTGAAGTTACACACTAAGTGCTTGCTCCCAAATTCCATTTAAATGCTGAACACTGGTTTTACATACACATAAAAGTTTGAGCTCTTTAAACACAAAATATGAACTTTTAAAAGATTTATTCATTTTTATGGGAAAGGCAATTATACAGAGAGAAGAAGAAACAGAATCTTCTGTCTGCTGGCTCACTCCCCAAGTGGTTGCAATGGCCAGAGCTTAGCCAATCCAAAGCCAGGAGCCAGGAGCTTCTTCTAGGTTTCCCACAGGGTGCAGGGTCCCAAGGCTTTGGGCCATCTTTAACTGCTTTCCCAGGCCACAAGCAGGGGACTGGAATGCAGTGGTGCAGCTGGGACACGAACTGGTGCCCATATGGGATCCTGACACATGCAAGGTGAGGACTTTAGTGACTAGGCCACCATGCCAGTTTTTTAAAAGAATAAAAACAATGTATGTACCAAGTCGTTTTAAATAAAAATCTTCTTTGGTTACTCAGTATAATTAACATTAGCCAATAGATTGGGTGAAAATGATTCTATTGATAAAGACAGAAGATCTGGGATCATAATCGCATAATGATATCAATATTCTTCCTCACAAATGAGTAGCAACAAAGTTTAAAATAATGCTGTAAAGAACCTAAACTGAATCTTTAGAACAGAAAAATGATGCTCAAGCTTTCCATTTGGAGATACCTAACATTGATAAATAGCAGCCTTCAACCCATTTATGACATCATCTCCATCACAGCTGTTGATTCCAGATAGTTCATCAAAGCTGGCTGCAAACTGGAGTCACCTCCAGGGCACTTTAAAACCAGCTATGCTCTTGTTCCAGTCTGAATCAATTTAAATCAGAATGGATAGGGGTGAGAGAGAATGGGTACTAAAGTTCACTGGGTAAATCTGGTATTAAAGCCTCAGCTAACTCATTGAATTTCCAAGCATTCAGGAAATGTTCCCTAATAGTAGTTCAATTTATAAATCAATAAAACAATAGAATCAATAATGCACTCAAATAAAAGCTTAAAAAAAAAAAAAAGCAATTACTAAATTACTTACTCCATAGCTTCAAAGCTGCAAATGTGGGGTTTTATTCCCCTTGTCTATTTTCAAAGATTTGTTTCAGAATCAAATGTTACAATCATTCAAAGTAAGGTCAACTAAGTCCTTGACATTTAAATTTCAAAGAGTCAAAGAAAAAAAAAATGCTTATCTGCTTAGGAAGTAAGGAACAGGAGCCCTGGTAGATTAAGCGGCCAGGTTGATGTCAGCGATTTCTAAGTCATTAATGTCATTTTAATCGGTGAAGTGCTAGGACAGAACACCGGGGTGACTTCAGTTCCTAGCACCTCCTACCCTGTCCTGAACTCTCCCTTGCAGACGGCTTAAACCACAGCCATACTGTTTGAGTTGGTTTTTTTCTATCCATAACTATGCTAAAGTTAACTTACAAATTAAAGTAAGATTACCAACAATGAAAGAACAATGCTAACAATATACTGTAATAAAAGTTAGGTGAATATCTTACAATAATTTCACCTTTTCACCAAAAGAATTTTATTTCCTCTCTGGCAGATCACAATTCCCAGCATCACTGCTTTTGAGGCTGGGCACCATTATGAAGCAAAGTAAGTGTTATTTGAAAACAACCACTAAGATACCACAGCAAGCCTGATCCTGGAAATGGCTAGTGAGTGGCTGACAGAGGGGTAGCATACATAGGGTAACTAATCTAAACAAAGGGCAATTCCTAGTCCGGATGGGAAACCATGACTTAATCACACTGCTCAAAATGCCACACGCTTTAAAACTTCAGAATTGTTCATTTCTGGAATATTCTATAGAATGTTTTCGGACCACAGATGACTGTAGGCAAGTAAGAGCAGAGAACACACCTGCTTTTAAGTGGAGCGTACCATATTATCCACAGCAAAGAAAGAAGCCAATTTCCCCTTCAAACAGCATTTCAACTTGACAGTCAATGTACTCTAATAGCATTTGCTACTCCATTCAAAAGAAAAACACAAACCACTTTGTAGAAAACAATTATAAAAGGGATCATTTTCATCTAAATCTCTATGCAAATCAAACCAGCTAAATTTCATATATGTGAAAATATGCAATAGTCACATATAGGAATGAATACTTACTATAAGCATGTATTATATGCTGTTATATTCAATGAAAATCCCTTAGATCAACTGAATTCCATAGTTATGGGAGCAAAGTAAAAAAATCAATATGCAAATCAAGCAGTTTACAGAATCACAATGAATCCAGAAAACTCCAACATGGTGCTTAGCCAACTTTTAAAGAAATTTTATACAGAAAACAACAAGCAGAAAGTCACCTAGCTGATTACACACTGTCATTAATTGTTTATAACAAGTTAATTGGCTACAGTGTCTTCTGCAACCAGCCAAAACTCCTTTACTGTGATTAAACTCCATATTGGCTTCATGTGGGCTTTTTTTCTTGAGCCCAAAATAAATTATCTCTTACAACTGTATTTAGAAAAAGCACTTATGTAAGCATAACACAATAAAGACATAAATAATCTATATAATTTGCATGAAAACAATCTCAGGAAAAATCAAAATGTCTAACACTCAGTGACTATTGAGATTTAACTCCTCTGTCTCACTTCAAAGGCTAACAAACAATCCCATGGGAAAAAAACAAAAGATGTGGAATGAATATTTTCTCATAAAGAAAAGGCACTAATCTTGGATGGTAAGACGCTGACACAGTACACCAGAGGCCCAAATGAAAGACACTCAAGAGCAGCACTTGAGGACAGCTACTTCTCAGCAGCTGACCCTAAATCACCTACAACTTGGTGCACTGTTACTTCACTGAAAATGGATTGCCATCCATCCTACATAATTTGTAGGAATTAATGATGCTAAGGCTTAAATGTATAAAGGCAATGTAAAAATGTTTAAAGTATTCATTGCGGTATTACAACTGTTACTGAGACTGTAACACAGCAGCCAAGAGACCAGAAAACAACTTTTCTCAAAATGGTCACTCATTTCTGCAAGTACAACTGTATCATATAAACAATGAGAGTCAGGAGGGAACTAGCAACCACATTGATTACACAAGTATATACTTGAGACAAAGCACTTAATTTCTTTATTTATTCAACTTATTGATTTACTCATCCAACCCACCTGGCTCCAAACTTGTGGCTGACCAATGGGGCTGAGCCACCCGGCCGGAGCCCTACTACCTGGGAGCCCAACGCTGGGGCTAGCCAACCCATCTGGCCAAAGCACTTCATTTAAAAAAAAAAAATTCATTTACCTACCTCAAAATTTTGGAGGCCACCAAGACACGGTAAAGCGGCCCTCATCTGGGCCTTCTGCCTGGGCTGTCTTATGACATACGCATCTACAGCAAAGCTCCTTGAGTTAAACAGTACTTGTATGGAAGGCGAAAGCAGCAAGGCCAGACTCACTCTACAGTAACCCACTCCCACTAGACATGCATTAACGCCTCTAACAACCCACTCACCTCTTAAAGGCACCACCTCCCAGCAAAACAGATGTCTACACCAGAAATTCATTAGAACATAGATTATCATCTCATTCCATGGTCAAGAAAACACTAAAAACAATTAACACCATGATCTGGGAAACTCAAGCCCTGTGTTTTCCTTCCAGCTTTGCTCTGGGGCTTCAACAAAGTTAGTCTCCTTAGGCTTCAGAGTCTCCTTGGTAAAACACAAAGATGCACTGCATTTCCTTAAAATGACCTGCTATGAGACAAATACTACATGTTCTTCCTTTCATGTGGGAACTAAATTTATAAACAAAAAAAAAATGTCTGCAACTGTCAGTTTTGCTGCAAATGCACTGTTTTGTCGAGCTAGGTTTTACATCTTCACTAGATAAATTGTTAGTAATTACATGCTGCTAGTTTTCATGATTGTGACTTTAGAATCTACTTCATATGAGTACAGCTGAACATATTTTCATTTGATTGCTGTGTGTATTCCTTGTCTATTCTACTGCTGAACCATCACCCTTTTTTGCTATTTGTTGAACTCTTTAGTGCAGCATTATGCTTTTGATCATAGTGCAATTTTAAAATGCCATCTCAAAATAAAAATTAAATAAAAATAAAAGAAGAAAAATAAAATAGAGGATCTGGGACCATGGCTCAGTGGCTAAATCCTTACCTTGCAAGCACCATGATCCCATATGGATGCTGGTTCGTGTCCCAGTTGCTTTACTTCCTAGCCAGCTCCCTGCTTACGGCCTGGGAAAGCAGTAGAGAATGGACCAAAACCTCGGGCACCTGCACCCATATGGGAGCCCAGAAGAAGCTTCTAGTTCCCATCTTTGGATTGGCTCAGTTTCACCAGCAGATGGAATAGCTTTCTCTCCAGCTCTCCTTCTCTCTGCAAATATGAGCTGCCTTTCAAATAAAATTAAATTTTAAAGAAAAAAGAAATAAAGGAAAATGGAATGACCTGCTACAAGTGTTAAATTTGGAAAATACCACTGAAGAATTCTTTCATGAGGGAATATTTTAAGACAAGGCCTCAGTTAGGCCCCACTGGTGATTTGGGTCCTAATACAATTGGTCTCAGAATTGGGAATTTACCTCCTAAACCTGACAATTTTAACATTAAGATTGTTTCCTGCCACCTTCTAACTACTCTTCTCCCCTATAATCTAAGGCATTTTAATATTCTGGCATTTTGAGAAAGAACAAAAGCCATACAGACTATTCAAAAATGTTCTATAACAGGTGTTTGGAGGACTATGCCAAGGGACAAGATGTAATGTTTTGATGTTCATATTTTTCAGATTGTGATAATTTCTCTGAATATAATAAAGTAAAATAATATGATAGTGTTGTTTTCACAAAGGGTGTTATGTTTTTCTAGATGTCCCTCCTTAAATTTGAGGAAGGAATAGCACATTTCTTTGAAAACACTCTTTTTTTTGGGGGGGTTGCATTTTGTCACTGCTTAGAAGCATAGTGACATATATCCCACATACACCATAACGCCTGGGGTTAAGAGTGCCTGCTCAGCTTCAGAATCAGCTTCCTGTGAATGTTCAGCCTGGAAGACAGCAGGTGATGGCCCAAGTCCTTGAGTCCCTGAGAGCCATGCAGGAGACCAGGATTTCACTCCTGGCTCATTGCTGCAGTGTGGACCAACCCTGTCTGGCTGTTGCAGGTACTTGGCCATGTACCAGCAGATGGAAGAGCGTGTCTGCCTGCCTTTCAAACAAGTAAAACTAAGTCAATGAAAAATTTATAGAGACTCCTCTTTTTGAGACTGGAACTAAAGCACTTTTGTATATTATTTTAAAGCAAAGAGTTTATCAGTTTAGCCTTAAGTTCTCCAAAGTAAACCCTGAGGCATTTTTCTATAGTGCTTGTCACTAGAAAGCTCTTTCCATTCCTTCAACTCAGATTTCTGACTTCACCTCAGAGGGGCTTTCAAAACCTTAATGGAAAAATGTATATTGTGAAAAATCATGCATGCATTTCCATTTTACTTGCTCAAAATTATTTTTTAAAGTTCATTTTCTGTGAACCTTTACTCATCTGCTGCTGCTTTCAAGTAACATTTTAGCGGAGTCTGGGGGTGGTTCCTACACTGCTGGGGCTACCTGCACCCCACACCTGTGCCTGCCTTCGAGTCCCAGCACCAGATCCTCACTCTGTACTAATGCACAACCGGGGAGACCAAGCTGATGGCTCAAGTAGTTGGGTCCTTGCCATCCTCCTAGAAAACCTGGCTAGAGTTCCCAACTCCAGGCCTGTCTGGTTCCGTTCCAGTATTGCCAACAACTGCAGAATGAACCAAAGGTGAAGAGCTCTCTCTCAAAAATCATAGCAAATGAATAATAAAAAATAAAGAGAAATAAAAATACTCTAAAGTAAAAAGTTATCATTTAATTTCTGCATTTTTGCTGTGGGAGGGTATTGTTAAAAGCACCTTAACCTAATCTGTTTCTAAAGTCACCAGCTTAATTCTACCGTATTCTGTGGTACCTGGATGTAAGTCAGCGTTCCGGAATCAGTGTATGCAACTCTGCAGGTCCAGCCAGAGATCTTGCATTTATACTCATTACCTGTTTTTTTTTTTTTTTTAAACTCAGACATCCTTACGTGAGAATACACAGCAGAATCTATAACAGTGTAAACAAGAAAGCTAGGGAAAGGAGAGAAACAGAAATCAACAGCAAGAGTCTTTTTGTGGGAAGAAGATAGCCAACTGGAGAAAAATGAAAGCATTAATTCATTGGCGACATGTTTCCTTTGTGTAAGCATTATACTAAATATCTTTTAGCTTAGTCATGTTGCTGAGACTTTTCCATGTTTCTTCTCTGCAGCCACCAGTGTTCGCATGGTTTCTGATGAACAAACACGCTATGACTTGCTTCTAAGGAAACGCCTGTCATGTTCCAGGGAAAAATGACTTCTCCACTACTCAGTCAGGAAAACTACACAACTCTCATTCATTTTTGTTTTTTTTTTTTTCTTTTGCAACGTGTGTCTTTTTCTAACGTTGGTATTCTCTACTAGAGGCTTCTAGTTTCAGATTAAGCAACAAAAGACGCTCTGGGTCAAGGGCACACTAAGGAGGAAAGTTCCAGGTCATCAAAGGGGTTTCCTGTACCAGAGGCCACCTAGGTCTGAGCTGCTCACTAAGCCCAAGGTTATTCTCAGTTCTCTCCTTGCAGCACTACCTGTTCTCCGGACTGTTTGCCCAACAGCTGGGCAAGGTGATGATTAGCATATCTGGCAGGAAGACATGCTTCATTGTATATTAACTCCCCGTGTGACGGCCTCTTCCCCTCCAATCTCTCCTTCAAACACGTGAGAATAAGAAAAGTTGATTACAATCTTCCTGCCCGCTTGGCTTTGGCACCAGCAATTGGCCACGGGCGCACACACCCCCGAGAGAGGGGAGCACCCCGCCTGTTCCCGGAACTGTCATGCGGGCTGACAGCTGGCACACCTTCCGGACGCCTTCCTCCCGCTCTCAGAAAGCCCCTTCCCCAGTCACCTTGACCCTGCTCCACCGCCCGGGACCCTGCCCTTAAGCAAGGAAACTTTCTGCTGTCCTTGTTCTTTTTCGGGAGCTCCCTTACAGGTATCGTCCATCGCTCCTCCAAGAGCCCCAACAAGAAGCCCTTTGTTACAATTTTTGCTGCCGGACTCCTAGCCCAATTCCTGGCATTCAGCCGGCGTTCCGCAACCAGGGCAGCCCCCGTAAGAAAGCCACCCAACACAGCCCAAGACCCTACCCCAGACGGGCTCCCCTCCAGCAAGGCCGGGAGGACGCCGCCTCGCCGGCCGCCTCGTAGGATGGCGAGTGAAATCAGGCCGCTGGCAGAGCAGCGAGTGACACGCCAGGCAGGTGAAGCCGGCGGCGAGGCGTCGGTGTCCTCCAGGCGGGAAGGTGGCGCGGCGCTCGGGGCTTACCCTGAGGAGGCGGCGGTGGCGAGCGGCGGGGACGCCGCCCGGGCGTCGTGCGCGCTGGAGGCTCGGCCGTCCATCGCCCTGCGCGGCTCTGCGCGGGCTCCAGCTCGGAGGCGGCGCGTCACTGCTGGGGTAGGAAAGGCGGGAGGTCAGGGCGGGCCGCCCGCCTTCCCAGGGCCGGAGCGGGGCTGGCCGCACGTCAAGAGCCCGCCCGGTCCGCGTGAGCGTCGGGCCGGCCCGCCTCCCGGTGCGCTTCCACCTGCAGGTCCGGCTCTGTGGCCGCGGGCGCCGTGGCCTCGGCTGGGAGCAGGCAGCCCCCGCCCCCGAGGGTTTGATTGGGGGGACCAGTTGGCGCCTCTCAGGGAGGGAGTAGAGCTGCCCGGGCTACAGAAGGAGGAGGAAGAGGAGCCGGGCCGGGCGCGCAGGCACAACCGCCACGCCGGCAGCGCACCCCGGGTTCCTCCGGCCAAGTTGGAACAAACACAACTCCCTGAGAAAAGTTCTCCCGAGGAAAAGTTGGAAGGGCGGACCTCTCTTTTCCCACCCAGGACTCCTACTTTCTTTCCAAAGGGAGACAGTGGCTCGCCTGTTCTCTCTCGCAGCTTCATCTCCTCCTCTTTCCGCCCCCGGCCCGCGCGCTTGGCGGCTTGGCTCGCAATCCAGGACTTGCACTGAGGAGAACGCGCTCCCGGAGGCTCCGTCCCAGGGGCCGGGCCTACTCAGCGCCTTGCCCTTCCCCGCGGGTTTCTCTCCGGCCGCGGACTCACCCTGCCCCATGCTCTGCCCGGAGCCCAGCAGCCCGCCGCCGCCTTCGCCGCCCGGCTACCCAGAAGTGAGGACGAGTTGGGCGGCATTGGAGCGAGCGAGGCAGCGAGCCGGAGAGAGGACCGGGGCGGGGGCGGGCGACCAACAAGCTGGAATTTCCTTCCCCAGGGTTTTGAGTGTTTTGGGGACCGGTTGGGGAAGCCAAACAGAAAGGCAGCTCCCTGGAGGAGTATTCCCATTCCCACCACTAGGGCCTCGCTTGGGGAAACTGGCGCGCCCAGACCCGACAGGTGGGGCGGGAGGAAGGGTACCTGCCTGGGAAGGACCCAGCTGGCCGCGGAAGTGCGAAGAGAAACTCGAAGAACCGGCCTGCAGGCTTACGCCAGTCTGACCTTTGACGTCCAGAATTGGGTTTTGTGTGTGTGTTTCCTGCTTGACGTGACCTCTACGAATGATTACTACTCTTTTAAAAGCCTACCTGTGAAACTCATCTTTTTCATGGCTAGCAGGTTTAAGCTTGCCCTGTCTTCAGAGGTATTTTTTTTTTTCAGACCAACAGAGGTGAGGAGAGCACTGGAGCACTGGACGTTATTGCAATCCATAAACTAAGGAATGCCGGGCTTTATTCACCTCCTGAAAGTTTTCCTGGAGTAAAAGAATCGCGCAGAGCCCTGGGCTTGTGTACCACGTGCATACTGTTTAGGTGATTCTTTACACCTGACAAAGAGGTACATTTGCATATTTCATTTAGGTTCTCACAAGTGCCCGGTTGTTTTAAGGTGCAGGTTATTTTGGTAGATAAAAGCATGCTTTCAGAAAATACTGTGAAATTTACCGAGCAACATAGAGCTTACTGAGAGACCTTGAAAGAGGAAGCATCTGAGTGGTCTCTGCTGTAGTAAGACCAGGTGACAGCCACTTCACCTTGATAGGGTATCATTTGCTAACTAAATTGATGTTTAGAATTAATACTTGACTAAATACGCCTTTAGTCATTTATTGGAGTAACCATACAGATTGCTGAAATTAAGGCCCCAACATCTAATAATATGCCATTTGCCGATGGGCAAATATCAGTATTTGTTGTTTTTAGTGCAGAGTATGCAGTTTTTTCAGTGTATCTTTAGATGTGAGAAGGGAAAAAAGTGGCTTATTTACACTAGAGTTTTGGAATCATAATCACAAAAAGCTGCTTTTAAGTGATTGAAGCAGAATTAATGAAAGCAGCTCACCTAAATGCCAGCATTTTAATCTTGAAACAATAACCCAGGTTAAATAATTTCATGAATCATTTATGTCTATAAATGACTAGCTTTTACAGTTGCTTACACGGACATTGGTACAAATATGGAGTAACGGTGAAACCTCTTGATGTTTTAGTTTTCGATCACCGGATCTAGATTGAAACTTTAGTTTTCAACTGAATTTATGACTTGCTAGTAACATTGTAGACCGCGTTAGCCTAAATATCAAATGTGGTGTTTTCGTAACATCTTCATCACTCTGAAGGTATTTTCAGTGCTTACCAATTTTTCCTTTCTTCCGTCTGGTAAGAGACATAAGGAAGGTCAGACTCCCCATCCAGTGAAACCAGGTGTAGCATGTGGCTCACCTTGGTAAGTGAACTATGAACAGATGGGCATGGCTTCCTTTCATGGGAGAATCACACAAGGGCCAGGCCTGGTTCTGTTCTCCCTTGTGGCTGCGGTCACAGGGAGAGGGTGAGAATGAACACTGGCCAGAGTGTGCAGCATCACACTGAGCACAGCTGCTTGGAGAATCTCAGAACCTCCTACTCAAGCTGAAAAACCAAGGAAGAAATGTACATGGGGAAAACCACTGAGATATTGAAGTGGTTTGTTTCCCAGCATTACTGAACCCACCTTAACTCTAGTAACTTAAGACAACTTTCAAAACAAAGACTAGTTCTGATAATACTCTTCTGCTGTAGCACTGTGGTACCTCTGCTGTGGTCTGTTGATTACACAGCTCACTAGCAAATCAGTAATCATTATTGCCATTCATTGTTTTACATAAAGATAAAATTTTCCCTCTAGTTATACCAGATTGTGTCAGAACTACTCTGTTTTCTAAGCTTTTGCTCACTTTTTCTGTTCAGAAATCTTCACTGCCTTTGCTGCATCCAGGCATTTTGACTGCCTGTGCTCAGGCACTAGCCCACAGGACTGAGCTGGCTGACAGGCAGAAGGAGCCTGGCGCTTTCTTGAGCCCCCATTGGATTCTGTTTAGTGGGACAAGGCCCATGGCACTTTTTTAATCATTGCTTGACTCAAGTGCAGAGTTGAAGGGGTTGAAATTTTAAGGACTAACTCTGTCTTCTGCTTTGTTGCCTGACATGACCCTTATCACAGGAGGAATCCTGAGAATATTTGTGGAAGGAGAAACCTGGATTTCATTCCTCTGGAGAAATCTCAAGAAGAACTTGGATCAGAAAAGGATTTTTCTGCTAAAATTGGATGACAGACTACTTCACATGGAATAGATGAAAAACTGAGTTTATCCTAATAAGAAAGCACGGTACACAGGATTACTTAATTTCCAAGGTAGAAAGTTTTATTGTTGTATGTATCTGTTTGAATGATATCCTAGGTTTCAGAGTTCTATTGGAAAGTATAAAGAGAATAGGTTATGTGCCTAATAAATATGTAAAAGTACTTTAAAAAGTTAATGAGAAAATAACCTTAGAAATAAGTCTGTTTTGGTGTGAAAACATCTTGAAATTCATGCAATTTTTAAAAACAGAATTTATTTGAAAGGCAGAATTAGGAGAGAGAAAAGAGAGATACTTTTTATCCACTGGTTTACTTCCCAAGAACCAAGAGCTTTTCCAGGTCTCCCACATGGGTCCAGGAGCCCAGGCACTAGGGACATCCTCCACAGCTTCCTTAAGAATATTAGCAGGAAACTGGATCAGAAGTGGAGCAGCCAGGTCTCTTACCATTGCCCACATGGGATACTGGCATTCCAGGAGGTGGCTTTAACCACCACACCACAACATTGGCCCCCTGTGTTTTTTCTCAATACACATCTCTCTTGAAGTTTTGAAGGACCCTCATATATATGCCTATATCTACATCCATCTATCTATATAGACACACACACAAATATAATATATATATATATATATATATATATATATATATATACACACACACTAAAAAGTAAGGACTGAATAAAGTGGAAAATCCAAACATTGTCCAAACTGTTATAGGCTATTTGTAGCAATAAAAACATTACATGTTTATTGAAATAAGTTTTGTTGTAATCAAATCACTGAAAAGATACATTTAAAATGAAAGATTATGTGTCACAGGTATTACTATCTGTGCATTTTGCTTTCACATACGATGGCCTAAAGGAGCAGTTCTTTAAAATATTCCTAGACTGTATTTATATGTGTTATGGGTGGGTGGTTTTATACAGTAAGGCTCAAGATATCGCATCGCGATGTTGAATTTTAACAGAAGTCTTAAGATTTTATGTTTCATAAATTTACGTAAGGCCAGCACCATGGCAAACTGGGTTAAGCCTCCTCCTTTGGGTGCCAGTATCACGTATTGGTGCCTTGGCTGCTCCACTGTCCACCAGCTCCCTGCTGGTGTGTTTGGGAAAGCAGCAGATTACCCAAGTCCTATGTGGGAAATTTGGAAGAAGCACTAGGCTTCTGGCTTTGACTGACCCAGCTCTGGCCATTGCAACCATTTGAGGAGTGAACCAGCAGTTAGAAGATTTCTGTCTTTCCTCTCTCTGTGTGGGTCTGCTTTTCAAATAAAAATAAATAAATCTTTTAAAATGTACCTAATCTTGGTAGTGGCATGATGGCTCAATGGCTAAGTACTTCCTTTGCAAACACTAGGATCTCATAGGGGCACCAGTTTGTGTCCCAGAGGCTCCATTTCCCATCCTCCTCCCTGTAGAAAGTAGTGTTAGTATTCAGTGTTCTCTCTATAAAACTCAAAGAACATCATCTCAAAATGCCAAATATTTTCTTTTTTAAAAAAGTGCATAAATCATCCCTCATGGTGAACTTTCCTCTCCCCTTCTTTTTTTAAATATTTTTTTATTTTTATTGCGAAGTCAGATATACAGAGTGAAGAAGAGACAGAGAGGTAGATCTTACAACCGGTGATTAACTCCCTAGGTGACCACAACATTAGAGCTGTGCCAACATGAAGCCAGGAGCCAGGAACTTCCTCCTGGTCTCCCACACAAGTGCAGGAACCCAAGGCCTTGGGCCATCCTCTACTGCTTTCCCAGGCCACAAGTGGGGAGCTGGATGGGAAGCAGGACTGCCAGGATTAGACCTGGTGCTCATATGGGATGCTGCCACACTCAGGGTGAGGACTTTAGCTGCTAGGCCATCTCACTGGGCCCCAAATACCAAATATCTTCTTTGACAGGAATTCAGAAACAGATTTTTTTTCTCAGTCACTACCATCTTTATCTTTGTTGTTTCTATCTTGTTTGTCCTCTTGCTTCTTTTTATAATCTTAACTCCTTTTACAAACTACCCAGCAATTGCTTTTAACAGATAAGGACAAATAAATTCAACTGCCATGCTTATTGAAATACTACAGTTTTCTTGATACAGAAATAGCTGCATATCAAAAATTCTCTTGATGCTTCATTGAAAGCTTGTTTCCCTTTTTGTGTTGAAGATTTACATATAAAAACGTATATGAAAAATCACTAATCATTGCTATTTACAAGTTTAATGTCCAGAGTAGACAAATATAAAGATTGATAGAAATAGCTTTGCTTAATGAAATTACTTCAAGACAAATATTATAATTAAAGGTAAATGTAACAATTAAATCAATATTGTTTATATAGTTCTTAGTAGACATGATAATCATAGCCCTGGTGTATCTTTTCTCCTGGGAGGTGAGTGTGTGTGTGGTTAACCAAATACCACAGTGGCTAAGGGCTCAGGCTCTGGAGCCAGACAGATTTGAGTTCACATCCCTTGCTTTACCTCTTACTATCTGAGTACTATTAGGGAAATCACTATTCCTGGAAATGAGGAAGTGTCTGGTGAAGTAATGGAAGCCCTTGATGAAGGAGTCTAACAAATGAGAGCTTGTCTTGATCAAGGTTTGATCTCTAAGAAATCTTTACACTCAAGTCTGAAAACTCTTGACTTCTATGCTGACCTTGAACAAGTCAATCAACTATGGAATCTTCAGTTTTATATTTCTATAGTAAAGTCTCTCTCTCTTTCTCATCTATTCCATTTTTCTCACCTTCTATGATCAGTACTAAAGCTCATTGTATTAAAAACTTTTGGATTCATATGTGTGCATTATTAGTAAAAAAGATGGCCTATTAGATAGAAGCTTACAAAGACTTTCAGCCACTTAGTCTAGTTTGCGCCCTGGAAGAGTTTGCAGAGATAGATACTTATATCCTTATTTATAGTTTTAGAAATGAAATTAAATACCCTATCTAAAATTTTGAAACTAGTAAAAGAAACCTAAAATATAAAACTATTACTTTTGGCTTTCATTTTTATTTTCTTAAACTAGTATAATCACAGTGCTGCAAATAACACATTAAAAAAAGTAATCCCACAGCAAATCAGTGTAACTGCATAAGTAGCATGCTGAAAACTTTTTCCATCTCTGAATTCCAGGTTGGTTTCAAAACAGTAGCTATCTCAATCAGCCTGGTCTGAGCTGATCAGCTTTAGTCTGGAAAGACTTTAAAGTAATGCATGTATCCAGTTTCATCCAAAGAATATGAAGATCAAGATGACAAAACAGGAGAAAAATTCATTGATCAGAAATCTAGATGCAGTCTGAAGTGGACGGTCAGAACCCTAAGACCTGGACAATGTTGAGAGCCAAGATGATATAAAACATGAAGTTTTGATATTAATATTTTTTTGTTTTAGTGTGGGATCGTAGAATCACTCCAGGCACTCTGAGAGCTGCAGAGGACAGAATAGGGTTGAATCCAATCCCTCTGAAGTCTTTTCAGAAGTCATCCCATCAATAATTTGTTACGACCATAACTGTGGTTTATGCTAGTATCTCTGTCCACTATCAAGAAAAATAATATCTAGCAATAACAGAGGTAACCAGACCAGGAAAATACTTCACAAAATATATACTTGGAAAATTGATAATATAATGCCAAGAAGCTAGCTTTTTGTAATGGGTATCGTGTGTGTGTACACACATATGATGTATGTGTGTATATATGTATTTTTTAACCACAGAACATTAGGATTTTCAAACTTTTGAACACTAGTTATTGGTTACCTCAGTGATTTTGTCCTGGTGGAAAGACGCGATAGAATTTATAGACGCGATATATTTATACATGTGTTATGTATATAGTTATATATATCAAGTATAATATATATAATTTATAATATATAATTATCATGTATAATAAACTTCAGATTTTTCCTTTTTTATAAACTCTTCTAATAAGGAGGGAAAATAATACCTATTTCATAAGGTCAATTGAGAAATAAAATGAAGTAGTATAATAATAGACACCATAGACTGTCTAGCTCCTAGTGGCACTCAGAAAGTCCTGCCAACCAGCAAAGGGTTATGCAGATCACTGTTGACTGAAATATTGTCTGCTGGGCTTCCTATATTTACCTATCTATCAGCTGTAACAAGACAAGTCAGTAGCAAGAGGGGTTGCCTTTAGGTGAATTTCTTACTCCATCAGTTACCAAACCTATTCAGCATAATACTCATGTATTTTCTTTAAAATTTTCTACTGTAATAAACAAACTGAACAAATTTGATCAACAAAGAACATTCTCAGAGATCTAAAAATATCCTAGGTAAATACCTAATTCTTTGTGGTATGAAGGTGTGACGATGGGATTAAGATGTACCCTCTGAAAGTGCTAGAAGAAATGGAATAAAGCCGCATACATTTAACTTCTGAATTCTCTGACCACACAGGGACTCATGACAAGAAAAAAAAGTACAGTTTTACATCTGGCTACTTTTCGGTTCTGTATATTTTGACTTGGGTCAAGTCTGACCTTATCACTTTGGGCATGGCTGCATGCTATAAATTCTGTAATCTTTCAGTGTCAGAGAAAAATCTGAACTATGACTAACACTATTTCAGTGCCCAAGAGCTTGCTTCCAGTTCTTCCTGAAATATTTCAGACTTTTTTCTTTGCGATGTTAGAGGAAGTCGAAGAACTCAAACGCCAGAGTGTGCTAATGGTGGCATCAGAACATAGTTCTGCTTCTTGTGAGTTCTGTGCTTCAGTTGACATTAGTTATAGAAGTTGATCCAAAAAAAACCTCCAAATTACTTCAGGTATCTCAGAACTAGCATGATTTTCCACAGGATTGTTAAATTTAGAATCATGATGCCTTTAAAATGAGTTTGTAGTTAAAATATTAACAGCCAGTTTGATCTGAATTCAGACAGATTACAAGCAATTAATATAAGAAACATTTCTTTGGATACATACACTGATAAAATTTATCAGTTTGAAATTCAATTTTAAGTAGACATTCTGCATTTTTATTTACTAAGTCTCATATTAATAAGCATCCATTTTCTAATACAATGAATATTAACAATCCTGTGACATTTTTGGAATTTGAGTTTTATCAATAGCAGAGGATTTCCTATATGCCTGAACAGCCCAATCACTTGGTATTTAAAGTATAGATTCTTACTCCTCACATAGGTTTTTGTATTGTTTCACAGAATATGAGAACCTCTGAGTTAAACTTTGGTCAAAGATGGTTTTTGACTTCTTAAAATATGCCAGTAGCTCCATTGGTTAATGTATAGTTCATATCCATGATTTTCTCATTGAACTAGGCTGTAAATAAG
The DNA here is from genome assembly GCF_030435755.1 of Ochotona princeps. Lineage (NCBI taxonomy): Eukaryota > Metazoa > Chordata > Mammalia > Lagomorpha > Ochotonidae > Ochotona > Ochotona princeps. Next base: position 45,708,635 of record NC_080836.1, read on the forward strand.
GATAAAGTAGCTTTCCTGCATTTGAGTGGCCCGCTTGCTTTCTTGAGTATGGCAGGATGCATTTGCGTGTTCTGAGGGCAGTACATAGGTATGTGCTTAGTGCAGCTGTATTCCTGAAAGCAAGTACTTAACAAGTTCTGAGAAATGACAAATCTGCGGACGGCTTTGTTAAAGAGAATCTCAATGGATGTTAATTGGCATAGATTAAAACATGCAAGTACAGAAACATTCCTGACTGGAAACAACATGAGTTGACATGCAGTGGTTGAGTGAGTTGTCGATTTGAAAAACAACATGGAATCCCAACCATAGGGAAAGATTTGTTAGAAAGTTGAATGAAATGTTTTCTAAGGTTCAGGAAAGATCTTGAGATATATGGCCTCATTTAAAAGGTGAAGCTTATTTTATAGAGGATTGTTTTTAAAATCGTAATGGAGTAAATATTAAGGGGATAACAATGAGAGCTTTGCATATGCAAAGATGGGCAAAAGAAAATTTCTGTCTCTGCAAAGCAGGCTTCTTTAGAGAAAGGGAAATGCTACTTTGTTTTTAATGTGTGTCCAGTGATGTGTAACAGCCCTAACATTCCGAATTACACATAATTTCTAGTAAGTTTTTATTTTGATGTGTCAGGGTATTCTGAAATTGAGAATAAAGGTGTTTATTTTGGTGAAGAAAATTCAAAATCCATATATAGGTTTTATTTTTCTAATTTTAATTTTTCTTTGAGACACAGTAAGAGAAAGAAGGAAGGAGAAAGAGAGTTTTGATCCCCTGGTTCACTTGCCAAATGCTTTCCATGGTAAAGGCTGAGCCTGAACCAAATCCAGGCACTGAAATCACATATGATTTTCCATAGCAGGGACAAGAATTCAGTTACTTGAGTTGTCACCACTGCCTCCCAGGGTATATACCGGCAGGAAGCTGGAGTCAGGATATGGAGATAGATATCAAACTTGGGTACTTCAATGTAGAACTTGGGAATTTTTAGCTATTGAATTACATGTCTCCTCACATGCACAATCACATTCTTTTTCATAGTACACATATTTTACAGGAAGTTTTTCATAATCCTTCAAATATCTTCATTGAAATTACAATACACTTTCAAGTGCTTTAAAATAAAAACTGATTGTTCTTATAATGTTTTTGAATGGATTTACATTGCTTCAGCTCAGTGTTTCTTTGTTTAATATTTCTTGAAGATTTATTTATTTAAAAGGCAGACTTACAGGAAGAGAGTGAGAAAGAGATCTTCCATCTGCTAGTTTGCTCCCCAGCTGTCCACAGTGACTAGGGCTGGGCCTGGCTGAAGCCATATCCTGGAAATCTGTTTGGGTCTCCTTTGTGGATGCAAAGGCCAAAGGACTCAGGCAATCCTCTGCTGGTTTCTTAGGCCTATTTGAAAAGGAGCAACTGGGACGTGAATCATTGTCATATAGGTTGCCAGAATCACAGATAGTGGTTTAAACCACTGCATCTCAATGCCAGGCCCTCTTTCACGTAAAACATTTGCCATTTTACCTCTCCTCTCTGGATATCATTAATTGCTACTGACGCAAATACTCCAAAATGACCTTCTGAACGTACCAATTCACATTGACTACCCAAAGTGTATTAGAAACTAACCATGCAAACTGTGCAAAGATCTTTGTCTCTGGAAACCACAATGACCTTGAGGCTAAGATAACAGTAGTAGGCATACATTAATTTCAAATTCAAGTTACATTTTATATATACATATATGTGTATGATTCATACAAGGAAAAGTTTTAGGAGATGAAAAGCAGATTCATTTTTTTTACTAACTATTTTGCATTATGTGACAGTTTCATAGGCTCTGGGTGTCCTCCCACCCCTCCCCACACCTCTCCCCCCTGGTGGATTCCTCCACCTTGATGCAGTATTACAGTTCAAATTCAATCAAGATTCTTTCCTTGCAAACGTATACCAAGCATAGAGTCCAGCTACTTATTGTCCAGATGGGTTGAACAGTTTCTTGGGGAGACCATTTCTGGTCCGAAGTTAGAGCTGGTAGAATATCATCCCAGTCAATTAAGAGTCCCAATATAACATCAACAGCAATTTGCAACATTATGGAATTGACATGGTTTTGAGTAACCAGTATGTTAAAAAAAAAAAGCAGGTTCTTAACCACAACCTCTGATTAGCTCATTGACATTTCAATTTTAGTTTATATACAGGACCGGCTGCTATATACCTTAAAATGGCTATAAGGTACCATTCAGCTGTCTCGTGTCTATTTCATTTTAGTATTTAGCCATTTGTTGTGTTGAAGTATAATTTTGCTGATCTTGGCAGATTTTAGGATAATCTAGACTGGCTTGTAACTCTAATAAGACATTTGTCGACAATTAAGGTGCAGAACATTTTTTTGGGGGGGGGGTGTGCAGGAAAATGCTCAACACCACGGTGAGGAGTGACTAATCTTTGTGTCCCACCCAGCGAGGCATGAGCCAATCCACGCCAGCTCTTTCCTGTCAGATTCCAAGCTCTACTTTTTGTTGTTTGTCTATTTATTTTAGGTTTTTTTTAGTTTGTATGATTGTTTGTTTGCTGTGAGGGGTTTTCGAAGCAATCCGGATGGTCATTGCGAGGCTGGGCGGGGGTCCAGAGGTGGAGCCAGGCTCGGACCAGAGAAAACTCTCCTCCCTGGTCCTGAAGGACGTTTATTGTTCTTCTGTTTCTGCGGACCACTCAGGGCTTCTGGTTGTCTTTCCGATGACGTTGGTTTCTGCACGGTAGTGTTTGGACTTCTTCCATCCCCTGTGGAAGCTCCGGTTGGGGGTGGGTGACCTCAGAGTACTCGGCCTCCGAGGGCATCCAATTCCCTGATTCATTTTTATTAAATTTTCAGTATCAATGCCTTATTTGTTTGAAAACCTAGAGAAATAATGGGTAATTTGCATTTAAGAACTTTCCATAGAGGTTCAGTTAATTTTTTAGGTGGAGATTCCTTTTAAGAACTAATACCTGTTCTCCCTGGCTGGCTGTGTGCTGGCAGACCATGGCTGCACTCAGAGAGCCTAATCTGGGAGCAAGTCTGGTTCAGCAGTTGAAAGAGCTGCAAGTAGGGACAGAAGCTCTGATTCAACTGTGAATAATACAGATGAAAAATGAACCACAATAGAAGGTGCCAGCTGGTGTAGAGGGCACAGGACTCAAAACAGAATTCTTATGTGTTTGTGTATTTTGCAAATCTTAGGTTAGATTAGAAAGATTTATAGTTCATGATTCTGTAAGAAACGTGAGATAGTGATCAAAGCTTAAAATCTTACGTGAACTTTTATATAAGAACTTTTTAACTGATTATTGCATATCAGATATCCAGCTAAACAGCATAGTATAATTTAGAACAGGACCTACTTTTTGTGTTTGAGGGTTTTTTTTTAACTTGATTATCAAATGGCCAACAAACAAATGACAAGTTTCCACACTGTTTTCTATTTAGATCATTTTCCAGAATTTTTTTCAAATAAACCATCTTGAGGCATCTCTATTTCTGCAAAGAAACCAAGAGAATTATGATTTTTTAACCAAGTGTTTAAGATTTACTGGGTTCCAGAGGGTGTATTAGGTAATTTATAGACATTATCTCTAATAATCACAAAAACAGTATGATTGACATTATTACCTTCATTTGACTGATGAAAAGTCTTATAATTACTATTGTAAAAACACTTAAAGTATTATTGCATAATAAGGATGAGCCACTAATGTCTTTTTCTCACACAATGTAAGGAAGGATAGCACAGCGCTATAACTGGCTCTTATTAGGTGATATTATGAATTTTTTTAATGAACAGTAAAAGCTGATTCAGAGCATTTTGTATTCTAGAAAAGAAAACTGTGGCTCTTTATTAACAAAGGATAGATCCTTCACTTATATTTTTTATTTCTCTTCAAAACTCTTTTAACTGTGTTTTCTGTACGAATTTTAATAAGAATGATGTGCTTTTCCAATGTCTTATTAGCAAGTGAGCAGTTATTACAAAATTCTTGGCTTAATACGGTCAAATGAATTTTAGCTGTCCATTAAAAAATGTTTAGTATGAAAGAGCTACAGAGAGAGAGAAGGAGAGATCTTCCATATGCTGATTCTCTGTACAGGTGACCATAATGGCCATTGCTGGCCTAGAGCAATCCTGGAAAGGAGCATCATCCAGGTGTTCCGTATGGGTGGCAAGTGCCCAAGGGCCATCTTCTACTACTTTTTCCAGTCCATTACCTTGGAACTGGATTGAAAGTGAGGCATTTGGGACACAAACTAGTAACCATGTTAGATGCCAGTTTAGCACGCAGTAGCTTTAACCTTTGAGCCACAATGCCATTCCCTAGCTGCTCATTTTTTACTAAACACAATTTCAAGGTAAGATTAAAGACTACCCAAAATATTGTTGCTAGTTGTACTAAATTACTCTCAAATTTCTGCACTTTTTTTGGAGAAATGCCGAATCCTTTCCTACCCTCCTTTAAGATGGAGTCTTGTTGGACTTCTGTTACCAAGATATGTCTCAAATTCCATCCATTAGTCTTATATTGGACTGAAATAATTATTTAAAAATATAATTTTATTTTTTAGCTATAATCAAAGAGTTTTTACTAATACAACTAAAATATAGGTATTTCTTTTTTGCTATTATCCCAATTAAGGAAATGTGCAGCTTTAATCTTAGTGGTTTTAAAGTTTTTTAAACTCTCCTAAGTTTCTTTTTGAAACATTCACTTAAGAAACTTCGTAAAATTTATTCAAAAATTGATGTGTATAAATATATATGTAAAAGAGGCACTTGCTTTTTTAAGAAAGAAAGTTTATGATAAATTTTTTGTAGAGCTACAGAATAAGAGGTATTTATCTACTTAAGAAAGTTTTGCCTATATTGCTGCATACTTGCTGTTGAATAAATAAGCAAAATTGTATAGCTCAAGATTGCAAAATATAATTAAAGCAGATGATAAGGTCATGTAGATGTTTCTGAGACTAATCATGCCAACTTCAATGTTGCCCTGCATCAAAAGATTCTTGCTGTATGCAGTATATATATGAAAATGAATCATAATCACACTGCCACTATTTTGTAACTGTCAAATTATGATTACTGGTATTTAACATAATTATGAATAATTGTTACTATTCAGAACTTGAACATCACAAAAGAAAACCAGACCAATTCTGATGCATATAATGTGTAACCAAGGCAACCAATTCTCTGTCAGTAATAGTAATGTTAACACTTTGAACCGGTCTAATACAGTCAAAGATTAGTCCTGTTTTAGCTTGGAATGATAAGGTCCTAACTGTAACAATGATCTGTGTTGTTTAGCTACTCAGTCACGTTTTGAAGGAAAGTACATATCTGAAACTTTGATTTTTTTACGCTGTGTCTGGAACAACAGCATGATGAATTGACATATAGTTTAGATAACTTTTCTTTCAGGACCAGCTGACTATGTAATTATATTGTTGCATACAAAGATGAAATGATCAATAAGTCAATACAACAAAAACAACAAGTAGACCAGGATATTCTCTCTCCTGAGCAAATGACGTAAAGTCTCCCATATGTGTCAACCTTTTTTTTGTTGTTGTTGTTAATTACTGGACCAATTTATACGAATAGTATAAAATGAGCCTAACAACAGCATTCGGGATGAACCCTACTACAATTGAAGCCCTATTAAAGTCTCTGTCCCCTTTCTATGTTATTAGACCAGGCTCTTTGTGATATAGAAGTTTTCATACTCTAAGATAAGAACAAGTGAGTTAACTCTGTTCCCTCAAGAATTCACCCCACTCCTACTTCTCTTATGTCTTCCCTCATGAGCTTCAGTGCAAACTGCCTAAGCTGTGGATTTGAGGGTATGTTAGAGACAGGGCATTTGTCCTCTATTGGGCTATCAAGGGTTTTTAGATGCTCAGTGAAATTTATGAATACTTCAATGCAGGGATTCACCTTGTATATTTCATTTTCAATGGTATTATGCAATAATATTTGGTGAGTTTTCTGTATTCTTTTTTTCTTTTTTGCATAAGAACTAACAGTCATGAGTTAGATTTAAAAGATTTATAGTTCTCAAGTATGCAAGAAACTTGTGCAATACTAATCAAAGTTTATAATCTTATGTAAGCTTTTACATAAGAACATTTTAACTGATTATCAAATATCAAGCAATCGTTTAGACAGTAGGACATAATTTAGAATACAAATCTCGTTTTTCTGATTTTAGGCACTGCCTATTTCAAAAACACACAGAATAGCAACAGTGCCAATGAAATTCTCCTGTCACTTTGTTTGCTATTTGAGCTGTAGATAAGATCATAGGGTAAAAGCATGCCAGTAAAAGCAGGTTCCTCTTTAAAAGTTAATTGTGTTCAAATGTTTTCAGCCATCATTTTTGTCATTTGCTATTTACAACTTTTCTTAAGCAATGATATTCTTCTCAATTTCTGTCTTGTCAATAGCGGTTATCGCATTATACTTGCCTGGACACCAATCTGTCAAAAAGCAGAGGCTGTGTCTTAATTACCCACCTATAAGTTATATTGTAAAGCAGGATATTATTTTTTAATTTTTCTGTTGTTTTTATTGAAGTTCACAAGCTCAAATTTGAGTTCATTGCTGTTTTCTGCTTCATCTTTTATCAGTAAGATGTTATTTTTTGAATAACACAGACCTCCAGCTTTTGAAACCAATGTCTGCATTTCTCCTTCAAATCTCTCACTTTTATTTCTGATTCTTTCTTCAATAATAGTTATAGTTTTCAGTCTCTAAATCTATTAATGTTCAGTTACATCACTTAGTATATGACAATTGAACAGATAGTTCAAACTATTTAGGAAGCATTTTTGTAGACAAAGAGCAGGTGTAGCCATCATTTTCTTTAAAATTAATTTTATCAAAATATAGTATGAACTTTTACACATAGGAGATGACTTTAAGATCATGCAGCAATCCGAAAAGACATTTTAGCATCTTCACTGCCAATACATCAGGAGATCAACAGATCTACTAAAGCATAATAACATTTCCTTGGAAAGCATCTCTGTAGTTTCCATAGTAGCATTGGAAAATTTTATTATATATTTCAAGACGATGTGATTGTTTGATGTGTCCTGTCCTGGCTCAATGAAAGCTCCAGGAAAGCAGAACTCTAATTATGTTTTATGTTTCCCTACCTTCATCAATTCGTGCCCATTGAATTAACAAATGTATCATTTTATGTTGTAGATAATTTCACTACTGTAGGATATATGTATTTATATTTAAATAGTTCTCATTCTCACACAATCCATAACTTCATTCATTTATGTCTTGTCCTTACAGGAAGAGAATCAGTTACATCCTACACCTGTATGCCTTCATGCTGAGTCATCCCTAGATCCTCGCGACCCAGGAGGCTGCATCTTAAACACAAGCCTTGGATCCCCAGATCAATGGATATGTTTCAACAAGTGGAGAAGCACACCACCTGTCCTTACTGCTAAACCAACAGAAATCCTTTGAAGAGTCTGTGACTAAACCAATGTGCTGTCTGGAGAGAATGTGCAAAAAGCTTACTTCTCCCAGACTGTGGGAATAGATAAAGAACACAAAGAAGCTGAAGGAGAAGGACAAATGCCCGTATTTTCTTGAAGGTGGGCATTCCAGGTAGGTGAAGAGTATTAGCAGACTTGGGTAAGCATGAGAATATGATGCACGGAAGTGTGTAACTTGTCTTGTTTGGCCTCCAATAACGGCAGCTTGGTGTCTGTCTTCAACAGTCTGCTTGTCCAGAAGCTTCCAGAAAGGGCAGAGATAACTGGGGGCAGTGTAGCTTAGCCTGGCTAAGAAACTTGTTTAGTTCATTTAGAATGCAAACCCACATCTTAAATAAACAAATAAATAAGTAAATGACATGCTTGTATTATGCTCTATATAGGGAAAAGGTACGTTGTTTTTTCTTTTTAAGATTTATTTATTTTTATTACAAAGTCAGATATACAGAGAGGAGGAGAGACAGAGAGGAAGATCTTCTGTCTGATGATTCACTCCCCAAGTGAGCCGCAACGGGCCGATGCGCGCCAATCTGAAGCCGGGAACCTGGAACCTCTTCCAAGTTCTCCCATTCGGGTGCAGGGTCCCAATGCATTGGGCCGTCCTCCACTGCTTTCCCAGGCCACAAGCAGGGAGCTGGATGGGAAGTGGAGCTGCCGGGATTAGAACTGGCGCCCATATGGGATTCCAGGTGTTCAAGTTGAGGACTTTAGCCGCTAGGCCATGCCGCCGGGCCCCAGGTACGTTGTTTTTTAAGACTAAACATTTTTACCAGTCTAATTTACTCATAAAGTCACCTTGATTATTATGTAAAAGGTATCCTGACTTAGTAGTTTCTGGGAAAATGGCATTTTTACATCCTTCAAATCTATTTCTTCTGAAGGTTTATAACTTCAGTTCCTTTATTTTCTAAGCATTTAGACGTAGGCATTTATCCTTAATAAGTCAATAAAAACAGGATCTGTTATTGTAAGAGACATTGTTACAAATATTTTAATACCTTCCCTAGCTATGAAAATATTCCACATCAATCAATGAGAGGCCAAGTCATTTCACTATTACAGACATACAAAAAGTTGATAGCTCCAGTTCTGGTCTTTATTGTGGTGAAATTATACACAGAATCATGATATCTCACAAGCCCTTGATCTCAAGGACTGTTTTCTAGAGGAAATAAAACATTTTTGTGATTTACTTGAGTTGACAAGTAGAAAAGCTGATAAATGAACACATAGTCTTGAGAAACAAAGCAAGATTTTTACTGTTTCTTACCTTAAAGAGAACAGATTGCCATCATCCACTTGGCAAAGATTATCAGACTGACCAGATTCTCAAACACTCAGCCACTTACTGGCAGGGCACAAGCCAGACACACAGACATATAGGATGTTCTTTCAGTTACTTGGAAACAGCCTCATAATTTTCTTTTCTTTTTTTTAATATTCATTTATTCATTAATTACATTGTATTACATGACACAATTTCATAGGTACTGGGATTCCTCCCCCCTTCACCCCAAACCTTTCCCCCATGGTGAATTCCTTCACCTTGATGCATAACCACAGCTCAAGTTCCGTTGAGATTCCCTAATTAAAAGCTCACACCATACAGAGTCCAGCATCCCTCTTGTCCAGTTCAAGTTCAACGGCCTCTTAGGGAGGCCCCCTCAGGTTTGAAGGCAGAGCTAGCAGAGCGTCACCTCGATCAATTAGAAGCTCCAACATATCATCAGCAACAGTCCAGGTATGATGACAGCCTCATAATTTTCTATCCAATCATTTTTTTGCATCTATCTTTCAGAAGGGATTTGACACAAATTATGTACAGTACAAAATGTGAATGGCTTGGCAGACTTTGCCAAAAAAAAAAAAAAAAGGGAATAAAATCAAAAACAAAAACAGAAGCACAGTATCGGAAAACCATTGAACAAACAAAACTAAAAAAAGAGCCAGCAAAGGTAGAGTTCCAGCACTGCTTGGGGTTGACAAGAGAGCAAGGGAACTAAAAGCCTGAGGTTAAACAGGGTATTTGCAACACTTTGTAATTGGTCTTGCTGCTGAACTTCGTTAGGTATCTCAGTGTGAAAGCGTTCCAAACTATCAATGCATAATTTTCAATACATAAAACATACATTTCATTAAATAGAAATTTAAAAGCTCATAAACAACTCATCTATGTGAGGGAAATTGGGGTAGTAATTATGATGTGTGCCTGTTACATCAGAGGTGCCTGTACTCCACTCCCAATTTCTGCATTGTGCTAATGTGCACAAAGGCAGCAGTGATGGCTCAGAGTAGTTGTACTCCTGCTTCCCATATGAGAGTCCTGCACTGAGTGTTGGCTTCTTGGCTGTGGCCTCATCTAACCCAGACCATGTGGCCCCACCCATGGTGGGCTTTTGTGGAATGAATCAACAGTCAGGAACCCTCTGTCTATCTCTTTCTCAAACAGGCTTTTTTTTTTTTTTGAAGGTAAGAATAAACTTTCTTGCTAATGAGGAACTTAGCAAGGTAATGAACATATTTCAAGAGCATATGAAGAAACACTAAAGAAAAAAGATGTCAGAATAAGATTGCTACCTTGGATACAAACTAAGTATCTCTTGTAAGGTATTCAAATCATAATCTTAGGACTTTTCTACTGGACAAATTCTTTGCATGCCTAACTTGGCGGTCTGCATTTGACTCAGCCATAAGTGGCAAGTCAAACAAAGGGAATTCTCCTGTAGATTTCACTCACTTTTACATGGACCTGTTAGACACAACTCCATTATGACAGGCACAGAATGCAATAATCCTTTTCCTTTCATTTCTGAGGCTTGACTAAATTTTGATGTTATTAATTTGGACTTCAGATAAATATGAGAATTCTGTGTCTGCTACTACCCAAATATTTAAAAAATGCTTATCTATAGACCTCATTGAAACAAAATGCATATTGTTTATCAAAACATCATAGTTAAGCTGAACTAAAGTTATCAGATGTAATAAACATGAAATTCCTTAGAATCTTAAAATTCAAGTTGAAAACTTTGCACAATTAAGAGAAGGATTAAATTGATATGAGTAGCACTGGGCATCACACAGAAGATGATTAAAAGTCAGGATTTAAAGATTTTTTGTTTCATTTTATTTTGTTTATTCCTTTCCAAGGAGCAATGGAGGATACAATTTGAGTCCAGGGTGAAACTCAGGGATTTTCAGGCATGTCAGGCTCAGCTCTGTCCATCGCGTGCATTTGGGGATTTAACCGGAAGATGGACGATCTTTCTCTGTCTCTCCTTCTCTCTTTCAATCTAATTTTCCAATAAAAATAAATAAATCTTAAACAGTAAAAAGAGGAAAAAAAAGATTTAGTGACAGTCTATTCCCTTTTTCTTTTTTTCTAAGATTTATTTTTATTACAAAGTCAGATATACAGAGAAGAGGAGAGACAGACAGGAAGATCTTCCGTCCGATGATTCACTCCCCAAGTGAGCCTCAATGGGCTGATGCGCGCCGATCCGATGCCAGGAACCTGGAACCTCCCACGTGGGTGCAGGGTCCCAATGCATTGGGCCGTCCTCCACTGCTTTCCCAGGCCACAAGCAGGGAGCTGGATGGGAAGTGGAGCTGCCGGGATTAGAACCAGCGCCCATATGGGATCCCAGGGCTTTCAAGGCAAGGACTTTAGCCACTAGGCCACGCTGCCAGGCCCTATTCCCTTTTTTTTAAAAGTTCATTTTAAATAATAATTTGCAAACCAACAAATTCACTGCAATTTCTCTTCTGGAATAGGTTACTTATTAAAAGGAAGAGGTGTTGCCCATTGAAACTCTCATGTTTTGCTTTGTTGCCGTTCTTTGTTCTCTTGTCTGTGCAGTTCATTTTTAATTCATCATTGTATTTTCCTTCCATATACTGCACAGAGCACAAAATGCCCTATATTAAAGAGAACAAATACTATTCTATTATATTTAGAGGTCCTTAAAATATATTTGAAGTGCTCATGTTTATTGAAACACAAGGTGAAATATTCCAGTAAAAGTGGTCTTTTATTTTTTTTAACAGTAAAAGGCATTAAGCACTTGCAGTAAGGCAATCAACAATCTTATTATTCAAGTAGTGCTGGTAAAATGGCACGATTTTATAGCCTACATTTTAAGGACATACACTCTTGTCCAAAATTCACCATGAAGATAGAATTGATGAAATAAAGTGATGTAAGTCAAGTAGATTTGTGACCCAGCAAAAGAATTTGCAGCACTGAACTGGCTTATTGCCATTACCCCAGGAATGTGTTTCAATAAGTAGAAGTAAATATAATACAAGACAGAGTAAAGGCAGAGATTGTGCGGCTAAGAGGAGAGCAAGAGGTCATCCGCCTCAGAATGGGGTGTGGATTTTAAGGAAGTCTGCCTGAAGCAAGTAGAATTTGACCATATCAATAATAATTGTTGGCCATGGACGCATGAGTCATAATTTGGCTAATAAAGCAGTAAGGAAAGGCCCCTGCACATGTTCAAATCCCCACTTCATAAATATGTATCCACAATATCAGTGAAGTATAATTTTTGGCAAGCGCACAGAAGAAATTCTCTAGTCAACCCCAAAAGCCCTGAAAATCTACTCCATAATCACCAAAATCATCACCGTGCAGTGACATGGAGAAGAATCCATCTGTCTCTCCATTCAGTCTGCCAATCTCAAAATCAATGCGGTTCTATTTGGGTTTGTGTAATATTTCCAGAGCGTTTCAATTTGTGCTGTAAATTCAGTTTGCAGGCAACACGGGCCTTATAGAGATATTTATACTAAACAGTTACGATATACAAGGTGCAATGATGGATAGTTTTATGTTCAATGTGGTGTATTTGACTCTTTTTTACTTTGTTACCTATTCTGATAGTCTGACTTGTTAAATAGTTTCTTGAGAAAACTAAACTTCTTGTCCTGTCTACTAATTAGGGGTAAGCTAACATTATTACCACATAATTTTTATAATTGAAAAAGTAAATATCAATTATGCTCTCAACTAATGAATATATTTGACGTTAAAAAAAACAATAATTAGCTCCCATAATTTAGTAACCTCCCTTTCAAATAAAAATAGATGTTTAAATTACATTTAGAATAATAATTTCTATGATTTTTATGATCTGAAACTAGTGTTAAGTTCAGTTGATTAGTTACTAGAGTAACTGAAGGTTTTTTAAGTAATATAGTAAATTGAGAATTAGCCAGTAGTTTTTATTCATTAGTGAAAATCTATATTTGGAAATCAGGCTAGCATGCACATTTATTTTTGCTACTTTAACAAAATGCAAAAGAATGTGTACAGGGAATCATGGTTGATTGTGATATTTTGATGATCTTTTAAAATGCTTGGGTATGATGAAAATTTCCCAATCACCTGTTTCTCAGTTAGTTGAAGTTAGTTACTCTGATTAAGGTTATAACTAACATTGACGATTAAAACTATGCTGAAAACAGCTATAGCCAAGAACTACAATTGTGAATCAAGATAATGCACTATGTTTTAGTGGATAGGAAAGTAGGAAAAATATTATCCTAATGTAACATGTCTAATATTTCCAAATAATGAAAGAATATAGTAAATACATTTGATTAGATATAGATAATCTTAGAAGTTTTGTAGAAAGTTAATTTTAGTTACTTTGGTTTATTATTATTATCTCCCATTGGTTGTTCTGCAAAGAAGCAATGCCATGAGTAATATTTTTGGAAACTTTGTTCAGGCTGTTTAGGTTAATTGGTAATATTTTGAATAAGATACTATGAGTGAGCATCTGTGAGGTATTTTGTTTATGAGAATTAGAATTTAATTATTGCTGTTAAAGTTGCAGAATTTTGTTTGCTGCAAAACAGAAGTGATGAAAACTAATTCTTTGTGTAAAATACTCAGAAAATGGGAATTTTCATGCCCTGATTACACAAAATTAAATAATAGCAGCTCTTATTTAAAGCATTTTATTGACACTTTGATGACTGGCAGACAATCAAAAACCAGTCACTATTTTCAGGTTTCTGTGATCCCTTGCTTTAAGTGACCAAATAGCTCTGACAACTTGATTTTTACGTTCCTAAGGTCTGGCTCTAAAAGGTAAACTGTTGCTTTTTTGTCTTATGATTTATTTGTTTCAAAGTCGTTAGATAGAGACAAGCAGGCAGGCAGGCAGATAGACACATACTCCTACACCTACACAGAGTGAGAGTGAGAGAGATAAAGAGGGAGAGAGAGAGACCACGTGCAGGAGAGATTTTCTGTCTACTGATTCACTCCCTAAAAGGCCTCCTATTGAGCTTAGCCATGCTGAAGCCAGGCACTAGGAGCTTCAGCTTGTACTCCTGTGTAGTTGCAGGGACCCAATATGTTGGCCATCATCTGATATCTTCCAAGGCTCATTAGCAAGGGCCTGGAAGGGCAATAGAATGCTGGATTCAGATCAGCCCCATATGACTGCAGCATCACAGGTGGTTACACAACCCACTACTGCACAATACCATTTGAGTTGCTTATTATATTCTGTATTAAATAGCTCCACACTACTGTAAAATCTGTATTGGAATACTTAGCACATCCCAGAGAATCCATACTTCCCCTAAATACTGTGAGTAGTTATACTTAAATTCTATTAATATAGATATTTCATTGAACATACTCAACAGGGAGACCCAAAATTGTCAATGTGTCCGTTGTCTGTAGTAATGCTCTTTATCTTAACTGACACATTAGTAAGATGCATATGAAATATTTATGAGTGACATTCTATGGAAGACTTTGAATATGAAGATACAGCAAGTCTGTGATTATGTTGTTACAAGACAAAGGGCATTTTACAGTTGTAACTCAGGCTACTGATACGTTGATCTTAGAAAAGGAAGACTATCCTCAGTGGCTGCAATTAATCAGAGGTGGGTCTTTTTTTTTCTAAAGATTTATTTTTTATTGGAAAGTCAAATATACAGAGAGAAGGTGTCAGAGGAAGATCTTCTATCCACTGATTCATTCCCCAAGTAGCTGCAATGACTTGAGCTGAGCCAATTCGAACCAGTAGCTTCTTCTGGGTCTCCCATGTGGATGCAGGTTCCCAAGGCTTTGGGCCACCCTCAACTGCTTTCCCAGGCCACAAGCAGGGAACTAGATAGGAAGTCGGGCCACTGGGATTAGAACCCGTACCCTTAAGGGAACCTGGTGCATGTACTGTGAGGCCTTTAGCTGCTAGGCTACGGTGCCAGGCCCCAAAGTGGATCTTTAAAAGCAGATCATTTCTCTAACTTGTAGCAGAAAGCCAGGGATGGCTGAAATTTGAGGATTGGTTTACTGTGCTGTTTTGAAGATGTAGGGGAGCTGCATGAGAAGAAATATAAGGGGTCTTCAAGAGAAAAGAGTGGACTCCAGTTGAGAGCCAAGCAGTTGAGTTCAGCTCCACAGCCTCATGGAGCTGCGTTCTTCAACAGCATAAATGAATCTGAAAGTGGGCTTTTTCGGAGCCTGCAGGCAAAAACCCAATGCAGTGAGACACTGAGCATTAACTCTAGTTGAGCACTGTAAGCTCATGAAACTGAAGCTGACTCAAACTAAGTCTCTGACATAGGATGAAAAGATCCAATTACTTCAGCCATCATTGCTGCTGCTACTCTTCAGTCAACAGCCGGGATCTACAGGAGCAAAAAGAGGAACGCAGAACTAGGAATGAAACCCAGGCACTCCAATATAGGATGCTGGCATCACAACCTGTGCCATTGGTACTAAGCCAATGCCTGATACCTGTGAGGCCTTTTAACCAGTTTTGTAAAATCAATAGGTACTGCTTTAGGCTGCTGAAATTGTGGTACTTTGTTGTATATCCATTAAAAACAAGTATGGAGCTTGCAATGTGCTCTTTTTTTTTAAAGATTTATTATTATTGGAAAGCCAGATATACAGAGAGGAGGAGACACAGAGAGGAAGATCTTCCATCCGATGATTCACTCCCCAAGTGAGCCGCAAAGGCCGGTGCGTGCCGATCCGATGCCGGGAACCAGGAACCTCCTCCTGGTCTCCCACGCGGGTGCAGGGTCCCAAAGCTTTGGGCCGTCCTCGACTGCTTTCCCAGGCCACAAGCGATGTGCTCTTAACTGTTGCTGTTTCAAGACATAGACTTGTGAGTATAGAACATTGACCTTAAAGTAATCAACGTTTACAACTGTCATAGAGTACTAAAATGAAGACTACTTTTTTAGATTTCTTTTTTAAATTGGAAAGGTTTCTCCTCTCTGTGTATTTGCCTTTCCACTAAAAAAATGAATATATCATTTTTAAAATGAGGCACTGTAATTATTGATACTTTTTCAATTTTTTTTCTGACTGGTATATGATAAGCCTTTATTTTCCATTTTAAAAGAACTCCTTTGTAGCCCTCAGTCTACAGTTACAAGTACTTTTGCAAGTTGAAAATGAAGTATGTTTTAAGTAATCTATCTTTTCCTTAGAACTGAGAAACATACTTTGCTGAGCCTTCACCTTTTCCTATGGCTAACAGTTAATTGAACATTCTCACTAAGAACCTGTTCCCCCTTTTCCAGGACCTAATTATAAACACATTGCACAACACAGCCATTCCTGGAAGTGCCATATATGAAAAGAAATCTCATATTATCAGTTCTGACAAGTCCTCTAAGAAGGGACAAAGGTTATGCTACACAGGTGAAAACTACAGCGATAAAACCAGCCCAGAAAATTGGTCTGATATGTGGTCATGAGTTTATACGCTGTAAATAACAGCACTGCTTTGCAGGCCAGAGACCTCATCTTTTTTTAGGGACCTTGAGAAGACAACAATTTTCCCTAATGTATTGATATCATAAGTGAACTTTGTTGAGATTGTGTTTGGATCTTCTCCTCAAAATAAAACAAATAATAAAAAGAATTTTCTAAAATCTGAAATTATAGGGTTCATTAAAAATTTAACTTGAAATTCCTCATGGAATTTTCACTGAAGTTAATTTCTTGGCCTAAGTAATTGCTCAGCTCTGTAAAATTGTAGATATGTTGTTCATAGAGAAGAGGCATATGTGGTTAATTAACATACTCATGTGTGAAGATAAAGCGGGATGTGCTTGCCTTTGTCTTAAAAAATAGTCCTTGGAGATCCTGTTATTGTTATTGTTAGTGTAAGATTAAGTGGTTTGGAAAATATCTTATCCCCACCTAAAACAATGACGTTTTGAGTTTCAATTTAGTCAGTTTGCTATTTCTCCCTAAAATTAGATTTAACATCTTCTGTTTCCCTCATTAGTGAAATAAATAAATCTCTGACATATGTATTTTACATTAGTATTAATCACATTTTCAATATTTTTAAGAATGATATATGGTCAAAGTTTACAAAAAACATTTTTCACACTTTACTAAAATAACTATATTATGATTGAATAACTATTAAGATTAAAGCTTGAGAATTTACTGCAAAGTAATGATTATTAAGCTTTTCAAAAATCATTTGTTTTTATATTTTAAGGAAGTATTCTGTTCAGTTTTGATGACTAACTAGGTCTTGGAAATTTCTGTCAAATGAATGGTAAAATTATATTTCTGTAGACGTAGTTATTACTGATTAGTCATTACTCTGAACATAAAATTTTTCTTCGTTGCTTCCTTATTTATCTTAAACTTACAGTAGCATTTTGCAATCAGTGAGCTTATTGCTGTTTCTGATAACTGAATTTACTTTTAGCCATTTTTACATTTAAAAAACCTTTAAGTGTAGCAGTAGTATGAAGCACTACCATTCAGGAGCAGCTACAACTAGATGTGAACAGGAATTAGAGAAAATGGAGTAAATCATTGAGTGTAGGAAATGGTAAAATTCAGAAGTAGAGAATAGTATTAGCAGTAAGAATAAGTATTTTTAGAAATCATTTTTCATGGGGCAGACATCCAACCATTTTTAGTAAACTATGTATCAAAAGCAATGAAATATGTTTTTCCTTTGGATTCCTCATTAAATACCTTTTATTTTATGTACATGTTGAAACTGGTTATAATGTCTTAAATAACTTGAATATCTAGATCAAATTCTAATGTTTCAATGAGCTTCAGTTATTTTAAGCTGTCTTATTTTAAAGAGAACACTTGGAAGATGGATGGAGTATTTGGTCTAGGTAAGTGAATAAATCTTTAAGACCATGATTTTCCCAAGTGAGTCGAGGGTTATAAGCTACAATTTACATAATTGCTTTGGCATTAGCTTAATTGCTTAGGCAAGAAACCTCCTAATCAGCTACTGAATAAAAAAGAAACATGATATAACTCCTTATTTTTATTTCAAAGGACAGGCTGTTACTTTCATTATGTTATCAATGCAAAAACCCAAGTCCTGATATAGATTACTTTTAACTGGTTATTCCCAGGGAAATTCAGTTAAAGGAAGAAACTACCATAAAAAGCCAACATTTTTATCACCATAAATGCTCATTGTTTTTCCATTTAAATATCCTTTGCATAGCGGTACATCCTAAGACGCTAGACAGAGCTGAAATTGTTTTCTTCCTCTCATGATTGCTATGAAATAGAATGTGAAGAATTTAGTATTTGGTTTGGTTTTGGATGGGTCACAGAATTTTCATTCAGGATTGGTTATATTGGTGAAGAGTAAGGTGCTTTCTCAAGTTGTAGGATAGAAAATTCGCTCATTATCATGCAGATATGCAAAGAATTTGTTGATTTTTTTATTTATAACTAGCAAAATTGGTGTTGAGGCTTCTGTTCATTCAGTGGACCTAATTGGGACAGGTTCTACACATCAACTTTCCAATCAAGGCATAATGTTTCCTTCTAACTAAAACAATTTGATTTCTTTGTGGGGGAATATTTGTCCTGTGCTTGCCACCTTTATGGCTGAGTGTCCATATGGAAAGTTTAAGATTCTCAGTAGAGCAGTGAGAGCCTCCTTCCTGACAATCTTTGTGCTGGTCTATAACCTAGCTTCACAAAATGGTGATAGACAGTCACTTGTGGTCAGTGTGGTCCAGTCCTTCAGTTTTTTCTCTGGTGATTATATTCCTATGGCTAGGAAATTGTGGTTTGTTAATCCTTGCTAAGTCAGAGCTTAATTGTTTTTCCTTTACAGTCTATCTTGATCCTTGTTGGTAGGACAGATTCCTCATTTGTTCTGGTTGTCATCCACCTTCTCTTCAGTGTGGGTACCCACTTAATTATAGAAGAACTTTTAGGGCCCGGCGGCATGGCCTAGCGGCTAAGGTCCTCGCCTTGAACGCGCCAGAATCCCATATGGGCACTGGTTCTAATCCCGGCAGCTCCACTTCCCATCCAGCTCCCTGCTTGTGGCCTGGGAAAGCAGTCGAGCATGGCCCAAAGCTTTGGGACCCTGCACCCGCGTGGGAGACCCGGAGGAGGTTCCTGGTTCCTGGCTTTGGATTGGCGCAGCACTGGCCCTTGCGCTCACTTGGGGAGTGAATCATTGGATGGAGGACCTTCCTGTCTGTCTCTCCTCCTCTCTGTATATCTGACTTTGTAGTGAAGATAAATAAATCTTTAAAAAAAAATTATAGAAGAACTTTGACTTCCTTCATGGAACCGCTGCTGTGGGCATCCACATCATCTTAGTTACTAGCAGTTCTCTCTTGAAAGAGGCAAGGACCTCTGGGTCACTTTCATGCCTTTTTTTTTTTTAATGAGACAATTAACAAAATCAGGTTAAATCTTAGAACATTGAGATTTCATCATGTGACTCTGGGATTGCTACTTCTCTTCCACTGATTCAGGGAGAATTAAATGTCATAATGTTGAAAAAGTGGTGTAACACAGTTAAAAATTAGTAACACTAACTGAAATCAGTGATAACTGCAATAGGAATAATTGGACCCCACACTTCTTTGAGCTCAAGACTGTAATTATCTTAAAAAAGAATCCAAATACTTAAATTTTGACATAAAAATGCCTCTCCTCACTAGTTCTTGGTAAATGTTCCGGAGATGGGCATTAGACATTGAAAGCTTTTCATTAGTCATAGCAGGCCTCATTGCAGAGCAGTTTCAGCTGCACTTGAGTTTGTAACTTAATTTAGGAGATTGTAACGGGAGCTAATGAAAGCAACCTAGGCTGCGTTCTTTGAATTTTTAAAAGTTGGCATTATGTGCTGAGCAAATGCATTCATTAAGCAAGCAGCTTGAAAGGCATAATACCTAATTTCCAGAAGTAACATGTGCTTTACACATTTTAAACTGAAAATATAAGCTGTTACATTTGAGTTAATAAAGATAAGGTAATAATGGAACAGTAGACTCTGTAGAAAACTTAATCACTAACTAGGTGACCTTGACTTCACCCTTCCTTTTTAAGCCTATAAAATATGTGGTTATGGGAAAATAGAAGGAGATTATAAGAGCTATATCCTTCTCCCTTCTTTGGTGTTTATGCCAATGAATTCCGTGAGGGAGGTCCTATGTACATTGCAGGTATTATTATTTCAGCAGCTGGGAATGTCAGAGTGAGATTCAGATACTGGCAGGATACTTCTATTGATTTGATGGAAGAAAGAAAATTGGTTAGTTTTGTTCTACATACCTATCAACACGAAGATGTACCACAAATAGCCCTTTGCTGTTAGAATGCTTTTTATGGATGCCATTATGTGCCAGATTTAACATTTGTACTATTTCTAGCTTAAGTGACATAAACAAATGGAATCTTATATCGTCACATACAATAAAATTCCAAAAATTGAGAAGCACAGACTTTCTTTCATTTAGTTCTCTCATATAAATTTATTTGCAACTACTTTGAGTGCTTAAGCTATTTAGACTGAATCGCATACTTCATGAGATAATTTAATATATTACAGCTGTGCCTTTTTAACATCAGTACTAATTAAATGCTTTAGTCAAAACAGGTACCAAATTAAACACTGTGGTGAATTCCCATGGCTTCATTTAGGGGAGAAATGATTACTTGTAAAGTTAAAAAAAATGGAAGAAAGCACAAATAACGTTTTTAAAAGAGAATTTGAGGCTTCCAGTGAACTAACATTTTACTGAAGTATCTTCCTTGAAATTATACTGAATCATTGATGAAAATAATTGTATCTATCGAGCTTCCACTGAGATCTTTTAAAAAGTGGTGGTTCAAAGGAGAAGAGATAAGAATGCCAGTTTAAGAATGCATAATTTAAGGATATATAAAATGCCCAAACCGCAATGACCATAACCTCAGAAATGGAGATAAAAGCACTGTATTAGTGCTTGACTATTCAGGTTTATCATTTTTTCCAAGGTGCTTCCTGCTTAGTTTTAAATGTCCTGTGCTAAAAATGATAAGCAAACAACTTTGTCAATAGACCACTTATGTACCTTTTCTCTGTTCTTTTCTAAGTGACAAAGTGCCTGATTCCAGCAATGATTCCCCAGTCCGCTGCAGTGCTGGATTTCCATTGTGGCTATTATTTGCTGAAACCAAGCCCAGAGCCCATGGTGACAGGATAAGAATGTGAAAGAGATACCAGGAGGTAAGTAAACTCATCCCTCTGCCTCTAAGAAGATAGACTATGCTCAGATGTTTCCAGATGAATAATTTTGCATGCTAAATAGAGCAGTAAAGCTAAGGACTGGGACTTTCCTTCAGAAACTCATCTACATACTTTCTATACTAACATAGTTACAACCCCAAATAAATGCTGCAAAATTTATGTGAGTAATGCCTCCCACAGAGATTAGTACAAGCCTAGGATTAGGCATCTAGGCATTACAAGTGTCTTAATTTGCCTGAGAAAATTCCTACTATGGATTAAAGGATGTCATAGAATATAACCACTTTTATACATCTTATTTTACATTAACAGCTATCTTGCTTCTTCGTTGTTGTTTGTAATTCTTCACCTTTGAATTGCTCTTTCCAGTCTTTCCTTGCACTTTTTTTTTTTTTTTTTTTTTTGAGATTCTCTTCCTCCCCACCGAATTCTCCACCCTGGGTAATAATACATTTAACTCAAAGTTGAGCTCCCTACCTTGATGTCATCTTTTTTCTGATCTTTTATATTCTAATGGATGCCACACTCTGTATTTAATATTTTTAAAAGCCACTGCAGCATTGGTGTTGTATTTAAATTCTGTTGCTACTAGCACACTTCAGGCATTTGTTGTACTGTACTTAGATATAAATTTGCCTGCTGCCCTTTTCCTTGCTCTGGTTTCCCTCTGCATTGAAACCATCAATGGTTCCGCACTGTCTGCTGATTGGCATCCCAGCTCTTTGACACAGCCTCTACAACCCTCTCTAATCTCACTGCCAATATGCATTTTATCTGCAGATTGCAACCTTTCACATGAATGACAATCTGGCTAACCAATGAGAAATTTCCTCAACACACACTGAATTATCTGATATAATTATCCTATTGCCAGGTCTTTATTATGTTGTTTCCTTAATCTAAAATTATATTCTTCTGGGTGGGCATTTAATGCAGTGATTAAGACACCCACATCTCCTATCAGAATGCCTGGGTTCCACGTCCTGGCTGCACTGCGCTGAGCTACAGCTTTCTTCCAGTGTAAGCCTGGGAAAGCAGTAAATAATGATTCAAGTAATTGGGTCCCTGCCACACTTGTGGAAGACCTGGATTGAATTCCTTGCTCTTTCTTGGCTTTCATTACCCCAGCTCTGGCAATTGTGAGCATCTGAGAAGCAAACTATTAAATGGGAAACATCTCTATCTCTTTCTCTGTCTTTTAAATAAAGAAATAAAAATAAAATTATACTCTTCCAATACTACCTATCGAAATTTGGCTCTTTGACTCCCAATAAACCAATTCTCCAAGCAGTAATAATAGCAGCTATACTTTACTATGCATTCCTAACACTCCAAGTCCACATTGAACATCCTCATGGAGACAGCTTGCTAGGAAGATACCTCACAGGTTAGGAAACTGACAAATCAGTATTACTGATTTTTCCTTAAGCAAAGAGCTAATAACTAGTATGTGACACATCCTAATTATCATGAATCTAAAGTGCAATTTTTGTTGTTGTTACTAAAACCTTGACTTTTTCATATGGCCTAA
Organism: Ochotona princeps; assembly: GCF_030435755.1. Lineage (NCBI taxonomy): Eukaryota > Metazoa > Chordata > Mammalia > Lagomorpha > Ochotonidae > Ochotona > Ochotona princeps. The sequence goes on from NC_080836.1 coordinate 45,731,250, forward strand.
TGACATAGCATCAGCCAAGAGACTTAAATCACAAAGTACTAACTACGGTTTGGGGCATTTTCTGGGCTAACATTTGTCATCCTGCCGTTAGTGCTATCCTTATTCCTATCGTGTTCTTTTTTTCTTCCACTGACAAAAGAAAATCAAAGGGACATTTACTGTGTTGAACTAAAATCCACATTATCTCATTCCCCCTTATGTGCAGGAGCTAAAATTAAAAAAGAAGAAGAAGTCTTTGTGTGCCAATATTGCTGTAAATTCAGTTCGATAAATCTCTGTCTTAAAGCCTTTGTCAAGCCATTGGCCTACATGCTGGGGGCCCTGTACCCACCAGACGAAGCTCTAAGCTCCTCAAATCCACTCTGTTCCTGCTATTGTAGCCATCTGGGGAGTGAACCAGCAGGATAGAAAATTTTTCTCTGCCTCTCCTTCACTCTGTAATTCTACCTTTCCAATAAAAAAAAGATAAATCTTTTAAAAAGGAAATGGGAATGATACAATGGAAGAAAAACACACAGAGTATTTGCAAGTATTAAAGGCCCAGATTTTCTTGCAGCATTTTATTTTCTGGCTTTACATGATTGGTGCTGTCAAGCACAAGAATATCCTTGCTTCTCTAAGCCATAGAGTCCAAACAGACCATGGAACCCAGAAAAACACCAGCCAGTTCTCCCAATCACATTATAAGTCCTCCTCTCTTGGGCCTTTATTTCCTCATTCCTGTGTTTGTGCAAATACAAAGTTTTCTCTCAGGGACTGCCAAACTTCACAGAATAGCACGAATTTGCATTATCCCAATAAACTTGAAGGAAATTTGTTTTGCAAATAGAAACCTGGTTATAGACTTAGTGGATAGATTACAGTTTTGAATTTTTTTTATGGTGGTTTCCAATAGCTGATGAATTTTCTTAACTTTGCTATGATATTGCTGTTGTTACTTTTGTTAATTGCTGGTGATGCTGAGCTATTGCAATAGGTTTTTAGTGGACCATTGTAATGGTGTGATATGTTGTTGAATTCTAGATTTCAAGGGGCTTCTAATGAGGGTAGATATAATTTTTTTTTTAAGATTTATTTTATTTTCATTACAAAGTCAGATATACTGTGAGGAGGAGAGATAGAGAGGAAGTGGAGCTGCCGGGACCAGAACCAGCGGCCATATGGGATCAAGGCGAGGACCGTAGCCACTAGGCCACGCTGCCGAGCCTGAGGGTAGATATAATTTTAAGCTGCGTTGTGGAGAAGGAATGGCATGCTAGTCTAAATGGACATGAGAATCTGAAGGAGTTTAGGAGCTAGTTTTCAGTTCAATGAAGAAACATGAATTAGGAAGATAAAAAGGGAAAGGAATAGAAGTAGGGTGGAGGGGGAGGAGTGGAAAAAGAGAAAGGAAGAAAGCTAAAATGAGAAAGTCCTTTCCAATGGAGTCTATTATTTGGCAGAATTGATTTTTGGCAAGATCTAATTATATTCAATGGGTAACATCCTGATATTTTCATATACAACATACAAACAATGCTCTACACTTCTGGGCAGGAAGAGCGCTCAAGAGATATGTCTTTGAAGTCTTGAAAGAGAAATTGTTTAGAAATTAAAGTGGAAAACATTTAAGGTCAAATGTTATTTCTGACAATTAGTAATATGAATAAACCAGGTTTATAATTTTTGATACTTTATTGTTCAGTCCAGGTTAAGATAGATTTTTTAGCATATTCTGATTTCAAATGACCTGTGGAAGTTTGTTTAGCATGGTTTTACATTGTTTTAAAATGGGACTTTCCCTTGGCTCCAGAGGATTCAGGCTGTTGTAAGCAGAAGCTATGGAGAATTCAGTTGACTAAGAAAAAGTCGCCAGTTCTCTCTTTCAATAGGAAAATGAGTTTGCTTTAATTTCCTTTCAGTGTCTATTGCAGAAGGCAGGGCTACCTGAAGTCTTTGTAAAACCAAAAGTAGTTGTTTTCATTGAGGACAGGATAGTCATTTGATTCTTTCCTGGAATCTTAAGGTAATAGAATTGATTACAATAAAAAAAGAAAGTTGAGAAAGATGATTTGTATACATGTATTCATAACGATTGCTGATTAAAATAGACATTTTGGTGGCTAAATAATGGACACTTTAAAATTTTAAATTCTTTCAAATTCCAGAATATTTTGTAATTTTTGAGACAAGTTATTTCAAATTGGGTGATTCTTAAGTATTTAGTTTGTGTTTTTTGAGTTCTTTGCAAGGACCAGTGAAAACGAAGAATGTAAGCTGTTTTCTAGGATTTGACTAGTCAGTAACACTGTGGTGTGATGGCAGCCACTGTGTAATCTGAGCTCCGTGGTCCTGGATAAGCAGGAAAATCTCAAGGGATGTGTCTTTGAAAAGGAACTATTTAGGAATAAAAGTGGAATAATGGAGTTGAGTGTCTCAGTGTATTCTATGGGGTATAGTCTTCTGCCCCGGAAGAAATCTTTCTCTCTTCATCTGTCTTTTCTTGTTCTAGGCCTGTAGAAAGATCCCAGACAAAAATCCCCTTTGTATCTCCTTAGAAACTGTCCCTGCCAGTGTTAGTCGGAGAAGAGGTCAAATAAGTCTTCACTAGGTGATCCTCAATGTCTCCTTCCCATCTCTGCCCAGCTCTAGTATCATACATTTAATGTTAATTCTGTGTTTACACAATCTGAAGTGGCTCAGGTCTAACAAGGTGAAATTTAGTTGGCTTAAACATAAATATTGCATGGTCTACCTACCTTCAAACACAACTGTGCCCAAGAAAAAAGATGTATGCTAAAAGTCATAAACATAGCAAGTTTTAACACGCCCCAATTTTTTCTAAATGATGCAGCTACTACATTTATAACAGAAGGTAAAACATCATTTAAAATTATTTTGAAGATCCCTTGTGTACTATGCCTCTCAAAAAGATTTCCTATCTTCAGATATTTGTGTGATGCTATGAGTAGCAACTTCACATCTTTGGATAGGTGTTCCATGTTATCAACTCTATAAATGTTATGAACAATGCAAACATAACTGTATAAACATCATTCATATTTAGGCTGATAAATGAAAATTACTATCAATCTTTCAGATAGAGCAACTAAAATATTGGAAACTAATTGCTCAAATGATGGAAAGCAGAGATTGTAAAACAATCCTGAGATTAAGCCGCAGGAAGCTCTAGTTCCCTCTTGATGGGGAGAATGGCATTTGAATGTCTGGGTTCCAGGATGCAGAAGCTTGGTTCAGATAGGTGCTAGTACCAGATGGGCAGTGGCCCAGTGATTACTGGAGGCAAGGAGTCAAAAGTATTTGCTGGCAGGAGCTGGAGAGATGAAGGAGACATCTAGAGATTCTTTCAGAACAAGGAGAGTGGGGAAGAGCCAACCAACTCCTCCGTGGAAGGAAAAGCAGTCCTGTTGGTGTTCTTGGAAGGCTATTGAGTTTTGGTTCAGGGTGGAAATCAACCACAAATTAAACTGAATCGTACTGACTGGAGTCATTCATAATACAGCCAGAGGAGAGTCAGTAAATGGAAACACTGGCTCATCATAGACAATATTTACTGGTATGGCAAAATAAACTTGTTTTCTTATTCTTTTTACATGATACTTTAAAGGATTACTACAAGTTTTGTAAGACGTTCATCTCTTCCCGTCACTCCAACACAGAAAACAGAAAACAGAAAATTAGCAACGATGGTTAGGATCTATTCATACGTTTAATGTGCAAACTCTGTTCCAAGAGCTTTGCATTTCCCAGTACTTTTAATTCTGATTATAATTTCATGCCCTATTTTTATTACATATTGTGAAAGAAAAAGTTGATGTACAAGGAAGTTAGCACAGAGACACACTGTTATACAAAAAGAGAGCGATTGGATGTTGGGGTATTTTGTGTGGTCTTAGGAATCATCTCTGATGCACGATGATTCCCACAAAGCAAATCTTTACATAAACCCTTCTGAAATGAAATGTTGGCCTTACTTGTGGCATGCTGCCACCCATAATGCTAGCATCCCTTATAGGCACCAGTTTAATTCCTAGTTGGTCCACTTCCCTTTCAGCTGTCGAATAATAAGCCTGGAAAGCAGCAGAAGATGGCCAATGGCTTGGGCCTCTGCACCCCTTTGAGAGACTCAGGTGATGCTTGTGGCTCTTGGCTGTGACCGGGCCTGCCCTAACTGTTGCAGCCATCTGGGATGTGAACCAGTAGATGAAAGAGCTCTCTCTCTCTCACCTTCCTCCTAACCAATCTCCGTTTCTCCTCTCTTTGTAACGCTGCCTTCCAAGCAAATAAATAATCCTATTAAAGGTTTAAAAATAAATGAAAACAAAATTTATTAGAGATACAATCTACCTTCTAGTACTTTAAACTACCACCATCTACTTCATACCAAAGGACTCTGGGTTCATTCCTCACTCTTACTTTTGTTCTCTTAAACCTGAATTCCTCAAAGCATCCATAGTAACATTTTAAAATTATTTTTTATTATTTTATGATAGAGTTCCATAGCATTGGGATTTCCAATCCATAGAAATTTTTATTTAAAAAAATCCCTCTTTTTTTAAAAAAAAGTTTTATTTATTTTTATTGGAAAGGCAGATATGCAGAGAGAAGGAGACAAAGGAAAAGATCTTCTGTCCTCTGGTTCACTCCCCAAGTGGCCACAACAGCCAGAGTTGAGCCGATCGAAAGCAGGAGTCTGGAACCTCTTCCTGGTCTCCCACATGGGTGCAGGGTTCCAAGGCTTTGGGCCAGCCTCTACTGCTTTCCCGGACCACAGTCATGGAGCTGCATGGGAAGTGGAGCTGCATGGGAAGTGGAGCTGCATAGGAAGTGGAGCTGCTGGGACATGAACCGGCACCCATATGGGCTCCTGGTGCTTGCAGTGTGAGGATTTAGCCACTGAGCCACAGTACTGGGCCCACAATTCCTTTTCTTATAGCCTTCCATGATTCCCCAGTCTTTGACAAATGCTGTATTGCTTAAAAATACAGTCCTGTGGCTTTTTTTGGTGAGCAGGCACAGCACAACAGAGTGTTTGGAGTGTGGATATTCTCAGATGTGGTGTCAGCCATTTATATACCCACATGTCTGTTCTCAGAGGGATCCTGTTTTACTTCTGCTACACTCAGACCTCATGGTAAGCTCTGTGAATGAATCAGAGCAGTCATCCTGGGGCTGGGCTTGTGATTCAGCAAGTTCAGCTGCTACTTGACACATTCATGTTGGAGTGCCGGCTGCAGTCTCAGCTACTCTGCTTGTGATCCACTCCATGCCTGGGGCATCAGGAGATTGCACCCTTGCCTACCAAACCAGAGGCCCAGATGAAATTCTGAACCCTTGGCTGCACTGTAGCCCAGACCTGTCTGTTGTGGTTATTTAAAAAGTGAACCAGTGATGGAAAATTTCTCTCTCTCTTTCTCTCTAGGTTTCCATTACTTTTATTCTTCCATTCAAACAAATACATTTTTAAAATAGAAGAAGTTCGTATTAAAATTATCTTACATCTTCGCTAATGAAAAGAGCATTGACTATTAGGCAGAAGAAAGCTCCATAAATCCTGGAGGCGGGTATGACAGGCTAAGCTCACTCCTGGAGAGCCCCTGAGGGTTTGCAAGTGTGCTGGAGCTCCTGGCAAGGTGCAGCTATATATATATATATATATATATATATATATATATATATATATATATATATATATTTCAATGATGTTATTTGTTTTGGCTTTTCCAGTTAAATGTGGGGAACAGGCAGGGCCACAAAGAGAGCTCCTCAGTCTTGTATTAGAAGAAGCAGGTGAATCTCTATTAGAGGGAGGTAAAAGGCAAAGACATCTTGCCAGGGACACATAGGAGGTACACTTCACAGTTTACTTTCCCCTATTTGAGCAAAACACAAGAGTTTAGAAAATGCAAAAACAGGCCTTAACATGCTGAGAGAAATGCACGGTCCTAGAGTGTTCTACATTTCACCCCTGTGGCAATGAATCATGCCAAGGTTTCTACCTGGCTTGTGTTCTTACCTAGCAAAAATAGCTTATGTATTAAAACAAGTGACCGTGTGAAACGCTTGGGTCTTTGGTCCAACTACGTACTTCTGAGAAGTAAGAAAAATTGATGTGTTTAAAAAGGAGTATATGCCATCTGGTAAAGGGGTGATAAAACACTTCATGAAAAAGTCATATTTTCAGACTCTGTGTGCTAGAAAAACTCAAAAAGTTCCTTTGTTTTTGTTTGCTTCATGAAGTCAACAAAGGTGAGCTGCACATCTAAGGACCACACTATTTTAAGGTTTGATTTGTCATACATCATCCTAAGACTTTATAAAATTAGTTATATTGAGTCTGTGGGTTCTGTAAAAGATAGTTGGATTTCTTTCATTTTCAGTTTTTATTCAGCCAAAATAATTATCGAAGACATTTCAGCCAGTCTTATATTCTGTTCAAAATTTGTTCACGTGAACTCTTTTTGCTTTAGCTTCATATATCTATTAAAATGCTCCCATGGGCCCAGCGCGATAGCATAGCAGCTGGAGTCCTCGCCTTGATCGTGGTGGGATCCCAGTGGGTGCTGGTTCTAATCCCAGCGGCACCGCTTCCCATCCAGCTCCCTGCCTGTGGCCTGGGAAAGCAGTCGAGGACGGCCCAAAGCCTTGTGACCCTGCACCCGCGTGGGAGACCCAGAAAGAAGTTCCTGGCTCCTGGCTTTGGATTGGCTCAGCTCCAACCGTTGCGCTGCCTGGGGAGTGAACCATTAGAGGGAAGATCTTCCTTTCTGTCTCTCCTCCTCTCTGTATATCTGTCTTTCCAATAAAAATAAAATTTTTAAAAAATGTTCCCATGTAACTACTAATGCTCCCATCAAATAGCTGACTAATGCGCATGTGTATTTTTAAAAATCAGGATGAATTTAAAAATACCTCTCAGGTGAGGAAAAACTCACTTATTTGATTGGTTCTTGTGTTGCCAGACATAGTATTCTAGTACCTCATGAATATTTTTCCCTTTGTAAGTCACTGCCTGGAAAATACATTTATCTAACTTTTTCCATAAAGTTAAAAGAGGTCAGATTTTGTAGACTTTTCTCCATGAATAATAACAGGAGGAAAGGTTTTAAAGTAAGTTTAGTCTGAATCCAAATGTGTCCACTATACACAGAGATGTTCTGTTTTAGAGGCCAGAGTCTCTTTTTGATTATAAAACTGTCTCATGTACAATCATTTTTTTTTCTTTTTATGATCCTGTTAATGAAAATTATGGCCATTACTGATTTGATTTATTCTGTTAAGACAGTCAAAATAAATTTTTTGGGAGCAACATAATGTTTAGTGGGTTAAGCCATTGCTTGCAATGCTGGCATCCCATATTGGAGTGCTTGGTTTGAGTACTGGTTACTCTGCTTCCGACTCTGCTTCCTGCTTATGCAACTGAGAAAGCAGTGGAAGATGACCCAAAATATGTGTGTCCCTGTCACCCAAGTGGGGGTCAAGGCTAGGGTTTCTGGCCCCTGCTTCTGTCTGACCCAGCACTGACTGCTGTGGCCATTTGGAGAATGAACTAGTGAGTGAATATTGAGCTTTCTCTCTTTTCTGTCACACTTTCACTTTCTTTTACAAAAATGTTATCACATGGATTTTCAATGAAAAGTTTGCAAGCATTGAGGTTTGGTGACATTTTATTTATTTATTTTTTTGATGTCTAAATGCTTTTTGAGTATTGACATAGAGCTATCAAATATTTATTTGAAAACAATTTAAGGAAAGAATAATTGTTTAACACATACTGGCACATGTCTGTAATTCTTACGATAACACCAATCCCCTTGGCCTTTTCAAGGAGACTGCAATTGGAATGTGAGTGGCAGGTGTTGGTGGAGAATGCTCAGATAGATATGTGCGGGGAGTAAGAAGTGGATAATCTAAATTACAGTGAGATTTTGAGGCATAAGAAGGAAATATGAATCAGATAAAGTATCTGAGAGAAACTCAGGATGTACTCATTATTGGCAGGAAGCTCAGTTCAGGAAAACTGCGTTGTTGCCCAGACAGCAACGAAAGGTTGATCAAGAAACTTTCGGCTCGCTTTTTGGAGCTGACAGGAAAGTTTGTGCTAGACTCAGATCCCAGTCTGGAAAGGAGGCTGGTGCTTCAGAGGCGTAGGAAATCCCTGAACATAAAATGCAGAGGAGCACTGGGCTGACAAGTGCCTAGCAAGAAAGGCCAACAGCTCTGGGTTGAAGGAGGGACCAGCTGCTCCGTGGAGTACAAGCAAAACTGTCCAAGAATAGACTGCTTAAGGCTTTAAAGCAGTGCCAGCTTTACTGAGGAGTGAGACAGTGTGCTTCAAAGCTACCTCAGCACCCTAAAATCTGCATGCTGAAAATTTCTCGTGTGATACATTCAAAGGGTTTGCCATCTTTTAATCTAGTCTCTGTCATCTCTACAAGATGTTTGTGCCATTGAGTCCTGTGGACACTGCGTCTTTGTGAGCGGCACTGGAGTTGGGTGTAGCTGGAAGGAAAGAGACAACAGGAAGAAACCTTGGTCCTCCCTGTGGATCTTGGCGGGGAGCAGTGTTGCCACTGCAAATACACAGAAATGTGTCCAAAGTGTTGGAAGAAACACAATGAGGAGAGAGTTCTACTCATGCCTCCCATTTGGGATCCCATTCAGACACAGTACGACTGTTAGCCCCTGGGTGTGCTGGTAAATCCTATTTATGGTAAATTTCATGGTAGATAATAGTTATGTCTTTAACATGGTTAGATGCCAAGGTTGTTTTGTCTATATTCTGGAAAAGTTTTTTAAACACTTATTTTTTTTTTTTTAAGAGCAGTTTTAGGATAATTGTCAGATTGAGAGAAAGATACAGCTACTTTCTGTGTGTTACCTACTCCCACAAATGCAGTATTTCCCTCACTTAGATTCCCCACGAGAGAAATACATTTGGTACAACTCAGGAGCCTACATTGACTCATAATAATCTTCCATTGACATTCTGTGGATTGGGACAAATGTGTAATGGCACGTATCCATCCTGATAGTATCATATAATAGAGATTCTTCACTGCTCTGACAATTCCATTAATTGATCATCACTTTCCACTCTTTTTATTTTTCCAGAATATCATGTGGTTGGGATCATACAGTGTATAGTGTATTCACTTAATTGGGTTCTTACACTTAATAGAGGGCATTTAGTGTTCCCTTCATGTGTTTCTAAGGCTTAATAGTTAATTGCTGGATAATCGTTGTATTGCCTGGATATGCCACAATTTATGAATACTTTGATTTACTGAGGGACATTTTGGCTGCTTTCATGCCTCAATGGTTATGAATAAGGATATGATCAATATCCATGTACAGATATTTGCAAGAGTAAAACTATTCAACTCCTTTGGTGAGTAGTGAGGAGTGTAATTGCCTTAGAAACAGAATAATGACCTTTATCATAAACAACTAAACTGTTTTCCAGGTTAGCTGTATCATTCTGCAACTCTACCAACAGTGAATGAGAATTTCCATTATTCTGCATCGATGCTAACATTCAGATCTGTCCTTTTTAAAAGGTGTCAGGTGGTATCTCACTGTTTTGGTTTCATTCTTCTGATGACATCTGATGCAAGCCTCTCTTCATAGGCTTAATTTCCTTCTGGTTATCTTCTTCAGTAAGGTGTTAGAGTGGTCATTTTTTTTTAAATGAGGCTGTTTACTTTCTTATTTGGTTTTAAAAAATTCTTTATATTAAATTCTTTATATTAAATTCTTTATATTAGATTTTTGCACCCAACAAAAGCATTATTTGAGTTCCAAGAGCTGTGACCATTCTCTTATTTTTTGATATTCTTTATAAAGTTGGACAGAGATTTGGTTTGTAAGCACATTTCTTTCACAATAATCAGAGGGTTGTAAGTTCACTTTTTTTAAATGTAGCTCAGATTATATAATCTCTTCCTTGTAGGCATGGCAAATTGTTTGTGATTAGACTCATTCTCTCTCCCCACCCTGCCCCATCTCACAAGAGATAACTCCAAAACTTTGTCTCTTCTCTAAACAATTTTGTTGTGAAGGACTTCAAATGTAAACAATAGTAAAGGGACTAGAAATAAACCCCATGTCCTTGCTGCCCCGTTTCACTGGTCTCCTTTCATTTATATCCTTCCTTTTCCTTTTCTGTCTTGCTGGGTATTTGTAGCATAGCTTAAACACCACTTCACTCATAAACATTTACTGTGGATCTATAAAAGAAGAAATTCTAACCAACGCATAAACACTACTACTTTCACACACAAAAATTTAAATGGTTATGTAAATCACCAAATAGTCTATCCGTGTTCCAATTGCCCTAGTGTTTCACCCCCTTCCTAAACTGTTTGCTGTAATTAAACTCTAAATGAGATTCAGACATGTGAACAGTCAGTATGTCCTTAGAATCTCTTTTAAGCTATAGGTTTCCTTCTTCCACACCCCACAATTAACACATAAATTGGAGGACAAATTTAGATGCCTTCAGGGGAAATTGCTGTTTGCAAATAGTGACAAAAATTACATAGCTTTCTCTTTTTGTGGCATTAGTAGTTAGTGAAGATAAATGCTTACATTTGTAAATTTGTTAAAAATTTCACTAAGTGATACTAGTTTAATTCTATCTATTCCCTTTTATTTATCTTCAAGGCTATCTCAATAATGAGAAACATTTTCCAATCAATTCTTCTCTCACTGGTAGTACAACTTGTAGCAGAGACAACAGTGTTTCATCTCCCTCACCTCTGTCTTGACCATTTTCAAATTATTATTATTTTTTTTAATCTATTTTATTGTGTTGTTGACAATCTTTACATAGTTAATTACAGTTAAAGAAAGAAAAAGAAAAGAGAAAAAAAAATAGGTTCAGGGGGATAGGGAAGTGGGTAATACTATTATGTCCACATTGTTTCCATCTTGTATCTGAGGTAAAGGGGGATATTGAGGGGGAAGCCCCACCCGGATTCCCGCCCACCCCGAGTCCCGGATGTGGGGCATGCTCTGAGATATGTGCCCGAGTGGTGTTAATAGTTCTCCGGTTATGAATCGCTGCCAGTTTCGCTCGATGAGGTCGTCCACTGATTGATATGGTCCATCATAAAGTCTCCGTTTGCCCCATATATCGCTGCCAACATATAGCTGAGATGAATGATTGATCTGCTCTGTCTTCTGTCTTTTCTTGATTAGAGTTCTGAGTCCAGCAGTTCGATTAGGGAGATCTCCAAAGAAACTTTGAGGTATTCCCAGACTAGTTTCTTGTATGCTCTAGCAAGCACAGGGCCCGGCACAGTCCATCACCACGATCAGCTGGTGGTTGCAATTGCTGGGTTGGTTCTGTTTTCAGTCCCGAGTTGCACTGGAACCAATGGGTGTTGCAGTCCAGTCTGGTTCTGCCCAGCACGTACTCGGCCCTCACACAAACCAGTGGGAGCTGCAGCCTAGTCGGGGCGACCCACAATAACCCCCACCAGGCCCGCCCCCTACCCTGGTTTGCCAGTATGTGTAGCAGAAGACCAGTCTGTCCCCCATCCCATTTGGCTCTTGTACGTGTCAATGGGTATTAAAGCTTAGTTCTATCTATCCAACTCAACCATCCAGCCCTCACGGGTGTTGTTGAGTGCCTCTCTATCTAGCCATCCCAGCCCCCGTCCCAGTCTTCATGCCCTCCCACGGGAATAGTGACCCAAGAAGGGGGAACCCACTTTTTCCCTCCCAGGTCTCTCTGTCCCGGTTTATGCACTCTTTAGGTGGTTCTGTGATTTGACTTGACAGGACCATTTTCAAATTATGAATTGTCTCCCTTGAATTCTCTATAGATGATGAAGAAGTTTGCTTCTATAGACGTATACAGGATGTTATTATTCTGATCTATGTTTAGATTTCCCCATCTTTGAATAATGGATCCAAACCCTTTCAAGTTTGGGTTAGAAGCTCTTTTGAAAGTTCTGATTCTTTGTTTTCTGTTATCAAATGATGGTTCATATTTGTATTGGAACTTGTGTTCCACAATGCAGCATCTCTCCAAAACTTCTATATTCAATTTAGTGGAAAGCCATTTAAATAGTCTCAGCATTGCTGCATTACACACTGATCACTGTAAAATCCTGATGCATAGATAGACTAAAACGTCTTTCCAACCTTGCTTTAGTGAAAAATATGTTTTAATTTACATGGATACTTCTACTTCAGTTTTAGAATCACAAGAATTTGCTAAATTTGTTGATGTTTCTTCGTCTCCTTTATTGCATGTAAAATAATGACTTTTAGGGACAGTGTGATAATTATCCCTTTACCTTGCTTTACAATACTGACATATTATCTTGGAATAACAATGCCTATACACCGTGTGTACCATCACTACGATTATAGACCATGGTGGCTTTTTCAAGGAAATGCTCTTTTTGTTTTTTATCTATGACTGTAAGCATTTACATCCAGAATATTATTCTTCAAGTTTATTAGAATTATTCTCATCTGATGTCTGACATTTCAAATGACATACAATATTCATAGGCTGCAGAATGGTTATCAACAAACACTTTTTTTTTTAGGTTAGTGTAGATTTCAATTTTGCAGTAACAAAAAATCAGGAATGTTACAATTTACATTCAATTCAGTAGTTCTATTCCTAGGGGCTTGTTGATAGAGTATAATGAAACATGGCGCAAAGATACAGATTTGTTAAGGTTCTTCATGAGGGAAAAGAGAAATGACAGAAAAAAATGGAAGAACGATTAGGAATATAGGAAAAGTGAAATGTTATATAAATGATCAAAATCATATCACCGATGAGGACTTTATTAGTGAGGGAAATGTTCACGAATGTTTTTTTTAGAAAGGACTCCAAATGCTATACACAGTATTGACTCAATTTTGGAGATAATAAACAGCAGAAAAATGACAATAAGATAATGAAACAAATTATCAGTAGTGTGTTAACTATATTTTCTGCTATGTTATTGTATTATATTCACAATATACATTTTATAATTTTGTTGCAAATATACCTAAAAGATGAATTGCAAATATAAGTTAGAAGATAATGTATGTAAAGTATTATCTACTTTTGTTGAATAATGACATATAAACTATTGAAGAATTTTAAAGAAAAAATATTTGGTTCTGGGATAAACAAGTTAAATAATCATTACTAAGACTAAAAATAGATGATAAGTTGTTTCTAAGTTACTATAATTAAGGTTACTTTAAAAAGCTCAGTGATAATTAAAACATAACATTTTGAACAATACATTTTGAAATCCATTTGAAACAATATTTTCATAGTGTGTATTTACAGTTACTTTTCTTTCTGAAGACCTGCTCCTATACATGAATTCCAAAATTTTTGTACCAAAATAAGCCTTTACATTATTCCTAAGTGGATTATACCATCAATATACTAAAATAAATAAATAAATAAAAGCCCAAAGGCAGAAAGGCAGGTGCAATAAGTGAAATACAAATTTTGGTTCTCATTTTGTTTATAACATAAAGATGATTTGATATTGTTAATGCTTGACCCATGTCTTCTCATACTTGGCCCAAGGGAATGCAAGTAGCTTCACTTCTTACAGCTCCAACCCCTCTTTTTCCAATCCTTTTCTGCAGTATAACTCACAAAAAGATTTTTGTATTTAAGGAATAAGGCATGATGTTTCGATATATTTATATTAAAATTGATCATCATAATCAAGCCAATTAATGTTGCCATCACGGCATATAGTTACCGTCTTTTGGTGTGATAAGAATATTTTATATCTATAATATTCAACCGCACAATATAATATTGTTAAAAAATAACAACATGGTATGTACTAAATATCCAGAAATTGTTCATCCTGCAAAACTGAAACTTGTCACTTCTTGTTTAACATCACCCCGTGTCTTCCATACATAGCCCCCAAAACTCAGAAGACACGATTGTACTCATGATTTTCATGATTCTTTTGGTTTCCACAAGTGAGTGAAATTGTGTATTATGGCTTACTTCACTTAGCCAAATGTTTTTCAAATTCATCTGTATTTGCAAATGCAAGCATTTTCTTTTTTTTTTTGTAAGGAAATCCCTTTTTGTAACTCATTCTTTTTTTTTTCTTTTTCTTTTTTTTAAAGATTTATTCATTTTATTACAGCCAGATATACACAGAGGAGGAGAGACAGAGAGGAAGATCTTCTGTCCGATGATTCACTCCCCAAGTGAGCCGCAACGGGCCGGTGCACGCCGATCCGATGCCAGGAACCTGGAACCTCTTCCAGGTCTCCCATGAGGGTGCAGTGTCCCAATGCATTGGGCCGTCCTCAACTGCTTTTCCAGGCCACAAGCAGGGAGCTGGATGGGAAGCGGAGCTTCCGGGATTAGAACCGGTGCCCATATGGGATCCCGGGGCTTTGAAGGCGAGGACTTTAGCCGCTAGGCCACGCCGCCGGGCCCTGTAACTCATTCTTACAGTGAAGGCCTTAAGGTTAAAAGTAGTCTTTCCTTGAATAACCAAGAATCACTATATTATTGGAAATAGAAGTTATCAAAACCCATGTATTACAGCAAATATATCACTATCAGGGAGGTTTATACTCATCAACGCTTCTTACTTCAAATGCAGCAGAAAGATCTCAAGCAATTTATTTCTTCAAGGAGGTAGAAAATAACAAATCATATTCAAAAATGGTAAAAGGAAGTAAATACTAAACTCAGAGCATAGATAAATGACACAAAAACCAAAACAATATAAGCAATCATTGGCATGATGAAACTGATTATTTAACAAAGATAAACAATTAATAAAACCTTAGCTAGGATATCAGGAAAAACAAAGTTTCAAATACATAAAATTATAGATGAAAATGGAGACATTGCTGCAGAAACAACATAAATATAAGGGATGATTATATTACTATGAACAACTACATGGCAACAAATTTGATAACGTGGAATAAAATGGGCAGATTATTGGACTTAAATGCTTTACCCAGTATGAGTCATGAGAAAACAGAATACTTACACATAACAATTTTATATAGTAAGATTGAAGAAGTGATGTAAAACTTCCCATCCGTCAAGGAAAAGCCAAGGGGGCTGTCCTTGTTGCACAGAGGGTTAAGCCAATACTCAAGAAGCCGACATTGCTTATGAGTGTGATGATTTGAGTCCTGGTTGCTCCAACTCAGCAGCAGCTTTCTGCTATTCCATCTGGGAGGACAGTAGCAAATACCTAAAATATTTGGATCTTTAGGCAGACCAGCATGGAGTTCCTGCCTCCTGTGTCTCCTGGGCCCTGATGTGTGTGTTGGCAGCCGTTTGGGGAGGGATTCAGAAGATGGCAGATCTCTTTCCTCTCTATTGTCCCTTGCTCTCTCTCCTGTTCTGTCTCCCCCTCTCCCCCTCTTTATCTGCTTTGCCTTTCAAAAAAAGAGTCAAGGACTAGATTATTTTTTCTGAATTCCACCATTTAATGAAGTATTTACACCAATTCATCTTAAAATATTTCAGAAAACAAAAGATGAGGAAACTCTTCCAAATTCATGACAAATTATCAAGAAGTACCTTCATACAAGAATTAGATGTTACAAAAAAAAATGAGAACTGCAGGCCAATAATCTTGATTAACACAGATGCAAATATCCTCAACAAAATTCTAGTAAATCAAATCCAATAAATAGCACTCTTAAAAATCATTTACCATGATCCAGTGGGATTCATCCCATGGACACAAAAATGTTTCAACATATGCAAATCAATAATTGTGATTTAGCACTTCAAGAGAGTGAAGCACAAAAATGTATTACCACCTTTCTAGATGTAGAAAAGGCATTTGATTAAATTCTAACCCCCTTTCATGACAAAAATCTCTCATCAAGTCAATGTAGAAGGATTATAACTCAAGACAATAAAGGCCATATATAACAGCCAGAATCATACTGAATGGATAAAGTCTGAAAACTTCAAGTTCTGAAACAATACCCTATTCATCACTTTTATTCAACAGGGTATTGTCTTTAGTTAGAGTAATTAGGCAAGAAAAAGAAATAAAGGGCTTTCAAGCTGGCAATAATGTTCCAGGTAATGGCAATGTCACTGGTCCATGGGTAAAGCAACAGAACTGTTTCCCAGCTCTTATGCACCAACAGATATTGCATGCCTGGGAGCTTAGTTGAGGCTATGCAGTGTTTGTGCTTTGTGTATGTGTAGGTTTTCTTGTGCTCTTGCAGTATTTCTTCCAATCAGAGGGGGTAAATATGTAATTTATGGATCTATTTGCAACTATGATTAAATAGTTTGGTATTTCATGAAAATAATCTTCCCCTAAAATAGAAGGACAGGAATATGATGAAAAGAAAGTAAATGAGAGCGTAATGGTTAGCACTCTGGACTCTGAAAGTAAATGAGAAATGACTTTGCATTCTGGTCTGCACTGGCAGCAAAAATTTGCATGAGTAGACTCAGTGTTAGGGATAAATTAAGCTGTTGAAGAGACCCTCTAAGTCCCAGTGAGTTATTACCCTTGCTTGTGATCTGAACTATGGAAATCTGGGACTTCCTTTTGCTGCTTGGGTTTAACTTACTATCTCCACCTTATCTTTTTCCCCTTCTTAACCCACCCTTCAAAATCATCTGTCATGGTCCAATCCACAGGTATTTTTGAACACTTATTTTACATAACATGAGTAAGCACTGTAAAAGAATGAATGACCAATACTCCAAACCTATTGAATATTCATACATCATAATAAAGACATGCAAACAACAAAGAAGTTTCAAAATAGATCTGTTTTATTTTGACATAAATCACAAGGCAGAAACTAGCAGTTGAACACTGAAGGAAGCTGTTTTTAAAATCACCAAGTTCAGTTTTTTCCTGCACATTAACTTTTCAAACCACTTTTGTGGACAAACTGTTTGTGAAATCTCTGTTTTGGTTATTCCAGGCACAAGAAGGTTCATTAAGTTGCAGAGCAGTCCTTCCCACCGTGGGTCAGTTCCGATTGTTAGAACATTCTAACGTACATTGGGTATTCATTCTACTCTCAAAGATCTACCTGTAGGTTACAGAGGAAGAGAATTTACCATGGGTATAAATAGGCTACGGGACCTTTCACAGGAGGAGATACCTGAGCAGAATCTTATGTTAGCAGGATCTTGGAGATTAGAAAGGTGGAGAAGTCATGGAGGGCGAAATTCTCAGTCTTAGAATCACACTTTCTCAGTATTAGCCTGTCACTTATCTTGCAGTGTTAATGCATGTCTTTGAATATTTAAGAAATGCCAAAGAATAACCTCAGAATCATTCCATAGATAATGTTTGAGTAATTAGCAGACATTTTATTTCTAAAGGAGATGGTTGTCCACCCATCACAGCTGGACCTGCTCTGACTGTGAAAGGCAAGATTTATCCAAAAGGCAAACAAAGGAGGCAGATGCAGAGCTATTGTTTGTAGAACTTTCTGGAGGTGATGCAGAAAGATGAAAGTGGTTGTAGAATCCTGTGGGAGTACAGCTTTATACTCTGTAGCTTCATGCTCTGGGAAAGTCACAGTGAGAATTGGTCAACCTCAGTTCCCCATCTGGATATGGTAGCTTCTATTTAATGCTAGGAACCCAAGTTTTAATTTTATGAAAAGCAAAAATCTCCTGGGTTTCTCTTTTCATGGAGAGTGAAGTCACCAGAAACTCAGCTAATGAGCCAGTGATATATGTGAGAGG
This sequence comes from Ochotona princeps, assembly GCF_030435755.1. Classification (NCBI taxonomy): domain Eukaryota; kingdom Metazoa; phylum Chordata; class Mammalia; order Lagomorpha; family Ochotonidae; genus Ochotona; species Ochotona princeps. Next base: position 45,748,963 of record NC_080836.1, read on the forward strand.
ATGGAGCAACACAGATCTACTGGCATCTTCCACTTGAGCTTTTCTTATGAATAACTGTGCTTTTTGTGAAGAAAATTTGTTTTGTAAAAGAGAAAGTGGAGGGTAAAAAAGTGTCTCTGAGTGTGAGTTTGAGATGTCCTGGTACCTCCCAGACAAAATCAAGGGGAAATACCTGCATGTTTATATAGAGTTGGTGGAAAACAGGAGGAGAGAACAGACTGGGATAATGATGCCTGAAAACTGTTGGAAGGTCATGTTCTGGGATGTGATGCTCCTTGTAACTGCCCTAAATATTTAATAGATGACAGCAATACCAATAAAACATTTAGTTCACTGCTGGAGGTGAGTGTAATTTTATGGAAAAATGGAGAAGGTCTGTGTTTCACATATAGAGTATTCTAGAGCTTTATAGACACAAAACCAAAGTACAGCAACTTATGGCAACAAAGGGGAGTGTGAGAAGCCAGAAGAATTTTCAGAAATTAGAGAGTACACCAAGGCTTAAGAATGGGGTTTAAGACCAAATTAAACCAGATGACCTGGGGGCAGGAAGGCCTTAGCTGGCATTTAGCCTACACATATAAAATTACTTATTCCTCAGAAACTTCTCACCTAAAGCTAACATTTTTAATTATCAATTTTCTTTTTAAAATGTCTTCATTGACAGTTCAGATTATCTTTTCCACTAGGAATTGTGTCTTTACTGAGATTGTACAACTGAGCAGAATAAAAAATCTCTACAGTTTCCGAAGTGCTTTTTTTTTTTTTTTGACATGTAGGTATATTTTTCTTCCCTTGTCTAATTTCACAGGTTTTAAGATGTAGTCATTTTGAAATGCTTTGAGAAATGGGACCCATAAAGCCTAAAGTTGTATTACTCAATTTCTGGTCTATCTATATCTTTCACATAAGGGAATGAATGGTAGTTAAAGGGTACAATTTAGAGAATTCTGAGTCTATAATCATGTAAAATTATGTGCGGTAAGTCAGAAATCATCCAACAACTGCTTCTGTGGGATAAAGTAGCTTTTTAAAAAGAAGATATTTGCTATTTTCTCTTCTAGAATCAAATCAAACAAATAAGGTTGTTAGATATTTGGAAACGACCCTAAGAAGGCTGTACCAAGGTCTCCTTTCTGGAACTGCTCTTACTATCCTTAGGCAAAGCAAAAACCTAAAATTTATACACATGTGTTTGCCACCATGCCTTGGAAGTAGTATGTTCAGTTTTGCAAATTTCAGAGATCAGCTGAGATGTTGCCTGTTGTATTTTTCAGTTGTTGACCAGTTGTGGCTGAACCACTTGTTCCTTTTGGTACTATAATACATTTCTCAGTTGCCTGCTAACGTCAAGCAATGAGACAACTGTACCTAGACCATAGACTTAGTTTTATTTAAAGATTTACTTTTTGTTTAGAAATAATATTAAGAGAGGGTACTAATGTACATTTTATGATACATCACGCATTTCAATGTGGTTAACTCTAAATTAGATAAAGTCAAATCTTTATTAATTGAAAAGATATAGGGACATCCACTGTCAAAATAAAACTAAATATTAAATGGTCTTTTCTCCCAAAGAACTAATAATAATCAAGATACAAGTAAATGTTTCTTTAACAATTGAAATAAGGGAGAAGATATGTATTGGTTTATATGTATGTCAGTTGCTTTGTGAATATTCTAAAAAGTTATCTGAAAGTTCAGTCTATCATACATAAAACCAAGAAACTCAGTTTGAGGTTCCAAAAGCTTGCTGAACAAATGATTGTTTCATATTAAATTGCATCTTCACTAAATGACAATTATTGTAGCTAGAAAATCCAACTAAGTAATTTGCATGCTACCAGTGCATTAAATTTTTTCTTTTTATACATAAATTTTATGTTAAATCATTAAGTGTGTAATACATTCCAAGACACTATCCCATGAACTAATATGAACAAAAAGAGAATTTAAGATACATTCTGTACTCAAGGAACTTTAGCCTGACTGGCAAGCAAGGCTCCTTTATATGATACAACCACAAGTTACAGAATTTCAAAGATGGGAGAATCAACACACGGGATGGGCTCTGTGATGATACATGGGGAAGACTAGTAAACAGGATTTTAATGGAGGTTTGGGCATTTTGGACAAAAGAATGGCAAAAACCCAGGACAAAAGGCAAAAGATTCACAGACCATTTTTAGTATAAAGAAGTGTCTTCCTTATGCTAAAATATAAGGTCCTTTCCTGCAGTGATGTGCTATATGGGAAGAATAGCATGATAAGGCCCTATTATCATAGCTTTGAATATAGGCAATGGAGTTACTACCTCTTTCTACGAGAAAGTTTCATGTTAAGCTCCTGAGTAATTCTGGAAAGTTCCTAAGGAATCAAGTGATGTATCAACACATCTGTTTAGAAAGAAAATTCTTGAAGTGATACACACATTATCCTGAGGCAGAATGTTCAAGCAAGAGGTCAGGGCATTAATCTGCATGTGCGTTGATTAAGGAACACATCAGGTGAGAGGAATCAAGGAAATACAATATCGGGTGTTTATTTTAAAATGAAACATTAGCATTTTAATGTAAATTAATAATGATTAAAATGACACAGCTAAATACATAGCTAATATTTATTGTCTATGAGAAAACATTACATAAAATCATCTTACAACAGACAGCCACATTGATGTTTTTTATCTGCATATTATCAAGAGCATTGTAACCCAGTGTACTCATGTTTCCTGGAAACTCAGCATACTTTTGAGGCATTGATATATTTTCTCCCATCTCAAGATGGCTCGGTGAGGCTTAGTCAGTCCTTCCCTGCATGATGGCCAGCACTGAACCAGGCCTGCAGCTGTGTTGACTTTAGTGTATAATCTGTTTTCCCCTTTGTTCTTAACTCCCCTTCTCTTCCCTGCCTACATCTTGTTCAAGCTTCTGAACAGCTGGTCCCACCCAGCCCTCTCTTATGTCCAACTTCTAGGTTTGTTCAGATGTGGTTCCTGAAGCACTGGAGCAGCAGCAGCGCCCTTCAGTGTTTCAGAAACGCAGACTCTCTGGCTCCACTTCAGGGCACTGAGGCAGAAATCTGGACTTGAGATTCATCAGTCTGGTTCAACAGGATTTCCAGGTGATTCCGACAGCCGCTTCAGTGTAAGGCGCACCACGCCAGAGAATGATTTTACTCATCTTTCTGTCAAGATATATCCTCAAAATGTCTATGATCCACTCTACATGTTTTTGGAAAATCCTCTTTCATTAGATCTACTTATTTTTATTTTAAAGGCATTTATAGAAAGAAGCAGAGTTTTCTATAGGTTGGTTCACTCTCCAAATGGCTGCAAAAGTCAAAGCTGAGCCAAATCAGGAGCCAAGAGATTCTTCCAGGTCTCCACTATGGGTGCAGGACTTGAGCCATTTCCTGTTGCTTTCCCAGTTCGTAAGCAGAGAGCAAGATTGGATGTAGAGCAGCCAGAAAATGAATCAGCACAGCTGTCTGGGATGCTGGCCCTGCAGGTGGAGGCTTAGCTCACTATACCTCAGTGCCAACCCTGAAGAATTCTTTAAACACTTTTTATAGTAAGGAAAACATTGTCAAAATATCTTAATCCAGTTGCTGCAATGAATTTATTATGCCAGTACTGTCAGTAATGAGTTTATGAATATTTCCTCCTTCAAGGTCACTTTCTGGTCTAAGCTTGAACTACATTTTGTCATCATGGCAATATCTGATCCAAGTAGCAAACATTCTTTGCTAAGGAACATGAATTATCAACTACTTTCCTGAGCAGGGATTTACCAAATAAACCAGAAGAAAGTCTTACCTGACCCTGTCTCCCACCAAAAGAAAACAAACAAACAAATAAACAAACAAAAAACTTTAAGTAGGTAGGTATAGTGTGAGACCAGCAGAGAATTATTTGGGGTTTTCTTAGATATATAACCTGAATTCAGACTCCTTTTAGGAAAGATAAGAAGCAGTTATGGTTATTTAACATCACTATAAATAGTCCAGACAGGCCAGTGTACCTTTTCTGATATCTGAATTTAATGCAATTTAGGGTTGAGATGAAAGATTCTAAATGAAGTAGACAAGGACCCAATTCCTGAACTGCACAGATACATCCAATTTATATCCTTAAGTGAAATGTATTTCTAGATATCTGCATTTATGTGTAAAAATATTTTTGTTCCACCATCAAAACTTTTTTTTAAAGAGGAATTTTTTAAGTTTAAAGGTGGTAACAGCCTCAAAAACTGCTTATAAGTCTCTGAGTTGCTTTGGCAGAAGCAGCACATATCAGGGAAGGGGTGAGGTTCAGTGTAAACTTAAACTGAGACAAGAAATAGGATGGGACAGGTGGTTATTGCTGTTTCACGTGGTACCAAAGTAAAGAAACAGATGAATATTCCTGTAGAACATAAAACAGAGGTTTCTAAGATTTATTCAAGTGTAATTTGAAAGATCTTGGTAAATAATGCAGTAAATAATTGGCTAAAGGCAGTTTTATTCCACAGTTGACTAAAATCAACTGCCCCAAAGAATATTTATTAGGTATTAATGATTTATTCAATTCCTAGGAAGAACTTTTCATCAGCTTTGAGAGTCAAGGGTGTAAGTCTGAAACAGCACTAAAAGGATTAAACAGTAGATTATTAGGGCTAAATTACATCATTCATGACATATTCTCTCTGCATTTTTGAAAAACTCATCGCTTGTGAATTTTTGTAATAACTATGTAGTCACTATTTCTCAGTCAGGAGCAATGCCTGCATGGCTTTTTCTTAATATGGAATGAAAATGTTCTTTTCATTTTATCATCTAACAATGTACCAATTTAGAAATAGGGCAAATGAGTCTTAATCAATCATAAAAAAGTTCTGAGCTCCATACGGAAAAGCTATACAATCAACATTATGTAAATGTATTTAGTAACTCAGATGGTATTTTATGGAAACATGGCTCTGCTTGCTGAAATGAATGCAGGTTCCTGTGATCAACAGAACTTTATCACTGTGAGTCATGCGATGACTCAGCTCTCATCACGCCACTCAAAGTACTGTGGAACTGTACTTTATGCCTGCCTGGTGGGATTTGCTTTCCTGTGCTTTGCAAAAACACACTATGCATGTGTTCAGTCTGCTTCTGATTTTTGTTGTTGTTTCGCAACAATTAAAATAGTGCTATGGATACTTAATCTTAACTGTAAATGAAATGACAAGAAATCGAATCATGGGAAATATTTACTCTAAAGAAGCCATCATAAGAGTTACAAATTTCCCTTTATCACTTTTTAAAGGCTGTTCTAGACACGACCACCTAACATCCTCTTGAAAAGCAGGGTGCATCTGAAGCGCACACGGCTGTACCTCCTCTCCTCTGCAAGGAAGCATGAGTTGCCCCACCTCCCGGCAGACAGCTTCCAGCCTCAGTTGCTTTAGGGCTTGCTCAGCTGCAAAGAGCTTCCCAGCTGGGGCGCACATCCTTCCCCAGATGCCCACATTCTGTGGCTAACTGAGGTATAATGTTAAAGCCCGGTGCTTTCCTCTCTATAGGGACAGCTCTCATTGGATCTGGTTTGCTGTAGACTGCCTTTGGGGAAGGCTAAGCCTCATCAGCCGAGGTGCAGTTCCACTCCTCTCTCCCTCTTTCTCCTCCCTGGGCTTTGATTCCTAATAACCTTCACGACAGACTCAGAGAGTTTTCCTCCAAAGAACCTAGTCAACAAGAAATTCCTCTCTGAGGACTCTCAAGGGAACAAAATGCCTCTCTGTGGCTCTCATCCTTGTCTTCTCAAAACAGCTTCAGGTAGAAAATTCCCATCAACACTTCCAGTTCAACAGGTCTGAATCTGGTGCATAACTGATCTCTTGGGCTCACATCTGAGAACAATTTGTGTGTGAGTGTGTGAGTGTGTGAGTGTGTGAGTGTGTGTGTTTCCTTCTGTATTATTTATTTAACAGCACTACATATAATAGTCCCATGGCAGCAGGAGTTGGGAGGTAATTTTGATTCCCCATACAGCGTGTTCTACACGTCTAGTCTATTATTCATGTTTCTTAACGTGTAGAGGACTGCTCATTTCTCCAGGGATCCACTTCTTGCTAAACAAGGATGCTCCTGAAGTAATAATGGACAGCTTCTCTTTGCTCTTGGGATACTTATTCTTTGTAACAGCTTCAGTTTTTCTTCAGTTCAGTTCTACAGAATTCAAACTGTCCCCTCCCTCAAAAAAAATCCCTAAGGGTTTCTTAGACCAAATCACCACTCACTGTAAGCTCCATACTTTGAAACACAATAAGTTGCTGACATTTTAAGTAAAAGGAATGATGCTTTGAGGGGATTAGTAGCAGATGCTAAAGTCTTGCTTTTCCTTTTTCAATTAGCTTTAGTGTAGTACAGCTTTTTGAACAAAACACTTATATTAGCGTTTAAGGACAATGCATTATATTTTTCTTCTTCTATATTGCAACAGTAAGGAAAACCAAGTCTTGATAAATGCCAAAGTGATGATTTTATAATACAATAAAGGTAAACAAATGAATATCATGATGCAATTTAAAAATCTAGGAAAACAGACATGTTTTTAAAAGCAAACATTCACTGAAAGATACTGATATTTAAAAGCGAAAGTTCTGTTGTCAGTTGTAAATGAGAATCTGAGATGTTTGTAAGGGAAAAATTGTCGGGAAAGCAGTAAAACAGTTCATGCCCATGGGTACAGTCTTGAGAATTTGTGACAGCCATTATAAACCCGAAAACCATGACCACGGCACCCATGGGAAGCATGAGACAGGACATAATCTTATCTGAATGTGTCCTTGGTTCTTCAGATAGTTTCAGATAACAGGCTGATGGAATGATAAAAATTAGCGGAGCTGCACAAAGTACACCCTGTATGTTGGAAACAAGAAACACGATAATATTACTGGATGGAGACATTCTTTGAACAGTTTTCATAAGCATTTACAAAACGTGTGTTTCATTGAATGTGTTACAAAGTTGATAGGTCCCGCTGAGTCAAACTGAGAAAATAAAGATAATTCCAAGAAAGTTTTTGAAATAGGATTTCCTTCACCAACAGATTATTTCCAAATGATAAGTCAAATAGCATAACTGTATATCAAACTAAGACAAGGGTAACTACAAAATAATATTGAAAATAGAGCAGACAGCAAGGTTAATGTTTGACAAACTATTGCAACTTCTCATGTTTTTATTTACATCCTGTTATTTTATATATGTATTTTCATTTAAAATTAGTGTGTAGCTCCTATGTCCTTCAACCTGAATGATCCCAGTTACCCCTTGGATACAAGTGAAAACTTTTGGGAAACTGTACTGGGAATATTGTTTCCCTCTTTATCTGAGCTTTTATGGAGGAATACATTCATTCCTCTGTGAGAAGGGAAAACTATAACCCTAAGGGCATTTGTCATGAAACAGACTTTCTAAATCTTCTTTCAAGTAAAACTAAACATAGTAATTGCCCTAGAAAATAGACAGAAGATCTAGAGGATTGTAACTCAGCCATCCTCTCCCACATTAACTAGGGATAAATCCAGCCTTAGGGGGGATGTCAGATTGAAACTAATGAGTACTAGGGTTATTCATAATAAAAATACCTCAAGTTACTGACTTCAAAAGAAAATAATATTTCAGCTTGAACAGGCCTAATTTTCACTAGAGACTTTGTAAATTTCATGTCAAAAGTGAAGGCATTGTAACTACTATATTTTTCTAATTACATTAAATGTGAATTATGTTGAGGATTGAATAATGTAAGAGAAGTAAAATACATTTAAAATATTGACAAATGTTGTATTAATAAAGCATAATAAAATAATTTTCTGTGTAGATTAGAAACTTATAAGATACAAATAATGGATTATAAAAATGAATTAATGTATCATTTCAGTTATCTTTTTCCTTGACAAAAACAGAGAAAACCTACTTATTTAACAACAAACAAAATCCTCAAATACAGGCTTAGTAAATACAAGTAATCCTCATGTTGTACACCAGACCTCTGTACATGTCTACCCTACAACTGGCTCTTTGTCTTTGATGGTTTTCATTTCTCCATTTCTTCCCTATTCAATTCTTTTTTTAATTTTTATGTTGCTTCATACCCTGGTAATCACCATTTTAGTTTCTTTGTATACGTGATTTCTAAAACAGCTCACATATATATATATATATATATAACATAAATGTATTACATAACATATATATATATGTTATGTAATACATTTTTTCTGTCTGGCTTATTTCACTTAGAATAATATTTTACATATCCATCCATACTGGGGCAAATGGTAAGCTCTTCTATTGCTAAGCAATTAATATATTATTGTATTTTAAGGTACTTTAAAATGAAGTGAAAAGATAATGAACATTTCCAAAAACTTTGAAGTTCATTTTCATGAACCTTTTTTATGTGGCACATTTTGAATTTGTGAAGTATCCTACATATACATCTTCATATACATGACACCTTTTCTTTATCTATTTTTCTGTCAGTGAGTATTTTAGTTGTTTTCATATCTTGGCTGTTGTGAGTAATGCTGCAACGAACATAGGGATGAAGGTATTTTTACAAGTTGATTTAATTTCATTTCCTCTGGGTATATTTTCAGAATAGGGATTTCTGGCTCATTTGGTCGTTTTATTTTTTTAAATTATTATGATCCTCCATCCTGTTTTCCATAATGTTTGTACCAATTTGCATTCCTACCAATAATGACTTTGGATTCCCTTTTATCCAAAATCTCATCAACATCTTCTCAACATCACTAGTCTTGTATGTTCAGCTCTACAGTCCAATAAAAAAAAGATTTATTTGAAAGGTAGAGTTATAGGAAGAGGGGAGGGAGGATGGTAGGAGGGAAACAGAGAGGGAGACAGGAAGAGAAAGAAGAAGAGGGAGAGGGAGAGAGGCAGAAAGAGAGATTTTTTGTTTGTTGGTTTAGTCTCCAAATGGTTGCAATGACTGGGGTTAGGACAAAGTCAGGATCAAGGAGTTTCACTCGATCTACCGTGTGGGTCACCTTCCACTGCTTTCCCAGGTGTACATGTATGGTGTTGGATTGGAAGTGGAGCAGATGGGACTGGAACTTACATAGGTATTAGATGCTCTTATCACAGGTGCTGGCTTAACTCTGCCACAAACTGGTCTGCATTTTAAAATCAGGCTGTTTTTCTGCTGTGGAGTTGTAAATGCTCTTCATAGATTTTAGAAATTAAACCATTATCAGATGTGTGATTCACAAATACTTTTTCGCAATAGATAAGTTGCCTTTTCATTCTGTTTGTGGTTTCCTTGGCTGTGCAGAGGCGATTTTGTTTATTATAACCCAATTTATTGATTATCTTGCTTTTACAGTGACTGAAAAGGATATATTAAAGTGATTTCTCTCAATGTTCTATTTTAGGAATTTTATTATTTTAAATCTTGTATTAGGTCACTTAATACAGTTTGAATTGTGTGTATGTTTGATGCTGTAACAAAAGGGTTCCATTTCATCATTTTGCTTGTGAAAATCTAGTACAGCATCATGTACTGAAAAGGCTATTCTTTCTCCCACTGTGTCTTCATTCTTGACCCTATATGTTTGGATGCATTTCTGTACTCTAAATTGTATATCATTGGTCTATGCTTGTTTTATGCCAATACCATGTTGATTTGATTACTAAAGCTTCATAATATGATTTTAAAAGAGGAAGTGTGATGCCTCCAACTTTGTTTTCATTATCAGAATTCCTCTGGATATTCAGAATGTTTGTATTCCTTACCAGTTTCAGGATTTGTTTTCATATTTCTATGAAGATTGCCATTACAGTTTTACTAGGGATTAAGTTGAATTGTGTTTGTTTTAGATCGTAGGGATATTTTAAGAATATTAATCCTTATGATTCATAAACACAGGATATCTTTCTACTTATTTGTGTCTCCTTCCATCTTATTCATCTTTTAAGTGTGCAAATCTGTAATATTTTTTCTTTTCTATTTGAGAGGCAGAGAGACAGAGGGCTTCCACCCCTGGTTCACTTCCCAAAACCCGCATCTTCCTCTGAGTCACAAATTTAATCCAAGACTTCCAGGTGGGTGACGGAAACCCAATTAACTGAATTGTCACTAATGCTTCCCAGGATCCACAATAGCAAGAAAGTCGATGAGCCAGGTACTTGGCACAGGATGCAGACATCTTAACTGAAGTGTCAACTGTTAGGCTAAACATCCCCCATTAGATATTTGCATTAAGAAAGAATTCCAAACTCTCTCAAATAATTTTTCTGGATTAGTTGTGATGACCATGTAGCCTTTCTCTTTTATTCTGTTATGTGATGTATCACAAATTATATGTTCTTCAGCCATAAGCAGAAGCTTTTAAAGCATGTAGTTAAAGGCTCCAACATACCCTCAACATACCCAATTAACTTCGTTGTGTAACTAATAGTTATAGTATTGAGTAACCAATATGTTAAAAACAATTGCAATTTCTTAACCATCTTCTGTGATCACCTCATTGTCAATTCAGTTTTAGTTTATACACAACATATAACATAATATAAATAAAATAACATGTTTTACATAACATCATATCCTCTTAAATTAACACAAACATGTGGTATCTGAACTTTTGGGATTGGCTCATTTCCTTAGCATTATGGTTTCCAGTTTGGCCCATTTGGCCACAAAGAACTGCATTTGGTTTTTTTTAATAGCTGAGTAGTATTCCATGGAGTAGATGAACCATAGCTTTCTTATCCAATCCTCTGTTGATGGGCATTTTGGTTGCTTCCATGTTTTTGCAATTACTGATTGTGCTGCTATGAGCATAGGGGTGCATGTTGGCTTCTCATAAAACAGGTGTTTTGGGTATATTCCTAAGAGTGCTATTGCTGGATCATACAGTATGTCAATTTTGAGTTGTTAATTGATCGGGTTGATAATCTGATGGTTCTGCCCTCGGACCGGACAGGGTCTCCCCAGGAAGCTGAGGAACTAGACTGGACTATAAGATGTTGGACTCTATGTTTAGTTTATGCTTGCAAAGAGGGAATCTCAACTGTACTTGATCAGTGGATATGCAACAAGGTGGAATATTCCACATGGGGGGAGGGCGGGGTGATTCCCAGTTCCAACAAAACTATATCACATAATGCAATGTAATCAATGAATAAAAAAAATAAAGCATGTAGTTAGATGTGAATTGCGACAAGCACATCCATACAGGATGCCTAGGTTTGAGTCTCAGCCCCTTCATTGCCACTTGCACTTCCTCTCTTCCTTTTCCCTCCCTTCTTCTCTCCTCCCCTCTCAAAATGTTTTCTGTTTAAAAACATTGTTATTGCATAAATTTGTAAGTATACATAAAAGCAGAGATAAGTGTAAAACAGTCTAATGTACTGATCTATGGCTTACAAGTTTTTTAACATTCGTTTTGGCAGACTGCTTAAAAAATTACAGCCGACTGATTTTGTATTATGTAAAAAAGGTTACACCTTTAAAATAATTATTTCTCAATGTCATTATTAATATATTTCAAGTACCATCTCAATGGTACATCTCAATACCAAAATATTACAACTAAAATTCCTATAGTATAACCTCTTTATGTTTCATAAAAATAAAAATTCAGAGAAATGGCAATTAAGAGTAACATTCTGAAGTCAGACAGATACTATCTAAAAGTCTGGGGAAGTATGGAATACACTGCATGGTAAAATTTTCCATAGTAATAAATATAAGAGGAAATACCAAGACATACCAAAATATATTGCCATTCACAGCACCTGAGTACAAGTGAGTATCATTAAAGCACACAATCAAGAAAATACCACTTGTCAGCTGATACTGAATGAATTACGGATGTGACTTCATAACACTCTTTCATGATACTTGGAATTGACAATATTTTTTGTGTACAGAAAATACTGTAGAACTCAGTCCATGTTTAAAGAGGGGGGGAAGTCCTTTGCTTTGAAATAATGATGTGGGGAGGGTGGGATATTCAGATACAAACATGCACATTTGTTTGAGCCTGTAATCTCTTTGAGTAGACATGAATATTTGAGGCTAATTCATCTGGGGCTGCAAAGTGGAGGGTGCTATCAAGATGAAAACTGTTACCATGCTTCCAAGAAGCTGTCAGCACTCACTCAGCTTTCAGCAACCCTTTCAAGTCTCATTTGCTGGGCAGTACAAAGCAGCGGGTGTTCTATTTATGATACAGTTCTTAAATTGAAACTCTGGAAATGAGAATAACATAGCTGAAGGTTCTACTGGAAGAGGTCCAGTACATTGATTAACTTGTCTACAAACCTGGTACTTGCTTGTGATTGGAAAGTTTTACCTGCAGCTCTTGCTAGGGCTCAGGATCGTGAGCCAAGGGACAGTGTTTTACCTTCTGATGTATTCTCTACCAATTAGTGCAGCTTCCTTGATCTACTTAATGTAGAACTGCCTGAGGGAAAACCCTCGGTTTTGGAATAATTTTTGAAATTGCTTTACAAGACATAGAACTGTAACTACTTGTTAAAGATAAAAAAATAACTTTTTTTTTTTTTAAGATAAAGGCAGGTCAGCACTACTATTTTACAGCTTATAACATGGAAAGCAAAGAAGGTGCTGAAGAATTTTGTTGGCAAAACAGTGCAGAAAAGAAGATAAATCCCCTTTTACTAACAGAAATCTCTTAAATGATTCAAGGAAGATGAAAACTAGTGAAAGAGTCCTTATTTTCCTTTAAACTTCCACTTTATGATCAACTTGGACTAATGAAATATCCCTTAAATGAAACTCCCTGCAGCTCATGAGGTCTCTGATTGCTTAGACTGTTGAGTGCTTAAGCACTTGAGTTCCTGCTACTTGTGGGAGACATGAAATGAGTTCTTGGCTCCTGACTTCAGCATAGCTAACGCCACTCTGTTGAGGGCTTTCGGGCAGTAAACCATATCCGGAGTGAATCAATGAGGAAAGATTTGTTTCTCGGCCTTTCAAATAAATATAAATGAACAAAATATAAAAACTAAAACTGCAATTGTATTTACCTTTGGATAAATATTGCTTTCTATTCATTGTTGTCTTATGAAAGCACAAATTTAAAAAAATGGGATTAAAGTTCTAAATGGGTTTTGTATTAGTGAATAACTAAAAGAGCATCAAATAACATGCTATATTATCTAATTATACCAAATAAGGTGATTCGGGTCCGGTGCTGTGAACCAGCGGCTGGAATCCTCACCTTACACATGCCAGGATCCCATGTGGGTGTCGGTTCTGGTCCCAGTGACCCTGCTTCCCATCCAGCTCCCTATTTGATGCCTGGGAGAGCAGTCAAGGATGGCCCAGGGCCTTGGAACCCTGCACCTGTGTGGGAGGCCCCGAGGGAGGCTAATGGCTCCTGGCTTCGGATCAGCTCAGCTCTGGCCATTGTGGCTGCATGGGGGCAGTGAATCAGCAAATGGGGAATCATCTTCTCTGTCTCTCCTCCTCTCTGTATATCTGACTTTCCAATATAAATAAATAAATACATACATACATAAATACATAAATAAATAAATCTTAAGAAAAATCATACCTGGGACCAGTGGCATGCCCTAGCAGCTAAAGTCCTCGTCTTGAATGCACCGGGATCCCAGATGGGTGCCGGTTCTAATCCCGGCATCTCCACTTCCCATCCAGCTCCCTGGCCTGGGAATGCAGTTGAGGACAACCCAAAGCCTTGGGACCCTGCACCGTCTGGGAGACCTGGAGGAAGTTCCAGGTTCCCGGCTTTGGATTGGCGCAGCTCCAGCCATTGCGGCCACTTGGGGAGTGAATCATTGGACCGAAGATCTTCCTCTCTGTCTCTACTCCTCTCTGTATATCTGACTCTCCAATAAAAAAAAAAAAAAAAAAACAACCTTACTATTATAAGAATGTTTTCACTAGACTTTACAAAGGGGTACTCTTGTCATACACAGTTTTTAAAGGGATTTTCAGAATGAAGGAAATAAATCCTTAAACACACTTACATTGAGCTCTAAAACTATCCCAAGGCAATCAATCAGCAATGACACCACCATTGCTACCATAATGATGACCACTGTCACAGCAATGTGGAAAACGGAGGAGAGAGTCCCACCAAAAAACACATTGGCAATTACCTGCGAAATAAAAAGAATGTTTTGAGAGTGGCTGTCAGAGGCATGCACGGGTTAGTAAGAAAGGTTTTCATAATAGCATATACCAAAAAGATTATACTCAAATCTCACCACTGTGAATGTTCTTTTTCCAAGCACTTACACATATGCATGTATATAAGTAGACTGATATTTTTTGTTGAATTATTATATTCCTTTAATCATAGTAAATGCTAGGAATACTGGATCCCAGTGTCTGAATGCATACATTCCTCAAGATTCAGAAAGCCCTTGGGAAGTTACCACAGTCTTTCTTTTCTCTGAGCCCAGCATAGTCCACATGCTATTAAGATTATTTGAATGGCTTCTAAGGAAGCAGTTACCACATTTCCCCTAATAACACTAGCTTGTAATATCCCTTTTGTTAAAATCCCTTTTGTTACATTGAATTCTATTTTTTTCTCACTTTTCCTTGGCAAAAAATGGAGGTGAGTTTATCGCCATTTCGCAATAGTCCTCAGATCTGGAAATCTATCAGCAGTTACCTAGGTCATATGTCTCACACTGTGATATGATTTGCAAATAGGAAATGTCTAGAAGATGAACATTCCAACTCTCATAATTAACATCCTATTCAGAGAAACTCAATCAATCCTAAGAAGCAGAGATCAGTTTGTGACAGGACAAAAAAGATCAAATAGAATGTAGAACCAAAAGAAGCTTTAGTTATGTAGACTGCCTCCCGTAGAGTAATCTGCTTTACAGAATTTCTGAAATGTGTTTGGCCTGTCTTGTCTTGAGGTAGGGCTTTAAAAAAACAATAGGTAAGATCTGGACCAGAATTACAAAATGAGACAATAATGGGAAAGAGAAGAAAGGAGAAAGAATAGGAGTAATATTTATCAAAAGCAAATGAGAATGTGGTTTGGACAAAGTGGTGATGCTGTGCAAAGAACAGCCAAGAGCTGGCATGGTTAGGAGTCGGGGAGACGCTGGGGCATCCTAAGAAAAGCATGGCTGCTAATAGGCTGTAATGCTCAGATACTTCCCATACATCAGATACTAACACAAACTGTTAATAATGTAATAGTGATATTAACAACTGTTAGTGATTATAACTTATCATATTTAAATTATTTCTGATAGAGGCCTCCAATAGGTATGATTATATGTGAAAGGTGACTTCATGAAGGAAGCTAGTGAGGGAAACATACCAGCGGTAGACAGCCTTTGTGACAGCCTTGTATGTAACTGGTTATCTTTGTGTAGGAATGATATTGATTATGTTTATGTCAGCTGCAGTGTGTGTAGAAAGAAGAAACAGAGCAGAAACGGAATGGGTGAGGCAGATAGAATATTGCTGTGTCGGATTACTGCCCCAGCAGACGTCTTGATTGGGTCTTTCTTCCTGCCGCGGCAGCTGGGAAGGAAACTTGGGTTCCGAGTGCCACAGACAGAAGTGGCTGCAGGTGAAGTGACTCAGACTACTCATAGGCAGTTTACCAGAAACCACCGGAGAGTGCACCATCTGTTCCTGCTGATCTAGATATCCGTTTTGTAGCTACAGTGCTGGGCAGAAGTTAAAACCATTTCCTGCATCTGACAGTAGTTAGCATTCTTCTGAAAGGTTCTTAGATGTTAAAAAACAGCCTTCTGACACTACCCTTAGCTCAGCCTGGGTAGAGTGTCGCCGGTGGTCAGGCCAGGGGTTCTCAGGCATTTGTAAGCGAGCAGAAGCGCTGACTGTAGAACACACATTCTGCCAGGCGTCTCCCTTTCCTCAGTGCTGGCAGGAGGCAAGCACCGGCCTGGATTGAGAGGGCCTTCCGTTACTTAGTGCATCTAAAGCACGATAGACATTTCCCTTCACACATTAGACTCATTCACACGGTGCCCTGTGTAGACAGTCCAAGGCATAGATTCTGAGACTAAGCCCTTTCAGTATGTTTCCTGAAAGAAGCACTGTGAAGCAGGATCATGTTTTACTGCTGACTGGGACACAGGATGTTCAGCCGAGGACAGAGGAGGTTCCTGACAAGCCTTGTTATCTCATTTCATACAAAAAAAAATTTACTCACTTTCAGCTAGTCTTCCTGTGCAAAGCCAGATAGACTACAAAACATAATTTGAAGCTGACTTTATAACTAAATATACATACATATAATAAATTACATATTTCTGTCATTGTTTATATTATTGTATGTTATATACAAGTGTTGATTTAATTCTATTACCATATTTAAGTAGAATGTATAAATGAAATATGTAACTACTAAAGTTAAGGTTTACGTTTCACGTTGGTTCTTGATAAAATACAAGATATTTTAGCTTTTTAAAAATAGCAAAACCAATTACAGTCTAATCTTTAATGCACATTGACTTACAAAAGAACAAGATAATATTTTTCACAATACGTTTTAAGCCTATATTTTAATTTCTTTTTAAGAATATTTAAAAAATTCAGCACTCTTGGCTAGGCAGTATTAACAGCTCTCATTCATTCACTAATGCAGTTGTATAAACATCTGTGCTTATGGTGATTTGAACCAGAACATTATTTCCGAACCCAAATTTTGAAAAAAAAAATCTTATAAATACATGAATATGCATTCATCTTTAAAAGTGACATAATTAAAAGGAAAATTTTAAAAATTTTATCAGTTTTCCTTCACTTATAAATACGTAGAATTGAATTATTTACAAATCTCGCTACATTGAGGTGAGGAGAGCAAATACCTGGGTAGAGTATTGGAAAGGAACATTGCCTACCTCTCTAGTCACAAAGCATTCAATTGGGTACGTCAAGATGACAGTGATACCATAACAAAACCTGCCAAATGTCACCAGGTCATCACTTCTGCAATAATTTTCAAATAAGTCTCCTAGAGAAAAATATAAAATAAATTTAATAGTTACTAGATGTTTGAGATAATTATGTAGCTAATGAAATGTTACATTTTTGTTATACAAACAAAGCACCATGAATAGGTTTTCACTTAGTTTAGAAAACAGATTATGATATCTAAATATAAATTCTTGCATCCAGTAACTATGGAGCTGTTCACTGCCATGAAAACCAGCAAATATTCCACTTGAAGGTAAATTTTCATTGTGTTTGGTACATTTGTATCAACTTCTGAAAAATAATTTGCTCACTATCTTCCTACATCAGAAGCAACATCTTATATTATTGTAAACTGGCTTTGTACATTTGCTTCTGGTCTTTGTTTCTGGTAAGTAAGTGACTTCATTATCAGAAAAAAAATCTTGTTAAAATAAACAAATTTCCTTTTGAAATACTATTCATAGTTCAAGAACAATCCTGAAAGGAAGAGTTGACCAGTACATCTGGGAGCTGGATTTCCTGTATATCACGCTATAGAGGCTAATCCATGGGCCACAACAAGGACATCTTTCATGTCATCTGAGGTGCCTAAGTTATAGGCTCTATTTGAGAACTGGGAATATTCTGCTAGTTCCCAAAAAGCATTATATTTAATTAGTTGCAAACTAATTAATGGACCATATAAATGGAGCCACACATGCTTGTACAAATTCTTATCTAGAGTTTGTATATTCTCAGATATCAATGAAGCAGTACAGGATGCTAATGGAGGCCCGGAGGTCAATAAACACCATGGATGAAACTGAATAGTCGAGCGTGCTTATTTTTGGAAAAAAACATGCTGTAACTTTAAAACTGCAGTGAGCGTTTTTCAATTAAACTGGACAAAAAAAGTAGATCAAAGGCACACCACTATAGTGTTTATATAAGAAGGAAACAAAGCAATACCATTGTACTTTGCAACATTAAAAAGCTAAATACCTACCCTAAATGACCTTCATCTTTTCACCTCCTCCACTTGCTGATAACAAATTCACAGTACATTTTTGGTATCAAGAGATAATGCTACAATGCAGCAGTGGTAGCATGTTGCTGCAAACTTGATTGGAAAGGTTCTAGCCCTCTGAGGCAAAAAGACAGACGTTTACAAACCTTCACCAAGAGATGTAGGTTCAAAATTCACTAGCGTTGTCTAAAAGAATCTAGAATTCTTCTTGATTTGTAAGCTTGAATTTACTGTAAGAGGAGTCATATACCTAGGGTCAGATTTGCCAATTAAAAAATGACGAGGAGTCACCATGTCAGCTTCCAACTTGAATTTGAGTGTGTGTTAGGACTGACAGCCAAGAGAAAAGAACATCATCAAACACCTACCTGCCAACTTTGTTGTATAAAGATTTGACTGTATTTGAATTATTTTCTCTGATAAAGACATCAGGAAAGTGTGGCAGGAAAAAAAATTTATGTTTTTCAGAAACAATATTCAAACCAAGGTCTTCGTAGAAAAGAACCTGCAGGACATTCATCATGGCAAACTATGTTGCAATAGCAACACACGGCAGTATTTTCAAAGCCAGTTCTTATCGGGACATTCAGGGTCACTTTGTTACTCTAATCTAATGACACGTGTATGTATTGCCTTTTGGATGGCCTTGCATTGTGTTGGCCATCATTCTGTGAAGCCTTCTTTCTTCACTTCCTGGGAAATACCTGGCTAAGGGTCACTTTCAAATGGATTATGGTTGAATAGATTGAGAGAGCAGAGAGAGAAGGGAAGGAAAACTGGACTTGGAAGTTACTAGACTTGTTTCATAACATGTTGCCAACCAGCATGGGCCAGTTGCTTCATTTATTCACATTTTAAGGAGGAGAAGAACTAGTTATTCCACTTGCTTTCAGAGGGTGATTTGAAGGTCAAACAAGATACTAGCTTTGCGCAACCTGTGAAATACATGAATCGCAGCATTTGTCCAGCTGTCAGACTATCCTGACCCTGAATATGACCCTGCAAAGATGAGTGCATGTCAAATGAAACAAAATACAAGAGGGAACTTCTTGGTGCTGAGTCTGGGGGGGAGAGGTGTGTACAAGGAAGGAGATTACATTTGAGGCAGAGAAGGATGGGGCTGGTGTTGTCAGAAAATTTTGTGATCAAGGCAAGAACGGCTCAAGCAGAAATGACTTACAGATAACAACCTGAAGATGAGAAGAAAGGTATGAACTAGAGAGAAATTTATGAAAACAACCAGATAATTTGTTGAGAGAAAAAGGCAGACAACTTGCCAGAATCAGTTATCTAGGCGGGGTTGGGAGACACAGCAGAGAGAAAAAGAGAGTCAGAGAGAGAGAGAGCAAAGGAGAAATAATTTTAACAACAAGCAAGTGTAGTAATGATAACATTGAAAGGCTCTTTCCTTCAACAGGACACTTCAACTCCAAGAAAGTTGTACTTGTTGACTGATTTAAAGATGTAAAAGAAGATTGGAATCAAGTAGACTGTTAGCCTTGAAGATTGGAGGAAATTGGTACCTCTGAATGTGACACTACAATAGGGGAGTAGGGAAGAAACCAAAAATTTGTGTGCTCAAAGGTTAAAGGAAAGGAGAAAACATGGAACTGAAGTTAGCAGTCTAAGACAAAAGTTGGCATCCATAGCAAAGGAGTAGGAGTGTAGAGGAGAATGGGTGGAAGCGTGACCCTTTGACATGTAACACTGTGCGTACCAGTATCCAAAATGAGCATAATAATAAATATGCTTGCACCAATTCACACGAGCACCAAAAGATGACATGACTGAGTCTTGCATTACCTTGAGTAAAGCCAGTGAATGTTATGTATCCACATGTCGCAAAGAGCATACAGATAAATGCAGACACCAAGACAGACATATGGATAATGCGGGACCACTTAGCTACTGTGGGCTCTTCCAAGGAACCATAAACTAAGAAGCAGTTGTGGTGGCAAATAAATGCTGCACGATAAAAAAAAAAGTGGAAAAATTGTTGTTAAAGTACGCACTAGGTTTCCTTTTGTAATCCTGAAAATTAATATGTGTGTAATACTATAGAAAGTCAATGAACTTGGGTTTGAATATATTAGTTTATTCATGCATCCGAAAATATTCTCCTTTAGAGGTTCTGGGAATAGCAACCTTTAACATATCAGGCTATGTCACTCTCGATATAAACCAGATCAATCGGATCTTCTCTCCAATTTTCTTTTTGCTAATCACCCTTCTAATCTTAGGGAAAAATATAAGGAACATCATAATTTTTAACTCATGACTTCTTTTGCCATCTGTAGCACAAACTAGCTTTAGATCTCTGGAGACCTCATAACACTTTGTGTGCAAGATTTTTAAAAAGTCCAAAATATTTGCTAGACTTCCAAATTAAGAAATAAGATTTCTCTGACAAGTTCTCTACATGAGAAACAAGTTTCTTCAAATCACAGCAAATTTCAGTGATGAGTGAAGAAAGCTTGAGCTTCATTGTACACCAGCATAGACTAGATCATATGCTGCTAATTGGACACCTAAAACAGGACATCTGTGATCCAGCTATAAAAGTAAAACACAGCCCTCTTTCATGTGTACTCACCAAAAGACATCACCCCAACAGCCTGAATAGCATTGGGCTTGGCAAATACCCAGGCATCTTCTGTTTTGGGTCTAGAAGAGAGTTTGATAAACTATTGAACAAATATAAGCATAGCAGAAAATATGACATGGTGTTACTAATGTAAATTTAATATCTTGAAATGAGGAATTAATAGGAGTCTGACTGATCTTATTTAATCATAAACTAATTTTCTGAGAACATCCTTGTTATTTTTTAACCCTTGCCTTCTGAAATGCATATCAAATACTTGTATATTTTCTTTTTTATGTATATAAAATATTGATCAATTGTGCAATTTTCTGAATTTATTTAGTTGCTAGTCAATTTCACGGGACACATGCATTCGTTATTCTCCAGGTGAGGAACTCATTGACAGAGCTACAACAACTGTTAATGCTCTAATGTTGCCCTCCCCTCGCCCTTGTCATCCCATGTTCAGCCTTCTAAAGGGGAGTTTAGTTGGTACTACAGGTTATTGGAAGGGGAAGACATGAAACTAACCATGAGGATGTTATGGGAATTCTGCATCATCTAATTTAATTTTCATGACATTTAAGTACTGCTTTCACCACATAACACACGAGGAAAGCTTGATTCTGGGTGGCAACTTAATGTACCAATTCTACACAGAAAATTAAGGCAAGATTCATTTTCTTGATCTTTTCACTTTGATGTATCATTCCATGTGTGACTGTTAGTGGTCTCATATTTCCACCTGTACGCACATTTCTCACAGGAATTTTGGAAATACAACTCCAACTAGTCTGAAAACCATTTAAACCTAGCGGGATTAATATTTTCGGTACTGGAGGGATTAGGCTGCCTGGTTCACACTCCATGAGTAAATACGAACAGCACAAGCTCCAAGATGGTGGAGCCTGTGCTTTTCTTCTGACTACCTCATTTATTAGTTGTGTGATCCTAGGCAAATTATCCCCCATGTCTGTGTTCCAGTTGCTACATTTATAAAAGAGATAATACAATACATTGAGTTATTGTATGGATTAAATAAGATAAAACATGCAACATTTTGGGGAGTCTATCACACAGTAGATAATCATCTTGCACTGTAATCTACTGCTATTTCATGGAAGGTAGCCAAATGTTTAAAGGTGCATGCCCTAGAAAGGAAGGATTAGAGTGAATCCCAAAAGAATTCATGAAGACAGGAGCAGGGGTTAGAAAAGCACATTAGAGAAGCATGAAGGGACCACCATATTTTAAGTAGCACAGGGGAATGCAGAAGATGAAAACCCATCCAGTCATCATGCTTGTCACTCATCCTCTTCATAAAAAATACATACCCCTCCCAAACACACAAATCCATCATGTCATTTCTCTTGCCATGTATGAAATGAGCAGTTACAGACACAATGAAACTTTATAGAAATGCTAGTTTGCTGGGAAGGCCTGTTAGATGATTTACTCCCAACTTGCAGTGTTTTGAGTGGGAACTGCTGCCACCTGGTGCTCCACTACTTTTACTGCAGTCAATGTTAATAGCAACACACCTTGTTAAATTCCAATGCTAATGTGCAAAACCTACATATTTTGTTCATGATCCCTAGAATATGATTTAGAACAAGCAACGCTAGCAATTGTGGACATTTGAAAACTGCCTATCTCGGTTTTTGCATGTGAGAAATATCCATTTCTCCCCTTCAGTGTAGACTGCGACAGTGTCTTACATTGTTTTTTTCACTTTTTATTAACATTTTATGATACAATTCAATATGCTCTGGGATTTCCCTTACCCTTCTCCCTGCACTGAATTCCCCTAAATTATTACAAAAGTATAGTTCCTCATAATCAGTCATAAGTCCATCATTGCAGGCATGGATTATTATTAAAATGTAAGACTTTTACTTTATTTTTCTTCCTGAATTTTTCCCTTATACGTATGGCATCTTAAGTATATTCCTGGAGTGTGAAGCAATAGCAAGACATGATTTTGAATTTTCTCTGTTCATTTTAATGAAGGTAATTTTATGAGACAGAAAATAACAGAGAAAAATGGTAAACATAGGAAATATACGTGTCCATGTCTACAGAGAGAAAAGGGAAGAGAAACTAAAAATGACTTTCCAAAGAGAAAAGCAAGTTGCAAGAAAATCAGTTCCATAGGGGAAAAAAAGAAGGAAAGTTTGCTGGTGTATTTTGAGACTGCTAAAACTTTGACACTCATTTGGGGAAAAAACAAAGATATAGACCCTTCTGACTTTAGAAAATAAAGTGTAAATGTGAAATGCAGTACTAGCAACTGCAGTGAAGCAATTTATAAGATATGAAGACATGACAAAAGAATTTTTCCAATAAATGTTAAAATAGTTCAATGATATTACATTTATCAATATTGATGCAATTTAACAGATTAACAGGTTAATGGAGAAAAAAGCTTGACTGGTACAAAGTACCGGAAAGCATATGATCAAAATACTAAGCAAGCTATTAATAAAATAGAAGTACTTTAATCTGAATGGAACATCCACCAAAATTCTACAGTAAATTACGTATTAATGATTGAAGTTGAAAATACTGTAACTAAAGGCTGAAACCAGGCAAGGGTGTTCAATAACACTGTCTCCAAAATATATAGGAAGAGTACTTTAAAAGATTTATGGCGGTGTCAGTGTGGTGGCTTAGCACACTAATCCTCCACCTGCAGTGCTGCATCTCATATGGGTGCCAGTTTGAGATGTGGCTATTCCACTTCTGCTCTGGCTCCCTGTCTGTGGCCTAGGAAAGCAGTGGAGGATGGTCCAAGTCCTTGGAACCCTACACTCATGTGTGATATCTGGAAGAAAATCCTGGCTCATGACTTTGAATTGGCTCAGCTCTGGTCATTGCAGCCACTTGGGAAATGAACCAGCGGATGGAAGACCTTCCTCTCTGTCTTTCCTCCTCTCTGAATGTCTGACTTTGTAACAAAAATATAATAAATCTTAAAAAAAATCTATCATATGCATGGATTAAAAATTTTCAGGCCAAAATAAATTTATCTTTTAATTCCATTTTTCATGAATGTTTTGAGGTATCCGCATGTATTTGAAATTCCTAGCTAGGATGTATTAAACACTGGAAAAGGCTAGGTTACTTCTACAAAATGTAATTATGTACTTGGGAACTTTCAGTAAAACTACTGATAAGCTAATGGAATTAGTAAGTGTGTTCATCCAATTAGATTACTAAAGATGGTACAGAACAGAGCAAATGAAAGAGGTTGATGTATACAGATGAAAGTCAATTAAAATGTTTTAAAAATAGCCTGACAACCAAACACTAAATATTGTAAAATGCATATATTATCTTAAGTCATGTTATGCTTTTATTAAAGACAAAAAAAGAGACATTTCATGTCCATAAACATGAATGAGAACATTCTGTATTAGGCAGATGTCAGCTCTCACAAATTAATGTTTAAATTGAAAGAATAAAAATGATCTTTAAAGATGAAAGAATTCAGAAAATTCCAAAAACAAAGCCATCAAGTACAATGGAGTATAAAATTGATGGAATATAAATTGAAAGCATCTGTATAATAAA
Source organism: Ochotona princeps (assembly GCF_030435755.1). Classification (NCBI taxonomy): domain Eukaryota; kingdom Metazoa; phylum Chordata; class Mammalia; order Lagomorpha; family Ochotonidae; genus Ochotona; species Ochotona princeps. The sequence goes on from NC_080836.1 coordinate 45,773,098, forward strand.
ATTAATCATAAAGTAAAAAGACAAAACTGAATGATCAGGTATCTATAAGAATAATATATTTTAATAAACAATGGAAAATTAATGACAACAATGGTTAGGAAAGTGAATAGCTAAGCAATGTATACCAGGATGCTCACTTTTTTAATGATTTGATATTTAAATAAAAACAAAATTATTTCACAACTAAGCCAACAACATCAATAATGATAAATTACTGGAAAAGAACAATGAGGAATTATTGGCAGGGGAATTGTAAATGGTAAAGCAATTTGGAAATGAATTTGGTAGTAACTAGTAAAAGGTAAGTTCAACAAAGCTTGTTAGCAAATGAATACATTTATAGATACGTGCCTAGGCTAGAGAGCCACACATGTTTACAGAGAACTATATAAAGGTGTTCACCACTATATTATTTACGTTAATTTTATATTGAAAAACACCTCAATGTCAAGCCATATTGCTAATAATATATATCAAAAGAGTGAAAATGGTATAATCCTAGAATTTGGAGGCACAGAGCAATTAAATTTCATATGCTAATGTGTTAAAATGAAAATATGTGGAATAAAATATTGGGGGAAGGCAGAAAGTTATAATAGAGAATGTAACTTTTTGGCAGAGTAATAATTTACAATACTATCTTTTTCTGTCAACATATAATTGCATAAAACAGCATAAAGGCTTAAACAGCATGAATCAAACTAATTTAAATGTAATTTCTTTTGGTAAAAAAAATAATGAGCTTTTAAATAAGATAGCTATTGCTAATCAAATCTCAAGTAAACAAAATATTTCAAAAAGATGAAGTTCAGGTGTGTTCTCTCTGATTTTTATATAATGTACAATGTTTTCTACATGAAACCTTTCTGTATTGAGCCTAAATTTTAGACTTGAATTTTCCTAAACAGTCTACAGCTGAAACTGGATATATATATTTCCTAGTCACTTAATTTATTCAGTGTTTAACAAATATTTGTGGACCACAATGTAAACCACTGTAATAGCCTGTGTAATAGTACCATTTGTAACACAGAGATGTTTGCTATCTGTGCTGTTCAATATGGTTGTCACTAGCCAATCATGACTGTCGAGCATTTGAAATTTTGGATGGTATGACTGGGAAATTAATTTCTAATTTTGTCTAATTTTAAAAACCACTAGTGGCTAGTAGCTACTGCAAAGGACAATGCAGATATTAAAAAGAATCATGCAGGTAGTTTTTGTTTCAGAAAACAGGATTATCTTGTAACGGCTTAAAAGCGTTTAAGAAATTAGTGAAAGATTTCTTGTTTCCTTTAGTGGAGTTGATCTGTTTCAGCCTACTGTTTACCACTTGTACTTTCTAAATGACAAGTAGAGGAATGCAGGAGTCATATCTAAAGATAAACAAAAATGTTTTTAATCTACTTACAAAGAGTGCTAAATATTTTTGAATTCACAAATTGAACAAAAGGAAAACAAGCCAGAATTTAATTGAAATTGTAATTATAAGTAAAGATATAGGGAAGAAAAAAGAATATACAGTAGTCAAATATCTTAAGATATGAGCCAATAAAACATAGTTACTATAAACCATCAAATTATAATATAGGTTCTACTTTTTAAAAATATTTTGAATAATTTACAAATTACTTTTTACTGGAGAGTGATTTTCTCTTGACTATTCAAATTCAAACATGAATTAACATAAAACTTCAGTAGTATTTCCATTGCCAAAATAAGGAGAGTTTTCTTCAGAAGAAACACCCAGTTATGAATTACTTTCCCAGTAATTCTTATTTTAGATCTGTTGTTGAAGTCCATTTCCCTAAAGCACTGAAGCCGGCAGTATTGATTAGCATGGATGTCTGCAGTGTGTAATTAGAAACAGTACACCTGATGTAGCACACCGAGGTCAGTCCTGCCTCCTCAGCAAATTACATCACCTGCTGAAGAATGGAAAACTCCTTAGCCTCATTTGGCCTCCTTGCTCTCTTTTTTTTTAACATGATTATTTGCTAAAGACAGACTAAATAGGGGCGAACATCACTAATAAATGACAGCTAAAACTTAATTTTTTTGATGAAAGACAATGTTTCTCATAACTATGAGACCCCATTAAGGAATACAATATCCAAAAATTAAGGAAAAATGCGCTTTGAATGAGACAGGCTGAGTTTAAGTCTTAACTTCATGGTTTACTAGCTGGATGACTTTGGGAAGCTAAATCAGTGACACCAGCCTTTTCCTCTTCTGTAAACCGAGACAACATTCGTAATTCTGTTTTACATATCAGACATAAGGTTAAATAAGAAAATAAAGAAAAAGGTACATAGTGGATAGTTAAGTTAGATGAAACCTCCTCTGCTCTTTCTCCTTTCCTATGTTATGATTGTAGTAATAACACATATTTTAATTTGGTATGAAGATCTTGCAAGGGCACAAAAGTGAAAATTTTATGTTAATCATAATGTTCATAATTTTTTTGAGGAAAAGTGAATTTTGAACCTGGCAAGACACCTTATATAAAATAAACAAATGAAAATGTTTTAGCAAGTAGTATAGTAGAATGCAGTAAAACTCTGTCTTGAAGGCAACAATTGCATTGGCAAAATCAGTTTGATAAAACTCACTTTGAGTGTGTTGAAAGTTGTGACTCTCAAAGAAACAGATGATAACAAAAATTAACTGATGTTAATTTTGTGTATTTAAGTTCTTAGTGCAATTTAGAAACCTGGCCCAGATAGCCATGCACATGTTACGGGAGGAACATCCATCCCGCTTGAGAAAACCAAGTTGGGCCAAAAAATTCACATCCTGCTAATATCAGAGGCCTGCACTCAGACTGCTGTGTCTGATCCTGAAGCTGCAGAAACAAAGGTGAATCCCAACTTCCTGCTGCACTTCCTTCCATTGGTATAAATTATTACTCCTCTAATGTCCAAGGAATTCTGAAGGCCTGTACACCTCCCTCCTGTTCATTCTGTTTTATCCTTTTGAGAGACAGAATTAAAGATTGCAAATTCAGGGGAGGACTTGGTGGCTCCGTGTGTTTTGAAGCCTTTTCACATAGATCCCATATTGGAGTGTCTGTATGGAGTCCTGCCTCTGCTTTGGTGCAGGCGTTTGCTGGTGCATGCATTGGGAAGCAGTGGATGTGCTCAGTGCTTGGACTCCTGTCACCCAAGTGGAAGGCAGGGATGGAGTTCTGGGATTCTGACTTCAGCCTGGTCTGGCACTAGCAATTGTGGGCATTTGGGTGCATGGAAGGAGGATTTCTTTTTCTCGCTCTGCTTCTCTGCCTTTGAAATAAATAAAAGTGTATAAAATCTTTTTGAAAAAATGTGGCATTCAAACATAACTATATATGAGGAAAATAAGGAGAAGGTCAGAAAAAAGCGTGAAGAGATCCTTAATTTACTCCTTTGGCTGATCCATGGCACAGAGACTTTTTAACACACACACTCCTTAATAAAATCAGTCCTCAGAGAACAGTGATAATCAGATATACAGCATTACTACATTGTTAGATTTTAATATACAGCTTAATAAAAACAGCACAAAATAATAAAGCATACAAAGAAACAAGAAATTAAGTCCCATAAAGGAAAAAATCAAAAACACCAACCTTGATAGTGATCAGATGGCAGGCAAAGAGAGAGAACAGAGGAGAGAGGGAGAGAGAGAGAGAGAGAGAGAGACAGGCTCTGTTAGTGCATGTCCCAGATGGCCACATCCACCAGGCCAGGTGCCCAGAAACAATCTGGTCTCCAATGTGAGTGGCAGAGATCCAACAAACTGCTTGAACCATCATCTTGTGCCTCCTAGGATTTACATTAGCAGGATGTTGGGAATTGGAAGCTGAGCTGAAACTTGTACTCAGATACTATGACATGGGATGCAGGGATTCCAAGCACTGTTGTTACTGCTGCACCAAACACCTACCCTAAGAATGTTTTTCATACTGCCAAGTCATATATCAAAAATGGATTAATATGGTCTGTTTATTATTTTGTATATATGTTACCACAATAAAATCTAGAAAAAGATGAATAATTAATCTTGATTATCGACATAAGCGCAATTTTTTTGCTAAAGACAGAAAAAAATTATTCATTTCTGCTTTTTATAATCACAGCAAATCTTCACCATTTAACTTTTTGGAGTGGGTGCCTGACCAAACTGTTTAGATGCTCGTTAAAATATCCCAAATCAAAGTACACAGGTTTGATTCCCAGCTTTAGCTCTAGATTTCAACCTCCTACTGTTGCAAAACCCCAGAGGCAGTGTAGGGCTGAATTGAGTTCTCAGCTCCTGGCTTGAGCTCCAGCCTCAGCTCAGATCCAGCACTGTGGGGACTTAGGGAGTAGACTCACAAATGGGAGCTCAACTCGTTTGCCTGCCTTCTCTTTTTGTGTCTCTGCCTTGCAAGTAAGCACATAAAACAATTTTATAAAACCTCAAAAAATCTGACATTGCTCATCTCATTGCAGTTTGCATTTTTACTCAGCCATCAGTCTTCCCAACTAAGCTCTGTAGGTGCTGCTTTAGCTGTGTAACTATAGTTGTACGTCTATATTTTTTTAAGAACTCTTGCATTTAACCTTACAACATTTGACATTTCAAATGAAGAAGCAAATTACCTAGTTATTTAATCACCAGGCAGCATCCTAAACGAATGATTTGAAAGTAAAAGCTTTTTAAATTGCATTCAGAACTTTACTAACATACTGCTGGTGTGGACATGGTGAGAAAGGTACATTTAAAAAAATTCCATCTATGCACATGCACACACAACTTAAGGATTATTCTTGTTTGTTATAGAACTTTCCAATTCCATAAGTATTACTTGGTTGGTATTCCAAATGTAAAATGTTTTCTTTTTGTATTTAATTTCAGGGAAAGACTGTGAAAAAACATATTTTATTACTGACATGCTAAAATACTAGATATGATGACATTTAAGTTAGTTTCTTGAACACTTAGTACCACCTTTTTATGAAGAGAAGGAGGTTTCCTACTAGACCAGGAAATTCGGAATTTCACTTTCAGGCGTTATTTATAGGTGCTGCATTTTATTTTTGCAAGGTTAAGTGACCTCACATTTATAAAGTCTTGAGAGTATGTATGCCTATTGTCTGTGAATAATTTTCTTTGGACACAATGGAGAACTAATTTTTCCTGATTTATACCAGAGAGAATTTCATTGATTACACAGTGTAGGTACAAACAACCAATTTCCAACTTTGGTTACCAAGAAACAAAGCATCAGTAAAATAAGATTAAGCCTTATTTTAGCTTTTGCCTTCCACAGATACTCTTCTCAAAGCTCTCAGGAACTAACACAGATTTACCTGATCCTGATAGGCCCTAAGTCCTAGCAAATATCTCTGGTCTTCACAGTTGTGAAGACAAAGCTTCCAAGTGATTGTTCTGAACCCAGGAACACTGGAACTTGGACTCCAGGAGGATCAAAGGTCAACAGGTTTCTCCTCTGCACTCTGGCCAAACAGAGCCCCTTCTAATTCAGGTGAGCCAGGCACAGCTTACTTGTTTGCTGTGAGAGTTTTAGACATTAATCTCTGAGACCAGACACATCTGGCTTGTAAGTGCTTTGGGTGGCACACAAAGGCCCCTCATTTCCTGTCAAACAACACAACTGCTATTAACGGTAGGTGGATCTGTGCATGTCCCATTTAGGTCCCAGGATCTACTAATATCTCTCAGTCACTTCCTCCCACTCCAACTTAGCTGATTCAACTCTATCTTTAGACAATATGGTTTAAATATATAAAGCTGCTTAGGAAAATACTTGGGAATCATCCCAACTACTAAACAAATCTATTTTTAAAACACATTTGCTTCTTAAAACCCAAGTTTGATTTAAATTTGAATGAAAGTTTATGCTGCTTTTTTTTTTTAACCAAACCACAATTTTTTATATGAGTCATACAAAAACCTGGCACAGATAAGCACCAAAAACCCTGCAAGTACTTCTCTTTTGCCGCTTGGGACACTAATCTCTTTGTTCTTCCTTTCACTTGCTTTTCTTTACTGCTGACTCCAATTCCTTGTTCAACTCTCTTAAAGTTGATGTTATTTATTTCAGTTGGAGTAATAGGCAAACAAATGGGGGTAGACAGCATTTGATCTTTGTGTTATAAAGAACTTGTTAGGATTATGTGTGTTAGGGCAATAGTAGGTTCTAACAGTCAAGATACAGTTTGGGGTGCCTACTTCCCGTAATGGAATGTGTTGGTATAAGTTTGGCTCTACTACAAATTTCCCCTTCCTGCTTATGTGTACACTGGGAGACATCATTGACAGCTTACGTGACCTGGGCCTTGACACCCATACAGAAATCCTACGTTGACTCCCCAGCAGGTACCACTAAATGGAAGATCTCTGTTGGTCTTTCTCTCTTTTTGACTTTCAAATGGAAAGCAAAAATCATAATAATTATGAGTTTTTAGATTTTCTAATATTATTTTCCAACAAAATAAAATTAAAACATAGTGTTAGTTTTTAGTAAATGTAAATAAAATTTCAGATTTGATTTCCAGATCATTATTTTCCCTTGAAATTTTGCTTGGGTTGCTCTTGTCTTCACCTTTTTTTTTTTTTTTTCCTATTCTTACAGTATCTTATCTATACACAAATCTTCCCAAATGCTGGAGTTGAAATTCTAGCATTTGGGGTTATTAGTAAATCTCCCAAGTCTAGATAACTTATCATTTTTCTCTCATTCTCTCCCTGATGGATTATGTAATATCAAGCTATTAAAATTATAAGTATACTTTCCACATCAACTTTTTTGTCTTTACTAGCAAGCAACTTTAATGAAGGTACGGCCCTCCCTCTCTATTGCCACAGTACCCTTTGCAACTACTGCTAGTCTACTGATGCCTTCTCTTATGATTATTTTTTATCTATCTCAACCTCAGTAAGCTATAGGACAGCTTCATAAAGGAATGTGCTATTGATCTTTATGACCCCCAAACCAAGAAAAGTGACCAACCCAGAGGGCATTTAATGGGCGCCCAATGAATGAGCACACTCTTTCATTTCATTTGTTTTGGAGGTGAGTTCTGTACTATTTGCCGGCCTAGTTGTTCAAGCTGAAAACTTGGGCATCATCATTTATCACCTAGCAAACGCTTACTCTCTGGATGTCTCCTTCCCGCACTAATGCTTGTGGATTTGTTGAATTTTCTAAAATGAATTCGAATTTCTGTTTTCCTCGTTTCTAAAAGCCTTGCCCTTACATCATTTCAATTATTGTTTTGACTGAAAAACCACTAAGGTAGACTCTGTCCAGGTGTTTATATCCCATCTTTCCTCACACTGTTGCTTGAGTTATGAAAGCAAAACTGAGATTCGGGGGGCCAGGGTTGTGACTCAGTGATTAAAGCCATGACATCCTTTATCAGAATGCCTGTTCAAGACTCTACTGTTCTGCCAATGAGCCAGCTCCCTGCTAATAATTTGCCTGGGCAAGTGGTGCATGAAGGGGCCCTGCCGCCAATGTGAAAGACTGAGGCAGATCTCCTGCCTCCTAGCTTCGGCCTGGTCTTTGCTATTTGCAAAGTGAACCAGTGGATGGAAGACCTCTTTTCATTTTTGTCTCTCCCTCTGGCACTTTGTCTTTCAAATAAATAAAATAAATCTTTGATAAATAAAAAAATCAAAGCATAGACTTGATTTGATGACTTCTGCTTAAGAAATTTCTTTTTTAATATAAAGAGAACAGATTTTATGCATCCCATATGTACAGTTCCAAGGACACAATCACACCTTCCTCACTCTCCTGATACTTCTCTCAGTATTCTTCCTTCTTTTCCATCTCTTTAATGATATTTGCACAGACATAATATGTTCTAAATTTGCAGGTTTAATTTGGCAGTAATCTCATTGTCCAACAAAGCAGAAAGACCACAGGGCCACATTTCACTTAAATATAATCATGACAAAAAACAACAATGCCATCCCAAAGTTAATCCTACAATTTCTTTGTGTGTTCCATGACCCGTGCCACATTTCAGGAAAAAAAAGAATATTTTTTTTTATGGAGTGCTGGGAAGGGACTAGCTTATGTTACTAAGCACAGTGGTTTCTAGTTGCTTTCATTTTGTTGCAAAAACAAACAAATAAACAAGCAACAGAAGCAACAAAAACTAACCAGGATTTGTCTTTTTGTGGCTGAATAGGAATAGTATTCTGTAGGGAATATATAATACATTTTGTTTATCCAGTCATCAACTGATAGACATCTGAGTTGATTCTATAGATTAGCTATTATTAATTGAGCAGCAGCAAACATAGAGTTACAAATAACTCTCGTATGCTTAAATTATTATGGTGTAATTAAAAACAATCTGAAGTTTCTTACCTTGCGCATTAAGGTTGCCTTTTATCTTGATCTCTAAAAAACACTCTTGACTCATTTGTATTATACTCTAACCAAACATTCAGCTCAAAATCAACAAAACCTTAGTTACTTCTCCAAAACAGAAGCCATTAAGCTGGTGGCAGTGGGGAAGTGGGAGATGGTGGTGCTATGATTGATTTTCGAATCCTTCCAAAATTTCATTGAAACAATCTGTAGTACAGCAGGATTAAGACATAGGATCTTTAGGATGCCATTGAGCCAGAAGGACAGAGCTCTCATGGATGGGAAATAGCTCTCGTATAGATGGGCTAGATAGAGTGTGTTTGGTTCTTTTTTGTTCTTTTATTCCTTTTATCCGGTCAGGATATAGCACTTGCCTTTTCCACAAGAAGCTGAATTGAAGGCTCCATTACGGAGATCAGCCCTTAGCAGACACTACATGCCAGTACCTTGATCAGGCTGCCTGCCTCCAGAACCATGAAAAGGAAATTCCTGCTCCTTATAAATGATGCAGCTTGTAGTATTTTGTAAGAGTGGCAGAACAGTAGGTGTGTAAGTGCCATTTTCAGAAGTTTTTCAAGGTAGGTATTATGACAGCTATTAAAAGTCATGATGACAGTATATTTTAAAGAGTAACATGTGAACAAGAGGGGGTTTTTGAGAATGTTATTAAGGGAAGAACTTCACTTTTATATGGTTGCTCCCCACCCCCATGGCATTGCATCTTTTCTCTTAGAGCTTCTTCTGCTGTCATGTTCATCACATCTATAGACTAAACACATTTCTGCCAACAATACCGTCCAGCCTTTCTCTACCACCACTCTTCCTTTTTGACCCACTTAATGCCTATGCACTTTTTTCCCAAGCAGCATATCATTACATTATCTTACCCTGAAATATTTCCTTCCTACACAGTCTGAACTAAGAATATTTAATCTGTCTCCATGGCACTTGCCCATAATTCTATTATCTGTTACATTGACATTATCTTTTACATGTCCACAAGCGCTAGGGATCTGAGGTCAGGAATGCTGCTTTCTTTGTCTCTGCAGACCCAACACCTAAAAGAGTGCTAGCTCCAGTTAGACAGTCACTAAATTTTTAACAACTCAAACAATGGGCTACTCTACTTTGCTTACTGGTTGCAAAGCCAGTAAAACCAGACCAGTCTGGCTTCTGATGGGAATATACTAATACATATACATATATGCATATGCATATGCACATGCATATCTCTTGTGGCGAATTTCATGAAGCACATGAAGGTACATTTATAAAGGGATATGATGAGAATAAAACAGCACCGTTAATGCAATAAACAATCCTCCAAGAATGAGTATTGTCTTGCAGATGATTTTCCTAATTCACAAAGTCTTTATTCAAAAAACAATTCTGTGGGTTGTTTCATGTAGGCAGTCTCTCTGGCAAAATATACTACAAACTCTGGAGTCAAGTGTTTTTTTGTAAATGAATTAGTAAAGTATATTAGCTTGGAAATAAACTTAATGAATGCTTCTTGGACAATGAACTTTTTAACAAAATTTACATTGCCTCATTACTTCAAAGTTTTGGTTAGACAGCACTCAAGTTAAGTGGAATAAAACCAGACAGCACATGGTTTCATACAGGTATTCCACTCCAGAATGCTCTTGTCCAACTTTGATTGTTTCAAGAGGAATGTACTAGCTCCTCAGCAAAGGTGAGCCCTAACTGTATTCTAGATTCCACTTTTTAACATCTTAGGGAGAAACTGGGTTCCATCTTCCACCTACGTCTATCTAAAACAATCAACATTTCTTAATTGAAAAGTACTTTCTAGAGCTCTTACTCAAGCCACTGTTTTGTCACATTGCTTTCATTTAAGCATGCTTTACATAGAGGAGGACTAGAAAGAGGATTAGGGTTTGTGAAATTTACTTTCCTACCATTCACTTATACATTCATTCTCTCACGTCTGACTTCCACCACTACCACTGCATTGAAACTCCTGTTACCTGAAGTAGAATTTATAGTTTGCAAGCTCCTTCCCCTTCTCTTGGGGGTGTTCCTGATTCAATTTCCTTTCCTTCGAAACTGCCCTTTGAACTACCCCCAATCCAGGTGCTTTAGTGGGTTGACCATAGCTCCAAGGGGGATCATGTAACCTGAAAACAAGGGTGTGAATGTAAGCCATGATGGAGCCTGGGACCATTACAGATCCTCACTAGAGATAATTGAAACCAACTCTTAGAGTGAGAGAGAGCAACTAATTCTGAGAGTGAATGAATGTAGGAGAGGTAGCTTTGACTGAATGTAGGTTAGGATTCCTGCTTCTATTTTGGCACAAGGGAGAAGCTCTTCACAAACTAAAGCCAAAACAGAAGACGAAGCCAAGGGAGGGAAAACAAGAAAACAAAAACTGTGTAGACTTATCTGTTGAACTCCTAAATCCAGCCACACTTAGCAGAACTAATCTTAAACTTTACATTTCAGTCAGTTAATTCTCTTTTGCTTCAACTAGTACAGAGGAATAAAAAGACAAAAATTTATATACCATAAAAATTCAGTGTCCTACATTTGTCAGTTTAATAATTTCTTCCCACAATTATGTGTTCTTTCTTTGCCTACCCCCTACCTTGTTTCTTCTAATCCTTTCTTTTACCTCCTCCAGTCCTTTTTTATATGAAGCACTAAATTGCAGAATTTCAGGGTTGGAATGGATCCTAAAATGTCCTGAGATTCTTGAGGAAGGACATTTATATGTATACATGCCTGTTCAAAATGTAGACACACTTTCTGGAATTACACTTAGAATACTGTAATGTTCACTAAAATGTCGTAAAAGAGAAATCATATGAAGGCAGAAAGAATTGTAAACTTGAAAAGTGTTGTTTTTGTTCTAAGGCTAAAACATGCATTTTAATGAGACACTGAATGGTTTTCATAGCGATAAAAGCTCTCATCCTAGTTAGGAAAATGGAAGGACTATGTTATTATATTTTTATTCTTGAGCACTTTCTGGAAACAATTAGATTGTCTTGCCACCTCAGGTTTAGGAAGCGAAAGGTTAGAAAATACAATGAAAACCGAATGCAATTTCCAAAAGAACTGAAGGTCATTGGGCTGTGAGATATCTGAAATAATATCAAAAAGCAGAATTTATGGCCCTGTGACTTATGGAAAAGGAAATTGAATTGTGCTTAATTTTTAAAACACAACCACTAAAAAGGTGTTTCCATAGTAACAAGGTCAATACAAGTAGCCATTACAGGCCTTCATCGTTTCTGTTAGTGAGTTTAAAGATCTTTTACAAAAGCCGCTTTAAAAGCCTGGTGAAAAACAACAGATTTTCTGATCATTTATTTGAACCAGAAATGGAGAGAAATCACACATGAAGCATTGAAGCATTGAATTTCTCATGTTTTATGGATCCTAATTGTTTATAGTTCCTACATTTTCAGAAAGAAGCCTGACTAGCTACCCTGCCGACTCCTGAAAACCAGATCTGGTTAGCCTGGTTGTAATTCAGTACAAACACAAGTTGTTTGCAGTATTCAAACAGAAATAAAGGTGGCATAGTATTAAAATAAAACATGCTTCTTTAACATGTAAATATTGGGAGAGTTAAGTAAATAATATATTAGTAGCAAAACTTCAAAGGCTCAGCTAAAATATTATTTTACTACTACAGTAGGTAAGTATAGACAACATTTTTGCTTACAACAGAAATGAAAAGCGCTTTGGCCATAAAATCAGTTCATGTAGTTTCACCAGGAAGTGGACTCCCCTTCCTCTTTCCCTTGTTCCATGACACGCTGTCTATATGATAGCCATCTGTATGCTTTATATTTTCCACTAAGCTGTGTACCCATTGAGAGCAGAAATCTCTTTGTCTTCATGATAGTATCACAAATGACATTTTATACATAAAACACTATAAATGAAAGAAAAACTGTGGAATGAATCATGCAAGTTGATCACCTAACAGCCATTAAAATAATGAAATCTCTGGCTTAACTCTGGAAAGGATGTGTCATTTAAAATGTGTACTGGTGGTTTTACTCTGTTTAAGCCAAGATTCCGGTTCACAGGATCAACTGTTAAAGAATGAAATTCACTGCATGTCCTAGAACAAGTCTGTTAACGTTTCAGGAAGTATTTTCAATGCTTTTCTCCCGTCTCCTCATGGAATTGTGGAGGAATTTGGTTACTTTATCATTAGCTACCTTTCCTCCACAGGATTTCCTTATGGTATTACATTTACTAATCATTTATCGATCTATAAGATCTTTTGTAGTAACCAAATGATTTGTTTTCTAGAATTATTTGCAATAATAAAAAAGCTTTAGCTAAAATAATTTTGAGGGGCTAGCATCATGGCACAGCAGCAGGTAGAGCAACCACCTGTGGCACCAGCATTTAGTACAGGTGTTCCACTTCTGCTCCAGCTCCTTGTTAGTAACTTAGGATAAGCAGTGGAATACGGCCCAAGTGATTGGATCCCTGTAACCCGTGCGGGTGACCCAGATGAAGAAGCTGCCTTTGGCTTGGCTCCAGTCAGGCTGTGAGGACATCTGTGGAGTGACACAGCAGATAGAAGATCTCTCTCTGTTTCTTGCTCTTTTGTTAACTCTCAAATAAATATATAAATCTAAAACATTTAGTTTTGTCTCAAACACAAAGTATTAGCAAAAATTATTTCTTGGTTTCTATTTAATATTCTGATTGTCTTTCCATTACTGTTAATTCAGCTTTTAAAAACTAGAGTGGACTATAGCATCAGCACAACAGAAGCTAAGTAAGTACCACTGGAATGAAATATGGGTTTTCGTGCTTTTATATGCCTCTACTGGGCCTGTCAGATCTTTAACTCTTCTATTTATCTGGAAAAATTCAAATTCATTCATCAAAATATGAAGATCACACTTCTTCTTTGAGGAAGCCCTAGCTGATCTGGAGAGACTATCGAGTGTTCTTCCTTGGCATTGTCTCCATTCCTCTGTCAAGCTTCTACTTGACACTTTTCCCAACATACCATCATTTCTTTTTCATTTTAAAATTTTTTGAGGGGGCGGCATATAATTGATACACAAAAATATTCCACATGTAATTTAACATCTTGAAAAGTTTGGACATAGGCATCTACCCCTGATACTATCACCACATAGTCCAAATCATCATATAGTGCCATATGTAATATTCACACAACACAATTCTATGAGATAGCATTATCACCCAGGATCTTGGCAGGTGAAGACAACTGATCCAAAATCACACTCTTGCTAGAAAGTGGCATTCAGATTTTAAACTGCATTGAACTCCAACGTTTTTCCAGTGCTAGTTACAAACCTACTTTTTCCACACTTTTTCTTCTTCGATATTATTCTTACCCCTTACTACTAAAATCATCTATAGCTGTCAATAGTTATGTAATTTTTCATTTGCAACTTCTCTATTCGCTACTATTTTAAAATATTTTTTTTTTTTTTTGCTTTATGTACTAGCTGCTCTACTTCTAATTCAGGACATTGCTAATGGCCTAGGAAAAGCAAGACACGATGGGCCAAATGTTTGGGCTCCTACCACACACGAGGGAAACCTGGAGGAAGCTACAGGTTCCTGGCTTCTGCCTGGCCTACCCTCAGGCACTGCAGTCATTTGGGGAGTGAGCCAGTGAACACAAAATTGCTCTCAGTCCTTTTCTCTGTAATTCTGCCTTCCAAATAAATAAATAAATCCTTAAAAATAATTTTTAACTGACATGTAAATTTATACATATGTATGGATGTCAGTGTGATATTTCAATACATGTACACATTCCAAAGTGTACAATCATAAACCCCTTTTCTATAATGATCATGAGCAACATGCAGTGGGTATGGATTTATGACCTTCCTTTCCATTTTCTTCTCAGGATGCAGCACAGTACCTGGAAATAGACACTCAGCTTACTAACTTAAAGAATAAATGGACATGTCAAAATGAATCGTGTGCATTTCAGAGTTAGTAAAGGTATGGCCTGAATTATTTCCCTCTACATTTTTATGTTGAAACTCTAGCTCTCAAAGTTATCTTATTGAGAGGGGAGATCTTTGGGAGACAATTACAATTGAAAGAAAACCTATGGGTGAGGTCCTGTCAGTAGGATCAGTGCCCTTGTGTGAGCAGACACCTGGAGCCTGCTTTCTGTCTGCCACATGAGGATGCGGCAGCAACATTGCCTCTGCCACCAGAAAGCACACAACAGCAAGGACTTGATCCTGCTGCGTCCTGATCTCTGACTCCAGAACTAGCAGAACAGAGATTCCTGTTGGTTGATCCACACAGTAATACAACTAAGAATCAAGGTTAAGTTATTTAGAGAGAAAAATTATCATAAACATTGAAGATATGCATACTTTAAAATTTAATTTAAATCTTCTAAAAATAGGCATTTGTTTCTTCAAAGAGAAGATTCATCAAATGCAATTAGACAAGAGATCTTACATTACCAAACAAAATTCTGAAATGCTTGCATTTTTTTCCTGGTAAAATAAGGAGTTTCTCATAAGCCTGTACAGTAGAAAATGAAATAACATTGAGGAATAATTATCAATCAACAGGAAACCATCAACTACCCAGAGAACTGCACCAGCACATAAAAGTATTCACTAGGGTTCCTTTCTACTTTCATTCGCAGATACCATTCATCAAAAAAAAAAAATCGCATTGTTTGATTGTGCCAGACATTGTAGCAAATTAATTTTTTTATTCTTATTTAGTATTGAAGAAATTATTAAGATGTGATAGAAACTCCCAGCTACTCTCTTTATCTATTCAGGACACAATTTTATATTACAGATACATTTTATACATTTTCTTGGAGCTATTAGCATAAAGTCCCCAATACATACATGGTGAATTCATTCTATAAATAAAGCATAAACATTGTGTGATTCAGATTAGCAGTACATGCATTTTACATTTCTAAAATGAGCCATATTTTCAAAATTGAGGGAACCAATTTTGTCACCATTTTACTTGGCCAAATAATAACATTAAAAATAAATTAATACCACCATGAGCACTAGTTAACAAATCATGGATGATTTAAGCACAAGATTATTTTTAAAATATAATCATAGAGGAGATTAAAGGGTAGACTTCAATGTGGTAACATTTAGTTTTTAAGAGAAAATATTACTTTACCTTCATTTCAGCCTAAATTGGTAAACTTTGTCAAAAATAATTTCTTCCTTGCAATGCATACTTCTATTATGCTCTTGTTTTTCACTGTTCAAAATCCCTTGCTTATGTTAGTACTTAAGACTGCTTATGGGCCCGGCGGCGTGGCCTAGCGGCTAAAGTCCTCGCCTTGAACGCCCTGGGATCCCATATGGGCACCGGTTCTAATCCCGGCAGCTCCACTTCCCATCCAGCTCCCTGCTTGTGGCCTGGGAAAGCAGTCGAGGACGGCCCAAAGCTTTGGGACCCGGCACCTGCGTGGGAGACCTGGAAGAGGTTCCTGGTTCCCAGCTTCGGATTGGCGCGCACCGGCCGTTGCGGTCACTTGGGGAGTGAATCATCGGACGGAAGATCTTCCTCTCTGTCTCTCCTCTCTGTATATCTGACTTTGTAATAAAATAAATCTTAAAAAAAAGACTGCTTATTAAAATGATGATACACACTTGGTATAATGGCGTGAGCTTTGCAAGGTGCAACTGAAAAATGTATAAGTACAATCATCTTGTTTGTATTTGTTTCACTCATTTTTTCAAATACTAAAGATGAATGGTATCCCTGGACTACTGCTTTATATTTTGACATTTATACAGCATTTATGCTATGTCATATAAATATCTATGATAAAGGTATAAACCAAAGAGCAACAAATGTAACAAGAAAACTTAAATGTGTTAAATTTTAAAACAATAGCACCAACAGACACTTACATGTATGGACCCAATGAAACTACCCTTGTCATCACAATTCCAACAATCAAAGTTGTTAAAACTGTAGAAATAAAGGAGATCTGCAAAAGAATATGTAAAATTATTGTCAGTTTAGAAAGCATTACTTTATTGATAATAGTAGGATTTTTTCTTTTACGTAGGTAAATTTCCACATAGATTTCCTGTATCCAAGTCTCAGTTGTTCTTAGTAGTTCATGATCTCAGCCACGCAACTTCTTCGTCTTGCCCCCTCTGCCAGAGAGGTGAGCAAATATGAAGTATAACAATTATAATCTTGAGATTTGAATCTAAGCATTTTCCCCATGTAAAATACAAAAGACTTTGAGTTTACAAAAGTGAAAGTGAAATTAAGTTTTGGTTGTCTTCAGGTCCTGTCTTAGTGTTAACTTGTGCTTTTTATATGTCTGCAATTACTTACACTTCTGTCTTAAGCTTACCTTCTCCCTTGCCACACAATACAGATACCTCCCCCATTCACATCTGGGGGATGTGCCTCTGTTTTAACTCTGAAGCTGCTAGCTTGTTAGCTTGCTAGCTTGATTGGTCTGGGGTGTTTTGTTTCGTTTTTGTGGTTTTGCCCTTTGGTCTGTGTTTTTCAGCTTATTTTTCCTTTCCTTTCTCTTCTGTCACTACTTCACCTGGTTAAAGTTAAATCACTGTTTCTATGCTTAATTTTCCAGTGGATAACCACATTTTAGATTTTTTTCCACTAATAAGAAAAGATAATATCATATTATCATTTTTGTAGCATGTGATTTCCATTAGAATTGTTTTCTAAGTTGCTAATCTTTAAACATAAAGAAGTTTCTATTAGAAGTTTGTAGTCACCCAAGGAACAGAGAGATTAAGTAACATGTGCAAAGACACACAGCTCCACTGAGACACAAAAGGAACTGAACTGTAAGCAGCCTGACGTCAGGTCAAGGTTCTCAACTAGTCTGTTTCCTTATTGGGACATTCCTTTAGGTAATTCAGTTCTATATTTTAAGGGGTATTTTTTTTTTAAAGATTTTATTCATTTTTATTACAGCCAGATATACACAGAGGAGGAGAGACAGAGAGGAAGATCTTCCCTCCGATGTTTCACTCCCCAAGTGAGCCGCAACGGGCCGATGCGCACCGATCCGAAGCCGGGAACCAGGAACCTCTTCCGGGTCTCTCACGCGGGTGCAGGGTCCCAAAGCATTGGGCCGTCCTCAACTGCTTTCCCAGGCCACAAGCAGGGAGCTGGATGGGAAGTAGAGCTGCCGGGATTAGAACCGGCGCCCATATGGGATCCCGGGGCTTTCAAGGCGAGGACTTTAGCCGCTAGGCCACGCCGCCGGGCCCAAGGGGTATTTTTTTAAATCAGATATTAATATTACAGGACTTTGTTTCATGAATACCTCATTTTCTGTTTCTGAACATATGAATGGCATGCAAATTAAAAATCAGTCGATTCATTCAGGTAATTCATCAAATGTCCCTTCTGGTATACTCTCGATCATTTCTTGATGGCTATTAGGGAAGGAATGCTCTAGAATATTGTCTGTGTTCACACTTCTACCTAGAAGAGACTTCAGAACTAAGCACATCAAATGTCACAGGAGAAAGAAAAATTCAGCCTGCTGAAATTTCAGTATTGAAGTAGAATGTAAACAACTTTAAATTTTTTTCATCAGAATGCTTGGCATCATGTAGATCAACACCAATGATAATTTGCACAAAATACAAGCTTACCTTCAGAGTAAGAGAATAAAATGCAGGCAGATAAAGGTTTATCTGTGTAAATGAATTTCTGTCATGAATTGACTAATTCTTTTGATTTTGTTATAAAGAATTCATTATCTTTAGCAATGAGAATCAGATATTGATCAAACTTATCAGTCAACATGTTAACAAATAAAATGACTGAATTAAAAACTCCAAATTATGGGATGGTGCTGTGGTGGACACTGCCTGTGGAACTGGTACTGCATGCAGGCTCTAGTTTTTGCATCCTGGCAGTTTCACTTTGGATCTTCTTCTCTATTAATGTGTCTAAGAAACCAGCAGAGGATGATTGGTGCTGTGTCCCTGGACCAAGCGTAAGAAGTTACTGGCTTCTGGCTACAAATTGATCCAACTCTGACCAGTGTGGCCACTTGGGGAGTGAACCAGTGAATGAAGTGCTCTCTCTCCCGTGTGTGTGTGTGTGTGTGTGTGTGTGTGTGTGTGTGTCTCCTTCTCTCCCTCCCTTTATGTAACTCTGCCTTTCCAAAAACAAACAAATAAACCTTTGCAAATTCCAGTTTAACTTGTGTGGTTTGACAACAATAAAGGTATCTACCTTAATGGGGAAAAAAAGGAAGAGCATGCTTATTTTATACTTGTTAACTCTATACCCATCCCTCCCCTGAAGAAGCTAATGATTTAACCAGTTTACTCTGACATAGTCATAAGTTTACTAAGGAAAACTGCTATTGTTAAGAACTTTGTCAAATAGATGGTAGATCAGCAAAATGAATACATATCATAAAAGTAATATCTATCTATCTTTAAAAATATGAACATACCTTTCCAAGCTTTGCTATATCTCGGTACAAGGACAAAGGCAGAATAAATGTAACTGTGGAAAGTATAATAATGAAGTGGCGACCAATAAACCAGTTTTCTGGATCAACTGAAACACAATGGATATTATTTATTAAGGACTTACAGGTGTAAATAACATGTTGATTTCACAACTAGATATTCAGGCATTTAATCATACAACCACTTAAATAATACAAATACTACCTGGATGACAATGATTTTGAGTTAAATTTCATTAAACCATGAAAAATAAAAATAAATCACAAAAATGTAATGAAGAAGTCACTTAAAATGAAATTATACTTTGAAAGATGTTGTGATATTTTACATTCCCACTATTGTAATAGTCCATGTGATATTATAAGTATATTTTAGTTTTTAACTATAGTTTCTGTCTTTTTTTATAAAGATTTATTTATTTTTATTACAAAGTCAGATATACAGAGAGGAGAGACAGGGAGGAAGATCTTCCGTCCGATGATTCACTCCCCAAGTGACCACAACGGCCGGTGCTGCTTCAATCCGAAGCCAGGATCCAGGAACCTCTTCCGGGTCTCCCACACGGGTGCAGTGTCCCAAAGCTTTGGGCTGTCCTCGACTGCTTTCCCAGGCCACAAGCAGGGAGCTGGATGGGAAGTGGAGCTGCCGGGATTAGAACCAGTGCCCATATGGGATCCCGGGGCATTCAAGGCGAGGACTTTAGCCGCTAGGTCACGCCGCCGGGCCCAACTGTAGTTTCTGTCTTATAACTGCCTCCCAAAGATGGGTTAGAGATTCTCTATTCGTCTTATTTTAGGTAGCTATAATGGAATTTTTTGATTACTTTGTCTGATAGTAGGTCATAAGGACTTTCTCATTCCAGAATGGACTTGCCCCCTTGCTGTGGGAAAGGAAAATTACACAGAGAGGCCAAGAAGAACCTGCACAGAGAGGTTTGTTGGGTTTGCTCATGCACTCAATTAACAATTCCATCTAAGCAATGATGTTTTCTGAATAGGGAACAAAAAATGAGAGGCAGGGATAGGGAATGCAGGATCGATGGATGGTAAGTCACAAGTAAATAGGAGAAAGAAATTCTGATATTTTATTGCACAGTACGGTAGCATTATCTAATGTACTGCATACTTTGGTCAAACAGTGGTTGAAGAAAAGATTTGGAATGTTTTCTTCATCAAGAACTAATGTTTTTGGAGATACGTTTACCCTGATTCAAGGCTTATACAATGTATACCTATATTTAAGCATCACATGGATATCTATCAGTTAAAATTAAATTAAAAGTTTCAAAATATCCAAGGGATAGGATTTGAGAGCTTCTGACCAGCTGAGCAGAGTTCCTGGAGGATGATGTGCCCAGAGAGGACATTGAAACCCTGCTCCTTCGCTCATGCGTCATCTCTCTTCATCTCTGTCCTCTGTGATGTTGCTTAAAACAAACTGGCAAATGTAACAAGTGTTTCCTCAGTTCTCTGAGTTGCTCAAGGAGATTGATCTAATTCATCTGAGGGGCTGTGGGAACTGTGATTTACAGGGGGGAACCAAAGCACAGGCCACGTAACTTTGGGCATTTGACTGGCATCTAAAGGTGGGGGTGAGCAGAGAGGTTTGAGGACTGAGCCTTTGATCTGCATGCGTTGTGGCATTCTACCTGTAGTGCCAAATGGAGCAGGAATAAAGGTTACCCAGTTGGAATTTCCTGCACACTTCATTGCTTGCTTGATGTGGAGGACAGCATCACCTTTGTTGATGGTGTTGTGGAACTGAGTGGACACAGGATGTTTTTCCAACACACAACTTCTAACCAGTTTCTCTGCTCCTGCCTTCCTCTGTTCCCTTAAAGGATAATCTAGACCCAGAAATACCAGGGATCATTTCAAAGGTAAAACACATGTCAGTTGCTATCCAACATCCCTCATCATGGCAAACCCCTTCACATAGAAGTAAGTACACGAGGACAGTGTATCTGGCAAGAAGGAAGTGTTTTGCTTGTAGGAAAGTAGACAGAATTAACACTGTGGGTGGAGCAGAAGTGACAGGGAAGCTGCCACTACTGGTATACACTGAGATTCTTTGTTAGCATAATGAACAAATAAAAATAGTAAATAATAAAGAACATTTTGAAAAGATACTTCAGGAAGCTCAGAGAAAACAAGAACTAAAAATGTTTATTTTTGTCCCAGCGTGGTAGCCTAGTGGCTAAAATCCTTGCCTTGCATGTGCTAGGATCCCATTTGGGTACCAGTTTGTATCCCAGGTGCCCCACTTCCCATTCAGCTCCCGGCTTGTGGAGTGGTAAAGCAACAGATGATGGTCCAAAGCCTTGGGACCCTGCACCCATGTGGGAGACCCAGAAGAAGGTCCTGGCTCCTGGCTTTAGATCAGCTCAGCTCTGGTTATTGTGGCCACTTGGGAAGTGAACCAGTAGATTGAAGTTTTCTCTCAGTCTCTCCTTTTCTCTGTAAATCTGGCTTTGTAATAAAATAAATAAATCTTTTTTTTTTAAAAGAAAGCAAATGTTAATTTTGGTACAGAAAAAATGGAAAGCAACTATATGAGGTGTCTTTAAAAGTTTATAACAAACAGATTTTTAAAACTAATGCATGAATTCTAAAATTTTTGCATGAACTTATCTTTTAGTTCAATTTTCATAATTTTTATATTACCTAATATATTAAAAATAAAGATGATACACATATATTTTTAAAGTAAAATACTAGGGTTTATATATATGTATATATTAAAGCTTCATTTATGTATGAAGGCAGATTTACAGAGAAAGAGAGACAGAAAGAGGTCTTTCCTCTAGTTCATGCAGCAGTCACAGCTAAGCCGGTCCAAAGCCAGAGCTAGGAATCTCGTCTGGGTCTCCCACGTAGGTGTAGGGGCCGAAAGACCTGAGTCATCCTCTGCTACCCTCTCAGGCCACAGACAGGGAATTGGATAGGAAATGGAGCAGCTGGGATTAAAATTGGTGCCCCTTTGAGATGCCGGCACTGCAAGGCAGAGGATTAGGAATTTACAATGCCTGGGATTTATATATTTTAAAAGCTGTGCTAATCAAAATAGTTACTGAAAAAGTTACATGTTTATCCCTAATTTTTAGTTTCTAATGGATTCTTTCCAGAGATCATGTCATTATATTGTTGGAATGTCCTCAATAGTATGAAGTTATTGGGCATTAATTTCTTCAAAATTAAAATATACAAAGGTTGAGACATAAACAAATGGATGATTGTGATAAGTAAAAATGATTCATTATTCCGAGTGATGAGTTTAATTTTCTTGCATGATTAATTAACTTATTAAAAAGTTCCAGAATATGAATTTCAAAATGGCATACTCATTTTCTCTCTTTCTCTCTCCTTACCATAAAATAATATACATGAATCACAGTTAAGTCAGCCATAAACACTCTTCATAAAGTTAAGGCTTCAAACAAGATGCTCACATTGCAAACACTGAATTCAACTATTTACGTATTTCCTGGTAAACATAATATAAATTAAATTATCTGTGTATTTGTGTTGTTTTTAATCCCTTCAAACCTTTGGCCCTTCTGCTATGCTTGGTAGCAATTTTTTTTTTTTTTCAGGGAAAATGCTATGGCCTGGAAAAAATTCTGACCCAGGCTGCTCTGATAAACATGGCCTCTTCATTAAGATCTAGTGAGAACAGCCATTATGTGCACTAATTTTCTACCAAAAATGCACTTGAATATGGCTGTTAAATGTTGAGATAATAATAACATGGACAATTGAGATGACTGAAAATTTTAAAAGAACTTTAATATTCTATTTCATACACAGATATTTGTTACTATGTTGACATGCGTTGAGAATAAATGCTGTGGTTATCTAAGAGAAATGGAAGAAGTTGTCCCTTTGGGTTTGGCATCGTGGTACAGTGGGTTAAGCCACCTGCAACACTCACATCAGTGTCCCATCAGTGCTTGGAATGTCACTAAAATGAAGGATTCCAAGCACTAAGAGAAAAGGGGTTATTGCGTCAACATTCTCAACTTTAGTGGTTAGGTCACAGTGAATTGGGGCACTCTACTTTAATCAGAAGATCTTCAAAACAAAATGAAAGGGGCAGGAGGCGGTGGTTAAGCTGTCATGTGTGACATTCACATCCCACGATAGGAAACCATGTTTGAGTTCTGGGTGCTCTGTGATTCCCATTAATGTACTGGGAACCTACATTTGCACCCGGGAGACGGTGGGTGATGGTCCAAATGTTTGGGTTCCCATTATCTCAGCAGACTTAGGTGGGGTTGTCTGGCTCCTGTTTGGCGTGATGTAACCTTGGCTATTGTAGGCATCTGGTGGAATGGACAAACTAAGAGAAGATATTCACTCTTTCTGTTTCTCTCTCCCTCTCTTTCCCTCTCTTCTTACCTCCTTTCCTCTCCTCCATTTCCTTCTGTAATCCTGCCTTTTAAAATAATTTTGAAATCTTTCTTTAAGAAATATAAGCGATACATTATCTCTGAGTTACTTTAATAACCATGATACAGCGGTAAGTTGAGCAGGGAGTAGGGTTGCAGCCCATGTTGAAGATTTCAACTTGAGAATGTTTATAGATGCTTTTGTCCCTCCACTGGAGTACAGATAACTGTGGTACATCCCTAACATGTGAAAATTCTCAGCAAAAAAAGAGCAAGCTCCAAAAACACCCACAGACATGGATGAATCTCAAATACATCTGCTAAGTGAAAGAATCCAGACTCAAAATCTACACACTGTATGACGTCACTTTTTAAGGCATTCTGGAAAAAGCGCAACCACAGGGTGGAGAGAATCAAATTAGCGGTTCCCACAGGCTGGAGATGAGGGAATGCTTGACTACAAAGGGGGAATGCAGAAAATCTGAGGGAATAATAGGATTATTCTGTATTTTGATTGTGGCTGTGATTGCACTACATGCCTTTATCATAATAATACACATAATAAAAACACATTCTAAAAGGTTACGTTTAGTGTGTTAAAGGGTACTTTAAGAAAGTAATGGGGAAAGTAGCTTGCTTATGTAAGAAGTTATTAAACATAAGTAGTATGTCAAAAACGTAACTACATAGAGCTGGTGATATGAAGCATAAGGGCTTTGAAACAAAATTTCTCTGTGTTTGAATAATATTAACATTTTTTTCCAACAGCAGACACAAAGTTTATTCCATGTAAAAGTAAATCAGTATTTTGGATTAGGGATATTGCAAGATATTTGAAGTAACAAAATTCTTTCACTTTCAAATATTCTTTCCTTGTAAACTATCATGGCCGCATTTATTACATCTAGGTGCTAGTGTTCTGGCACAGCAAGTTAAGCTGCCACTTGGGACACTAGCATCACGTATGAGAGTGCTGGCCTAAGTTCCTTCTACTCCACTGGAAAGGCAGCAGCAGAAGATGGCCCACAAGCTGGGACCCTGCCATTCATGTTGTTTGGCCCTAGTTGTTGCATCCGTTTGAGGACTCAACTCTTGGATAGTGACACATGCAAACACACACACATACACACACTCTCTCTTTCTTTCTGTTTATTCCTCTCTGTCATTTAGCTTTTCAAATAATAAATAATAAGACAAATGTTTTTTAAAACTATAATCATGTAAAATAAATATATTTAATTCCTCAAATTTTCTATTTGACTTACCTCCTGGGATTCTTTGAAAAACTTTTCCCAAAGTATCTCCAGCTATTATGTTGTAGCTTATCATAGCTAAAAATATAATTAAAATAATAGTTAACAGCAAGCTATAGCATATTTCATCCTGAATATTCTCAAAGTAATGTTATTACTTCCCAAATGTTAACATGTTCATATGATATCAAATATATATAACTAACAATATCATATATCAATTTGTATTTAACATTTTAACATTACAAATAATTTTATTCCAAAATACTTTGAATAGTGAGTTTGGGTAAGCATTTAAAATACAGTTAATTTTGTAGGTAAAGTTTAGTTTCCAAACACATTTTCAGGAACACATGTAGTACCTAAAGTGAAAAATAGCAGTAGGAAAATAGCCTCTCCAGTAACATAGGGTTTCTTTAGTTTTTTTTAGAGGAAATACATTTTTAAGGTTCTGTGAAGACGTTAGAACTCATGGCTTAATGACAGTTTTGGTAATACTGAGTTTAAAATGAGGTGAATTTGGTCATTGGTGAATGTTAACATTTTAGCAAAATAAGAAATGCTAAGTAACATCTTAACTAGTATGGAACAAATTGTAAATTGGATTTTGACTACATGGTATCCACAAATCCCTACATTAAAAAATATGTATTATGCTTTCAAGCAAATAACATTTCTTTCATTTACTTTTAATCTCAGTTTATTGTACATTTTTTTTTTACCATTTAAGGAAAAAAACCCCAAATTAACCCAATAGTAATACTTTTCAGTTTCATTTTCTTTTTAATGCTTTGAAGTCATTTTATTTAAATAAACACATCTCATGTATTTCACAATACAAATGTAGAAACAAATCCTCCCTCCTTCCTGCATTCCCCATCCATCCTTCTCTTTCTTTATTTCATGTTACTTTTCAAAATGTTTATAAAATAAAACAGAAGGAGAAGAAAAGGAGAATGAAAATGTTTAAAGAAGCAAAAATGCAATTTGGAAAATGTTTCAACTGCTGATATCCTTTCACGATGGATGACTGTTAAAATCACTGCCAACTAAATTGTATAAAAAAAACCGATTTCATTCAGAAATGACTAGGTTTAGGAAAATCGTTGCAGTGTGTATCCTCATCATCTTACCTATGAAAGGATACAGAAACTGCAGGGTAGAAAGCAGGAGATATCCTGGAAGGCCGAAGGTCTTGTTAACCAAAGACTGGTAAGTGTCTGTTCCAGAGAGGGTACCCCCTTTTATCAACAGAATGAGGGAGAAGTCTGTGTCAAGCAAAACAATCAGCAGATATCAGAATATTTTTAATGCAAATATTTTTAATGCAAAGGATTTTCATGTTTTCAATTAATTATCATTAAGAAAAGGGGAGAGTCAAAAAACAGCTAAATTTAATACTATCATATTACAATTTTCAGGGAAGTATAATACCTTCAGTTATATATCTTTCTGTCAAGATCCAAACAGAACTTATAAGTCCAGGCACTGCATCAAACAGAAATAAGTGAGCTAGTATTGTCAGAATGCCGTGTGCTTGCTTATTTTTCTAGACAGTAATGCCTACGGTCAAAAAGTGACTCAATGTAGATAGTTAAAAATTTTAGAGATATTTAATATGTGAAGAGTGAGAAAGAAAAATATGCACGCATTCAGAATTCAATGGATTTAGGTGAACACCTGTTGAACAAAAAATGATTAACAGAGTACTCTAAGATTTTTTTTTCAGAAATTTACATTTTAGGGTTTTCCATTCAAAATTTAGAATAATTTAGAATTGAAATTGAAGATGTAACACACAAATTGTGTAACTGAAAGCTTTTGTTTTTTTTTCTAACTCAATTATTTATACTGATAGACACCAATGTGATAATAGGCACACAATAATCCACGACGTTTCACTTGTTCTTTTATCTTTCTCATGTTTCCACAACAGCAATTTCTATTTCTCCCTTAAATCATATGTACATGTATTAAAATGCAAAGCAGAAAGCACAACCATGGCAATATTGTTTCCACCTTGATTCCTCCCATATCAGTTACATTCCCACATCAGTTAAACAAGTTCATCAATATCTCTAAGGTAAAAACTTGAAGTGGTCCTCCCTAAACTTTTAGATTATTTGCTCTTTCAGAATTTATTTTTCCTACTTATCACTCCCTTTGCCTATGCTGCTCCCCTCCACTGCTCATCTTGGACTTGTTGTATTACTTTTTGTTTGTTTGTTTTTTGTTTTCTTGCTCCTTTGGATTCATTTATTAGACTTTCTTGTTCTCCCTCTTCATGATGCCTTATTTTCACTCTCTCAAATTTCTGTCTTTGAAAAATGTATTTCTATGTATTTATTTCAAAGATATAGTAATGGGGTGGGAAACAGTAAGAGGAAACGAGAGAGAGAGGGGCTGAGATGAATGAACTGAGAGATTTTCATCCACTGGTTTATTTTCCAAGTACCTGCAACAGCTGGGTCTGGACTAGGCCAAGGCCAGGAACCTAGAACTCAACCTGGATCTCTCATATGGATAGCAAAGGCTCTTAAACCACCTTCTGCTGCTTCCTGGGATACCTTAGCAGGAAGCTGGATGGGAAGGAGAGTAGCCTTCCTAAACTGGCACTTGAACCTGGGTGGCAGCTGTTCGGAACACTTGTACCATGATGTCGATTTTCATCCAATTGTTAAATCAAATCCACACTTATGTCTCCAACCCATATCTCTTCAAAATCTCAGACTTCTAAATCCAGCTGTCTAATAAATATTTCACCTAGGAGGGTATGCAAGAATTTTAATTTTAAAATGCAAAATTTTAACATTTGTTCTGAAAAACCAATTGCATAGTTCTCCAAGGTATAAAGAGTATCAACAGAAACTTGAGAATAGTCCTAGATTTCTCATTATCCATTACTTTCTTTCTTTTTTTTTTTTTTTAAAGATTTATTCATTTTATTACAGCCAGATATACACAGAGGAGGAGAGACGGAGAGGAAGATCTTCCACCCGATGATTCACTCCCCAAGTGAGCCGCAACGGGCCGATACACGCCGATCCGATGCCGGGAACCTGGAACCTCTTCCGGGTCTCCCACACGGGTGCAGTGTCCCAATGCATTGGGCCGTCCTCAACTGCTTTCCCAGGCCACAAGCAGGGAGCTGGATGGGAAGTGGAGCTGCCGGGATTAGAACTGGCGCCCATATGGGATCCCGGGACTTTCAAGGCGAGGACTTTAGCCACTAGGCCACGCCGCCGGGCCCACATTATCCATTACTTTCTATATTCCTTTGGTCATCAGAACTACTAATGATCATAGCATAAATATGGAACTATATTCTCTAATTTCTAATCTTTAACCAGCATTACTGTATACATTGGGCTTTCGAATTTCTTGACTAGATCACTGTAATGATCTCTTGGCAGTTTTCCCAATTATTCATTTGTCTCCAAGCTATTTTTGACATCCCCTCTGTATCAAGACACTCTGGATACTCCCCTTCCACAAAGTGGCTGCCCGTAGTTTCACATTCAGGGGTGACCCACTAATGCCTTTGAAGAAAAATAAAACCCTCTTCAAACAGTAGAAATAGTTATTTATTACTATGTGATCCTGAGAAAAGATCCCAGTTTACTGAGTTTTATCTACAAAGTAATGAAATATCAACTTTGAGGAGAGGTGTGAAAATCATGATGTTTAAGCCTGGCATGTTAGACAGGCTAAAGAAACAAGAGCTTGTGATTTTATTTTTAACTCTGGCTGTATAAAAAATATCATTTTTAGAGTCAGATAGTGACAATAATAACTACAAAATATCCTCAAATGTTTTTAGAACATTCCAAATGCATTATATAACTCACTTAATCTTGACAACAACCATGCATGGATGTTTTTACTATCCATATTTAGTAGATAAGAAAGCGAGACAGGGAAGGCAAGGTAAATTGCTGTTCTCCACAGAGATGGTGATGGAAATGTCCCAGAAGGGCTAATGATGGAAGAGTCTAGCACCAGAATCCATGAATGTAATAAAAAATTCCACTTTTGTTGTCAGGAAATACAAACCTTGGTTGTCATTTAACCTACTAAGATGCTAATTTCTCCATCCATATAAGGAAAATATGAATACTTCTTCCATATAAGTACAATATGAGTATCTACCTCATGAATTCATAAAGATTTAGTGTTATAAATATGCTGCACTCAATTCGCAATGATTGCCATTACATGAAATTCCCATCATTTCCTTTTGCAGATCTAATTTTCATCTTTCCACTGATAATCATCAACCCAACACTCGAATTGGCCTAAATTTTCCTTTTACATTTCTACATTTTCATCTACTAAGAGCACTGTTAATTTTCTTTGCTAATTCACATCTTTTCCTCCCATAAATACTAAGTAGGGACATCCATTACCTTCAGAATGTTCCTGTTGCTTTGTGGCCAGGTTCATTGCTAGTGTCACCATCTTCATGCACAAATATTTATTTTTAATATTTTTATATTTTTGCTTTTCAAAAAATATTACAATTACATGTTTTTTTACCTGTCTGACACATTACATTGTGAGTTTCATAAAGGAATAGATTACATTCTGCTTTGCCTTACTGGCACCTGGTCCAGTTGTTCAGCACATGGGTGGCCGATTTGAGAATATTGAAAAACATACACAAGATTTGGATGCAATGATTTGTTGCTGTTGTTGTTGTCATGGTCATTTGAAAGTGTTAGCGTGTTTTCATGGGAAGAGTTAGAGGATAAGGTTGAAGTTTCACCACTGCAGAAGAATGGTAGGTTCGAAAGTCCAGAAACTAGAGGCATGACAGCTAAGATGTAACTTATTGACTATGGAGTAGGTCCAAGGAAGACTTGTGTCACTAAGAGGAGGCAAGCAGTTTCAAAAATGTGAAAGTTTAGAGAAAAACTATGTATTTGTATTTCATAAAAGTTCAAAATGCATTGCTCTGAAAATTAAGAATTTGTTAATTATTTAGACAATACCAAACACCAAAGTTTTCATTTAGTTGTAAAACACAAGTTACCAATATCAATTATTACATTGCATGCAAATTATTAAATATCCATAGGTCAACTGATGTTATTTAGCAGAGGTAATTGCTTTTAGTTCCTTATGTTTGCTTGGACAATAAAAATATTTTATTCTGGGACCCGGCATGATGACCTAGTGGCTAAAGTCCTCGCTTTGTATGTGCCAGGATCCCATATGGGCACTGGTTCTAATCCTGGCGTCCCCCCTTCCCATCCAGCTCCCTGTTTGCGACCTGGGAAAGCAGTCGAGGATGGCCAAAAGCCTTGGGACCCTGCACCCACGTGGGAGACCCAGAAGAGACTCTGGGCTCCTGGTTTCGGATCAGCGCAGCTCCAGCTGTTGTGGCCACTTGGGGAGTAAATCATCAGATGCAAGATCTTCCTCTCTGTCTCTCCTCATATCTGCATATCTAATTTTGCAATAAAAATAAAATAAATCTTTGAAAAAAAAATGTAACTTCTAGTTCTGAAGTCTCACATGGATTAAGAGCTGTAGAGGCTAGCAGCAGCTCAGCTTTCAAGGGTGGGGTGGCAGGAAGAAGGCAGTTTGGAGTTTACCTCACATTTTGTCTCTACCTAGCTATGGGCTGGTCTTGGGCAAGCCTGAAATTTCATGAGGAATGGCACCTTGATCTGGGTCTCCAGAACGGAGCTGAGCCATAGCTCTTGGAAAAGGGATTTATGGGTGGGGCGCTCCCAGGAGAAGGGGAGGAAAGAATGGGGAAGAATAGGGATGGGCTCAGCAGAGATGCCCTCTGGGGGGGGGGAGGGTGCTCACTGCATCCAGCAGTGTACCAGGGAAGCCCTGGAGCTCCAACTGCTCCACCCACAGGTCACACTGAGAAGCCAGAGGCTGGCTCAGCCAGTGGCTGAAGCTGTGAGGGAATGGACAGGGACATCCTAACCTCATAGATCCCTCCAGAGTGGGGGCAGCTGCTGTGTTAGGCAGTGGAAAGCATCTGTGTGACCACAGACAGCAGTCACCATGGTAGCAGAGCTATATAATGTTGTCTGTTAATGAGACGACCATATTTCTCAGTGACCACCCCCCTGCCCAGGGTAAGGAAAGATGCTGTATTTGCCATAAAGCGAACTGGTGGGATGACAGGGCATGGGTGGTGAGAATGGCAGGAAGGGAAATCACTGAGTTTAAAAAGCTGCATTTATATAAGGCATGATAAACCGTGGGTGTGAGTGCTCATGAACAATGGGGAGAAGAGAAGCCATGGTAAACAAGCACCTTATGGCTGCAATGAAAGACAGTGGCAGGCTGGCAGTGTGGGCAGGCAGGGGCCAGGTGGGGAGGAGTGAACCCTGCTGGTTAACAAGTACAGTTTTCAGCTCCACCTGCACAAACATGGCAGGAAAAGTTTACTCGTTTGCAGACACCTGCTCACGAAGCCCTGCCATCTGTGCTATCATGGCACAGGCTTCGCTTAGCCTTAATCTACCCTTAAAGTGATTCCCGCCCACCACTTTCTGCTCAAACTGTGAAGGCACATGAAAAGGATTTAGTCTTTTTTAACATATGATGCTCTACAACTTTTCCTAATCTGTTTAAAGGATTAGCAAAACAAGTAAATCTCATCAGACATAAGTACTTAAATTCTTTAAGATTCTTTGATGCACTTTTTAATTAACTTGTAAAGTCTATTTCTCTCTCTCTCTCTCTCTCTCTCTCTGTGTGTGTGTGTGTGTGTGTGTGTGTGTGTGAGTAGACATGGTACAATAAAAATTGCAGGAATAAGAGTCATGTATCATTTTACCTGTAACATATGAAACCCAGAATAAAAGTAGTATTCCCAAAGGAAATCCAGCTTGCTTCATCGAATAAGGCAATCCTTGAAAGAAAGCATAAAATTCCCCATCCCTTGCATTAGTAGCGTGTCAAAATACACGTGTCCTCCCAATTCATCTATATCATGGGTTATGCAAATCTGCAAGTTTACATGGCAGTTACAAGTCACACACATGGCACAATACTGAAAGGTTAGAATGTTCACACTTATTTCAGCTTATGGCTATCCATTCAGGAATGTGCCCAGAAAGCAAGTTGGTGAGTTGATGGAATAAAAATTAGAAAACAGCAAGTGAGAAGTAGGTGGTAGTTCACACAAGCGGTTCCGTCAGGGTGAAGGTGACATGTACCCTGGAATGTGTTGAGGTGGCTCCCATCCCTTCCTACTGAGCTGACAGGAGAGCCCAGCAGAAGCTTAAGGAACACAAACCAGACCTGGGACTTCCAGACGACAGCTAGGGGGAGCTCTGCGTTCCTCTCCGAGCAGAGGCCGGCTCTAAACAATTTTCGCCCTTACCTGCTTCTAATTCATTGAAAAACAAGGTGTACGTGTGCACAAAATACAATATCCAGGAGCACATGAGCTTGTGAAAGGTAGCTCAATGTGTGTGATATGACCAAATGTGATTTCTCAATGTCTTTGCCTTTTCTTAGAGAGAATGTTCTTGAATAATGGAAACAAAAAAAAAATACTGGAAAAAAATCTGCATTTATAACTATAAAGCAATGCATGTTTAATCATTTTTTTCACAAGTTTTGCTTCAAATACATGGGGAAAACATGATCTGCGCATTTCTTTTTTTCATTCTGATGATTCGATGATCACATGTTTAAGAGATCACATGCTTTTGCAGTTAACATATTGGCGTTACTGAATCAGGGATATTTAAGTTTAGTATATCATGCTAAGTTTGTATTTGAGAATTTAGCACTATTAATATGCATAAGAAATACTGTATTGACAATCTGCACAAGATTGGTAAATTTTCACATTTAATTTTGCTGCTGCTGCAATATTAGCGGTATCTGGAGGTCTTACACTTTTTTATTTGGGCCAAAGAAAAACAAAACTAAGTAACATTATCTACTGACCACACAGCCTAAAAATCTCAGCACCTCCCATATGCTGCTCTACTTTTATCTACCCACGCGGTGAATGCTCTTAGCTGTGGAGTGTGAATCACAACCTCAGCTTCAGTTTAAGGCGGGCGAGGGCAGACTGTAACTATGGGAAACATGGAAAGCTGTTAGGGAACAAAGTTACCAACATTCTCACTATGACTTTTTTCTCCTTAAAAATGCTGAATGCAAGCAACATACTTTTCTCAAAAATTATATATTCATTCAAAATTAAAACAAAACACTTACCTATTATACCAGAACCTATAATGGAGTTGACAACATTAAAAACAGCAGCGGACTGGTAAGTTTTCCCTTTATTCTCTTGATTGGAAACCAGGGTCTCTCTGTCACCTAAATTTCTCTAGTTTCATAGATGAAATAGACATTAAATAGACATTACTCATAGGTTAGAAAATGCTGGACAAGTATGCAATACTCGATATTAACACGCTATTTGCAATATTAAGCTTTGTCAATAAGGATAATAC
Organism: Ochotona princeps; assembly: GCF_030435755.1. Classification (NCBI taxonomy): domain Eukaryota; kingdom Metazoa; phylum Chordata; class Mammalia; order Lagomorpha; family Ochotonidae; genus Ochotona; species Ochotona princeps. The sequence continues at coordinate 45,806,037 of NC_080836.1, forward strand.
AGCAAGAAACATAACAGCAATAGAAGAACAACAGTAATACCTACTAGTTTCACAGATCTTTCAAATCAAACTAGAATGGCCACACTACAGTTGCCCGGCTATTACACACAGTCCCAGACAGGATTTGTTAAGGAAGTCACCAAATTTATAGCGAATGCATTATAAAGTGCCTGACAATTTAAAAAGAAAAAAAAAAAAAGGAAGCAAACAAAAAGACCAAGACAACTTTTTTCCCTCCCGGAGAACTTTCCCACGGTGCTAAACCAAGACGTGTTCCCGGGGAGAAGGAAGTGGCTTCAGAGATTATCCTCGCCAGTTTTACCTGCAGCGGAATGACCGGAATGACCGGTAGCTGTTCCTGGTAGCCCATGGCTGCTGCTTGGTGGTCCAGCGCAGCAGCACGCCCGGTTCTTCTCAGCCAACCTCCACCACTACCTCGCCCACGCTGGACGCTGGCAGCGGGAGAGCTGGAGGGACCAGGTTCTGCCCGCAGCCCCCAGACCCTTCCCTGGGCTGCGCAGGCTGCAGCCGGGGGGGGGGGGGGTGTCTCTGGGCAGCAACAGCTTGGGCTGCTTCCCACCGTATTTTGCCCAGGCAGCTGCACTCTCCTCTGTCTGCTGACCTGGGCAGCCCTCTGTCCCTCCCCGCCTCCGCCCCTCGCATTTTTTGCCCTTCCCCGCAGCCCAACCTCCCTTTGCTCCAAACATGAAGAGCAGCTTAGTTCCAGCGCTGCCAAGTACAATTTGTTCCATCCACAGTGCCCCTTCCAACCTGTGCAGGGTTAAGAGGGCCTCAGTGTAGTGCATTCATTTCCTGACATCAGAGCCCAGGTGAGATTCCCACGGCAGCCTCAGCACATCTCCTGGGTTAACTTGCCCTTCCTGCTACACTTCTGCTTTGACAGGCATTTAGGATTTTTCTTTTTAATGACCCGGAGTACTTGTAAGAAGAGAAACAGCAGAAGACCCTTATCTAACCTTCCTTGGATGCTAGCAAATTTGGTAAAAGTATAGAGTACTTCCAGTTCCCTGGCAACACATATTAAAATTTCTGCCTGGGTTTCAAACTTTTTTTTCCATTAAGTCAAATTTATCTTTAATGCCATGTTTTCCTTGAACTTTCAACTAAAATTTTTGTGTTTGTGAGGCAGACAGTGACAAGTAGTGAGAACTGCCATCCAGATTTCCTGGTTTTGCTGGGGCTGAAGCTGGGAACTCCCAACTCAAACCACGCCGCCCACAAGATAGCAAGAACCCAATTCCTTGTACAGTCACCACTGCCTCCTAGGACTTACTTGAGCAGGAAACTAAGATCAGGAACTGGAACACACACTCAGAGACTCAATACGGGCTGCAGGGGACCTCCCTGGAATTGTGCCTGCTGGATCTCAAGAAAGCTGGGGCCGGGGATGGAGCATGTCTGGCTGGGTGAGGCCACAGTACTCACCTGCAAGTGTTGGAACATGGGGTGGGCTGTATAAGGCTGGGCTGCAACACCTACCAGAATGTGAGAAAACTGAGTCTGAGGAAAGATTCTCTAGGGGAGTTGTGGGCTCACCTCTGGGTGCCTGCAGCACCCTCCGGTTTATGCAAAAAGCAGCTCGAGCCAGGCTGGACCACAGAACTCATCTGAAAGGAACCCATATGACACTTGCAGGAACTGGGGCTGAGAGGAGCCCAAGTAAGGTCAAGCTGCAGCCCTGCACTGACACATGCAAGAGGTGGGACTAAGTATAGACCGTGTCAAGCAGGGTCACTACCCTTGCTGGCATACGTGAGATCCAGGGTTCTCACTGGTGAATGCAAGAGCCAGGGCTGGAAGCAGGTTAGACCAGGCTGGTCAGTAGCACCTGTTAGAATATTTGTGAGCTAGGTCTGAGTGCAGATCAGGTGGGGTCAGTCCACAGGATACACTGCCAAAAGTGAGAGCCAGGAACAGGTGCAGGCAAGGTAAAGTTGAACTGCAACACTCACTAGTTCACATGAGGGCTGGGGTGGGCCAGGATAGGTTACGGTGCTATGCTTGCTGGTGAGATCTGGGACTGAGAGTTGGGCTGAGCCAGGCTGTAGCACCTGCTGACAACGTCTGAAATTGGGCACGGGCCACCTCAGACTGGGTCGTAGAACCCATTGGCACCTGTGAGACTCAGGGCTGAGAGCTGGCCTGATCAGAGAAATGCTGGGACTCCATTGCTTGACTGCTGCTTCCACTGTTGAGCATGAAAACTGGGACTATAGGCAGGTGGTCTAAGGATTGGGCCAGGTTCAACTAGGCTGCCATACCTACTTGGTGCACACAAGAGCCAGAACGGATGTGAGCCAGCTGGACTAGGCTACAACACTAGCTAGCAAATGCCAGGACTGGGTGTCATGTCAATACCCCTGTGCAGGTACAAGCTCTAAGGCAGAGAAAATGCCTGATAGAGGACTTGTGAGCACTTCTCTTCTAGGTTGTACTTATACCTGGTGAATAAAAGAACCAGGGTTGGGTGTGGGTCAGGCTGGACAAAATAGCAGCACATGTAATGGCCAGGTTTGAGGGCAGGTCAGGCTGAGCTAAGCTGCAGCATCCACATGTGTGCACAAGAGCCAGATGAGGTATAGGCTGGGCCACGCTAGGCTACAGCAAAGCTTGGCACATGCAAAAACTGGGGAATGAAACAGCCCTAGGCAGTGATTATTGGGCGTTGCCCCAACTAGGCACCTGTTGGTATGTGTGAGAACTGGGTATGAGGTAGGCTGGCTGGTCTGGGCTGTAACACCTGTTGGTTCATGTGAGATATGGGGCTGGGGTGGAACTGATCAGGCAGCTGCATCCACGGGTGTGTTAGTTTGCGCAGGTGACAAACCAAAATTTGCCCTACACTGGTGATGCATATAGGAGTAAGTCTGGGGTCACCTCAGATGAGGTTTCTGGGGGAACTCTGGCTAGACTGCTAGACTCTGGTCACAGGGAAAACACAAAATTTGTGGTCTGGCCTTGGAGAGAAACTGGGCCTCCTAAGTTGTTTATGTCTGTGCAATGAGCAGTATGTCCAGGTACATAATGAGGGACAAGACAGCCAGCATTGGACAGTTTCAGCATGTTCCTGGGTCTATGGATGCACTGAAGTGGACTTTGAACTAATAGACCTTGGGAAGATTTTCTCAACCCTGGAGCAATGAAACCAACAACAACTTGTGAAAATTATCAAAAGCATTCATGTATTACCCTCAGAACACTCTTCCCCATACTGGGGTCCCCAAAGCCTCATCAAATGACCATCCCCCATCCCCAGGTGCTGATACAGTTTGACAACACCTCCCCTTTCATCCCAGTGGACACAGGAGAAAAAAAAACGCAATTTTTGTCTCATCCACCTCCCTCTATACCTAAACATCCCCATTCTAATTATAGGCCTACATAAATGTGCATGCCTCTCAATATCAACAATATAAAAAATAAATATTTTTTTTATAAATATTATTTTTTAAAAAAGGAATAGTGTATTGTGGAATAACAACATATGATCCTAAACCATACACTTTAATGCGCTTTCTGCCTTGCGTTCTGATCACTGACTCTGGAAGGAGCCAAATGCCATGGATGAGAACCCCGCATGACAATGCTCCAGGGCCTCCTGCCACTGCCTTGTGAGTTAGATATATGCAGAGGGGAACATCCAGCCACACACAGGATATCAGATGACTGCAACCCTGCCAATAGCTTAACCCCAACCTCATGGAAAATCTTGAGTGAGTACCACAGAACAAAATTGCTCCTAAAATCTTGATCCACCAAAAATATGGGACAAAGTATGCTTATTATTTTTCTAGGACTTCAAGGTTTGACGTTAACTGTTACACAGTAAAAGACAACTAGGGTCAGATCTTCTATTCATGTTTTTAAGTATTTTTCTGAACCTACTGTTCATGACAGTCTAAGGATCTTTCTTTCAGTGTAAAACTGTCATTATTTAGTGTAATTTCAAAACCATGATAATCTTAATTAGAAAACTCAAAAAAGAAACACATAGAATCACTACCAATCTTCCCATGAGGTACTAAACACAGTTAACATTTCAGAACCCTGCAGTTTAGTTGGATTATATAGTGTTTTGTTTGTTGGATAAGTGCATATTCACATGTACAAAAACAATTTTATTCAGTCTGTCTTAAGCCCAGACAGGGGCCATGATAATCAGGTGTTCAGTAATATAGTGAGCTCTAATCTGAGCTTTTTATAGAAATATGTAATTATGTAGACGACATACCAAACGTGTAGGAGTGTCACTTTCATTCACTAGGTAGGTATATTGCAAGAGTGGACTTCTAAGAGCGTTTTGCTTAGAAATAATCAAGGCTCTCCGCTGGCAGACATCTAAATTTAGGAAGTAAACCGATTCTTTTCTAACATTTTTTATGTTCAAGTTGGGATGAGAATACACACAATAATTTTCAACCCATGTCATGGGAAAGTCACTTTTTCCTCAGTCTTGGAAAGGGAATTTTAGAAGTCATTTTTGTTTTTATTTTTTTTAAAGTTATATTTTCCACATTATTGAGGAATTGGCGTAGTTGTCATAACAAATAGATTACTAGTTTGCAACTATAGATCACTAATTTGCAAAGTTTAAAATGAACCAGAACTTACTTTCTTTTACAGATTATCTTATAAAATAATTTTAATGGGTAACTTCTATATGTTGTTCTTTAATCTTTTATTCACATGGCTTTGTATTATTACTGCTTTATGCTTTCTTACTGTAGTCATTTTTAGAATAATTAGTGACATTTCTAGTGTGAAGTCAGGGTGAATGGAGCCCTGAGGAATGAGCTAAAGATTGACTGGCAGAAGAATAAACTCTGGTTTACTCTAGGCAGTCTTCACCCAGGTTTCTTGTTCTCAAATACTAATGAATAATGTCATTTTCATTCTCAAAAGTGACCTTGTTTGAGTGATAGTTTCTAATATCATGCCATGAAGCAACCTATTGGATAATAGCATCATCTAACATATACAGTGGTACTTCACAATTCATAGTATCCAACCAAAGAAAAGGTTTTGAGAGATCTAAGAAACTGATGGGTTTGCGTTAATTATTAGTTAATAGACTCTGGAATAAGAAAAAATACAGGGTCTGAATAAAAAATGAAAGGATCTGTATAAGTTGTTTATCTTTTTCAGTCTCAGAAAAGAAAACTAATAATGCCTGTCTTTTAACAGATATTGTGGGAATTAGATGCAAACTATTTGTATTAGTTTCCTTAGTCTATGAAATATCATAAACTAGCTCATTTGAAAAAAATGAAAATTATTCTGTCACAACTCTGGAGTCTTGAAGTCCCAATGAAAGTGTCAATAGAGCCAATTCTCCCTCTGAAACCTAAAGGGGAGAATTCTTAACCTCCTCTTCTTGCTAGTTTCTCATGGCTTGCAAAGAATCCTTGGTGTTCCTTAGCTTCATGCACATCACTCTGATTTTTCATGCTCCTACAAAATTCTCCCTGTGTCTCTTCATTCACTTGTTTCTCTGTTAACTCTTGAGTGTTTCAAATACCTCTTTTAAAAATAAAGATATCAGTTATATTGGATTTAGGACAACCCTAAATCCTACCATGACACCATTTTAGCACTCTCTCTCTCTCTCTCTCTCTTTTTTTTACTGCAAACTCCCTGTTGTCTCACATTTTGAGGTGTTTGATGTTAAGACTTTAACATGCCTGTTGGGGTCGCACAGCTCATCTTACTACACCATTTTTTAAGGAAAAATATGTATTTATTTATTTTACTTAAATGTTAGAATTATATATATAGAGAGAGGGAGTCCATTTGGATTTAATCCCCAAATGGGCACTTTACGCAGAGCTGGGTCATAATGAAGTTGGAAGCCAGGAACTTCTTTCAGGTTTCTTATGTGGGTTTAGGGGCACCAAGGGTTTTGGTCATTCTCTTCTGCTTTCCCAGGTTATTAGCAGGGAGTTGGATCAGAAGCAGGGCAGTCAGGACATGAGCTGGTGATGTATGAGATGCCAGTACCACTGGTAGAGGATTAGCCTGATATGCTACTGTGCCAGCTCCTCAGCACATCATTTTAGAATGATCTAGTTAACTCCACAGAACTAATAAGCTCTTAATAATCATTCACAATTCTCCAGGATAGAAAGGATGCTAAGGGGTCTGCACTGCTTGCAAGTAGCAGAAGCTGACTTGAGCTTCCTTAGACCTGAGGATTGTCATAGTTAGAAGTTAACAAACTAGAACTAGAACTTACCAGGCGTCTAGGTAGCCCTAGATTCTGCTTCTATCACAGGAATAATGATTTATTTTCATGAAACTTTGGTTTGTTTCTGTTCTATTACTTTCTTGCCATTGACTAGCAAGAGAAGCTGAAATGAAAAACAAATGCCTTTTAAAAAGATAGCAATATCAAAAGAATAAAGGAGGGAAACACCTTTCCTCACTCTTTCATTTCATTTTCCCACATGGTTTTCAATATAGAGAAACAGGCCACTAGGTAGACTTAAGCCACTACATTCTTCCTTTTGTTAGCTGTGTTCTTTTCTAACAGCTATCACAGTTTTTCCCCGCTAACATGGGGCTGTAATATTTTCTTTAAAAAGAAAAATATCAGTGTGATTAAAGGTGTGCTTGCTGCAGAGCCAACAAGAACTCAGCTGGATTTCAGAAGGACATTTTAAATTAGTATGAGCAACAATAATAGAAATCCACTTAGATTCGTTATAAATACAATTACCTACTTCAACGTAAAGTCCCAAAGCATCTGCAACTCCCTAAGGGTTGGAAAAGGAATAATCTAGAGAGCAGACACATTCCTATGACCTTGCTTCACCAGGGCTGGTCTAGCTATGGGAAACACAGAACAGCAAATCCTTCACTAGATCATTTTATCCCTGCAGTTGGTTGGTCTTAAATGTGACCACTTCAAAAGAACAGGGGACAAAAACAGTGATTAGTAGCATAAATCATGTTTCAAATAAATACAAAATTATCTAAAGGGAAGAAGTCATGGACTTAAAGATTCATCATGTAGAATGGTAGCAATAAAAGCAAAACATAAGAAGAGTATGTGACTGTATGTGTCTTCACAAGTATCTGTGTAGTCTAAAATTTAATTGTAGAACCAGGCAATATTTAGATACAAAAAAGCTGTAAATTTTACTCTTGGTGCCTTCTAGGAAAAACCAAGAGCTGCCTAATAGGTTTGATGTACACTTCTACACACATTTAGACACACACACGCTCTTTAAGTTCTGTAGGAATCGGATGAAAATAAATCAGGTCTGTTTTTTTGAATTGGATCCATGTAGTTCTTTTTTTTTAAGGATTTATTTATTTTATTGGAAAGACAGATGTACAGATAGGAAGAGAGGCAGTGAGGAAGATCTTCCGTCCGATGATTCACTCCCCAAGTGGCCACAACGGCCAGTGCTGTGCCGGTCTTAAGCCAGGAGTCAGGAACCTCTTCTAGGTCTCCCACATGGGTGCAGGGTCCCAAGGCTTTGGGCCGTCCTCAACTGCTTTCCCAGGCCACAAGCAGGGAGCTGGATGGGAAGTGGAGCTGCTGGGATTAGAACCGGCGCCCATATGGGATCCCAGCGCGTTCAAGGCGAGGACATTCACCATTACGCTATTTTGCTGGGCCCAGTCAGGTCTGTTTTTATCACAAGACCTTTAATAGCCAATGGCTGTCAGAGCATCATGATGCCTTACTGATTGAATTAAAGAAAATTTTGGTCTTTCTTCTGAACTTTCATTACAATAAGTATTTCCTTCTTTGAAATTTCTTTTGAGATGATTTCGTAATTCACTGCAAATTCTGAAATCATTATTATTCCATTTTCCATGGGACTTGGTACTCTTTTTTTGTTTTTGAATTTTTATTTAGTTTTTTTAATTATTTATTATTTTTAATTCATTAATTACATTGTATTATGTGACACAGTTTCATAGGTACCCTCCCCAAACCCTCCCACCATGGTGGATTCTTCCACCTTGTTGCATAACCACAGCTCAAGTTCAGGTGAGATTCCCCCATTGCAAGCATATACCAAACATAGAGTCCAGCATCTTATTGTCCAGTCAAGTTCAACAGCTTCTTAGGTATACCCTTTCTGGTCTGAAGACAGAGCCAGCAGAGTATCATCCCAGTCAATTGAAAGCTCCAACATACCATCAGCAAAAATTTACATCATTATGGAATTAATTGACATAGTAATGAATAACCAATATGTTAAAAGTAAATGCGAGTTCCTAGCCACCTTCTGTGACCAACTCACTCACATTTCAGTTTTAGTTTATACACAACATATAACATTCATAACATAACATGTTATACATAACATCATATCATCTTAAATTAAGGCAAACATGTGGTATTTAACCTTTTGGGATTGGCTCATTTCCCTTAGCATTATGGTTTCCAGTTTGGCCCATTTGGCCACAAAGAACTGCATTTTGTTTTTTTTAATAGCTGAGTAGTATTCCATGGAGTAGATGAACCATAGCTTTCTTATCCAATCCTCTGTTGATGGGCATTTTGGCTGCTTCCATGTTTTTGCAATTACTGATTGTGCTGCTATGAAATATCTGGGAATAAATCTAACCAAAAATGTAGGAGACTTATTTGAAGAAAACTACAAACTACTTAAAAAAGAAATTGAACAAGACCTCAAAAGATGGAGTAACATCCCATGCTCCTGGATAGGTAAAATCAATATCATTAAAATGTCTATACTCCCCAAAGCAATATATACATTCAACGCAATCTCAATCAAATTGCCCAAAACATTCTTCATGGAAGTGGAAACAATGATCCAAAGGTTCATCTGGAAACACAAAAAACCACGGATAGCTAGAACCATCCTGAAGAGCAGGAAGTTAGCAGGGGGAATCACAGTTCCGGACCTCTGGACATGCTATAGGGCAGTGGTTATCAAAACAGCTTGGTACTGGCACAAAGATAGAGAGGAAGATCAATGGAGCAGAATAGAAACACCAGAAGGGAACCTAAACAGGTACAGCCAAATAATCTTTGACAAAAAGACAAACGACAACCCAGGCAAATGGGAAGGTCTGTTCAATAAATGCTGTTGGGACAACTGGTTAGTAGCCTGCAGGGACTTGGTACTCTTTTGGTTCAAATGGTTTGTTAGTCTTTTTTTTTTTTGCATTTTTTTCTTCTATTTTATTTTTAGTTTTGTGATATCATTCCATAGGCTCTGGCATTTCCCTTGCCGCTTTCCCAAATTTACTCCTCCCAACTGATTTTACCCATGTTGCTACAATAGTGTAGTCCTTCACAAGCAGTCTAAGTCCATCATTATGCTATTCAAGTGTATCCTGACATTGCAGGTGTAGACTATGGCAGACAATCTAGCATCCTATTTATTCCTGCTGTTGGTTTTGTTTTATGGCCTTTGGAATGTATAGTAACTGTGTAATAGAAATTAGCATATCCAGATGTGATACAATGCAGTACACATCTCTACTTTCAAATAAAAGGTGGATTCTCACTGATTGCTGGATATATCTAGTCCTTTTTTTTTCCATATGTAAGGAATACCATCTTTGTGTGATGTGTTCATTGGTATGGTTCAAATACAGCAACTTAACTCTTTCCATGACTTCAAGGACATGAGAAATATTCACGACCAGGGAAACATGATTATAAGTAGCTAAGAGACTCATAATGCTTTGGCAAGGTCCCAAGATCTGGTCACTTAAAAGGCAAGAATTTCAAGTCCTGTGATAAACACTGTGAACTGAATTCAGATTTGGGCCATTGCATTTGAGGGGGAGGGGATGGTGCAGATTTGAAAACTACTTTGTTATATCTAGGAATCTAGGAAGTCTTTTCTTTTCTCTTTCTTTCTTTCTTTCTTTCTTTCTTTCTTTCTTTCTCTCTCTCTCTCTCTCTCTCTCTCTCTCTCTTTCTTTCTTTCTTTCTTTCTTTCTAATCCTTACCTCTATCAATTTCCTTGGCCTTTTCTTCCTTCCTTTTTTTTTTTTCTTAACCACAGACTAGATTTTATTTTACACAATCAAATCTCCCTGGGTCCTGTCAGAATTGGGTCCTTCTTGTGTGTACAGTGGAACAAGAAAAGGCCAACTCTTCCTAATACTGTTTACCACACTTACAATGTAACACATGCACATTTTCTTTATGCTCCTCTTAAGTATCTTCTCTCATCATTGAATTTTTAGCATCTACCTGTATTTATACACATACTGTGTGACAGGTGTACCACCATATGCATTCTGATAAATTCATACTGGGGCCATCTCAGTTTCAACTGAATAACTTGGTGGAAGCTTCCGTGTATTTTAGGAAATCTGATTAAAGCCAGATAGGCATTGTGTAGGGGAGGATGGTGGGATTTGCTTGTTTGTACAGAAGTTGCATGGGGATAGAAGATACAGTGTAATTAAAACACAATTTTATTTTTCTCTCTTTCATCCCTTCATAAAGTGTATTCAATGATAACATTCCCAATATCTACCTTAATAACTTGAGGGTTAAGTTTTCAAAGTCTCAGTTTAAAATGAAAGCTTTACAGAGAAGCAAGTGGAAAACTGTGGCCTGGGAAGGCAATGAGAGCACTTGTTGACTTACTCTTATTGTTGTCAAACTTAGACTCTTGAAACTCTTGCATTTGAGAGTCTAGGAAAGTTTTGCCTTTCAAGTTTATATGTGAGTAATATATGACACTGTGACCTTGCACTGTCTTTAAAAAAATCCTTGTTGTTTCCATGAGAATTTCTTCCATGGGTCCTTATGAATGCCGTAACACTACTGTGATCTCTCAACTCCTGTTCCCATGATTTTATCCCAATCATCGCTTAATTCCCCCAGAAACTCCTGGAAATCTGCCAGTGAACCTTTTAAGTGTACTTCTTGTGGATTTAAAAAATATACATTTGAAAAAGTATATATCCTTATAATCATTTGCCAACGTTGATAGGGACTCTTCCCCTCACATCAAGGAATTCTTTTTCGTGCTTTGTAGTCAATCTCTTTCTACCTTCCTAGCCATAAGAGATCACTAATCTGCTTTCTGTCAGTTCACAACTAGATTTATGCTATTATGAATTTTCATGCTCCCGAAATCATATGATAAATCCTTTTTTCTAGCTTCATTAATTTTGGGTGATTATTATTTTTTTAAGAAAAGAGATTTATTTAGCTCATGGCTCTGGAGGTTAGCTAGTAATATGGCTATCCTCAACATGGATGGCATTACAAGGGCAGGGGCTCCAAAGAGGGAAGAGATTACATGGTGATACAGGAAACTGGAGACCTGCAAGGATCCTCCAGTCTTGTTGTTGTTTTCTTTTTAATTTAATAACAACTCTCTAATAAGAACTAACACAGGGTTTTTTGCAAATTATTTTACTCCAATTGGCAGTGCTTCCAAATGGTCTAATGAGCTCCCAGTAGGTTTGGGTGATGATTTTGAGAGATGTTTGCATTAGTGAGGAACTCATTAGCTCATGAATTTTCATTGCTGAATAGTATTTCAGCAATGCATCACTATTCCTATTGCTCCACATGCTTTAACACAACAATCTGGTGGATACAGAATGAGATTTCATTTTTATGTTCCTTTTCACTTCACTGGTAATTTGTAAAATTGTCATTCTTATTTATACCATATCTTTGTAAATATTTGTTCATAATACTCAGCACATAGAAGACTCAAATTTTTTATTGAGCTTACATAAATTTAATACAGAAAATGCAGCTCATGAAAGGATTTAAGTGGAGTTTAAATTACTTCCAAGCACTTATGAGCTACTGAGCAACTTCTCAAAAAAAAAGTGGGGGGGGGAGCCAAAGCTACTCCAAGAATTGAAAAGAAAATGTGCATCTACCTATCATGTATAGCCCCAAGTCATTGGCTCAACACATTTGCAGTAAGCAGAACAAACATTAGAAACTACATTGCGTTAAAACATTGAGTTAACTGTACTCTTATTGAGTTTATGTTTTATTTCATTTTAGTACTGTCACAGCTGTCTTTAACTGCTCATAATAACAAACTCAAGTTCTATGAGAAAATATAGCTATCCCATAAAATTTGTTTTGTTCATGAAAAGGTGTTCTGGGTTTCAGGCATCAGATTACAAAAGGACCTTCCAAAAATTTTTATTATGTGTGACTTAGGTGATATTTTTGTTTCTTATCTTCTCAGTTTATAAGCAATCAAAGGTTACCTAATTAGTAGGTACATTGCCTTGAACAAGAAGTGCTCTTTGTAAATTTAATTATGAATCAAATTTATAACTTGATTCTTCGACCTATAATTGCATTGAGCTGTGACTCACAAGAGTGGTCTGTGTGCAACTAGCAGATAGGCTCGGACACCCCACTGTTCTAACCAGGGCATCAGTGTCGCTTGAATGCTTTGTAAAGAACAAGCAGCTTATTGAAACAATTAAATAAAAAATCTCTGGGTTCTATGTAGAAAAGTCCAGATAAAAAGAAGCCTGAAGCAAAAAATTCTGTTTAGGTGAGCAAAATAAGGAAATAGAGCATTATAATGTGGCCAAGATATCAAAACTGGCAGTTCTTCTAGGCTCATTGACTTGGTCACCTCAATTTTTTTTAACCAAAAAGTCTTTCTCCTTCCTTAAAAGAGCAAAAAAAAAAAAAAAAAAAAAAAAAAAAAGAGGGGGGAAGGAATGCTTTTTTTTTGTTTTAACCTTTCACAGCATGTTTTAATTATCGTCCATTTCTAACATGGTACATTACCTTGGCAACTCATTTTTAAGACTGATTATTTTTCTTATCCTTACGTATTCATTTTCTCTATGCTATCTTTTCATTGAATTGTAGTATATAATAAGAAGTGGCTTCTCAAATCACTGGATAGAATATTTGATAATCAGTTTAGTTTTAGTCAATGTTCATTATTCCTACAAGATGTTTTATTTTGGCACCATAATCACTGTTCTCAACAACTGCCTTGAAATTTAGAGATAAAAGTAATGTCTAAATTCACTATCCTTAGTCCTCGAAATAGCTGTGGAACAAACCAGAACAGCAGGAAGACAGTTGGGTGAGTCCTCAGAGACTGTCTTGTACATTCATTGAAGAAAATAGCTGGAGATGGTCCTACCTCTCCCTCAGTTTATTGAGGGGGGTTGGTTGGCTGTGGGGAGAGGCAGGAAGTCATTCAGCAGGTGGAGGTTATGATAGGTACCTCACCTGTTAATGTATTGTTACAGTATTGTCATTTCCAATAGTGTAGGCCCAAAGAGGTAGTTAATAATATTCAAATTTGAGATGCTGAAGATGAAGTTCTTAGGTAGCTAAACTGTCCAAGAGTGTGATTACTTAAGATTGTGATACTAGATTTGAGAAATTCTGAATTTTATGCTTTGTTCATTGGCATTGCAAAAACTGACTCAATACTTCCTTGAAGAAGACATTTAACAATGAGAAAATTGACAGTAATGATATTTATGAAGACCTCTGAGTGAAACTAATGCAACTGGAAAGGCAAGCATCAAGCTCTTGAGCCCTGCCATCCACATGGAAGACCTGGATGGAATGCTGAGTCCTAGCTTTGACTTGGTCCAGCCCCAGCCATTGTGGCCATTTTGTGAACCAACAGATGGATGATTTCTCTCTCCCTCTCATGTACACTCTTGTTTCTCTCTCTGTAACTGCCTTTCAAATAAACAAATCTTTATTAACTATTAACCTGTTAACGCTAATTTGGCTAAAGTTTATCACCTTTTATATTCAGTTATATAGTAGGGTCAGAGATTTTAAAATATGTAAATATGATAATTAAAATCATGGGGCGGGCACCCTGGCGTGGTGAGCAGGGGGATCCACCTGGGACATCAACAGCCCATGTGGGAGCCTGATCATGTCTTGGCTGCTTTACCTCCTATCTAGCTCCCAGCTTGTGGACAGCAGAGGATGGCCTCAGTCCTTGGGGCCCTGCCCCTATATGGACGACATGGAGGAATTCCTAGGTCCTGACTTTGGACTGGCTCAGTTCCGGATGTTGCCACTATTTGGGAAGTGAACCAGTGGATGAAAGATCTCTTTATATCACCTTTCTGTGACTTTTAAATAGAAGCAAAATGAATCTTTGTATAAAAAAACATAAAAATTAAAATCATAATGGCTTAATTTTTCCACTAGGGATGAAATGGTATTATCAGTTTATATGCAGTCTATAAATCTAAAATATATATATTATCAATTGGTCCTTAATTTACAGATAACAAATATTTCATCTTGAGGTATATTAATTATTTTATGTATGAAACAAAATCAAAAAATATTATAGGAACTTCCTCCAAATGGAACGATCCTATTTCCTTGAGGGTATTGCTATACTTTCTAAGTATTTAAAGATTCTAAAGAAGAGGTTTTTAATTTTAGTTCATATCACATTTGTGAGTGAAGAATTTCTACAATATGTTTAAAATAGTCCAAGCAAGAGGAGAGGAAAGACTATAATCCTATTATAGATTTACTGCCGAGTTCTTAATGTGTTATAAAATAATAATATTGAATCCACTTTGCATTCTTTTGAAACAAGGTGATGAGGGGTATAAATAAATAATCCCAGTAACAAGATATTATGAACTTTAGGCAAAGGACTGACATGGATTGATCCTTCTTTTAGGTCTAGTTGGCCTGGAATAATCTTATCCGCACATGAAATATTCAAGCTATTTGAAAGACTGACTATAATCACATATTTCATGGTGGTGACTCTTAGGATAAATCTCAGCTAATTCATTTTCAGTCACATGTTATCCATTAGCTTAGTTTTCATGGATTCCTGTAAGATTAAGGTTTAATGAACAGTTCATCTTCATCTAATTGACAAAGGCTTAATGCTTTTCCAAAAACAGATTTTTTTTTAACTTTTCCTTTCAGATATTATATTCATGTGTTTTTATAGCATATCCTCGTCTTTACAATTGGACAGTTATAAAAACACAAGTAAAAGTACATGAAGGCCGTTAGAATAGCTCTGTAAAAAACTATGAGAATGCTTTGCTTTCTCACCAACCGTACTAATGTTATGTATCTATCATGTCTTTTTTATTTTTAAATAAAGGCTGAACTTATGGCTGGCATGATGGCTCAACAAACCCATCCTCCACCTACAAGCACCAGCATCCCAAACGGGTACGGGTTTGTGTCCCAGCCGTTCCACTTCCAGTCTACCTCCTTGCTTATGGCCTGGGAAAGCATAGAGGATGATCCAAGCCCTTGGAAACCTGCATCCACATGGGAGACCCAAAAGAGGCTCCTGGCTTCAGACTGGCTGCTGTTGCACACAGTTCAAGATTGAACCAGTGAATGGAGGATCGTTCTCTCTCCTTCTCCCTGTGAGTCTGCCTTTCTAACAAAAAATAAGTCTTTTTTTAAAATGAACTCAAATGTGCATTTAAACTGACAGTTTTGTGTGATTATTCATTTCAGTGATAGACATGTCATGCAGCATACATTCACTGGATTATAATGGGACAAATATCTGAATCACACACTAATATTTATCACAGACATGTTCTTACCCTCTAGTAACAAGCCTCCATCAAAATCCAGTGCTTCGATAACCAGTGTTTCCTTCCAGCTAATGCTCAGTGGCTTATACTTGCTCATACTGCCCATCAGTCAAGAGGCCTTTGGCCACAAAGATTTAGAAAATCAGCTGACAAGCAACCAACACCTAGGAAACTGTCAGTCACTTTGCTGGAAGCAAAAGAGAGAAGTCTTTTTATTTTCTTATCAGTTAAACACTCCAGTCCAGTGACTCTTGTCACTTGTTTCTTTTTTTTTTTAAGATTTTATCATTATTGAAAAGCCGGATATACAGAGAGGAGGAGAGACAGAGAGGAAGATCTTCCGTCCGATGATTCACTCCCCAAGTGAGCCGCAACGGGCTGGTGCGCGCCAATCCGATGCCAGGAACCTGGAACCTCTTCCGCGTCTCCCACGCGGGTGCAGTGTCCCAATGCATTGGGCCATCCTCGACTGCTTTCCCAGGCCACAAGCAGGGAGCTGGACGGGAAGTGGAGCTGCCGGGATTAGAACCGGTGCCCATATGGGATCCCGGGGCGGGTTGAAGGCGAGGACTTTAGCCGCTAGGCCACGCCGCCGGGCCCGACTCTTGTCACTTGTATTCATCACATACAGGCTAGAATTAGGCATTGAATTCCACTTATCCAAGGGCATCAGGAGGTATAATTGGCAATCTAGGTGCAGAGGGTGGTGGTAAACAAAAAATATTTATGGAACAAGGTTATTATCAAATTCAAGGCATACAATTAATTTCTGATTTAAAAAAATCTGTGTATAGTTGCAGAAATTTTCATGAAAGAATTATGGGAGGGACCTGGCACAATGGCTAGGGACTAAATCTTCACCTTGGAAGTGCTAGAGTCCCATACGGGTACTAATTTGTATTCCAGCTGCTCTGCTTTCCATCTAGTTCCTTCCTTGTTGCCTGGAAAAGTAGCAGAGATACCCCAAAGCATGGGGACCCTGCACCTGTGTGGGAGACTTGGAGGAGTCTCTTGGCTCCTGGCTTCGGATCAACTTAGCTCTGGCTATTGTGGCCACTTGGGAATGGAACCAGTGGACAGAAGATCTCTCTGTCTCTTCTTCTCTCTGTAAATTTTCCTTCCAAATAAAAATAAACTTAAAAAAAGAATTATTTTTGAGTGGGCAGTAAGTCATAAAAATGATATAGGTGGGAAATCACTACAAACAAGAGCTGAATAGGCTAAAAAAAAGATGGCATTATTTATTGTACCATATGAGGATGTAGTGACACTATACTGCATTTTTCTGAAAATTCTATTATCTTTTGATCAGAAATAAGGAAAAATATAGATGTCCGTTTCAAATAAAAAATAGCCTATTCTACGCATGTGTTGAATTTTTCCTCCTCACAGGCAAGAACATTATGGGAAACCCTAATGCCATTGAAGTTGGTTTAATTTATTCCTCTCTGACCCTACACTGACATGGAGGCTGATATTTATAATAGTTTTCCTGCTTAATTCTAATTACATTTATTCTCCTATGTATAGATACATATTGACACATATCTATATGCATATATACACATATATACAGAAGTATAGATACATTTAGATTTATGTATCTAGAAATGCAAGGTGTTGAAAACAAATAACATTCCAACTAAATTTTCCTTTTATTTCAACCACCTAGACAAACATTACTAAATTGTGCAAAAAATAAATTAGTGTTTTCTTGGATTCTTTTAGAAGTTTCAGTACTTCGCAGCAGATGAATCCCCACAACTGTTGCTTCTCCCTCTTGCTTCTCCTCCTTCTTCCTCTTCCATCCTCCTATTCATTCTTATCCAGGCTTCCCAACTTTCCCACTCACCCTGGAAGTAATAGCCAGTGATTGGGTAACTAATCACCAATTTGTGGAGCAGAGCTTCTTTCCTGATTCCCAGCAAGCTTCCTGAAAAATAACCTCAAATATCTTCAGGTTTTAGGGAAACTCTCACTGGTTTAACCTTCCTCACTTTGAATTAAATAGGATCAGGAATTAATTTTTCTACCTTCAGGTTATTACTACATTAATTCAAGACATGTTAAGTTTGTAACAGACAAAGGAAGTGAACTAATTTTCAGCTTCAAATGATCTAGGCATTTTGTTATTTATACTTAAATTTGGCTCCCACCATCAACATAACTTTTCGGCATGTACGTGCCTGTCGGTCCAAAGACAGGAAATTAATTTTCAGTTTGCTTTCCCTCTGTTCTCTTTCTCCCGTCTCCCCTTCCTCTCTCTCCCTCTTGTCGTCTCTCTCTTCTTTACCAACATGAGCTTTAGAGAGAAGCTGTAGCATAAAACAGGAGCTTGTCTCTTGTTTCTAAATCACTGCAAAAGGCAGTATTAGGGGCCTGGTGGCTGAAGCTCTTGCACATGCTAGGATTCCATATGGGCAATGGTGCTAATCCTGGCTGTTCCACTTTCCATCCAACTCCCTGCCTGCAGCCTGAGAAAGCAGTCGATGATGGTCCAAAGCCTTGGGAGCCTGTACCTGCATAGGAGACCCAGAAGAAATTCCTGGCTACTGGTTTCAGACCAGCTCAGCTCCAACTGTTGTGACCACTTGAGGAGTGAATCCATGGACAGATCTCTCTCTCTGCATCGCCTTCTCTCTTTATATCTGACTTTCCAATAAAAATAAATAAATCTTAAAAAAGGGGGGGTTATCAGGGCAGTATTAGTCCTCCCTAAATATCCCTGCCTGGATGTGTTTTTTCTACATTTCCTTTTTCCCTACTCATGGAAGAAACTATGGAAGCTATGGAAGAAACACTCTAGGCAACGCCTCCCACATATAACCATATAAATGTTTATTAACATTTTTATTTGTATGAACCTGCCCTGTATAACCTGTACAATTCTCATTGCTCACAGTCTTGTTCATTATTTCCAACGAAAGTCCAGTTTGTCTCTGTTTTGAATGGCAGAGAGCTTTAGCCGGCCAGTGAAAAAATGTGTGTCTCCATTTAAGACATTTAAGATGTGTGGTTTTGGCATTCTTTAACGTTAGCAGTAATTCACATTTAGCTGGAAATTATTTCAAGCTAACTTAGCTCAGTTGATGGCATATATTCTCTCAATCTCTACTAGTGCAATAGATTTTTTATTACGTTCTTTCTATTTGCCAGAAGCTGCTTCCCATCCTGGGGATGATTTCGAAGCCAACCTAGCTGTTCACATTGGAGCTTAATTAACAGAAAATCTCAGAACAAACAGTAGATTCTATTCAAAGCATAAGATGTACTGAGGCCTCGCAGCTTGTTCTGTGTGTGCTTGTAGGTGAATAGCTTAATCTCTCCTGACTGAATTTCCTTTCTGTAAAATGAAAAGACTGTTAGAATGACATAGCAGGTCATTTGACACTATAAAATCATTTTAGTTCTGGCAGGGCTTGTCGTAAACCACCTGTTTACCCTTGGATCCGCCCGCTGCTCTCTCCTCCTCGACTTTGCTCTGTTCTCTGGAAAATCAGGTCATCCCTGCCAGCTGAATTTTCTGGTAGCCAGTGGATTTCTAGCCGCGTTACATGAATGGCAGGTAGCATTATATATCTGGTGGAAGATTAAAAGGCAACATGAGGAGTGGGCTTGAGGAAAGAATCAAGGCATTCCCTCTTCCTTCCAGGGAGCTTGCTCTGTAGTGATTCCCTCTCCTCGGTGACTCTAGCCCCCTTCCCTGCATCATAGTTCTGGTTCTATAGGATGGCTCTCTTTGTACCAGTGCTTACCTATTTTCCTTTGGTCCCACCAGCCTAAGGGTGGTAAAGACTTCCTGCTTCCACCAGTCTCTGGGGTTCTTAAGCCCCTGTTTAACTCTCATCCTCTTCATTTCTTCCATGGACACTTCACTACCATCCTTTCCTTCTGTGGTGGATGATTCCTTCTGTGGTATCCTTTGCTTCTGTGGGAGACAATTCCTACTGACTTGGTTTGACTATGGCAAGTCCTAGAACTATGAAAGTACCTTAAACAGTTGAGGAAGAAAAATACATGTACATTAACTAAGGTGATTGAAATTAGCTCCTCCCATGAACACTTGTATCATAAGAAATTTTGTTTTATGATTATTTCTGTCAAATTATGAAGGAGACACAGAATCCTCTTTTTAATGTGACTGACTAGGTCAATCTATTTAAAGCTAAAGACCAGTTAATTAAAGGGTAGAAAAACCACTTATGAACTATATTGCGCTGTGTATTTCTTGGTTCTAAGGACAAATGGCTTAATTGTTGCCATTATATCTGTCTGACAACTCACATTCCCATTAACGGTGTTAGTTAAATCAAATTATAAAGATGACTATATGAGTATCCTAAAATTCTGGTAAGAAAAAGCAAGGTAAAATTCTTTTTTATAGACTTGCCTTAGAAGCCAGGCTTCTATTTTACTCTTCTCTCTCCATCACCTTTACTCTGTCAAAGCATTTTTATTTCTAGCAGTTTTATCAGTAGAGGATGATGATTCAAACTGAGAATTTTACTGTAAAATATTAGGCAACAGACCCTTGTGGAACTTATAGAAAATTTTTATTTATTCCTTGAAGAAGAGATGGGGTGAAGGTTGATTGTATTATCTCCACCCCTTGCCACACGCATGCCCATCTTCACCACTCCATATGCGGATTCAAGATAGCGGCAATTTCATGGAGATGGCAATGGTACCATTGTTGATAGTGTGGGAGCCACAGAGGGGCAAAGGTCTGGCATGACAGCCATTGAACACAGCAACAGATCACGCCTTCTTGAGAAACTTACAACACAATTGGATGGTTTAAAATCACAAGCAAAAATGAACTTCCTGACTGCTGTAGAGGTTAGAATCAGATCAATACCACTGGAGTGAAATGAAGGCATCATGAGGCCATCATCCCTTGATGTTTGTAAGGAAGATTTCTGTTTCCTGTTGATTGCCACCATCCCCTAGCTTGTGTTGTCATCACTTCAGTCTTTGCTTCCACAATTCGCTGCTTTCTTCAGGTTTGTGTTAAACTCTCTGACTCCTTCTTTAAGGACACCTAAAGCTGCATTTGGGGTCCGATTGAATAATCCCAAGAATGAAGTTTGTATCTCGAGATTACCAATCGCGCCTACCTGGTTCCTTTTTCCATGTAATGGAACAGTCACAGGTTTAGGAAGATAGACTGGGACCTTTTGGAGGCCTTTATTTAGTCGGTGACGGATAAGTGTGGGGAGAAATGGGTGTGAGCTGCACTGCCTGAGTTCTCTAAGAATGTTACCCATCTAATGGGATGTAGTTGTTCGACACTGGATTCTTTCGCTCACCATATTAAATTCTGTGACAATCCATCTATGCTTTTGCAGTTATAAATAGCTCACCTCATTTTCTTTGCAAGATCTCAAAACACAGATGCACTATAATTTGTTTAACATCTTAAATTCTTTATCTTCAAAGATGCTGGGAGGACTTTTCAAATTTATTTATTTTTAAAGGTATATTTTATTTATTTGAAAGGAAGACTTACAGAAAGAGAGGAAGATTCTCAATCTGTTGGTTCACTCTCCAAATGGCCATAGCAGCCAGAAGTAACACAGAGGGTTCATCTGGGTCCCTACGTGGGTGCAGAGTTGTAAGCACTTGGGCCATCTTCTGCTGCTTGCCCAGGTATGTTAGTAGGGAACTGGATTGGCAGTGGATTGAAGTGGCACCCATGTGTTATGTCAGTTTTTCATGTGGTACCTTAACACACTGTGCCACACATCAGACCTTCAAATTTATTTTATAAATTAACCCCTTTTCATTTTCAGATAAGTCAATATACTGTTCTCAGTTACATTAGTTTTCTAAAATTTGAGACACACACCTTTTTTTTTGCCTTAAGAAGCTAATTAACTGCTTCTTTTTTTCTGTTTAGATTTAGTGATTGTAAAATCTTATAAGGTTAATATTATCCAATATTATTATCTAATCAAGATGTTGATATTATTAATGATAAAAATTACATTTTAAGCGTTTTCATCATTACTGGAAACAGTTTAATGAAGTGGCTCAAAGTACATTTCTGGCTTAGGCTGTTTCACAAATCTCCCGGAGACCTGGTTAAATATGGAGCACATTTTGGTCAGCATTGGCTATGATCATGTTTGCTGCCAGGTGGGTTCATGGAACTGAGGCTTATGGGACAGAAGATAGCTATCTATTCAGTGAGTTGAATAAATAGAAACTCCAGGGACAGGGGTTGTGATCACCAGGTAGGTTATTTAGCATCCTGTTGCTTGTCTTTTGTTATATACAGGTGTAGTCAGCCAGTCTTCAATCTAGCACATGGAATGAACTGTTCTCTGCCACTGGAATGCTTCCATTTGAAATAAAAACTGGATCTTTTCACTGTGTGCAGGTGTGTTTGGGAGAATGAATGTTTTGTATTACTATGAGAAAGCATTGTTTTGGGAAGAAAAGACACACACTTGTCCCAGGATAATTTACGTAGCACAAAAGTTTATTCTTCAAATATTTTGCTGTAGTAAAATATATATAAAATGTATTATTTTAGTCCTTTCAGTGTACGCAGGTCTGTGGCAGTAAGTACGTTCATATTGTCATACAACTATCTCCATCATTCATTTCCAGAATCTTTCCCCTTTCTCCAGCCTCTGGAAGCCACCATCGTACTCTGTGGTAATGATTATGACCACTCTAGATAATTCATACACATTGAATCATGCAGTGCATGTCCGTTTGTGACTAGGTGTTTCATTTAGCCCTTCTCTGTAAGGGCCCTTCACACTGTAGCTTGTTTCCGTTCTTAATAATCCATTGAACGGTGGTACCGTATTTCGTGTATCTGTTCATGAATCCACAAACACTGAACTTTGGCTGGCTCATTATCGTTTAGTTCAGAGAAAGGGGGAATGTTATTAAGATCGCTTATTGATGAAAGAAGAACCTAGATGAAGATGGATAAAAGCTTGCCAGCCTTGGCGATTAGGTTATTTGCATCAGTCTTCTTAAAGAAGATTCAAAAGACACAGAGATGAACCAGAGACTGAGGAAATCTTTGGATATTTATACTGGTGGATGCGGTGTCACTGTCTGCAAAATTTGTGCATAATGAGACGATGAAAGACATGATAATTTCATTTGATATTGAGAGCAACTTGAAAATTTCTGGTGAAGACATGTGTATTTTTTTAAGAAATACATTGAGAATAGGAAAAATGAAAAGGAAATAAACATTAAGAACTTCTATCTGAACGGTAAACAAATTCTGAATTTTCAAAATAAATTTGGTTTATACATATTATGACACTGTGCTGCTTTCTGTTTTCTACCTTCCTCCACAAGGTAAATTCACCTATCTTTCTCATTGATTCATTTAATCTGAAAAGCAAGTGAATTTTTTTTAAAGTTTAGACAGACAAGATAAAGATTTCCTGATAGAAATGTGTTTAAATGGGCTACATTCAGTGGAAGAATTCAATTCTGATAGCATTCTTTGTAATCTTGATAAGTCTCCTGGACAAATAAATGTCCAAACCTAAAATTTGATCCTCATTTAGTTTGTACTCCTATATTTTAAATATATTTGTTTAATAGAGTATTTCATTTAATATAGAATTCATAAACAGTCATCACTTTGTTTCTAATCCAAAATGAATATTTTACTTGTGAAGAGCATTTAGAATGGACAGTTTAAAATAACTTCTGTTTAGTCCTTAAATACACACATATACACTGATTTGTCACATATAACAAGAAATTCTTACTAATTACATCTCACTCATTCTTAATTTCAACTACTTGTTCTTAAATTTTTAATTTATTTTTTGAAAGGCAGAGAGAAAGACAAACAGAAGACATTCCATCCCTTGCCTACAACATTCTGGGCTGGGCCAGGTCAAAGACAGGAACCTGGAACTCACTCCAGGCTTCTCGTGTGGATTGAAGAGTCTCAATCACTTCAGCTTTCAGTTGAAGTGTCCCAGGGTACGCATTAACCAAAAACTGCAGATGGAGCTCAAACCTAACTAATCACTGGAAAAAAATTTAATGGAATCACACTCCATTTTGTTTCTTTTCTTTTTTAAAGATTTATTTTTATTACAAAGTCAGATATACAGAGAGGAGGAGAGACAGAGAGGAAGATCCTCCGCCCGGTGATTCACTCCCCAAGTGAGCTGCAACGGGCCGGGGCAAGCCGATCCGATGCCAGGAACCAGGAACCTCTTCCAGGTCTCCCACACGGGTGCAGGGTCCCAATGCATTGGGCCGTCCTCGACTGCTTTCCCAGGCCACAAGCAGGGAGCTGGATGGGAAGTGGAGCTGCCGGGATTAGAACCGGTGCCCATATGGGATCCGGGGGCGGGTTGAAGGCAAGGACTTTAGCTGCTAGGCCATGCCGCCGGGCCCATCCATTTTGTTTCTTGAAAAAACTTGATAAAGTAATATCAAAGCTTCCTAGTACTTCAACTTGTCAAAACTACCTGAAGCCTAAATACTAACACTGTCTTGGCCTTAATTGCTTTTTTAAAATTTTATTTTTGATTATGCTTGCATTGCTGAGATGGATGCACTCCGATGGAGAATATTAATGAGGGTGGGAAGGGTCAAGGAATAGGGGAAGCGGATGAGACCTTTGTTTGCAATTTTCTTTGTCTTCTTTCTCTAATAGAGAAAAAGGGAGAGGAGGGGAGAAACCACATCCAGCATCCTAACTGTATCAATACCTGGGGATGGGGGATGGCCACACAATCTCATTTCAGGGTCCCCAATGCAGAGCAGGATCTTACTGAGGGTACTGCTCAAGTGGTTTTGATCATTCTGGAGTGCTATTGATTGTGTTGCTTCTAGGATGAGGGAACCCTTCTAAGTTCCATTGGCTCACGTAGTCCACCTTAGTCTCCATTTGCCCAGATACTTGCTGTCAGCGTGCTTGGCTGGGAGAGTTGTCCGATCTGTTCTACCCTCGATGGTACTAGACATTATCCCCTGGCCTCAGTGGAATGGTTGCTATGTCCCCCAGGTACCTCTGGGAATGCTGTCTACTGCATCATCTTTAGCAACTGAGGGGGCCCATGCATTCCATGACCACACCGCAGATCCTGTGGTTCTCCCTATGACTGGAATTCTGAATCCAGCAGTTCAGTTGGGAAGATCCCCATGGGGTCATGTGAGGTGACCCCAGGCCTGACTTCTGTGTGTGCCAGCCAGTGCAGGGTCAAGCTCAGGCTGTCACCCACATCAACCTACCAACAAGTGTTTGTAGTTGTTGGGTCGGTTCTGTCTCCAGATCCATCTCTTATGCAAACCAATGGAATCTGCAGTGCAGCCCAACCCTGCTCACCATGCACTGGGCCCTCATGTGCAGCAGTGGGAACTATCGTCCAGTTGGAACGACCCCAAATAACTCCCAATGGGGTGCTGCAGCCTGGCTTAGACCAACCAATGGCACTTTCTTCTTTTACTTTTTTTTAAGATTATTTTATTTTTCTTGGAAAGTCAGATAAAAATAGAGAAGGAGACACAGAGAAAAAGATCTGTTTGTTGGTTCACTTCCCACGTGGCCGCAATGGCTGGAGCTGAGCTGATGCAAAGCCAGAGACCAGGAGCTTCTTCCAGATCTCCCATATGGGTGCAGGGTCCCAGGGCTTTGGGCCATCCTCAACTGCTTTCTCAGGCCACAAGCAGGGAGCTGGATGGGAAGTGGTTCAGTCAGGATAGGGACACAAACCAGCATCTATATGGGATCCTGGCACATGTAAGGCAAGGACTTTAGACACTAGGCTACCATGCCAGGTCCTCGACCCCACTTTCCAGGCCACGCTTTTGCTGGCAAGTACTACTGTCTATCCTGCCAGGTACACACTCAGCCTTGGTTCTCCTGCTCACCGGTGGGAGCTACAGTCCATCACAGAAGTGCCCACGGTTTCCCACTGGGTCCACTCCCAGCCCCGGATCTTACACTTTCCAGGTGGTTCTGCAATGTAGCTTGACATGTCTTGCAGCAATCCCTGCGCTTGCCAGCTGATGTTGCAGCAAGGCCCTATCAGCCTGCGATCATTCAGGCAATAAGAGCAATGCTGGGTCCGGCTTGATAGTGAAGCGGTTAAAGTCCTCGCCTTGGGGGCGCTTGTATCCCATCTGAGTTCTAATCCTGGCGGCCCAGCTTCCAATCCGGCTCCCTGCCTGTGGCCTGGGAGTGCAGTCCAAGCTTTGGGACCCTGCCCCTGGTGGGAGACTCAGAAGAATTTCCTGGCTTTGGACCGGCTCGGCTCCAGGCGTTGCGGCCTCTTGGGGAGTGAACCATAGGACGGAAGATCTTCCTCTCTGTCTCTTCTCCTCTCTGTGTATCCGCCTTTCCAATAAAAATAAATAAATCTTTCAAAAAAAAAACAAAAACAAAATAGTAAGAAGCAATGCCAAATTTCCATCAATTTTGCACATCGACCGCTAGAGGGCACGCTTTTACTTCTTCCTGTGATGTCAGGTGCATACAAAATGCTGAACTATTTCTGAAGGGCTTTGTGGTCTGAAAAATCTGCAGGGACACCCACCAGTCTCAGGTTGGTCTTTATAGAAAATAAAAATTATTATATGTGATTGTCCTACCAATTTTGAAACACAGAACCAAATAATTTAGCCAAGCAGTTAGTTTTGAGGATTGAAAAATTATCAGGACATTTAAAAATTTCAGTTCTTTTAAAAAATTATTTATTTTTATTTGAAATGCAAATTTACAGAAAGAAGATTAGAGAGAAAGGTTCTCCATCCAATTCAAACCCAAATGGCTGCAATGGGTGAAGATGAGCTGGTCTGGAGCCTGAATATGCCTGTGTGTATTTGTGTGTGTGTGTGTGTGTGTGTGTGTGTGTGTGTGTGTGTGTGTGTATATATATATGTAAAGAGACAGAGAGAGAGATGTGTGGTGTGTGTGTACTCTCTATGTAGAGAGATTTCCTATGTATTAGTTCACACCCTCTGAATGCCTGTGATAGCTAGGGCTGGGATGGTGCTGCACCCAGGAGCTAGTTTAATCCAGATAGCCCAAGTCAGTGGCAGCAATTCACGATCTACTAGGGAATGAGAGGAGTTAGAAACTACAGTTGGGAGTCAAGCCCAGGTACTCAGATGTGGAGCTTAAGCATCTTAACCTCTCAGTTAACAATGCCACCTGCAAGACTATTACAATCTTATGTATGTATGTATGTATATATGTATGTATGTATGTATGTATGAATGTAAGGTAGGGACAGAGGGGAGGAGAGAAAGGGAGAGTAAACTTCCACAGACTACTCCCCAGATGTTGGCAGACTAGGGGGCCGAAGCTGGGAGTCAAAGCTCAATACAGGAGGGGCGGTGGGAACCCAGCTGCTTGAGCCATTGCCTGCTGCCTCCCAGCGGGTGCATCAGCAGGAAGCAGCGGGCAGGAGCACAGCCGGGTATTAAACCCAGGAGCACAAACATGGGACACAGGACTTAACCATTATACCCATGACCTCTCATGCCCCTCTCTGCCTAGAGATTTGATTTTCATTTAAAAAAGATCTACACAGTGTCTTATTTAAATAAGAGACTGATAGAATTATAATTCCTTATGAAGGACTACATTATTGTAACAAAATTGGAAAAATCTGACGGGGGTGGGAGTTTCAGGGGGTATTCCAGCCTACACAAAATTGTACCACACAATTCAAAATTCAACATAAAAATATATTAACAAACAAACAAAAAAGATCTACACAGGCACCCACCACTTTAACAGAAGAAGACAGTGGGTTGAGCATCTTCTGGGAGCTATTACCCATAGGTATTGTTGTGCTCTAAATGGATAAAGCCACTATAGTAATTAACAAACTGCACCTTTAAGGAAAGATATTACTGACTTAGAAATAAAGGAACCACTGTCTGTTTTGGGGAAGATAACATATCCTCTGGGGTAAAACAGTTCTACAAAACAATAGAATTTCCACTTGTACCAATTGGAATGATGTGATTATATTAATGGCGTAAATAAAACATTAGCTGATATTTCCCACATATTTGTTTCCTTAAGTGCCTATAATCCAACAAAAAGGTTTTTGCTAAGAGATGCTGAGAGATGGCAATATCCCATGGTTAAGCCCAGTGTGATTCAAATATTTATTTAGCACTAATAAATTATCCATTAAGTGCTGGAATGCACTTGATAAAAATATGCCAGTCCAATTGATTAGAAACAAAACAAAACAAAACTGTGGAGTGGGCATTTAACCCAACACTTACTATGTTGGTTAGATTTGACTCATGTCAGAACAGCTGGGTTTAACAACTTGCTCCAACTCCCAGTTTCAGCTTCCTGATTATGTGGAACCTGGGAAGTAGTAGAGATAGCTCAAGTGACTGGGTTGCTGCCACTCAGGTGGGACACCAGGATAGAGTTAACAACTTCCAGCTCCAGCTACCTCCTCCGTTGCTCACATAGGGGTAAGCCAGTAGGTAGAAGCACTCACTCTTTTCTGCCAGTCTCTATGCCTCTCAAAAACAACACAAAGTTATTTTCTCTGGTTGGAGAATGTCTCCCCTATGCTCGCCAGGCTGATGTGCACAACCAGATCAAATGAACTGTTGTTTACATGAGAATATCTAATCCACAGAACTCAGTTGACAGTCATGTATGTAACTTTGCTTGGTTAGCGTCTATCTCACTTACAGATCATGAATTCCAGGAAAGCAAAAATTGAATCTGTTTTTTAGCACATTCAGTATGGCGGGGAGTACTTGGGTGGGTATATTTTTGAGTGAATGCATCTACTCTTCTATATGTATTTGAAAACTATTATATCAATCGTTTAACCATGATATTGCTGTTTATGTCAAATAAATATGATGCTAATTTCATTAGCAACTAGGTTCTTGTGACAGTTAAAGCATATTTGTAAAATGGCTTATTAGTTGGGGCCAGCATAGTAGTGTAGCAAACTAATCCTTCACCTGTGGCACTAGCATCCATATGACCGCTGGTTCACGTTACATTTGCTCCACTTCCAATCCATCTGCCTGCTAATGGCCTTGGAAAGCAGAGGATGTCTTGGGCACCTGCACACATGTGGGAGCCCTGGAAGAAGCTTCTGGCTGCCAGCTTCAGGCTTGCCCAGCTCTGACCATTGCAGCCATTTGGGGAATGAACCAACAGATGGAAGATCTTTCTCCCTCTCTTTCTCTGTAACTCTGACTTTCAAGTAAAATAAATTCATTTATGGCTTAGTAGTTGGAAATTGAGTTTTTACAAATTTGGCATAATAATTTTTAGGCAAAGTCTTCAAATCCTTTACAAAATGTACTGTCAGCATATTCATACTTTGGGCAGGACTAATCTTTCTTAATTCCAAGAGATGTTTACACCTCATGGCTGTCACCTGTTTTGATGTTCACCTGTGTCATGTCCAACTCTTAAATAATTAGACTGTATAGTACTCCAACTTAAAATATGTCTTTAATATTTTGGCAACAGAAATAGTTTCAACGAAGATATTTTATCATCTAGGTGTTTATTTTTAAATAAATTTATTTAAATTTTAAGATTCTATATGTTAGCCAAAACTTCTAAGGAGAATATATGTGTGGGTATGCACGTGTGTGTAAACCACACAAATGAAAATACAAATAATCAGTAATGTATAAATGATTATTCTCAGGAATAATTTCCTATAAAGATAGCTGCGACGTTATTTCAGAATTTGAACTTATATTTTGATTGCAAGAGTACACATCTGACAATCAAAAATACTGATTGTAAATCATGGCAACATAGCTACAAGAAAACCACCAAACCCCCAATCGAGCTTTTGGTCTCCGAACGCTAAACATCAAATGACAGAGGACAGAACAAGTCAGTCAACCACCTCAGCTATATGTTGGCAATGAAAAGACGGGGCAACTGGAGACTCTATGATGGACTATATCAATCAGTAGATTTTTCAACGACCGCATCGTGCCTGGAGTGATGAGAGTGGCAGCAATACAGTTCTGTGGAACTGTCAAAACCACTCTGCCGGCTCTACCTTCAGACCAGAGATGGTCTCTGATGAGCTTTTCTGGACAATAAGATGCTGGGTTTCTTGCCTGGTAGATGCATGCAATGAAAGAATCTCAACGAATTTGATCTGTGGTAATGCAACAAGGTGGAGGAATACACCATGGCGGGGGGGAGAGAATCGCAGGGCCTATAAAACCATGTCACATAATGCAATGTAATCCAAAAAAAAAAAAAAAAAGAGAGAGAGAGAGAGAAAAATGTAATACAGCAACAAGGTGGAGGAATCCACCACGGGGGGAGGGTACGGGGAGGGGTTGGGGCACATAATGTGTCACATAATGCAGTGTAATTAATAATAATAATAATAAATATATATAAAAGAAAACCACCTAACATTCTCTCACCCTGGTGACTCCAGTCTCACTCTCTTGAGGTTGCCGTCACCAACTTTATAGTCCCATATGCTGCATGTCCTTCCTTCATTTTTGCTGGCAAACACAAACAAATCTAAACATATAGGTGCACTTATGTCTTTGCATGGAAGAAGGAATAAGAAGGGATTATTTAGTGCCTATAGATGTGTGGATGTCTTCAGTTTGGGAGGCAGGCTTCATGGCACAGCAGGTGGAGCTGCTTCTTGCTGGAGGTATCAAGTCTGGTTTCTGCCTGTGACCTGACTTCTTGCTAAGGTGCACCTCTAGGTGAAAGCAGATGGTGACTGAAGTACTTTAGTGCCTTCCACACCTGTGGCTACCTGATGGCGTTCCTGGCTCCTGGCTTTTCTGGGGATCTGGAGAGTGAACCAACAGGTGGAAAACATTCTGTCTCCCTGTCCTGTTTCTTACCTTTTACCTTTCAAATGAATAAACTTTAAAAAAAGGTGTTCCATTTTAATTTTTAACACAACTAATACTTCTAAAAACGTTGTTTTAGAAACACTGTGATATGTTAATGCTCCCCCCCCCTTTGTCAAGCACAATTGAAAGCAGAATTTCTGGGTCAAAATGTGCTCCATTTTAATTTGAGTAAAAGTTTGTGGTAATTAAGATTCCCCACTTCAATTTTATTTTGAAATACTGTTTTGTATTCATCTTCATGCATTCTTGTCAGCACTTGGTTATTTATTTATTCGTCTATTTTTGCTGAAAACCTAAAGGCTGAAAAATCACATCCTGTTTGCTTCACTGGACCATTCTTGACATTGACTACCACAAAGCACTCTGCAGCAAGTGTTCCAACCAGTCAGCACACACAGTTCTATAATGACCTGACAACTCTATAATTTTAAGTTACCACCTTAAAATTCAGATAGGTTGATTTGACAGTTCTCATAATTTTGAAAAATCCTCTTGATTGCTACATAAGCTGAAAATTATTTTCCATTCTCTTTTTGTTCATGATAAACATTGCCAAATATGCTTGTTGTTGTTTAATAAGTGTACATTTTTTGTTTTGCTTCAACACTTTTTTAAAAGATTTTGTTTTTATTGGAAAGTCAGACATACAAAGAAGAGAGACAGAGAGGAAGATCTTCCATCCAATGATTCGCTCCCCAAGTGGTCACAATGGCCGGAGCTAAGCCAATCTGAAGCCAGGAGCCAGGAGCCTCTTCTGGGTCTCCCACACAGATACAGGTTCCCAAGGCTTTGGGCCATCCTCGACTGCTTTCCCAGGCCACAAGCAGGGATCCTGATCGGGGCGGGGAGTTGTCAGGACTAGAATTGGCGCCCACATGGGATCCCTCCACACGCAAGGTGAGGATTTTAGCTGGAAGGTCATTGCGCTGGGCATATTAAAACTTTTCTTAGTTTCCTAGATACATAGTAGTCTCATCCGCATATAAACATTATTTTGTTTCTTCTTTTCTAATATTCACAACAAATATTTCTGTTGTATAACAATTGTCAGAAACTCCAGTACTCATGCATTGTTCTGAATTTTAATTAAAATGGTTTTAGTATTTTGTTTTTCTGTGTTTTGGGATTGTTTTTGTTGGATATACTTTAACATAATTAGCCTCTTGTTAGTCATATTTCATAATTAATCTGTATTCAAGAATAATTGCTGAATTTTGCCTATTACATTTGGATTCTGATTATAGAACCATATGACTTTTCGCTTATTTATTTGTAGATGTGATGCTATATATTCCAGTAATGAATAAAGCTTTCGTTCCTATTCTAATTTGCTATTCAAGTATTCTTTTAACATACTTCTTAACTGAGTTATTGCTGCATCATCTATAATTTTGCATTCATATACCTAAAGGAAATGGTCTACACATTAAAAAACCATTTCATCTGATTTTTAAAACATGATTCATCATACCTTTACAAAACAATGAGGGGAATTTCTTTTTTTGCCTGTCATATGGAAATTTTTAATAGTAGATTGATTTTTAAATGACATTTATTTGAATGTGGTTGATTTAGTATGCTAAGAAGCATTTGGAGGGAGACCACATTTGCTAACATTGAAATTTTTTTTCAGATTTCATTTCTGCTCTAAAAGGCATGTAGGGCAGAATTGAAAAGTGTCATGTTGATTTCCACGAAAGAAGCATGCTGAAAGATTTTATATACAGACCATTTCCACAAAGCAAATAAAGACAATTCAATCTACCATATTTTCTTTGCTGAAACAAAATCTTTAAAATGGAAAACCAAGAAAATCAAGCCTGCAGCATAAGTTTTAGGTTGTTCCATAATGAGAGCAAATGATATATGTTTCACTGTAGAGTTCGAAGTGTTAATATTTCATTTGAGATAACTGTGGAAAGTGAAAAATGACTTGTATTATGGCCCACTGCATTCATACTGATAAGAAGCTATTCATTTACCAAAAAAATGTACATCTTCAGCCATTCAAAGTGGCTTACTCAAAACTGGCCTCTTCTCCAGGACTGCGACCTGTGACTATGAAACTACACATTTTACATACCCTCTTTTATGCACACAGTCTGCTTTTACTAACACTTCTTTACCCCTATTTAATTTTTAAAAATTAATAATAATTAACCTACAGACAAGTCCCAGGAGTTCTGCAATTTACTAAAATTTTTATATTATAAAGTTAATTGTTTTACAGACTGTGGAAGCAAGGTAACAACTGTTTATCTGCAATTTACAAGACCATCTCCTGAAACATTCTTATCAGTGCAAGGCAAAGTGAGATACTCAATGAAGTCTTTATAATTGCTCCAATGTTTCCTGAAGGAGCATGCATACATGTTCTTATGAGAAAATTACAAGCATGAGATGAAAAGTTCATGTGTCTCACCTCATCAAGGAGAATACTGTGTGTGCGATTTTATTCAGACGTGTAATAAAATTAGTCATTAAAAGAACTGCAGAGACCAGTGGGTTCCCTGACTACTTTCCATGTTCCTATTTTTTGGTTTGAACTTTTAAAGCTAGAAATATTTTAAGTAAGATTGTAATATGTAAAAGTGTATCTTTGTAAAGAGATTATGAACCCATGTGGGAGACCCTGAAGAAGTTCCTGGTTCCTGGCTTCAGATTGGCTTGGCTCCGGCCTTTGCAGCCACTTGGGAAGTGAATCATTGGACAGAAGATCTTCCTTTGTGTCTCTTCTCTCTCTGCATATCTGACTTTCCAATATAAATAAATAAATATTACAAAAGGTGCATTTACATTTTTGTAGTTTCATTGTAATACTCATAAATTTTCAATCCTATTCAATTAGAAATGCTATAAACTATAGAAACCTACATGCTTGACAACTCACTAATGGGCTTAGCTTCTCTGATGGTTTACTGCCTGATCAGGATGTGGAGGCACTGGTGTTTAAAGAGAAACACACACACACAAATCCTACAAATAGGGAAAGATTGAGGCTTACTAATGTGGAAACCAGATCTAGTTGCTTATAAATGGAAAATATGTAGGAAGAGCCTATAATTTTTGCTACTATCTTTGGGCTTGGAAAAATGCCCAGGTTAGTGACAAAGGGAACTTTAGGGAAGACTCTAAATTTACCACAATGTAAGAGAGAAAATGGAAAATCAGATGGCTGGTTCCATTAAAAACACAAGCCTTGGAGAGTTCAAAGAATAATAGAAGGATTTCTATTTCAAATGGAAATATGATTGTGATTTAAGAATTTAAATTATTTTGGAAATAAGCAGCAATTCTGTGTTTGCCATTAACTGTAGTCATGTAGTCAAATTAATTAAAATCTGTTTTCTGGGCTGTTTTCACAAGCTCCAAGTAATTCAGTTTTGAAGCCTCTTTGTCCTGTCTGATCTTTGCCACATCTTTAAAAGATTATTTGAAAGATATGTTTACAGAGACAAGAAGAGTCAGAGAGGGAAAGATCTTCCGTCTGCTGTTGGATCCCCAGTCAAGTAGACTGGGCCAAAGTCAGGAGTCCAGAACCCCATTCCAGTCAACCAGGTGCATTCCCAGGCTGTCTTTCATGTGGCTGGCAGAGGCTAAAGCACTTAGGCCATCTGCTGCTGCTTTTCCAGAGGCTGGGTCTCTAAGTAGCATGTTTTTTTTGTTTGTTTTAATTCTTATTTTGGACTTTACAGTTTTGAAGGCATAGAGCATCTCACCTTTCTCAACTTTCCTCTGTCCTCTGCACTGTTCTTTTCATTTTATAATAATATTTGGGATGCAGGTAATACAGTTGGCTTAACGTGCTAAGCCACAACAGCAGTCCCACTGAAATTCACTGTTTCTTGGATCACATGTCTCTCTTATTTATTTTTATATAAATTTATTTTATTTTGATAATATTTACATAGTTAATAAGGTTGTATGCTCATGTGGATCACTGAGTAGGGTGAGAGGGGTCAAGGAATGGAAGAAAGTGGATGAGACAACTGTTTCCAATTTTTTTTTTCTTCTTGTATCTGGGGGAAGAGGAGAGAGAAGAGCGGAAGGCCATTCCTAGAAGCCTAACTGCATCAGTAGCCGGGGATGGGAGATGGCCAGTTGGTTCACTCTAGGATCCCCAATGTTGAGTATCCTCCAAGGCTACTGATTAAGTGGTTTGTGTAGTTCTGAGATGCCATTGATTTTGTTGCTCCAAGGTTGAGGAAATCCTTCCAACGTCCATTGGCCGGCAGAGTCCACCCTAGAGGACTCCTTAGATACTTGCTGTCAAAACTTGGCCAGCAGAGTTGTCAAGTTTATTCTGCCCTCTGTCATGGTACTAGACATCTTCTGTAGACCTCAATGAGCTGTCCTGTCCTTCATGAGCATCTGGTATGCCATCCACTGCACCAGCTTCAGCAACCAAGGAGGTGTAGTTCTGATACATGCATTGTCAGAACACAGATCCTGTGATTTCCCCCATGTTCAGAGTTTTGGGTCCAGTTTTCCAGTTGAGAAGGAGGGGTGGTCTGCAAATAAATCTTGCCTGAGATGACCCCAGACCTGACTCCAGCATGTGCCAGCCAGTGCAGGGTCCAGTTTAGTTCATCATCTGCATCAGACTACACAAGAAATGGAAGCAGTCTAGGTGTCCATCAGCTGATGAATAGATAAGAAAAGCTGGGGATGTGTACTGTAGAGAAAGGGGAAATGGGGAGAGATGTGAAATACGATTAAGGAATTACTACATTTTATTTTAATTGATGCTAATTGTACAAATTCATTGGGGGAAATGTGTTGCTTCAAAACACATACAGTGTGCAATAATCAAATCATGGTAATTAGCAAACTGCCACTGCAGTCATTGATCATTTCTTTGTACTAGTAACAATTCCAAAATCTCTTTTTATCTGTTTTGAAATTTATAATAAATTATTGTTAATGTATAGTCCTTCAGCAACAGTTCATAAGTCCATCATGCTGCTACCTAAGTGTATCATGACATGCTGAACAGTACTCCAATGAACATGACACAGTGCTTTAAATGCCTTTGGATATATATCCCAGAGTGGGATTGCTGATCATTTGGTTAGGATCTTTTGAACTTATTTTTGTGGTACCTGAACATTATTTTCCATAATGACATTGATTTACATGGCCACAAACAGTGTGAAATAATTCCCACACATAACAATTGCCACATTCTTACTAGCATCTGTCAGCATTTGATTTTCTGATAATAGCCATGTTTGCATTCACAGGAAATTACACAATTTGCACATGCATTGAAACTTTACGTGGTACCCTGCAAGTATGAATACTTTTTATGGCTGAAAAGTTTTTGACAACAGAATTTAAGAAACAAAACATTGTTTTTACGCTATCATGTGGTCTTCAGTAACTCCCCTTCTCCCTTTTGTTTCCTTTAATACTTCAATTTTTGTTCATTGTATCATTTTAATTTTATTGTGATACATGAATAATTATGTATCATTCCTTCATGTTTATTTTGATCTTTATTTTAATCTTAGATCTACAATTACATATAACTAACAGACTCCAAATAATTTTGGAAAATTGAATTAAAAGATAAGTTTATTTTGGTACAAAAAAATGAAATTCATCCTCGAATGGATCCTACCAGAGGTCCTGAGTTTGTGAATTGTTGCACTTATAACCTTTTTTCTCACCTTGACTCTATCTGTACAGGAGTCAGAGGTTGATTGGGATTTACAGACTTCTTGGTCTGAGAATTTTCTCTCTAGTCATACAGAGTTATTTTTCTTAATAGCTGGTACCTTTTAGGAAGGGAAGTTGGTGAGTCCTCAATTTCTGATTTTTTGTCTATCTTTGCATTAAAAAAAAATCAAACATATGCCATTCTCTCCACTTACTGCTAAGCCTTCAGCTACCAGCTGCCTCTCTACCGCACAGGCCATACCTTCCCAACAAGCACACACATTTCTGCCCCTGCAGTGAGTGCTACAATGCACCCTGTGCCATCCTGTGCTCAGTAGTTAGTCCTAAGTGGAATTCTTTCATTCTAAGAGCACAGTTCCTGCTGCAGTAGAGTCCTTGGTCCTCCCCTTGTTTTGGTTCAGACATTGGGTTCTGTCACTTGGGTTGTTTGTTTCCTACCTACAGGTAAATTATATTTGCCAACATTACCAGTTCCGAATTAATCATGCTTTGAACATGGAGTAGTGATAATTTCATTGCTGTTTTTTTGGAGTTGTATGGATTTCTGGAGAATGTGGGTAGCAATATGAACGTAGGCAGTCATCACCCTAGGATAACTGAAAGGATGATACAAGTCACTTGTTTTTATTTTAATAGTTTGAGCTGAACTTGCGCATACACCTAAAGTAGTGTCAGGTTTATAGCAAAGGACTATAAAGCAGTTGGTGGTGAAATGTGTTAGTAGAGACAGTTGTTTCCTCTAATCCTCTTAGGAAATAAGACCCCAGTAGAAGCCTAAACTCTTTATATGCCATATTTTTGCATGCCTGTGATGTTGTATAAATTAGATATAGTAAGAATTAACAACAACAATAAATTGTGGCAAAAATAACTGCACGGTAATAAAAGTTAGGTGGATGTATGTGGGGCTGGAAGGGTCACCAATTCAACAAGATGGTGACTAACAGTCAAGATCACTGTGGTGAAGAAGATGGCAGCCAAGGACAGCGCCCTGAGCGTGAACCAGGGTGGGGGTCAAGTTGTTTCAAAGAAAGACTGATTGGTCAGGGCCATTTCGCTCACCTGCCCCAGGCCTGTGGGAGGTGGCTTCCACAGTCATGCAGGTGACAGTTGGCTCCTAGTTCTCCCCTCCTGGAATTCCTGGGATTCCTGACCTGAGGCTATTCGCTGCCCTATAGAAGAAACTGAATTTCCCAAGTAAATCAGAACAGTTTGGATGGAACTCCTGTCGTGTATGTTTGTCTCTCGCCTGCTGGGAGGCTGGATGGTGGGCTGCAGGCTCACCACCTCGGGCAACAGGGTTGCTAGAGGAATCTGTGGGGGAGATCCCGCAGACGTAGTTTCTCTCAAAATATCTTACTGTACTACATTGACCCTTCTCCTTGTAATTAGATAATACAATGCCTGTGGGCTGACAAGACATAAGAATGGTGTAGGGCTTGTGACATGTGTCTACCTACTAAATAAGGTCTAGTTGCATACTAACACTGCAATAACATGTAGTCAATCTGATAACTTAGCTGGTCATTGAGTGATTAAAGGGCCAGTAGCATAGTCAGCATGGATATGATGGATAAAAGGAGGATGTAAATCCCAGATCAGGATTAGCAAGAGTGTGTGAAATTCCATTATATTACATAAAAGAGCACACCATTTAAAACACATGACCTTTCATTTCTGGAATTTTCAATTTAACATTTTAGGACTGAAATTCCCTATTAGTAATTGAGAACACTGAAAATGAAACCACGGATAAAGAGGGGGAAACTACTGTAAAATGATTCACTTTAACAGAAGAGATTATGTGGGAATTATTCTAATACTTAGGGTAAAACAGTCACGTTATTCTTACCTGAATTTTCTTAGTCGCTGACTCACTGGCTGAACTGTTGGCATCCCACCAATGATATAATGTTATGGAAGTGAAATCATACATTGTTTCACTCATTTGGATGCAATTCTGAGACATAAATGGAAGTAATACAACATCTAGATAGAAAACAGCATTGTTAAGTCCATTTTGTCCTAGCACTGTAAGAGATAAAATGAAATTTTTAGGTGAAGAGAAGAATAAGCTTTGTAGTCATATATTCTTGATTTAAAATTTCATACAGTTACTTGGAAGGATGTCATGTAACAACAAAGAAAGTAAACTTGAAACATCCAAGAAATCCTGCCAATGATTTTGATCAAGGAATGTTGGCAGACTGAAAGAAATGTCTTATGAAGTAAATGTTGCCAAGTACTTTTTATAATTACAGTGGAGATTTTTCTTCAGCTTAGTTGTCTATCAAGTTCTGTGATGACACAAAAACAGATTAACTCAGAAAAGAGCAGCCAATGCCAGCTTTAGAGGTTAGGGCTGGCAGTATTTCCCATCTTTGTCTAGAGGTGAGTTCCCTATGGTGTAAATCTATTCCATAACTGTGCTGCCTAACAATAGATATCAACCATGTATGGCAAATGAATTGGGGAACTCAATTCTAATCTTGCTTGTTTTAATTAAATATGAAATTACATAGCCACATATGCTCATTTTTCTTAATGATACAGTTCCATAGGCTCAGGGATTTTCCTTTCCACCCTTCCCACTCTC
The DNA here is from genome assembly GCF_030435755.1 of Ochotona princeps. NCBI lineage: Eukaryota > Metazoa > Chordata > Mammalia > Lagomorpha > Ochotonidae > Ochotona > Ochotona princeps. The sequence goes on from NC_080836.1 coordinate 45,844,714, forward strand.
CCTCGTCATCACTGCTTTTCCCTATATTAGTACAATAATCCTTTAGCAAGTCACAAATCCATCCTTCTGCTGTTTAAGTGTATCATGGCATCATAGGCAGCTGTTCCACTTCAGGGAATATATTCACAGAAAATAAAATGTGCATTTGAGAAAGTGACCTGTAATCCCATATTTACAGCAGCACACTCTACATTAGTGAAGAATGGAAACAACCCAAATGCCCATTGGAAGAAGAATAAAGAAAACTGTGATACATTACTCCATGGAATACTACTCAACCATTAAAAAGAATAAAATTCTACCATTTTCAACAAATGGTTCCCACTAGAGACCATTATGCTCAATGAAATAAGCTAATCCCAAAGGGACAAATACCATGTATATACATATAGTTATCTAGAGATTCTGTATAATGGAATTACCACACAAAGAAGTGAAGACACATTCAGTACACATCTTCCAAGTAAAAGATGTTCATAGCTGTTCTACTCGAAGCTTTACGTGGACAGCATGACCGCAATGGATTCAGGCTTGAAGTTTAACTGGTAGAGGTAAATGCAATGACCCAGAACAGCAAGGAAGTAGGTGGGATATACATCTATCTGTCTGAGAAACGGAGGCAGATCAGCTGCTTTTGTTACTGTTGTTGGGATACAACAGGAAATTTGCTTCTTCCTCTTGGTAGCACAAAACTCTGCTAGTAGCAAAGTTTTCAGGACATTCAGTGGCTGCCTCTGATGTGTTTTACTGAACTAGGATTTACATATTAATATTTGTCTCCACTAATCCCTGATTATTACTTCGTACTAGTGAAGTAGATATATAGAATATCACTTTGGGCCCGGTGGTGTGGCCTAGTGGCTGAAGTCCTTGCCTTGAATGCCTCGGTATCCCATATGGGTGCTGGTTCTAATCCCAGCAGCTCCACTTCCCATCCAGCTCCCTGCTTGTGGCCTGGGAAAGCAGTTGAGGACGGCCCAAAGCTTTGGGACCTGCACCCATGTGGGAGACCCGAAAGAGGTTCCTGGTTCCCGGCTTCGGATCGGCACAGCACCGGCCGTTGCGCTCACTTGGGGAGTGAATCATCGGACGGAAGATCTTCCTCTCTGTCTCTCCTCCTCTCTGTATATCTTTGTAATAAAATAAATAAAAATCTAGAATATCACTTTGTGAATGGAGCATTTTGGATGCTATGTTTACATTCATAGCAATCACCTCTTCTTATATTTGTCCATCCTCACACTAATCCTGCTGTTACACTGAGAACAATATTCACATTGGTTAGCCAGATCTGTGGATTATTGATTATTGGCTTGCTTACAATTTTGGCTAAGACTCAGGACACAAAGTCCCCGGGCTTTACTCCCAGGACTTTCTCTTGTTAGGTGTATAACTCTTAGATGTTGATTTAATCTGTGCATCAGTTTCCATTTGAAATTGCTTTAAGGTTGAGATGAACTCACATAAGTATATGCCAGAGTGCCCTATGTTAGGTATTGAAACATTACATGAAATTTTAAAAAGATGTTATCAAAAGCAAATACCTGCCACGTGGTAGACATCATGAGCACTCTTGAGGTGAGCACACCGACAGATGTCTTAGGCTTTGCGTCTGGCTCTGGGCAGTTCCAGAGTCCCAAGACAGTTGGTTACGCACTGTCATCTACCACAGGGTGGGACAGAGGAGACCATGTCTGACTTTGCCATTAAATAGCTTCTAACTTAGCAATCCGGAGACAGAACTGTTTGCAAACGTGAATAGACACTCAGGTTAAGCTGGTGGAATACTCAATATTCTGTTGCTAAGGATCTAAGCCTATTCATGGAGTCCTATTTTTAGAATGTACAAGAATGAATCAGAGGCCTATGATTAATTATTAATGATTGTGAAATAACACTGTTGGATGACAGAAAGTAAAAAGTTTTAATAAGAGCTGCTCTGAGAGTTACTTTTAACAAACACATAAAAGGATTTTTGAAGCTATATTTTACCTCTTGGGAACATTGCTTGTCTTGAATTTTTTTCCCTGAATGTCAATGCTTTAGTCATATCCTAAAAGGAAAACAACATGGCAAAAAGAAACTTTAAAAAGATTAGTTTTAGCTCATCATTTATTATCATGAAGATGAAAATTCTGAAAATTTTGAATGTTTGACAGCTTGTCAGAGTAAAATAAAATATTTTAAAATTTGAATTTTAGTGTCTTTACTAATTAGTGGTATGTATTACCTAATGTGTTCAAACTCTGTTCTCCATGAGTCAGAGGAGAAAACTCAGATTGGGTCAGCCAGTTAGACACCTTGAAAGGGATGGGTGTGACCGCTAGCATTCTGACTTTGGAAACTACTCTCTTGACACTGATTTCTTTTTCTGATTCACATTAAGGATTAACCATTTATCACTAAAGAATGACATGAAAATTCAGTCTTGCACTGTTTTCATTCTTTTATAAATTGTCATAGCCATTCATGTGTTTAATATATATTGAACACACATTATACTAATAGGAGATCATTTTACCCAGAATTTACTAGATAATGGTCTCGATACATCATCTTACTTAACCCTCACAGAAACACCATTAGGTAAATTACATAATCTGTGGTGTCTCACAGCAAGTCATTATGGAGCTTAGTCGACAGCAGGTACTCTAAGCTAATGCTTTTTAGAACATTTTAGGTGAAGATTGTGTTCAGTGCTGCAGAACATGAAAGTTGCCTTCAAAGAACTTGAAATTCGGTGTTGCTGATAAGATATGCACACAAATAATCCCAGCATGCACTGGGGGAGTTTGTTCCTGGAGATACAGATAATATACTAGGAAATTCTTCAGAGACAGCAGCTACTTCTGATAAAGCCCGAAAGACTGAAAAGGATGTATGTGCTTATTAAATAACAAGAAGAGATTGAGGAGATAGAATTCAGGTAGTGAAAGTAATCAATAGAAATTTTAAAGGAAAATAAATTACTACAGCTTGGTTATTAGTAAACTTAATTCCATTTTGTCATATATTAAACATTGATTTGAGAAGCTGAGAGCTGAAGGGAAGCGAGAGGAAGAGACAGAGACATGGAGAGAAACATTCTTACTGATTGGTTCATTCCGATGATGCTTGCGATGGCTAGGACTGAGCTTGGTGGAAGCACTGGAACCCATTCTAGACTCTGTACATGGATGGCAGGAACCTGGCTACTTGTAGAGCAACGCGGAGTCAGAAGCTGGAACTTGGCTTGAACCCCAGCTCTCCAGCATAAGATATGAGCATCTAAATCATTAGGCCAAATGCCTATACCATGGTTTCCACTTTAAAGTACCTCTTCTGAAGAGGCTTACTTGTCTGCAGTCACTGGAGATATAGTTCTTGACAGTGCCTAAATCACCAAACTACTGAATGGAATGAGGAAGGGAATCAGCCCAGATGCAACTTGATCAGATAGGAGGTGGATAAAATATTCTTTGCCCACAGTGCCAAGGCCATGAGACCGAAGACACTGTGAAGAAGTAGAGGAAACCATCACACAGGCGTGCCTGGGATCACAGAATCTGTGAGTTCCATTCCCTCTTCTTTGACAGCAATGGCAGAACTCATCTTCAAAAGAACTTGTTCTGTGTTCTCCTTTCTTATCAGATCAAGAACTTCTTGTTTTGTGTCTTTTCTCTATCCTCTGTTATTACTAAGCAATTACATATCTGGTTATGGACGCTCCTTTTTGTGTTCTCAAGTCTCTCTCATCTTGCAAACACTGCCTTCCTACTATTCCAAAGCCTGCTTTTTTTCTCTATAGCTATTAGAAGGAAGTATAAAGACTCACACATATTCCATCATATAAAATTAAGCATTGTGCATTTCCTGATTGAAAAAAGTCAAGGGTTATTCTGATCTCTTATTTTTTACCTACACTTTTTCTGTACAACTATTTTTCATAAGCCCACCCATGCTTTCCAGACTTCTGAATAGCTTTCATAAGATTATTGAAATAACTCTTCTAGCTTCCATATTTTTATAAATCTTACATATTTGAATTCTAGCCCTACTTTCATTTTAACATAGATTGTTTTCCCAAGAAACATTCTTGTCTCTCTCTGATAACCAGTTTTATAGACACAGGTCCTAAAATTATATTTCCAACCTGATCACTTTGAACCCTGGACATGCAATTCATTTGCTTAAGCAAGAAGTTCACTTCAGTATCTCATAGAAGTTTAAGTGCCACATGTTCAAAGGTGAACTCATGGTCATTTCCTCAAAATTCTTAAGTATTAAAATAAGCAAGCTACCATATGTTGATTTTTTCCCCTTTCCTCATTAGAGACCTTGGAAATCACCAAACTTTAACACTTTTCTCCTTGACACTCAAGCAATCACTGAGCAAGTCTGATTTTTTTTTTCTCCAAAATATCTTAAACCTGCTGTTCTACCTTCATTTCTCTCACTGTCATGTTAGTCTAAGGAGCTTTATGTTCTCATGTTAACTGGTCAAAATACTTCCTTGTTCTTTGCCAACTAAACATCCTATCTTCCCCCATACAGCCCAGTTTTTACATGGAAACTACAATGCTATGAGTCTGCAGCAACCACCAGCAAATCAGACAATGAACAGCATTTCAATTTGTTGCTATTCTCCATAATGTCCCCGTTATCCAACAGGGGTGACATTAGATAATCATTATTTGTTGGAGAGGCCCAAGATGGCAACGCAATGCTCATTGAGGAAATTTCAAGAATTTGTATCTTGAGATATGGGTAAGAACTTCCACACCCATAGTCATCTCCAGTGAAGCCTCCCTAAATGGTACTAACAAAGCAAAGAGATTCCTGACAGTGCTGCTACTGTCTGGAAAATCCCAGCCCGTGGACTCAGAGTTGTTCTAAAGGGAGATGGAGAGAGGGAAATGGAGTCTTCTTTATCCTAGTCATTCTCCCCAAATGCCCACAAGAGTCAGGGCAAGGTGAGGCTGAGGCCAGGAACCAGGAACTCCATTCAGTATTTAGCAGAGGAGAAAATTACAATTAAGTGGTAGCAGACGGAAGCTAGGACCCATTGGGATTCCTTTTCAGGACTCCCACGACTCACAGCCTACTGCTCCTGCTAGTTCGTCCAGATCACGTACATTACCTTCACCACAACAAGATGCTACAGTTAATACTAACAATTTGGAATTGCACATTCTATGTTGTGGGGATGCCCTCTGTATTTTATAAACTCAAGTCAGAATACTTAACTTCTCTGATTAAAATGCTGCCACAACTTTTTTTGGCTGTTAGGATGAAATCTCTAATCACAAGGACTTTAAAACACAGTTCCAGTCTCCAATAGCTATGATTCACAGGCAGCTGTCCAGAATACATGCTCCACCTGCCTGTAAGACTATGATGTATGATTAGAGCTAAACCACCGGTGTCTGTATTTCCTGTGAAAATGCATTTACTGTCAATTACAAATAAGTTTTAGGTGTCACACCTGGAAAAATGATGAACTACCCAAGACCATGGGAAAATCAGGATGGAAGTGGGTTTGGGGGCAGGATGAAATAGTTTGTTTCTTTAAGATTGTGGTGAGTCAGTCAGAGATTAATGTCTGGCTGAAAGAAAATCTGAAGAGCCATTTCAAATCATCCTGAGTGATGATGAGGTCAGAAATCTACTTACACTGGCTGAGGCGCAGAATAGAAAGGAAAAAGACAGGACTGCCATGCATAAAGAGGCCTCTAGAAAAGTTTGCTCAAAAATAGAAAGTTTATGTTTTTACGGGATGGAACTTGACCAAAATTGATTGGTTTTTATAAGAGAGTGGGGTGGTTATCTTCTGAACTTGGAAGGTTTTTGTACGTCCCCGTGGTACATCATTAGGAGAGAATGGTGCGGCTCTTCTCAGGTGGAAAGAGCGAAACAGCAGCTTAGGTCTCGGCTGAGCAATAATCATTGTGTAATTGTGCAAGCTGGGACCTTCATTAGCCAATTAAAACTCACTTCCTTTGTCTTTCCTATTACTAAGCATAGGTACTTTGAGCTCTCTTTTGTGGTTTGAAAAATTCCCGTCTTTGAAACTAGGCCTGAAAAGATTATTCAATAGAAACCCATCTGCACAACGATTGAATCACAACAAATCCAGATTTCTGGAATCTGTAGGAAAGGCTTGTGTCTCTCACGTCATCTCTCGCTTTTCGTAGTCTTAAACTGGGGATACTGCAGGTTTGTTTTGCAGAATTTTCTGTGAGGTTATTTTCGGTCTTCCCACATGAGGGCAGCAGAGAGATAGAGCAGAAAGCCCTGAACGGTAAATCAGAGGTGGCTGAAACTAATGTTGGGCGTAGTGTTTTCAGAAACATCCCTTCAAAAATTAAATAACACGTTTTATCTTTTTAAACAATCCCACTCTATCGATTTGCCTACTCTTCTTTTAAAAGAAAATTAGACTTACATCTAAGAATAGGTAAGTACATGTGAATACAGGCTTTTACAAGAATTGTCTCTGGTTTAATCAGAATACATTTTCTACTTTTTCTGGGTAGTATCAATTTAGAAAAAATGTTTTTTTAAAAATATTTACGCTATTATATTGTTCTTTAAGAATGATTACTCTGAGTGTGGGCTAAGCCCTGATGTCATGTGTTGGTGCATATGGAAAACCAATTTGGTTAAATGCAATTTGAATAAAAGATTAGGGAAATTCCAATAGTTTTCGTATTACGTTTGTGTATTGTCTTTGGCTGTAACCGAGGTTGCAATAAAAAGTTGTTGAGTCGAATTACAAGGATAGAAGGTGACAGGTTCTCCAGCCTTCCGGCTGGGCTCCGGTTGTCACAGCGGCTTTGTTCTCTCTGCCCAGAATGTCATTTCCCCTCCCCCTCTGCAGCTCACTTTGCAGCCACACCCACCTTCTAGCCTGTGGACTGGTGCAGGCGCTCCGCGGCTGCTTTAACCATTCTGTGCCTCCGTGCACTCTCCTGGAACACTATGGGCTTCCGTGGGAACTCTTTTTTTCTAATTTCACCTGTAACATTAGGTACTATAGATTTAGAGGGGGGCCTAATTTTAACATAGAAGAATACTTGAAATGTTTATCCAGGTAGTGGAGGATTAGAGGATGATTCCAACTGTGGAGACAAGGGGATGTGTCATCCTCTTGTTTCAGGATGAGGAGTTCAGGGTTTGAGGCTAGAGAAACAAATGGTGGAGATCAACTTGCAACAAACATTCTGCAGTCCCGGGTAAGACCAGCTAGGCCTCCTCAGGTGGCAGTCCTTGGGCTGGATTGTGATGAAAGCCAGGATAAACAGGAGCCAAATGTGAAGATGCTTTATGGAGGGCTGAGCTTCACGTATGTTAGAAAACAAACTCTTCTCATAACAGCTTTCTGGTTGTTAAGGTGATTTTCTCAAGGGCATTAGTCTGTGCTAGAGGTCACTGCCGCTTGCAGCAGGGTGGCGGGAGAGGAGGAGCTCTTTCTAGAGAGAATTTAGACCCTCCCGCCTGCTTAGCATCTTGTTGCTAGGCAATGGCTCCTCCAGTGAAAGCGCCTCTCCCTCTCTAAAACTGGAGTGAGGTCTGGGTAAGAATGCAGTTCGTATAAATTGGACCCTGTGCAAACAATGTTTGCTCTAGTCCCCAAAACTGCCTCCCCCTCTAAGGCGAACCATTCTTTCTTAACATACTGTCACTTAGCAACGAGATGCTGCAACTTCGCTCTTCTCTGCAAGGCAGCCCACTCCCTTTTAATCTTATTGATTTATTTTTACCTTTCCACCCATATGCCTTTGCAAATTGATTTAATGAGATTCAGCAGGGCATTGTTTGTGATAGTATTTCCCTAGACTGCTGAATTAATTTCCATTTGAAAAATTACTTTGGGTTGCCACATCTATTACCTTGTCTGCTGCACTTAGTAAAGATTACGTAATTATAAAATATAATGGGTTTCCAATTTGAAGGACCAATATTTAAAGAATATATTTATTGTCTAAACAGAGTGTGGGCAGATTGTGCTATCTGTGTATATCTGAGAATCATGTATATGGTTTACTAGACTCCAAAATTTCAAAAATCCATGTAGACTAATTAGGTCTCCCAGACGTGAAGTATAACCTTAGATCGTTAAAGTTAATTTTTTATTGTTTGAAAGGAAACCTGACAAAGAAAGACATTTAGGAGGAACAAGAGACAGAGAGAAGAGGGATCTGTCATCAGCTGGTTCATTCCCCAAATGCCAATCAACGTGGGACTAGGCCAGGATGAAACCAGGAGCGAGGAACTGCAGTAAGGTCTCCTATGTGATGGGCAGAGCTCCCAGCATTTAACCCATCATCTGATGCCTCTTACAGTGAGAATTAATAAGGAACAGGATTGAAAGTGGAGATGGGATGGGAACCCTAGAGTGGAACGTGGTGTCCCAAAGCACAAGTTAACCCACTGCGCCACAATACCTGACCCATGTAAGAAACTTTTGTGTGGCTGTATTAACATTTTAAATTGTTGATTACTTTCTAGTGCCTAATTTGCAATTTGATGTGTTTTTTTCTCAACTTGTAAGCATGTCAGACATTGGAGAGCAGGTGACATGGTTAACACAATCAGATTTTCATTAATCTCTATTTTTAAATCTGAAAGACTCGAATGCATTATAATCAGAAAACTGTTGCTGAATGTAGGAAGGGAAGCAACAAAAAAGGGCTAATACTTGAGGTACTACCATGCTATTCAAAAATATATATGAGCTAGATGTCCCTTCATATAAGAGAACATACCCTGTAATGGAAAGAAAAGGTTTACGAACTGTTAACTTCAATACAGCGTTACTTGGATAGCAAGAAATGTTTGCATGTGACTCTCTGAGTACTTGGAGAAGGATAATCCAACTTTCTTACGAATGTAGAGGTAAGAAGCTAGAGCAAAGTTCATCACAGAAGGTGGATAATGTTGCCAAGATAATGTCTGCAGTGACAATTATGTTTTCATTAAATCTCAAATAATATGTAGGATTATGGCAAGTCAACATAAAAACCAGCCTTCTAGGGAATTGGGAAAGCAGAGCTTAAAAGAACTTGATATGTTTATAGGTTTGATATGATTCAAATAAAACGTAAAAGCCTGGACTTCCCAGGAGACATTCTAACAGTCAGCGGGAGTGCTATGCTGCAGAGCCTCAGGGGCCTTGAGGAGGGTTTGCATTTCTCTTGTGTACTAAAACAAGTCTTGGCAGATTTTAAATTAAATGTATTTTAAAAAATCTAGTTGAGTGTTTATGTGAGTAAGTAAACCTTTCTGAACATCAGTAGTCATAGGAAATGAAAAATTCCTTTGAGTTTCTAGTATAAACTTGCATTTTATACCTGTTTGGGGATTACTTGGAAGTGTGCAAACATAGTGTTCAAATACCTTAAAAACTATCAGCTAAAAACTATCAGCTTGAGGTGTCCCTTCCAATTCCTTCAAGATGGAGCACACATAGAAGACAACATTTTGCATCAATCTGGAATATCTTGAGGAGGGCAGAAGCCACTAACACTGTAGACCTGGCTGCTCCAGGTTCCATATACTTGCTGTGAGAGTTGAAGTGCCTGTGTCTTCAGCCATACCCTTCTGTAGCACATTGATAGTTGGCATTGGCTGAGGAACTGAAGTGCAGCCAGCGAGTCTCCACTTACAGAATCATATTCACTTATTTTGACAGGAAATAGAAACAATGTTAAAGCTTTTGATGATAACGCATTAAGTTGGAAACTGTTGAACCCCTTAAAGATTTTTGAGATTTCACAATACGCATTTCGTAACAACTGGAAAGGGCTTATAAACAAAAATTTCTTGCACGTGGATAAAATGTGTTTCAAAATGCAGAATGGATTAATGTGCAAATATGGTGATACCAACCCTTCAGGAAACAGCTGCCACTGAAAAGGATTTTGTGTAGCTCCTGGAGGAGGGGCCATGTGCAGCAGGCCTGGTGGGCTGCACCAGGGCCAGGCTGGAGGTAGAGGTGTGTGTTTATGCAGGCAGGGCTGGCCAGGGGAGGGCAGAGATGCAGAGCATGGCCTTCTGCACAGCTTCTGTAAGAAAACACAAGGCAGCACGCACAGATAGAAAATCTCTGTGAACTGTGGAGTGTAGAGGCTGCATCTTGTGGCCTGGGCCTGGGCCTGAATGACCAGGACAGAAACATAGTGGCCCAGAGTGAGGGGGCACCACAGAAGAATTACACTAGAGGTCTCTGCGTGATAGCCTGTTGCTAAAATCCTTGCCTTGCATTCGCTGGGACCCCCATATGGGTGCTGGCTCATAGTCCAGCTGTTCTATTTTCCATCCAGCTCCCTACTTGAGGCCTGGGAAAACAGTAGAGGACGGCCCAAAGCCTTGGGACCATGCGTCTGTGTGGGAGACCCAGAAGGAGCTCCTGGCTCCTGGCTCCTGGCTCCTGGCTTCAGATCAGCTCAGTTCTGGCCTTTGGGGCCACTTGGATTGTGAACCAGCAGACAGAAGATCTTTCTCTCTGTGTCTCCTTTCTGTATATCTGCCTTTCCAATAAAAAAAAAAAATAAATGCTTAAAAATAAAGAATTGCTGTAGAAAGTAAAGTTCTTTAAAACATATAGCCTAGTATTCAAATTTGGATGTCAGAATGGAATGTCCATGATGGGGATATTTCATCTGAGAGATAATTAGAGTGAAAGTGTTGTAGGAGCTGTTGACGGAGAAAAAGGCACAATCCTTCAGCAGCACTGAGCTGAATGGTTGAGAAGGTCAAGGAAATTAGAGTAGTTCATAGCACAGCATCTCCAATTATGATAAGCCTTTAAATTGAATTTGTTTTAGAATCCACATGTATATGCAAATGTTTTATTTGTAATGACAGAAATGGAAATGTCATGTTAGGTCATCTCCTGCCGATGCAAAATAACTTCTGAAGTCTGCTTATTGTGGCAACGCTGTACTGGCTTATCATGGTTAGCTCCAAATATTAGTGTTGGGGAATGATCTTCTTATGTAGAAGGTAGTTATTTTGATTGGACTGTCTGATAGCCTAGTTTTCAGATAGCCTAGTTACAATGGGATGACTCAGTAGAGGTGTTGAAACCATCAGCAGCTTGGCTATGTCACATAAACTGATGGAACAACACTCAAAGTGCTCCATGAATCTTTGATCCTATTTAGGGCAAGATGTAAATTATGTAGCCCAACATGTTCAAAGCGTCCCTATGCAGCAACACCAAGGATCAAATGAAATGTGATCTGAATTGTTATTCTATTTTACTTCAAAGACTAATAAAAAGATGAAAAAGTAAAATGAAAAGTGTTTTATATTTAATACCAAGAACTTCAATAAATATTAACTATTGGAACTAATGATTCTTTTTGTGTGCATTCTTGTCTAAGAGGTCTCTAGATAGCTTTCACTGCACCCTGTATAATTTCTTGGTATCTTTGAAGACTTGATACAGAGGAATTCTCAAAATGCATCCACAGCGTGAAGGAAGACTTTTCACAAACTCTAAGAACTATTAAAAAGGTGTTTTTTTTTCAACTGTAAAAAATAAGTTTCTAACCTTACATTAGTTTGATTTTCTTCTACCTGAGAGGAGTGGGGAAATAGTATTTTTTACTCCTGAAAGTCTCTTGATTGCCCTTTCCCTCCAGACACACAGAGTGCAGAGAGGCTAGATTCAGAAGAAAATGGGGGCCAAACTAAATTGTCATTTCAGTCTCTCTTCCTCAGTCACATGCCTCCTTCCACAAACACACACTGGAAAGGCAGGTGAGGCAGAAGCAGAGGAGAATGGAGGTGTGGATCCCTGGCAGCATCACATGCAGCTGGTGTGCAGATGGAGAGATGGAACTGCACAATTGCTAGTGAAAACTGACCTGCACATGGCCCAGGTCCATGGTATCAGGCTTTTCTGTGATTTGCAATGTTTCTGTTTTGACTGTGAATAGAATCAGAGTGAATATTAAGAGAATCTCCCTCTTCAGGCAGAAGAATCTCAATTGATTTAAAGCTGCTAGTATACAGGGTTGGCACTGTGGCACAAGGGAATAAGTCACTGTCTGCCCTGGGAGCATCCCATCAGAGTACCATTTGCAATTCTGGGGCCACTTCAGGTTCAGCTTCCTGCTGATGACCCTGGGGAAGTAACAAAAGATGACTCGCATGATTGGGTCCCTGCTACCCAAGTGGAAGACAAGTAAGGAGCTCCTGGCTCCCAACATCAGACTGGGCCAGCCCCAGTCTTTGTGACCATTTGAAGAATGAACCATCAAATGGTAGTTCTTTCTCCCTGCTTTCTCTCTGTGTGTCTGCAATTCTGTCTTCCAAATAAATGACTAAACGGAGCTTTTAAAAAATACATTGATTTCCCCCATATAACATTGTAAATCATAGAAGCAAGTTATATGAGGACAAGGGAGGGAAAAAAGTGAATTTCCTTATTTGTTGAAACTAAGGGTTTACTATCAGTAAGTGTTGAGAGATTGGGCAAGCATAATTTAGTCTGTTGGATAACTGGAAAGAAAAGTGGGAAAGAAAGCGCTGAGGTTGGGGGAAACAACCCTGAAAATTAGATTTTAGGAAAATAATAGTTTTCTGGGTATGATACCATAGACTTTTTTGAAAAAAAAAAAGATTTGTTTATTTTTATTGCAAAGTCAGATATACAGAGATAAGGAGAGACAGAGAGAAAGATCTTCTGTTCGATGATTCACTCCCCAAGTGACCACAACAGCCAGTGCTGCGCCGATCCGAAGCCAGGAGCCAGGAACTTCCTCCAGGTCTCCCATGCGGGGGCAGGGTTCCAAAGCTTTGGGCCATGCTCGACTGCTTTCCCAGGCCACAAGCAGGGAGCTGGATGGGAAGTGGAGCTGCCGGGATTAGAACCGGCACCCATATGGGATCCCGGGGAGTTCAAGGCAAGGACTTTAGCCGCTAGGCCACCATACCTGGCGCCAGTACCATAGACCTTTCCCCCTAAGACAGATACAGTAAGAAAAAATTAAAAGGGAAATTCATGGACAAAAATTGGATTATATGGAGTTAAAAATGCAATGTCTAAAGTAAAATTTATATGAGAGATTACTAAAGACAGATTTGACTACAGAAAATAGAGTCAGTAATGTTTACAATGCATTCAGAATGCAGACAAACCAGGCACAATACAAAGGGGGGTGTGGAGGAAGAGCATAGATATGAAATGCTGAAAGCTGAAACCCAATTTCAAAATTAATGCCTGAGGAAGAGACTAGAATAATTGTCTCAGAGCAATACTTAAGGATATAAGCGGTGAAAAATTTCATGAGGTGATAATACTGGTTGAAAGGGCTTTCTGCATTCTAGGTAGAACTTAACATAAAGAAATTTATAGGTATGTGTGGCTTGGGCTCCAATACACTGGTCCTATATTTCAGTGAGGTACAAAAAGCAGCTTATTTGGTGCATAATAAAGATCATGATGACATCTGAAGGCTCCTCTACTATATATATTTAAGAAGATAAATAGTCAATACATACAAACATCATGTAAAATTTAGAGGTAAAAATTGTAACCCAAGGATTTTCCATAAAATCATGGCTTCTGTCATTACTTAAGACCGTTCTCAGAAAATACACCATCCATATAACTTGAAAAGTTATAGAAAAATACACTTCATGAATTTAAAACACTGATAAAAACCAGAGCTTCAAGAATAATAGTATCAGGTAAAAATATCTTTACTTTTTGTTGACTTGAAATTCAGTAATTCATTCAATTTTTTTACATTTATTAGCATCTAGTTCAGAAGGTCTTTCTTAGCAACACAAACCATCCTCAGTTAAAACAGTGCTGAAAATTTGTTTCTATGGAAAAACACTTAATTTTTGTATTAGTTTCTTTATTTGTAAAACGGGTGTAATAATAGTTCTTATTTCACAGAATTAGAAGAACTACATAAATTGGTAGACATTGATGTTAGCTACTAGTTTCTGATTTAAAATAATATTTCATACTATGACATGTTGAATAAAAATAATGAAGTCTACTCTGAAGGAAGTAGGGTATTTGCCATGGTTTGTATATGGCTTCTACGATGAAGGCACTCCTGCCATTTCTAGACCATAACTGTAAGCAGCATCCTGAGGTTTTAAGACAGTAGGTATTTTTTTGAAATCTTTTTTTAATTATTAATTATTTGCATTATGTGACAGTTTCATAGGCTCTGGGAATCCCCCCACCCCTCCCCACGCCCCTCTTCCCTGGTGGATTCCTCCACCTTGATGTAGTATTACAGTTCAAATTCAATCAAGATTCTTTCCTTGCAAACATATACCAAGCATAGAGTCCAGCTACTTATTGTCCAGATGGGTTGAACAGTTTCTTGGGGAGACCATTTCTGGTCCGAAGTTAGAGCTGGTAGAATATCATCCCAGTCAATTAAGAGTCCCAATATAACATCAACAGCAACTTGCAATATTATGGAATTGACATGGTTTTGAGTAACCAGTATGTTAAAAAAAAAAAAAAAAAGCAAGTCCTAACCACAACCTCTGATTAGCTCATTGACATTTCAATTTTAGTTTATATACAGGACCGGCTGCTATATACCTTAAAATGGCTATAAGGTACCATTCAGCTGTCTCGTGTCTATTTCATTTTAGTATTTAGCCATTTGTTGTGTTGAAGTATAATTTTGCTGATCTTGGCAGATTTTAGGATAATCTAGACTGGCTTGTAACTCTAACAAGACATTTGTCGACAATTAAGGTGCAGAACATTTTTTTTGGGGGGGGGGATGTGCAGGGAAATCCCCAACACCATGGTGAGGAGTGACTAATCTTTGTGTCCCACCCAGCAAGGCATGAGCCAACCCACGCCAGCTCTTTCCAAGACAGTAGGTATTTAATCCAGTTGTGGTACTTACCAGGTGAGACCTTTGGGAAATGGCAAGAATTAAAGCCGCTAGGGTGTGGCTTCCATGTTTGAATTCTGGTAACTTGCCAGACACACACGTGCTCCTTGTATTTTGCTATGTGATGCCATGAATATTTTGGGAACTCTGCTAGTAAGAAGATCATTACCACATGTGAATGTTCAGACTCGCAGAGCTGGAAGCTACATTAAACCTTTTTTCTATATAAGTAGCCTACTCAAGTATTTTACAGAAATACCGCAAAGCATGCTAATAAAGAATAGCATAATGTTTAAGTCCTTTCTCCCTTGATTTTTCATAGTGTGAACTTGAATAAGTCATTGCATCACTGTGAATCTTAATTACTTAATCAGTAACACTGGAATACTAATGTTTAATGTGCAGGTTGGTTTACCACCTGGTTCTAGTTTCCCTGGACATTGCCAGTTGTTGCACTCAAATTTGCATATCCCAAGAATCCCTTCATCACTGGAGCTGGGCTATTGTTCACTGTGTCACAAAATTGTAGAGAACTCACATTTTCCTAAAATATACTCATAAAATGTACATGCATAATAAATGTGGTTTGCCATTTTCATCCTTTCAAATATTAAATCTTCACAAACATGTATGTTTCTCACACCAGCAGCATCTCAATTTAAACTACCACATTACAAATATTTAATAGTTTTCACAAGGATATATATTTAATACAAATTAGATTAAGTAATAAAGGACACTGGGCAAGTTAGTTTTACTTTTATCTAGTACTGAGTCCTGGGTAGAAATAAAAAATGGGCTCCCTTTCCCTATCCCCTCTTAAACATCCTAGCCTCAAGCAAATTCGCTGAAACTAAACTGATTTTATGGCATATTATTTTTAGACTAATGAGAACCAAAGGTCTATGACAATCCAAATTATTTCTTGGATTATTTGATAAATTTTGATAAAAGCTGAAGGGAGGCAGGCCATCTGGTCCAGGGTGGCAAGTTACATTTCAAATGCCAACCCTAATTGATTATTAGTGGCTGTAAGAAAGACTGTGCTAAGGAGAACTGTGCGATTTGAGGCAGTTCTCTGTGAAAAATCAACTGAAGATGTCAGCTGTGGGGAGAGAGGGCACATATGTGCATCCTGACCTCTCATTAACAGCAAACATCTGAATGGCGACAGAGATGCGATCCTCACTCGGGTAGATTGGAGCTGCAAACCGTATCTCATGAAAAATCAGGTCAGTCAAATGAGGAGCCTAAAGGAGAATCTGGCATCTGGAAGTCTCCAAGAGCAGATAGAATCTCACCCATTCGCTCACAGTTGCCTTTCTCTGGGTCGCCACCTGCCAGTGTGTTCATTTAGGTTGTAACCAGCAGACAGCAGCAGGGTATGGAATGCTGATACCAAAGATGACTTATGAAAATGGAAATCTCTGAAAATATCATCGGCATGCATAAAGTAATCTCTAAATGCTCTTCAGTAAATGAATCGGTAGTCATGCACTGCTTGATGACCTCCAGCCAACAAGGCACTGCGCATGTGATCTCTTTGGCTTATAATGGAGTTGAAAAATTCCTGTCCCCCAGTGATATGGAAATCATCACGGTGACATGCATTAGTCACGTGTTTGTGCTGATGCTGGTGCACACAAACCTCTTGTGCTGTGAGCCACTTAAATGCACAGCACATACCATTCTGCACAGTAACTATGTGGCAGGATACATTTTTTAGGTTTGTGTAAGCATGCTTTATAATGTTTACACTGCGACAGAGGTATCTAAGGACATATTTCTTAAAACGTATCCCTGTCATTAAGCAACACATACCATGCTTTAACGGGAGTAGTTGACCTTTGAAACAGGAAATAATGGATTGTAAGATTTAGCAGAATTTTTACCTGATCCAGCCTCGTAATTAAACAAAAAGGTAAACAGCTGAAGTAGGAAGAGTGAAATCTAAGACCTGATGGCTTATATACATTGGAATTTTGCCTGGAGTAAACACTCTGAATTTTACCAGACACGTGGTCTCCATAAGAGAAAAGCATCTGAATGGACGAAGCCCACTAAAACACACTAGAAATTATTTATTTCATATTATTACATATAGGTCATATTTTCTCAAATTATTTTTGGACAAGTAGCCTTTTTAAATTGTCTTTAAAGAGCCACAGGGCATTATGTTATTTCCGCCATTTAAATGTAAAAGAGAAACAATTTTCTTCGTTTCTTACCTTATTCCAACTCAATGCATATCTTTAACCCCCTGTTAAAGGATATGCATTGCCATCTTTTTTGAAATACGAATGATTATGATAACATTTTATGTAAAGAAAATCTGTGACTAGTAAAAATGGCCTATTTATAATGTATAATCTAGACTACTTTTATTCTGTTGCAATTAGCCATAATTATATGTAAAATTCATTGGTTTGGAGAGTGCTTTAAATTGCTTTGATTCCAGCTGCAGAGTAGTATCTCCATCCCATCACTGAGTATTTCTGAATGCTTACCAAATGAATGACATATATAGAGAGTTGGACATAAAATTCTTGTAAAGTAACCATAATTTGGAGGGTAGAGCGGAAAGAACGGAGCTAAAATGATGCCGTTCAGATGAATAACTTGGACAAAGTGCGTTAGACTACAGTGTGGTTCAGGTTGATTTCACAGATGAGTCCTAAAGGTGATGGAGCATTCCCAAGGCAGGCAAGACATGGCAGATAAAGGGCGTAAACAAAAGCTAGGAGACATGGTATCATGTGTTGTTTTTAAGGAACAGTGAGTAGCCTGGTATGACTGCAGTATAGGCACACAGGAAAGATTGGCAGAGGTTGGACCCATGGATGTATATATTATGCACTAAAACTGTATCTTTAAGGTTTGGACAGTTACAAAATATTTTAAACAAGCAATTCCTATAATCAGATCTATTTTATAATGTTAGCACTAGTGACAACACAGAAGATGATTTAAGAAGACAAATTGCAGGCTACAGGAAACTGAAGACTGATGAAGTGAGGACTCAGGATCCTATAGGCTTCTTTTACTCTTCCTGTTGGCTGACTTTACCTGGGCATCACTCCACTTACATCCTTAACACGGTTTGTAAGACTTCTCAAGATTCCGTCTGTGCCTGTCCTTTCAACTTGGACCAACTCTGCTTGTTTCATCTGTAAAGCACACTGTTCTTCCTTCCACTATACTTACATAACCAACTCCTTCCTGCCTCAGGGTTTGAGCATGTATAAGATATCCTTATTGGATTGTTCATTTCCTCCCCCAAAACATGGCCAAACAATTTTGTTTTTTAAGTTTCAGCTTTGATTTATTTCCTTGAAGAATTCCTTCCCTATATGCTCTTCTCTCAAAGCACATACGCTAGCATACAGAAGTGGATATTACTTTGTCTTTTATTATCTTTCACTATTCTCTTCTTTGCTGTAGAGTCTTCTAAGAGGAAAGGAAACTTTAGATTAGGCTTTAAAATAAATACCGATACAGTTATTTGCCTGTTGTCATGCTGCAAACCATGCTTTCTGGTGAAGACCAGAATAGACTCCAAAGTGTGTCTAGGTTGATTATTGCTAAAAATTTCTGAATAAATCAACATGACTACCAGTGTAAAATCTACATGGAATTATTTTCCAGTACAAACTAGCTGCTATTTTTCAGAGAATGAGAAAGAAAGGTAGAAAGGTTCTGGTTGGTTGTGTTTCCTTTCCTGTAGATAGAGGGGGCAGGGCTGCTAGGTTTGAAACTCACTCAGGAGGAGCTGGGGACTTGGGCAGATTTAGCAGACGCTCCAAATGGTCAAAAAAATAATGATTATTGTAGAGGTTAATAACAGAAATTGATATCCCAAAAATTGGCTTATCAAAATAACTGAAAAAGAATATTGAGAAAAGAGGTAATCTTCAATTTATAGACAATTATTAGTATAATATCAATCAAATAGTTTTAATCACTGCTATCAAATATTCGTAAGTAGGGTTACATTATCATAGTCACCAACAAGAGAGGACGCATGTGTTCACCAGCATTGCCTTAATTCCTAGTATTGTACTTGACGAACAGGGAATTGTTAGGGAATAGGAATTGAATGAATGAATGGCACTGTTGGTTATTTTAGTGTGTGTGTGTGTGTGTGTGTATTCACTTATATAGAAATAACATGATGAGCCAGAATTGTGGTTCATTGCATTGAAATGCCACATGTGATGCCTTCATCCCACCAGTTCAATTCCAGCTATTCCTGATCTAAGTCCTTCAAAAGCATCTGAAAAGCAATGCAAGATAGCCCATTCATTTTTTTTCTCTTGTTGTCATTTTGCCTTTGAAATAAATAAAATAGATCTTAGGAAAATAATAAAAAAAGAAACCATTGAAACTAAGAAATAATATCAATCAAAATTGGTGATGTTTTAGTATCAAAATGTGTGACACTGTTTTAAGATATTTATGTGTAAAACTAGATGAATATTCATAACAACCTGTTTACAAAGGTGGGAGTGAGTACAGAGAGGCCAGAGAATCAGAAGACAGCTCCTACCGACAAAAGAGCTTGTTACAGTTCCCAAGAGAATGGGGCTTGATTCATGAGCACACAGAGCCACACTGGAGATCACCCAGAGTCGGTTGAAAGGAGAGGGTGGTACAGGGAAAACATGAGCAATAGTTTTTGTTATGCTTTTAATAGGGAGGCATCGTAAGCAAATAGCAACTTTAGGAGGAGAAAAATTTGAATAATTTTAGCATTTTTCCAGGACTGAGAGAGATTTTTAGTTGCCTGCAGCCTGTCCCTGAAGTAACTTAGGGCAAGGGAATAGGGTGTCAGATGGCAGGAATTTGATGAAAGGAGGTGATGGTGAGTATTAACTCAGAGTAGCTGATTCAGACCTAAAGAAAAAAAAGGTGCTCATAGAAAGAATATTTGCTCTGCCTAGGAGTTAACCCTTCCTGGGAAAGAGTGGGAGGGTCCCCTCTCAGGCAAAGAAAATCAGGATGTCAAACATCATCAAGGAACAAAAACTAAAGAAATACATGATTAACACACAACCTTACAGTAGCAATTATTCATCCTTTCAGTGAACACAGAGGCAGTGACAAGCTAACTTTGTAAAAATAACCCAACTAGCTAATGATCTTGCTAGGATTCAAACCAGATAATACAGATTTAAAGACTCAGTTCATAACATTCACATTATACTTTCCATATCCATCAGAGATAACTATTAAACATGACAAGAAACTCAGATAATACAAGTGCATGCAGAAGCAACCAACCAGGAACTGAATTAACAAAACCACAGGGCTAAATCTATGTAGTTTGATCTTTAAAATCTTGATGAGAGGTGAAAAGTCATTAGATGAGAGAACATTTACTTTGTTAGAAATAATCATATATGAATTTTTAAGATGCAAGGAAGGTATTTCTAAACAATAAAGTCTATTTATACTTATATTTGAATGTTCCATTGTATTTGTGATTTTATTTTATTTTTATGTGAATTTCTCAAATTGGGTGCAAGGTATCCACAATACTTATTTTTTAAATCTCAGTATCTCTGATATTTGTCATACATCAGGCATTCTACTGAAGTGCGAGAAATATTGGAATTCTGGAGGTAGAAGGGTTAGAAGGATAGATAAATCATAATGATCTGTCGACAGACAGGTGTTATATGCAGCATTTTGAAGATGATACCTGGCCTAGATTTTCTGAATTCCATACTCTAACTTCAAGTTTCTTGCTTATATAATAATAGCTCAGAAAGAACTACCAGGGTGACATGGGCATGCAAAGGCTGAGACCAGCTTCTGATTGTGCTTTGGTCCTTTAGCAGCCCAATGTATTCCCTAGACCATTGCTCCCATGGACTATACTCATTAGTTATACAAGTGGGAGTTAATGGTTAGAGTGGTCCAGCCGTTCTGAGAATAAGCTTAGAGATCTTGGAAACAAAATGACAGGAGACAGTTAAATATTTAGGCTTAATGAAAGGTGGAGGGATTATTCGTGTAATAAAATGCCATTAAACTTATTTTTCATTAGATCAGCATATTTTTGTGTGGTGTTTGCAGTTCATTTTCTATGCCTTGATCTGAAGGATGAGAATTGTTTCTTATGGGAGACACTTCACCAAGTATACTAGAGTTAATTGCGTTTAGTTACTTTAGATTGTGAAAAGAATGCACATTGAATATTAAATTGTTCATATTACAGTCTTTTGCAGAAATTGAAAAGCAAAAGGGCTTATTCCCACATGTTTGTTTAAATTTTAATTGCATTTTGAAGAAACCCAGAAGCTTGTAGCCAAGATTTGTAGAATCTAGGTCATTAAGCTAGTGTCCAAATTCTATCTCTAGGATTATACAACAGTGGTTTAGAAGAAAAGGTTTAAGTGGTTTGTTTTTCTATTGCCTAGCAAGTGAATAAAACTGTTTGAGAGAATTATTATAAGTAAAAATGTTAATTCTGGTCATCACATTCTTTGATTATTTCTTTTCAGTGATTGCTCAAGTGCAGGTGGTTTCTAAATCATGCTTCATTAATAATTTTTGGAGCTATTAATTGAAAATGTAGACTTTGAATTCCTTTTCTTCCTAGTGTACTGCAGAAGCTTCTAGCTGCTTCTGGCAATATATAAATCTAGTCCAAGTTTTTAAAGGTTTCTATATTTTCTTCTACTTGAAAGGTGACAAAGAAGTAGGAGGAAATAAGGCAAAGAAAGAGAAGGAGATAGAGATTAGTTTTCCATTACCTACTCACGAGTAACCACCGCAACCAGTGTTGGACCAGGATGAAGTTAGGAACCTGAAACTCCATCCAGTCTCCCACCAAGGACAGTAGTCCAAGCACTTGAACCATCACCTATACATTAGTCAGAATCTGGATTGGCCGTGGAGAATCAGAATTTAAACTGTCATTCTGATTTGGAGTCCTATATAGCATATGGCAATTTAACCTGCCATGAATTCAGGCTTTATTGACTTTTTTCTTTCATAAATATCTATTCAGGAAAAAGGAATAAAATAAAAAGTTTCTCCAATCTCCATTAACCTGAACCAAACATGAATTCTTGTCTTAATTGCTTATTCGTTTTCAGCATTTCTTTGGTTTCTTTTATTTATTCATGTGTAAAATTTAAAGCAAAGGCAGGACAGTGTGAATTTTCTAGGTTTCCTGTTTGTGGGCAACATCATTTCTAGCTTTGGCTAGGCAACCCTGCACTGTTATTTCTTCTGTGTGCTATTGAGATATTTGCATCTTTTTTTTTTCAGAGAAAAAGAGAGGGTACAGAAGGTTGTTAGGTACATTTTAATCAGATATTCAGAAACATTTCTGGTTTGCATTATAAATTATTTCAAAGAAAGTCTACTGAGCATCTAATATGTGACATCCATGTGTCAACATGAGAATTACCAATTCGAATAAACCTACGCCTCATATTTATGGGAAGATCTGAGTCTGGATTTTATTCTTAGTTATTGGATTTTACAAATGTGCCCTGTTAACTAATTGATGATGAAGGGACCAGTTCTTCAAGAACACATAGCAATCTTTACAACAAAATACTAAAAGATAGGCAAAAAACAAAAACAAAACAAAACAAAAAACAGTAAGCTCAACAATAAGTGAACATCCTGATGATAAAAATGAGCAGAAGTTCTAAACAGACACCTATCCAAAGAACTACAAAGGCCAAGTAAGCATATTAAGTGTGTTCAACATCCTATGTCCTAAAGAAATCACAAATCAAGGCAGTCACATTTTATTACATGCCTATTAGCATGCCCAAAATCCAAGACACTGACAACCGTGTAAGTAGTGAGATGGAGCAGTAGAAATTCTCCTCCATTACTGGTGAGAATGTAAAATGGAACAAACACATAGAAAACTGTTCATCAGTTTCTTACAAAACTAAATATTTTTAACCCATGTATCTGGTAATTGTATTCCTTTATATTTACTCAAAATAACTGAAAACACATTCCTACACAAAAACCTGTTGATGGATGTTTAGCGCAGCTTTACTTAATGTCCAAAATTACAAATAACCATGAGTCTTCCCATAGATGAATGGATAAGTAAATCGTGGTATTACCAGACAATGAAATATTAATCAGCATTAAAAATATGTAAACTGTCAAGTCATAAAAAGACATGTGAAAAAAAAAACCACTAAAATACATGATACTCAGTGAAAGAAACTAGTCTGAAAAGGCTATAGGTTGTATGATTTCAAATATGTGGCATGTAGAAAACACAAAACTGTAGAGCTGGCAGAAGGGTCAGCGCTGGCCAAATCTGAGGTGAGTGGAGGGGGTTTGATGAACAGGTGGGCAGGGAGGGTTTGATGAACAGGTGGGCAGGGAGGGTTTTCCGGCCATGAAACCTTGCAGGATATTGTGCACTGGTGGACACATACCACTGAGTGTCCACAGCAAGCATGCTCACTGATGTGAGGAACAGGCTATGGGTGGATTCTGGGTGATTATGAGGTTTAAAAGGAGTCTCCTCAGTTGTTAACAAAGTACTGTCCTAGTAGAGATTGAGAGAAAGAGCAGGTATATTGGATCTCTCTGGGTTTTCTGTTCATTTTGCCCTGATATAAATAGCTTAAAAATAAATTGCATTCATTATAAATGTATTATTCATTTTGATTTTCTGGTAACAAATTAATACTCTTTATGTAGACAAAAATGATTTGACAGAATTCCCCATAGCCACTCAGAAAAGGAAGACAGATTTCAAATAACTTTTGAATTAGTAAGCATGTATGCATTTATATTAATAAAATGTGTCTCTGTTTGAAGTGTTAATTTTATGCCCCCTGACTCATAGAACTAGATACTATACCTATTTGCCATGGCAACACTATCTTGATGAAATGTGGCCTCCTTATCAAAGTGACTCATGCTTCTGGTAGTAATAGCATGATTCTTCCCGGAGCACTGCAGCAACTGATTCCTGTGCTAGGAAAACAGGGAATGCTTCATGAGTGTGTGGGTTGTAAATAGAACAAAGGGTTATCTGCTATTCAGACTAAAAATAAATTGCAGAGTTAGCAGCAGCATTCTCACTAAGGCCCTGCTCCAAAAAAGTTCCAAAAAAAGATAAAAATTTGCACCCAAAAATTTCCTATAGAAAAATCCAAGCACAACACAGAATTGTAGCTTTTCTAATATCTTCCTCTAATGATTTAATCCCCCCACATCCCAAATAAAGTCTATTACCAACAGATTTACTCTTCTCTCTCCTATAATAAGATTGTGAAAATTTCCTAAGGATGCTGTGACAGAGCATTCAATGTAAGAACCCACATAATGAAATCCACTTTTTAGCCTGGAACTGGCAGTCACACCTTTAGCATCCTTAGCTGTCAAGCCAAAAGACATTGCTATAAACATGAAGGAAAGCAGGTTTTTTTGTGTGTTTGTTTGTTTGTTTGTTTTTTCATTTTCTGGCTTAGTGAAAACAGAACATAGTAAATGTCAAATTTTCTATTAGTAATATATGACTAATCCATGACCTAACACTGTGTATTTTGTGCAGAAATAACAATTTGAAATCTTTGGATGTACTCTGTATAAGGAGGTTATCACTTACAAGAGAAGTATTAAATGCAACAACGCTACAGGTATGCCTCCTAAGAAAGATTATCATACAGTTATACCTGGAAAACGCTGAGAATTCCTCTTCAGATGCCATCTGTGGATGAGTTTTGGTAAAGCTGTTTCTGATTCTGGGCCTTCTTTGCTTCTGTGACGTGAGATCCTAACATCCTTGAGAATCGTGTAAACAGGCAGACTGGCAGTGCTTATTAAAATGTCATGTAAACAGACATTTTAGAGCAGTGTCTTTCAAATCTTTCGATTCTAGGACTCTTTAATACACTGAAAAATTATTCAAAATTCCAATGTGTGTGTGTGAGAGATAGCCATATTTACTGCTATTCACTATACTAAAGATTATAACCAGGCATAGCTGTTTGACCTAGTGTTTATGATGCGTGTAGAAGGGCCACATTTCATACCAGAGTATATGAGTCTATACAACCCAGACTCTGTGTTGTAGGGTGTTTGAGGAGTAAACTAGTAGATGAGAGTTTTTCTCTCCCCTAAAAATTAAAACTAAGTTTAAAAAATGTGTTCTTATTAATGGTAATGAGAAGTGTCTATAGTTTGGAAGTGACAGGTATTTACTTAACTCATTTTCAAGAAAAATTCCTGCCAGATACTTAAGTGCAAATAACAATAGTTTGTCTGTCAATTAATCTTTCAATCAAAACTAATGTTCTATGAAAAATGTGCTAGTAAAGCATACATTATTTTTTAATGCATTTTTATTTTTTAACAGTTCAAAACGGCACTTAGTAGTTAAAAATTTATAAAATCAACAATTTTCAGTGCTTCTACTGTCATCATTTTAAGTAGCAATTCTACAAAAATTATGTGTAGCAGTGTGAATATAATGCCTGCTCATACAGCTTGGAATCATCACCTTGATTCAGGCTAAGGCATGAGCAGTTTTATCTGCTCGTACGACAACTGCAATTGTCAACATAGTCATAGTGTTACAGCTATATGAGCTAACAGGTGGTCAGGGCCATCTCTCTATTGGAATGAGAAAAGGGACGTCTCTTTAAAAGTTTATGAAATGCTTGTTTCTGCCCAGAAGTTACTTTCAAGAGTACAAAGTTCCTTCCCATCCTTCTGAGGGATGAAAGGAGCTAGCAGTCACACCATTGGGATGGAGTTTTGAATTTCCCATCAGTTAAATTCTGCTTATGCCTTTAGGATTTCACTAGTTTCAGCTTTTTAGAGTTAAAACATCTTGCCTTGCTTAACTATATATTTTTTTAAACTATCATGCTTTAAATACTGGTTACTCCCATGGACACATAGCAGTGTGCTCAATGCTAAAAATGAGGCTTCTTTCCAGGCTATTTTCATTGTACCTGTGATCTCTTATTGACATTCAAGAGTAGATCAATCCAGAAATTGCTGCAGCTGGAGGATGTGGTACTGGGTCAGGTCCTGAATCATAGATGTGTATGTTTGAGATTTGCAGTGGTGGCTAAAGCTTTTGCATGATGATCTGAGGCCTCACGGGACAATCCTCCCAAGCTTGTCTGTTTTTCTCATGTCCTAACATAACAGTCATTACTGCATTTTCACTTTTACTATAGAGCTGCAAAATAAAAAAATATAGAAATGACAAGTCAGAAATCATGACCTATCTTGTCCATATTGACAACTGTAGGAAACAGCCCAATGGACTACCATTTTGCTGAATAAATCACTCTTTTTCATTTTAGTTGATATGTTTGAGTACTTCATCTCTCAATAAATTTGTCCCTCTTTTCTTTTCATGAAAATATAAAAACAGAACAGTGAACTCTCACAAAAAAGCTAGGTTTTCAGCTAGGACATAAGCAATTAAATCTGTATAGAATAAAAGTATAAAAGCAATTAAATCTGTATAGAATAAAAGTATAAAAGCAATGGCTTCTCTTAAACATAATTTTCATTGATGTTCTTTCCTTCATTAATTTCAGTAAAGGATGGAGAGGAGCATGTCTTATCTAGCCCCATTTCCTTCAGGTGTCATTCAACATTTAACTTCTAAGGCTAAAACCCTCTGACTTCTTGCCAACAGGCACAGCACCACTGAGCCTGTTGAAAATTTCCTTTCAATGAACAGAAGTTTACTGGAAATATTTGTATGTATCAGGTGTAACAGAAATTTGAAATTTCTTTTTTTTCTTATTTATATAGCAAAGGAAAAGCACAATTGTTCAAGAAAACATCCCATCAATGAAGTTGTATTTTAAAACATGTTTCCAGATTGTATTGATTTCCTTCTCAACAGTCTCATGATTACAACACTGTTTTTTTTCTTAAATTCTTCCAAAGTAGCTAAAAAATCTTTTGTTTAGGTGCTGAATTTCTGCAGTCAAAATTAGCTACAATCAGCCATAATCTGTAGCTGTATTCTACTTCTATCTTATGCTCCTGGCTGTTTAAGTGTCTCACTGAGATACAACTTATACTCAAGAAGCTGTTACAGGATAACAGGTGTAATGAATTTGAGCAGATGAAGGAATTTTCTTAGAAGATTGTTTCTGTTTTTCTAGTAACTTGTGCTGTACTGAACTATCTTCTAAAAATAAGGTTTGGCTTCCATTTAAAACACAAATCACAGATGACTTCATCTTCTAAGTCGGAGGACTGCCAACATTTGACTTCAAACTTACTATAAAGCTGCAGAAATCAACAGTGTGGTGCTAGCAAAAGAAGAAACAAATAAAATCACACTTTATAAATCACCATTTAGCAGCCTCTCTTCAACTGTAAACTCTTATCCTGGCTTCTTGCTCCTGCCTAGATTGAATTCAATATACCTTTCTATTCATTCATTAGATTGCTCATTTGTACAGTTGGATAAGGCACAACATATGATCTCTTTCTTAAGGTTCTATGCCAGGCACTGTGGCCTTAGGTAGTTTGTTCTCTTGAGTTTTTTCTTTCCCATTCCTTATTGCACCCTGCAATTTCAGAACCCATCACAGAGCACTGGCATTGCTTGTTTGCTTCCCATTTTTAGTTGGATTTTTCTTGATAGGTGTCATTTCTCAAGACAGTACAGCACCAGGCACAATAGGTGCTCAATAGATGTGTTATGTGTACATTTTTCTTCAACCTCTCGCTTGTCTCTATTTATAGACTTTTGTTTTTTTGTTCAGTCCAAGAATTTAATTATTCACTGTGTGTGTCAGTGCTGCCTGACCTTAATTGGGTAAGACATTGTCTATTTAATCAATCTTTTTCCATGTCCAGAACAGAATATTTCTTATGACCAAGCCATTAAACTCAAAATAAATTGTTCTGCAATTAAATTATTTTAAGCTCAAGGGCAGAAACTGTAGAGTTCCTTTCCTAATTCTCTAAGACCTTCTGATTTTCTCACAGAAACATATTCAATAAGTATTAAATTGTATAAAATGTGACTTCAAAGGAACATTGCCTAACCATACCAGTTGGAGAGCTAATGGCCTGATAGCTTTAAAGAGGAATTCTAAAATACAAAAATGACATTTAGGCAGGATTTGTCACCAGCTAAATTTGAATTTGAATACTGGTTCAGACACTGACTTTTTGGTGCCTGGTCTCAGTCTGTCTCTATATATATGCATATTAATTGCAGAACTATATATATATATATATATATATATATATATATATATATAGAGAGAGAGAGAGAGAGAGAGAGAGAGAGAGAAACGTAGAGATAAAGGGAGAGAGGAGAGAGAGAGCACAATGGTTAATGAGCAATATTTGATGAGGTTATTATAATAAAATCTATTTCATTTGGTTCTCAAGAAGGATAAATAGGATTTTATAAATTTTGGCCACATGGTACTATGGGTCACAACAGTTGTTTTCATATTTTTACTTCTGATCAGCGTATAGTCAATGTTAAGATAAAACTACACTGCACCTTCATTTTTTTCTACACACACAAAAAGATGTTTTTAACATGTAAAAGCCTCTGAATCTTTATAATTCTTGGAAAATAGGAGTACATGCAGTATGTAAATGAACTTTTGGCTGCAACTTCCAGACAGACAAGTTTGGAAGCAGACCCAGAGTGTCAGCATGATGCAACTCTGCCTATTGCTTGCTTGCAACTTGCTGAACACGAAGAAGATGATTTCCATGATACATTGCTGGAAGTACTCTTTAAATTAAGGATGGTTGATCACTATAAACTAAAATTCTGGATATATGATTTTTAAAAAATTATTGTTATTGGAAAGGCATATTTACGGAGAGCAGGAGAGACAGAGCAAGAGCTTCCTCCAAATGACTGCAATAGCTAGAGCAGAGCTGAGCTGATCCAAAGCTAGGAGCCAGTAGCTCTCTCTGGGTCTTTCATGTGGGTACAAGTGCCCAAGGCTTTGGGCTTTTCTCCACTGGCCCCATGTAGGATGCCTGCTTGCAGATGGTGGTTTAACTTGCTGTGCCACAGTGTCAGCCCTGAGCATGAGGTCTTTTATTTTTTAAAAGCATGTTATTTGAAGTGAAGACTAGAGTTTGAAATGAGTTACCTCAAAATCTGGTTTTCGAACCAAATTCAAATTCAAAATAATTTAGCAAATTAAGGCTAATATTAGTGTTCAGGATTCTATGACATTCTTTAATTTAGAGTTACTTTAAAAATGTAGGTGGAAGAATTGATTAAATTGTCCTATTTTATTTCTTGCATGATAACCACAAATTAAGAAATCATTGAATATTTGAAGCTGGGTTAACTTCTGAATGAAATTTGAAAATGAAAGCTAGAAAACTACATACATGGACACACAGAGACACATGCCTACCTATGTTGGGAAAGGACAGACTTATTCATCTCAAATACACAATCTACAATCACATTCTTCTGTGGGAGTCAAGGCGGCACACAGGGACAACTGCAACTGACAGGCTGTCTAAATGTCTCTGTATGAGATAAGGCCTGGGATTCCATCGCAGAAAGCCAGAGCCAGTGCTCATCATCACTTTTACTAATATTTGCTATCAGGAACATTACTTCACCTCCTCTGGGAAGAGTAAGAAGGTGAACAGAGGCTAGAACTGTTCTTTCTTTTCTTTTTTTTAATATTTATTTATTTATTATTGGAAAGTCAGATATATAGAGAGAAAGAAAGACAGAAAGATCTTACATCTGTTGATTCACTTCCCAAGTGGTGGCAAAGGCCAGAGCTGAGCCGATCCAAAGCCAGGAGTCAAGAGCTTCTTCTGGGTCTCGCTTGTGGATGCAGGGTCCCAAGATTTTGGACCATCCTCGACTGCTTTCTCAGGCCACTAGCAGGGAGCTGGATGGGAAGTGGGGCCATCAAGATATGAACTGGCACCCCATATGGGATCCTGGCGCAAGTAAAAGGAGGGCTTTAACCACTAAGCTATCGTGCTGGGCCCATGGCTAGAACTGTTCTTTCTACACTTTCCCCTCTGAAAAATGGGATTGGGCTAGAAATTTCCTTTGTGAAAGCATAAGAGTGCATGCACATGGTGTGTGTGTGTGTGTGTGTGTGTGTGTGTGTGAGAGAGAGAGAGAGAGAGAGAGAGAGAGAGTGAGTGAGAGACAGATTATTTTCTTTCTACATATATGTATATTTACTATATTAGTATATATGTATATATAGGCAATCACACATGGATACTTTAAAAGGTTCATGAAAAAAATCAAAAGATAAGTTTATTTTGGCATAGAACATTGATTTAGAGAGAGGGAGATATATCTTTCACTCACTGATTAACTGTTCAAATGTTTGGCAACAGGTAGGGTTGGGAAGCCAGGAAGGGTTGTGGAAGCCAGGAGCCAGGCATTCCAACCAGGTTTCCTGGATGGGTGGCAGGGATCTAAGTACTTAAACCATCACCTGCTGCTTTCCATTCCACTCATTAGCAGGAAGCTAGGTTAAAAAGCAAAGTATCCAGGGCCTGAAGTGGAAACCCCCAAATGGAACCTGGGCATTTCAAGCAGCAACTCCCACTGCACCAAAAATCCACTCAACTGTTAGTAACTTTAGAGTGCAAATAATTCATGTGTACTACTAATGGTATTTGAACTCAGACCTGACTGAGTGATACCTAAACATATAACTGTTATATCATTTCCTCTTGGAATATTTTTTAAAGTAAGCTGCAGTAACACAAAAATAGTTTACATGTAATTTGCTATTTTATTAACCTTATTAAATGTTCAGTTACACACTTTTTTCCATTTGCATTCTCTGCTGACAAATACAGAATCTCAATATAAACTGAATCGGTCACCATAGATTTTTCTAGACAAAGTAACTGTGATTTGAATTTAATAAAACTATTGAATAGACAAAAAGTTGTTTCTATTTCACCCAGTCAAGTGAAATACAAAGAATACTATTTTAACACCATTGGCTATTGTTTTCACTTTTAATCTCTTTTCAAATTCTAGTTAAATTAATTTTGCATTTTGTAATAGAAATAAGATGTATTTATAAAATATAAACATTAGTAGGTTGTTTATTTCTCTTTGTGTTTGTTTGAACCATTCTTAATTTTACCAAATTTGCTAGCTTGTGCTTTCCTTTCCGTAAACAATTACAGTTATTTCATTAAGTAACTACCCTTATGTGTTACTTTAGATAAAAGTTAGAACAGTTTTGTTATAATGTTAATCGATTATTCTTATTGCTAATGATGCTTTGCTTTTATATGAAAAGAATGAATTATATTGGAGCAATAGCAGATTTGTTTTTATTGGACCTTAAAAGAAATGCATGGCTTTTCTCAAAACAGCCCTTTGATCTTTTTCAATTTTATTTAAGCAAATAAATGAAAAAGAATGTCTTTATTGTCTCAAATGTTACTGTGTCAGGGTGTGTGTGTGTGTTTAGGGGTCGCTTTCATTTTTCCCTTTTATGTGCACTAGGTAGTCAGACGGAGCTCATCATTGTGTTCCTGCTTGCTCCCAGCTCGCCCTGCTGTTTCTGCTCTGAGGAGGAGTGCCCCCGCGTCTCCATGACAACAATGTGTCCTCTGGGAAGCTGCTCACAGCTACAGACCACCTGAGAGGCTGGTGGGGAGCCATTTCTAAGCAAATTCTCATCTCATTCTCTCTTCCAGTGCATTTTGCCAAATTGTGTCTCTGTTTAACTGTATTGCTACATAATGGTGCCACCCAAATGTCACACATCTAAAAATGATACTTCATAAACAAAAGGCTCGTACCATGAGGATTTTTCTAGCAGTTGGCCTATGGTTTTGTATGGCTTCCCCATTTTGTATGAACGTTAACTTTGTACTTCTCCAGTTCCTTGAAATAATTAAAATATTCACAATCATTAGAAAGCCAGACAATCCCTTACATTTGTGATACAGTATTTGTAAGAAGAAAGTTTCTTCCTTGCTTGTGCCTAAACAAACTGACTAGTGAAATTTAAAATTATGGAATTAAAAAGTATTTTGATATTAGGCGACATAGATATGCACAATACGTATAAAATCCCAAATTTACCAGGTTATAACTGCTGCAAAATTCAGCAATTTTTTAAACACATAGTTGTTGTTTTAAAGAAACTGTATTCTTGATAGGCTTGTCAATACTCTTGAGGAACAGTGGTTTTTCTACTTACTACCTGATGAATTATTTACTTAGTGGAAGTTTGTGATTATACAGTAAGTTGCAAGTACGTCATTGCAAAAATGAAAAGAGGGGAAGAGTGGGAGCGATAGAGGGAAGAAGGGTGGACGCTTTTAAAACAACATATGTGAAATACAAGAAATTTGTTCCCTTTCTGTAAATAGAGTAATAGTAATAAAGGGGTTTTCAGATGTGCTGTGACTGTTCCTGGAATAGTCAGTGAGCAGCTGTACTTACCCTCCCTTACTTCTCTCCCGCAGGCTCCTCTGGCTTCGCGGCTTCAGCCAGCATCCTGAATCAGATGAATTACCATTTGGTTCAAGGACGTTTTGGGCCCTGCCTCAGCCTGGATGAAGACTTAACAAAGACTGAATTTAAACAAGTTGGAACTACATTTCCCAGAATTCTGTAGCATTGGCTTGGGTTCGTCCAGCACACCTAATATAAACGGCAGCCATGTTGTTTAGTGTTTGCTTTCTGCACCAGGCTCGGGGCCCTAGACAATGTGCTAAGTTGCCCCAGCTGCTCTTTACTTTGTAGCACATGGTAGGGCTGGGGAACTTTCAGTCCTTCAGCTCCTGCCGTGGCTTCTGCTTCACCGTCTCTGAGTCCTGGGTCAAACCAGTGTTGTTGCAATCCTAGAAAATCGATGGCAATTTTTCTGTATGGATTTCAGTTCTTTACATTGTGATATTAAATTAGGACTGACTGTCTTGGCATCAAAAAATGGAGCATATGTAAAATTTGATCCATTTGAAAATAAGGACAATGATGTTCCAAAAACACATGATTTTGTACACCACACATACTCACATACAGTACATGTGAGATGTCTCCTTCCCACCTCAGTTTGGCTAATTAAATGTAGACAGGATAGGACTTTAGATAAAGGTTGCTTTGTCTTACTGTTTTTGATATAGCTGTGCTTGCATCTCAGTATACATTGCTTAGCTTAGTCTCATGTAACGCAAGACATTGTCAATTTGCTTTGCCAAGGATGGCAGCCAAACTCACACCTGCCTACAATGACACACACTCCAAAATTGTTCCTGTTTTCAGCAAGTCCCCAACGATTCCATTATTGTAAGTCAGCTAAAATTATTTTAGAGATAATCTACTGAAATAATAGGAAAAGTATTTTTAGCTCCTCTGACTTTAGATTATCTAGCCTGGTAGTTGATCTCACTTTGAAATCAAAATGTTTAACAGCTATTTGAATCATTGCTACTATTCTAAAAAAAATGAGAATTTTATAGTTATTTTATAGTTATTTTATCTAATTCTCTTTTATTATTTTCCTCCCATAGGCCCTGAAATTTCCCTTATCCCCTCCTCAAATACCCCCTCAACTGAGTTCCCCTATGTTATTACAACAGTATAGGTCTTCATAAATAGTCCTAAGTCCATCATCACGGGCTTGAACAATGTCAGAGAGTCCAGCATCCTATTGTCAAGATATACTTAGCAGTTTCATTGAAAGTTAATCTTTGATCTGGAAGTAGAGATGCATACTAAATGGTATCCTCACATCTGGATATGATAATCTCCATTACAATTACTATACATCCCCTTAAATGAAAAGCCACAATACAAAATCAACAATAGGAAGAAAAATAGAAATTTATAATGCAATGAAGTTAAATAATATGCTATTGAATGACTAATGTGTCACTGAAGAAATCAAAAAGGAAATCAAGAACCTTTTTGAAGAAGATGATGATCTATGGGTCAGGTAATAATTTAATGAGAAAGAAAGCGTTTTGGAGAAATGAAACTAAAAAAAAACATCAAAATCCATGAAATATAATTTCCACTGATCTTTGTTGGTTAGCTGTGTCTCTTGTAAGCAACAAAGAGATGTGGTTTTTTTTTTTTAATCTGGTCTATTAATCTATGACCTTTGATTGATGAATTTAAGCCAGTTATATTCAGGGTTAATATAAATAAGTGGTAATTTGGTTCAGTCATTTAGCAGTGGGTTGTTCATTGATTAAGTCTTCTATTGCTATTTTACTGGGATATTCTTCATATTCGGTTTTGGTGGGTGCTATTCCTGTTCTCTGTCAAGAGAGCATCTTTAAGTATCATTTGTAGGGCAGGTCTGTAAAATGTATATTCTTTTAACTTTTCTTTGCTGTGGAAGAATTTTGTTTCATTTTCGAAGGCAAAGGAAAGCTTTGCTAGATATCACCCTGGCCAACAATTATTTTGCTTTTAGAGTCTAGAATATGTTGCTCCATTCTCTTCTAACCTGTAGCATTTCCAGTTCTAATTCTCTTATTTAAATTAAATAAGTGAAATTTTCTTTTCATCTTATGAATACCAACATTGGAAATAAAAAATAATTGCAATTTCTCGAATGCCCAAACTAGGATATACAGCACATTGCCTAATTTAATCTTATTAAAATATTGTTCTTGTTTTGTTGATGAGAAAATCAAATTTAGAGAGTAGCTAGTTTAAGTAACTGGGAACTTGAAACCTTTATTTCTTTGAATATTGTTCTTCCACTAACTCTTGTGGATTGTAAAACAAGTACAGATAGCAAATGGGACTGTGGTGCTTGTTGATCACTATAGCCAGTAGTGCATTAAGTTTGTGATTATAGAGCGGATTGTATAAAAACTAATGAAACAAGGGAAGCCGGATGGGGAAGGAGAGAAAAACGATTGTCAGAATTGCGTTTATGGTTTGTATCTTGGGGTTGGGGCAAATGCAGCTCCCTGCAGGGTGGTAGCTGTGGGGGGTGTCCCAGCCAGGCCAGAGCCAATGCTGGGGACTCAGGCCAAAGCCACTGCCAAAAGACAGCGACTGAGTCCTAGCCTTTGGGCAGCCAGTGCACCAAGTGGTGCCAAGCTCTGCCTGCTGGCCACCTGGCGGCAAACTCTGAGGTTTTTAGGATATGTAATTGCTGCCTAGGGACACCCATGAATAAGACCAGTGTTATTGTAGGTGAGGGATGAATTCTGGGTGACTCCCAGTAACGGGGTCCCGGAACTTTCCAGCAAGCGTGGGGACTGAGACCTGATCATTTAGAGGGGAGTGTCCATAAGACCTATTTGGGACAGACTAATTCACCAGCCCAATTAGGAATCCTGAGATGGGCTCTTAGCATAGAGCATCACTGACTGCACATACCAGTCCAAACCAAAGCTATGGATGGGGGCCTGTCTGGCAGGGCTAGGTACTAGTACCTGACTGGGTGGTGGAATAGTGGGCTGGTCACACTTGGCAAGGTCAAGACACTAACCATCACAGGAGAAAACTAGATCTGGGGGTAAACTCTATGGGGAAAGTGTGGGCCCAACGCTGTGGGAAAACAAGTCCCACAGGTTAGCTCGCGACCTGGGGTGGTGATGGGCTGAGCTAGGCGTGACCATGGCACCTGCCATCACTTACGGGTAAAGGAACTGATAGCAGTCTAGGCAGGTCAGGGCAGCAGCACCCAAAAGTGCATCCTAAAATAGGATGTGGGGTGGGCCGAGCTGCAACTGGAAGGGGGCCGATTGGGCAGGGCCAAGCAAATCTCAACTCACAAGAAAGAACAGAAATCAGGGTGGAGCACATGTCATGCCAAACTAGACTCTTACACTGACTGGTCTGCATGAGCCAGGGATACTAGGCCACAGCATTGAAGGAAAGGCTGAGACAGGTGAGGGGCTAAGCCAACTGGGTCAGAGTAACCACTGGCATGTGCATAATCTAGGACTGAGAATAAACTTGGTTGGGGAGCTATGGAGGTTTCTAAGGGAGAGTAGGGGGCCGGAGTGGGGGCTGCATTCTGGTCTGGATATGGCTGCAATCTCCTTTGGCACAAGTCTGAACTGGGGCTGGGTGCACCGAGCTGGGCTAGCACCATCTGGTGCTATGGAGAACCTGGGTAGATATAGGATGGACTAGGCTGGGTCTCTGCCCCTACTGAGCCATGTGTGAGCAGTGTCTGGGTATGGACAAGCCTTGCTTGGGCTGAAACATCCAACAGTAAGAACTGGAATGGATTGAAGGCTAGCAAAGAGGGTTGGCCCATGGAACCACCAGTATGTGCAAGATCTGACATAGGGAGAGGTTCTGATGGAGGAGCTTGGGAAACTCCTTTGTTGAGACACAGCCCGTACAGGTGAGCACAAGAACCACAACATGGAGCAACCCAGGGCCAGAGAAAGATACTCACCAGCATGCATATGGCATAGATCGGGGGCAGACCAGACTGAACCCATTCACATCACCCACTGGCGAATCTGAGCACCAGAATAGAGTGTGGGTCGGGCCAGGTTTCATTTGTGACACAAACCAGTGCACATTACAGCATGCCAAGGTGGAGTGAGCCATACCAGATGTGGCTGCAGCACCCAAACAGCACACATGAGAACCAGGGAGGGAGGGGGCAAAGCCAGCAGGGGGAATGTGGCCTCCCCTGCTGGACAACCACTCCCACTGGAGAGCATGAGTTGGGATGGGGTCAGACCAGACCAGGCAGGGCTACAACGCCTGTGGGCCTCATGTGAGCTAGATCAGGGAAGGGCCAGGTTGGGCTGACTGTTCTGACTGATGCAAGCAAAAATTAGAGTGGGTGAGGATTGGTTGGGCTTTGCCGCAGTTGGCAGAAGCTGGGACTGGGGCTTAATCTGTCAGGTTAAACTCCAGAACCACCTGGCGAGTGCATAATCAGGGAGTGGGAGTGGCCTAGTAGGGAGATAGTGGGCACCTCCCTCTTGGGTTACCACTCCCACCGGAGAGCATGAAAACCAGGACAGGGGCAGGGGTGACTAGACAGAAAGGCACTTGCCAGTATGTGTGCAGGCTGAATGGTAGGGTTGATTGGGTTGAACTGGGCTTCAATGCCCATTAACATGTATGAGAGCGAAATGGGATGTGGGAGAGACTGAACAAACCTGCAGTACATACTGGCAAGCATGGGAACCAGGGTAGGGGGCAGGCCTGGTGGGGCTTATGGGGAGTTGCCCCAACTAGGCTGCAGCTCCCACTGGTTTGCGTGAGGGCCGAGTATGAAGTGGGCAGGAACGGGCTGGACTTCAACATCCATCGGTTTGCATGGAAGACAGGGCTGGAAACACAACTGACTCAGCAGTTGCAATGACCAGCATGTGCATAACCTGATTGGGGTGACGGACTCTGCTGGACCCTGTACTGGCAAGCACACATAAAAATCAGGTCTGGGATCACCTCAGACGAAGTTTCTTTGGAGATCTGTCCAACTGAACTGCTGATCTCAGAACTCCAACCATGAAGAGACTATGTCAGCCAGTGGATTCTGAATAGATTTCATCGTGCTTGAAACGGCGAGATTGGCAGCCATTCAGAACTCTGAAACTATTAAAGCTGCTTGAGCAGGACCCTCAGAGTGTGCCTCACATCGGGAACCTGGGATGTGTGGGAGGCTGGGTGGGGTTTCTCCCCTTATTTCTCCCCTGACTCCAGATACAGGGGAAAAAAGTGATGAAATTAGAGTGGAAACAATGATATTGCCCACTTAAAAAAAAAGAATCACGTTTACATAATACATTCTCTTTTTAGTAGCAAATGGTAAATCACAAAAGTTCCTAGTCCACAGTCATTTCTCTGTATTTGTAATTAAATGACAGAAGACCTCTATGTTTGGGACCATGGACGATATGGAATTAATCCTGTGTATTTTCCATGTGCTCTTTTCACCTCCCTCTTCCTTTTTTAAGATTCATTTATTTTTATTGGCAAAGCAGATTTACAGAGAGAAGAGGTAGGGAGAGAAAGATCTCTCATCCACTGTTCAATCCCCAAATGGCCGCAGTGGTCAGAGCTGAGCTGATCCAAAGCCAGGAACCAGGAGCTTCTTCCAAGTCTCCCACATGGGTGCCATGCCCCAGGACTTGGGTCATCCTTTTCAATTTTCTGGGCCTCAAGGAGGGGGCTAGATGGGAAGTGGAGCAGCAGGACAATGAACCAGCACCCGTAATGGATCCTGGCACATGCAAGGAAGGATTTAGCCACTAGGCTATGTCGACAGACCCCATCATTATTTCTATTTTAAGCTCTCTTGTATCTATTTAATGGCATTAAACTTTCTTTTATTCTATATCACTTGTAGGTATATCTCCCCCTCTCCAGCTAATTTCATTTTGTTTTCTCATTTCCTTATCATTTCTCATAATGTAAGTTCATATTTCTTGTACTTTGTGAAACTCTTGAGAGCTGGCTTGATGTGTGGGTTCTCAGCAAAGACATCTGTGCATTTCAAAGACCTCTAACCATTTGCTTCTAAGTGAAATTTTTGATTCGAAATGCTTTGTACTAAGCTGATAATATGACTTTTGGCTTGAAATCAGGTGTGTGAGTGGTATCAGTATGAACTTTAAGCAAAGTTTTTCCACAAATCCCCTATAAAATTTTGTTGCCAGTTTTATTTTGTCTTACTTCTTAATTAAAGTATAATCTTTAGCTCCTGAACTTCTGCAGGGCTTTAACCCATACATAGATTGGAAGCTTTGTCCTCTTCCCCTTGTGTGGGCAAACAAAACAAGTCAGCTCACTGGAGTTAGCAGAAACCTAGGGAAAACTAGCCTCTGACTTCAGTGCTGGATTACCTTTCCCCAGCAGCCCCAGAAAATTCACTTGCATTCTTCTGAGTTAAAATGACATTTAAAAATTTTTTTCTCTTATTTTATTGTAGGATGGTTTTTGGCTGAAGGTTACATTGTATGCTTAAGTTATAAGTAGGTTACCAGTGTAACTGTGAATTAAAATGGAGAATGTCTCCTCATTAAGGCGGTGAAATGAAACCTGACTGTGCAAAGTATTTCTGATATTACACAAATGATTAGCCTATTTTTTCATTGAGAGAAATAATGCAGGGTTTTTGATGTGATGGTTTCTGTTAGGTAATCCACATTACTTGTATACCACAGCGACAGGATATACAGTAATGATAAAGGTTTTTACATATCTTACTACTGATTTCTAAGGCCAGTTCTCTGGTTATGGATGCTAATAAAATTTGTTGAACATTTCCAGTAGGAATAGGAGATTTTACTGGTATTTCAATTTCATGTGCAAATATTTTAGTGTGATTGTCCAAGAAGTAATAATAGTAGCGTTGTATCTTAGTACTGAAAGTCACATTATCTTCCGGTGCTTGCTTATACAGGCAGGAGGAGGAAGACACTGATGCCTGCAGCTTGAATGTACTACAGCCTACTAGAAGAGATAAATGTGTGGAGGATTATTATAGCAATGTGATAATCATCATACATGAAGAAATCCATGGAGCATCTTAGGGATGATGACATTGGAGTCAGTTTTAGAAAGGCGAGCTATTTTTTCTTCTTTGCAGATAAAAAAGCATAGCGGTGTAGCAAGGCAATCCTCTACCCAGGGCTCCAAGACCCCATATGGGTTCCAGTTCTGGTTTTGGCTGCACTACTTCCATCCAGCTTCTCGCTTATAGCCTAGGAGCGCAGCAGGGGATGGCCCTTTCACCCACGTGAGAGACGGGAAGAAGCTCCTGGCTTCCTACTTCTGAGAACTTCAGATCAGGCTGTTGCAGCCATTTACGGAGTAAACCAGTGGATGGAACTTTTCCTCTATCTCTCTGTGTAAAATCTGCCTTTCAAGTAAAAATAACTAAATCTTTTTTCTAATGTACCATTGTAAAGGAGAGATTATAGCTACTTTTATTCAAAGCTGTTATTCAAAGCATCCTTCCCATGTGATATAAAAGCTTTGAGAGTATTTTTTTCTAATGAGACTGAAGATTGGCATTATGTTCTAACCTATTTAATGCTATCTGAGTACTTTTTAAAAGTATATTTACAATAGGCATATTTATCAATAAGTATTCCCCATGGATAGGAAACTATTTACTGTTAATTGGCAATTTGATTTTTAAAAGTAATGTTTTGAAATTAAAGGTATTCTTTATCTTTGAAACTCCCATTCAGCATTTACTATTAGCAGAAGAGGAACTTGAGGGGCAAAATTTGATTTACCTGAGTTGTGTGGCTTACTGGATGCCAAAAACTGAAGCTAAAAGACAAGTGTCAAAACATTTGTTCCTTTTTAGTATTTATTCTTTGTACAAAAATGTTGAGTTTGACCTTTCTTATGATTATAACTGAATAGTTAGACATGAACAAATATGATTTTGCTCTTGTGAAATATCCTGACTATTTGAAAATTAATAAAATGTATCCACACATATAATATTTGAAATACAGAATATTCATTTTATTTCCCCACAATGATTTTTCTTCATTAAAAATAAATCATTTAAATTGCCATCATATTACCAGGAATGAACAGAGTAAGAAAACTTGATGTTGGAAGAAGTCCTGTACATATAAATAAATATCGAGAATAGGGCTGTTTCTTAAATCATATATCAGGGACTTGTCAAGTAATGAAATGGACTATACATAAATATATCAATGTATATCTTGTCCTACATTATGATTTCCCATTGCCTTCTGAATAGTGAATAAATGCTTCTTGGAAAGGAAAAAAAAATAAATCATTTAATATCATTTATTAGTCACATTGATAGACGAAAGAACAAGTTATTAATGAAACTAAAATAATAACTTGTTCTTTCGTCTATCAATGTGACTGATTCTACCATTATATACATTATATATATACTATTATATAGATACATTCTACCATTACATATAATATAATATTATATATCATATAACACATATTACATTATAGATTATAATGTACAATATAATAATATATAATATGTGACATTGTATTATTAATATTATAATATTATATTATAGTATTCTATAATAATATTATATATTATTATAAATAAATCACATATTATTATAAATAAATAAATAAATCACATATTATAATATATTATATCATAGATTACATATTATTATATATAATGTTATATATCTATATCTATCTATCTATCTATCTATCTATATATAAACTTGTGGAAGTAGTTTTTTAAAGAATTTTTCAAAGTACAAAATCAGGGCCCAGCACAATAGCCTAGCAGCTAAATTGTTGTCTTACATCTGCCAGGATCCCTTGTGGGTGCTCGTTTGTATCTTGGCAATTCCATTTCTCATTCAGTTCCCTGCTTGTGGCCTTGGGAAATCAGCAGAGGATAGCCCAACACTGTGGGACCCTGCAACCATGTGGGAGACACAGATGCTCCTGGCTCCTGGCTTCAGATTGGCTCACTTCTGGCTGTGTGGCCACTTGGAGTGTGAAGCAGCAACTGGAAGATCTTTCTCTCTGTATTTCCTTCTCTCTGTATATCTGCTTTTGCAATAAACAAATAAAATAAAACAAACCTTTAAAATTGCGTAATCAGCTGTCTATTCTGAATGGCATTTCAGAATATTCTATAGCTAGATAGCCATATTTTGAAAAGCATTTTCTCTTGAACTAAATACTCTTACAACTGTTTTGGTAGATTATCTTTTAGATATATAATGGATACCAATTAATTGATTATTTAACAATTTTACAATGGGATGTATATTCAAGAACAATACTTCTCAATAGTATCAATGGAATCTTTTAATTGACCTGAGGCAAAAAATGTCACTGAATTCTGATTAGCCACATTATATAATTTAGATCTAGGTTAACTTTTAATATTTATATTTATGACCAAGTTATGTTTTATTTTATTTTTTAAAATTATTTTTTATTATTGATACAGTTCCATAGGCTCTGGGATTTCCCATCCCTCTCCCCAAGTTCCACCCCCGCCACTGATTCTCCCTTCAGTATTATAACAGGTTGTCCTTCATGAGCAGTCATAAGTCCATCATGCTGCTTTATGCTATATTTTAAAATCTGCTTTATAATTTAGAGTTTCACTGAGAAAAATGAATAAACTCAAGGCACTCTTAAGATAAAGTTAATTATAAATTTTCAATAATGGTACCATTAATAATTTATGTACAAATAAGGGTTCACAGAGTGAAATTAAAGGAAAAACATAACATTTGCTAGCTCTCAATAGTTCAGATGATGGTATCAGTTATGTTGACAATGATAATAGCTGGGCCTGGCACGGTGGCTCAGTGATTAAATCCTTGCCTTGCAACTGGTTGGGATCCCATGTGGGCGCCACTTCATGCCCCGGCTTCCCAACCTCTCATCTAGCTCCCTACTTGTGGCCACAGAGAGAAGTAGAAGATGGCCCAAAGCTTTGGGACCCTCCATCCATGTGGCTCCTGATTTGTGATCAGCTCTTGCCATTACGGCCACTTGGGGAGTGAACCAGCCAATGCAAGACCTTCCTCCTTATCTCTCCTTCTCTCTCAAAATCTGCATTTCCAATGAAAAACACATCTTAAAATAATAAAACAAGAGCAATAATAGCCAAAATAATTTGGGTGACAGCCATTATAGGTACCTACCACTTTTACCTTCAAACCTGAAAACTGCATCAAATAGGCTTGATTTTTTGCACATGTGAAAGTTTACAAAAAACTACTTTTAATATATCTTTATTGTATAGTACCACTTTGTGGATCATGTACTAAGTTGTCATAAAATCAGTGTGAACTTTTATGAATCAAAATGTCAGGCAATGTACAGTTCTAGGTATATATCTATATCTATATCCCTAGATATATCTGTATCTGTATCTACACCTATATATATATACCTATAATAAAATATTACATACATTAAATTGCCAATAGTAACAATAAAAAACAGAGGCCAAGAGATGATATACAGTAAAAAAATGAAATATTTATTCTTTTGGCTCAATAATGGCGTAGCTTACCATTCTTGTTAACAGCCATTCCCTGCATGCAGCTCATCAGTACACTACAGTGATAGTTAAAGGAGTTAACATGAAACTTCTGGTTTGTGCAAAAACCAAACATTTAGGTAATTTGCACAACTTTGCCACTTTATTAATCTCTAAAAAGGACAGAGTCCATGTTATATCTGTAATAGCATTTGTGCTGTAGGAATTAAAAAAATAATACTAGTCTGCATACAGAAATACTACAAAAGTTGAGTTAAAAAAACAAACTTCTATGAATAAAGGGTTATAGTGAGACAATTGTAACCAGTAGAAAATGATCTACATTTTAATTTGTGACCAATGTATCTCCTATTGGAATGGTAGAAAATATATTATAACAAAGAAATCCACAAAACCCGTTGTCTAACTTTTATTTTAGGAAATTATTCATTGAAACTTCTTATGGATTCAAACTTTTTGAATTGTGATTAAAAATAAAAAGCAAAAGCATAAAGTAAAATAAATTGCCATGTCATCAACTTGAAAATAATTTTCTTATGTACAAAATGCTGACAAATAAAATTGATTATATTTTTACATTATTTATATTTAAACAAGCACTAGAAATATTTGTAACAAGATATGAAGTATAAGTTTTAACAATAGGCAGTATGCAGTGTGTTTCCTTGTAATCAAGGAAGACACCTTATGACACTCAAGTTGAGTTAAAAATGCAAAATAAAGATATTTTAAAAATAACTTTAAATTATTCGGTTTGACATACAGAGAGACAGCTGATCGAAGTCATTACATCACCAACCATTGACTTCAATCAAAACTTGTGAGGAATGGATAGAGTAAAATAGAGCAGCATAGGCAATATTAACATGCATTAGTGATAGCTTTTAAATTCTTTAGGTTTAATGAATGGTACAGGATACATTCCTGTTAAAAGATTGCAAACGACACATACACTGTGGTACATATTTGAATTTTAATAGAAGTTGTTTATCAGGCTATATATATGTGTATGTATATTTATATATATATATATATATTTGCCCAAACATGCACCACAGGAAAAACTAACTATTTACAACAACAGAGGATACGGGATTGATATAAACCATCAGCTTTGATGAGAGCAGAAGGTGGCAAAGCAATATTGCAGCCCCAAAATGGAGCAACTTTTAAAGCAATATTTAAATATACTTTTCTAGAACAGGTTTAATAGATTACGTTTTTGGAACGCATTTAACCAAAATTAAATATAGAGCTCTGGAACTTAAAATAACATTTGCACTTGCTGAAACAGAATACTTTGCATAAAAATAATTCTTTAAATATTAGAGGAGAATTTACAGGCACATAACTTTTCAAATATTAAACAAACATAACAGATTAAAACACTTTGAAAATTAAAGCTGTCTAGAAAATGGAAGTATTTGAAATTGCCTATAAATTTGTTTTCTGATTTTGAGAAAAAATTTCATTTTCTAGGCAACATCTGATTATTTGAGACTCGTGGAGTGGGGTTCTTACATACTTTTCCTCAACATAAACCTCATTTACAAAAATAGTGACATAGTATTATGAATAAACTATGAATTAGGAACCAGGGAAATCCACCAGAACATATTTTGTAAAAATATGGCAGATATGAGGTTAAAAATACAGTAGATGCAAGTACTGTACTAAAGGTGTTTGGTGCAATGATAATGATCACTTAGCACAACTATCCCTAAAGTCTAGGTTGCCATTGGGTTCTCCTCAGCAGTGTCAGCTGGTAATGAAAACAGCAGCCTCTTGTCAATGTTGATACCCTGTCGCACAGAGTTGCAGTGACAGAGAGGTCACTGTCTTGTATAGGCACTGACCTTGAATATTTGTTAAAACAGTCAGTTTGGCATGGACCTTCTCTGAGAGTACAGTTGACACATGCACGGTACCTCATAGGCTGTAAACAATTGGTCACAAAGATGGAGCGTTCCCAATTTCTTTTTACTTTTGATTTTCCCTCACCTCTTTTCCTTTGCTTTCTTTTTCTGTTTTGTCTTTCTCAAACTTTTCTTTGTCTGGTTTTGTTACACTGTCATAGGAAGGAGGAGAGGTGGTTGAGGAACTCCCATCTGTTTTTTC
This sequence comes from Ochotona princeps, assembly GCF_030435755.1. NCBI lineage: Eukaryota > Metazoa > Chordata > Mammalia > Lagomorpha > Ochotonidae > Ochotona > Ochotona princeps. Next base: position 45,889,640 of record NC_080836.1, read on the forward strand.
TGGGGTGGTGTTGCCATTTAATTTGTCAATAATCATGTCTTCCTTCAGGGGTAGGTCAATCCTCCCTTTGATTGCCTCCTTGTTGTATTTATTTGACATCCTTTTTAACCTTTGTTTTAAGAGATAGCATCTGTAATTTCGCTGAATGATAGCAGCAGACACCTCCTCCTGCTTGCGTTTCAGAGTGGTTGTGATGGGCTCATAAGAAACTTTGGAGGGGTTTGATGCCATGAACCGGTCCTCCATCTGTATTCTAAGGGCGTCCATCTCTCCACTCTCACCCAAAACACGCTTTGTAAAAGCAAACAAAATGTCGAGGCAGTGGATCCGGTCGCCACTGACCATGGGCAGGTCCATGGCAATGAGCTGTACTTTGTTTGGTTTTGCTATGAGAAGAGGAGGATCCAGGGCAGCGGCAAAATCAGAGAGCTTGGAGAACTCTATAAACTGGGTGGCATCTGGGTCAAACTTCTCCCAGACCTCGTAGAACATCTCAAAGTCATCCTCACTCAGGGGCTCTGCACTTTCCTCGGTGGCAACACTGAAGTTCTCCAGGATGACAGCGATGTACATGTTCACCACCACCAGGAAGGATATGATGATGTAACTGACAAAAAAGAAAATCCCAACGGATGGGTTCCCGCAGTCTCCTTTAACAGAGCTTCCAGGATGAATTGTATCAGGGTCACAGTCGGGTGGGCCACTATTGAGGATAGGTGCTAGCAGTCCATCCCAGCCAGCAGAGGTGGTTATCTGGAACAGGCAGATCATGCTGTTGCCGAAAGTCTCAAAGTTGAACATGTCATCAATTCCAGCTTCCTTTTTAACATAGGCAAAGTTGGACATCCCGAAGATGGCATAGATGAACATGACCAGGAAGAGCAGGAGGCCGATGTTAAACAACGCAGGAAGGGACATCATCAAAGCAAAGAGCAGGGTACGGATCCCCTTTGCTCCTTTGATCAGACGTAGGATTCGGCCAATCCTGGCCAGTCGGATCACGCGGAACAGGGTAGGTGACACAAAATATTTCTCTATCAGCTCAGCGAGAAACATGCCTGTAGAAAAACGCAAAACACAGCTGAAACAGAATCTTTCAGTCGCATGGTCTGTGAATATAACAGATACTGTATGTAAGCAAATCTGAGTGAGATATTTGGATCCACTCTAACATTAGCAACAAAGGTTATAAAGTTCTATTGAATGATTCTATACTGCTATAAAATTTTCATAAAACCCAAGATAACCTCATAAATTAACATGCATTTTAATACTATATATAATTAATTACTATGAATAGTTATTTTCATAAACAAAATAGTGACAACTGCAAATAAAATTTATTTTTTAAATATTTGAATATGATTTGTACTTTGAATAATAACATAACATAGTTGGAGGAAAATGGAAGATATTTGATACAAAGATAATGTTGAAATTTCTAAATCTGAAATTCCGTCATAACTTATCTCTTTTCTGTGCTATTAAACCTTTTTTGTATGCTATTAAGTATTATTGCTTATTTCAAGACTTAGCTCAGATATTATCACTGTGCTAACTCATTGAAGCACAATTGATCAGCTCCTCCTCTGTGCTTCCTCCAGTACTAATTTTATTGGATGAAAACAAATTTTTAAAGCAGTCTACCTCATTCCTCAATCTGTGCTTTTGCTTATCACTGAGAGGTGTCTAATGATTTTTGTTTCCTGTTCTCATCATTTATTCCCCAAATCCAGTATTTCTAACCCAGTTTCTAACTTGTTCACTTTGTAAATAAACCCAGAGTTGAATGTTTCATATAAATATGTGGGTGTTGAACTTTGGCACACACTTAGAATTATTTCCATATCTAATTTCCATTGTCAACAGGTGGTAGGTATCAACGGATACATTTGCACACAAATGCACCTCTTTGGTGGAAACATTCTTACCTACAATGGAAAGAATCACCACCACAAAATCAAAGATATTCCAGCCTATCGTGAAGTAGTAGTATCGCAGGGAGACGAGCTTCAGTACAAATTCTCCAGTGAACAGGACAATGAAGACAAGGTTGATCCGGGACAAAACCAGAGTCATGTATTTGCTCTGGTCGTCCGTTTCCACCATCATGGTGACCATGTTGAGACAAATGAGGATCATGATGCTGATGTCAAAGACTTGTCTTGTGACAAAATCGAAGACCATCCCCTGAAATTTATTCTAGAAATGGAAAGAAAAGGGGTATTCATGATGTCAAATAATGGTTCTGATCCAGAGCAGTGCTCAATATTATTATATGAAAATACAGCTTTGGCATATTCAAGATGAGTAGTTCTTACTGATGGCCGGGGAATGGGTTTCTGAGGTTTCTTGGAACCAAGTTTCTTCATTGCATTGTAATACTTTTTCTGTTCCTCTGTCATAAAGATGTCTTGGCCTCCAAAGTGAAAACATAGTATAAAACTGTTTACAATCCCAGCATGTGTTAAGATAGCACTTTCAACAAAAAATTGAGTCTTCAGTATTTTCTCAACTTTTAAATGTCATATAAACTTGTTCTGCTTTTCTCACTTCTATGAAATTCTGAATACTTCAATAATATCCAAAATTCTCTAAGTATATAAAACTCTGGTTAGTGGAGAATCTGAATTTGTTTTTACTGTGTTTTTAATATATATTTTTGTGAAGAAAAATATACCTTCTTAGCTCATTTAACTATTGACAGATTTAGTTCCTTCCTCAAGATTTCTGAGCATTTTCAACGTTACAGGTCATATTTATCATACATATGGTGCAGTGTCTTGCTGCTGACAGGGAAAGACATTGATAACACAGAAGGTATGTAATGATATGCTGGGATAACATATGGGCTGCTGAAGCAACAATAAATTTAGAGACTTAGAGACAGGCTTTTCTTGAGAGCTTGTTTGGAGATTCTAGCAGGGGAGCACAGCTACTCGTATACTCTTGACCGAAGACCGGTCCTCTAGCGGGGATGGTCCTCCTCTTCGACCAAGTGCGCAGCTTCGGGAGGGACGCACATGGAGCGGTGAGGGAGGAAAGGGACACCCGACTAGCCAGCCAGATCAGCCGAATCAACCCTGGCGATCAATGGGGTGACAGATGTCGCAGCCAGATCGCCCTCATATCCGAGACAGGCTTTTCTTATAATGGTGCCTTTCAGCGAGGCATTAAAAAGTTCTTAAGGGTGTGTTAGGCAAAGCATACAGAAAAAGCAGATATCACATGTAAAGTTACGCAGATATAAGCACAAAGCTTGTTCATCGAGGACAAAATGTTCATGCAGCTGAGTGCCAGTGGTGATTCTTAGAGGGTGAGTGGAGGTGGGGAAGCAGATACAGAGAATGGGAGTGGGTGAACATGCAGCTGGGAAATTGGTACTGAACATTTCTGTAACCTAGACTCAAATATTGGAGACATGGTGGGTGTCCTGATGCCATAGACACAGCTCAAGATCAGAAGGACATTACAGCATCTCTGCAGTGGATGAGCCTGGACAGAGCCACTAACTAGAGGCTGGAATCCACCGCAGCTGAACTGAGCATGAAGGCCATCTAAACCTGTTGTGAGTGACTGTCCTTTGGAACCTCAGGAGGCAGAAAGGTGTAAGTTGAGGAATACTTATCTTCTTTTTCTGCTGATTGAAGTTATCTATGATGACACCAATGAAGAGATTCAGAGTGAAGAATGACCCAAAGATGATAAAGATGACAAAGTATAAATACATATATAGATTTTCTTCATATGCAGGCTGAAGTTTAACCTAAATAATATTAAATATCAATACAAATTTATTAATATTAAATATAATTCAAATATTTTAATTATTAAATAATAACTAATAATAAGTAAAATTAAATGCCATTCCAAAACCACAATGAATATTTAAAATACATTAATAATATGGTGGGTACCATTATTTGATATGGAATTAATTTGTCTTGCCTTGAAGTACTTTTAACTACAAAGCAATTTTTTTTCAAACTAGCATGCTCTAATGTAATGAAGGTTTGCAACTAATACGACTGTTCTTGAATCTATGTTCCTATGAGACTTACCTGTAATGTTTTATTTTGTGTAAATAACAATGGCATAAACAGATTTATTTGACCTTTTCTTACAATTACTCTTCTTACAATTTTTTGTAATATTTTAAGTATGCTTTTGGAAATGATCTTAGAAATACATCTTCAACAGCATAACATTGACTTGTAAGAGGAAAGTTCGGCATATACTTATGCATTCTACATAAAATAGTTTAATTTCTATTTTCAAAAACAATGTTTTCTTGAAACTCATTTACTTTTCTATATCATGACATACTTGCACATTGCTTTATGAACTCTGTTAACCACACTCCTCAGGGATGGGGAGACCAATTAATTCCCCACTGACTACCTTTCTTACTCTGAATAGTCTCACTAACTGGACCAGTCTGATATCGTGATTCATGCAGTTAGACTCATACTGCATATTGGATATACATTAACCATCGCAACTAAAGCTTATTGGGTTGAAGATCATCCCAATATGCAATGGTAAATATTCTGATATCATCTAAAGAAAAAAATGTAATTTATAAATTTTTCAGTTTTCACCAATATTCTTCATCAAAAATTTAGTAGATACAAATATTAATTTAGTAATACTTACATCTCGGGAATCAACAGCTGCATACATAATATCCATCCAACCTTTAAAAGTGGCCTGTAAAAAACACAAATTTGAATTTTGCATAAAATCGACATCCGATAATATGGCATTACATTAACTTAAAATCTGACAGCATTATTATAAATAATTTTTGTACAAAATTGTGAAATTTTCCATGAAGAGCCTGAAATAAAATTCATTAAAATTAGATTTTAAAAATCTATATTTACAGTTGAATTTTTTTCTTTCAGAGGATATTCTATTTTCTTTCTACACTAAAATTCAACAGGGGTCTTGATTCATGTAAATTTCACCTCAATCTGAATTCCCTTTCATTCCCAAATGTAAACACTTTGATGCAGTCCAACAGTCGTGACCACACAAAAACAATATTAGAAGTGCTTTTTCAGTGGTTACTATAGTATCAAGCGAATGAAAATTACACTTCATACATTTTGAAATCCATCCCCATAATATTTTAATTTCTATACAGAATAGAATTATACTTCTTAGACTTTAGCACAGATTATCTAGCAAATAATTCATATGTTAAATTCAGCACTGCAGTATAAGCATTCTTACAACTTCTTTGGCAACAACATCTATGGTGAACTAAAAGTGATCATAGCGTTCAATAATATGACAAGGAAAAAGTAAAACAAACGTAAAACTACATTAAAACATGCTGAAGGCTTATCACTGAGAAAATACAAAAAAACACTATCATTTCCTTTTCATATCAAGTAAAATTAAAACAGGTGTCATCAGCAAGTAGTTTTTCTACTGTGAAACACTAATGATTCAAAGAACAGATAAATAATCTTACTTGAAACACTTTGAAAATGTAATCAAATCTGATACTCTAGCCGCTTACCACTTGAAGCAACGCAAGGTATCCAGCTCCAACATTATCAAAGTTGACTTTCACATTTTTCCAGCGAGCTTGACTGCCAAGAGCCTGACAATCACTCCAATTGTTGACTTCCCTAACATCAAACATTTTGCCCGTTGTCATGTTGACACAGTGATAGTACTTGCCGGCAAACAAATTCACACCCATGATGCTAAAAATCAGCCAAAAGATGAGACAAACCAGGAGCACATTCATGATAGAGGGGATTGCTCCCACCAGAGCATTCACGACCACCTAGGAAAGGAATGAGGGCCAGGGAGCTTAGGGATGTTTACCATGGAAATCATTTCTTCATTGATTCATTAGATATTTTAAAAAATTTTCATTTCATTTCATTTCATTTTATGACACAGTTTCATAAGCTCTGGGCTTCTCCCAACCCCTCCCCGTGCCATTCCCCCATGGCGGATTCCTCCACCTTGTTGCAGTATTACATTTCAAATCCAGTCATGAATCCTTCATTGCAAGCATGTACCATGCATAGAGTCCAGCATCTTATTATCCAGATAAGTTGAACAGTTTCTTGGAGAGACCATATCTGGTCTGAAAGCAGAACTGGCAGAATATCATCCCATCCAATGAAAAGCCACAACATAACATCAACAACAATTTACAACATTATGGAATTAATTGACATGGTATTGAGTAATCAATATGCTTAAAAAAATGCATGTTCTTAACCACAGCCTGTGATTACTTCATTGACATTTCAATTTTCGTTTATACACAGAACCAGCTGCTATACACCTTAAAATGGCTATAAGGTACTATTCATCTGTCTCCTGTCTATTTTCATTTTAGTATTTAGCAGTTTATAGTGTTGAAGCATAATTTTCACTGAACTTGGCAGCTTTTAGCATAGTCTAAACAGGCTTATAACTGTAACAAGGCATATGTCAACAGTTGAGGCGCAGGACAGTTTTAGGAGGCGTGTGCAGATAAATCTTCAATACCTTAGTGAGGAATAACTAATCTTTGCGGGAAAAAGGGAACCCTACTCCACTGTTGGTGGGACTGCAGGCTGGTACAGCCTCTATGGAAATCAGTATAGAGAACACTCAAACAACTGAAAATCTGCAAGAATTTTCAGAATCAAGAATATAACAGGTAACTTATAGATAACAGATTCGAATCAGCATCAGACATTAGCATAACTATAAGACATACAGGGGGACTCTTGGACCCTCACCAAGGACTATCAGTATGGGCACCAAGGACTACATCCCAACCGCCAAGAAGAACACAGGGAATTGGAGTGCCTTTGGAGACCGAGAACTCTGAGTTCACCCCTCCCCCCGTTTGGATCTACCACATGGGATGGAAGAAGCCCATATCCTTCCTCGCAGGATCCAAGGTCATTGGAACAACAGCCAGGAGCCCTGAGTGGTCCGCAGAAACAGGAGAACAGTAAACTTCCTTTGGTACTTGGGAGGGGAGCTTTCTCTGGTCCTTAGCTCCAACTTTGGATCCCCTTCCTCTGTTGCAATGACCATCAGGGTCGCTCCGGAGCCCCGCCCCCCAAAGGAAACAAACAAAAAAATTAGAATAGATAGACAGAGAACAACAAGGAAAGCTTAGAACCAGACAGGAAATGGTCAGCACGGATCTATATATACTTTGCTAGGCAGGACAAAAAGATTAGTTACTCTTCACTGGGGTATTGAAGATTTCTCTGCACACCCCCCCTAAAGCTGTCCTGCACATCAACTGTTGACATATGCCTTGTTAGAGTTATACGCCTGTTTAGACTATCCTAAAATCTGCCAAGTTCAGTAAAAATTATGCCATTAATGTGTCAAGCACATTAACAGTGAACTGAATCAGAAGTGCTGAATTCTGTACGTGAACAGATATTATCAGAGATGGTTGCTTAACCCCTTATGCCACAAACTTTGGAGAAGCAAAACATTTTAGTTTTCATGAGTCTTGACAAGTGGATGGTGACTCGAAAAGTGGGCAAGCCCTTTATGAATGCATAGGGTATTAAAAATATCTTAAATCTACAGCCTCAGATAAAGTTAACATTTTGTGATGAAGAAGAATATGATTAGGAATTCACATAGACCACTCCCCTTTTTTTTTGTCCTAGATAGGGAAATTGCAATCTAACAAGGTCACATTCAATTAAGAAAAGAGGTGAGAATGATGTTTGAACATGAGAGGTTTGAGTAGAAGTGCATTACTGTTACCGTGCTATCTTTTAAATGTTCACTTTGCGACACATGCTACTTTACAAAACAAGGCTGATCCAATGTATGATGAACAACTTTAATCACCATTCATCTCAATAAATTCCAAAGATGTTGAGGTATTCTGAAATATCTAAGGAGGTCAACAGTAATATTGAATCTAATCTACTTGACATTTGAGTATTTTGTTGAACATTTATATTAAATGGAACTATTGATTTATTTTTAAAAATACTTTCTACATTTGTTGAAAAAGCAAGAAGTTTTAAACTGAAATCAAACCTGAATTTCAAAATTACAAAAATTCTGTTATTGCATTCTATTTCCTTAAAATTATATACATCATGTTTATCAGTTTTGTCCCTACTAAAATTTGTATAAAATAAACTCCATGCCTCCACGAATTATTTTATCCTCAAATCAGATGACATAATACTTTTGTCATATTTCACAGCTGACATGTTAATTTTCTCATATGACTGAATTGAAAATACTTAACAATACTTTTCAGATCAGAACAAATTTGTAAGTTTTCAGTTTTTATTTTTAAAAATTGCACTCTGAAGCAGGTGGTGCAGTGGTTCAATTGGCTAATCCTCCACCTCCAAGTGTTGGCATCCCACATGGGCACTTGTCCTGGCTGCTCCACTCCCATCCAGTTCCGTACTTGTGGCCTTGGAAAGTAGCAGGAGATGGCCCCATGCCTTGGCCCTTTGCACACACATGGGAGACCAGAAAGAAGCATCTGGCTCTTGACTGGCTGAGCTCTGGCCACTGCAACCATTTGGGAGTGGACTAGCAGATGGACTTTTTTTTTTGTCTCTTCTCTCTGTAAATCTGCCTTTCCAATAAAAATAAATAAATTGTTAGAAAAAAATTGCTCTCTGCAGAAAAAAAAACTATTAATGTGAAAAAAATGTAAAACCATGTAAACAGATGAGTGCTGACGAGCATCCATCATGGTACAAGAATGATTTGAAAAAAATTATATTATTTGATAGTTTGTATAATTATCATCTTGGTTTATTACTACTGGCTATGATTAAATACAGTTACAACATAAAGACCAAGTAATCATTAACTTACAATGTTTCTGGGAAAGCTGATGGATTCTTTCATTTTCTCTGATGAGTCAATTTTGAAGTCAATATTGAAGCTTATTGCCCCCAAATAAGTCACCTCTGATATAAATGCTTCATGGAATAGATTAAATTCAATATCCGTGTGCATTTTCAAGCCAGATTAAACAAAGCTGGGCTTTGTGTTAAGCACTATTGAGAAGGGTGTGGAAGTGGCTGTGTATCTATATAACTGTTACTTCATGTTTACACATATAATATACTTACAATGTAAGAGCTCTGGAAAGGAACATCTAAGTGCTATGAAAAAGTCAACCTCAGAATATTCCTTTAGAAAGGAGAGCTATAAAACAAACCCCAAGAGTAACCTCAAATAGATGGAAAATTATCCTAAGACTACTCCGGTTGCTCACAATGTACAGATGTTGTTAGAGACTTCAATTTAACACTGTTTTCCCGATAGTAATTCAAGCAGTGAAGCACATAAAACAATTGTGTGTACTAATTCAAGAAGTAAAGCACACAAAACAATTGTGTGTTTTTATTCATCATCAGTAATTTTACACTAAATATATTTTTAATATTTAGTTTGAGAGGAAGAGAGAAAGCACTTCCACACTCTGCTTCATCTCCCAAATCTGAAGCAGATTGGAATGGGCCAAGGCTGAAGCTAGAAGCAGGAAATCCAATCCATGTTTCCATGGCGGTTTCAAGGACAGAATTACATGAACCATCACCACTGGCACCCAGATCTTGCATTAGCAGACAGCTGAAGACAGCAGTCAGAGCTAACTGTGGAACTGACACTATCTGATGTGACTTAACCCTGTCTTGATTAGAAGGCTAAATGCCTAACCTCTTTGAGGAATCAAAGTATCTATAGAGAAGTTGAAGAATTTCTTCCTGGGATGAATGTGAGAAATTCATAGTCACTTCAAAGAGTGGCAAGAATGGAGAAAAACAAAACACGAGCCAGCCTATGGTTTTGTGGATGTTGTGGGAACAATCCCACAGTGTGATCAGAACATTTGAATTCTAGTGGTAGCTCTGCTGTAATTTCTAAGGGCATGCTGAAACAAATTCCAACTTCTTCTGGAGATCAGGCTTAGTAACATCCAAATTTCTGCTCTCAGATCCTATAATTCTATGAGACAGAAGAGTATGGCACTCTTCAATTTGCAAATCATTCTCTGTATGCAATTTTGGCATAAGTCATTACAGAGCTTCTATTCTTACCCGCATGCCTTCAAATCGGGATAAGGCTCTTAGAGGTCTTAAAGCTCTTAGCGTTCGTAGTGATTTGATGGCACCAAGTTCTGAATAGCCAAGAGCAGTGGCTACCAAACTCACCAATGAAACCTATAAAAGATTAAAAAAAATAATTAGTGCACCAGGATATAAGCTGTTGCTAAAGACAGGAAGTGGCATCTATTATTTAAAGTGAAATCAGTAAATGTTTGCAGATAGCTTGGCAACCTTTATCTTCCAACTAGTGGAATTGTTTTCTATTGTTAACTTCATTTCATACTATGTCTTTTCTTACCAGTGAAACTGGAATGAATCCTACCTGTATCTATAAATTTGTAAACCCTTTCAAATATTTCACGTCATGAATCACATTTCAACCTATGTGTATACTATGGTTCAAAAGACAGGTCTTCATGAATCTCTACTGAATAATATTGGTCAGAATTCATGTTTTCTCCTGAATAAAGGTAGCATATTGGATGTGCATTTTGGAGGCATTTACTATGAAACAGAGCTAATTGGTTAGATATTTTCCCTTTCAAGCCAAAAAGACTTTTTTAATTGGTTGGGATGAAACATTCACTTCTTCACTTAACACTATTTGGGGATACTTCAGTCAAAACACATTGGTTAAAATAAATAAAGGAAAGATTTTATTTGGAAATACTGTATTCAAATTACTTAAGATTTATATTACAGTAACTTACATTTAGAGGGATTGTACATCATTCTGTCTGTTATTTATTTAAATGTTAAATTTACTGAATTATATGAAAGATGAAAGAACAGATGTTTTTCCAGAGGACAGACCTCATTTAATTTCACTTTCTTTTTAAATTTATTTTTGATTATGTTTAAGTTGTTTATCATGATGGAAAAGAACAAGGGTCAGGAAAAAGTGGGTGTGATCATTGTTTCCAAATTTTCCATCTCTTCTTCCTGTTTCTGAGGAAAGGATGAAGCCATACCCAGCCTCCCAACCATCCCAGTAGCTGGGGATGGAGATCTGCCACCCAATATCAACCCAGGGTACTTCTGTGGCGCATGCTCCGAGTGTTCTGCCTAGGTGGTTTCAATAGTAGTAAAATGTTGATCTCGATGATCCAAGAATGAAGAAAGCATTCAAATGTCCATTGGTTGACATAATCGAACTTAGAGTCTCCATTTGTCCAGATTTTGCTGTCATTGTTTGGCTGGAGTAGTTGTCCTCTGCTATGGTACTAGTTGTCCTCTAAAGGTCCCAATGGGCTGCCATATCTTCCATGTGCATCATTGTCGGCCATCTACTGCTCTGTCTTTTCTACTGAGGAGGACCAGTTCTCATAGGTGGGCGCAACGACCCGGACCTTAACTTTCTTTCAATACAATAACCTACCTATATGTGTAAGTCCTGAGAAGCAGGAATGCTTAGTATTGAGTTTTTACTGATGAAGAAATTGAGTTTCTCTCTCTCTCTTTCTTTCTTTCTTTCTTTCTTTCTTTCTTTCTTTCTTTCTTTCTTTCTTTCTTTCTCTTTCTTTCTCTCTCTCGCTCTCTCTCTCTCTCTCTGTCACACACACACACACACGCACGCACAGAGAAAATGGCTAACAAAAATAGAGCTATCCACATGAGCTCCAATGATTTGATCTTTAAAAAGCAGTATCATAACATTTGGTTCCATTATAAATATTTTTTCCTTCATCTAAACTGAAGAAATGGCCACCCAATCAAGACTTGCAAGGAAGATACTTAATTAGTGCTTTCCTTGATGCATAGAATAAGATTTACTTATTACATCAATGGAATGGCTTATGGACATTATGGATTAATTTTTGTGTGTGAAAGAGGATTTGCAAGTGATTTGTTGAAAATGGATCCACCAAACAATCTCGTGAAGTAAAATGAAATCAGTGGTCTTCCCAAGAACATAAGGTTTCAAAGGTGACACCAAACTTGGAAGCTAAGTTAGAAAGTCAACTGGAGTTCTGCACCCTCATTGTTTAAATTAGGTTGTTTCACAGAGTTGAATCAAATAATACATGACTTGAGAGTTGAAACTTGATTTCTGGCAGGATAATTTATGGAACTATTCGTTTCTGTCTTGGCTTTGCTGCTATAGAAGACTGGAAAGATTGAAAAGGTCATTAGAGAACACAGGCTTCCATCTTTCAGGCTCTTTTGCTTTAGGAGTCACTAAGTATTCCTTGATATTTCTGGGATTACTATCTGAAGACTTTCCCTTTCTCACTGAAATCCTTTATTGGTTATGTAGGCTCTTAAAGAGAAGTGGATGAGATTTCCCATGCCTCTTAAGAAAACTCATGCTTTGAAAGGACGTGAAAGATAATGTCCATAACCAAGTGCTTGAGGGACAGAAAGCTGGGGGTTTCAAGGCTGAGAGACCTGATTGCATAAAACCACCCTTCACAGGGATAAAAATGGGCTTTACAGAAAGGTTGACCATCAGTGAACCTGCACTACTCATGAACTTCGTGGCACAGAGACTCAAACGGCTACTCTGTCCATGATAGGATCAAAGCCTGCATGTGACTTGGATTTTCTTCAAGTTCCTAAGTGGAGTTGATCAAAAACTGCCTGATATTGTGATTACTGAAAAACCTGAACTGGAAACTGCAGAATATTTGATTTGTTAGAAAAACAAAGATGTTTGGAATTTTGAGAGTATGGATGACAGATTGTTTTTATCATATAAATTCAAATGATTATTTTTTCCATAAAACCACCATTCTAACCAATCATACAAATATATGCCTGGTTTACATTTGACTTGAGTCAAAATATCATTTTGTATGGTATACAAATTCATTCCACTGGGTTAATGAATCTAAAAAGCTTAATTTGATCTTTAAGGTGATTTTAAAAATGAATCTCTTTTACAAAAAGAAGCTTAAAATTTTGTAGCATGTTTAAGGTTTGAAGATAAACACTAAATTAAATCCCACATTAAATTCCACAATGTGATATTTAGCACATTGGAAAGAAGAAAAAAATCAAACTTAGTGTTTTCTAAATCAGAGAATATTTGGCAGAAAATAATATTAGAACCTTATCTCTTAAGCCAAATTACGTTTCAGATAGCTAAAAAATTCAATATGAAAGAAAAAAAAGCACTAAAAGATAGAGACATAACTCCCAAACGATAAAGCTGCCAAAAGACAACACACACACACACACACACACACACACACACACACACACTCCTACTTGAAAAGCAGACAGACAAGACTGGCTCTCCTATCTACTGGTTCACTCTCAAAGCTCCTGTGACAGCTAGGGCTGGGCTGGAGCTGAAGTAAGGGTCCAGATTCCTCTATGTCAGGTAGGGACCAGTGACTTGGACCGTCACCTGAAGCCCCTTGAGTCTGCCTCAGCAGAAAGCCGGAGTCAGAAACCAGAGCTGGGAGTTGAACTAAGCACCATAAAATGGGAGGCAGAGTTTTAAACTGTTAGACTAAATATCTACCTCCAAGAATTTTTTTTAATAGTGTTGAAGTACGAGGGTCTTCACAGGCATGAGAAAACCAAGAATGAAGAAACCAACTGATAAATCTGATGAAATGGGTATAAACAGTTTCTACATGTCAAAACAAACAAACAATCTTAAAGGCCTAAAAAAGAAATATATTGTGTCTCATGTGACAAAATATTAGATTTTATTAATACAGAAAAATTTCTTACAAAAGATTAAGTAAAAGAAAATTAACCAAGCAATCCAATATACTAATTTAAACAATTGAAATCTGTATATAGGAAACCTGGGAAGTTTTTGAGTCACTTCACTTATCCTTCTCTAACTTTGTATAAGAGCTGAATAATATTCATATTCCCAGCTTATGGTTTACTTCACAGAGAAAAATCTATATTGGCTACAGAGGGCAGAACGTAAAAACAAACAACCCATTTGTGGTTGTTGTTTCTGTCAGACCACAAAAGCCTCATCAATATATCAAACAACTGAGGTTTTCCTATTAATAATACCAAAAGTTAAATAGCATGTGGATTAACAGTAGATGTTTGGGCAAAGACATCTGGAACATTGGATTTCTAGTTGCACAGCTCTCCACTTTCACTTGACATTAGCCTTTTTTGCTATTTGCTAGGAGTGCCTAGAGAAGACACATACATGGAAGTCACAGCAGACGTGGCAAAAGTTTGTTGCTGAAAAGGATTCTTGTATGGGGATATTTGAGCTTGAGGTGGAAGAATCTGGGTGAGTGAGGCACACAAGAGGAATGAAGCAAAGGATTCCAGCAGAAGTAATGGAGGGCTCCTAGGCAAAATCAGTTAGACATGAGGTTCATACTTTTAGAAGGGGATTTTGTAGCCCAGCTGGCCTCTTTGCCTTGGACATTCTTTTTTTTTTTTTTTTTAAGGCTCTCAGTTTATCAATCTTAGACTTTGTGCATATGATTTTAAAACACATAATGCTTACGATATATGTAAAAGCCAACATGTGGACACTGAGGTATTGCTCATGGAAGTAAAAGATCCAGGAATTCACCTCTGGGAAATCTGGCGGGTGCCTCCCTGGGCAGTATTGTATAACCCATGAAATTCATGGGCCCCATAGGAATTTCAATTAAACATTACAAAAATAATTTGTTTTAAAATGAGGACTTTGGATCAGTTTGATCTAAGTTAACCTCCTTTGGAATTAATTCAAAGGTTAATTCAAGATGATGAAAGTGAAGTCACACCATATATTATGTGTGCTCAAAAAGAAGCCACAGCATCTTCGTTAATGGATTCATCATCTTTAATCAAACACACTACTGAAAAAAGTATGTTAGGTACTGATTTGATTGATACTGAGCATGATTACTTCTGTTTATGGGTTCAGTTATTATGAGTATAATTTCAGTTTTAATTATCTTTGAAAATATGATTTCTTTGAAATTTATATGATGAGTGCATATTGTATTGTTACTTGACAGTTAAGTGATTATTCTATGCCTTGATTTCCTCATATAAAATATTGAAATAATACTACATGCCTCACAGTTTGTAGTATGTATTAAATTAATTAAAACACATCGAAGTCCTAGAACAGTTTATAGCTTGATAAGGGATATATAACACATCAAATTCTACAGCAAACTAAGGCTTGATAAAAGATAGGTGTTGTTGGTATCACAAATGATAACCCTGATTTGCCTTTGTTGTCTCCTTTTAGAATCCTGCTATTAAGTTATGTTTCACTGGAAGGTTTCAAGAAAGATTAGTGGCCACCTAGATGTTCTGATAGGAGATTTTCAATGAGGTTATGACTGGAGATAATTACTGGGTGCTGTGGTCATGAAAGGAAACAAATCAGACTTACAACTCATCTATTAGTTGGTAAGATGGAGAATTTGCTGACTGGTTATAAGAAGAGAAAGAGGTTGAAGATGACATTAGTTTGGATTTATAGGTTTGATCATCAGACTAAGAGCGGAATGATAATGAGGGCATATAGAATTAGAAACTAAGATTCCATGTGCCAAAAATCCATCTTTGAAAGAACTTTACATAATAATTTATAGCAGAAATAGTTACAATATTTGTAAGCCTCCTATGAGAAATTTCTTCTTCTTAATAATGCTAAAAATGAGTTCAGTTCTTTAAAATTTTGAGCAGAATGTATTATTTCTGAAGGATATTTATGTAAGAATCTATAAGAACCAATGAGGTTCTTGCTTTCATTAAAATATTTATAGATTATATATTATTATAACAATAGCATCTGCAATACAATTTCAACACAATTACAATAGTAGTATAATATTTTTGTGTTGTATATGAAGGTAGTATCTTCTTGGCCTTCAGATAGGGAGGAAAGAATCATACAGAATCAGAAAAACTAGTCCATTCAGTTTAGTATTCTGACAGGGCATGGGTTAAGCTATGTTCCTTGGTGTGAGCATAAACTGTTACCATTTGCTGTCTCCATTTCTTTATCTCCCTTCTAGGCTAAGTCTGTTCCATTAGCACCTGATCACCATCATCTCCATGAGACATCTCTTATCCACAACACCATGACTTCGATTTTACCAACCCAAGTGTTAATTTTCTGTGCTTATGTGTTTTGATCTTCCTGAAATCTTTGTCAAAATTCATCATTGCTCTTTTGTTAAGAAACACCAATCTTATCTGGACTTCACTAATGCCATGTATTTTCCATTTAACTCCCTTTTCCTTTTAACTACCACTTACTAGTTTAATGCACTGACCTGCTCTCTTTTGCCCAACTTCCAAATATTGAAATATCACCATATTTTTGTTCTGGATTCCACTGTGAATTCTCACTTTCTGTCTAGGTTAACTAAAATATGTTCATAGTTTCAGCTACTACCTCTACCTTAATGGTCCAGCATCTCTCCCTCTCCCTCAAGCTTTAGCCATGTATAAAATTCAATATCGCCACGTGAAGTCTAACAAGATTTGCAAATCTACTGCATTTCTCTTCTAACCAGCCTGTGCCTACCTTGCTATTATCTAATACCACAATTGCCTAATACAGTTTTACTTTTAGAAACAAATTTGACCAAATAAAAAATTTTTAGATACATTTTTTCAAGGAATTTATTTTTTTAAAATTTACATTTTAAAAGAGTATGTCATTTTTATTTATTTATTTTTTATATTTCAGTAGCTATTAAGTTTTGTTATGGAAATACATCCTATGGGTCTGAGATCCTTTAGAGTATATTCACTCATACTTTCAAAAATTGCTTTAACTTTATGCTTATCTGGTTTGGTGGATTGAGTGGTCTGAGAACAAGATGTTTCTAATATTATACTAATTCATGTGGTTTAGATCAGAAATTGACTCATTTTAGATAAAATAACTTCCACAGAGGTAGACTGGTTTAAATAATCAGGTTCAATCTGCTAATTTTGGCTCATTCAATGGGAAAATTTTTGAGGTATTACTCTTTTATTCATTTGCTTAAACATTATTCAATAGATACTTATATGTTTATGTTAGGTGTTTGAGGATACAAACATGATAAGGCCTTTTACTCTTAAGAAATTTTTGCACATAATCATATTTCACATATGAGAAAATTACACAGAAATTCATGAATTACAGTGCAGTAAATACATGTCAAAATCTTCTGGATAAGATTTATTACTCTTTTACGTGTACTTCATACATGTTGAAGTGCTTTTGAACAAAAAGACTTGTTGACTGCATTTGATGTGTCATCATTTATGGAAAAATGGAGATTTTAAGGCTTAATGCAATGCCCTCCTGTCTTCCAAATACGTATATAAGAGAATATTTCAAAAGTTAGTGGAAAAGCAAAATTAGAAAATAAGTTCACTGGGATAGGCACTGTGTACAGAGAGGTAAGCTGCTGTTTGCACCAACAGCATTCCTACAGAACTGCTGGCTCAGGTCCTGGCTCTGCTGCTTCTGATGCAGTTTGCACCTGATAAGCCTGGGAAAACAGCAATATTCCTCTTGCTTGGATTCCTACTACACTCGTGGGAGGCTGAGCAGGTTTCTGGGCTCCTGGTATAAGCCTGGTCTAACGCTTGCTGATGCAGCCATTTATGGAACGGACGAGCAGATGAAGACTTAACTCTCCACCTCTCCCTTTCTCTGTCTTTCATATAAACAATGTTTTTAAAAAGATATTCTTTAGTACACAAAAGTTGTGAAATCCATGCATACATTTTCCTTCTGATGTGCATTTTCCATGCATGAACTTTCTTAAGATTTCATGAGCATGTGCATGTATGTAGAGGGTGGTAGTGGTTATGGTGGGGGATGGAATTCTATTGAATAAACCCACAAAAATGAAATTTAAAAATAAGCTAATTTGGAATTCTGGAATCAAGATGGTGGAATAGGGTAAGGACATGTTTAAACAGACAGAAAGACATCTAATAAGAATGAAGTAGAGAGGACATATTCCAGGAAACAAGAAAGGACAGAACAACAGCAAAGGGGTACCTGGAGACTGACAGACACAGGAAAGCAGCAGACATAACGGTGTGGTGTTGCAGTGACTGATACTCCAGCGGCATTCAGCTAATGGCGATCTGAACTCCACCAGCAGCCAGGTGGGAAGGGACTTTCACTGGGAGCTTGGGAGGTGAACCCAGAGGAGGAACTGTCTGTCCTGCTGGTCCGTTTGATTTGACCAGGAGCAGACAGAGCAGCAGATTCCAGACGGGCAGTGTGAGAACAGGGTGGATTTCACAGCCCAGTCAGCCCCCTTGAGCTGAATTGGGTGCCACTTTCCTTAAGGAGGCAAAGGCAAGGAAAAAGACTGAGCATACGCTGAGATGGGGGTGAACTCATTTCTGACTCAGAGAACTGCAGCAACGTAGCATTCTACAGGTTCCACCCAAGACAGGTCTGGGTAGCCCTCAAACCTGATGACCAGCAGATCAAAAACTCTAGTAGGAGCACGTCAAGTGCCATTTTGCACACTGTGGCAATAGCTTTAGGACTGCAGGGACAACAGTGAACTGCGCATGTGCTGAGCTCGCGAGAACTCACTGAGGTCCGTGGATTGCACTGGTCCCGCAGGAAAATAATACTGACTGTGGCATTGTATGGGTCAAAATAGGTCTGCGTGGCACGCAGACCTAACGTCCAACAGGTTCTGACAAGATCATTGCCACCAACAACCTAATTATCTAGGACACCTGGTGTCTCCCTAATCCTGGGACCTGCTCCAACCACAAGGGGCAGAAAGGTTGCAGAGACAATGGTGCAGCCACAGCACAGTATCACAGGAGGTGGAGAGTGGTGAGCCAGGAGCTGGGGCTGTGGAGACTACAGTGGAAATCTAACATAAGAACCCAGACCTGGAACTCGCTAGAGGGAGTAGCACAATTGGCTGCAAGCAAAGTGTTGTGTACCAACTGCAATAAGTAAAATCACATTGTAGACCTGTGGGTGACACAGCTTAGAAACCTGCTCCAAGGAATTCAAGACTCTGCTAACCAGAAGTACAATGAACAAGGGCAAAAGAAGAGACAAAAACACAATGAATATTATCGAAAACTCCCCTGCCAAGGAGCAAAACCCTATGCCAACCTCAGAGCTAACTGAGAAAGACATCGAGAAAATGGGGCATACAGAATTCATAAAACTCATTTTAAAGCTTCTGATAAAAAATGAGAAACACATACAAGAGTTCAAAGAATTTAAGGAAGCAATAAAGCAAATCAAAGCTAATATATCAGAAATTAAGAACACAGTAGAGCAAATTAAAAGTACAATGGAGAGTCTCCAAAATAGAATGAAGCAAGCAGAAGAAAGAATCTCAGAATTGGAAGATATTTCCTGTCACCAGGGGGAAGCAAACAAAAAGCTGGAAGCAGAGCTGGATCAGGCCAAAAAAAAGTATTCAAGAATTGAAAGACACTATTAAGAGGCCAAATATGAGTCATGGGAGTCCCAGAAGGTGCAGAAAGAGAAGCTGAGCTTGCAAATGTATGTAATGAAATAATAAAGGAAAACTTCCCTAATCTAGAGAAAGAATTGGGAAACAAGATCCCGGAGGGGCACAGAACTCCCAACAGGCTTGATCAAAAGCAATCTTCACCAAGACACATGATCATCAAGCTCTCTTCAATTGAACATAAGGAAAAGATCCTTAAATGTGCACATGAAAAAAAATCAATTGACATATAAAGAAATGCCAATTAAACTCACAGGAGATCTCTCACAGGAAACTCTATAGGCCAGAAGAGAATGGAGTGACATATTCCAGATTCTAAAATAAAAAAATTGTCCTATGATAACATATCCAGCAAAGCTTTCTTTTGTCTTTGAAAATGAAATAAAATTCTTCCACAGTAAAGAAAAGTTAAAAGAATATACCTTTTACAGACCTGCCCTACAAATGATACTTCAAGATGTTCTCTTGACAGAGAAGAGGAATAGCACCAAACAAAACCAAAGGCAAACGGGAAGAACATCCCAGTAAAATGACAACAGAAGACTAAACCAATGACCAGCCCATTCCTAAAATGAGAGGACCAAAGTATCATCCATACATATTAAACTCTGATGTAAATGCTGTAAGCTTAATCAAACCTCATAGATTAGTAGACCAGATTAAAAAACAAAATAACATCTATTTATTGTCTAGAAGAAACACATTTCACCAACAAAAATCAGCAGAAACTATATTGCATGGGTTTTATTGTTTTCTGTTAGTTTCATCTCTTCAAAACACTTTCTACTGATTAAATCATTCAATGACTCGTAGATCATACAGTAGCATCATTTTCTTCAAGAAGGTTCTTGATTTTCATTTCTTCAGCTACACGTTAGTCATTTAATAGCATGTTATTTAACTTTTTGGTGTTGTTAATTTCTTTTTCTCCCTGAGGTTGATTTTGTTTTGTGTCTTTTCATTTAAGGGGATGTATAGTAGCTGTGTAATGGAGACTGTCATATCTAGTGATATATCATTTAACTTTATGGCATTGTAAATTTCTATTTTTCTTTCCATTGTTTTTGTATTGTGATTTTTCATTTAAAGGGATGTACAGTAACTGTGAAATGGAGACTAACATCCAGATGTGAGGATACAATGTAGTATGCATTTCTACATCCAGACAAAGATGGACTTACAATGAAACTACTCACTATATCCTGACAATAGGATGCTGGACTCTCTGCCATTGTCCATGCCCGCAATGATGGACATATGACTGTGTATGAAGAACTATATTTTAGTAATGATATAGAGGAACTAGGTGAGGGGGACGGAATTGGGGAGGGGATAAGGGAAATGCCAGGAGCCTATGGAACTGTATCATAAAATGACAATAATAATAATAAAATGTAAAAAAATAAGCTAAGTTGGCTGTAAACATTTTTTCGAAACCTATGTATTAGTTTTGCATAGTATGCATTTTCTATGAACTTTTTTGAAGATCCTCATATATTTGCCCACTAAACCTAATTTATTGATACTGGATAATTTAGACAACTAATATATGCATGGGTGTAGCAGAACTGAATCGAGAATCAGAAAGTTTGAGCATTGGTGTAGATTATAATTGAGCATTTTTGCCATTTCACAAATTTGTTTTAAACTAGGTTTTACATTTCCTAATGTCTAGAAGTACAATCTGAATATTGCCTTTGACCCAATTCAGCTGCAGAATGAGAGAAACTAAATTTGCTTTTGTGGGTAGCTTTTTGGGATATAATTAAGAATCCTTCTATTACTCTGGGGAGGTCAGTCATGGAAACTGGAGGTCATTTATGATCCATTAAAAGCAACTAGATACAAATTTCTTAGCAACTCAAAGGGTTAAATATATTTTGGTTATCTAATTATAAACCAGTGCAGGGAGGAAGACAGGAGCAGAATTCAGAAAGATCCAAACTAGCCACAATGATTAAAAAAAAGAATGATTGCAGATATTGAACAATTATTGGTTTATATTGGCAAATGTGTGAGCTGAAAAAATCACAACACTTTATGGTTGGTAGGAAGCTGCTGGAGATAGGACCTAAAGCACCGAGTGTGTGTGTGTATGTGTGTGTTTCTGGTAGCCTATGAAGCCTTGTGTAACAGACTATTAAAGACTACAAAGAAGCAGTTAACTGTCATTTTTTACCAACACCTCTTCATCACTTATAATTTAAAAAGTGTGACACCATTGAGTTTCATAATTCGCAACATTCCCAGGACTCCTTGACCAGACTAATCAAATTGAGATCTACACATTTACATGTAAGACATCAGATTAGCTACAGAATTATCTACCTTCTGGTTTAACATGCTTTTTGTTATCTCTGTGAATATGTTGATGATGAATACAGCTATTAGGTTAAATTAACATTATCCAGTCATATGTACGCTACAAGAGCTTCAAATATAATTTTTTAATTTGTAGTCCCAACTTTGTCTTGATTTATCTTTTGAAGATTTGCTTTAATTAACAGCTCATGAAATGATGTTTAGCTGTTCCTTACTTTGAGATCCTTAGTTTTCAGAATAGCTTAGAAAAGCTCACATCCATGTCCAGTTTTAGGTGACTTCTACTATTTCCATTGGATTTAAATTTTTTAATTAAGCTTTTGTTTTACTATTTTTGTTTATTCGAACTACAGAGAGATAAAGAGAGAAATCTTCCATCACTGGTTCATTCTTTAACTACAGGGCATTCCTGGACCTGGGCTAAGCCAGAGCTTAGAACGTGGAATTCAGTTTGGCTTTCCTTTATGATGGCAGGGATGCAAGGACTTCAGCCTTCAACCGCTACAATTCAGGATGCACAGTAGCAAGAAGCTCCAGTTGGAACTAGAGCCAGGATGCAAAGCTAGGCACTCTAATGGATGTGAGCATCCCAAACAGTGTCTGGTTTATTGAGGATTTATTTTATTTATTCGAAAGGCAGAAAAAGAGAGAGGGAAAGATAGGAATACTCTCCATCTGGTGGTTTACTCCCTAATAGCTTCAAAAGCCAGAGCTGCATCACACTGAAGCCATGAGCTAGGAGCTTTCCCTGCGTATCCCAGGAGGTTACAGGAGCCCAGCGACATGGGCCATCATCTGTGGCTTTCGCTGGCACATCAGTAGGGATTTGGATTTGGATCAGAAGGGGGAGCATCTGGGTCTCGAACCGTCACCCATATGGGATGCCAGGTTGCAGGCAGCAGTTCAATACAGTTGTGTCACAACGCTGTCCCATAAGCAGTGTCAACTTCTGACCACCTTTGTTGTAATTTTTTTAAAAAAAGAATAACTGCTTAATTATGTGAACATTAATAAAACTAAGTCTCAAAGTCAAGTTAAGGTTTTAATTACAGAAAATAGACAGAAAATAGATGAAAGGTCAGTCTTGTCCCTTAAAAACAGTTTCTTAAAAATTATTGAAGATACTTACATCAACTATCAAGAAATCTAGCCAGCACCAGGCATTAGTGAAATATGCTTGAAATCCATAAGCCACCCATTTGAGAAGCATTTCCAAAATGAATATATAAGTGAAGACCTTGTCAGCATATTCCAGCATGGTTTTGATAGTTTTTCGCTGTTCAATGTATATATCTTCAAAAGCCTGTGAACCAAGAAAAAATTATTTTTATTGGAATGGCTTCTCTCCCTTGAACATTTGAAGAGATAGTTCAGTAAAGGAAGTAAGTGACTTGGCAAATATTGGGTAATATCCACTAAGCATCAAACAACAGAAAATATCTAAACTGAAACAAACTGAAAACATGCTGATGGGAAAATGGGAATGTCTTGATTGTTCAGTAAGTTCTGTCTTCCCTAATTCTCACTGCTACTCTCTATCTCAATTACTGTTGCAAAGACACAATTTTAGTAAAATATTATAAACTGAGAAAGTAAGAAGACATTCACTGACTGAGGGAGAGAATTGGACTATTCTGTTATTACTTTGTATGACTTCCTGAATTGCTTGGCTTATTTAAAAAGAGTAGTTGATTATACATAAAAAAACAGGATATACTTTAAATCTATAAATATTGATATATTAGGGAACACTGGATAATGTTTACCAGGAAAGGTAACATAGTTACAGAACGTCTCTGGGTTTCTCAGCAAGGAAAACATCTGTTAGATAAACCCCAAATGAGAGATCCCATCTGTCGGTCTCATGGTTTTGATTTGTTCTGAACAGAATTTTGCAAAGTTCATTCCTGGGTACAGGGATGCAGACATGCCTCCTGTTTTGATTTCCAAACTTGGCTTATGCTGTTGGGGTTTTTGTAGACTGAGATATTTCACTAGAAACTGGTTCTTGCTAATACACATTCCACTCACCAAAGCACCGCTACTAAGAAGGATCATGAAGACAATGAATGTCTCAAACCAGTTGTGTTCAACAATACTGTAGCAAGTTTTGCGAAGATTCCACCAGATCTTCCCCTTCCCTTCTTCTGTACTTACTTGACAGAATGGAAATTTTTTAATACATCCTGAAAGACAAGATTAAATATGAACAAACAGAAAAAAAAATACTTGATCTTGAAACAAGTGAGAGAAAAGTTAAACTTTCTTGCTCCCTCTTGTGTCCAGTCTTAGTTCATCACTTTATAGGCTATTTCATTCTCTAGTTATCTTCAGCCTCCATCCTGCAAAATGAATACTTCTGACTTATATATTCATCAAGCTAGTCAGAACTAAAGGAACTTTAGTTTAATCTGGTTTGCTTTGGTAAAAATGAATTCATTCTTCAATACCAATCAAGATCTCTTTGTCTCAAAAATCCTTACAGAAATAGGTTCCAGGAATCTCTCTTACATAGGGGAGAAAATACTTGCTCCAAATTGCTTATTCATAGTTTTATTTTATCCTTCATTGTTATGCCAAATTGTTTTCATGACAGAAAAATCCTGCTGTCTTTTCAGGTATTAGCCACTTTCAATTTTTCCAAGCTACTTTATTTAGAGTGTTGGTACTCCTCTTACTCACAGAAATGACTCACTGGTCATTATCTCTTACTTCTTTGCCCACCAAATCCTAACTTTCATATTATTTCTAACTTCAATCCACTCTTCCAATCACATTGAATCCATAAATCCTTCATGGTTTGTGGGCAAAACACTGCACTTGCTGATGTGAGAATAGTTTTTGCTTTCTCTGCCAACTCTACAATGTAGCTTTGTCTCAAATCATCTCAGGCCACAATGAAAAGTGTTTATAGTTGAAACTCTATGGAATGGGATATATTGATCACAGCGTCTATAAATCATATCACACCATTGAAATGAAGAAATTTAGTTGCCAATGAATGTCATGAAATGCCAGAGGCTATTTATCTCACAAGATCAGATTTCTCACATTCTGGAGAGGGAGTGAAAAGGACACGTTACATTATACTATTTCTCCAGGCATAGTCAATGTTATAGTATAACCCAGTAACATATATAAACTCTTCGGAATCAAAGCAGAAAGCAATGTAAATATTCTTTCACCATTTCTTCTAACTTTCCTTCAAATGAGTTATGGGGGTGTTTCAGCTATTTGTGAAAAATGTATACAATGAAAAAACAACTGCATAGATTTCAACTTTCTCACAACAAAATAGAAGTATCTTTTCATTGTTTCTTCTCATGGACTTTCTGAAGTACCCTTGCACGTTCAGGTGTGAGAACGAGGAGTGCTGTGTTGAACTTGTATCTGAGCTAGTTTACCTTCAGTGAAACAAGCTTCTGGTTTAAGGTCTTCCTCGGGTTCCATTTCAGCTTGTTCACCTTCTCGGGGTGGAGCAACATCAACTGTGCTTCCTTCAGATGAGCTGGTTGCATTTAGTTTCTGAAAGCAAAATCCCATTTCAAATATATGATTTTTCTTCTCTTTTATTCAATTAACTGAAAACATTCTGTCATACTGTGAAAAAGCGATAGTGATCACATTTGACTCTATTGATGTTACTGGTAATTATGTACTATTAAGTTAATATGGTTAAAGTCCTGTTATTTACAACAATGTAACTGCTAATCCAATTCAGATTAAAAAATTAGCATTTAAGATCGGTGATTTAGAAAGGATAGATTATACTGATTAACTGATGAAGAAATACTGATTAACCTGCAATACATATAAATATATGAAAATATTTAATATATTAAGATGTAAGCAAATCCCAAAAATAGTTTTGTAAGTTTGGTATGCTGACACCTCCTAATGATTATATTAAGATGCATAAAATCAATGTCATTTTCTCCTATCCAGATGGAAATTTTCAGAGGGCAAAGAACATTACCAGTTGTTTCTAAGTACTGTCCATGTTTCTGTAATTTTAGAAAGGAAGAGCAGCAAATTAACATTAGTCACAGTCACTATATTTCAACTTTGAGCTATATTTTTCTCTGGCTTATGTAATTTTCTTCTGACTTTACTAGAAAAATGATGGATCTCTTTCTCTTTCCTGAACTGCATAAATGAATTTAATACTTGCCAAAGAATTCTAAATGAAATGGAAATTTCTTCAAATGGCATTGTCCAGAATCTGATAGACTGTCAGCGGAAACACATCCTGAGTTCACCATGTGATCAGGCAGGGGATATGTTTCCCATTAAATAAATCGTTGCCACATGCCACGTGGCTAACTGAACTACTCTAAAGTTGCAAGAGCAAATATCTAACATATTGCATGCAATTATTTGGGGAGACATTATGAGTGTTCTATGTTCATGAAAACTAATGTGAAGACATAACATACAGCAAAATCTCAGTAAAATAAAGCTTTAAAGATGAGAGAACAGTACATGGAAATGTTAATGGTTTCAGAGTCCCTATTATCTTTAATAGCTAAGTTTTAAGGCCACATTCCCATATCCTTCTGAATGAGTTAAATTATTATTAAAAGCAAGTCATAAATGATTTAGTAACTGTAGATCACTTTTGGGGAAATTTGACTCAAGATTCCTAACTTACAGAAATCATAATGCAAATGTACTTTAATACTGTAGAATGTGAACGTGGTCAAAAGTAGTATCCAGGTTGTGCTTTCTGTGGCAATACTTGGAAGGGGACATTAGGCAGGCTCAACTAAATATATCATAAAAACTACTCTGATGAAAATACTCTTTATAATATAGTACTTCCTAGACTGCAGAATGCAAAAAGAGAACTAGGTCACCATTTCTGGATGATGGTCCTTAGGATCATAATGATACAAGATCTTTTATAATTAAAATTTGCTATATTTAGGAGAAGTAGAGATATATTTTGTTAACTAAAGATTTTCCGTTTTTGACAACCATAGAATCCTTATTCTAAGAAAGGCCAGGAAAGTTTGCTATGTAGATCTGTGATAGCTTTTGAAAATCCCATTGAGCCAACTAGTTAATATACCCACATTCCACATGGGAGTACCTGAATTCCATTTCCAGTTTTGGCTCCTGCCTCAGCTTTCTCCTAATGCAGATCCTGGGTGGTAGCAGTAATGGCTGAAGTAATTGTAAGAGAACTGGACCAAGCTTTCCTCTCTAGCTTTCTGGCTTTCCTGGGTTTTGGGGGAGGGTTTCAATGAATGCTAATTCTCTTTATCTGTCCTTCCAAATTAATCAATTTGAGCAGAAGCTGTGGTACAGCAAGCTGCTGCTCTGGCGCTGGCATCAAATATTGTGATCTAGCTTCCTGCTAATGCTCCCAGAAAGGCAACTAAAGATGAGCATAGTTCTTGGGCCTCAGCAAAGTCAGATGGAGTTCTGGTACTTTGTGTTAGATTGGCCCAACTATAGCTGCTGTGGCAATTTGGGGAGTGAACCAGCAGAGGAATGAACTCTCTCTGTCTATGTCTTCTTTATTCTGTTCATTTGCCTTTTTAAAAATTAAATTAATCTTTTGTAAAAAAAAAACTAGCTAGTTGAAGTACATGAAATCTGTTAATTTTACATTAATGCAAATAATAAGTATAAATAAACTTTAATTAACTTAGAGTCCTCTCTCCTCCAATTTTCTTTCTAAAATAATCTAAAAGCAAAAAAAAAAAAATACTAGGCAATTGCTTTGTTTCCATGGTTAACACCTTCTTTCCAATTTCACTGTGGTTTATGGGTTGAGCACCATGGTTTTTGATGAGTGACAGCAATAATATCCACTAAAGAAACAACATCTGTGAGAAACCAAATTATTTTTGAGATAAATTATAAACAGCTTAATGTATCTTCTTCTTCTTGGTTAATTAAGCTCAATAATTCTTTCTGCATCTGGTCATGGTCCACCTTCTCCATGAAGCATTGTTCCTTAACTTAATGTTAAATTTTATAGAACATTCAATCAACTATACTTGCTTCCTTTGACCAAATATTCCCATAAATACATGTATATATGTACATATATACACATATGTAGCAAGTACACACATAAACACACACACACACATATATAGCAAAAGATCTAGTATATCACAAAGTACAGACTATACTGTAATTGTAATATTGGTTCATGAAAAATGAATACATGAATGTCTGAAGGCATACTTTTTTCATGTGGAGAATTACATTTAGACAACTTCTCGTCTTTATGTTTATATAAAACAAAATCTTGGCCTTGAAAGTAGTCTATATAATTATTCTAGAAAATACATTTTCTAAGTGAATTATTTAAAACTGTAATGACAAAACATATTTCTAAAATGTTTTTCTAAAGTACTGTCAGATGTTTAATAATGACATATGAGAAAAGTAAATAAGTACATTTGTCTAAACACATATGCATATTTTGCTAATTTGAAAACTTCAGAAAATATACTCACCCTTTACTTTTTATTTTACCATTGTTAATATAATTGTGAAATGTTTAATTTTTCTGTCTTATATTCTACAGGTGTCTTACTTTATACAAATACTTATTTGAAACAACTCTTGACAGCACAATTACAGCTACTGATGAATTATAACTAGTAATGAATATCAGTTGAATCAACTGATTACCAAATAAGTATCTCTGGATGTTGTATTTATCATTGGTGTTATACTCAGATTATAAGCATTTTTGAATGCAGTTAACATGCTCATATATTAATGGTCTCAATATTTTAAGTAATCTCATAAATTATGCATTTATTCATCTTAAGATAGAGAGGCACAATGCTAGTGCACCTTTGTCTGACAGTATGAAACATAGCATATCTTAGGAAAGAGGACAAGGAAAAACCCTGTCCTCATTACGCTTCTGTCCTGGAAGCAGAACCAACTGACATGAAGAATTGCTTCGGTCTTATCCAGGAATCTTTCTGAGGGTAAGGATAAGATTTTAATTTTGGCTCTGAAGAGCTCCTCAAAAAATGTTCTGAAGAAGACTGTGGGCAGTGACTTCAAGCCCATTACCTTCATGAACCAAAGCTCAGATGATGGTGGGCTAATGTTCATTCACTTTATTTCCCTCCCTGTGGAAGCTGACACAACATCAACTCTCCCAATTTAAAGAATCAGGCCTAGTCATATCTTATTCTTAATAGTCAGAATTGTCAATACATTATATATTCAAATACACAGGCTCCATCTCTATCATATGAAAGCATAGTGCTCACTATTCATTATTCTGAAAAGCAAAAGATACTGTATCAACTTCACAAATTTTCAAAAGTTGTGACTTATCTACATTAGTAAATTAAAGCTTGAATTAAATTCTTAGTAATTTATATCAACTTACCAATTATGATATTTTGTATAATACCCTTTAGTTACTGGATGCACAAGGAAGCACGCTGCAGTATTTTTAAAAAATAATTTTCATGCTAGAAAACTAACCATATTAATTTCTATACATTTATATAATGTGAAGTCAATGAAGCATTTTGTAACTAATTTCAGTACTTTGGTATTTCATGCTCAGGCAGAGGGTAGTCTGTACTATATATTATCATAGCCATTTTGAAATGACTTACAAATTTATTGTAAAGCAAATAACTGATTGAAAAGCAAGTGATTGAGGAAAAATGCAAAGAGCAACTTACTTTATATTGCCATAGCTGTGATACTACAATGATATAAAAAAGAAATCTGGAATGAAATTTATTATATCAAGGAACTTAATGACCATACTAAATTAAAACCCATTAAATAATTAAAATTCTTACTTGTTCTGGAGTAACTTAAAAATGCATTTGGAAATATAGATGCAACAATACAAAGCTTCCATATAAAGCCACATAACATAGTACAAGTTCAAGCTTGTTTTCTTGTACTAATGTCTCCCTACTTCTTTAATATGGCACTGAAAGTTTAGATTTCTCCATCCCTTGTAGAAAATATTCAGTCTACAGAAGGATGATGATTTATGCTCTACAAATGCACGCTGGAAAGCAGGTTTTATGATGCAACATTCTCCAGGCCTATTTCAGCCACAGAAAACATGCCTGGCTGGAGCAGAAGCCCGGCGCAATGCTGTGGAAGCTGCACACCCATCCAAGAACCATGTCTAAAGACATGGTCCCCGAACAAGAAGTTATCGAGAGGCGTAGCTATAAAACCACTTAGAGGAATGGGTTGGTTCATATCAGAAATGACAAAATTCACACCCAAATTGGCCATGAGACCATTCCCCATCCCACGATATCTTGACCTTATGGAGAAATTCCCCCTCATGATGAATATTGCTCTTGATTTTTATCAAAGTAAATAATGAAATTTAAGTTCCAAAGATAGAAGAGAATGTTAGCAACTGGCCTACTTCCACTGAAATGCGCTCACATTTCATGTGTTTTTAGTTAGCTGTCAAATGTTTGACTCTCACAAATTGCTGTATGATCAGAGGCAAAATAAAAGATTCAGCCATTACAGATTGCCTTCAAAATCTAATGATTTCTCTCAGAAATTCTGGATTTTTGCCTTGTTGATAGAAAACATTTTTGATCAGTCATCCTATCAGGGCCTTAGTCTGATTTTTTGGATATGCATATTCATATCTTGACTCACATTATTTCAGTTGAAAAGCAGGCAGTCACACAGTGAGGCCATTTGGTTACTTGTACAAGGCAGTGAGAGCGCGGCTAAAATCTGAAGCTCTCTTTTATTCTGACCACTTCTTAACCAGAAATATAAACAACCAGCATCTGGTTGTGCCTTGCCATACATGGAGTGTGAAACACTCCTAGTGATCCCTTTATTTTAAAATAACTGTAGTAAAAACATGATACGTAAGAGAAAACTTAATACATGGTAGTTGAAGAGTATCAAGAAGGAAAATACAAAAGGCCATTCATAAGCAGTTTAAAAATTTCCATTCTGCCTCATTTGAGGAGTTTCCTATAACTCAGTTTTGCAACTTGGGAGCATCACAGAGAAATTTAAAGCCGAATGACTCTCCATTCCTCTCCAAATTCTAAAAAGAGAGCACTAGAAGGACACATGCTCAAGAAAGAACCAAGTCAAGTATCTACTTTCAGAGATTCCAGAAGGACTTTACTAAGCAATCTTGTGGTTAACATGACATGCATAATTTGCCAGTACCAAGTAGTTCTATTCTGCTTGTGACGACAAAAATAAATTAGGCTTTCTTCAATGAACATTATGCTTCATATTTCATCAGGGATTGTATTGTCCCATCTTTCATTAATAATCCTATTTTTAAATTTGATAAATTGTATATTTTACTATCAATTATATCTTTAAAAGAACAGAATAAAAACTAAACTTACAGGCAAACCTAAATTCTACTTAGATATTCTTTTTTACCAATATCCTTAAAAACTGCTGATTTACATGTACATTTTACTTTTTCATCATGCTTTCTCTCCCAGAACACACGCATTAGCTGAAATATCAATAAACAATGACATCAGCAGGAGGTAGTTGAGTCAAACAATAAAGACTCAGCTAATCTACAAACCTACAATCATCTTGGGAGATAACTTTTCCTCTTCATAAAACCATAAATAATAAGTAACCAAAAGCGGTACATTTCCCAAGTCTCTTGTTTGTCTAGTTATGGGCAGAACATTTAGGGAGGAACTAATGTTGATCAGGGAAACTCTAAACCAAAAGTGAATAAAGTGGACCAATTATTAGTGATCAACATGCAATGAACTTTTCATCCATATCATGTACCCTCCCCCTTTTTAACTTTATAATCATCACTATGGTTTTGCAAATCATTGACTTAAGCTTTCTGAGCTATACAACAATACAAGATCACAAGATATGTGCAGCAAATGCAAATGCAGACTATGGCCCTTCATCTCCAAAAACTGATAATCACCCTGTGCTTTTTATTTTCTTTACAGAGCTCTTCCCAAGAAACATACAAACAATCTTCTCCATCTAGAACACATGGATTAGAGATATGGTGATTATATTCAAGGATTCAAATATGACAATCTGAAAATGGCCATAATATCAGATAAAAAATCCTGTGAGGCTCATTTTGATAATATAATTTACTTATAAGGGCTGAATCATCAACAAGAAAGTTGTGGTCTTATTTTGAATAAAACAGAAGCAGAGAAATTAAAAAAAAATGCATGCTCTCTTAATTCCTTGATCAAACTAATCTTAAAATCTATTATGTTTTAAAATAGATATTATAAATCCTGTAGAGCATGCAGTTACTGTTTTTAAACACCTGAAAGACTAAACTAGGAAACTCATTAGCAGAATTAGGTATGTGGCACTGCCCATCTCGCCTGGCCATGCTGTGATATGTCACGATTCAGCAGAGAGCAGCTGGGCCAGTCTAGCACTTCCTTGCCATGGCAGGGGAAGGATCAGAGCTGAATAGCATGCAGGCCAGTCAAAATTCATTTAGAAAGTGATTGCACATGTAAAACTTGCTTGGGTAACCTGGGTAAAAGTGGTGGCACAAGCTTCTGGCTGGGTAAAAAACACCAGAGCTGCGTTCTTGATGACTCCAGCTTGATTTTACTCCTGTGAGAAGAATGGTAAGCAGTGAAGGTGGGTTATCGCTAGATTGTGTTTGGAATTCAGTTTCACATATGAATGTTAAAGCACTTACTTCATATCTTTCACTTAGAAAGAGACGTCGGTAATTGTTTAAATTATAAAAATCAAAAGTTACACAAAAGTTTGAAGAAATCACTATTACAAGAACTTTAAACATATGAAAATAAAAGTACTTTTGGAATTTCCCAAATCTTCTCTGTAACAATAAAACATGACACTTTCTGCTTTTTTTAAAATCCATTTTTAAAATCTAGTTGTGAGCATATATTTAAGAATTGTCCTATCATGTTTTGGGATTTCCTAGTACACATTTTTATCAAATTTGATTTTATCAAATCAATCTCATAAAATATATCATCATGCTTAATACTATTGTAGAAGATAATCTGGAGCATAGAATAATTTTATATATCAAACAAGGATGAGTATTAGATGTAGAAGTTAAGACTCCCGCATCCTGTATGCGAGTCAAGGTTCAAATCTTGGTTCTGCTTCTGAGTCCAACTCTCTACCAGCCTGGGAGGCAGTGGTGATGATTCCAGTTGTTGAGTATCTGACAATGACTTGAGAGAAATGGGTTGAGTTTTTTCTCCCAGCTTTGACCTGGCCCAGCCTATATCTCATCAAGCCAAAATTATAAAATTTCAGCCATTGAAAAGATGACAATTTTGTAGTATTCTTCTGAGCAGTCATTTGTGATACTTCTCTAAGTATTTTGGAAACAAATATTTTCACCGAAGTGAAGTTATTAATTCTCTATAAAACTAATGCTATTACTCTCACAAAGTTCTCTACTTCTCTGGCTTTTCCACCATTTCCAGATCTTAGCTATACATGCTATTTTGTCTCAAGACTTCTTTCCGTTTTATAATTACTTCAATATTGAGCTCTCTCCTACCCCCAAGGAATCAGGTATGCATTATCAAAGCCATTTTTAAAACCTTGACTTGTTATTCAGGTTCTGATTTCCAATATTATCACTTATAATTCAGTATATTCCAATTAAACTATCCCCACATAAATCTGCTATTATTTTTGAATATATTATTTCAGACAGCAGCATTTTTTTTCGATTTCTCAGACACTTCAGAAGTTTATCATATTTTCCATTTGTCTCAATTTCTATTACATAGTGCTATGGCCCCAAATTTCACCACATAATTGTTATCAAATGATCATTATCATAATTATCGCTGTAATCTCTTGTCTCTCCCCTGAAACTGTTTTGCTCTTTGATATTAAATAAATGTCCCTAAATCATCATGTTCATTGCTTTTCCCTGATTTAAGCACACACAATAGCTCCTTACTGACCATGGCAACAACTGCAAACTCTGACTGGTTCAACATTTCAACCTTGTGGCAGGTGTTTAGCAAGGCT
Source organism: Ochotona princeps (assembly GCF_030435755.1). Taxonomy (NCBI): domain Eukaryota; kingdom Metazoa; phylum Chordata; class Mammalia; order Lagomorpha; family Ochotonidae; genus Ochotona; species Ochotona princeps. The sequence continues at coordinate 45,923,457 of NC_080836.1, forward strand.
GAAAGAATGCTGCTTTCATATCAACATGCTGCATTTGAATGTGGTGGCTCCACTATCCACATTGATGCTGATACGCACTCTTGGAAGCAGTGATGACAGCTCAGGTAGTTAGATCCCTTCCATGAATATATGAGACCCATGTTATGTTCCATGTTCCTGGCTTTGGATTGGCCTGGCCTCAACTGCTTTCAGTATTTGGGGAGTGAGCCAATGGAGGAAAGATCTTGGTTTGTCAGTCTCTCTGCCTTTAAAATAAATAAACTTTATAATCTGAAACTATCATAAACACCCAAATATATTCTCCATTATCTTTTAAACCATTATTCTCAATATCCTGATTGTTCCACTTCCTTGAATACTAACTTCACTTTCAATTCTGATTTTCCTTTATTAGGTTTCAGCTTTTGACTTTCAGTTCATTTATATTACATCCAAATTTTGAGATGTATTTCAGCTTTATCTGAAAACTTTAGCAAACAATCTTCCTGATTTCAACAGCTACACACTTATCTGCTTTCCTGTAGAATTAAACTTTGGAAAACATCAATGTCTTTCTCTAACATCTGAGGTTTCCCTGAATTGCAGTCACTGTGCAGTGGTTTTTAAATTCTGCTTTTCTGCTTGTATCCATTAGAGTACGAATTCACTTACTAAGCTCAATAAAAGCTTGGTAGATCAGTAAATCAGTGTCAAGCGATGGAAAATAGGACTGATTTCTCAGTTTATACAAATGAGCAAAATGTTAGAATTGAACTCACTATGCACCTTTAGAGTGGGAATCAGAATAAATGTTACCATTTCATTTGGTATAGGTCTTTACCTTCTTAAAATACTTTCAAATTTATTATTTGAGTATCTTTCAGTTGCTCAAATGTTCCTGAGAAAAATTAGGAAGATGCAAATTGTAGCATCGTCACCTACTTATTCTTAAAATGCTTTCAGGTCAAATTCTGATGTTATATTCAACAACAAAAAAACTGGCATAGGGTGTAAGACCATGCCAGCTGCAATACCAGGATTCCATATGGGATGCAATTCAAGTGTCAGTTCCTCGTCTTCCAATTCAGATCTCTAACATGTGCCTAGCAGGGCAGCAAACGATGGCTCCCTGCACCCCTATGGGAGACTCAGAAGAAGGTACTGGTTCCTGGCTTTGGAACAACCAACCCCACCCTGGTCATTGTGATCATTTGGGAAGCGAACCAGCTGACAGATTTTCTCACTCTCCCTCTATATCTGTAATTAATTTACAATTAATAAATATAAATAAATATAATTAACATACAATTAATTTTTTTAAGTATGAAAACTATGCTCATGATTCCCAATGTGTCACTATTATAACCTCAGGTTAAAACATGTCTTTTCATAATCTCATCTCTGCTAGACCTATTCCCTACTAGTATATTAGAAGTCCATAAAAAATAATAGTAAAATATTTTAACCTTATTCTCACAATACATAAATGAAGAATTAGTGTCATTAATTTACTATCAAAGATACTATGAATTCTTATTAAATATGAATAATTTCCTTTCTTCCTATTACTTTAAAAAGTCACAATTTCTGAGAGTGTAAGTAGGTTTTGTATCTACAATTTAATCATGATAATCTTCAAAGTAGTTTTTCAAAATAGTTCTTAGTATTTTCAAGTTCATGTGGAAGATTCCACAGATTTAGTCAATTTTAATGGGAAAATTACATTCAATCCTACTTGGGCCTTCCTAATATTAGTAATACTTCCAAACATTAAATGCACAATCATAATGAATAAATTTGTTAGACACAAAAAATATACATAGTTTTTACATTACATCATTGCAAAAATTTAATATAGAATAAGGAGACAATACTTTCTTAATTATCAAAATTGACTTCCATGATTTTTCTACAAAATATTTTATGCTATAGAGTAAAATATATTTAATAATACCTTTTCTTTGGGAGACTAATTTTTAAATGATTACAAATGATAGGAAAACAAATATGCTGCTAAGGATGATTATTCCCTTTGGCCAGATGAAATTTTATAACTAGACCACCCAGTTTTTCATGATTTTCCAACATTACTACATGGCTTACCAAATCACTTTATTAGAAAGCACATACATGCAATAAAACACCATTAAACCATAGTGTGTGCTTCCTACAGGAAATGCAACAGAAACTTGGATTTTTCTTACCTCTTTGCTTTCTTCTAGTTCTGACTCACTGCTGAACTCTTCAGTGTTTAGATTTTCAAAGTCAGATTCTCCAACAGCAATTGGCACTGTTACGGTGAGGCTGGGGTTGTTTATGAATGACATGTAATCATTTTCATCAATTACATATTTTTCAACACTACTTCCAGTACCTACACCACTAGTGGTTCCGTTTCCATCTTTAAGATAATTAAGCTCTTTGCTTATTTCAATTCCAGTATTATTAGACATGCAGCTGTCTATTTTGTTGCCTTCATGGACTTCGAGAACCTTTGACTTTCTAAAAAAGGCTTTTCGAAAACATTCCCGTATCTTATTTTTCACATAATCGATTCCCTTTTGCATTCTTCCTACTGCAATCTGGAGATTGTTCATTTCATTATCATCATCTGTAGCAGCAAGGTTGTCAGAGCTAAATGAACTCAGCAGTAAGGCCAGAAAGAGGTTCAAAACCTATAAACAAGCAAATGTGTCAGTGTTGAAGTATCTATAAAAATAATAGCATACACACAGGCTTTGCAGATCTTGGCTAAAATTATTTCAACAAAGGCTCCTTGCATGGTGACTGTATTATAAACAACATGTTTAAAGTACACACTACTTAGAGAAGTAGACAATCTTCTAGCTGTTTATTGTAGAACAAAAGAGCAAAAACAAGTAATTTTTATTTTCTAGAAAATGTAACTGGAAATTTAAGTTTCTAAGAGTTAAATTGTGTCTATTCAGGCTTGTGAAGGAAGCCAAAATCCTCCCATTATGCTTTTTGCCATTGAGGGAAAAAAAGGATATTTTCATCTTTCTTATGGTTCATCATTGAGTTTGTGTAGTGAATGTCTAATTTCATGTATGTAAATAATGAATTTACTTACCTAAAAACCCACAGATAAGTACAAAAAGCAATTGAACTTGAAATACAAACTGTCCTGTATAATAGTAGAAATTTCTAAATAGAAATTATGTAAGGCTTAACACATTTTCCATTAAACATACTTTGAATTTTATGTGTTCAAATAGCTCAACAGATGGAACAAAATGTAAAATTATATCAAGGTTTAGACTAAATCCACATAATGTAAATTTTTTCTTTAATTTTTTTTGTGGAAAAACTGAGCTAATCTTAAATCTCAGTATATCAGTGGACTACATGGAGAAATTATTCAATTAAGTGCTAAAGCAATGTAAAAATAATCCACTATTTCTGGTAGAAAAATGAACCATATTTATAGAAATAATTTCAGCTTGAGATGTGGTGATTGAATTTCAGTTTATGCTATATGGAAGGAAGACAAATATGAAGCCAGGACCCAAATTTGTTCCTCATTTTGTATTAGAGTTTGTTTAGACTCTAGATTTCCATAATTTACTTTTCTGACAAAAATAATTACATGTTTACAGGACTCGCACAGCATTCATTTGTACAATCACTTTTAAAGTGTTCTTTTGAGAAGGAAGGGCTGGGAGGACTGCATAGAGAACACTTTGCCTATGCCTGACTGAGAAATTTAAGCCTTAATACAAATAAATATACCAATCATGCTTTTACAGTAATACTTCTAAGTCATAGCTAAATATCAGTTTTTTATATCTGGTTGGTGATATCCTTATGAATAATGTACATTTTAATACTTTATTTGCTTTAGTAAAGCAGAGAAGAAAATATCGTTTCCTTTTAGGATTCTTACATCATGTTATCCATGATTAATGCAATGCTCTGTTTCATTGAAACTTAGTTCCAAAATCTGACATGCCTGAGAAAGCAAACACTATGAACCACACACATGTAAAGGGTAATTTCGATCAATAGTTGTATTTTCAGAAACAATAGAGAGCATTATTTTATCAATGATAGGGCAAAATTAATCTTGCTGATAAAATATATCTTCTTTGATGAAGAAGAAATACAGGAAATAGAGGAAAATCCATGTTCATGCTTTACAGGTTTTCATAAATATATCTTATATAAATCTTACATTCAATTACATACAATTTCAGCGAAGTCAGCAACTTGATCAAGCTCAGAGGCCAGTTAGGTGATTTCACTCTGAGTCATTCACTACAAAATCGCTGCTCAGGAAACTTTTTTCCCTTTCTGTTATTATTCTCATTTGTTAGCATTTAAAATACATACATACCACTAGGTTTCCAATGACCATGACCAGCATAAAAACAATAAGGCACATGGTTTGACCGGCGACCTCCATGCAGTCCCACATGGTCTCTATCCACTCTCCACACAGCACGCGGAACACGATCAGGAAGGAATGGAAGAAGTCATGCATGTGCCAGCGAGGAAGCTTGCAGTCACTGGAGATCTTGCAGACACATTCTTTGTAGCTCTTACCAAAGAGCTGCATGCCGACCACGGCAAAAATGAAGACAATGATGGCCAACACCAAGGTGAGATTTCCCAGCGCCCCCACGGAATTGCCAATGATCTTAATCAGCATATTTAGTGTGGGCCAGGACTTTGCCAACTTGAAAACTCGGAGCTATAATCAAGTGAAAAGACATTCGTAGAAGTGATCACAACATGATTTTGGAAGTTAGACATTGTTAGTACCCCATATTGTAAACCTACAGCTGATGTATGTGAAAAACCAAAACATACTGAACTACCTTAATTTCAAACCCAGAAATAGTGTTAATAACATTGGATTATTAAATCAAATCATAATATCTTTTGAATACAAAATTTTAAAAAATCAAACAAGTCTAAAGCAAGAAATAAAACATTTTGATGAATTAAAAGATACAGTCATGTAAACAAGTTAATATTCTCATTGGAGAATTTTTTAAACTGGGGTACTGTGTCTCCAGACTATTTTAAAGACTAAAGAAAATTATTAAAAGAATGAATTACAAATTGTAACGGAATATTATAAAATAAACGAATTTGACAAAAACACAAATGCTTTCCTCCAATATGAAAACATTTGCTTAGTTTCCACTAAAATTGTTTTTAAAAAAATTTTGTGTTGTATTTAAGAGACGTTTGTTATAATATTGCTTAAAATGCAAGTGATATCATTCACCAGCAAATTGCTATATAATAAGACCTATTAGTACAAGCAATGGCACAACTAGTTGGAAACCGATGCCTTTTATTTGCATTTACGTATAGGTTATAATGTAAAAATTTCAAGAGTTTAATCTACAACTTCAGAAAATGCCTGCAAGTTTTGAAATATGTGCTTAGTATCTAATCATTATAAAATGCCAAAACTATTTTTCATTATTTTTAGAAAACAGTCTGTTTTCTTAGATTGAATCACCAGCCAATGTAAATTTAAAATATTGTTAAAGCTATTGTAAATCCTGTAACTGCAAATTGGTTTCATTTTGAAATAGGATATAAACATAGTCTATGAAAATACCAGTCTGAAGGATCGTAGTACAGACAATCCATCCACATTTGCCAGACCAAGTTCCATTAAACTTAGACTGACAATGATTCCATCGAAGATATTCCAGCCCTCTTGAAAATAGTAATAGGGATCCATGGCAATGATCTTGAGAACCATTTCTGCTGTGAAGATCCCAGTGAAGACCTACAGTAACAGAGAGATCTGCACTTCAGGAGCATGAAGACTACAATGTTGCAAGAATTTACAAAGAGCAGTTTTAAGTAACATTTAAAACAATTCAAGACTGGCGTGTTTCCCCAAGGGAATATTTTAAATGCATTTATCCTATTTAACTACTTTCTGGATTTCTAGGAAGAATAGTAATTTTAAAACATTTTACAGCCTGAATTTTAAATCTAATACTGAATAACAAGGACTGTTTTATTGCCCTTCTACTACATCAGGGTTCTACCATAAGCAGAATGAAATGCATTCTGGATATATGATTTGATCCAGAATGAATTTCCCTATTACCAGAAATTTCTAAAACTTACTTAAAATTTGTGAGTTTTCTGTTAAAGCATGTCAGTCACAAATATTCCTGAAACAAGAGTGCATCTGATGCTGCTTTTCAATAATGAAATTTGAACGAGTGCTCAGATTTGTGGTTAATGGATTAATAAAACACGGAACTGTAAGCTTAATTGAAATCATCAGGAGAGTATTTTCAACATGCACAATCCCGTAATTAACATTAATGAAGTATTTGAGTGGCAAACAATGAAACATACTCAAAATTCACTTTTCAACTTGAAACCATTTGCTAAGACACACAATAAATAAGAGTTAAAAAATTGTGTTGAAAAAATCTTTTAAAACAGTTCATTCAGTTTTTAAAGCAGTAGCTGCAGTTTGTGACTCTAAAGTCAAGCCTGTGATTTACCAAGTTTGTGGCCTTAATCTTGAAGGAACTCTGTCAAAATAATAGTTAAAATTAGTAGATTTTGTTTAATTAAAAGAAACCTGCATCCACTTTTTAAATTCATAAATGAGGATAACATCTTATGTTCCTAGTCATTGTAATAGCCCGGAAAAGTTAGCTTGTTTTATTCATACATGAGGTAATATTGAAATGTATTTTAAATAATCCTAGAAAATAAAAATCCAGAAATATGATAGCTTGCACACTGAAAAACATTTTTTAATCTGATAGAATAAGTCACCATAGGACTTTTTTTAACCAGTAAATTTCCCTGGTGACTACAAAGTAAGTTGTAACTTAGGCAAATTTAATTTGTTATATCAAACCTTCAGAGATTACTATTATTCAAAATAGGCACCCTGAGATAGAAAAATATTAGCAAAAGTGAGCTAGAAGCATCCATGTAAATGATCTACAAATAGCTCCTCCTACAAATAATCATACTGTGATGTTTTCAAATCTTTTGAAAAGAATCAATCTCCTCTATTTAACAATCTAGGTCGCCCAAATGGGAAACCTGGATTGCATACCAGCTCCTGGGTTTGGTTCCAGTGATCACTGGCTGCTATGGGCATTTGGGGAGTTAATCTCAGTGAACAGGAACACTCTGTTTTTCTCTCAAATAAATAAAATAATTCCATAAATACACAGAACAGTTTGGAGAAACTCAGCAGAAATTCAAAGGCTCTTGATACATTTGATGAAACAAACCAATAGGAAATGTTGTAATTTTATGTACTGCAGAAGCAGAATACAAAAGATGAGAATTACAAAATATTTACATTTTTTGTGTCCAATTCAAACACATCCCCCGTAAGTAAATATGTAATCATGAATTTATCAATTAACTAATCCGTAGAAATTCTGTTTATTTTATGGTTGATATGGATATTCAATAGGATGTGAAAGATTGCTTTATAAGTGCTGCAATGTTTTACAAACACCATGCCATTATTAATTATAATACAGAGTTTTCAGCCAATAGTTACAATTTAGGTATTCTATACCTATGGGTATGTTATCTAGGTTCTCCATCTTGATGAGGCGTGTTTCCCCCACAGTAACCTTAACCTAACTCTGGTTATTATTGAAGTCATAGGTCTGAGAACTGTACCAGGTCTAGTAAAGTCATTGTTTATGTATTTGTTGAGCAAATACAATAAAGGATGTGAATGAGTTCTTCAGGAACAAATAGATAACAGAACAATTTGGTGCTTATATCAAGTGTTTTCTACTCAGTATTTCCATAATTTAAGTTCTCACATCCTGTACTACCATTCCCAACTGCTTCAACATTGAAATTTAAAAGCCACAATTTCCTGCTGCATCCTGACAAATTTCCAAAATCTTCCTTCACCTGTTTAATTTCCCTAACTCCAATATCCTGGGAAAAATACAAGAACTAGAGCAAAATATATCCCATCACTTTCAAAGAAAGGTGCAAGAGGTTAATTACATATTATTAAAGGAAGGAAACCGTTTATTGAGAACAAGCTAGATGCTGGGCAAAGTGCTATGTGTTTTTGCATTATCGCATCTGACCTTCAAGACCATTCTGGGAGATGGGTATTATTACATCCACTAAAACAGCATAAAAACATTTGGATTGTTTGCTGCATTTTCCCAGAAATCAGCATTATTAGTAAGTATTGACATCTGATGTCAAGCTTGGTTTGACTTGTGTGCAAAGCCCGTGTACTGTCACAAAAACACGCTACCCAAAGCAGCCCTTTGGGAGTGGAAATAATCAGTAGTAACTTATTGTGTGACCACTATGAAAACAAAATTAGAGATGAAGCAGAAAAGTGAAGCATATTCTCTGCTATCAAGGGTATTAAGATGAGTTTAAAAAGTAAGACTCCTACAATAAGAAAACACTGAATATTCAACTATTATTCAAAGACACATTATAGAATTAAAACAACACTATTCAATACTGGCTGGGTTTCACACTGTAAGAGATGCAATCAGAGTTGCATTTGAAGAATATGAAGAATAGTGATGAACATTCTAAGCCAGAACATTCTAGATGGGAATGAAAAGAGTAAACAGATAGTTTCCTATACATAAATACACCAAAAACTCTGTGGTATAGTGACAAGGTTGTTCTGAAATCGTTGATAATGATTGGTGAGGAAGTATTGGACAGTAAAATGGATAGAAGAAATGGGTAAGATGAGTTATCTTTAAAACCAGGTAAAACGGGTGTGTCACAAATGCAGACATTAAGTATTTTAGTCAACTGAAAACATACATGAGAGTAGGATACAGGAAATATTATTTTAATAATAGTTTCAGATAGAAAAAGGGTACATCAAGAGAGTGAATAAAGGGTATACTTTGGAATAAGGGAAAGATAAATAAAAATGACTATAATATAAATCATGATAATATTTTCATCTTTGAATCCAGAAGGTCAGTGCAAAAGGCAACATAAGGATGAAGTGAGATTAATAGGACCTTCCCTAAACTGGAAGAAAGATGAGCTAGATATACGTCTATATTTACAATAATTCTTGAGCAATGATCTGTAACAGTTGCAGTTTTAGTGCTGGGGACACAAACTGACAGCACTGTAGTATATGCTTCCTAGAATTGCTGAGTATATACTATTCAGTGAAAAAGCGACCTCAAAGAAATTCAAAGAGGCAGAGTTTATGGAAAACCAATCAGAGAGAGGAAAAAAATGCCAACATAACAAGTGGCAAAGCTGAAGGCTGTGTGGGATTGTTCCACTGAGTCTACTATGGCAGATAAGTTGAGATCACTTATTTGGATAGACAGTTAAGCAACTCTCCTCCAAGTATTCCTTCTAACCGAACAATTTGCTCTGACACCTACACAACATCTCAGTGTTTCACTGTTTTCACATGATCCCTGTTCCTGGCAAGAATGACTGAGCCAGAGGTGAACATCCACCCACACTCTGCCAAACCAAGTCCTATTGCTAAGTCCGAATGGAATCTAATTTTCTGGCTATTTGTTTTACTCTTATTTCTTTTTTAATGTAAGTGTTATAATATTTAAAATCAGTATCTGGTGACAAAAGATACCATGAATATTTGGTCTATGTCTAAGCCCGTGATTAAAACCTGTTTTTCAAGAACAGCTGTAGTGCCACTCTTTTTTAAATTAAAAAATTAATGAGGTTGAAAACTATTAGGTAGAATCAAAAGGAATGCAACTAACAGTTCTATGTGTGAGGCATTTCATTCATAATCAGTAAGGTAGCTAATCCACTGATTAGAAAGAGGTTTAAAGAAACTAAACACCTCAGAAAAAGCTACATGGTTATTGAGAACTTTAGGACCATGATCTTTTGGAGGTTTCCTCTTCATTAACCACAATTGAGAACATGAACTTGTGAAGGTGAAGTCGGCGTGTTTTCACATGTGTATGCCCTTGTCCCCTTAGATGTGTATGGCTACAGCATTACTGTTGTCATGGTAACCAATACCTCTCCACCTTGTGCCCTCTTTTGGTTCTGGGCCATATTATCTGTAAACACATATAAGCAGTTGGAGCCGGGGAACAGGGGTGCATGGTTACAGGCAGCTCCTGGTGGATGTGACTACTTGTGGTTGGAGTGTATGTTGGGTGAGTGGCTGTATGTGGCTTTGCAGATGAGTGTAGATGTCACCGTGTAAAGATGTCACTTTGTATCCCGACTGCTGCCATGGATACAAAGACACTGGCTGTTCTTGTGCAGTTCTCACTGTATCATGGTTAAGGAAGAAATAAACTGACAAATGGATCCGAGTTGTACTCTGAACTGTTGGATTCTGGATCTTTTTGTTGGAACCCTAAATTCTGGGCATACAAATACCAAACTGATATGAAAATAAGTTTCCTTATTTGTCATAAGATACATATTTCTAAAAATAAATTTTATAATCACAACTTTAACAAATACCTGAGCCTAGAATTCCTGATTAAGATTTTTAAAAAAGACTAATTTATCTTTATCGGAAAGTCAGATATACAGAGAGGAAGATCTTCCATCGATGATTCACTCCCCAAGTGGCCACAAGGGCTGGAGCTGAGTCAATCCAAAGCCAGGAGCCAGAAGCCTCTGCCAGGCCTCTCACATGGGTGCAGGAACCCAAGGATATGGGCCATTCTGGACTGCTTTTCTAGGTCACAAGCAGGGAGCTGGATGGGCAATGCCACCAGGATTAGAACTGGCACCTTATGGGATCCTGGTGCGTGCAAGGCGAGGACTTCAGCCACTCAGCTATTGCGCCAGACCCATGGAATGCGGCTTTAAATATATATTTTTTTTACTGTGACTAAAGAGGATGTAAGTTTTTAGTTTCACTCAGCAAACGAAGTTTTCTTTGGTTTATCTTTTCCCATCCCTGCCAAAGAAGATAATTGTCAAATGAACTTACCTGGTTGCCTACAGACAACACACTGCTGAACTGATCAGTCATGGGGTAATGTTCCATGGCCATGAAGAGGGTATTTAAGACGATGCATATAGTAATGGCAAGATCAATAAAGGGATCCATAACAACTAAATTCACGAGACGCTTTACTTTTAACCATGCCTCACAGCAGTCCCAGATCAAGAACACGTTGGCAAATCTATACCAGCATGGTGGACATTTTTGTCTGGATTCTTCAAGTTCTAACAGAAAAACAAAATGAGAAAATAATAAATAATATCAAAAGGAATTACTGCTTATGGATTGCATATTATTTGATAAAATTTATCCTTCATCCTGGGAAAAGAAATTTATATTTATTTAGCCCGATAAACTTGAGAAGAAAACTCCACCAAATATTTTCATGAAGTGCTCATTAAACCTTATCAAGTAACTACAGAAAGACATTTTGAACTTAATACTTTATTTCAAAATAACTGGGTAATATTTTAGTAAAATATTATGTTCTCTTTATTAAAACTCTACACTTAAACATGATTTTTAAAAATCTTAAGTTTATTAAACATAAATTATTTTTAGATACCTTTGAGAGAATACTGTCTAAAGCTATAATGCTCATTGAAGTAAATGTGACTCATTTTCCTTTGAGAGTCTTTACGTCAACATTGATCTGCAATAAAATGAAAACGTGGCATGGCCTTCTTTTTATGAATTCAGACTTGTCTACTTCTGTTATCTACAAACTTTTCCTAGAATTTTAACCTCATATATAAATAATTTACTGTTAAATGTAATTGATGAATCTTATTACAGCTATTGTATGACTGCACATCTAATGCACCAGTAAGAAAATGCAAGATATAATGAATATTTTCTACAGAAGATGTCCTAGAATTTGCTTTCTACTTGACTTGCACTATTACAGGACAGATGTAATATTCCTCAACCTGCAATCAGGCAGGATTTGTCTATGATATGAACAAACAAAGTAATATAGTTGTTGTCTATTCCGGTATGCTAGAATCAACAAACATTTGTGTTAGCCTTCCTTTGGAGGAATGTAATGGTAATTGTCTATGTAGAAGATGGGGTAGAGATCTTCTTCTTGCGTAGCTCCTGAAGTGATGTGCTGGTTTTGATTTGTCCAAATCACTCATTCATATCCCCCTTACAATCCTATCATTACCTCCTATCTGGAGAGCCAAATGAAACCCTTTGAAAAAGACACTTCCTTGAGTTTCCACAGAAGATGCTTATTCTATTTACATAGTGGGAAAAGATGCTATAAAATTTTTTATGAATACCTGGATGCTTTTAAAATTTGTGAAAATAGTGAAATACATGCTGTGTGCAGAAATTTATGAAGTCCATGTATTTGAGAGTGTTTTCACAAAGTTTATGGGAAATGAGTATTATAAAAAAGTAAAATTTTTGCACAACAATTAACATTTTAATCCCATTTCCCTCATTTTATAGCGTGTTCTTATATGATAAGCAGGAAAATACTATTCAAGAGATATGATACAGACTCAAGTCAAAAGGGAAATTTGATATTAGTTTCAGTAATGTGATTACAATGTACTTAAATGATCACATATACTTATATGTTAATCATATATTTTTGATTCTGATAGATGTAAACCACTCTACACAAAGAAGGAGCAGTTGTGCAGGGCAGGTAATCCATAGAATACTATTCCATAGCTTACACCTTACCTTCCATGGTGTTAGTCAGGATGCTGGCAATGCTCATGGCTCTTTGCCTTCCAGAGGAATCTTCTAGCATTTCCATTGAAATCTGATAAGAACTTAGCCTTCTTTTCCTTACATCAGTTTCAGTGGTGGTACCCTACAAACCAAATACTGATGGCTCAAACCACCCTTTTCAAAGAATTATACAATATCACACATCATTTCTTTGGAAAAACCATGCTGCATGCAATTTTTTCTGGGTAACAATTTGCGTGTGATAAAAAAGTATTTACTGTTGTTATAAACTTGAAAGAAATGATTATGGGTGTTACCCCGTAATACAAATGTACTGGTTGGATACAATCATACAATGCATTTATGTATAGAAATCTTTTAACTAAATTGTCAGAATTTTCAGGAAGGTTTTAGGTGTATTTTAAAGCCATTTTATTAAATAAAATATAAATTACATTTTCAGCTTATATCCATGATTAATCAGAAAATCTTCCCCCCAAATAAATACAATTATATAGTTTCAAGGATGAATTATTTTCTTTGAAGCTATATTTACAATACTGACATATATGGGCCAATGTTTCCATGCACAAACACAGATGTACAATGAAATGTGTGTGCTTTCCTGAGATATCTTCAATTATTCTTTTATGCATCCTATTAGAAATCAACACATTATATTCTTGAGTCATTTTATAATATTGACAATTATAGTAGAATCAACTATAATGCTGATAAGTGTTTGAAAATTGCCCATTATCAATATAATGTTCACTATGATAGTTGATCTTAAGAACATTAAATTTCAGACTATAAATAGATAACTACATAATTCTAAGTGAATATGTATCTATAACAAATATTTGGTTGTCAAAGGCTCATGGTTTTGTTTGTACCTCTCATGATTTTGCAGATATGTGTTTCATCCCAGACTCTCAACCTGGACCCTTTTAACTTGAAGCATTTGAAAGCTTCATGTGCCACAAAATTCAGTGGGGGGAGGGTCTCAAGAGTTTATTATTTATTATTTAATTGGTCATGTCTTATTTTTAAGGACTTTCATATTAGGGAAGAAAAATAGTACAAGAGACTAAACTGCCCAGGTTTTGATAAATTCAAATTGGTAGAGAATGTCAATGGTAGCTAGCTTATCTATTATCACCTCTGGCTGAAGTGGTCCAGTAGGTGATGTTAGAGCAGATGGTCCACCCACCAAGGAAACCACACCATTGCAATCCACAGTGCTGTGCATCTTCCCATTTGCTGGAAGCCCTGGCACCATCCTGGATGACATACTGGCCTGACTAACGTTACTGTTGCGTCGCTCTCCATGTCTGTGTGGCACAAACAGTGAGTCTCTCCTGCTCTCGCTGTCTTCAAAGGTGCTGTGCTCATCATCAGCAAAGTCATTCTCAGATCCCACATCCTTTGCTCGGCCTCTGAAGCTGAAAATGCTTGTTTTGCTGTTGCGTCTTGGGGAAAACAAGGACCCACGGATACTCAACAGCGACTGAGGAGAAAGCAAAGAAGAAAAGAACTGGGTGGAGGAGCAAAGGTGTGCACAATTATTTAATCAACTCTTAATATCACAGAAATGGTTTCCTTTGAGGTTAAGATCATCTGGCTGGTAAATGTAGGTACTCAAGTTTATAGAGAAAAAAATGTATCTTGACATTTTTATTCAAGGCTGCAAGTTAAAGAGAATTCTGACAGACTCCTGATATGCAATTTATTCAGTGTCTGAACACTTCATTTAATCTTCACTCTGGTATTGTAGGTGGTCTGTGTTATCACAATGCGATTCACGAAGAGCGGAGGCTGCAAGGTATGAAAGAGTCTGGTTGGTTGGAGTGATTGCTGAACAATCAGCAGGTGTTTTCCACCTCTCAGTAATGTAATGTGAGAAACATGCACTTTGGAGAAGGTTTGGCTCAGGTGAGAATGTTAGCTCACATTTAATACATTATTATCAAATAATTGACTTCTGTAAAGTTACAGTGCCTTTAGCAAAGCACTACTTCTCTGCTGTCTTCTTTAGCGTTGCAAAACAAGATTTACTTTCCTTTCAACCTGTATGAAAATAAAAGTCATGAATCTTACCTTTGATTCCACCTTCCAAATTTTCTAGCATTTTCTCAATTGGCAAGCAAAGATGCACTTTGAGACTACATGTCACAGCAAACACAGGGGAGATTTCTAAACTATGCCATCAATTTCTATTCTTGTTTAACATGTGATGTAAGCTTGTTCTACCTGTGGTCTAGTACTCAAAAGCATCCCTCTGCAGTCTGTAGGATGTTGGTTTACTTCTTTGATCATTAACTGACTCATTAACAATTTATTTCCCTTGTTTCCTCTCCTTGGTCTCTCATTCACTTTCCTACCCCAAATGGCCAAGATAATAAAAAGACATGCAAACACACACACACACACACACACACACACACACACACATACACCTTCACCCATTTTTTTTTCTAAGTTTCAGTACAAGTTGACCAGGTAATGTTAGTGGGAAAACATGACAACATGGAAACAGCAGACTCTTTCAAATTTAGTGTTGATCCCTTGGCCTCATTAGGTTGTAGTGATTTTATCAGGACCCCCTTTTTTTGCATTTTTAAAAAAATTTAACTTTATGTTACAATTCCATAGGGTCTGGGATTTTCCCACCCTCACCTAAATTCCCACCCCTCGACTGATTTTCCCCATATTATTACAATAGTATAGTTCTTCAGACGCAGTCATAAGTCCACCAGTCTGTTATTTAAGTGTTCAGACCCCATTTTTAATGTTACTTTTATGACTCTTTCCAGCACAGCACCAGAATAATTTTTGTTACCTTCTGTCATGGTCGCAGTTTTGAACGGTAGTGCTCCCAAAATAGGGCAACAAGAGTATGTATTTAGGCAGAAGTCAAAACAATGTTTTTTTATAACCATGTCCCATAACAGAATGCCTGGGTTTGATACTTCACTCTACCTCCTGATTCCAGCTTCTTGCTAAAGTTGATTATGGGATGTAGTGGTTATGACTTAAGTAATTGGGTTCCTGATTTGCATATGGGAGCTTTGTTTGGATTCCAAATTCTAGTTTCAATATCAGATCACTCAGACCTGTATGTGTGGTTCTGGGCATTTGGGGAATGAATAAGTAGTTAGAAGTGTTTCTCTCTCTCTCTCTCTCTCTCTCTTGCACACACACACACACACACACACACACATAAAGAAAGAAAACCATTTTAAAAAGAAATACAGGTCATTCCTTTGGATTTCATCAGGCTCTCCACAAGGACACTGTCTGTCCTGGCCAGATTATCTGACTTGAAGCTATGTCTATGTGATGACACCTACAGTAGTTTGTCTATACTTTTGTCTGTTACAGTGCTGTTTACCCAACAGTGTTTACACTGATTTCCCAACAAAGTGATGCAAAGATTAGATCCTATGAAAATTTAATTTACTCTCTCTAAAAGTAATGCTAATGATTTTGACCTCTTCAAACTCCATTTAAATTCTCATATAAAATTTGTTACATTTAGGGCTTTTATTCTAAAGAAAAATTATTTGCTTTTATGAGAAAGACTTACAGAAAGAAGGAGAGACAGAAAGATCCTCTGTCTACTGTTTTACTCTCTAAGTGGCCATAATGGCTGGAGCTGAGCCAATCTGAAGCCAGGAATCAGGAAATTCCTGTGGATCTCCCACACGGGTACAGGGTCCCAAGGCTTTGGACCATCCTCCATTACTTTCCCAGACCATAGGCAGAGAGCAGGATGAAAGTGAAGCAACCAGGACACGAACCAGCACCCTTCTGCGATCCCACTGCTTGCAGACAGATTATTAGCCAATTGAACCATTGTGACGGAGCTAGTATTTTGAAACTTCAGTGTGTTTCTATGAACACTTTATGTGTTAAAGATACACATTTTAGTGGTTTCTTTTTTGAAAGTATGATTCAGCTGGTAGTTGTTATGTGTTGTCCCAAACCACTTGTGCTGGAACTTTAAATCCCCAAAGTGACAGTGCAGGGATTTGAGGCCTTACTGGGAGCTGTTTGCCTCACAGTCAGGACTCTCACAAATGGATCAATGTTTACCTTGTTGGAGTGGTTGAGCTGTTACTGGGGATGGGGCAAGAAGTCTCTGCTGCATGCTCCCCCTTGGCCTTGAGTTGTTACTGGGGATGGGGCCAGAACTCTCTGCTGCATGCTCCCCCTTAGCCTTGGATATTCTGCCACACAGGGCACTCACCAGAAGCCAAGCAGATGTCAGCATCATGCCCTTTGACTCCCCAGTCTCTAGGCACGGGTTTGGATATTTTTTTTTTTCTGACAGACTCTAGAAGTCTTACGTTAACAAAAAAATCTGTTTATAAAATTGAAATGTCAATGAGGTGGTCACAGAAGGTGGTTAAGAATTCGCATTTACTTTTAACATATTGGTTACTCATTACTATGTCAATTAATTCCATAATGATGTAAATTTTTGCTGATGGTATGTTGGAGCTTTTAATTGATCAGGATGATACTCTGCTGGCTCTGTCTTCAGACCAGAAAGGGTATACCTAAGAAGCCGTTGAACTTGACTGGACAATAAGATGCTGGACTCTATGTTTGGTATATGCTTGCAATGGGGGAATCTCACCTGAACTTGATCTGTGGTTATGCAACAAGGTGGAGGAATCCACCATGGTGGGAGGGTTTAGGGAGGGGTGGGGAGAATCCCAGTACCTATGAAACTGTGTCACATAATACAATGTAATTAATGAATTAAAAATAATAAATAAATAAATTTTAAAAAAAATCTGTTTATTCTGTTTAGACATGAGGCCTTTGGGGAATGATTAGATTGGATTAAGTCACTAAAGTGGAATCCCAATGACTGAATCTTGGTGGTTTTATCAGGGGAGAGATAGAGGCAGGCATGCATGTACTCTTTTTTACCATGTGATGAATACTGCTGCTCCAGGGCACTGGCAGCAAGAAAATGATCACCATCAATTAAACAGAGAGGAGTCTCCCATTGGAGATTGTGAATCTCCAGGGATATGAACCAAAATAAATCTCTTTCCTGAAAAAGGTCTCAGTTACTCTGGTAAGACAATAGAACACTAAGTCAGTGAAAGAAAGGATCCAGTAATTTGAATTTTTAATACAGATTTCAGGTGAGTATGATGGACATTGATCTCATTCTACACTCAGACTGAAACTTGTTTTTTTTTTTTTTTCCAATCCCTAAGATGGTTTGAGATAGTCATTTTACTGTGCCTATATTCTTGAACTATCTTTAGGAATAAAATATCACCCCAGGTGATATTGGTTGGAAGTATGATGTATGGATTTACATCCAGAAGGTATTTGGTATATGCCTTTAATTTGCATGTTTTTATGCCAAGGTATTGCACAGGCATTCCAGATCTTTGAGTTTATTTGAAACTTCTATTCACTCTCTGGAAAATATAATAATGAGTGTGAACACAGCTCTCAAGGCAACAGAGACCAAAAAAGAAGATAACAAAAATAGCATTCTGAGAAAATAAATCAGAAATAACACACTAGAAGATGCTGTAGAGGGAAGGGAATACCCACAGCGGTAGCTAGCCTTCTTCCAGGGAAAACAAAATTCTATGTTTTAAGACTGAAAGGCTTTATCTTTCTTTACTTCAATCATGCTAAAATATAAATCTCACTTTTTTGAGTAAAAAAGAAAATCCATTATAAGAAGAGACATATGAACCCTGTCTCCACTAATTTTTAGTACTGAAAAGGGAAACCAGAAAAATGTTATGTCTGGATAACACAGTTCTGCCTGTTGCAGGTCACAGAACCAGAGTGGGTGAGGAATGTCAAGATGGAGGAAGATACAGGGATATCATGTTGTCCCAGTGCAAACAATAAAGTGAGTATTTGTTGGAGATGGGTGCTCCAACAGCATTTAAAGTAAGAAATGTGTATATTCTCAATATCTCCTACAATTACACTTGGTTGTGGCCATAAAATTTTTTTATTCAAAATAAATTGCTTCTATCCAAACAAACTAGACAAAATCTTAGGAGACATTCAATTTTCATTATAGACTTGCTCCTACTTTTCCATTTAGAACTATGAATGTGTATTATTTATTTAAATAATGAAAAATACAATAAAGAAACATTTAAAATTTATGTTAGTAGAAAACAGTGTATCCATAATTTATGGCCTCTGTACCTTGGCATTTTCAGAAGATGTTCTTGTTTGAGCTGTATGCCCTATCCATTCTATGCTTCCTGTTCCCACATTATCTAATTCGTTTTCTCTTAAAAATCATTCTTTTCTGTTTCAGAACAAGAACTGGCGTATTTCCATTTATGGGTTGTTTTAATGTCCTCTGTGTATCATTATTAGGATATGTAAATTCAATGCTAATGAATTTTTTAAATACTTTTTTCTTTCTGTATTCTTTTTATTTATTTATTTATTTTTATTGATTACATTGCATTATGTGACACAGTTGTATAGGTACTGGGATTCCCCACCACCCCTCCCCAACCCTCCCCGCCGTGGTGGATTCCTCCACCTTGTTGCATTACCACAGTTCAAATTCAGTTGAGATTCTTTCACTGCAAGCATCTACCAAGCATAATGTCCAGCATCTTATTGTCCAGATAAGTTAAATGGTTTCTTGGGGAGACCATCTCTGGTCTGAAGGTAGAGCCAGCAGAGTATCATCCCGATCAATTAAAAGCCCCGACATTACATCAGTAACAATTTATAACGTTATGGAATTAGTTGACATGGTATTGAGTAACCAATATGTTAAAAGAGAAAAAAAAAAGAATGCAAGTTCTGAACCACATCCTGTGACGTCTACATTGACATTTCAATTATTAGTTTATATACAACCAGGTTCTATACACCTTAAAATGGCTATAAATTACTATTCAGCTGTCTCATGTCTATTTTCATTATAGTATTTAGTATATAGTATTATATAGTATAGAGACCTACCACCTGTGTCTCACCTGTCCAGCTATATCTCAATCTACAAATGAAAGTAACAGAAAGTCTGTATTCTATACACACACATATATATATGGATTCTGTTTTTAGTATTAAAGCTTTGGATGTCATCTGCCTTGCTCTGGTGCCTCTCTGATCCTCAGCATCTCCCACTCCTGGGGCTACTTCAGTATTTCTTCCATGCAACAACATCAGACCTGGCATTTTCCTTCTCAGTTGGAGTGCTTTTCCCTAAGATAGGCTCTTTTGTTGTCTCCTAGGAATCTCTGCCCAAATTTCTCATAAACAGTTAGTTCTTTAACTGTTAATAATGTTACCTCTAATTATGATACTTGTTTCCATTTTTCTTCTTTGTTTGTATCCAAAGAACTGACTGCCCAACATAGCCTACACTAACTTTTGTTTAATATCTGCTCCTTGTTTCCTCATGAAGTAGGTGAAGTGAGTCTTTTCTGTTCATTGGGAAGTAGTAAACATCTGTTGAAGGACTGAAGGATCTAACCTATGGGTTCTTACTTGAGAACAATGATGATAAATAGAAGAAATGATACCATTTTCATAAACATGCAAATATATTAATTTAATGATTTTTACGCATATGCATTTGTGAATTAACTATTAAATATTTTGGTTTCTTCATTTGGGTTTCATTCAACAATTTTCAGAGTTATTCTGTTGCATAGGTCTCTATCTATGGCTTTTTAAAAAAAAGATTTATTTATTTTTATTGCAAAGTCAGATATACAGAGAGGAGGAGAAACAGAGAGGGAGATCTTCTGTCTGATGATTCACTTCCCAAGTGGCCACAACAGTTGGAGCTGAGCCGATCTGAAGCCAGGAGCCAGGAGCCTCTCTTTCAGGTCTCCCACATTGGTGCAGGGTCCCAAGGCTTTGGGCTGGGTCTACTGCTTTTCCAGGCCACAAGTGGGGAGCTGGATGGGTAGCAGGGCTGCTGGCACCCACAACGGATCCCGGGTGCATGCAACATGAGGATTTTAGCCATTAGGCTACTGCACAGGCCCTCTATATATGGTTTAATCTTCCACTGCTGTCTGAAATAGAAATTACTATCTCATTTTACAGAAATCCTGCAATCTAGAAGTAATTTGATTAGGGTCACAGAGCTACTTTGAAGTAGCAAATACAAGCTCTTGTTAAATTAATCATATATTTATCCCATCAAAAAAACTGAATCCTGATGACTCTTGTTTTGCCTAAGAAACCCAAAGTATAAAGGCGACTCTTTAGCTGGAATCTGGTCTGATTATCTGATATTCCCTACAGACTTCAAATTAATTCTGAACTTGCTAATACTGAAAAAAGCAGCAGTCATCAGAAGATGGGCATACCTGAGGTCCCAAAATGTAAAACTGTCTCATCAAAAAATGTGATAGGTGGTACCCCAAATTTTTTAAAGATTTATTTATTTTTGTTGGAAAGTCAGATATACATAGAGGAGGAGAGATGATCCATACGATGATTCACTCCCCAAGTGACCGCAACAGTCAGTGCTGCACCAATCTGAAGCCAGGAGCCAGGAACCTCTTCCAGGTCTCCCACGCGGGTGCAGGGTCCCAAGGCTTTGGGCCATCCTTAACTGTCATCCCAAGCCACAATCAGGGAGCTGGATGGGAAGTGAAGCAGCCGGGATTAGAACCGGCGCACATATGGGATCCCAGCACATTCAGGACGAGAACTTTAGCTGCTAAGCCACAGCGCCGGGCCCAGTACCCCCAAATTCAAAAGTTAGGGTTAGGGCTAGGGTTATACTTTATTTATATTATGAACAAATACAATTGCAGTACATAAGATAGTAGTAGTTCAATCTGTTTATGTATATTTATTTTGTCCTAATATGAGGATGCATTATATATTATTAATATGGTTTCTTAAAGATTCTTATTTATTTCTTCAATATAAATTATAAAGTACTACCTAGAGTATAGGAATATTAAGGTTAATAACGTTAAAGTTGATAATATTAAGGAATATAATGGTTAAGGTACATCTTCCCTTTGCTCAGAACCAAGAGCTAACGCTGTAGTATGCCAAATTTTGTGTTCCTCAATGATACTTTTCTAGAAAAAAATTTTTCTTCATAAAGAATCATACTCCTTGTTTGATTTACAGTTTCTTAAAATTAATTCTACATAAAAATTAATTCTACAAGGTATTCCTTGGAGTATTAATATTTAGGATAAAATTTTGACTCAGATTAACATAATTAGAAGATTTTATGTATTTCAAAAGATATGGAATTATAAGGAAACCAAGTGAGTGTTCAAAGCCAAAACTGTACTTACCAAATATTTTGCATCTATTTACTCTTTATGTTATACAACCAAAAACTTGATTAGCACAAAAACTAAAAACTATTCCAATCTGACTTGAAACTATGCCAAAAATCTGGATAACTGGCATTACATCAGACATAAAAATTGTTTTCAATATTGTCTTGTGAAGAACATTTAACCCATGAATTATACTGTAACCTGCAATGACCCCTTGCCAACGTGATGGACATTCACTCCAGTGCATTTCTTGTATCCCCTGTCAAAGGCAAAAATTCCAAAAGGCACATGTTATAAGCCAACATCAGCTGAGAAAAGCAGAAGTTGCATCCAGAAGATAGGCGTACCTGAGGTCCCAAAATGTAACAGTCTCATTGAAATTTTTGATAGGTGGTACCCCCAAATTTAAAAGTCATTATTTGTTTAGTGAAAATTCCTTTTAAAGGTGATTGTGAAAGTTCAAAAAAACTGTATTAAATGTTTCCAGTCCCCTATATAATCATATATTATTTGAAAATATACCAGAACAAAAAATGTAGTAATTAAAAATAGCAATAACAAGAATGGCCAGAACTCTTAATATAAAAGCATACCTGATGGGGTGAGCAGAATTCCTTGTCACCAGTCAGCCGGTTCCCGTCCATAGAGAAAAGGAAGCTTCTTCTTTTGACACTATCTTCAGATTCAGATTTGGGAAACCTGTCGCCTTCTCCTTTGCTGTTCCCTTCCAAGTGATCCCTCTGTCTTCGTTTCTTCCTGCGGTTCCTCCACTCCTTAGCACTTTTGGAGCTTAATTTCGATGCTTCTGAGGAGCTTTCCAAGAGCTCTCCTAGCCCGCCTATTCCACTGAAATCTCTTGAAGCTGCAGAGGCCGCTGCTACTGCCTGTTTTAACAAAACCAGTCACTCTTTGGAACATACAACCTAGAAATCCATGACTACACCACATTGTTGCCATTTTAGACCATGGACTAAATGTGAAGACAGTGTCTTTTAGCCTCTTATTCTGTTTTATCACAACAGTTTACTTAATACATTTTAAATACTACAAAGTAACGTATGAGGCTACGAACTCAGCAAGGAAAGTCTGATTTAGTGTGTTTCCTACACTGTTTCTCTCACTTTCTTCTGGGGAAAAAAAACCAAAACACCTTAGTTGGGTATAAACTTCAGTTCAAGAGACAACTGCTCTCACAATTGCATTGTTCCTCCTGGGTACAATTGTGATCAACTGAGTGAAATAGTTTTCCTCTAAATTCAGGACCAAACTCCAAATATTTCAGGACGTAGTGGAATCTACTGACTGGTTTATTGTCCTTCACCTAAATTACATCTTATCAAATGTATTCCAGAGCACTTGTAGTTTGCAAATTTTTATGCTTATAAAGTAGTTACAAATAACAATTTATTTATGTAACAACATAAATAAATGAAATAATCATTCAAGATAATGTGAACTTATTTTCTTTATATGTTTCAGTGCTAATTATTCTTAAGCCTGCTGGATTTCTATACCCATTATTGAAAACAAGGCCAAGTAGAAATCTGGCAAATGTTTTATATTTTCATATGGCTGGACATCATTTTGGGCATATAACTTATTTAGCCATGTTTCATATGTTGACTAGGATGTGAAACAACAATATAGTACATATCAGAGCCAAGTTTTCATTAAATGTTTTCCTATTTTTAAATATGATAAAAGAAGAGGACACAGCTAAGTTACAATGCTATTAATTACATTTTTCTTTATGTGATTACTAAATATAAATAGCTTTGTTGTGTGCTGTTGTTTATAATCTTTCTTACTGACTACAAGCTAGAAATGTTTTCAGTGTTTCTTTGGGCGTTGCCTAGGATGTCACTTGAAAGAAACAGGACACTGTAAACATTTGATGAAGCGACACTTTAAAAGGACACTTTCTGTCAGTTTTCTAAGACAATAGAGAGGCAAGAACTACAATATTTAGCCCTAACTTTCTAAAATCTCAGAAAAAAGACTATGTGTCAAAATATTCTATGCAACATTTTAAGAGTGGATGAAGATAAAGTTATTTTAGGAAGCCATGACAAAACTTTGTATTGTTTCTCGCATTCTGAGAAGATGAAAATTCTTAACAGATTCCATTTTTTGACCTCATCTCAATTAAAATAAAAATTTTCAAAAGATTTCAAACTAAATGTGCAGAGCTAGAAAATCTCTAGAATTAACATGACCTCAGAAACATAACTACAATCTAAACATATTATTGAATTCATGTTAGGCAATGCAAAAAAATGTAATATTGATATTTGAATTGGGCAATACATTTTTTACAGAAACACAAATGTAAGGTTTGGTACATGTTATGTAGCTTCAGAAATAGGCTTCCTTTTTCACTGTATTTATTCATTTTACTGTGTATTATCTATATTTGATATTCATGAGGGAGGCTATGTATGCTCTTTGTTGAATGAATGAATGTACAATTACCCCCATTTTATGGGGATATAGTCCTTAATTCTTATTTGAATATGCAGACAGTATTGCAAAACACAGAGTGCAAATCACTGATTGACTTGTTTGTCTCTAGAAACAATGAAAGTGATGGTGATATTATCTTACCATAATTCCCAAACTCATGTTCATTTAAATCACTTCCACAATTTGTTTTGTGTAAGACATGATTTCCCTATCCTGCGTAATAGTACAAATAAGTCAGGAAAAACAATCATTTCTGAAGCAATGAAGGGAACCTCTGACACACCACATTTTCTGTGTCACTCATCAACTCAAATCTCTCACTTGTTCCATTTCCAGTGATTTGCCACTACCCTCACAGGCAGATGTTTCCTATCATCTCTCAGGCCGGCATACCTGTTTATACCCAGCTCTGTGACACTGTCAATATCCTTGCTTACTTTGGGTAATAGAGCTATTTGCTGAATTCTGCTGGTAACCAACAATTTTGTACTTCTTATTTACACAAGGAGTAACATTCCATGTGGCTATACATTGACTCTGGACCTTACTATCTCTGTGACTTTAATAATATAATTCTTATACTTTATGCATTTGAAATATAAAAGCATTAATTAATTTTCTTTCTTATACGTAAAAATTTATCTCACAGAATCTGAGATAGAATGGTAGTTACCACAAGCTTTAGAGAATTATGAGAGACTGAAGAATGGAGAAAGTTAGTCAATGGATATAGATCTACAATTAGAATGGAAAAATGGTGAGATTATTTGAGCTGTATATGTGATTTTTCATACCTATCCAATGACTAGTACTAGGAGGACCTTAAAAAAATAATAAATAAGGCATGGCACAATAGCCTAATAGCCCTGTGGCTAAAGTCCTTGTCTTACATGTGCCAGGATCCCATATGGGTGCTGGTTCATACCCCGGCTGCTTTGCTACCCATCCAGCTCCCTGCCTGTGGCCTGTTAAAGCAGTTGAGGACGGCCCAAAGCCTTGGGACCTTGCACCCATGTGGGAGACCTAGAGGAAGCTACTGGCTTCTGGCTTTGGATCAGCTCAACTCCAGCCATGATGGCCACTTGGAGAGTGACTCAGTGAATGGAATATCTTTCTCTCCATCTCTCCTTCTCTCTGTAAATATAACTTTCCAATAAAGAATAAACAAATTTTTAAAAAAAGGAAAATAAATAAGAATGTAGTTGATACTTAGCTTCATAAAAACCAATGGCTAGTTAGTAATTTTTGAAATCACATGAAGTTGGAAAGACTAAAGTTATACTGTAACAAAATAATCTTACAAGTCTGTTATCTATCTGTCTATCTATCTATCTATCAATCATCTATTGTCATTTTCTCTCTGCCTTTCTCTGTTTCTCTTCCCATCTCTCTTTCTTCCCTTTCTGCTTCAATGTTGACTATATACCTGGTTGGCAACAGGCAAAATCTGTTTGGTACCATACTATCCCAATCAATAATATAAAGCATTTCCTTGGACAAATACTAATCTTTCACATATGAAGTTAATGCTGATCAAATCATGATGATTTATCCATGAATATTGACTAGAACAGATGTTTTTTTCTAGCTGACCTAATCATAGAGTAGGTAATCAAATTTTAAAGTTTTTTTAATTAGACACAGTAAACTTAATTTCAAAAAGTTTGTAATCTTTTAATTGCTGCCATGCCATTTTTTACTCTAGGGATTAGATGAAAATAAACCTAATCTTATACTATATTATCTATTATGTAGCCTTACTTCATTAAATTCTAAAATAATACTTGAATAATCTGAAACTTTAAAATATAATGCAATTTATAAATAGTATTTATACAGCATTTATTTAACACTTATAAGAAAACCCTTTCATTATAAAATTTATCTTGCAAAAGCGCTTCAATAGTAATATGAAATAAAGCTCTGAAATGACAGAAATTGACTAGAACTTTCTGATAAAAACAAGGACGTGTTTATAAGACTTCCAAACATCACAAGCATCACAAGAATCACTAAAAATTTGCTTTTAATTTTCCTGATAAAACCAACAAAGCGTAATATTACAACTTGGCATGCAATGGTAATATGAAAAAAGCAAAGCCCGCATATTCAGCAAATTCTGTCTGCAGTTGAGTTTAGCAACTATATATCTTACTGCTATTAGCCTATTTTTCTAAAAAAAATAAAATCAGAATATTAAAGACTTAAGATCCAAACCTACAAATTCAGAATATATTACTATTATTAAAATAGGCCAAAATGCTTTCAATAAAGTCAATATTTTAAAATATTTCAAAAAAATTCTTATACTTCTGTTTCTGGTCAAGATACATTAGCAGGGATTAGTAGTGCTCATTTGCTTGCTTGCTTGCTTACTTACTTCTGAACAACTAAACTGAGAAAATTCATGAAATATTGCCATTTAAGGCATGAGGCATGTGGTCAGGATATCTTCAGACACATGAATCAGACTAGAAAGAAAGCAGGGTCCCTGGTTTTCTTAGTTTAAAGCTTTACAATTCCTAGCTGAGTGACAGAAAAAGTATATTTCTGTAGATTCCAATATTGGAAGAGGAGAAGCTAACAGAATAGGGAACTTCAAGTGGCAGAGCAGAGAGCTGATCAAGGATAATGCTGGAGACTCCCCACTGAGATTCCCCATTGTGGGTGTTGGGGAACTACCAGCAGTGGAGGGCTGGAGGGCCTATCACCCAACACCCAGAATGTGACAGATGGTACTTATTCCTCCCAGCTTTGTTAGCATGTGTTTTATTTTAAATGAAGGTATTTGAGTAGAAGTTTTGGATGAATCCTTATTTTCTGAGTGGGGAAATCTAAACCCTAGACTAAATGATACTCTGATCCTACTTACAAAGTCTTAAACATTTAGAAAAAGCAAAAGTATGAAACTGCTTTTAAATGAAGTAGCATTACCATGGGAATAAAAAGCATCTAGCATCCAACAAAGTGAAATTGAAAGTGTCTTGATTTCAACTTAAGACTGTCAGAAAAGTAAAAATACTACATTATACGATCCATGATAAAGAGTAAAATTAGTAAAGATCACAAACTTGAAGACATAGGAAAAATCACTCTAAGGTCAATAAACTTGTTTATAATTTATATGAACTACAAATGATTTAGAATTGCCAAAATAACTGATTAAAGAAGCAAAGTTGAAGAGCATCTACTTTCTGACTTCAAGAATTATAATAGGTCTTTAGTAATAAAGACACTTGTATTGGCATAAAGAGACATGATAAGCGGATAGAATTGAACCCAGGCACTGAATTTCTCACAAAGGGTTGTAGGCAAAGGGATAGTGCAGAAAAGACATTTTGCTCAATAATTAGTACCAGAATAATCAATACCTGCATTAAAAAACAGTCTCTACACATAATATGCTTCTTACATAAAAATGCACTTTAAATGATCAATTGACCTCAATGCCACACACGAAACTGTAGCTCTTTTGGGCATGGGGCGGAGGGAGGAAGCAGTAATAAATATCTGGTGTTGGTTTGGCAAAAAATTACTTAAATGTGACACCAAAATCACAACTTTTAAAAGCCCCAAATTACTTAATAAACTATAATTTACAAAAATTAAACATTTTTGCTTTTAGAACTATTCCCAGAGAAATGAAAAAACTAGTAATATACTGAGAGATATTTCCATAAACAGGATTTTTTAAAATTCACCACCGTGTCTGTATTTCTGCCTCAAGACAGGAATGCCCCATTCACCTTATTCCCTATTCAGATACTCTGTTAATATTAACAACAATCTAAATTTGGCATCTAATGTCAGGTGCCTTCCTGCATTTTTCTCCCACAGAATAGTTAAGTGAAGGTATGTCTAAAGCTCTCTTCACATTTGAGCTTAACTAATTTCAGAATAAAATCTCAGAAGTTGAATTAAGGTGGAACACCAGTAATAGAAAATTGTGCCTTTCAAAATTAAACTAAAAATGAAATTCCTCCTAATTTTGCATTGTCTGATAATTCCGTTTTCCATGATTACCTGCAGCCTCTTCATGTACTAATGAAAGAGCTGCTGGAATGTCGGCAGAGCTGGTTTATAATGAACCTTCCTCTGTATGTATCTCTACCTGTCAGTGTATGTGTATTTATGAAATTCAATTTCCATGAGGTAAGTACCTATTCACCTATTGCTAATGTCTTCTCTATGTGCTATTTAATTTCTTCACAGTGTGTAATATGTCCTGAAAAGCCAGGTCATGGAAATAAATTAGATGAAAAAATGATGCATGGACTTTCGCACTAAAATAAATGTATCTTTTATTCTCATTCTCCCATGAACTTCAGAAACAATTTCAGGCTTGAGTGATTTTTATATTCCTCATGGGAATTTCATATACAAAGTGAAGCCCCAGGTGCAATTTAAACTTTATGGTATGAAAATATTCTTACTTAAAAAATAAAAATAAAATCATAAAGCTGTGCTTCCTATCACATAGTACCTGGGCTTCCTCCTGTTGTTTTTTAAGCTGTTCGAGCATCTGCTGAAATTCAGCTTCTTTCTGTTCAGCCTCTTCCAGGGTGGCCTGATTCTGTTCCTCATAGGCCATGGCCACCACAGCCAGGATCAGATTCACCAAGTAAAAAGAGCCCAAGAAAATGACCAGCACAAAAAATATCATGTATGTTTTTCCAGCAGCACGTAAGGTCTAGGGGAAAAATGGATAACTTCATTAGTATTTTGGCACAGTGTCCTCAAGTAAAGATTCATTACCATAGCCAGCAAACCATCAATTTTTTAGTATTCAATTTTGACCAAAATTGATTTTGTGTTGATGTTAAAAATGCACAAGTACACAAATATGCACAAAATGATGTCATCTGAAGCTTTATTGTAATGTTATTTGATATAGAAATAATATTAGTGCTCATTGAATATAAACTTGTGGTCAATAAAGTGTTTTTATTAGGGTTCATAAAGCAAGACAATATTACAAGCAATAAAATTATGTTGTTAGTGGGGCTTGCTTGTCTTTCATTTGAAATTAATTCTTTTTTTCTTTTCACATGTTGTTTATAATGTCTATAACCAAACTGCAAAGTCCCTGAAGTTGTGAGCATTCCTTGAATCCTCCACGGGTCCTGGCACTTATATGTCTTTCATGTAAAAAGTGCTCTCTTGTATGTGTATGTGTGTGTGTTTACATCAACAGGAGGCTTCGAGAAGGTAGTGGTAATTCCATTTTTCCATAGTTATTTGAAGCCTCTTCACATACTGATGAAATAAGCTACTGGGATTCAAGACACAACTACTTTATAATGAACCCTTCTCTATATTCTACAGTGTTACAAGTATCTGTACTTGTCATTGCATATGTATTTATAAAATTTAGACCCTGTGCCTGTTAATTTGGACCTTACCAACTGATAAAGGTTTTCCCAGTAATCTTGAGTCATGAGTCGAAACAGAGACAAGAAAGCCCAGCTGAAGGTGTCAAAGCTTGTGTAGCCGTAGTTGGGGTTTTGACCAGCCTTCACACAGATGTATCCTTCTGGGCACTGGCTGGAAGAAATGGAAAAAAAGCTAGGGTCAACACAGAAATTATAGAAATTTCCACTGGATTTGGACTTGTAGGAATGCTGAAACCCGAGTCTATAACAAATTTTCTTGTCTTCATTTTTGGAAACACTTTAAATGATTGCTCAGAGTGGAAATTAAATGCTATTTAGCGATGAGCAGAGATTAGGATGCCAGTTTTGACCCCCTGCATCCTGCACTGGAATGTGTAGGTTCCACACCTGGCTTTGCCTACTGACTACAGTGCAGGCCCAGGAACCTTTGGTAAAGGTCCAGGTCACTGGGTCCCTGCTACACACTTCTGAAATCAGGAAAAATGTCCATTAATATGCCTGGTGTATATTTTCATCAACATTCTTACATTTCAATACCACACAAATTTTCAGAATGACTTTAAATATGTTTAAGTTCTGTAGCCTGGAAATAGCATGGACTCACACATACCTTACTAGGTAGGACACAAAGATTAATTACTCCTCACTAAGGTATTGAAGATTTCTCTACACACCACTCCTAAAACTGTTCTGCACCTCAATTGTTGACATATGCCTTGTTAGAGTTATAAGCCTGTTTAGACTATCCTAAAAGCTGCCAAGTTCAGTAAAAATTATGCTTCAACACTATAAACTGCTAAATACTAAAATGAAAATAGACAGGAGACAGCTGAATATACCCTATAGCCATTTTAAGGTGTATAGCAGCCAGTTCTGTGTATAAACGAAATTTGAAATGTCAATGAAGTAATCACAGGATGTGGTTAAGAACATGCATTTTTTTTTAGCATATTGGTTACTCAATACCATGTCAATTAATTCCATAATGTTGTATATTGGCATTGATGTTATGTTGTGGCTTTAAATTGGTTGGGATGATATTCTGCCAGCTCTACCTTTAGACCAGAGATGGTCTTTCCAAGAAACTGTTGAATTTACCTGGACAATAAGATGCTGGACTCTATGCTTGGTATACTCTTGCAATGAAAGACTCTTGACTGAATTTGAAATGTAATACAGCAATAAGGTGGAGGAATCCACCATGGGGGGAGGGTACAGGGAGGGGTTGGTGGATTCCCAGAGCCTATGAAACTGTGTCACATAATGCAATGTAATTAATAAAAATACATATATTAAATAAAAGCTATCATGTTCAAAAAAAAAGTTCTATGGCCTAAGACTCACTCTTGCTATTCCTTTGATTTAAAAAAAAAAGTACCTCTCTTGTTTTTTTTTATATAAATGACCATACCATTGGGATGACTATATATTATATATTATAAATCTCACTGAGGAATGTGATCAAAGTGAACTATGAACTAAGCCTGGCCATACTCAGGCATGCCTGCTAGCTTCTGTGCACACAGGGATCTACGTTATTTTATGAGCTTTACAAAGCAGTTCACCAGGTGGGCTTCCACTCTGAAGATGATGCTATGCACTGGATCTTTTTTAGAAATAAGATACATCCCAGTTATAATTTGAATATTTCCAGCCTCAATGAGTCCCATTCTGTCAGTACACACCAGTACCAGTACAAATAAGCCCATTTTGTTTCCTTCATTGTATTTCTACCACAGCTTTGATAGGTTAACAGAAAACACAGACTACGAATTTTCACAGATTGGAGCATTAATTTAGATATTTCTTACTTGGGCAATTTTTGGAGCAATGGAATGATTTACTCAAAGTGATAATTTTCTTGAATGAGTTTAGGGTCAGTAGCAATCTGGTAAGGCTGCTGAAGCATGGTCCCAGGTAGGCAACACCACTGTTTAATTTCAATGTGTAAAGCTACACTTACAGTTTGCACTACATACTTTTTAAACTTGCAAATTGTACTGTATTTTCTTTTCAAAAATGTGTGTCTCACCCAGCATCAGAGCCATTTCCACAGAGTAAAGGATCATTCTGTCCTTCCAAAACATAAAAGTGACCTGTTGATGTAAAAAAGACTATTTAGCTTCATGTTAATACAATTCACATCAGGTATGAGTAAGTTTGATCTCCGATGTTTTCCAAAGAAAAATCAGTAAACTGTATTTGCGAAGTTGGCCTCACACACAGAGCCTCAACTATTTATAGCTGAAGTCTCATTCAGAACACTAAGATCAACATAATATGGCAATAGTTCTTACTGTCATCTCCTATGTAATCCTTCCAGTCAAATGTGTTCATTGTTACATTAACAAATGTTCCATTTGAATCCATTGTGCTATTCAAGTAGGAAGTGGTGTTGGTTTCAAAGGCAGAATCGCTTGGGGGCCACTGCAAACACTTGTTCCTCAGGTTGCCCATGAACAGCTGCAGCCCTATTAGAGCAAACACGCTCAGACAGAACACAGTCAGGATCATGACGTCAGAGAGCTTCTTCACCGACTGGATCAGGGCCCCCACTATGGTCTTTAATCCTGAGGAGAGAGAACTGTGGGTTAGTTGAGGAACAGTGCCGGCACTTACCAGTCACACATAGCTCTAGGCTCCCCCAAATGCTCACTTGACTCCAGAGATACTAAAAGCTTTATAGTTGCTAGCTTTACAGATGGCCAGGCAGCCTGGGGGATACAGGAAGAAGAGATTAATATTTGAACTGTGTGCTTCCTGTAGTTTCAATATGAAAGTTGAGTTAGGAAGTTTTTGTTTGCTTGGTTTATGCGCTACCATGAACAGGTACAGACTAATTTGCAGTTATTTTTCATTTCAGCTTTTGTTCACGAGGCTACTTCTCTCCAACCTGTTCTTTTCACTCGTCTCTAGGTCATAGTGACTTAGAGGCGAAAATTTTAATGTAATAAAAATGCCACACCAAATACATGCTGGTCAACAATATTTTCTCGCTTAAATGAAGAGGATTCATGTTTAAAAGCAGTCTAAGATAAATTCCAATAGCAAAGTCATGGCAACAAAGGTCTATCCAAGATAAAATCTAAAAAAAAAAAAGCTTTTTTATGTCATAAATGCAATGGAAGTGGAACAGAAAGAAAGAGAACAGAACAGCACAACTAGTATTTCTCATAGGTGTTTCATGCAATTTTCTGTTAAACTCAAAGGCTGACTTTATAAATAAATGCAAGTTTTAGGTTTCAGAAACTGAACTGACCCTGGAACATCATTTGACATTGTTGACTGTAATGAACACCAGTAACAAGCCACAAGGCCAATGCTTTTAGTCTCAACATCACTGCAGTTCAAGTCTGTTGAGAGTCAGCCTCTGTGTTTAACCTAGCTCTCACCTGGAATGACTGAAATTGTTTTCAGTGCTCGGAGAACTCTGAATGTTCTCAACGCTGAGACATTGCCCAAGTCCACAAACTCTGTCACATATCTGTAATAGGGGATTCACACACAAACACAATAACACACAAGAAAAGTTGGAGAGAGAAGGGGCCTACCGCCTTACACCAGTGTCTTCTTACCTGGGATTACAGAAATAGTTTTCAGAGCTCTCAAGACTCTGAAAGTTCGAAGAGCTGAAACATTGCCTAGGCTTACAAATTCTGTTACATACCTGCAGAATTAAATCAGAGTTACTGATAGCTTCCACAATGCTTTTAGTAAAAAAAGAATTTATGCTGGATTTGGCACATAGAGCCCCTTGTGTTTTGCAAATGGATTGCTTTGGATCTCAGGGCACCATATGCTGTCAGTTGCTTTTAAGGAATACAAATTTGTTGCTTTCCTTTAGTGCAATTTATACTAAGATGTGCACACCTATTTGGAAAACTAGTCAAAAAACACTATTTCAAATTTTAGTCAATAAGTGACTTCATTTTGGTAAAGAGAAAGGCTATAAGATAGGAAAGTAATTCCATTTCTTGGTCATTTATCGGACATGCTTATCTTGTATATGTATTGTCAAAATGTGTGCGGCCTATGGTTTGACTAACAACAGGAAACTTCATTTCTTCTGCATTTAAAACATGTCACAGTCTCCTGGTTCATGCTGAGACTGTTCTAACTTCTTTGAGCTTATCAAATTTTCAAAATTACTCACGCCATCACAATGACACTGAAATCCAGCCAGTTCCATGGATCACGAAGGAATGTAAAATCTTCTAAACAAAAACCTCTTGCTAAGATTTTTATAAGTGACTCAAAGGTGTAGATTCCAGTGAATGTATACCTAGGAGAAGGACACATGCCAGAATCAATGATTTCATTGACATTTGAAATGGATATTACCAAACACAACAAATCCTATTCTTTTGTGGCTTTTAATACATTAACTATTTCTGCTTACTTGAAAGTGTATCAGCTAAATTAGTCTTATAAATCCAAATTAATGTGGAAATATATCATTTAAGAATCTGTTCTTGTTAAAGTACTACTAGTTTTTAAATAATTGTCTTCATCTACAAGATGCATGTATTTTATGAGTAATATTAGTTTCAAGTATCCCACAAAAATTATTCCAACCTTGAAATTGTAGAATGTCAGTGTCTAATAGAAATATAATTTAAGCCGGGCTCAGCGCGGTGGCCTGGTGGCTAAAGTCGACTTGCACGTGCCAGAATCCCACATGGCCACTGGTTCTAATCCCTGTGCATCCACTTCCCATCCAGCTTCCTTCTTATGGCCTGGGAAGGCAGTCAAGGACGGCCCAAAGCCTTGGGACCCTGCACCCACGTGGGAGACCTGGGAGAGGGTCCTGGCTTCAGACTGGCACAGTTCCAGCCATTGTGGCCACTTGAGAAGTGAATCATTGGATCAAAGATCTTCCTCTCTGTCTCTCCTCTCTGTATATCTGACTTTCCAATAAAAAAATAAATCTTTAAAATATGAAATATGAAAATACAAAGGGACAAGGGAACTTAATTTAAAACAATATGTCAAGAACATTATCATTTCGACAACTGAAATGAGCCAAAATTCACATTTCATAATACATTTGTGCATTTTAAGTCCTTCATTGTACCGTATGTTCTAAATGTAACAAAGCTTGGATTTATTTCTTTGTAATGAAATATTCATTCAAATTTTTTAACCATCAAATTCATTTAAAAGTTAATCTACATATTTAATGTAAAAACATACTGTATTTTTATTCTTAATATTCACTTATAGAGTTATAAAGCTAATTCTCTCCCTACTCCTCTCTCCCTTTCTCTCTCTCCTCCACTTCTTTTTACTATCTCTAACACATGTTTTACTTCCCTCATATTTTATGTGCTGGTTTACACAATAACTAAAGTTGAAGGATAAATGAAATACTTGAATCATTTTTATAATTTATTCCCTATGCAGTTGGACCAAATCAGAAATTAGAAGGTTAGCCTCAAAATGGTTAGAAGGCGTTTTAATGTAGGATATTCCTACCCTATTTTCTTTCAATGTTGACAATATAACTTATTTCTGTTTCTTCCAAAAATAGTTAAGAGTACTTGTTTTTAACATTGTGTGCTCTAAAAGTATCTATTTTTTTGGAGTTCTTAACCCAAGGCACAAAAAGTTAATTTATTTTCCAGCCTCCAGTCGTTTATCTGTGAAAAACGTTAGGGTAGTTATTTTTGATCCACTTTGTGTAAAAATTTATCTCATGTGAGACTGCCTCAAAGAAAACAGAGGAAATTTTTCTTAGGTATTTTCTTTCTTGTTTTTCTATTGCAACAACTCAAATTGATTTCACATGGAATAACAATAATTAGCATCTTATGAAGTAGCTATGTAATAGGAAGAGACATACTTTCCAATGCTAGGTTTAAGCTCATTGATGATTAAATTTGGATATTTTGCATTATACATTGTTGCCATAACATTTCCTTTCAAAAGGCCTTAGAGCCACCTGACTGGTATGTTCTGCTCATTATATCAGCAGTTAATGCCTTATGTTCTCTATGCCTAAAGAATTCTTTGCTGTCCCTAGAGTTATAGAAACATGATTTGTGTCTTCTATTCCTGTTCTGGACAATCTGTGTAGGCTCTATCGGGAGTGTACAGAATCATTGGTAGCTGTCCAAGGAGGAGAGGCCTAAAGCCTAACAGATTGGACAGGTCAATGGGAACTGGGCAGCTTAATCTTCCTTGGCTCTGTCCCAGTAGGCTCCTGATTATGCTGTCACTTCTATCCATGTCACAGTTTTCTTCCTGTAATTATGGTGTCTGTGGAAATGCGCAGCCTTACATAATATTCCTGTTACTATATGATCTGTTCCTCAGGGCATTTTATGCCTACTGCATGTTTGTACAGAGGTTTTTTTTAAATTTTTTCTGCTGATAGTGGCTTGTATTTTCATTTTTTTAGCTGAATTTTTTCTCTATGTAAGGGATTCCGGCCTTTTTGGCAGTATTCACTACTATTTTGCTGTTGTCTGGTTGTTTTGTCAAGTTACCAGACAAAATGGATCATGAAAACCTGTGTAGAAATCTCCACCTGGAAGATCCAGGTTAAGACTTTTGTAAAGTTAAGGTCATTTTTATAATGTGTTTCTTTGAAAAGAGAGACTTACATTTTCAATTACTCCCTTTGCCTATCTTTTAATTATGTTATGCAAATAAGTGAACATCATACATATCCAAGCACTTTAATTATTTATGTTAGGAAAAACTCATAATAGTTTTATATAGGTTTGTCAATTTTGTTAACTTAAAAATTTTAAACGGAATCTGAGCATTCAGCAAAATGGCCTTCCTCAACATACTAATGCATTCTATGCTCCAAGAATTTCCAGGGAACATTTTCCAGCTACTGTCTTTTAAATTTTTAAACATATTAAATGACTGAAAGTTTAGAATGTTGCAATATATCCTCCTTGGAATGTTCCAACATACAAATAATAAGGTGAAGTGTGTGTTTTAATATTTTCTACTTTTAAAAATGTAAGAATTGAGGAAATACTAGATTTTTTAACTTCACCAACTATGTGATCCTCGTGTCATCCTCTACACAAATACAACCTAAATATCTTCTGAGTCTTTACAAAGTATGTAGATTTGACTCAACTGACTGACAAGTAAGGAAATAATGTTGTTGTGATGGAGAAATTGTGTATTTTTCTTGAAAATTTCCCCAGATAATTTGAAATGAAGGGCATTTGTTTCTCACATTAAAACTAAAACTCCAGCAACATACCTAAGATTTTAAAGGAAAAAAAAAGAGAAAGTTTCTTCTTCTTTCAGTACAAATGTGGACTGTATTAATGCCTCAAAAAGTGCTGTGTTTGACCTTTTCTCCTGTGTTAAAATACTCAAACATTTTGCTTTGATGGCATCATACAAATGCCCCAAATCTCCATCTTAACAGAGAAAAGGGCCAGAGTCTGACACTGCTAGGGACTCAGTGGCTGTGATTTTGACGTATAAACGGCACACGAGATTTAGTTGAGCAATTACAATTATTATTGGGATTGTTACCATTTGTTTTAGTGTGCTGGTAATAGAGTTTCATGAATTTTGGGTGATCTGCCTTTAATCAAGTCTTCTTCTTTGTTTTTTTTTTTTTTAATTTTATTTTAAATTCATTAATTACATTGCATTATGTGACACAGTTTCATAGATACTTGGATTTTCCCCAAGTATCTTCTTCTTAAGCAGTTTATTTTTAAATAAGATTTATTTATTATTATTGCAAAATCAGATATACAGAGAGGAGGATTGACAGAGAGGAAGATCTTCTGTCCTATGATTCATTGCCCAAGTGGCCACAAAGGCCAGAACTGAGTCAATCCGAAGCCTGGAGCGAGGAGCTTCTTCTGGGTTTCCCACACGGGTCTCCCATGCGATGTGGGTGCAGATCCCAAGCCACAAGCAGGGAGCTGGATGGAAGTGGGGCCACCAGGATTAGAATCGACGCCCATATGGGACCCTGGTGCATGTAAAGCAAGGACTTTAGCTAGTAGACTACTGTGCCAGGCCCAGCACTTTATTTTTTAAGCATGGTTTTGCAGAAGATGTCTTATTTCTTTTCCAGGACACATCTGTTATGTCTAAATTACCTACATGCATAGATATAACTTAGATATCTAAAACATATCTTATTTCAGTACCTAAATATAAAAATACACAATCAAGATGCCAACCACAATAATATAGAGCTAAGCATCTAAATGCATTTTGCCAGAATGTGATAACAGCATACTAAAGTAGAAAAAGTTTAATTCATCAAATACTCAAATGATCATTATATTTTATATAAAATGCTTATTTTTTTATTACCTTATCTCTTAGAATAAATGATTAAGTTGCTAAATCATAAGTGATTAAGCGGCATGTAGCTGGTTATAATCCAGTTTGAACAGATAGTATCATAAATTTGTTGGAACAAATAGTTACCTCAGAGATAAAAATGCCAGTCCCCCAATCTCCTTAGTCTTTTTTTATGTGTAATGGAATGAACCTCTTAGAAAGAAGTATTTAGTCTGATTTTAAAATGAGGAAATCGTAAGTCATAATCACAAGAAAATGACAGAGAATTCATCCTGAGAAGTTATTCCTACTTACTCTACATTCTTTGTCCAGTCGGGAGGGTTACTCAAAGTCATAAACACGCAGTTGGTCAAAATAGTGCACATGATAAGCATGCTGAATAAAGTAAATTATAGTCAAGGAATACACGTCAGTATGATTTTGTGGCCATTTGCAAACGATCCAATCATAAAATCAACCACAAGTTGACTGTAAAAATTAATCTTATTTATTCTAAAACAATGATAATCATAGAAACATAAGCTTTTCATACAGTTCTGGTGTACTCTTCTTTCATTTCAAAATATACACTCATAAAATCTAATTTAACAGAATGAGATTTGCATTTGAAGGAAATGGGAATTGTTCTGCATTCTAAGCCGCTGTGCAAAAATATTAATAGAAGGAAACTCACCATTCTTTAACCATCTCATATGACATACATGTGGAAGTTGTATTTCAGATATAATTTAAAACATGACAGAAAAGTTTAGCAGATACAACATAAAATATCTGAGATTGTTTAGCCTGTTGTACTCAAAGATTACATTCGTTCAGACTGAGAGGTAGCTCATGCCTTTATAATTTACAACATAATGAAAGAAGATGGAATTTTCTTCTGACTAGATCATAATACTTTCTTTTTATTTCACTTTAGATAAATGAGCCTCCTGCCTTTTTCTTGAATCTAGTCCCCAGCATGTCTGAACAGGTGAAAACCATTGTGAAGCCCTGCTGAGAGTTAGCTGCAATGATTTCTCTCAGGATTTCAGTCCAGACTTCATCATAAAAATAAATTATGGTTATTCTGAGGTAGGAATTATATTTTAAAATATACACGGGGTGAACATTGTAGCACAAGGTACTAAGCTGCTACTACTTGTGACACTCATAATGCACCAGAGTGCCTGGTTTGAGCCGTGAGTACTCTGCTTCTGATTAAACTTTCTACTATTGCATTTGGAAGCAGCAGATCATAGTTCAAGTACTGAGTACCAATTTCCTGCTGTCCACATGGGAGACCTAGTTTCTCACTCCAGGTTTCAGCCTGGCCGAGCTCCAACTGCTGAGTCCTTAGAGTAAATAAACTAGTGGATGGAGGAGCTTTTTCTGTTACTTTCCCATTCTCTCTCTCCTTATTTCTCATACCTCCCCTCCCCCCATTTTTTTCTGTGTAGCCCCAAGAGTAACTTTCCATAACTTTACCTTTCAAATAAATCAATCATGAAAAAAGCATAATTTCAGAATTAAAATGCACATCAAAATGTCAATTCAATTTACTTTATCTCTAGGATAACCCCTGTTTTAATAAATAAGACAGCTTTTGGCCAGCTGATATAAAATGCCCATCTTCGAGTCCTGGCTCACCTTTCTGTTATATCAATTCTTGAGAATTTTCTTGAAACCCATCTAATTGTGAATTTTCACATGAACTTTTTGATTATTTTTGCAAATAGTTTTATATTCAATGACTTTTGGATAAATATTGTCAGCCAGCTACATAGGCAGATAGAAGCAGTCTGATAAATATTTGCTGAAGAAGGAAAGGTGAAGGAGGGAGAAAAAAATAGAAAAAAAAAGTAAAATACAAGCAAAGATAGATTCAGCTGCTGGCAATGCAGAACCAATGAAGGCAAAAGAAGTGGATCATTTGATCATTCAGATTATAATACTAATCACAAGAGACTGTCATCCTTCAGTAATGGTTATGCATGATCCTCTGGAGGTAAATGAAAGTGTGACACAGATTGTTGCTTGTTCCTACTATACAATGTATGTCATTTACATATCATTATCATACTTGTACTTTTACTTATAGAACAAAAAAGTCATTGAGCATAATCTTGTCATAGATAGCAGAAAACCAATGATAACAAGCAAATTTAACACATAATGTTACTACTAAGCTAAATAAAATTTGAATATTAAGGATAGTTTTCAGATAGATACAAGAAAAATACTTTTTAAAATTCCAGAAAGAAAAATTTTAAAATCAATCATTAAAGTAACATTTAGGCAATTCACATGAAAAGGATATGAATGTACCAAAATCTTAATAGCAATTTTCCTAACAGGATTTAGTGGAGTTAAAATATACAAGGCAGAGGTGGCACTGAATCGAAAAATTGCCTTCCCTTTATTCAATACTATAAAAGTCTGAAAAACAAAATAAGATAAAGAAATTAATAAATTGGACATGTGATTTATTTGAAGGTTTTGCATGCATGAATATTTTTTCTTGATTTGTTTAAACGTATTTGTATTAACCATTTATATGTTTTAGCTCTAACTGTGAAGCAACTATAAGGATATAATTTACTATTACCCCTGCTGTCTTTAAAGCTCCAACTTGCCAACATAACCAGGTAGTCCTACGCAAAAATTTTGACCAATTTACAAAATACAGATTAAAATTCTAATTTTACCACTCATCCCTTAATCTTTATAACTTTTGAGATCACTCTGTATATATTTCTATTAAATAGTCTTCCATAAATATTTTTTGTATATCAAATCTTTCAATGCCAAAGTTTATGGTAGTGTCCTCATGGCTCTACTGTAGTTTTCCCAAGGTAAAAATGCTGAAAAAGATTGAATTATCTGGTTTTGCCTATTCTTTGACTCTGCTGTGAAGGGCTCAGCTTCTGTTCATAGAAAAAAGGACAGTACCATTGAATGCTAGCCTGGAATACTTGTGAGGCAATTCACACCTATCCAGTGATTACCCGCAAAGCTAAGGGTACCTTTTTTATATTCTTAAGATATTGTAACTGATATATAAAATGTGTGCATGTTTATGGGATACTGTATGAGGTTTTGATACATGTATACATATGTAATGGTCAAATTAGGGTAAATATATCTTTCCATTCAAATATTTTTCATTATAATAAATACATTGAAAAACCTTCCTTCCAGTTTTTAAAAGATATTCTCAAAATAGTATGGCTGTTTTGTAGTCACTCCTTGTGCAATACAGCCCAAGAAGTTCTTTTCCTTATAGAGCTATAACAGAGTGCATTAATTGCAATGTCTACATCACCCTTCCACACCATGCTCCTTTGTCTCTGATAATCATTATCTGTTTCTCATTTTTTTCTGCCTCTCTTTAAAAAGAGAGAACCTAATATTCCAGAAAAAAAGTGGGATCATGTGCTAGTTTTTCAGTATCTGTCTTATTTCAATTTGCATAATTACTTCTGGTTTCATCCATGTATGCAAAGGAAATGAAATCATTCTGTTGAGGAGACAGTTGTGCTCCCTCATTTATTATAGCACTATCCACAATAACCTAGAAATAGCAGCAAAGTGTCCATCAACTGACAAATGGATAAAGAAAATACAAGTACGTGGCAGAATATTATTCACCTATAAAAGGAGTGGAATCCTGTCATTTGTGACAATACAAAACAAACAGAATTATGTTTTATTTTATCCCAGTAGAGCCATTTCTGTCTCTATGATTTCAAATCACTTGTCAGCTTTATTTAAATTTCCCCTCTGACTCTGGAAGTGAGTGTCATGGAATCAGAAAGACGAAGCATCTGAGAGGTCCTCTGGTACAAATCCCCTCCCATATGAAGAAAACAGCTCCATAAAACTCCTAATAAGGTCTTACAATATTCATGCTATGATATCAGACATTCCTAGACTGGTCTGAGAAGTGGCATGCTTGGAGGGGGGGACATTTTAATTGTATTAAAATGTATTGAGCATGCATTGCCGAGTAGTTTACATTGCCGATAATTAGTTCTCATAACAAGACAACTGAATCAGAATTTCTGGGATGTAGACACAAACTTGAATATATATTTCCAAATATTCTCAGGTGATTCTAACATACAAAAACTGACAATGTTTATGCCCGGGTAATGTTCTGAGCTGCCAAAACAGCATTCTTGATCAGTTTTCCAGATAAATCCCACTGCCATCCAATCACTCCTTAATTGCTTCCCTTTACCAGTTACCTTAATTTGTGCTATTTTACATTTTGTCTGTAATTACAGTCATGTTGCAATTTACACATAGCATTCATCCCAATGAGAACTAGGTTGGAAGTTGTTCTAAACCATAGAGCATAAAGAGCCTGTAAATTGCCATTTCTCCATTTTTTCACAGTGTTTAATAGTGTGGTTTGCAAATAATACTTTGCTTTCATCAAATATGGGTTTACCTTTAAAGCACCATTTACCTTTGAAGCACCTATTCTATGTACCCATTTACCTAATCATATGTTTTTCCCCTTTAAATAAGGGCTATATCCCATACATTCATGTTCACTGACAATCAACTCTATTTAAATAGGCAAATATTTATATTGCGGGCATAAAAGACAGGGAAAACAATTTCTCTGTACTTGCCTCAATGTGTTTAAGACCATGAAGCACAGTATTACTTAACTAATCATTTTCTGTAAATAGCGCTGTATAAATTAGAACAATTAGAAGTAGAATTATCTGCTCGGAACATTGGACCTTGGGAAGTCTGTCTTGCACACATAGAAACATTAAGAAATTGCCTTGAATTCACAGGACTAGATCATTTGGTACTATAATTAAGCAATCAAGGTCCATGTGGGTATTTGACAACAGCAGGAACACGTCAAAGTTCAATATAATTTAAGGTGCATTTACTGATGCTTTTTGGAGAGAATTTTTCTGAAGAAACAATTTCTATTGGTGACATTTGGAGAGGATTTTATTTTGAAGAAAGCCCAAACAGAAGGAACAGGGATGAACAATCCCTTTTTAACACACAGGTACTCTTTGCTCCTCCTGCCAGAGCAGCTTTTGTACAGCTTGTGAAATTAAAGCTGACACATCAGGGCATCTTCCTTGAATTCATGAGTTGTGGTACACAGCAGGCTTTCAGAACACAATCCCAGGATATGTCCAGAGAACAGCAGCTGGCACAAAGAAAGCCTCTGAATTTTGAGAGCTGAAGAATAAAATACTAGTGTCCTATGTATTGAAAGAATGACAAGGAAGACGTCTAAATATTATTTGAGAAAATGAACATATTTAGGAGGTACAAATAGTGCAATTCTAAACTCAGTTTTTCAAGTAATTACGTATTTGTTTCAATTTCCTCTTTCTATCATTTTGTTTCATCTACACCTCTAAGTTTTTTTTTTAATTTTACTTCTTTTTATTATTATCGTTTTATGATAGAGTTCCATAGGCCCTGGAATTTCCCTTATTCCCTCCCCAATTCCCTCTCTCAAGTAATTATAAAGAATGAATAAACATGAATAAAAAAACTAGCTGGAAGTATACCAAATTGGTTATTTTATTCCTTGGAATGTTTCTTGGGTTTATCTAGTAAATGCACATCTCACAAGTTCACTTCTATTTGGAGCAAAAATAAGTCTTATATCTCCATGATATTTAAAAGGATCTAATTTTAAAGGATCAAATCTAGTTTTAATCATTGTCTTTTATTGCATGAATACACATTGAATAGTTTCACTTAGTGGTTATAAGTTCTGATGCTAAATCTCATCTGCCTGGCCTCATATTCTGGATCTACTACTCGTGAAGCATACTATTACGCAAATTACTTGGGTCCTCTGCAGTTCCTTTCCCATTGGTTAGCCGTCTGAGGTCAACAACAGTTTCTGCCTTATGATTCCACAAAATATTAAATTAAGGAGTAAAGTCCTCAAGCAGTGTCAGACACCAAAGGAGCACAACAATGCTAGCTATTACTGCCACTGTTTCTATTCTTAATATATTGCCCCATCAACTTAAACCCCATTAAAATGCATTGTGATCATGCTCGTTTGATTAAATTAGAAGTTTAAAATGCATCTTTACTTAATGGCAACAAAAACTGCATAATGCTTTATACTTAAAATGCCTTCAATAAGTGTGCTGCAAGAAATAATTTTAAATTCTGGAACCTATTCCATTAACTTCTTCACTAACTCCTTGCATTCCGATAATTACACACTAGCTTTTTCTTTAATAGCTCCTCAATATTCATCTTCATAGATGATTGATAAAGGAAAGTAGTGCAGTCAAATTTAAAAAGGCTGGCTGGTTCACAGACACTACAAATAAATCAGGGTCTAAGCCTGGCTTTCAGCCAAGGAGACAATAAAAGCAGACTGTGTTGGCACACAGAGAACAATTCTGTTTCCTAGTGGCAAACTCACATTAACTAAACTCAAAAACATGGCACATAAAATCAAAATGCCACTCCATTTATAGTGAGAAATATTACTTTCACATGGACCAATATAATTACAATGGTATAATGAGAACATTTTTTGTCCTTTAAGCAGATCAATTGGAATACAAATCTTGCTGATCATGGAGCCTAAACCTGCTGATT
Source organism: Ochotona princeps (assembly GCF_030435755.1). NCBI lineage: Eukaryota > Metazoa > Chordata > Mammalia > Lagomorpha > Ochotonidae > Ochotona > Ochotona princeps. The sequence continues at coordinate 45,968,120 of NC_080836.1, forward strand.
GATTCAAACAAAGAAGAAAGTTGAGTAACATCTGCTAGGCAGTCCAGTGTAGTTCTCTCACTTACGAAGTGGCCTGACATTGGGAAGAGGATGCTTTCAGTGCTTACCCATGATATCTATCTTTCTTGGAAAATACTAATGTTTGTTTTTACCATTCTCCTTTTTGCTTCCTTAACCATAGCAAGCTCATCAGTTTCTTTCCATAGAAACATTTTTCTTTAAATATCCATTATTTTTTATGATATCAGAGTAAATAATGCAACTATCTCTAGAATAGTTTTCCAATTATTTGAAAAACATTTCCAACTATTTAGAACAATAGTTTATGGAAGAGCATTTGTTACCAATCTCTCATGAGATGTCTATCATTACCAATCCGTGTAATAATATAGTAACTAAATTAAAATTTTTCTATAGTAAAACATTCAAACAATTTTTAGCAACATGTCAATATGTATTAAGTGCCACTTTTCATGAAAGTGGTTAAAAAGAAAAAGAACCTGTTCAATGATTTCAATTTTGTTTGATTTCATGTAAAACATTTTAGAGCTTTCTGTTCAGTACCATTTATGAATTAGAGGGATGGCTATCACCTGAAAGTTTGCAAAACCACAGAATCTCTGCCACCAGACTATGGAGTCAGAACCTGCTTATGGGAAAGATCTCAGAGACATCACAGTACATAGGAGAAGCTCTCTTTTATAGCAGCGGATCTCCATCTCAACGGTTGGGATGTTCATTAGCATCATAGATCTGATAGAGCTGAACTGAAGACTGATCATCCCATATAAATTCTTTGGCCATTGCAACTACAAATGTAAGTTGCCGGCATCCCATGTCAAGATATCAAATTAATAAGAGTAGAATGTACCATTCATTTTTAAAATACATCCTATAAAATACTATCTTGCTGGCATAACTACAGAAATGAGTTAGTTCTGACAAAACTGTGGTGTTATTTTCACATAAGGAAGACAAAGATACAAATTGATTTAATTCAAGTATAGGTGGGGAAAATATGACAGTTCCGCCCAACATGTGGCTTTCTAATCTTGATATTTGTTTCCTCAGACTCAAGTTTTTTAAAAAGCAGCTGTTTCAGAACCTAACTTACATAAACTATGTAGTTAGGAGAAGTTTCTCATCATATTTTACGACAGTAGACAAGCAAACAAAAGCATTTCTGAGTGATTATGCATCTCCAAGTATCATCTGCCTGAGGAGGTTTGATTTTCCCATTGGCAATATAAATTATTTTGAAGACATTTCAAGTAAAACAAGAGCTAAAAATTAAGAAGTGTAACATCTGCCCCATAATTTATTTCAGGCATAGATATAACTCTATTGTCTATTGGGTACTTAAATAAGTTGGCAATAAACAGGTACTCAGCTTTGCTGATCTCAATTTTAATTCCAATTTTCTTGATTACTGTGAAATTGCAGAACTTGTTTATCTATTCAGAACCTCACTGCAGACAAAGTTTCATTTCTTACACCTATCCTTTTATCTTAAAAGCAAGTAGACAGAATTTTTGACAGGAAGAAAAATGGGGCACAGTGAATACATGAGTTGCAAAAGCATATATTAACTTCAAATTGTTATATAAAGAGTTATTAGAGTTAGGAAATCAACACTCACTTTTTTATTAACATAGTAGGAATCCAAGTCCTCCAGAGGCTCCGACACCATGTCTGGAGGAATGTCTCCATAGATAAATGGAAGGTTCTTTCCAGCTTCCAAGTCACTATTTGGCTTTGGTTTGTTCTCATCATCATTGTCTTGTTCTTTCCTGGGCTTCTTGGCTTTCTCTTCTGCAGCACGCTTTTCGATAGCAGCAAGAGATTCTCTTGTAAAAAGACGGAAGCTTTCAGGTCCTGGGGGTACCAGCAGTGCCTGCGCCATCTTTTCATCCTGCACATTTAATTACGTTTAGCTTCTTGCATAAGAATTGCCTACAAAAAAATTTTTTTAGTGAGAACTATATATAAGAAAATCAATTGTGCTGATACAGTGGATATACAAGCTAATGCTTCAACTGCATCATTGCTACCTCATCTGGGTGTTAGTCCATGTTCCAGCTGCTCCACTTCTGATCCAGACCCCTGCTTTGTGGCCTGGGAAAGCAGTAGATGGCTCAAAGCTTTGGGTGCCTGTGCCTTGCATGGGAGACCTGGAATACATTCCTGGCTCCCGGATTCTAATCAGCTCAGGTCCAGTTTTTGGCAGCTATTTGGGGAGTGAACCTGTGGATGCATAACCTTCTCTCCCTATCTTTATTTTTTCTATAAAATCTGCCATTCAAACAAAAATAAATCTTATTCAAAAAAATAGAAATTCAACCAAAATGTTATTTTTAATAGATATTTATTTATTCGAAACTCAGAGCTACAGAGAGGAACAGAGAGAAAGATTTTCCATCTGCTGGTTTCCTACCCACATTGCAGGAACAGCAAGGCTGGACCATGGAGAATTCAAGAGCCAGGAATTTCATCCAGGTATCCCATGTGAATGATAGTCCCCCTGACAGTTAGGCCACCTTTGGCTGCTTTCCTCAGGTCTTTTGTGAATATGAATGGAAAGTGGAGCAGCTAGGGCTTGAACTGGTACCCATACAGGATGCTAGATTTGCAGGTGTCACATTGCCACAATGGTGGCCCCCACAAAATATTATTTATCTTTTTAAAAAGATTTATTTTTATTGGACAGGCAGATTTTACAGCGAAGGAGAGACAGAGAGAGCGAGAGAGATCTTCCATCCACTGGCTCACTCCCCACATGGTCTCAGTGGACAGAGCTAAGCTGATCTGAAGTCAGAAGTAAGAGCTTCTTTCGGGTCTCCAATATACATGCCTGGGCACAAGAACTTCCTCTGCTGCTTTCCCAGGCCACTAGCAGGGAATCGGATCAGAAATGGAGCAGCCTGAACTACAACCAGCGCCCATATGCCTGATATGCCACCATGCCAGCCCTGATCCTTTTTTTTTTTTTTTTAGTTTTGCCAAGCAAAGCGGCTTTCTTAGAGGATTTGACCTTGGATCCTTCAGACACAACACATAGTATGGTTATTTCTTCTTTCTGTTTACTACTGCCCTTCAATTTTTACAAGACAATTTTTGTCTTCTTTCTAAATCTTCCAGTTTCTGTAGTGATTAAAAGTCCTGCTTGAGGTATGACTTTCTCTATTTTAAACCCTGGCTCTGCCACTTATGGAGTGTGTGATTGAGGAGAACATAAACCCTTATTCCCCTCAAATAGAATATAATCCCTGGTTGTTTCATTCTCATCTATGAGCTTCAGATAATGAGGGACTAACCTTCTGATGTTGTGTAACAAGTAAGTGGGTTAATACTAAATGTCAAGAATAGTTTCTGGAAATAGTACAGATAACACCCATTATCATAACAGCTGCCTTCAGTCCCTTAAAGTTTCCTCCTCTGCTGCAGTCTCCAGCACCCTTAGAATTTAAACTCTAAAGAAGGCGTCCAGGTGCTGGATGGGCTAGAACCACAACTGATCCCAGAGGTCCAGGACAGCACAGCAGTATGCACATCAACTCTCACCTGCCTGTAACCTGGCAGGAACAGAAAAGGAGACAGGGTAGCATAACGAAGTGGCCTGACTCAATTTTCTAAAAAGTATCTGTAGAAATATGGAGACCATTTTTAAAAACACAGGAATTCAGCTACATGGATTTTTCAGATATAGCTAATAATACTTTTATTTGTGCATTATGCCAAAATTTCTTCCCCATCACAACCACCTTCCCACTGCCCCTGCATGGCCTTGTAATGCTTGGCAGTTTTGTATTGATATGCCGAGTTTAAAGGAAATGAGAAACTACTAATTTCCAAAATTTGCTTCAATGGAAAGATAGTGATTTTAGAAATAGGTCGGCCTTTGAATTTATATTTGTAATATAACTTTGTCATTATAATTTTTGCTACTGTAAAGGTATATTCTCAATAAGTTTTAAATTATCTGGCCTGGCAACACATTATATTATTTTTCTTTTTCTGAAAAAAAATTTGTGGAGTTCTTTACCTCTGGAACATAATATTTGGAAATAATTCTCTTTTGCTGAAAAATCGCTTAATCATTTGTTTCATGCCTACTAAATTCATGGTAGGCAGCACATATTAGTACACATGTTCTTAACCAATTTACGCTCATTTTAATGGCCACATAAGCAGTCCAAGTCTAAGCTATGTGGAATAGTCATACCTTTCATACTCTGAGTTCAGGATGCAGTTGAGAATTTTCTGCAAGTTTAAATATCCAGAGATGAGTCACCCCCTCATCTCACGCCACCTGACATGAATTCAATGGCAATGTTTCTTCCCAAATGCCAAGTGAAAATAAAACAGCCTGACAAATAGGTTTTAAGGAAATTCGGTGAAACATCGGTACTTTCTTAAAGAGAAGAGTTGTTTCTGTGGGGACCATTTTGTTGTTCAGACTTTCATTTCTTTATTCATGTTGAAATGATAGTGGTCTGAATATTAGAACTGAAGACAAGCTAGAACTGGGTCCACTCTGGCAGTTTTCCTTGCTTTTTCATCTGCCTCAATCCTAGTTTCATCCAAATGCCTTTTCATATAGATGACAATACTTTGCCATGGAGAAATCAGTCATGAATAAAATCTAATTTTTAGGTTTACAAAATAAAATCAGAATACCTAACAGGGATCTATCTAAATAATCTATGTAGGTCATACCAATTTATCTCTGAAATGAAACAGGACAAGGTGCTATCTCTAAACAATGAGCACTTATCTATAATTGTGGTCTATGTCCAGCTACTCCACTTCCAATCCAGCTCTGCGCTAATGACCTATGAAAAGCACCACGAAGTGGCCCGAGTGCTTGTGTCCCTAACACAAATGTGGGACCAGATCAATCTCCTGGTTCCTGGCTTGGCTGAGGCCCGGAGCTGGTGGCTACAGCCACCTGGGGAGTGAATCAGCAGATGGAAGATCTCCCTGTCTAGTTCGCTTGCTCTCTCTCTCTCTCTCTCTCTCTCTCTCTGAGTTTCAGAATAAATTGATGAATCCTTGAGAAAAACATCCCCACACTCTTATTTAAATACTGAGATGGGTTGATTCCAGACTCTCAGTTTCCCACTATGAGGATAATTAAGGTTTAACCAATAGTTGAATGGGCCAGAACATTGCAGAATGTAGTGAGTAGGGTCTCCTATCACCTCAGTAACTTGTTCGCAAACTTCTCACAGATTGCTGACGGTTCTCTTTTCATTTTTCTGCACTTTCTGATTCTTGGTGAGCTTATTATATAGAGCTCTTACATAACTTTATGTTCATATTAAAGCTGACTTTAATAATTAATTCTCACTGATGCCTTGGTGTGGAATATATATTATTAATGAATATATGTGCATTAAAGTTTATTAAAATACATCAAATTTAGTTTGCCAAATTTTATCTAGACCTACCTTTGCAAGGACAGAAAAGATAAGAAAAAACACCTTGGATTATCTCTTTCATTCAGCATCAAAGAGCTGATGTGTGTGTATCGATACGAGCAGAAAAAGTGCATCCCACTGTAAATAAATCTTACAAAGAAATGTGCTTCAGTCTGTTTTATTGTAGGAAAGGGGTCACTAATCTTGCGGTTTGGAAGGGACCTCAGGATCATTGTGCAGTAAATATTGATTGCAGGATTTCTGTGTGTGAACCTTCTGAATAGACCAGACAGCCAGGCCCTTTCTTCAAGAAGTTGGCAATGTAATCACAAAGACATATATTTACATAAGCCAGTGTAATGTAATTGTATAAAGTTGATTACTGTCTGAAGTTTATCAAGAGGAACAAGTTATTCTGCCTTGGACATGTGGGAGTGGTATGGTAGGAATATTTCCTCGAGCTGGAAATACTGGTATAGTTTGTGTAGACTAGGTGTAATTTGAAATGAGTTATTGACCACAATTGTTGAGGCAAGAATATTAGGAATACCTAATAGAGACATATTTGTGTGTATGGACACACAGGCAAAGATCAACATGAAGAGTTTGGGTGGAGTTGAGCACATTAAGCAGTTCATCATGGGTACGTGTTAACCTGAACAAAACAACAATGATTTGAGGTAACCCTGGGAAGTCAGGCAGGATAGATCACCAATTGCCTGGTGCAACAAACTAAAGTACAAGCCAGGCATGAGGAGTGAGGTGATTCATTGTAGGTTAGAAGGATGGTGGTAGTATGAATTATGGCCAGACTGAAAATGACTCTAGAGCAATATTTTCAAACATTTTGGTTTCAGGAGTCCTATATATTCTTAAATGATTGATAAACACAAAATGTGTTTGATTATGAGGAATTTGTCTATACATATTTAGCATATCAAAATTAAAATACAAAGTGTAAGCATGTTTGTTAACTATCACAGTAATATGTATATTTACATAAACACCAGATCTTTTTAAAATGTGTTACTTAAAAGGACACTGCAAGGGCATCAGATTAATTTCTCTATTCAATCTTATATTTTGTGTTTTTTATTCAATGTATATTCAACTATTTAAAAAGTAAAAGGAATTGAACTTGACTGGACAATGAGATGCTGGACTCTATGTTTGGTATATGCTTGCAATGGGGGAATCTCAACTGAACTTGAACTGTGGTTATGCAACAAGGTGGAGGAATCCACCATGGTTGGAGGATTTGGGGAGGGGTGGGGAGAATCCAAGTACCTATGAAACTGTGTCACATAATACAATGTAATTAATGAATTAAAAATAATAAATAAATAAATAAAAGAAATAAAATAAAATAAAATAAAATAAAATAAAATAAAAAAGTAAAAGGACCTGAGATAGGTAGGAAAAAAATCTCCCATGCAATGGTTCACTCCCAAATTCATGCAGTACCAGGTGCTGGGTCAAGCCAAAGCCAGGACCAGGGAACTGAATGTGAGTCTTGTATGTTGGTAGAAAGTGCTCAAGTAATTTAGCCATCCATCATCTGCTGCCTACCAGAGAACACATTAGTCAGAAACTGAAATTGGAAACAGAGCCAGGACTCAAACCCAGGCTTTGCAATATTGAACAGGTATCTCAAATGGCATCTTTCTCTGATATGTTCTTTTGATTAATACATATGAAAAAAATCATACGTATATGTAGTTTGCAAACCTATCAGTTGGATTTCTAGCTACTTTAAAACATTTTGCAAATGGGAGCTTTTTAGATTAATTTTAGTGTGGAATCTGAAATCATAGAAATGAACTTTTTAATTTATCCAGCCCTTTGATTGGATCTTTTAACCAATCCTGTATAATTTTGGCCCATCGCACATTGAATATTTGGAAAATATCAGTGTATTGTTTTATATATCTTCCCAGTTTTGAGAAATTTTGTTATAAAATCCTCAAAACCACATTTGTTAATAGTACTAGTAGTGTCATGTAAAAAGTTATACTGCACTGGAAAACTGTCAAGCTCCCAGTGGCAGCTAGAAGTTTTCCAAAATAACGATTTCCACTTGAAAGCACCAGCTTTAACACTGACAACAAATGCTGTCATTTACTTTTTCCTGCAGTGACACGTTTTTCCTTTGCTCAATTTTGAAAAAACAGGAAACTGCCAAATACCTACCTCAATAACAAGTTCCCTGTTATTCTTTTAAGTGAAAATGGTGTTCCATGGGAAAAACAAAGCCATTTATTTGGCTTCAACTACTTTTGCTTCATGATGTAGCACAAATATCTCCTGTATTCTTTCCATTTCACTAGAGGGAATATTAAAAATGCTTGCTCTTTAGAGTTGCATTTAACACAAATAACCTTTTTTAAAGATTTAAAAATTTTTTTTAAGATTTATTCATTTTTATTGGAAAGGCAGATATACAAGAAAGGAGGAGAGACAGAGAGGAAGATCTTCCATCTTGATTTACTCCCCAGGCAGCTGCAATGGCCAGAACTGAGCTGATCCAAAGCTAGGAGACAGGAGCCTCTTCCAGGTCTCCCATGTGGGTGCAGGGTCCCAAGGCCTTGGGCCATCCTCAACTGTCTTGCCAGGCCACAAACAGGGAGCTAGATTGGAAGCAAGACCACCTAGATTAGAACTGGCGCCCATGTGGGATCCTGGTACGTGCAAGGTGAGGACTTTAGCCGACAGGCTACAGCACTGGGTCCGACACTGTTTTTTGTACAGAGAATGTGAAGGAAAGGACAACCTTCCTTTTGAAGCTATGGCCTTGATTCCTACTGCAACGTTAATATTTTCATTGTCATGACTTTTTCACTATAGCAAATTCCAAAACACACAAAGTATTTTTACATCTATCTATCTATCTATCTATCTATCTATCTAGATATAGATAGATAGATCTCAGACCTCCTAACTTTCCTCCAAAAAGTGTTTGATACTCCTTTTTATCTAAAATCTATACTTGAAGATCTACTTGGAAGGTAGCAATGATTGAAAGGAGAAATCTGACTACACCCTAAAATGCATGAACTTGGCAGCTGGATTAGGATTCAAATTCTGGCTCTGTTGCATTCTAGCAGGGTTTTATTATTATTATTCTTAATTCTTTATAATCTTCCAGTTCTGTATGGAAATAATCACAGTAATCACAGTAATGACGATGCAAACTTCACAGAATTACTGACAAATTTAAATGAGGAAATGAACCTAAGCAGCCACACAGTACATGGAAGACACCTGTAAAGCAAAACTATGGCCAGAAGCAAGCATGTAAGCCAGAAAGAGAAAATCAATGAGATCATATGACTGATTTGATGTTTAAGAGTTCTCGCTTCAGCCACAAGTTGACAACTACATGTGCAAGTGGAAAAAAAGTCCCATAATGGGGGAAAAGTCCCATTAAAAGTCCCATTGACTTTTCTAGTATGAGATGTCATGGACACCTGGGCATGAGAGGCTGGTGTTCTGGTGTAGTGGATTAAGTTGCTGTCTCCAGTGCCAGCTTCCCATTGTGTACCCGGGAAGACAGATGAACCAAGTGTTTGGGACCCTGCTACCCTGTGAGAGACCCCGAAGAAGCTTCTAACTTCAGGGTTTGGCTTAGTTTTGCCCCAGTTATTGTGGCAATTTGGGGAGTGAACCAGTGGATGGAAAATCTCTCTCTGTGTCTCTTCCTCTTTCTCTGTGTACCACCTCCTTTCAGATAAATTATGTATACACACACATGCACAAACACACAAACACACATGTTTGAAACCCAGAAAGGCTATGTGTAACGGGAAAATGTTCATGAAGAACTTGCTGGCTTTGGCTGAAGCTAGGAATATGTATGATATTTTCCAACTGGAGGCAGTGGAAAACTGAAGCGGCAGGACTCATGTGACTACTGACTTCTCAGGCAGGGAACACGGAGAATATTAAGCAGTAAGTCAAAAACAATTACCTCAATGCCCAAGGATGGATTTCTAAAAAGCTAGTTAAGAGATGCATAGTGGATTTGACAATTAGTTCCACTCTTTGCGATAAAATAAAACTAGGAAAAGTTGCACAGAAGCCAAGTAATCTCCACTGAGAAAGTTTGCTTGAGGCAAGACATTTTCCACATACTCAGTGCTTCACTATTTTTACGTATTATACTTGACATCTTTGGCTTGCATCTTACAATCTTAAAATTTCTGATTAAGATCTGAGTTGTGTACAAATAACCAAGAAAACTAGATTTGTATGGTTCAATTCAGCTATCCAGGCTCCCATGTTATAAGTGTAAGATCATAGCTATTTAAGATGATGGAAATGTATGAAGCCAACTAATACCATGACTTCCAAATTAATATTTATTATTAAATCAGAATCTCAGGAATTGTGTAGTTGAGATTTTTAAGAAGCTGTGACATTACCATAGAAAATGTTCCCATTAGTCCCATTACCCATGAATTCTAATCTTGCCTAATTCTAAAACAGCAGAGAGTTTGGCATCTTATGCTGATCTATAATCTGCTAATGTTAGTGCTCTCACATTATTCCATCACCTCTCCCCCTGTCCTGCTTAAGAATTTTTTATAATTATGTTGCAGATAAAATTGATGGGTTCTCATCTGCTCCCATGGAATCAAATTACATCAAAGGGTATAAATTTGTCACTTTTGAGGTTGGAAATGTTTTTGTGTCACACAACTTGAGATAATGGGAAAAAATTCACAATTCACTTTCATGTCCTTGATGATGAGAGTGAATTGCTGGGAAAGACTGGGCTCATTACCAAGAAGAAAACTCTGTGTTTTCTTAGCATCAACCAAAGACAAAGTTACAGGAGGGAACAATCTGAAAGATAAGATGGACCAACTATTTTCCTGGTGGAGAGCACTATCTTTTTTCCAAAACCACTTTCATTTTACACTAATGACTGTTAGGTGTTTATCATATTTTCTCAGTTGGCATATGTGATCAACAACATAATATTTTTCCAAAATCATACATATAACATTCAGTATATTATAACGAAAACCAAACCAGACATTCAACACACTCCAGAGCAGTGTCAAACATTCTTTTTCATATTTAAAAAACTTTTGAAATGATACCTGATTATTGTGCTTTGTTAATCAATTTTTTTAAGATTAAATACTATTAGTAGATGAAGTTTCATTTGATGATTGCTATGTCTCAGATATCATCAACTAATTCATGTATAGTCGCTCAGTTAATCATGACATGCCATGGAGTTTTTACCTATTATCACTTCTATTTTACTTTTCAGGAAACTTGTGTGGTAGGTTAGATAACTTGTCTAAGTTGCAAAAGTAGTAAGCCATAGACACAAGAATTAAATCTTGATATTCCAAGGGGAAAAACCACCTCCATCCCTAAGTCTATGAAATCAGAAGATTCTTAGCTCATATTTGCTGTAGTAGTAGAAATAGGTAAGTCAGGTACTTTATTGGGAAGCTATACTGCATGAAGCCCTATCTTATTAAAGTAGTGAAATAATTCTCACCTTAGTTTTAATCTCAAAGATAAAGTAAGTGAACTAGTAGCAAGCATAAAACTTAGACCTGATATGTGTGTTTCTAAAGTCCTTTGAAATCATTTAAACATAAATTAAAGGCCTACTTAATGTATCACTTGCTCTCAGTGTGTGTCAACTAACTCAGCATTACTATTAGTCAAAAGAAACCTATCAAGAAAGTAATTTACAGCAAACATATAATTTTCTTTACTATTGATCCTTTTCCATTTGCTAACAAGATTGCCAAGACACGGGTATTATTTAATGATTTTCACTTGTTGAAGAAGATAATTTCTTTTTTTTTATTAATTATTTTGCATTATGTGACAGTTTCATAGGCTCTGGGAATCCCCCCTCCACGCCCCTCCCCCCTGGTGGATTCCTCCACCTTGATGCAGTATTACAGTTCAAATTCAATCAAGATTCTTTCCTTGCAAACGTATACCAAGCATAGAGTCCAGCTACTTATTGTCCAGATGGGTTGAACAGTGAAGAAGATAATTTCTTTATCACTTTTTCTTCCTGGACTTACTCATGCCTTGGGGCAGGGGCGGGGTTAGGGGGCAGAAAAGCTGACTTAGAAAGAGAAAGCAAAAGCTCAGCTCTGTCTCCCAAATAATTATCATGGAAATGATAATTAGCTTTAAGGGACTGATTATTTTCTGTGACTTTCTCCTTATTAGATAACTTATAAGATCTAAGAAATAACTGCCAACTAATAGCAACAATTAAGCCAATAGTGAAATAGGCAAAGCAGCATCATTGGTTTTATTAACTCCTAAATTCTTCTGCTACATGTTTGCAAACTAAAGTAAATCATTTCAGACAGGTGATCGAATTCTGGCCAGTGAAAGGTGAAGGAAAGTCTCTCAAGTACCATTTGCAGTAGATTTCTTTACTTCTTTGGAGGAGACAAAGAGACATCATCTGTCCTCTGGAGTCACCTACACTGGGAGATGCTTACACGGCACTAATTCACCAACTCACAAACAGAATGGAGGCATTTCTGAGTGTGAAAGTGACAGCAGGGTAGTGGACCTGAAAGACACATTTCCCCTGGGCCCTGGATGGATCGCTGGGCTTTTGGATTCACACAGCCTCTTCACTGCTTGTTATGTTCAATAAACATTCTTCTCGACCATTATGATTTTGGACAGTTTTTCTAGTTAGTTGCAGCTGATAAAACCAGATAAATAAGTACTCTGAATTCATTTCAAAACCTTGGCAAGTGCAGCAAGCCAGCTCACAACCAAATAATAATCACATATTAGGGTGCCCTTTACCCCATTCAAATAGGTGAGCTATGCATCCAATTACCAGATAAATAAAATAAAATGCAAAGTAAATACAGTCCTAGGTAATTTACTAAATACACAGGATGAATGTGGACCCTTTTTAAAAAGGCGAGTTAATCCCTTTTTCTGACATAAATAGCTTTTGGCGCCATTCCACTCCCTGAGGTCATCTCTGCTGTCTGTCCACTTACATGTTTGCCTCTTTGGAGTAATAAATTGCCAAGAGGGGGAAGGGGCAGGACTAAACACCCAGCCTGCTTTTTTTGTCCTGACACAGCTGTCCTGTTAACAGAGATTTCAGTTTACTTTTCACAGACATGGATTTATGACCAAAAAGCAGTTTATGTACCTTAGTCACAGCACCTTTTTCCGGAAAAGTGTCAGGCCCCTTCTTAAAAATTCTCTCATTAGTCCTTATAATAACCCTAGAGGAAGCGCGGTAGGTTCTCAGTAAACCACTCTGATACAGATCCTTGACAGAACTCTCATCACTGAACAGCTCTGCTGTGACTTGGCTTCAGCTTTCTGGCTCCATCATTTACGCAAAAAGAAAAGATAGGTAAAGTTGGCCCAATAGCTTCTGATTTGGATTCAGTGGGCATTTGGGCTCTAGTCTGGGTCTTAGGACATTGTTTACTTGCAGCCTTAGATCAAGAAATCAGAGTGAGTGCAAACAGGGCACTTGATCCTTGTAAGAACCATGCCCTGGTATGCTGTAGCAAGGCTGGGTCTCGGGTCTAGGAACCACTGCAAGGTCCCAGGGTAAAAATCGGGGCTACACTACCCTGTTTAGTAGCCTTGATTCTTTTACTTTCTGAAAACATACTGGCATTCCAAAACACACTAAAATTCTGGACTTCCAAGTTATTCATTGCCTTTCTCCTCCTTTTTTCTTTCCCTTTGCTTCTATTCCTCAAATAACTCAAAGACCAAAGGAAGTGGATTGGTGGAGAATGTGGTTTCTGTCACTGTGTGAGTCTTTATTCTAGTCCCTTTTCCACCGAAAGCCCAGATTGATGGGCTTATCAACAGAAAGAAAAATGCATCTTATTCAGTGGTTTCTAAGAATACATATTAGACAAACTGAGGTGAAAAGTTAGCGAGATAAAGCAGAATATAATATTACCTACTATAACAATCTATAACAGCTATAAGAATAGTGATGGCTTAACACAATTCAGGCAAAACATTATTTTACAGTAAAGGATATAGAACTCTAAAATTAGTAATGGGTATGTAACGCACTTACTGAAGTCCACTAAAAGAAAGCTTAGAAGCCAAACTGGTTGTTGCTTTCTACCAGTAAGTCTCCATTTTTTCATTTTTTTATGATAAAAATAATGAAGTCTGATTTTTTGTATTTTATTAATAATCTACTAAACCACATATTATTATGCCCTATTCAAGTCTGTCAGTGGCTCTCAGTGACTTAGACTTACATTAGCAGAGCATGTCAGTATTTTCCTGATCTGCCTCCTTCTCTCTCTTAGTCCTTACACCTTGGTAACATATATGACTCTGGCATTCAGAAGCTGTTGACATTGAACATGGTATTTAAACAATCCATTTTTTGCTTCCTCTATATTTTTAAATATATATTTATTTTAATTTGAAAGGTAGATTTACAGAGAGAAAGAGAAAGAGAGAGAGAGACATTGAATCCCATGGTCAGAGCTGGCCAGAGCTGGACTGATCTGAAGCTAAGAGCCAGGAACTTCCTCTAGGTCCCATGTGAATGTAGAACCCATCCTCCACTGCTTTCCCAGGCCAAAAGCAGGGAGCTGGATCAGAAGTAGGGTAGCCAGGATATGAACTGGTGCCCACATGGGATGTTGATGCTTGCTTACAGAGGATTAACCCACTGTGCCAGCATGCAAGTCCATTTGTTTCCTACATATTAATGGAGATTACACCCAACACAATAAGGGGTTTTGGGAAATTAAATTGTATTTTACATATATGTATGTGTACATGAATACATATACTTAAGAGAATGCTTCAAAAAGTTTCTGGAAATGTGAAATTAAAAGATATTCACTGTGGTGCAAAAAATTTTGAAACAAATTTTGAAGAAGATTTCTGAAATCCCTAACATATATGCTTTCAAAATTATTTGCACTAAAATAAATTTATGTTGGCCTTTACTTCCATGAGCTTTTAAAAATGCTCTTGTATATACAAATATATGTAATGCTACATATATTGTAGCATGTATAAAATAGTTTTTCCAGAAAAGTTTGATATTTGTAAAATGACCATTAATACTAACATTTATCAGACAGACCTATGCATCAGAAGATGAGGTGGGGAGGGTTGGACGAAGAAGAAAGGATAGGAAATAAAAGAAAGAAGGAGGATAGAGTTTGATAAATCATACTAGAAGATCCTAATTTGTTGAGTTCTCTCTTTTCTCCCTTTACTTGTGATAAATCACTGATTTGCAATCAATCAAATGAGTCAAGTGAAAGAGTTATCATTCTGTACTCAGAACTTATTGGAAATAGCAGTGATTTCTGTACACTGCCTTGAACTTCAATTAAAGCCTCTGTGGCTTTGCTTGTTTGTTTTTCATTGTAAGAGATCCATCTCACTCATTTTTAAAAGCAAGTAAAGGCTTAGAGGGCAACATAATATATAACTGAACTTTGAAAAAGCATGTTTGAACCACAGCAGAACTTGGCCATTTGTTGTGTTCAAGATGGAGGTTTCTGAATTCATTCTCAGACCATCCTAAAAATCTGAGGTCTGAGGCAGTTCAGGAATCAACATTTTAACATGCTCCCCAAGCTGTTAAGTGCAGGTGGTCTAGGGAGTATAATTTGAGAAAGAATGCCCTAAGGGAGTGGAGCCCAGGTTTTTTAGGGCACAATTGTAATGTGGGTGCTTTGCACCATTAAGATCAGAACATAGCTCTCATGTACCCCGAAGCTGAGGAAAAAACATAGGCACACAACAATCATATGGCGTTTATTCTGTTGCAGAAAAAAAAAAAAGAACCAAACAATTTTTAAAGACTGTGTGAAAAAAAAAAAAAAGCTTTCTCCAAAAACTAAACATAGGGGAGGAAAGCTTGCTTAGAACATGGCAAACCAGAGAGCATTCCCAACAGATCTTTAATGTCTTCTTTTGAAGACCATACAAGATTATATCCGGTAAGTTTTCCACCAATGGAAAGGATCAGTAAAACTCAATGAATTCCTTTAGAAAGTGACGGTATACAATGATTTAGAAATATTGATTTCAGATGACTTAACATAAGTATTGAATTTGGAGATTCTTAAAATATGTTGTCTTTGAAATTATCTATTAATTTCAGCATTTAGGGGGAAATTCTTTCACAAAGGAGGAAGTAGATGCTCAAACAGCATGATAGTGGTTTTACCTCCATAAAAACACTATAGCTAAGAAAGTATAAACAAAATTGCTTTCATTTTATTATTCTTAATTTTAAAAGAGGGATTTACTGATCTTTATTGGAAAGGCAGATTTACAGGAGGAGAGACAGAGAGATGGATCTTCCATCCGCTGGTTTACTCCCCAAGTGACCACAGTGGCCAGAGCTGAACTGATCCAAAGCCAGGAGCCAGGAGCTTTCTCTAGGTCTACCACACAGGTGCAGGGTCCCAAGGCTTTGGACATCTTCTACTGCTTTTTCAGGCCACAGGCAGGGGGCTGGATGTGAAGTGAAGCAGCCAGGACACGAACTGGTGCCCATAAAGGATCACAGCACACACAAAGTGAAAAATTTAGCCACTGAGCCATTGTGCTGGGTCCTATTCTTAAATTTTACATTTCTGATTAAAATTTATTAGTTTTATTTTTTCTTTACTACTAATATAATTTAATGACACTATAAATGGGAACAATCAAACTTTACAGAGGAAAGTTTACTTTTTATATTCTCTTTAATCTTGGGTTATCTTGGTTTTTTTTTTAATGTAAAAGGCAAAATGACAGAGAAAGACAGAGTTCTTGTATCTTTTAGTACACTTCTAAATGTCTGCAACAGCTGGGACTAGAACAGTCCAAAGCCAGAAGTCAATAACTCCATCAGGATCTTTCAAGTGGGTCGCAGGTGCCCAGGTGCTTCAGTCATCATCTGCCAACCTCTCAGGCACATTTGCTAGATGTTGCATCAGAAGCAGAGGCCAGTCTTGAACCCACTCTAATATGAGAAGAGGAAATTAGCCTTCTGGGCTGCAATGCTTGCCCCATCCTGAGAATCTGTTTATCTTTCAAGATTTTCTAGTTTCTGTTACATGTTTTCTACTATAGTTCTGTCCATTGTTTTACATCATCTTCCCTCTGTGCTTTAATTATTTGGGGTCCTTTAAGCTATTTTCCAACTCTTTCATTTTATCTGTCTTTACACTGACAACATGATATACTCACTTCCAGAACCATTTTTATTATGCCTCCTACTGTGCAACTCTGCTGGATGTTGGGCAAGGATGCAAGCAGACTTCCAGCTCCTCACACACAGAGGAAACCTTGCAGGCTTCCCCAATGTGTGACTGGCAGTGCTCCCTCTGAAGAAGGAGCAGCTTCCCTTTGCAGGGCAAGCCTGCTTGGTTCCTCATTTGGTTTTAATACTTGAAGTCCTTGCCAGAAGGTAATTTTAAGTGGCCAAATTATCAAGGCTTCATGCCATATGCTAAAGCATGCCATATATTAAAGCTGTCTACAAAGCAGCCCTATATCCATGGGTTGAGGAACTCCAAAGAGTATTCTGGCAGGACACGTGACCATGCACTGTCCTGGTTAACGTAAGTCTGAGATTTCTTTCTGTCTTCATACTAAACCGGTTGAGCTCAGGAAGCTCAGACTAAATGTGCATTCTAAAAGAGAAGGGAGTATCAGCTATATTTTCTCCATGTTCTGTTTTTAGATTTCATATTTACAAGGATTTATCAAAAATAATAAACCACTTTACACCACATTTTATAAATAGGTGGGGTCTAGTAAGTAAAAATCAAACTCCTCTAAGTACTTTGTTTAAATGACTTATTCATACTATGTTTCTAGATTTTTGTTTGTTTTTTTCCATTTATTTTAAATTTTATGACACAATTTCATAGGCTCTGGGATTTTTCCCTTCCCCCTCCCCAAATTCCCTCCTGTTAACTGATTTCCCCCTTATAATTACAATAGTATAGTCCTTCATAATCAGTCATAAGTTCATCATGCCGCTATTTAAGTATATCCTGACATTGCCAGTACAGACAATGGCAGACAGCTCAGCATCCCATTGTCAGGATATATTTAACAGGTTCACAGGGAATGCATCTTTGATTTGCAAGTAGAGATGCACACGGCACCATATATTCACATCTGAATAAGAAAGTCTCTATTATACAGGTACTATATATTCCCTTAAATTAAAAGCCACAAAACAAAGTCAACAACAGGAATAAAGTTTTAAAAATTTACAGCACTATGAAATTAAATAACATATTACTGAATAACCAATTTGTCAATGAAGAAATAAAACAGAAACAAAAAAACTTTCTTGCAGAAAATGGTGCTACTGTATGATCTATGAGTCAATGAAGAATTTAATAAGAGAAAAGAAAATATTTTGAAGAAATGAAAGTAAAAGCAGAAATATCAAAAACCCATGGGTTGGGCCCGGCGACATGGCCTAGCGGCTAAAGTCCTCTCCTTGAAAGCCCCGGGATCCTTTATGGGCGCTGGTTCTAATCCTGGCAGCTCCACTTCCCATCCAGCTCCCTGCTTGTGATTTGGGAAAGAAGTCGAGGACGGCCCAAAGCTTTGGGACCCTGCACCCACGTGGGAGACCCGGAAGAGGTTCCTGGTTCCCGGCATCCGATCGGCGCGCACTGGCCCATTGCGGCTCACTTGGGGAGTGAAACATCGGATGGAAGATCTTCCTCTCTGTCTCTCCTCCTCTCTGTATATCCTGCTTTCCAATAATAAAATCTTCAAAAAAAAAAAAAAAAACCCATGGGTTGCAGCAAAAACAGTATTGAAATGCTTCGTTTTTCTTAAAGATTATGCTTAATTTTATAATGAAAATATGTGGCAACAACTGCACTTTGAAGCACAGTTTCCTGATTTTACAGATAAGAAAGCATTAGGGTTCAGAAGGAATAATTATTTTGTCTGAAGACACATGGCTAGTAAATGTTCTGATTTAATGCAATGATTTGTTTCTTTGGGAAGAGCAACCAGGCATGATTTTACCCACCTACTTCTCCAACTTTATCTTACGTTTTCTGCATGTATTTTGCTCCCTAGTCAAACTAATTTGCCATTCCCTGAAAGTCCCCAGTCTCTGGCATCTGGCATTCAAGTATGTTTCCTAAGCCTGAAATAAAATTCACTATGAATCAAGGCCTGTTAAAATCCTTTGTATACTCCAAGGCTCATCATATTCCAATTCCAGGTTAGAAGTGCTTCTTCTGAATGCTATAGCACAGACATATTGTCTTTAAAATTCATACAATCATTATAATACCCTGACTTCTGTTGTTATCCAGGGGGTGCCTTATTGTATCTGCATTTATTATTAAGTTATTGGAGGTTAAGGATTTATTGACTGCATCTCACATAAGCAAGAGATTATTAAATTATCTACTGAGTATAGTTATATAGTTACCTCCCCAAACGCTCTATAAAATGTGGTATTCACTGACAGATTAGCAACTGAATACTAGAAATGTGTTTATGTGCCCAACTTAAGAAATAATATTTTGAACACACTAGCTTAAATAAAATGCCTTATTAACAAAAATAAATTTACTTTTTTCTTCTAAGTATTTTTGATGCTGACATCTCAAAAAATTAAAAACTCATGCTTTCTTTTATGTTTCTATTGGATATTTTTTTCTTCTTATATACATTTGCATATCTGTATTACTTCTCTTCAAATGATCAAATCCATGAACAAATGCTTGAATTCCCCCCTTTAAGAATCTCTAAAAATGGAACAAGGTGTCTCTGGATCAATAGTCTCTGCTTCACGTAGTCAGATGGTTCCTTTTGCCCTTGGCTAATAGGATTTGGAGCCAAGAAAGAGTACAGTGAAAAAGCTAATTTGTCCTTAAGCAAACATTGTGTATGTGCACACACAGTGGACTAAAGCCCACATTAACATCTGACTCTCAGAGACTTACAGGACAGTTTCTATTTTAAAGTAAATTGGCACCCTGGCAAGCAGAAAGCAAACTGTATTCTTGCTAATTCTTGATCCTCATTCCCACCTTCACATCAGCCCCAACATAGAGCCCTGTGAGTTGCCCTTAGTCACATTTCTCCTCCTGTTGGCTGATACTCTGTGCTTCAGGCAGTTTCTTTCCAGGCAAACACAGACTGTTTACTGAGTGTAATCAAAATGACAGCATACTGTTTTCACAACTAAGTGCTGAGAGTTGATTGCCTTTTTCACTTGGCAACCTGAGAGAAATTTAGAACTAGGATCTCGAGGTACAACTTGTATGACTTCAAGATGTCAGTGTTGCCTACTCCCCATGTTAGCTGCACTCCTTTGAGGTTTAAAATACCTAGCCTGTGGCAGAGGGGATTTAATCATTACCTTCAGATCAGGGTACATGGTCCAATCCACTGGAACACAGGATGATTTAGGAGGTTCTGAGTTTTGGCTGTCCTGTGATTTTCATTGCTCAAAACCTAGCCACATGAGAAAACCTTCCCTAACAGCCATACTTTGTGAATATGTTGTTATAGAGCTACAGAGTCATGTCATCCACAGACACAGAATATAAAAATACAAGCTTCTGCACTATCTTGTTTAGAAACAAGCTCTAATGAGAGAGGAATTAAGAGAAATGGGAACAAGGAAAGGACCAAGATTTGTTATTCAGGCATCTTATATTCTAGACTACTCTGCAATCACTTCCTGTGATCTCATGTGTGCAGTGTTTACATCTATTTAAAAAAGGGAGAATGGAGAAAACAAGCAGATGATTTTGAGAGCATTTTTTCTAGTCTTTAAATGACAGAGGTGGGCATTTGGATTAGCAGTTCAGATACTAGCAAAAGTAGTCATGTCCCACATTGCAAGGCCTAGGTTCACTCCTGGTTCCTGTTCATGGTTCTGGTCTTTCTGTCAGTGTAGCATCTGGGAGGCAGCAGTAATAGTTCAGGTGACAAGTTTCCTGCCGTGCACATGGGAAACATGGTTGAGATCCCAGTTTCTGGCTCCAGACAGGTCTCTTGTCAGTGTGGGCATTCTAAGAGCAAATCATTTGATAGGAAGCTTTCATCTGTCTGTCTGCTTGTCTGTCTCTCTCTCTCTCTCTCTTTCCTCAAATAATATAGTGAAAAAATCTAGTTCAGACTTTGAGAGTCTGTGCTATGCGAGCTTCAAATGTTCCCCTTTTTCTTAGGGTAAAACAATATCCTATACTTTGAACAATGGATGTCAAATCCTGCACTCATCATTTTGTTCAAGTAGGTGGGTTACACCTATTGGGAGCTATCTTCATTTTTAGAAAGCTTTGGTTCAGAAGTCCTCTTTAGCTCAATTTTATATTGTCCTTTGAATAAGTAATATGAATAACATCTGAGACAGGACATAAGTTGAAGTTTGGTTGTTGAAAGGAACTGTTTGTGAAATTCTGACTCTGAACATTCAACTCTGTGCATTTGATTTCTTTAAAATAACAAAACAAAAATCTGCTTATCTGAGAAACTATACAAAAGTTGCAGATAAAAAAAAAAAACCCTATAAACATTTAAGCCTATTTTTTTGTGATTGTTGGAGGATGTTTAGTCTTTTGGTTAAATCTCACTCCCCACCAAAGCATGTCTTTTAAATAAATATAATACGAAAAAAAAATATTTTCTTGGATCTGAATTCAAGACTCAGATAATATGTGTTCTTCTCCGAGCTGCTGAGTTTATCACTGTCACCAAAATAGAGCAACCCTGCATTCACCGCCCTGGTTTAGGTGTGGATGATGCCACTGACTGCACTGAGGAGCACGGAGCAGGAGGTATGTCTACTGGAAAAGGCAGGGGCGATGCTGTGCACTGCTCAATTCCTTTGAGGTAGAAGACAGCCACAAGGGTACAGGTAAGAGAAATTCGCCTGAAATGCAAAATTTTATTTTAAACAAGGAGCACAGCCACAAAACTGCCATTGGGAGCCAAGAAGACTGGTGGAGCCAGCCTGTCTGTTTCTTTCCTAGAACAGAAACTGGCCATGGAAGGCAGCACAGGAGGGAAAATCTAGGCCAAAGGGGAAGGAAAGATGCCAGGGGAGACTGATGTCCCACCACGTGTGGGGTGTCTGCTTGAACTGGCTCTTCAAGGACACAGATGACTCAGGACCCTGGTAAAATTGGATTCTGAAGTCAATCATTCTTCAAGCTCCCTCCCTTTTCAAAAATTAATAGACATTTTTTAGAGACATTCTCAGTGCATGAAAAAATTAATTAGAAGGTACAAAAAGTTCCCATAAAGAGTTTCCCTTTTTCATGTCTTAAATATTTAGTTTTCATGCTTTTTATTTAGAAATAAATTGAGAAAATCGATAGTAGAAACATTATTATCCATAAAACCTCTCAAATTTAACTTTCCAGGTTTCCTCAAAAAGTCCATATTATTTCCTAAATAAGTTGCTGTCATAATATGTTGTCACCACTCATAAGGCATTTTTTTAAAGTATCTTCCGATGATTCAGGAAAATTTTAAGTTACTAAGCCTAAAAGACCACTCACAATTGTTGTTTTGCCGGTGTCTCCTAACTCTTTTGTGTTAATTTGCATAAAGATGTGCAACATGATTTGGATATGCTCTGCCACTTTCCATTTACTGCCAAGCTTCATCTTTCCTTTTCAAAGCATATGAAATGATTTTGAATAAGAAGCCAAAATGCTTTCCACCAAATAGTCATTATTTCTTACGGGTCTCATTATGTTGGCAGAGGGGATGTTATACCAATAATCTATGCTTTGTTCTCCAAACTGAGTAGTTTTTTTTTTTTCTTCAAAAAGCTTTCCTTTCCTGCTTTAGGGTTTCATTATTGTCATCATCATCATCGTATTGTTTTATTATTACCATTTTTGTTATAGATTATTCAAACACTGTATGCAAAAAGGTGTGGCATTATATTTTTAAGTAAATAAGCACTATGTAACAGTGTTCTTCGTACACCTGAGCTCAAATGTGATATTCCTTCTCTACCAAAGAGTTGCCGTCCACCTGTGTGTGTGTGTGTGTGTGTGTGTGTGTGTGTGTGTGTGTGTGTTGACCAGGCTGATAAAAGTTAAGCAGTGGTGAAGAAAGAAATGTTAAATATGAATATTAAATGCTGATCCTTTAGAGGAAAGAGCTCAGGATATAATCTGCTCTAAAGAACAGTAGAAACTGTCTTGTTAATAGCTGCCACAGTTTTCTTCTAATTGTGAAACCAACATGGAAAAGCAGTGTCGAACTGGTAACTCAGGAAGTCTCCTGAAAGAGCTGAAAAAGCTGATTCACCTCAGCAACAAAATTCCTGTTGAGAAATACAATTAATTATTCATTCCACTTAGCTATTAGATTAATTCACTGCTTTTTCAGAAATATCATATATTTAAAAAACATTTAAAGTGCATTTTTGTTTTACAAATTTTGTTGATTTATAGAACCTGCCTTTCGTCTTAATCTGTCCAAATTGCAGCTTCAAAAAATTGCAAATCAATGTATTTTGTTTCTAGCTGGATTACTTGGACATTCATTAGACCTGGGCATTTCAATAGGTCCTTCCTTATCTGATTACTTAAGGCTTGCTTCTCAAGACAAAAATTTCTAAGATGCAGAATAAATAAAGGTTCATTTGTGGTTCTAAAAATGGAAGTTGACTGACACGGGGTTCCAAGTGTACACATTGCCGCTATGTTTAACTTGCAAAATAGACCATAACAGTCAACATTCAAAAACTGAAGGATAAGAAAACTATTTAGAAACTTGCTTGATACATCAATAAATATGCCAAATTGTTCAACCATGGGAAAAGGGGACGCAAATGTCTCCAGCTATTTTCTGGAGTATTTGTCATCTCAGTATGTGTGACATGCCAATTCATTAGAAGCTGGAAATTGTTTTGAAAGTCATCTGTTACCTGTTTTGCACTTGCCTAGGAAAGAGCTCATTAGTTTCTATTATTCTATCTGCTTCCCTCCAGCCAACTAGTTATAAACCTGGATCCATATTTGAAGTATTCTGCAGATATTTGAAAAATGCTGCTTTAAAAGCGTAGGCCCAGCCTCGTACAGAGGTGGCTGAGGGTTGAGCCCAGCACTGCTCTTTTTTAAGCTTCCCAGGTTCACAGCTGTGGCTTCTGTGAATGAGCTCATGTTTCAGCTCTTGGTGTTTTCTCTAACTTTGTATCTTTCCTTTCAGCTGTTTTTTTCCTCCTGTTGTTTTTATAAGCGAAGTTTTACAAATATGTTTTTTGTTTTCATTTTGTCAGTTTGATTTTTTCTTTCTGATTTTCTACTTACTGGCCAACAAATTATCATTAACAGATGCATGTATTTGATTTATATTTTCATTCAATGTCATCAAGATTTCATTGAGGAAGAACACAATATACTTTGGCCTGTGTACTTATATAAAGGTTGATAGCAGAACCTTCTGCTATTGGATAAAGTCAGTATTCGTAGAGCTTATTTCAACTGTAATCATTATTGGCAATGTTTAAAGACATGAGAGTTTAGAACTTTGAGAGCGTAAGTAGAGCTCAAGGACACGTGAGCATTCTGTTCTTCAATTTCACAGCTAAAAGACACATTTATCCTCAATTTTAAACCGTAAAAAAAATGTTCCACAGTTGTAAAACAGATCAAAGTGAGAATTTTAGACACAGCCCCAACAAGACGTCAAACACAAGGGAAGTATGGACTACAGGAAACAGAAGGAAAAGGATTCACTATACTGATTTAAGGCCTGTGGTGTGACTATCACCAGGAAAAGCAGAAACCTGAGAGGGGAAATTAATGCGGTGGAGAAATGGTGGGTAGCAGGCTGAGCTCAAGCAGAGATATGAAACCTGAGACCAAGCAATTCCCTCTTTACGATGATTATATTTCATGGAGAGGCAAAAGTACTGGCTAGACTGGCAAAAGGAGGAATAACAAAACAAAACAGAAATGAAGTCAAACGTTGGCCAGATCATGCCTATAATTGTGTTTTCTTGGATCTTTCTTGTATTTTAAACAATTTTGAAATAATTTTAAAAGAGGGAGATTTGTAATACGAATTTAAGTTTTAAAAATTCTTGAAGGTACTATTTTTAATTTTTATTATTTAAATTTTTCATTTCTTTTATTTTTCATGATACAATTTCATAGGCTCAGGGATTTGCTCTTCCACCCTCCTCATGCTTCCTCCCCCCACTGATTTCTCCTGTATTATTATAATGGTATAGTCCTTCAACAACAGTCATAAGTTTACCATTTTGTTGTTTAAATATACAGACACTGTATGCATGGACAATGGCAGAAAGCCCAGAATCTTATTGTCGAGGTATACTGAACAGTTTCATAGGGAGTCCATCTTTGATTTGGGAGTAGAGAAGCATACTGCCCTGTATTTTACTTCTCAGTATGCTGGGCTCTATTATGCAGTTTGGAGGAACTATTTGATATGACAATCTATAACCCTGTGAATGAACGTGCCCTTCTTGGCAAGGCCCTGCATGTATTTTCCTAGCTTCTCAGTCCTGGACAGAGTTGTTTAACTCGTTTGTCACACCTGTTTTATCCATGTAGGAATTTAGAGTTGTATCCCCCAGAATATATTCATCAGTGTCACTTCACACCCATGAGTTCCATGAAAACATCATTGGGGAGGTAGAAGAAAAACAACTTGTAAAGAGAAAAAAAAGAATGTCATCCGCAGAAACAAAAGTAAACAGAGAACCAACGGGTGATTAGTTCTCACAAACAGGCTTGTAATCACAACGTGTGTTCAATTAAACTTAATGCAATATTGGTCGAGCTCATGTCTAGAACTATAGTGTCACTTCTTTGTAATTAGACATGGTATTTCATGAATTATCCCAGATAAAGTCTCGAGAAAGGACAAAATGTTCTCTACAACCCAGACAAGAATAAAGTATATTGTGAATACCAGGAGATAAAATTCCCCAAAGGGAGCTTCTTGGCAGAAAATGGCCACAGTTACTTAAAGAGTGACTTCTCATCTTTTAATTCAGCCATTGAATAAAACAATGTTAAACCACTGTTTAATAATTTAGGGACCATCATTTCTCCTACTTTGCTCCAGCACAGAATTTAACCACGTGAAGAGCTCCCTCTATGCAAGCTCCAGAAGGAAGAAAGGCCATTTCGATTCTTGAAAAATAACTCCAGACTTTCTTTTGAGACATTCCTCTGAACTAAATCATTGAAATTCACCCTCTCACATATGTTTATATGTTTATAAACAGATATGTTTACAGTATTTTAATACTGTAAATATGCTTGAAAGTTATTTTATAGTTGTTCTTTATTCATACTTTGTGGGCAAAAGCTTCTTTGAAATTATTTCCATGTTCATATTATTTCATGTTCTGGGAAGAAAGTGGTAAGGCCATAAGGTAAACTTATCAATAAATGGATTCCATTAAATAAAATATCCATGAAATAGTTATCAAAATATCCATCAGTTAAATCCAGTCAGGTAAAATTTACAGGCTTTTTAAGTAGTTCTTTTGTGGCCAGGCATCTCCCTGGATGTAGATTCAAGGTCCATAAACTAGTACCACTCAGGTAGCTTAGAATCAAGTATGCCTTTCCTCAGTAGGACAACAAGGTTGTATTCATCGCTGTGTTATTTAGTAATTGATGGTAAACACTATTTTGTTCTGTTTATAACTATTAGGATTCTATGGACATATATTCAAATAATTGAAAAAAATTATCAGGTAAAGCTGAGTTACAATAGTAGGTTTCTAGTCAAAGAAAAATGTGTACATTTACCCATGACTGGTATTTTCACTTTCAAATTTTATGATGAACCTAAAAAACTGCCTCAAGAAGTAGTAGTTCAAGTGTCAGGTTGTACAATGAGTTGCCATAAAAATTGTTTATGGGACAAAATTCCAGTGAAAGTAAAGGTTTACTTGGAATTTAAATTAATCATAACTTAGAAATATGAAAGTACAGAAATGAAGTGTTAAAATTTTAAATCACATTTTCAGAGTACATGGGTTATTAACTGAGTTTGGGGAAACTGATAAAATATTTATTAATATTAAACCAAGAATGAACAATATATTTTTAGGAGACAAATGAAATATTAATTCTCAACCATCACTGGACTCATCATGTGCCTATATAAGGAAGAAAAGAAAAAGGGAATATTAGAGTCTTTCTTGTGAAGAAATTTCACTGCTTATCCCATGTCCATTCTTTAATGAAAATAAATGTCTTTAAACACTTATACTTATGGTTATGTTCAGATTACCTCAAGCCTAGACGTAAGGACTTGTAAACCTGGCAGTGACCTGAAGCCAAAGGAGATACTAGCAGCAGATTGCGCACCAGCACTGGCTAATTGAGAAAGCTTTCCCTCCTATCTTCACGCCTCTCAAGCCCTCAGCCATCTCATATCTGTCTAATCACGATTCCATTAAGTCATCTTGGCTGCCATGAAGCTGAAGCTGACAGCATAGTGACTGGAGTCATTTTAAAGAGGCCCAGGGTGGTTGAACGGAAGGATTAGGAAGCCTGGGGTGCTGAAAGGTCATCCCAGCTGCAGGACCCAAGGATCTCAGTAGCACACAGCTGTCAGGAACAGGGAACTGCACTTGGAGAAAACCTTTGGAGGAAAGCAGGGAGTTTGCAGTATGTCAATAGTTTCATCAGGTACAATTAGCCTTTCCACTTCTCCTTCACTAACAGGGCTTAACCAGTAAAGTTTCTGACTTTATCACATAACCAAGAACCACTCCATAGAATTTGAAGTCTTGGTGATCATAATAGGGATTATGTAGCACTCAAATGTGCTTTTCCACGAAACCCAGATGCTCTTTGTGAATGTTCCCTGAAGCCTTTTGTGTATCAGGTAAATCCCATTAACCCAAAATAAAGTAAAGCTCCTTGTTTCTATTTTGTTAAAAATAGGAATCTGAAATAGAATCCATGATAATATATCCTTGGGCAAAAATACTGTTTTCTAGATGGTATTAGAATTCTGCAAATGCTGAATGAAAGGCCCAGGATGTAACTGCTAATTGATATTATTAACGTTCACATCTTTGCTGGCATTTCAGCAAGGACACTCTCCTAGAATGAGAATTATTCATTTTTCATCTCCAGAATTTTTTGGCAGTCTCATTCTGTCTTTCCTGTTGTGGTGGCAAGTATCTTACAACCAGCAGTAAGACTAACAATGGTATTTGTTTCTGTGGTAGGTGTTTGCGGGACAGGGTTGTGGAAGAGAAAGAAAAGTAAATATATTCAGAATCTATGTTAATCATTGAATGGACATTATTTTATTTACAAAGTCCTGTGAAGTCAGTATTATGATTCATAGTTCATAAATGGTATAATAGAGGCCCAGAAAGTTTAAGTCATCTGTCGAGTAACCGTGGGTCCCAGATTTCACCTGCCAAGCACATACTCTCAGCCATTTCATATTGTTCTCTGCTGCTTTCCACTATTGAAAGGACATTTATAATATCCCTATTCACCTGCTCCCATTTCCCCATACTTAATGTATCATTAATCACAATACACACTCCTACAAGAGTCGGATAAAGACAATTAGATTATAGTTAACTTGAGAAATCAACTGGAGAAAACTCAAGGTAAATTAGAATCATGGAATGAAAAGTACCCTTGTGTATCTTTGATTCCAATTCCTACTTTTTACAGAAAGGAAAACATCAAAGACAGTTGCTGCCTAATGAGGTGATAAATTTCATTAGAAACAGAATTTTGTCTAGATCTTAAGGCTTCTAGCTCAAGCTCAATCCACTTACTGCATGGGAAAAAAAATATTCCTGTCCTTACAAATGATCCTATCATGAGTCTTTTGAAAAGTGAGATATTCAGACTTATTTGACATACCATCTAAACCAAAAGCAGTTTGATTTCTAAACATTTTCAATAATAAATAGTGTGAAGAGCCCTGCATTCATGTCCCTTTCACGTTGACTTCCTGTGTAGATGAACAATTAACTGACCATCCGATTATAACCACCATTACCCCTCCCTCCCTCTCACATCGACAGTTAAAACTAACATGCAGGGCCAAGACACAAACATTCATTCATAAATGTAAACCAGCTCAGTCACCCAGCTCTGGTGTTTACACAGAACAAAGTTACTCAGATTCAGTCACCTGTAAGGAAGGAAGGCGTGTACAACGCTCTCGAGTCAACGAACATCCGTTTCTGGGAATCTTTTCAAAAGAAACAGTTTCCTTTATATCCTACAGTAGACTTTCCTCTGAGGCAACCACTATTTTGAAATATTTTTAGGAATAGTATGGCTATTCAATATAAATTTTTGTGCAAAATATCAATATTTCTATGACATTAAAATTGCACCTCACATGCATCCCAGATTTGATGTTTGAAGCCCTTTTTTGGCTTGTCTTGATTGTCAACCTGTGTTGAAAACAAAGGTCTTCAATATATACAGGGTACACATTAATTAGAGTGAATGTGATGCAGCATTTCTATTAAAATTCATACAGGCACTTATATCCTATCTTTGTCTTGATAAACTGCATTGCACAACCTGTTGTCTATGTGCGTG
Source organism: Ochotona princeps (assembly GCF_030435755.1). Taxonomy (NCBI): domain Eukaryota; kingdom Metazoa; phylum Chordata; class Mammalia; order Lagomorpha; family Ochotonidae; genus Ochotona; species Ochotona princeps. The sequence continues at coordinate 45,997,104 of NC_080836.1, forward strand.
TATATGTATAGAGAGAAAACTATGATTTTTTTCAAATCTATCTTTTAATTAATATCTATAGATTTTCTGTCATTAATTTTTAATTCTAAGAATATGATTCCTAAGGGGAAAATTTATGTTGATGCCACAAAATATTTCAAAGGCAACTACAGAAAATTTAGATTGTAGATGAAATGAATTATTAGAGTTATTTAGAATCAAGTGTCTTCTTGCTAATTAATCATTATGATAATGATAATAATCCATATTAAATCTATACATAAAACATAAGCAGGAATCTATCAAGCATATGGGACAATTCATTAAGAAGACGCAGTACAGTTTAAATCAATATACTAAAAGATAAAATTTTAGTATGAAATGAATGTATTAAAAAGAAATACATTATAGAACATACAAGAATGATTTTATTACTAGAAAGTTAAATCTCTTCTAATGGTCAGTTTTGGTCATTTTTTCCCCCTCTATGAAAACAGATTTCAGGACAAAATAATAATGATAGCCACACACCTGCGTTATGACTCCCAATATGCATGGCCTCTCCAAAGCTGTTGAAATAAAAGCTTGAAGCACAAAAAAGATAGTTCCAATCTAACTATTTGTTTCTGCTCATTGGGAACATTGGACATTTGATTAGATGGTGTACAGACATGGAATTCATTAGGTTAGCTTTAATTGTAATTTAAAAAAATCATCTCTGAAAAGAATGGATGACAGCACCCGCATGTTTCACAAACACGAGACCATCAGTGCCTCCTCTGTACTCTAAGTCACCATTTCTAGACAGAGGCTCTATTTCCTTTGAAAGATAAAGAAAGAATAAGCAGTTCACCCATCAAATGATACGTTTGGTTCCTGTAGCTTACATTTAAACAATAGAGTAAAACAGTGGCATGAAGATGATTTTTAAATGACCTGGCAGCTAGAGTCTATGATACAGATAATGAAACGTTTCGGCAGCTTACCTGATAAAAACCGAGCCTTTCTTACCAGCACAACAAAGCCCCGCATCCAAGATGGTTCGAGTACAATGTGCCGTCGCCTGCAGCTGTCCAGATTTTGGCAAGAGAGGTTTACACGTGAATCACATTTTTTTCTTGCTTTGTCTGTGGACAAGAAAACAAAGAGACCTTTGCAGAACCCTCTCTCTGCTTATGCCATCGCTTCCTGTTCTGAGATCCACTCTCTGGTACCCAACATATATCAGAAAACAGCTTCCAGGAGGAGAAAAAGAAAAAGAAAAAAAAAAAAAAAAAAAAAAAGCTGGCGACACTCAACGTGGTACCGCGCCACCTACTGGCAGACAGGCAAAATGTAATCACAGGGAAACAGTTTGGTTACCCTGTGTCAGAGAAGATAAACCTGTGGGGAAACATCCTTGATTGTGGAAGTGCTGGAGACGACGGCGGCGAGGTGCTGGGGGTATACGTTCCCGAGACATTACAGAAAGGCAGCGTATACACCACACAAGTGTATGCACACAGGGACCCTACAGCACATGTAATCATTGGTATCTCAAGATGTGTTTTCCTTTTTTTACATATTATGCATTTGCGAAGTTGTGTCACCCATAAAAATACCAGAACTTTTCAAACATTTGTTTTCTCGATTGTGGTGACACACTTGTCTCTTGTGATTTGTTCTGTTTTTCTGAAAATGTTTTCTCATAATGGAATGAGTTATTTCCGGAATGACTAATCCTTCTCTTGCAGAACCATGTAATACTTGTTCGCTGCCAGTCGTTCTGCGTGTCTTCCTGGTAAACATTTGAAATAAATAAGATATGGATGCAGAAAAATATTCTATACTGACACTAAGATAATTTAGATCTTTAGATTATTTGGGGGGGTTTATAACATGTGGAAAAGTTGAAAATCATTTAGCAGGAGATAATTTAAGTCAATAGTTGTATATTATGTCTGTAAGTCTTTAAAATACTTCAAAGAATGTATTGTTTGTAAGGATATCAACGAATAAAAATCAACAAAAGAGAGATGACTGAATATTTATGAAGAGATATCTCAAAGTGCTGTTTTTACTTGAATTTTCATTTTGCCTTTAGAGAAAATAACTAGTTTTATTTGTTTATCAATAATTAAATATGTTCAAGTTTATGAATCACCTATGTAAATGGATAATAACTCTGCCAAGGATTATATTAGCTTTGAAGACAAAGAGACAAATACGTCTATCGTTAAGGAGCTTGTCACAAAGACAGACAAAATATTACTGAAGTCGTATTTTCAAGTCACGTTTTTAAGAAATACCATTGATTTAGTTTTTACTTACAACCCCTCATTTTGAGAGCACAAAATAAATGTAATCCATTTCAAGTAAGCTGGATTGTTGGTGCCTTTACCCACTAATTTTGGATTGGCCACAAACCAATGCGCGATTCTCTTCTCCCATCAATCCTCAGGGAGATGGGTCTAGTTCAGGATTATTTATATGTGGGAGAAAGCAAAGCATACCTCTGACTTCCTCTTCCCTTAGCTGAGCATCCTCTGAGATGCAGAACCATGTCTGGTCGGGAGGGGCATTCTCATCACTCCACACCCACCCAGGTTCCCACATTCCCATTTGGCCCCAGGTTGTCAATCCCTCCAGCCCTGCGTGCTAGCATCCCTTCTTGGTGACCACAGTTTGGTCAGCCTTTCCTCTTGGGTAAAGTTGGTTGTTGTCCTTAGTGGAGGAAGGAAGAGACGCACGCAGCATCTTCAGTTACTCTGCGTTGTGGCTGAGTGATGCCAACACCTCTCCAGGCATCAGACACTGGGCAGTCTTCTCTGCTCTGCTGGCCCTACTGCTTCCAACATTAAAAACTCTGTGTCTTCAGGCTAGGAAGGCACAAGCCCTGTGGCCCTGTTGCACTGGAGCCTTCCGACTTTGCGTCTTCTCACCTTTTCAGCTGAAACTGAGTAAGCTTCTGTTAATTGATAGAGATTCCTCTGGAGGTAAACTCCCGTACTTTCACTCAAACATCCTTCCAGCCATAATAGTGTTATGGTTGGATCTCTTTTTTTTTGGTGCCGGGAGTGACAGGACCCACAAGTTTGTCTCTTGGATCTTTCTTCCTCGTACCCAATGTGTCAGTGTACTAGGGCTGTGCAAATGAAGTATCTACTGTAGGCTTTGACCAACAGCAAGTTATTATCTCACAGTTCTGGAACTGGAAATCCAGATGAAGAGTCTGGGAGGGCCGTGCTGCTCCTGAGATGGATAAGGGAAGGGTCCTTTCCTGCCTCTTGTCTGTGGCCGTAATTCTAATTTCTGCCTCTGCCTTCGTCTGGTGTTCCCCCTGTGTGCACGTCTGTGTCCACGTATCTCTTTTTTTATAAGGAAGAGAGGCATTTTGAGTTGTGAGTTCTCCCTAATGACTGCATTTTAACTCAATTACCTCTATGTGAAGATCCTATTTCTAAATAAGGGCATATTCTAAATTACTAAGGATATGAACTCCAACATATCTGTACACAATTCAACCTCTAACTTCTAAATTAAAAGCGTTTAAACATAAAGCATAAGAATTTGATGATTTCTTTGTTTCCAATGTCAGTCCCACCTAGACAATAATCTAGCCAGTTATCTGGTTGGAATTAGGAAGAAGGAGTAGGGAAGTAGGAAGGGGAATTGGGAAAAGTATTTTCAGAAAAATGAAACACAAAAATACTAACAAGATCGTCGTTGTACTCCACGCACTTAAAGGTGCTATTCATATTATTACAGGCAAAGAAGGAGTAAAATATGAAGGGGTGGAAAAGCTTGTCAGTTTAGTACAACACCTATCATCCCAACACAGACAATAATAGTAGAATAAGAAACCAGGTGGTAGAGGAGACAGAGGAAATGAAATTCCACTAACTGAAACCACAGCCACTCACGCATTCAGTGAAAAGACGTGAGATCACATTGTCTAATTGTTTTATTAGATAATGAATTTTGCTTTTTAAAGCTTTATTTTCTAGGTAGAAAAACATCTTAATTTTTTTTTCTTCTAAAGTCACAGGCAGATTGACTTTACTCGATACTGCTTAGTTAAATGTTCAGTAACTGTTGGTCCCCCACACTCCATGTTAACTTCACTTCTGATAATAGTAATTGATAGGGTAGTCACCTTAATGCCCCGTTTTTGGCACCCAGACACACAAAGGAGTTTCCTGCTAGTGTCTGTTGAGGAGTTGATTTTTTAAGGTTGCTATTGGGCTACGTTTGAATAAAAATTGATGAGAAATAAGATGAAGTAGCAAAATTTAATTGTTTTGTCAATGTATCTCAAAACAAAAAAGAAAAAATGCCAGCAAATTACTCTCTACTGCTGAAGAAACTGATTTTATGTGTGCAGTATTTGTCAGTTTAAATATAGAAACAGAAGAAAGTAAAAGTGACCATGTCCTTCATTATGGCTCTAACAGGGTAGTGGCTTTTGCACTTTGCTTCTGCAGATGAAATGACAGGAAATTTTCAGGTCTTCAGTGAGTAGATCCTGGAAAAAATTCAGGTGAAACAGTCACTGCTTATAAATCTGAGGCATCTTGAACCTCAGTGGCATCTGGACACCCTTTATCGATAAAACCTGCATAAATCACAGAACTTCAGAGAAGAGTAGCACTAACAGCTTCCAGTTAGGCCTTGAGTTGATTACTTCATCTTTTCAACCTCTGGATCCTCAAGGATCCCAGAAACTTTGTGGATAACAGCTATAACTCTGGGTGATTCGACTGGGTTTTATGAGCTTCTTATAAAACCCATGCTTTCATAGCATCTGTGAAACAAATTCCCAACTGTTATGTTTAGTGAAATAAGCCAAACACCAAAAGACAAATATCACGTTTTCCCATGGTTTATGGTACTTAATATACAGAGTATAAAATATATGTATGTATATGAATGAAGCTCATATTTTGCTATTTGATGATTATTTGCACTTCTTGCCTATATTCCTGACAAACAGTGGCTTTTTTTCTATTTACTATATGTTGAATTCTTTATCTAGTGGTGAACTAAACTTATGATTATAAAACAACTTGTATGTATACCATTATAAAAACTAAAACAAAAAAAATAAGAGGAAGGAGGAGAGAGTGGGGACATGTGAGTGAGAGGGATGGTAGGATGGGAAATATATTTATGCCCCTAAATTTGTACATGTGAAATTCATGTAATTGGCTCACCTTATATAATTTTTTTAAAGAAAGAAATCCTCTATCTCAAGCCCCTTAGCCCATATCCTAGACCATCTTATTTCCAAACTGTGTGTTTAGGAATACTCCTGTCCTGCTAATAAGGCACCACTATTCACCCACCAGAATGGCTGAACTTTCAAAAGATGGTGACACTATTGATGAGATGGCCTGGAGCTACGAAAGCTCTCCCACACTGAACGTGAAACTGCACATTAGTACAATCTCTTTGAAAAACCATTTGATTTTTTTTCAACTAAAGCTACATATCCAATGAACCAGAAAGTGTAACTCATAGTAATATACTTGGGAAAATGGATGTATAGTCCACTGCAGAATTATTCAAAGCAACTCAACTGAGAAGAAATCCAACATCCATCAAAAGAACAAATTGTAAAAGTCATGGTGTATGCTTGATCCATAATTTTGCACAGAGAGGCAAATGAAGGAAAACGCATCTTCCCATAAAGAATTTGATAGACTGCACAAGTATATGAAATACTAGGAAGAAGATAGACATGAAAACAAAGCATGGATCTATCAAATTTGAAAATAGATTAAACGGGTTCTAATTTTAGCAAATGCTGAAGATTCATGGCTTCTCTCAACATATGAGAGAGTCTTTGGCAAAAACTGGTTGAGATAAAGGGCTGTTCTGTGGACTGGTGTGCGCCTGTTTCTGGACTGGCTGACTAGGATGTGATGGTTACTCTGGAATTCACTTCATGGTAATTCACCGAGCCAAACATTAAAGCTCTGCGTGCTCTCTTATTTCAATCCTTTCAGAGTAGTTACTTCTGGGGAGGGCAAAGGAACGCAGAGTGAAATGCAAGGAATTGTTAGGACTTACCCTGCATGATTTTGGCCAGAATAAACTTTGTGCACCTGGATATTTTCAGTATATATTTTTAAAGGAATTTAAGATATTAAAATATATTAAACTTGTACCCTCACACATTCGTGCTTACTTATCACTTAGTTGTTCACTTTTTGATTTGAATCTGGGATGGATTCTATCTACTATTTTAAATGAGTTGATCCTGACTTCCTTTTCTGCCAAAGACCTCTATCGAACAGACCTTCCATACGTTGTCTTCAGGCTCCATGAAAACAATGTTACTGCCATCATACCTGTATTTACTTTAAGTAAGCATGAACTAAATCACATTACTCTATCTGTGGCTTTACATTTCAAATTGTATTCCACTTCAGATTGCAATCGCCTAGCAGTGAATACTGAGACTAATTCACTTTTATCCAATTTCTACGATTAAGGTATCATAAATCATAGCAAAGAATAAATGGTCTCCTTCTGAAAAAAAGATAATGAATGCTTTCAAAATTGTTGTGTCTCTTTATGACATGTTTAAAATCTAGAGAAGGTAATATTTTACACATTTTTCAGGTGGGAAATTTGGTGTAGAAAAATAAAAATCAGGCAGGCATTTGCTACAGTGAAAGACACTACACAGGACACCCACATCTCACACCAAGCATCTCACTTTGAGTCCTGGGCTCACTCCCGACTCCAGGTTCCTGGCCATGCCCACCTGAAGGGCAGCAGAGGATGTCTCAAGTATTTGGGTTCATGCCTCTCAGGTGGGAAACCAAGGTGGTGTTCTAGGTTCCTGGCTTTTGTATGACCCAGTCCCAACTATTACAGGCACTAAGGGAGGGAACTGGTAAATGAGCTCTCTCTCCTTTCTCTCTTTTTGTCTCTCTCTCTCTCCCTCTCCTTTTGAATAAATAAAAATTTTTGCAGGCCCGTTGCGATACCTTAGTGGCTAAAGACTAGTGGCTTGCACATGCTGGGATCCCATATGGGCACCAGTTCTGATTTTGGTGGTCCTGTTTCCCATCCAACTCCCTGCTTATGGGAGATGGCCTGGGAAAGCTTTGGAGGATGGTCCAAAGCATTGGGATCCTACACCTGCATGGGAGACCTGGAAGAGACTCCAGGCTCCTAGCTTTGGATCGGCTCAGCTCCGGCTACTGCGGCCACTTGGAGAGTGAATCAACAGATGGAAGATCTTTCTGTCTCTCCTCTCTCTGAATGTCTGGCTTTGCAATAAAATAAATAAATCTTGAAAAATTTTTGCATACAGAAAAGGCAGTACATACACAATAGAATACTACTCAATAATACTCAGCCATAAAAAATGAAATACCGATGTTGCAACAAAATGGATGACCATAAAGATCATTCTGTTAAGTAAAATACATCAGAAATAATACAAATTCCAGATATTTTCTTTCACATGTGAGAGTTAATATATAATGAGTATTAAAAAAGTATGGATGCAATGTTACTTAGCATAGAGATGATTATAAATGTTGAATTCATTGAATTATATCATTTGAATGATAATATATTCCTCTTTCTTCACTTTATGATCCTTGATGTGAATCTGTCATATTATGTTGATATCCTTGTTATCAAGAAAAATAGCATGAAAATAGTATGAGTATAATATTTACACTTGAAGTGAATATGGTAAAATATTGAAATAATTAAATCTAAAAATTAAATACTAAAGAAAAGTAATAATAAAAATGAGGCAAAATGGATTATGTTAAAATTACTGAAATTCTACAAATATCACATTCAAGTATTCGGTGTGGTTGACCAGTAATATCAAGATATTCTCTAAGCTTTATCTTTAAAAATAACAATACAGTAAATCAAATTCAACTTTCAACTTGCTTCTAATACAAATTATCTTCTTGCTGTAACTGTGTAATTAGGTCATTGTAATTTTGCAAAAGTATCTTGGTCCACTATCCCTTTCCAATTGCTGTTCCCTGTTTGAAATAAATTTCTTTTACTGCTAATCTCATGGTCATTTCCATCCAACATTTGGCTAACTACTGCATATTTCTGGAATACTCAAGGTAATTATCTCGCTCTCCTGTTCTACTCTTCCCATCAGTGACTTAGTCATTCTCTTCTGCAGTCCCTAAACATTCTATTACAACATTTTTTTTCAGGTCACACTGAAAATGTTGGTGTTTATTTCTAGTCATCCTCAGTATTCTCCTACACTAGACTAAGTGTTCTTTGAGGGGAAATTGACCTATTTTTGCTGCTTTTTTTCAGAACGTAGTGCAATGTATGGAACATAGTAATAGTGGTTCAATATCTGTATATCTATCAGAGTAGGACAAAACAGTGTTGCACTGTACACACTTTTATATGATTTACCTCTCCTATTTAGAAAGCAAGTTGTAAGGAAATAAGTGTTAGCAAAGAGCAGACTTAGAAAAAGACTCTGCTCTGTGAAATGGCAGAGCTGCTCCATCTACCCAACAGTGTGACAACCCACGGTCACCTGTACCAAAGTGCCAAAGTTTTAGCTGTTTCCAATGTATTCATTACCTCTCAAAGATTTACATGATTTTGGATGTGAAAAGGATCCATCCCTTCAGATAACAGGTATTCTTAGGTGATTATAAACACTCATGATTTACATCGGGGTTTCTTTTAAGAAGCTGTGTAGCTGATAAGGACGGAGACTGGGTGATGTGAATCTCTGCTTTTGTCAGGAAGCATCTCTGGATAAGCTGTTTACTCGTGCACGCACACGCACACCCTCCACTCAAGGGTTTCGTGACTAAGCAACCAGCCAGTTTTTTCCTACACAAACTTCATTAGTGTGACACTTTCAGACTGTCAGATCATCTAAACTCAAGGCAAAAACACGCTATTGGTTTTCCCATGAGTCCTTAGCACAGACTGTTAATTATAAGTAGGCATTTAAGACGGTTTGCTTATATGGTCTCTCAGTCTGTATTCTACAATTTGGAGCATGCAAATAACTGTGTCCAGAATTATAAATAATTATGTCAACAAGAGAAGAATTGAAACTTTAACATGCTCTTTTTTTTTTTGAAAGTATTCATTTGCATTATCTTTGCAGTTTCCATTGGATTTTACCTATTTGCTTTGCATTATTTAGAAGGGATATAGTGAGAGAGCACAGCATGCTTAGACCATGTATCTTTTACACGTATAAGTCTTGGTATAGCAGTTTCGGAGCTCTATTTTATTTAGTATGGATTTTGCTTACTTTGATTTTTTTCTTCTTCCTACTTTGATTTTTTTAAAGGCAAATGTTTAAATCTAAGCCTTTTACAATTTTTAAGATCACTCTATTAATGAAAAATACAATTTAAAAAGATTCTTTTAAAATCAGAATAATCATAGTTGAAATTATTGTGTGTCCATCAGAAAATAGCTGCTCTTATGACGTTTCCTGAGGTGAACTGACTAATGCAGCTGTACTGTGGACAGGGCGATGGGTACTTGAGAAGAACGTGAGGATGAGGGTGTTTGAAACAAAGCAAGTGGTGGCATTGTTAAATTTGCATTCTAGAGAAAATCGAGAACAAACTCATGGAGCAGGATGTGGTAATGCTGTTATAAACCTGGGAGAAAAATGGTATCATGCTAAGTGGAAAGAAGATGTATCTAGGTACATGGATTTAACATATCTTATAGAGTTTATGCTGTGTAATTTACATAATTGTGAATGGGAAATAGTAGGTTGATAATAATTCCTGGATCTTGGCTTCAGCCTGATCCAGATCTGGCTCTTGTAGCCATCAGGGGCCTGACCAGTGGACGAAAGGATTCTCATCTCTCTGTCTCTTCCACTCCCTTCATCTTTGTTTATTTATTTGTTTCTTCTTCCTTTCTTTCAAAAAATTTTAAAAAGATGTATGTAACAAACTACATCAATAATATATCACTTAATGGTGCAATATGTTAGAAATTGATCAGTATTACCTAAAGAAGGGGGAAGGGAGGGAAAAAGGAATATTATAATGTTCTTAATATCATATCTACTTACATTCAAGGAGAAGGAAGCTGATCTTGTAACTGTTACTAAGAGACTATACTACTGTGACAATTTGGGAAATAATGCTGGGTGGTGGGGGAATGGGAAGGAAGAGAGGGGAAGATGAGGGAAGAACCCCTATACCTACAAAACTGTATCATGGTAAATAATACATTTAAAAAATCATACCTGCAAACAATATTGAATCTGTTAAAATAATTATCGATTTTAAAATAGTAAGAAATAGAAAAGAAATACATTCTTGAGAGTGACAGCTATCAAACATGGTTGAAAATATTAAAATGTTTGATGGAGTAGTGGATTATAATTTTAAGTTGGATTACTGCATAGAAAGTCTTATAAATATGATATCATTTAAGCAGTGATTCATGTGTTTGATACATTTTGTAAGACTCTTTAAAAATCTTTGAAGGGGCTGGGAACTTTGGGACATGAAACTTCTCTTTTGGGTATCCCACCGAGCCATTCTCTTGGAGGTTTTGCTCTCCCTGAAGTTGCCGAAGGCTGCCCAGGAGGGAAGAATCCCAGGCCTTAGGTTCCTGGAAGACCTATTGCTCTGAATTCAAATGATCTGTACAGAAATTTCTCCCCAGTTTTGAATCTTAAAGTTCTTTTTATTCTGTCAGTATACTTGACTCCTTGTTCCTTCACACTGCACTTTTATAAATGCTACCCAATTGCCATCATTGGGACAACATCTGGATTGTTTTGATGTGTTTCATGTTTTATCAGAGTCTCTTGCTAGTGTTCTTTATCTTGCTTGATGGTTATCTGGGACCATGTTTCTTTCCTTTGGAAGTAAAAACACACCATGCTTCAAGGTGGAGGTCTGCTTTCTGAGCAGTAGTTTGACATCATCAGAAATGTGATAGCACCATATATTTATGTATTATTTCGTGCTCAATGCTTAACTATTGCTGCTTCTTTCTCACTTCTGGCTCTGCTTTGGTTTGACTATTTTCACTTGGAATATTGTTCTTTTACTTTTCATAAATTTATATGATTGAAAAAAGTTCATGTATTTCATATGTACAGTTTTAAGAGCTTAATGATATGTTCTGCCCTTTTCTCCTTTCCCCTTCCTCTCCTCTCCCTCCTTTATTTTATTTTTAAATATTTTTTTACAATTATGTACTTTTAATTTTCTTTATAACCACAAGCCTAACCCTCTGCTAAATAAAAATTCAATGATTAGAAAGCAGCAAATCCACTGTTCCTCAGAAGTACAGATAAGGATTATAAACAATCAAAACTCAAAATGACAGTTTTGTTTGTACACATCACACTTTTGTACACTGTGTATTAGTTATCACAAAGCAAGGAGAATATACATTTGTGCTTTAAGAACTGACTTATTTCACTAAACATAATGGTCTCCAGTTTAAACTACTACATTACAAAATATGGGATTTCATTCTTTTTGTGGCTGAGTAATATTCCATAGCGTGCATATACCACAATTGCTTTCTACAGTCATCAGTTGATGGACCTGTGGGTTGATGCTGTGTCTTTTCTATTATGAGTTGGGCTGCTCTAAACATGGCGATGTAAATGACTGCTTCCAGTTAGTGGTTTCATTGCATTTGAGTCAATTCCTAGAAATAGAATGACTGGATCATATGGTAGTTTTGTTTTCGGTTTTCTAAGGAATCTCCTACTGTCTTCTCTAATTGTACAAGCTTGTAATTCCACTAACAATATCTTAGGGTATCTTTTTTCATGCACCCCCTTCAGTATTTGCTATTTTTCGAACTTTGGATGATAGCATTTCTATCTAGGGTGAGGTAAAGCTCCATTATGGTTTTTATTTGCATTTCCCTGAATGCTGAGCATCTTAATACGTGTCTGTTGGTCATTTATATTTTGCCCTTTGAAGAATGCCAATTTGTATCCTTAGACCATTTCTTACCAGGGTCACTTGTTTATTACTTAAATTATTTCTTGCTTATTATTGCTGAGTTTCTTGATATCTTTATATATCTAGGATATTGACATTTTATCAAATGTGTAATTTTCAAAGATTTTTTTTGCCATACTGTTAGTTGTCTGCTTACTTCAATGAGTCTTTTGTTTACTGAGCAAAAGCTTCTTAGCTTGATATATTTCAATTTGTCTATCCTTGCCTTTATTTCTTGTGCTTCCAGGTTCTTATCCAAGAAGTGTTTGCCTACGCCAAAGTCTTGAGGTCTTGTATTCAAACAACTTCTTAGTTTTACATTGATTTGTCTATTTGGTCCTATCTCTGCCATGATTTCCTAAGAAGTTGAATGGGTCTCATCTATTTATGCAGATCATAAATACACCCATTGGGAGTTAAAACTCTTTCCAGAGAGCTCTCAGGGAACAGGTTCTATACTACTGATGATTTCCTGGATCTGTTTTCTAGATGTACTTTCTGAATTGAGGCACCTCCTCCTACCTGCCACCACAGATTCTTTTCATCATGGGCTGCAGAGCTTCACCTTCAAGGCCATAGAAGAGTTCAGGGGAATTACGTGTCTTCCTTTTTGTTAATTTGCCAAAGAATAGGAAAAAGGTAAAAATGAACAACATGATTTTTGAGATTGGGGTACTGAGGGAGAGGAGAGAGAACTAAAGATGCTTTTCAGGTTTTTGTTTGTTTGTTTTGGGAAGCCAGAGAGACACAGTGACGTAAAGAGAAACAAAGACATACAAAGAAAAGATTCTCCATTGGCTAATGTGCATACCCACAATGACCAGGGCTGGGCCTGGGGAAAGCCTAGAACCAGGAACTCAGTCTGCATCACCCATGGGTAAGATACGCTCCTGGGTACTTGAGCCATCATCTACAGCTTCCCAGCATGTACCTCCCATGGACTTTTGTAACAACTGTAGCAAAACTGCCCTCTACTGATTTTATTCACACAGATGGAAGATTCATTTCTCTTTCTCTCTCCCCTTCTCCATCATTCTCTCTCCCCACCCCCTCCCCATCACTCTGCCTTTAAAATAGGTAAAATAAGTCTTAAAAAAATAACAGTGAAATATCAGAAATCATTGATATGCTTATTCCAAATTCACCAGCTTGCAATCTTGGTCAAGTTAGTTGTCAAAGCCTTAGTTTCTGTACTTTAAACTGAATATAGCACCAATACTTACTTCATATAGCTGAGGGATAAATGCGAAAAAGAACTTCATATGAAACATTCAACACTGTACCAGTCACTATAAACAATGTATGTTGGTTACTACAGTTTTTGGCAATGTATTTTTTTTCTAGCTACAGCACTGTGAATATACAACAGTGGAAAAGTGGGAGACAACTTCGTCTTGGTCTCCTTTCTCACGCATGCTAATGATCACACTAATCCTCTAATCAGCGATGCTGCTGCCACTGGAATGAGTGCCTCATGACCTCCCAGTAGAGATAGTACGATTGCTTTCCAAGTGATTACACAGCTGCCAAGGATGCTGCCTGGAGCATCATTTTCATTCACTCACTTCAATGAGATTTTTAAGAAGCTGTGCTCTCTCCCATTTTAGTCAGTACCTTAAAGGAGTAATCACAAACTCCCAAACCTGGCATTCCTAACTTTCCACAAAATAAACACTATCTATGTATATAATATATGTAATCTATTATATATATTTAGAATAAACCAATTGCAAAAACCCTCCATTCCGAAAGAAACAAGAGAGTTTTGAAAATGGGCTAGTAATTAAATGAAAACAACTTTTATTTTTCTAAGAATACTAATGCATTGTGATATACAAAAAAAATTGTGAACACATTAGAAATATATCTCAGGGCCCAGTGCAGTAGCATAGTGGGATCCCATATGGCTGCAAGTTCTTGTCCCAGTGGCCCCACTTCCCATCCAGCTCATGTTTGCGGCCTGAAAGAGCAGTTGAGGACGGCCCAAAGCCTTGGGACCCTTTACCTGCGTGGGAGAACAGAGGAGGCTCCAGGCTCTTGGCTTCAGATCAGCGCAGTTCAGGCTGTAGCGGCCGCTTAGGGAATGAATCAACGGATTGGAAGATCTTAAACAAAATCCTCAGTAATGGAAGAGTACAATGTCTTCAAAATCTGAAGTGCACCTTAAAATAATCTGGGGAGAACCAGACTAATCAGGTTTTGTAAAATGTTGACCATGGCTCATGTGGTGTTAAATCCATCACCATGATTTCTTTGGTTTTGAATATGTTTTACATTTTCCATAATGTAATATGTAACAAATGACAATAAGCTTAAATTCCTTTGCATGTGTCACTTCTTTAATATATTTTGATATTCTTTTTTTTTAAAGATTTATTATTATTGGAAAGCCTGATATAAAGAGAGGAGGAGAGACAGAGAGGAAGATCTTCCGATGTTTCACTCCCCAAGTGAGCCACAACGGCCAGTGCTGCACCAATCCGAAGCCGGGAACCAGGAACCTCTTCCAGGTCTCCCACACGGGTGCAGTGTCCCAAAGCTTTGGGCCATGCTCAACTGCTTTCCCAGGCTACAAGCAGGGAGCTGGATGGGAAGTGGAGCTGCCGGGATTAGAACCGGCACCCACATGGGATCCCGGTGCTTTCAAGGCGAGGACCTCAGCCTCTAGGCCACGCTGCCGGGCCCTATTCTGATATTCTTAAGAGCTGTTTGCTGTACTTCAAAGTCAATCATGCTTTTGTGGCTCTCCTTTAGCAATTTTTATGTGGTCCAATATTAAAATTGCTGCATATCTTAGATCACCCAGCAGGCTGTAGATTTCATGAAAACTAGAATGTTTCATCCTTGTAATCACAAAATTTTATAATGTGGAAATGGGGGATGAAAATGTGAAATGAATCGCAGTTCAAAATTCCCTGCAAAATAGACTTATCTCACCACGAAAGAACTAAACAATGCATTGGCCATCCACTGGCATTTCCAGCCGGACACTTCACTAAGCACATGGGTTGTGTGAGGGACAGTGGTGAGATCAAAAGTTGCTGTCAGTGAAAATGCTAAAACAGAAAATGTTAATTATGCTAAACATGGAGATAGATAATTTTTTAAGTGGAGAATATAGAGTTTATGGGTAATAATTCTCCGTCTACGAGATGAAAGAGCCTGACACAGTTGTTAAGTCACTGGAAATATTGTAGAGAAATATTAATGCTTTAGTGCTGTTCAATAGCTGAACAACAAAAAAAATTTAAACAGCATTTTAAATATGCAAGGTTTGTCATGTGAAAAAACACTATAACTTACTGTAAATAAAGTGTATAGAATAGACATATCAAGAGCCAAAGAATTCATATTTTTTACGTTTAGAAATTAATATAAAGAAAATAAATTTTGTGTATTTCATAGGAACAGCTCCAGAAAGACAACCACACTTCCCTCAATTCCTCTGCTCCCATTTGCCCTTCCCTCCCCCTCTTCATCAGTTTTTACAGATGTAATTTTAATCCACTCTATAGTCACAGACTTGATTTGCAGTGAATCACAATATTCAACAGGTAGAAAAGTAAGAAGACCACAGTTCCATTGCAGTATTGACACGGACTAACAATGACATTCAGACTTCAAAATTACCAAAAAAATTCTTTGTCTTTTCTGATAACTGAGTATTAAAATCTTCGGGAGAACGATAGCATATTTACTTTTTCTTGTAGTAGACTATAGCTAGATTTTAAAACCTCAAGATTTTTTAAAATTTGAATTTTATTGTATAAATATACAGTTTGGGATTTCCCTACCACCTCCCCAAACTTCCTCCCCCAATTGATTTTCCCCATATTATTACAATAGTATAGTCTTTCATAAACAGTCATAAGTCCACCATTCTGTTATTTAAGTGTGTTCTGACATTGCTAGTACAGACAATGCCAGACAGTCCAGCATATTATTGTCAAGATAAATTCAGAAAAAAAAACTCCACTTGAAAAAAATGCTACTTTTACTTCCTTCAATTAGAGACATAATTTGCCCCAAATTGGAAATGTATTATCTTCCAGAAGAGCATTGCCTCCTGCCACCCAGAAAGACAGGTGGCACTGGTTTTGGTCCCCTTTGCTCTCTGCATTGCACACCTGGACCAATTGTTCAGCTCAAGTGCAGCAGGTGGGATAAGGTCAGGCTGACGTACAGGAAATAATTGGACTTAGCACAGTGGTTTTCTCCTGCACCAGGCAGCCTTGCTGAGTGAGTGGGTGTACATGACTTGTGGGAACCTTGTAGGGGAGTCAAATTGGAGGGCAGATAACACACAGACTTCAGATTCTAAAATAATTCCTGACTTTAAGTAGAACCTGGCAGCCCACTCACCCAGCAGCTAAATGTTGGTTAACATTCAGACAGGTGCTCTGCATTGACTGAGCAATTGTAAGCACTGGATAAATATTAGTTGTTGTTCATTTCTCACTGTTTTATCAGTGTCAGTTTTCCAACCTTCAAGTAGATTCCACTAACAACTTGTAGCCATTTATTTATTCATTCAGCTTTAAGAGCCTGGCAGAGGATATGGCCGATATAGGCTAAAGAAAAATACTGGTCACTTGATCTGGGTAAGTTTGTAAATATAAATAAAAGTTACAACCTGATTAGCTCTTTGTTTGGGGGATGTACACTTCAAGGTAAGAACTGCATTGTTTGTGCTGTCTTTTTAATATGAGGGCCCAAAGAGATACTCTGAATCTGTTTTATATACAAACATATTAAATCACTACAAATTATATACCAAGACGGAATCTGAGCCTTTAAATGCCAAAGCATAATTTGTGACAATAATTACAATGTTTAAAAAGTATACAAAAAGCAAAAAAAGCTTACCTGAGTGTGTAAACTTATTAATAGAAGTTGGAAAAGATCATGGGGTAGTAGGAAAAGAATTAAAGGGAGGTTCAATAATGGATACCAAAACACAGACTAAAAGAAATGTGTTCTAGTGCCCCAAAATACAGTGGAGTACTTTCAGTTCACAACAAATTCATGTGTATTTATGAATAACCAGAGGAGATGTGCTCCAAGTCTCCAAATGTAAATAAATAAGGACATGTAAATGGTCATGATCATGATGTATCCCACGTTTGTTTCATTAATGCCTGTAAATATGCCATGGTAGCCTATCAGTATGGGCACTATCGTGACATGTTAACAAGAATCTATGCAATTTTACGGGACATAAAAAGCATAAATCATAATTTAAAATTTTAGATAAGAATAGTGAAATTTGATTAAATATTTACTCAACATTTACTGAAAGTTTAAGGTGTTCCACTCATTTTCCTGGAGGGTGAAACGTAATACAATGCCTGATCTCAAGCAGCTGGCATTCTGTGGCAGAAGGCTGAAAAGGCAGCTTCAGAAGAGACACCTGTCTGAGGACAGCAGCACGTATAGCTTCTACGGCACATCTGCTGGGCCTGCTTTTCAGATCAAACACTTTCCTTCTCTACATGTGAAATTCCAGCATCTCTGAAAATTAAAAATGGTTCATAAAGTCAATGCCCTACCTAAAAAAAAATCATTGAAAATATATTTCTAATGGTCTGTTCTAGAAGCAGTCTCAGAGAACATCACATGACTGTGTTTACAATTTTAAAGCAGTGTGGATTGTACTTCATAGAACTCAAGATGAGTCAGAGAGTGAAAGTCTAGCCAAACTTGAAAGCTATAGGAGCTGGAGATACTTTGGCCCCGTCTGAGTCCCACTACTCCGTGGTGGTGTTTCAAATCTGTTTTCTCTGTCTTCTGCTCCATTTTCTACTTGGCAAAATTAGACAGGCTTTCCTCACATGATGTACTACTGCAAGCCTGGCTTAGATCCATGAAGATTTCACAGTAGTAAGAATGAGTATATTTTACTACCAAGTGCCCTAATAAAATTCCAAAGAAAAGCTGGGATTGGCTCTGACTGGATCAGCTACAGAACACAGACCAAGACCTCTCACCCTGGGTGAAGCTTCAGATCACCCAAGCTGGATCACACACTTACTGTTAAGAAAGGAAATGGAGTCTGTGCCCTGAACTCAGGTGGACCGAAAGAAAAGGTGAGGGATAACTATCTATGAGAAGTTGGGAGAGCTTTATCAAAAACAAAAAGCTTTCTGGGTAACCCAGCTGCAAAAAAATCCATGGGTTTCTTTTTAATTATGTTTTCTAAGATAATTGTGGATATTTATGAGTTTTAAGTATTAAAATTTCTCTCATCTTTAAAAAGTAACATCAGTTCTTTCAAAATTATAAGGTACATGCTCAAATTCTGTTGTTCTAATAAGTTATTAAGCAAACATCCAACGTATGTTTGAAATAAACATCTTTGTTTCAGGGCATGGAAAGAGCCTGCATTTGGCTAAGTCTTTAGCAAAATGGGATTAATCAGACACACGGATAGATAGATGGATGGATAAGCAAATCAAATTTCACGCCCTTCAGGAGGATGTAGGGTTGTTTGAGTCATGGCATTTTATTCAGGGCCTGGTTTCTGGAACCTTCCTTGGAATTCAGCATTCCATTTATTAATCCTTTGTCTCTTAGCTGAATTTTCCAAGTTAAATATCCAGATTCACTTACTCTATTTAATCTGTACTCATTTCTGTGAATTCTTTTTGGTATATGGTATTGATTATATAAGGATTCAGTGATTCATTTATTTATCAATATTGCTATTATCTGCAGAGGTTTCTACCAGCAAACATTCCAATGACTTTTCTTCCTTACTATGGATCTATTTCCATCTGAATAGTATCCTTGTAGATCATTTGGAATAATATTGTTCATATCATCACCAAAAAGAAGCATTATATAAATGAGAATTGATAATTATTAACCATGCATCTTTTTAGGGATCAGTGGCAAGAATAACTTTTCTTGCTGAATCAGAATTTTTTTCTACAATTTCACACAAATTTAAAACTAGTAATTTTTAGAACAGAAGAATATTAAGAAAGTAAATTTATTTGTTAAGTTAGTTTACCAATTATTTGTAACTAAGGAATGAAGAGTCTGAAACATGATGTACAAGAAACAGTATAATCACAAAGCTGAGTTTTCAACTTTAAAATACTACTGTCAGTCTCTAGAAGTGATCATGATTACAGACACACCATCAAATTCTGAATCATTTCTAGTGATCAAGATGTAGAAAACAAAATTTATTTGTAATCTTTTTATGATGGATTGATAACATTAAGACAAGTTAATGATTTGGGTTATGGCTAACCTCAGTTATATGACTATCTGACACAATGTTTCTATATAATATACACACATATATATATGTATATATATGGTAGTTCAATGTTCATGAAGAACTTCAAACTTCATTTCCACTTTTGCATGGACGTCATGTGTGTGTGGTGTGTGTGTGGTGTGTGTGTGTGTGTTAGATTTTGAGGAAGAAAGCATTGAATAATTCCATTCTGTAGATCACAGGCTTGAAGGAAGGTAACAGCATGACAAGTCAAGGTTGTCTGCCATGTCTCAGAAATCAAAAGCCCAGAATTTAAGTGACATGTAATTTCTGAGGGGCAATCTTTGTGCCATTTTAGATATAGACATTAATTTCATGGGAAATTAAAAGCATTTTTCTAGAGGCTTAATTCACAGGGTGTGTCATGAGTTAGTGAAATCAAAGCCACAGATGGGTAAAGGCAAATAAAATGAGATTCCCACTTAATAAGCTAAATTTATAATTGTATACACAAATTTCAAGTGCTAGAACTAAAACTGCTCTATGAAAGCTATCACATGTCAGATAATGTTTTCCCAGAGCACTTGCAAATGAAAAGGTTTTTAAAACACAGTTCTATTCCATTTAGGGGTTTTACAGGGTTCAATCAATCGCATTAATAATCCACATCATTGGGAAAGAAAAGATGTTAAGCCAGTCTTAATTTATTATTTATTTATTCTTATCAGGAGCCTCAGTGGCTATTTAAATGACTGGTTTTCTTTTGCCTGCCAAGAAGCAGACATTTTAAGAACAGTGATGCAAAAATCAGGCAGAATCATTTGGCTTCAGGATAATGGTAGCCACCCATGGCTGGCCTAAGCAAAAACAGAGTTTATTGGCTAATGAAATTTGAAGGCCTAGTGACTGGTATGGTTTCAGGCAATGCTGATGCAGTTAATCCGATGAAATCATCTGGATCCCCGCTCTTCCAGCTCTTTCCATTCCTCTCTGTGGGCTTTATTCAGACCAAAGCCCTTAGCTCTTGTGCCAAGGTGGCCTCTAGAATCTCCATGTTTATTTTCTGATCGTCCAAGGGCTGTCAAAAAGCAAGTCTGCCTCCCTTTGAATAAATAGTGCCAAAGCTCTGTTGAGAATGATTGGTGCAGTGGCTAAACTACTGCTTGGGATTCTGCAACTCATATCAGAGTACTTGGGTTTGTGTCCTGGCTTAGTTCCTAATTCCAGTTTCCTGATAACATGCACCTTGAGAGATAGTAGTTGATGGCTCAAATATTTGGACTCCCTGCCACTCTGCTGGGAGACTCAGACTGAGTTCCTGGCTCCTGGCATCAGCCTAGCTTAGCACTCTGGGATTAGATGAATAAACAAGATAGCTCTCTCTCTCTCTCTCTCTCCCCCACCTCTCTCTCTGCCTTTCAAATAAAATAAAAACAATAATAGAAGTAAAATTACGTAACTGTAGAACCTACAAAATTTAAACTGTTTTCACACTTATCATTTCATGTAAAATCTTCTATTTCCTTACTTTAACTAAAATTTCTTGGCATAAATATCAAAGTGATATAAAGAGAGTCCAAAGGAATGACCTTTAAAATGTTTTAATTTAAGATTTGGTATGTCAGAACAGGCATTTTTCTTTTGCAGCCACAATTTTATTAAGCTTGGTCCACCTCATCCTACTTTTAGTGTTGGATTTTTATATCCAAAGCCAGAGGCTTATATTATACTCTATAAATCATTTTATCTCCTGGTAAGATTTAACTGTTTCCCTAAAATACTAAAATGTTTTGGGGGCTAGTTTATTCTGAAATAAACTTCTCTCCTTACCCCTCTGTCCTACCCATACATTATGGCTTGGGATTAAATTGAAACACCAATAATTTTTTCATCCTATATCATAGATCTGTCTACTAGAGAGTTTCTTAAACAAACCAAAGTAAACTAAAGTAAACAAAATAAACTTGTCAGAGAGTCACACTTGAATGCCATTGCAATAGAATTCTTGGAGCTAGAATTTATGATTCAGTTCTAAGTTGAAAATGATGAGTATGAGTTGAGAAATGACAAAGAAAATCATCTAAGTTCTTGACAGCTGGATACAATGTGCCAGAGGAAGGGGAACAAACAGAGAAAAATGATCAAATGTAACCTAATTGATGTGCTTGGGCTCTGTGTATCTTCAACAGCCAAAGGTAGCACATGAAGAAATGAATGAATCCTGTGTTTAATCCTTGACTACCACCATCCAATTCACTGATACCACTCTTCAGATCAATTTCCCATCAGTCAGCAATGTCCCCAAATACAAAAGGCAAGCTCTATTCCTGTTCTTAAGCTGCTTGACGTTTATGCATTAGTTTTCATGCTTGAATCCTTTCTCCATATAAGTCTCCTCCCTGATGGCTTTGGTGACACTTTTTTTCTCACTGATTCTTCTCTTTTTGTTGTTCTTTGTTTTCAGTATCTTTTTATCCAAGTCTGAAACTAGGAGTTAGACTAAACTTATGTGAATGGTAAGTAAATACACTTTCCACAATACATTTCATATAATTTCTAACAATGGCATTAAGACATAATTTATGTATCACTTTCCAATTCCCCACAACTTTTAGCCCTACACCTATACTCAGTTCTTGGCACACACTAGTCTGCTTTTTGTCTCTACCATTTTACCTATACTGAATGCTTCATAAAAACGCTATCACATATGATATGGTTTTTTGCAAATAGCTGGTATTTAGCATAATTTAAAAAATCATCCATATTGCATCAGATTACACATTGCTTTCACTGCAATCATCAAATAACACATACCTATATGTATATGATAGATTTTATTAATCTTTTCATCAGTTAATGGGCATTTACACTGTTTCTACTTTTGGGCCGTTATTAATAATTTTGATACCAGAATTCAAGTGCATTTTTTGTTGATGCCTGCGTGTGTGTTTTAAAGATTTACTTATGTGTTGAAAGAAAATGAGAGAGAAAAACAGAGACGGGGGAATCTTCCATTTGTTGGTTCACTCCTTAAATACATGGAACAGCCGGGGTTGGGCCAGGATAAAGCTGGGATTTAGAAAATCCATCCTGATCTCAGTGAGTGTGGGTGGAGGGTTCCAAGTACTTGTACTTGTTGCTTGTGTGTTTGCAGAATGTGTGTGATTACATCCATCCTAGGTCCAAGTGAGTAGTGTTCTGCAGTGCTGTTTTTTGCTTGCTCTTTTTGATATTATTATTTTATTCTTCTTAACAATAATTGTACATGTGTATGGACTACAGTGCAATGTTTCAACACCTATAGGCAATGATTGCTGATGAGATCAAGGTAATGAACAACTCCTGCTTCTTTGACATTACTTTATGTTTGGAAGCTTGGAGTATCTTTCTTCTAATTGTTCATATGTTTTTCAGGTTCTTATAGATTATAGTCTTCATTTTGCTTTATAACAATAGGAACTTACTCATTCAATTTCTCTTATGATGTCGAACCTTCTTTTCTTGTAATTAATGGCAATTAAAAATATTTTCTTCAAAGAAATTTCTATTGAAATCTTTTGGTCACTTTTAAATGGAGTTATTTGAGTTTCTTTTGTAAAGGGTTTATTTGTTTATTTAGAGGAGTTACAAAGATATAAAATGATCTTCCATCTGCTGGTTCATTTCTCAGATGACCACAATGGCCAGGACGGGTTATGCCAAAGCCAGGAGCCAGGAACTTCATCTAGGTCTCTCATATGTGTCAGTGACCCAACACTTGGGCCATCTTTTGCTTATTTTCCAAGGTCATTTTCAGGATGTTGAATAATAAGCGAAACGGCCAGGACACAAACCACAGCAGATATGGGATGCTGTTGTCACAGGAGGTGTCTTAACTTGCTAAGGTGCAATGCTGGCTCTTGGTTTTCTATTTCTAAACTGTAAGAGACATTATATACTCCATCTACAAATCTCTTTTCAGACATATGAATTAAAAATTGGGCTCAGATTCCAAATCTATGTATTCAAATTACAGGCAGAAAATAATAGAAAACATTCGCATTTACACTTAACTAGTACAGACTATTCTGCATTTATTCTCTAGATAGTGCAATATAACCATGCACACAGAAGTGCTTTTGTATTATGTGTCTTTGTAATTTAAAGTAAGCAAGAGAACATGTGCATGCCATATGATATGTAAATGCTATGCATTTTTATTTAAAGAACTTGAGCATTTGAGCATTTGTCAATTTTAGAATCCCTGAGAATCCTGGAACCGGTCCTTTGTGGATGCAAGAAAATTTTAGTTTCTTGCATTTTATGTATTATCTTTTTATTTTGATATCCCTTGAAGGAGAGCAGTTCTTTTTTTAAATGTTTATTTGAATGTCAGAGTTGAGAGAGAGGGAGAGATTTCTCTACCCACTGCTTCATTCCCCAGATAGCTCCAACAGCCAGTGCTGGCCCATGCTGAAGCCAGGAGCCATGAAATTCTTTCAGGTCACCCACGTGGGTACAGGAGTCTAAACACTTGTACCACTTTACTTTTCCTTTCTTTCTTTCTTCCTTCCTTTCTTTTCTTATCTTTTCTTTCTTTCTTTCTTTCTTTCTTTCTTTCTTTCTTTCTTTCTTTCTTTCTTTCTTTCTTTCTTTCTTTCTTCTTTCTGTCTGTCTTTCTTTCTGTCTGTCTGTCTTTCTTTCTTCCCTCCCCCCCTCCCTTCTCTCCTCTCTTCCTCCTCCTCCTTCTCTCTCCTCCCCCCCCCTTTCCTTGATCTGATCCAAAGGCAGGAGTCAGGAGCCTCCTCCAGGTCTCCCATACTGGTGCAGAGTCCTAAGGACTTGGACCACCCTTGACTGCTTTCCCAAGCTACAAGTAGGGAGCTGGATGGGAAGCAGGGTTGCTGGGACAGGAACCAGAGCTGGTATGGGATCCCTGCGAGTGCAAGTGAGGACTTTTTCACTAGGCAACCATGCCAGGTCACTGGGCCATTGGACGATTTTCCACCTCTTTTCCAGGCATTAGCAGGGAGCTTCATGTGGGACACTGATGCTACACGTGGTAGCTTTCCCTGCCACACTAGAATGCTGGCCCCAGGACAGAAGTTCTTAACTGTGACAAAATCCAACTGATCTGCTATTCTTTTGCCACTTATACTTTTGGTGTCATATCTAAGAGATTTATTATTTGTGTACAATAATAAGAAATATGTCTTTGCTTTCTTTTGAAAGTTTCATAGTTTTAGTTCTTACATTTTGACCTTTGATCCTCTTTTTGATAATTTTTTTCATGTGATGTAATTAGGAGTCCAATTTTACTTTAATTTTTATTTATTTGAGAGGCACAAGCACACATTCACACAAATGTGGGTATGAAGAGAGACTGAGAGAGAACTCTCCCACCTGCCAGTTCTCTCTTCAAATGTCGACCTTTGCCTAGGCAGAAGGGCAGCTGGTGCTGGGAGCTAGGAGCCCAGGCCAGTCTCCACGTGGATAGCAGGAGTCAGCTACCCATAGCTTACTACTGCTGGCCAGCCTCAGCCTTGACAGGAAGTTGGAATCACGAGCTGGAACCAGACTCCTGAACTGCATTGGGGATTGTGGGCTTTCTAACCACTAGACTAAATGTCCACCTTTATTTTTTTGTGTGGAAATATCCAGCAGACCCAATGTCGTTTGTTGAAAAACTTTTATTTTCCTGGCATCCAAGTGTCATCTTGGTTTTAGATACTATTATTAAGTGGTTTTTTCCCTAGTTTGTTTTGGTTGTTATACTGGAATACTACAGACTGAAAGGTTTTTTAACACACTGTGTTCTGGTGGATAAAAGCTTAAGAACAAAGTACTGCCAGGCTAAATGTCTGGTGAGAGAGTGCTTCCTGGTCTGCAGATGGACTTTGTCCTGTAATCTCTTGTGATACATCGTACATACCAACTCCCTAGCATCTTACTATAAGGACAGTAATCATATTTGTGAGGGCTTCACCTTCATAGCCTAGTCATCTATCAAAGACCTTGCCTCCCCCAGAGGTTAGGATTTCAAAATATGAATTAAATGGGATGCAAATATTCAGCCAATAACACACCATCTTTGCTTTTATTCTGCTGCGATTACCTTCCTTCAGGACCTTATAGGGTCCCATTAGCAGAACAGCACATATGGAATATGAGGTTTCTTGTTGGATTGAAAATGTTCTAATATTGGAGTTGGTGATAATTACATGATTCTGTGTTCATATCAAAACACATGGCATTATATAATTTAAATGAATAAACTATGATACATAAACCATATCTCAGTAACATTACTAGCAATTATATAAAATGTGTTGTGGAAAGTATATTTACTTACACTTCATATAAGTTTAGTCTAACTCTTAGTTATGTATAAACACACACATATATATACACATATATATGTTCTCATACTAGTGGGAATGAGTAACTATATATGTATATATGCATCTATGTATGTATGTATGCATGTATTAAAAAGCAGTTCAGAGTTAAGCTCTATAAATCGGTAAAGGCAAGAACATGAGTGTCTGCTCCAAGAAAATACAAAAACAGACTAACCATTGAAATGATTTAGCATGTGTGCACGTGTGTTTTTGTATGTGTTTATATGTATTCATATCTATATTAGAATGGGTATTTGTGTGTAATTTAATCATACATACTCATGATTTCTGTGTGGTGCCTAAAATTCTTTTATTTCAGAAAATGACTGCATTATTACATACAATTTTAAGAATTTAAAAGGAAAATAATCTGAAGAGTCATTCTTCATGTGTAAACTCTGAGGCTTAGTTATTAGAAATTATCATTTCATTTATTTTATTTCCTGAATCTTTTAATTCCTTTAAGACTCAGAAAGAAGGAGGAGAGACAAAGTGTCTATTCCCACTGTTTCACTCTCTAAATGCTCACACTGGGCCCTGGACCTGACCAGGAACTCCACAGAAGTCTCCCACACAGGCGGCAAAAAGCTAATTCCCTGAAATGCCACCAGTGTCTCCCAGGGCCTGTGTCATCAGGAAGTTGGTGTCAGGAACCAGAGTCAAGTAGAAAACCCAGACACGTGTAGACAGGAGGTGAGTGTTTTAATCCCATGGATAACGCTCACCCCTGTTCCAGCGTGAAGGGAATAGGTACATGATAGAAAAAAGACTGAGTAACTAAAATGGAGAAAGCAATTTTATCAAAGTGAGAGTCTGGACATGACTTTGTGTGAAGCAAAGAATAGCGAGGATCTGGCAAAATGGATGTCTTTGTACTTTGAACAGGGAAATAGGAGATCAAGTACTAGAGTCTTTTAAATAAACAAGCAAATTTGTTAATATTTCATTAGGATCTATTTGGAACTGTCTAATGTAGAGTGTTGCAGAAATGTCAATTATAATGAATATATTCTACATGCTAGTTATATCTATATGAACATAATTAACATGAATGAGCCATCTTTATTATGATATGGAATATCATTTGAACAGATATCATAAGACTTGGGAAATACCTACTTTTTTTCTAGGAACTCTACATTTTTATTTTTAGTGAATTATCCCAACCATACAAGGGAGTGAGGGATGAGAATCATTGACACTAGGGAGAAAAAGTAAAGGACCTGGTGGTATACAATTAGGAAACAGTTGAACCAGGTTTCACCCAAAGAATATCCCGCTCTACAGACCACACTGTTTCTTAATCCAAGCAGACTTCTATGTACTGTGCTATTTTTAAGGGCAGAAACAATGTGTTGTTTAGAAAAGCAAAGCAAAGGGCGTTCAGAATAGTCAAGGCCAGACTCAGAAAGAGGTGACTCAAACCAATGCTTCAGCTGCAGAGTATAGAGATGACTTGCCATAAAGAAAAACATGGCATGAGGAAATAATTTCTTGGAACATTCAGTCTGGGCCTTGTAAGAAATTGCTTTTTTGCTTCATCTCTTTGGGACAAATGTTCCTGCCTGATTTAATAGGAGTGGTATTTTCTTTGCAGATACCTTTAAGCAATGTTCTGAGATGCAGACGTATTTTGTGTTGAAACCAGCTCTGCCAGCATGCTTCAATGATCAGAATTATTCCTCTAAGCTATCTGAAATGGAGCTGAGTTACCAATAAGCAAATCATAACACACCAGAATGGAAAAAAACAAACATTTATCCCCTCCAACTAGTGCTTACATTAATCTAATTAATTAAAGGATGAATGAAAACTATTCACTTGCATGTGTCGTAAAGAAGCACTATTAAGTTAGCTCTTCACCCTAGGAAACACAGTGTGCTTCTTGGCTCTCATTCGGCCTTTAGCTTCTTTGCTTTCACATGGTTCAGACTGGTTGAAGCTGGGCCAATGCAGAGCCACTGAAAAGCTTCTGCTTCTTTCTTATTTCTTTATTTTTGTGATGACCACATTCAAACAAAAGCAACAGTTTTATACTGAAACTGATCTGAATACTTGTTACTAAATAAGGTTGTACATATGTGTTTGTATATATGTATGTGTGTATGAACTTTTTTCAAAAGCTCAAGGTATATTTTCAGTTTTCCAACTGCATCATTTACTATGGTGTTTGCCAATTTACCAAATTTATCAATGGGAATAACTTACACTAGTGAATCAGTTATTTTTCCCCCCCAAAGGAAAAAGCAAATTGTTATTGAAAGTCTCCTGGATAATTTCTAGATCAATGGTCTATATAATTTCAGTTTGACTGATCTTGAGAAATTGCCATCTTTATTTTTAAACATATAATTCCAATTTATTTTTGATATTTACATAGTTGACAGGAATGCAGAAGGGTAGGGAGGGTCAAGGTATGGGGGAAAGTGGGTCGGGCAAATGCTTCCCACTTTCCTTTCTTTTCCTTTTCTCCTGTATTTGGGGTAGGGGGGAGGCAAACTGGGGGGAGAGATGGCTCCTATTTGCCACATTACATCAGTACCCAGGGATGGGAAAGCGGTTCTAAAGAAAGATGCTACAAAATTCTTTGAAGTAAGTAAAAACCTTAAAAATCAGGCAAGAGGCAGACTTTCTATGCAGCAATTTTGCTGCCCCGTGGGTTACTGGTGTTCCATATTGGGGTCCTGATTTGAGTCCTGGTTCCACTTTTTTTAAAGATTATTTTAAAAAATTATATGAAGGAAGTAGATTTCATGTAATCACGTAGTTTTAAGACCACACCAAAGCCTCCTTCTCTGCCTCATCTGTGCTTTCACTCCTTCTTCTTTCTCATTTTTCCTTTAATTTTTTACAACACACTTACAAATTTATAATCACAAGCTTAACCCCCCAGAAAATAAAGAATTCACCAACAGTAAGCAGAAAACCACTGGCTCCCCTTTGGATTCCAACTTCCTACTAAAGAGCCTGGGGGCCAGTAGATAATGTCTTAAGCTATCTACCACCTAGATAGGAGAGACCTGTATTAGGATCAACTCCATGAGCTGCCGGTGTTTGCTGAGTGAACCAGAAGATTGATCAAGTTTTAAAATGAATAAACAAGTTTATTTATATGTAAAGAAAGAAATAAGTTTAAAATAAACAAACGTAATTCTAGAATCCTTTAAACGTAGAATCTGACTGAAACTGCAAATGAAGTGGCGTTCTGTTATATTCTTTATACTGACTGTGGTTCTGACTTCGACTTTGCAATGTCAAATATACTAATGGGACTTAAAATGATTCTTCACTTTTCTAAATATATCTTCAGGTTTTCCAGAAAGGACCGCAAACTGTAGATTGTTTAATAAATACAGAAATAAAAGGAATAGAATGTGAGGAGTAATATAAAATTAAAATCAATTCAAAATGAAACTTACTTTGTCAATAACTAAGACATTGAGTGCCATAAAACTAAAAATATTTAACTATAAGAACTATTTTAGTAAACAAATCAATGTGCAGAGTAATAAGTTTAAATCTAAGAAACCTCAAGTTTTCTTGAAACTTAGACATATGAGAAGGCAGAAGAAGGAAAGTAAAGTTATATCTGGCAATTCAAAATGTGGATTATAACATTTTCCTAAATGTAGATATTTGTGATTAATTCATACAATAAGTGCTCTAAAGGTTGGACAAAAAGAAAATAGATTGTGTTGAAAAGTTGTTTTTGTGTATCCTGGTAAACTTTGCAGTCTATTCACCTGAGCTGCCGTATGACCTACTTTGGAAATCTTGTTTCTATCATTTGTCATACTTGACTATGTTATGAAACACATGACAATCTTGGTTTTGTTTTCCTTCACATCTAACAGAATGCGAGCTATTTGAATCAAAGCTTTTTTCTTGTTGATCTTTGTGTCCCTAATACCCAAAACAGGGCTTTCTGATACACAGTTATGCTGCCTGATCTACATGATGTTCTTAATAAGCCCAGGAACTGGGGATTGCTTTAGCTTAATGGGACAGGTGAGAAATGTGTTGCAACTGTTTTTATAAGCTCACATGACTAACACCTAGAGATGGAAAGGTAGGTAGACAGAGCCCAGGAGCTATTTCTAGAAAGAAAGTGTGTCTCAGATCCTTTGCTTCAGTTCAGAGTCAATAACACTTTGTTGTGTACCCACACTCTGAATTTCATTCCAGCTGGGACTCTTCTGATTGGCAGTTTGCTCTTTGTCTTCTGAATGACAAAGTAAGAGGAGGAGCTATTGTGATTACAAATTTAAATGAATAATGTTAGATTGTGATGAAATCTACATCAATACAAAACGGAGAAAGAAACACAAATTCACAAGTTCTTGGAATTGTTATCAACAACTTCCTGTCAATAATTTCAAGATAATTTGGCGATAGTTGATACCAGAAACACAACTTCATTTGATTCTTTAAAAAAAAAAAAGATTTCTTTTTTATTTGAAAGGAAAAATTTACAGAGAAAAGAGGAACAGAGAAAGAGGTCTTCCATCCCTTGATTTACTATCCAAATGGCTTCAGCAGCCATTGTAGAGATGATCTGAAGCCAGGGCCAGGAGAATCTTTTGGATCTCCCATGTGGGTACAAGGACCCAAGAAAGTGTGACGTTTGCTGCTTTCCCAGATCATAAGCAGGAAGCTGAATGAGAAGCAGACCAGCTGGGACATGAATTGGTACCCATATGGGATGTTGGCCCTTTTTAAAATTTATCTTTTTTAAAATGTGCTATTCTTTTTTATTTAAATTTTATTATAAGTTCAAATATACGGAGAGGAGGAGAGACAGAGAATAAGATCTTCCATCCATTGATTCACTCCCAAAGTGGCTGCAACGGCTAGAACCGCACTGATCTGAAGCCAGGAGCCAGGACCTTCTTTCAGGTCTCCCACATGGGTGCAGCGTCCCAGGGCTTTGGGCTGTCCTCAGCTGCTTTCTCAGACCACAAGCAGGGAGCTGGATGGGAAGTGAGGCCACTGGGATTAGAACCAGTGCCATATGGGATCCTGGAGCATGCAAGGTGAGGATTTTAGCTAATAAGCTACTGCGTCGGGCCCAGGGAATTTTTTAGCTTGCTGTGCCACTACACCTAGTGTATTTGTTCGGACAGGAAGATTTAATTCTGTATCCATGCTGAGGGAGATGACATTTGTGAGGCTGCTTTAAAGAAATGTTGAAGTCTTCACAGGCTCTGAAATTTATAATATTATTAACTTGTCAAACAAATAATGTGGAAAAAGCAAAGATAAACAAAGAAACAAGCAAAAACATGCTCAGCAGATACAGCAATGTAAAGGAATGATCAGAGGCATGGTATGTGTCTTGTGATTAGGAATTCTTAGTAAATGGAAGCTAACAGTACATGGCACTGAGGGAATGAAGGTAAACGCACATTCACAAAGCCTGAAGGAGTCACATCGCAAAGTCAATACTTAAAGGATGTAGAGTTCATTTTTAGAGAGTAGCAAGCATTGGGTGTTTTTAGCAGGTGACATCTATGATTAGTTCTGTGTTTCATAGATAGTATTGCAGGAAGCATGATTAAAATAATGACTTTTTATTTCAAATTGTATGTTGTTTATACTTGAGATCAAAATTCAAGGTCTTACCCAAAGATGTGGCTCTGAATTTCTTCCCCTTCTGAGGAAGCTCATTAAAGATTTGAGTGATAATAAGCTATTTTACAGGTGATATCAGAGATAATACATAAAAAGTAATTCTTGATAAATTGAATATGACACCCTTTATCTTTAAGGTGTTGTGTTTGATCAGACTGGAATGAAGATAGAAGGAAGATGGCAGAAAGAGAGCAATCCTAGCTTTGGATTAGATAGAAAACCAGCAGAGAGAACTGGACCTATTGGCACATGGCTGGAAACCTGAGCTTTGTGGCTGTAACCACAACTGCCATTAAATTTATCCTAGCAGCAAAACTCCCACTCTTACATTTTGAGCCTTCTGTGCTCATATTCTGTTCTAAACTTATATGACTGGATGACTCCCAACAAGTGTTAAAAATACTGACTGTAGCTTGTGGATATATCTTTTTAATGTGTGGGTAAAGAATTTTTCACTTTTCCAAGAATTGAATTGAAGAAAACATTTTCTGCTTATTTCCAAACAAATACACATATTTTGGGGCAGAGAGATAAGTTCTTGGCACATTCTTATTTGCATTGTTTCCCCTTTGGAATCTGTGAATGTAAACTGCAATATTAGGTCCCACATTGTTAGTTATATTCCTGCTAGGATGTTGGAAGCAGGGTTTGGAGTGGAGATAGTATTCACATCCAGAAATACTTTCATTCATAGGAAGGCCAAGTAGATGGATACATCTTTTTAGAACAAAAAGCCCTGGATAGGTTTCTATACCTGATACTGCAGCAAGAAAAAAGGTACCACAACCAATATTTAAAGTGAATTATTCCCACATAGTGGTTTCTATTAAAATATTATGACACACATTAATGCTCTCAATATTTTGAGAAATTCAACCAGTAAAAAGCCTTTATGAAAATATAGTTCTGTTTAACAAGTTACTGCATACTCCTTGTCTTCTATGGGCAAGGACACAGGCCTGATTGTCTGAGGTTGAGGTTGTCCTGGAGGCAGCCACACAGTCGAATGGCAACACCTGCCTTCATATCCAACATGGCTTGTTGTTATGAAAACTGACTGGTACAATTATACAGGTGAGAGTATCACAACAACCCATCTGCACATGGAGAACCAGAGAAGATTACAGTATGGGTCAGTCCAGGTTCAAAGGTTTCAGAATTAGAGACACCAATAGTATTAGTTCTCAATATGAACCTAAAAGGTGGAGAAACTGGAGGAGGGCACTGAAGCAAGCTCCATAGTCAAAGAATGTAGTATAATATCTGAGGAAAGAAGAAAAAAGATGCCTCAATTCTGGAAGAGAAATTCAATCCCCTTTTCTTTTTCCTTTTGTTCTTTCTGGGTCTAAGCTGATGCGGTGATACAGACCCAAATTAACTGAACATATATTCTTTATTTGAATAGAGTTTCATTCAAATGCCAACTTATTTCTGAAACTGCCTCATAGACACATCCAGAAATAATATGTAATTAACTTTGAGTATCCTTTAATTCAGCCATATAGACCCTTAAACATAACTATTACAGTCATCTACTTATTCAGAGAATCAGTTTTCTGATTTGTTAAAAAAAAAAAAGAAGTGATGACATACTCATTCTGGTCATAGTGTCTCATTAAGTTATCCTAAATCAACAAACAAACAATAAAGAAAAAACCACACACACATAGAAAGGAGCGAAGGAAGAAGAAAAAAAGAAAAAAATAAAGAAACTAATTTGCCAATGTATTTTTTGTTTGTTTCTTTTTAACTTATTCAAATAGAGTTTGAATGTTAAGAATTGAGTCTGAGTTGGAGTTCAAGATAACATCCGTTACTAGAAATTTTAACTTTGTTTTCCCATCTCTAAAATGCAGAAAAATAAACACCTACTTCACAAATGTAATGAGATAATTTATTCAAATTAGTTAGCATTCTTAGCTTGATACATAAATGGTGTTCAGTAAACATTATCTTACAAACATTTGTAATACTCTCCTTAAAAGAGTTACAGGAAATATTCTACTTATAAGCTTTTGTTTATATAAATTGTATGATTTTTTGATCTAATTTTCACTTATTCTTTGCTTCACTACCCACTCTTTGGTGATACTAATATTAAATATTATTAATTTAAACCAATTGGAAAATTTTGTAATGATGTGCTTCTGTTATCAGTATTGGTCATTTTTTAAGAGGATAGGAAAAACATTAGGTATAGAATTCAACTTTCTAAGATTGTCCTGAAGTGGGTGCCCAACACTTTAAAAGATTTTAACATATTTAAAGTCGACTTAAATTATAAATTACATTAGCCTTAGCAAATGTCTGCTCATTTGCATTTTCTGTTTTTTAAAGTTTTATTTATTTTTTTATTTGAAAGGCAGATTTACAGAGAGTAGGAAAGACAGAGAAAGATCTTCTGTCTCCTGGTTCACTCCCAAAAGGACTCAACAATCAGAGGTGAGTTGAACTGATGCCAGGAACCTCCTTTAGATCCCCCACTTGGATGCAAGGACCCAAGGACTTGAGCTATACTCCACTGCCTTCCTGCCATAACAAGGACTGGAAAGTGGAGCAGCCAGGACATGAACAGGCCCATACATATGATGCCGACTTTGACAGGTGGAGGATTGGACTGTGGAGCTACTGCATTGGCTTCTGGCCTCTCCTTTGCATTTTCAATGAAAGAAAAAAATTCAGCCCAGCATGATGGCTCAGTGGCTCAATCCTTGCCTTACATTTGCTGAGATCCCATATGGTCCCTGGTTCATGTTCTGGCTACTCCACTGCTCCCTGCTTGTGGTCTGGGAAAGCAGTCTAGGACAATCCAAAGCCTTATGACTCTGCACCCACGTGGCAGTCCCTGAAGATGCTCCTGGCTTCTGGCTTTCGATCTGCTCAGCTCCAGCCATTGTGACCACTTGGAAAGTGAAGCAGCACATGGAAGATCTTTTTGTGTCTCTTTCTGTAAAAGCCTTTCAATAAAAACAAATAAATTTTTTAAAAAGAAAAAAATGAATATGAAGTAGACTCTTGATTTTTTATGTCCTGATAAAAGACTGGTTGAATGAAAACTTTGTGAAAATGTTCAAAATTAGGTCGATATTTATGTTAATGGAAATGGAATTTTTAAGGCTTGTTTAGTTTTATCTCTAAAAATTAAAAACATTTTGAAAGTAAAGCTGTCCAAAAATAAGTGTGGGTTTTATGATTAAAGCAGGCTAATGAATTCCTAACCACAAGTTCACTTCAGGAAAAGTTCTATAAATGTGTCTGCAAAACATGCATACATGCGGTATATGTCATTCCACATGTAGTATGTCAAAGGTGTGCCAGCCAAGTTCTAGGTGAGAAAAAAAAGAAAAAGTAGGGGAGACAGGATAGCTCTAGACCACAACCAGAAAGAGGAAGTGAGCTATCTGGCACCTGTGTAGGATCACTCAAGGCAGAGGTCAAGGCAGTCACTTCCTGAGGAGGAGACAAACCTGCTTTATTGAAGTAGCTTGGAAGAAGCCAGAAGGGTGAATGATAACATTGCTAACAGAAAAATAAAGGCATCCAAATTGTGAAGAACAACCTGAGCACGTAGGCAAGTTTGGGTTAATTCTGAGGTGGGCAGCCACCTAAAGGGACTGAGTGGAAGAGTGAATGTATGTGCCTCTTCAGTCTAACATGATTCCTCAGGCTGCTGTGTTGCATAATCTAAAGGGACTTTAGCTGATACATGGTACCCTTAGAAACGTGTGGTAGCTACAGGTATATTAACTTGTAGGTTAAATTAGGTACACATTCCTAAAAGGTAAAATTTATTTCAAACCTATGGGGAAAATAATTACTATGTTAGGAAAAATAAGTCAATGTTTTAAAAATTATTGTAAATGTCTTACAGTTTTAAGATAAAGTGAAGCTTCATTGATAACATTTATGAGGCTACTTCATCTTTTGTGTAAAGGGAGTTAAGACAGGTTTAGTTTGACAAAAATGAAATTTATACATAACATTTTCATAAAATGCACTTCCAAAACATTCTTGAGTGCCTCTTATATGCATAGATTTTAGAACATTGTGCATCTGGAGTTGGTGCTATGGAAAAGCAGGCTAAACATCTGCCATTGGTGCTGGCGTCCCATACAGGCACTGATGTGAGTCCCAGCTGCCTCACTTTTGATCACACTCCATGATGAAATGCTTAGGAAAATTGCAGACAATGCCTCAAGTACTTGGGCTCCTGTACCCATGTGGGGGACCCAGAAGAAGCACCTGGCTCCTGGCTCTCGATCTGGGGAGCGAACCAGTGGATGGAGGATATATCTCTCTCTCCCAACTCCCATTCTTAATTTCAAATCTTCCAAAGACAGTACTGCAGACTTTTCAGCACCATGGACAGCAATACTGTACTTGTGGAGGAGTAACTTCTGCTTCAGCAAACCTGACACAGAACATCACTTCACATTCCTGTTTCCAATTTCAAATGGTATGGTGAAAATCAGAGAGTAAGAGTACTTAATTTTTTCTTCAAAAATTTA
The DNA here is from genome assembly GCF_030435755.1 of Ochotona princeps. NCBI lineage: Eukaryota > Metazoa > Chordata > Mammalia > Lagomorpha > Ochotonidae > Ochotona > Ochotona princeps. Next base: position 46,032,790 of record NC_080836.1, read on the forward strand.
AAATGAATTGCTCTTTTTAAAATCAAATATTTTCACATGTGCTTTTTTGTCATTTCATTGTCCTAGATTAAATTTTAGCCCCCAAATTCCTCCTTAGCAAAAATAACAACACCACACAGTACTCCTCTAACAACACAACTTATAAATTTCTACAACAAAGTGTTCAGCAACAAAAATACTTATGTAAAATTATTTTTGTAGGAAATAAATATTGCTTGGTCACATCTGAAAAATATAATACACATTAGGCATTTATAGTGCTTTTTGTTTCAACATAAAGTAACACAAATCTGAAACATATGCAATTTTCATAGTATTTCCAAAATTTAGTTGTAAATTTTAGGAACTCGTGCCACAATCCTTCTTGAATGGCGAGATTATAGTTTACAATTACTTAAAGTAGTTTATGTCAAATAAAGCGGGATCATGGGCTGTTTATACTGTTGAATCATATTGCTAAATACTGCATTGCCAAAGAAATCTGAATTAAAATGATTCCACTTTTGACCAGGAGATGGAGCTGTCATGTAACATGCAGCCTCCTATTTATTTATTTATTTTTCCAATTTAGCATACTGTTTTCTGTCACTGGTTACCATCGAGTGAGTGTTAGAACAGAAAGCTAAGGCAGGAGCAGAGAGAAAATCGTAGCTGTCTTTCTTGTTTTATCTGTAGTGAGGATAGAACACATGTGAGATTTTACTTTCTGCTTTAGACAGAATTTGCAGGAACCTGCCTGGAAACCATTATTTTCAATACATTCATGGATTCTGTGCTCTGATTTACCACTCCCTTTATTTCAGGTAAGCCAGCATGATTCATGCTCTGATCTTTCATGGAATTGTTATCGATTTTAATGATGATAATTTTTAAAAGATTTGTGTGTGTATGTGTGTGTGTTTTGTAAGTTTGTAATTAGATCTGAAAGATTCAGCAGCCCTAATTCTAGCTATTCTGTATCTAAAAATATTCCTGGGCTTAAACGAGCTCTGACTATGATCTGATGTATTTTAACATTTCATTGGCTTTTCAGCATTTAGGGTCTGTTAATGGATTGCATTTGTTTACTTAGTAAATGGCAGAGCTTTCCAAGTGAAGAATGGGTCATTCTGTTGAAGGAAATGCTGCTCGTGCTCTTTAATGTGGTGAGCAAATTGGAGAGATGTAATGAAGCAGATTAACATGGCAGGGACTCTGCCAAAGCCCAGGGCTGCCGCTTCTAACAGCAGCCTCAAAAGGTACGCCAGTCTCCTGAACCCAAAGGCCTTTAAATGATTCCTACTGGCTATCAAGATGCAGATTAGTTGGGCTTTGGTTCTTATCAGCTAGAAGCAATACATAGGTCATTACACCCACATGAATGAAGATTTACGTAATGTGTTAATAGACTTGGAATGATAGTACCAGTATTGATGTGAGAAGTGAGCTAAAAACAATTACATGATGTGAAGGTGAATTATCCTTAGATTTTGCCAAATTTGTGATGATGAACTATGGTAATTTGAGATAGTTGATATTTCAGAAGGTGCTCAGGTTTTAAATTATTTTAGGTCATGTGACAGCTGTGTTGAAGAGTGGAATGACTCAGGAGGTAGAAATTGCATACAACAGGCTTGCTTGTCTCTGCTGCTTCGCATTATTTCTTAACCCTCTTTTCATTATTATCAGAACAATAGAAATATATAAAATCTTCACTTAAAAGCCAGTGATTGCTCTTTAGAATTAATACTTAGACATTTTAAAGTTTATTTTCATAAAATTACTTGTAAATGCCTTGCTTCCTCCTCCTATGGAAAGATATCTCTGTGTGTGTGTGTGTGTGTGTGTGTGTGTGTGTAGAAGATGGTGGAGGTGGCAAGTTATAGCATTGGATGCATCAAGCTGTTTCTATCTCAGGCCTCGTTTTCTGTAAAGTGATGCTTGTGCTGTGTCAGAGGCTGTGAAGGCCATGGGGTAATTTAGCTATTGGCAGTGAATTTATAGAGTAGCTTGGGTCACTGAGAGGAAGAAGTGTGTGTGATCTTTTAACACACGAAATCTATACAGAATTTTTAGTTCCACATATCTATATAAGTGAGAATTTTTTTAAATCACAGATTTCTTAGTATTTTCTCATTTAGACGAAAGCAACTGTGGTTGAGAGATTAAGTGACTTGTCTATAATCACATGCTAAATTAGAATCAGACATGGCTAAAGCACTAATTGACAATTTTCAATATGCCCCATAGTGGTAACCCATTTACTTTTAATGCGAGCATGTCCAGGTGGTACAAACCAGGTGTGCCGAAATTCACTGTGTGTGTGTGTGTGTGTGTGTGTGTGTGTGTGTGGAGAGAGAGAGAGAGAGAGAGAGAGAATAATTTCTAAAACAGAATTTTCTGCAGTATAGATTTTTAATAAGTGGCACATGATGTGCCATTCTCAATTACTCAATAGTATTAACAAAGAATCTAAACTTCAGTATGACATGAAGTATACTAGTTTACCCTGTGCCCACAAAGTGTATGAATATCCACATGCTAAGTTATGGCCCTGTTCCTCATACTCAATAGATTGGACTATAAATATAGTCTATTGACATGTATTGAATATCATCTCATGTTCTGTCCATACTTCCTGTTTTTTTCCCTTACTAGGCTTGGCCAAGCCTTATGTCCTCAGTATCCTGAGAAAATAAGGGGAATTAAAGAATGTCCCTTCTGGATATAGCATTCATGAAGTACCACATGGCTACCAAGAATTGTCCACTAAAAAAGAGTTAAAGAGCTTGCCTTTAGGAGTTTAATGTGGAAATGAATGTATATAGTCACAATCATAGTTCTGAGTATTTTAAACACAAAAATTAAGACTGAAGAAAAGTAAAAAACAAAACAAAACAAACAAACAAAAAAATAATAATGGAGGAACAGGAATGTCTAATTTGGGCCAGGCACTGAGTTCCATTCAGAATCAAGCAGTAGTTCCAGTTTCTGTCTATGAAGAGTTCAAGGTACAGAGGAAAATATAATTTAGAAAAAATTAAAATAATTAAATTAGATCATTAGGAGTGAGTCAGGTACAAATAAGTAAAAATAAAAAAAGTTTCCCACAACAGGTACAGAGCAGAAATAAACAAACATGAGGAAATAAGTGATTGATTACAGAGAACTGTGTGCAAGATCATGGAGAATGACAAGTGAGTTGATGAAAGCCTGTTTCCTTAGGTTGATGGTGTGATTGTTGATTTTCTTATGGGGCTGCAAAAGCAAGATTGATGGATTTTGTTCCTGATGGTATGAATTTTATATACTGACACATACTCTCCTGCAGAGAGGATCTGTAAGAAGCTGGAATCTTTTACGTCCAGATACCATATTAAAGGTTAAAGATGAATATATGATTCCACATGAGGTTGTGAGCAAAAATTAAGGCACATTAGTGGACACTGATGAGAACAAAAGTGGAATGAATATGAATGGAGGAATAATGTTAAAATTTGAGGAGTAAAAGGAAATTAGGAGGAAGAGAATTATTTTATAGCTTAAAGAAATTACTGTTGGGGAAAATTTAACTTCGTTAGAATTTGAGTACCCAAGTCTTTAAAGATTAAGACTACAAAGTCCTAAGGAGAAATTGAGGAGAGACAAAATAAACCATAAATCAAGATTCTGAAAGAGATAGGACAGGTAAGTCTTAAAAATGCTTCCTTTTTGAGTTAGGAGTAAGTCGGTGAGTATGTGGATAGAGAAAATCAAGTGTAACTCACTTTGGATGGCCTGTTTTTAGAAATTAATTTCTTGTCTGTCTTATAAAATATTTCTTCTATTTAAGTCAGCTGGTACCTCAGTTAGGCTATTTGTGACATGTGGATTTTCTGGAAGAAATAATTAGTCCTCAGTAGCAAAACATGATCCAGCAGAGCATAGCTTAGTCACATCAATCCTTGAGTTGGAGATTGATGAATCACCACTCATGTTAAGCTTGTTATTTACAACGCTCTATTTCTTATTCAGAATTACTTTTTAAAATACAAGTTCTGTTTAAAAAGTCACAATGGATCTGATCAATATTATCTGTTATACATATCTAGTTTGATTATTAAGAGTTAGTTTGCCAGCATCTGAATTAATTCAAGCTCTTTTCTTTTAAAAATTCTTACAGTTTTGTTAGTACTGTCACCAGGAGCTTTGTAGGGAAAGAAAAATGTCAACATAAACACAAACTTCCTTCCCTTATGGAACGAACCTCATTTATTAAGTTTCGTACTAGAATTTTTCTGTTTCTACCCGTTAACCGGTTCCAGAATCTTCTCTTGTATTTCCTAGAATTGATCTTTTCTAGAGATTCTTTGCATTAATAAATCATGACAGGTGAAGTGAAGCTTTGTAGAAGGTTTACATATTAGTGAAAAACATCTTTCATGTTGCTCTTTTGAAATAGTTGATTTTAGTTCAGACATCTTTACATCAGTTTAAACTCCATGGGACAGGAAAAAAAGACTCTTGATTCTGCATCCGACTCAGTTTTGCTAAATGGTTATTCTAACAGTCAGAGTGAGAAGGACATAGAAGGAATATGTGGGTGGCTGAACAATAGGAATGGTTTTCCTTCCCTCAGCGGCAATCCTGGGCAGGGTGAATAGGAGGACTTTCCTAGGCTCCTCTGTCTTATTCTTCCCCTGAGAGTCATATGGACATTCTCATAACTCTATCATTCAGCTTTTCAGCTTAATAAAGGAAAACACCTTTATCTCACTCAGATTCCAAGTTATTTCTAAGATGGATGCTAGGTTTTGTATGTGTTTGTTCTTATTCTGTTGTTGCTGATAAATTCATATTCTTATTACCAGCTGTGGCACTCATAACCCTTATCTACCTCAGAATTTCAACATGTATTATCGCTTTTTCTGGATGTCAGTGGGGCATGTGGAAAAGATATTTAATGGTTTAAGATGGAAACACTAACTCAAGGTGAATTCCATTAGCAACTGTTGCAAACTCACAGAAGGCTTTTGGACAGTATTTGGTGCCAGAGGTTCTGAACTGAATGATAAGCCTGAGGCAAACCTGTCTCATCACTTCTCAGACTGAGGGACTTTCAAAGGTATTTGAGTATATTTGATTTTATGTGAATTCTTTTTGAAAATTATATATTTTATAGTGATAGTTTATAATAAAATCACAAAAACATAAAGCAACTTTAGAGTCAGATTTTTAAACAGTAGATAAGTCAAGTACTTGAGTTTCTGTGTGTGTGTGTGTGTGTGTGTGTGTGCACTTGTCTGCCACTCTTCTTTGCAAATATATAGAAAATAATTTTTTAATAAGTAAAATTCCCAAAATAGAAGCTGGCCAATTATGGGTGCTGAGTACACTCTATCTGTTTAACTTAGCTCCTTAGCTGGCATGTTTTATCGCTTCTTGACCTTTTGGCTAAGATCAAGTTTAGCTGGCACATTCCCCTCCTTTTCCATGTCTCCTCTGGACTGAACAACTAAGATATCCAGCCATTGTCAGATAGCAGGGACCCACTAGAGCAGTTCTCAGAGCTGCACTTGGAGTATCAACAATTCTGAGAGTCTAGTTACATAAATAGGTTGATCATAATTATCTAAATAGGATGTGATTTGCTAAAATAAGTAAAACTAATATTGTCCAATGAGACATGAGATATAAGGTCACCCCATGTATAAGGATGGAAATAAATTTTGAAGAAGATTCTGCTGTGTTTATCATTTAATAAGTCTACACAAATAAATGGTCCTTGGTGCATGTGTTTAATCAGTATGAAATTAAAACACAAAATTGTCCACCAATTACATAAAAAGCTTCCACAAAATTTCCCCAATTATTACCCTTGATAGATCCACTTATTGAAATTTCTAAACACTCTTAAAGTCTTAGTTAGAACACCAGGAATGACAGAACTTCAAGAATTTTGAACCTGAATTTCCATGGAAGGAAATAGTGGGCAAAAGAAATCTATATTAAAAATTATACATTGCTATCATCAACTTAGAACAAGCCAAAGGTAAGAAACCCTTCAGTATTTGAACCTAGCTTGTACGCAGGCATTCACAAAACAATCTGCATTGACAATTTCTAATACTAGTTTATTTTTAATGCAAAATGAGATCTACTAGAAGAAGCATAGCTCATTACTCAAAACCTGTAAGAATTTTAAAACATGGTTACTAGGACTTCAGTGAATACAGATCTCTTTTGGTAACATCTAAATATACCTTGATGAATCCTTTGGCTGTGACACAAGGTGAGGACATGAAGCCAAAGAGCAGGGAGGAGCCAGTCTTTCCCTCTAGACAGTTAGCGCTGTTAGGAAGGAACTCATTCTGGGAAACTGCTATTGATGACTTCTTTATCCAATCAGTTTCCAGTAAGCATCACTACTTAAAATTTCTACTACCAATCACAACTTCATGCTGGGGAACAGTATTCTAGTATGTGAAATTTGAGGGACATAATTGAATCACAACCAAAAGAGATGAAGTTTTGTTCCTTTTGGGAATTTAATTTGAAAACTCCTGAAAAGAAAGAGCATCATCCACTAGTCGTAGTTTCACTAAAACAAAAATCGGAAGATACAATCTGCTTATCAGGAATAAAAAGAAGTCTGTCTTAGTCTTATCTATCATACAATAAAAAATGGTTTTAACAAGTCATTAAATACTACGACTGCATCAAATAGGTTTACAACCTGAAGACATACTGTGATATGGGAAGAAATTTCTTAGTGCCTAAGTTAACAAAAACATTGTATTAGATTAACAACAGGTGGAACGGCTGATGGAAGCAGTAATAAAACAGGCAAAGGCCAGTTTATCAAATAAAAGCTATTTTGAATTTTATGTATAATGTTTAAATTATACTCCACACAACTAAAAAAAAAACACCAAAATCACTCACAAAACCATTATGATAAAAAGTACAACTGCATGAGAAATAAATCCCCATAAGATATACAAGGGGAATGAAAAGTACATATTATTTAAATACTATAAGCATGGATTTCATTCTTTTTGGCACCAAATAAACTTATGTTTGATTCCATTTTTCCATGAACTTTATGAAGTACCCGCACATTCAACAGTTATAACATAACTACATGGAGAGATACTGAATCTCAGAAACTTAATAAAATTATCCTAAATACAGAAGTTTAAATTTAAAAAGCAGGTAGAATTGAAGCTGCCTCTCAAAACCAGAATGAAAGTGAGATCAAGCAGATGTTAAAAAAAATACAGTTTGTAAGTGAAAATTGTTAGAACGGCTTTTGAAAATTTAACGGATGGCTTGAATGAGTCACAGCTGAAATAAGGAAGAGTTGAGGAAGATATAGGATATTGCCTAGAAGACAATGATTTTCCTGAAGCTAACAGAAATAGTAAGTAGAATTACAAATCCAACACCAGGTATTCTAGAAGGAGATAATAGAGGCAATAGTGGAGACAAAACATTTGAAAAGATAATAGTAGACAAAATTACAGTACTGATAAAAGACATATTTCATTAGAAGAACAACAAAACAAACTACATGGCTTTCTGCCTTTAAATCCAAGTGAGTTCTTTAATAATTTGAGATTTAGTAGCATTAGCAAAATACATAAAATAGAAAATGCTGCTTGAGGTCTGATAAAGGTCAGAGGCAGGAATAAAGATCTGAATGAGTAGAGTATCAAGAGAGAATAACAGATGAGCAACAACAGTTGGGCTAGATAGAAGGAAGCCCATAAGTATTAAATGGGGTGGAACAAAGTGCTTATTGTCAACTAAAGCCTTTCTTGAGCGAGAAGGCCAGTACTTAAAGCAATAAAATGAGACTGGACATAGTGTTTGATTTTTTCTTATTTTTCACGTTTTACATTTTTTTATTGCCTTGAAATATTTATCATGGCTTCCTTCGTCGCACTAGTTCAGATTCTTACAAGAAGAGGCAGCTCTGCTGAAGCATAAACTAATTCCTACCTCTATTTTCTTAGATAACGGCTGTTTTAAACTTTATGTATGGTGTTTAATTTATACACCACACAATCTGCAAGCATTTCCACACAATATGGACCAATGCTACATGTGCTTTAAAATTTTATGTAAGTGCTATCATGTTGTAAATACCTTTATACATTTTTTATTTTATTCTCAACATGATGGTTTTGAGACCTGAATAGTTTGATATGTGGACATAAATTTCAAACTCATCAACTAATATATATTTTTCCATATCAGACAGTATCATGAATCACTTAGAACTTTCCATAATGGTAAATGCTTATATTCTTATTGCCTTTTGGTATTCTGAAGAATGATCCCAAGAACATATTTGTGTATTTTAAAATCATGACTTTTCTTTATGCATTTTTCATCATTTTCAAAATAAAGATTTGCATAAGTTAATGTGTTTGAAATATGTTCTCCTTCATAGTTTCCCTCCTCTTTCAGAGTCCAGATAGTTGGATTAGTCAAGAATTTATCTATTAGAGGTTCTAATTAGTGGGGGAGAAATATCTGTGCAGAAAATTTCAAATAATTTATGTAAGTATTCTATCCACAAATGGAGGAAAATAACTCCTCACTCTTTAATTGTGAGCAATATGTGATGAGATCTTTCTAAAAAGTACAATATAAAAAAAACGGAGAGTCATTTTACAGCTCAGCAAAAAGATGACTACTTTCTTAGCCAAGCAATCAAAGCCAACCTCAAGAGTGCTAGATCATATTGATAATATATAGCCTTTATATGATGTGGTTCCTCTGCAATCTTCCAAACAGTACCTGTATGAATTAATATAAACTTTTCTATGCAGGATATTTCTATTAATTTATTTATTCAATAATTTATATCAGTATGTAGTCATAACCATTTACTTTTAAATTTGGGTTAAAGTCAATATAAATGTAATTTGCTACTCTAACTGCTCCAGTTTTGACAAATGTGTGCTTTCATTTGATTCTACACCACCTTGACATATCTCATCAATGTAAATATTAGGTGGGAGACAGAGAGAGAAGGGAAGAGAAACAAAAGGGACAGGAAAAGAGAGAGCTTTAGTCTGTTGATTTATTCTTCAGATACTTGCAAATCAATCTGGATCTCCCACACGGTCGGCATAACAAGAGTACTGAACCATTACCTGGTGTCTTCTGGGATGCACTTCAGCAGGGAGCTGCAATTGGAAACAAAGAGTCAGATACTGGCACTCCCACATCCCAGTCTTAACCCTTGCTGGTCCCTATTTTTTTTAAGCACTATTGAATAAAACTGAAGTTGGGAAAACACAAGATATTTTGTATTGAATATGAATATGGCTATCTGAGAGATAGTTCAGTGATTCTTGTATTTTGTTGACATGATTTGTTTTATTGGTATATCCTCAGCTTCATACTGCTTGAAAAGCACAGTTCCAATTACCCTGCGTACAATTGAGACTCTACAATATTTCTGCTATCATTAAGTTTGCACTCCTATTAAAAAAACACTGAATTACAAAAAACAAATAAATAAATAAAGTACTTTCAGAGAGTAAAATCAATGCAGTAGTTGCTTTGTTTCAAAGACAAAATTGGGCAAAGCAAATCTTGTTGGAGTTCATAGATCATCTTTAAAAGTTTCATTTTTCTTCAAAATACAACTGGAAGTCATCAGCAAGGTTTAAGACTGATGTACTCTAATCTGTACTTTAAGTGGTATTTTGTAGAGAATGGATTATAAAGAAACATGAATGAGAATTAGGAATACAGAAGAGAGAAATCTGGTTTAGAATAACTGGTAGCAGGAGTAATGAAGAGATTCATACTCAGTTCATAGAATCCTGTGAATAGACATTGTAAAAATAATTTTGAGTAATGGGCATAAAGCATAAGAGCCTGCTAACTTTATTTTTTGATTTCCAAGTGACAGTGAAATGAGAGTTAGACAAAATCCTTCTTTGGTAAATAGTTCCAAGCCAATGAGAAGACTCAAGGTTGGTCGCTCAAGCTTTATCTTGGCTGCGTCATTAAAAGCAAAATTTCAGCTTCACAGGATGTTTTCAGTGCACCATGTGTCTATCTTTTTCTAACATTAAATGGAACAATTTGAATTATTACTTGCCAGGAAAGTAATGTTATTCATCACATTCCATTTAGGCAACAGGCACAAGGGCACATAAGACTAATTTATTACTATATTTTTTACTGTAAATATATTTGTTAGCTAATTGATACATTCTTATATGTGTTCATACTGCACTGCTTTGGTTTTTAAATGTCATATCTTGCTTTCATCACAATTAACTGTTCTGTATAATGATTTTATGTTTGTATTATTCTACTACAATGACAATTCAAAATGCATTTCTCCAAAGTTCTGTCCTGAGGTTTTGAATTGTTTTCAGTATTCACACTGTAACAAATATTTCAATAATGTATATATTAGCTAAGCTTTATACAATTCATTGTGTTCTTTAATAAATTTCTGTATTTTCAGATATTGAATCAAGATTTTCATTGTGTACCTGCTTTATACTAAAATGTAGTCATTTATGTTTTCTATCCAATTGTACACAAATTTTCATCTTCTTAAGTTTGTTATTACTGGGCTTGAGCATTAATTATTTTTTTGGTTCAGTAGTTAAAAAGAGAATCTTTTTGGTAACTGAAAATGAAAACAATTTTCTATGTTTTTCATGGGAATTTCTATCATCATTGTCCAATTTTCTCTATTGTGACACATTTGTTGACTTCTTAAAGGATTGTATGTTTTGGGTCCGGCGGCGTGGCCTAGCGGCTAAAGTCCTCACCTTGAAAGCCCCGGGATCCCATATGGGCGCCGGTTCTAATCCCGGCAGCTCCACTTCCCATCCAGCTCCCTGCTTGTGGCCTGGGAAAGCAGTTGAGGACGGCCCAATGCATTGGGACACTGCACCCGTGTGGGAGACCCGGAAGAGGTTCCTGGTTCCCGGCATCGGATTGGCGCGCATCGGCCCGTTGTGGCTCACTTGGGGAGTGAATCATCGGACGGAAGATCTTCCTCCCTGTCTCTCCTCCTCTGTGTATATCTGGCTGTAATAAAATGAATAAATCTTAAAAAAAAAAAAGGATTGTATGTTTTAAATACGTAATTTTAAAGTTAGCTCTCCAGGGGCTGGCATTCAGTTTAGTACTTAAGATGTTAATTAACATGTCCTTATCCCATGTCAGAGCATCTGTATTCAACCCTAGGCTCTGGTTTCTAACTCTAGATTCCTGGTAACGCAAACATTCGGAAACAGGGATGATGGCTCAAAATTGAGTTCCCATCACCAATGTGGGAGCCCTGGATTGTTTCTCCAGTCCTGGGCTTCAGCTTCAGCCCTGTACCATCATTAAAAGACTCTGGGACTGAAATGTGAATCAGAGAATGAGTTTCCTCTTTTTCCTTCTTTGTCTAGCTTCCCTTCCCACCAAATAATCAGAATTTAAAAAACATAAATCCTCTATACTGCTTGTGGCAATGGTTTTCCAATCTGTAGTACCTTCTAATGTTTTAAACGTAGACATGTGATATATATTCACATATTACACATATTATAAATTGTGTAATTATATGTGTATATACTTCTATGTGTACATTCAAACTTCCCTGATTTCTTCATAATAGAATAGTAGGAAACCCTGTTTTTTAAAAAGTCACATAAATATTCATCATTTTGAAGGTTTTATTTTGCAATTTGTAGCTTATTTAGGTTCTATGTTAATAAATTGTGTTTCATAAGATCAATATTGAAAATTAAGTTAGGGGTTCAAAAATCTTTTTAAAGATAATATATTCTTAATACTCTCAAAGATGCTATAATTATATTTTGATTTTCAATATCAAGTCTTGAGCCTTTTAATGGGGATGTTTTTATTTCCCATCAATGACTAATTCATTTAGTTTCACTTAGATGTGAAAATTTATATTAAAACATATCATATTATTATATAGTAACTGTGTAATGGAGACTGTCATATCCAGATGTGAGGATATAATGCAGTATGCATCTCCATTTCCAGACAAAGATGGACTCCCAATGGAACAGTTTACTATATCTTGATAATAGGATGCTGGACTGTCTGCCACTGTCCATGCTTGCAATGATGGACACATGACTGTGTATGAATAACTATACTTTAGTAATGATATAGGGGAACTGAGAGGGGGAGAAAAAGGGAAGGGGATAAGGGAATTCCCAGGGCCTATGGAACTGTATCATAAAATGATAATAAATAAATAAATAAACATATATTAAAATATATAAAATCATGTAACATATCATTCTTTCTCAAAATATTAGTGCTTCATTGTCATTTCAACATATATTAATTAATATTACAAATTTTGTGAAAACTAAGTTTCAGAAAAATATGGAAATACACTTTCTACAAATAATATCAAGATTTTAAAAAATGCTTACCTGTTGAAATTTGTTTTTATTTATTTTTTAAGATGCATCGACTGAAGACACAGACAGAAGGAGGGAGGGGCAAAGGAAGGAAAGATCCAGAGAGAGAGAGAGAGAGAGAGCACCTCCATCCTTTCTTCATTTTCCAAATGCCATAGCCCCTGGCCAGAGGCTAAATAGGAAAGCCAAGCACACAATCTTTCATTTTATTGTCAGTAATCCAATTACTCGAACCAACATTGCTGCTTGCCAGGTTTTGCACTGACAGGAAGCTCGATTCAAGCTGGAGCTGGAAATCTTGACTCTAACACCAAATGCAACCACAAGATCTTGATCATTTGATCCAACATTTCTACTTTGGAAATTTATTCAAAAACATACTCATCACACCTGTATTCATCAATTCATCATCACCTTGTGTGTAAGGAGTAGAAAGCTAAAATAACCTCTATATCCATGAATAAAGATAGGTTTAATTGAATGTAGCAAATCAATAACATTAATATTATGTAATCTTTAGTAGCTTTAGTTATTTATATATTCAAAAAATAAAGAAATATCATGAAGTAGAATAAATAATATTATAACAGTATGTATACTACTATCTATGGAAAAAAGAAAGAACAGTCAAAAAAATTTTTTTACAAATTCATATGTAGATTTCATAATGTTATAAAAATGTATACGTTCATATAGGCAAATGTTTATATTACTTTTGGATTAATAATTTGCAAAGACTTATCAACAATCAGCTTTTGAGGACATGTATAGAATTTTTATTTCCCTTTATTTAGCTTGCATTTTTTAGTTTGACTTTTTTTAAGATTTATTTTAGTTATATGAAAGGTAGAGTACAGAGAGAGCGAAGGAAAGATACCTTTCATCCAGATGGCCTCGATGCCCAGGTCTGGGCCAGGCCAAAGCCAGGAGCCAGAAACTTCATTTGGGTCTCCCACATGATTTCAGGGTCCCAAGTGCTTGAGCCATCTTCTGCTGCTTTCCCAGGCATATTAACAAAGATCTGGTTTGGCAACAGAACAGTTGGTTGGTATTTGAATTGGTGCCTATGTGAGTTGCTGGTGCAGCAGGTTGCAGCTTAACTCATTACACTAAAATGTCAGCCCCTTGCATTTTGTGAATTTTAAAAGTTATGGTGTTTATTTGGTAGATAGTGAGAAGGAGAAGAGGGAGAGAAAGAGAAGAGAGACAGGGTCAGGAGTTTCCCATTCTCAATTCATTCCTCCATTCCTGAAAGGGCTACAATAACCAGGATGGGCAGTTAGTAGTTGGAAAGTCTATCTGGGTCTTTTAATAAATGTTGAGGACCCCAGTATATGAAGTATTAGGGCTGCCTTTCAGGGTATGCAAAAGTAGGAAATTACAAGTAAGGGTGTGCAGCTGAGGCTGAAAAGCAGGCACCCTACAGTGGGAGCTGGGCATTTCAGCTGCTTTTAACCACAAAGCCAAATGTCTGCTTCTCAGTTTGCATTTTTAGTAGTAGTCATGTGCTTCTTTTAAAGATTAAAATTAAAAATAAAATGTTCTCCCAAAAAGATACTATTTTTTCCTTTGATGTTTAAATGTTTTAATGTATATCGAAGTATTTTTATTATAAAACCATATTGCTTATATGCAATTTATTCATTTTATCCTAAGTAAGATGATTTGATTGTGCTTTTATTTTTTTTTCAGATTTCTGTGCCCCCAAAGAGTTTTATCAGTCAGGGGAGAGAGTCTAACAGACTGTTCCCTGGTAGGAGATGGCCGGGACTACTTCCACAAGGTGGGGTGACCGCGAGAGGGAAACGGCCACCCGGCATATACAGCACTGGGCTGTTATACATCTTGGGCACGGGGGATGGGAGAAGGTAGCAGCTCCTCGGCTTGTGCAGGTGAAGATGATTTGTAGTGCAGGGTAGCCATAGCAGAGTATTCATCGTGGTAAGCTGAGGCAAGGCCTGAGTGGGTCTTGTAGGGTGTTCCTGGTATTCCTGAGGAGAGAAAGCCAGGGCAGCGCTTCATGGACTCTCACTCTGCCTCAGATCAGCATGCTGCTCTGCCCAACCTAACACGCCAACCTTTTGCTTTAGATTGCTTGTGGGTGCCGTTTGTCTCTGGCAGCTTTGAGCTGAATAGGGGTGTCATGGGGGAAGGTTAGGCTGGAACGTTAGTGGGCAGATGCTTGTATTGGCCTAGGAAAAGTTGGGTAAAGATTAATCAGTGAAGCCTTGTGAAGCAAATTGGTTGTGGCTATTTGTGTCTTTTGTGTTTCCAGATGAACTTTTGTATGATTTTTTTTCCAGCTCTGCAAAGAATATTCTTGATATTTTGATTGGAATTGCATTGAATTTGTATTTGCTCTTGGTAATACAGATATTTTGATGATATACCAGAAACATGGTATATTTCTCTACTTTTTAAAGTCTTTTTAAATTTCTTTTTTCAATATTTTGTAATTTTCTCAGAGACCTTCCACATCTTTAGTTAGGCTTATTCCTAGGTATTTCAGTATATTCTGTAATTTTGAAGGGTATCATAATGATTAGATCTTTTTCAGCCTTGGAGTTGTTTACATGCACTAGGGCCGTTGGTTTCTATTCATTTGTTTTGTACCCCGCCGTTTTACCAAACTCTCATATAAGTTCTAGCAGTCTCTTTATTGAGTCTTTTCCTTCTCCTCTGTATAGAATCGTATTGTCTGCAAACGGAGATAGATTGACTTCCTCTTTTCCAATTTGAATTCCCTTAATTTCTTTTTCTTGTCTAATAGCACTTACGAGTACTTCCAGGACTCTGTTAAATAGAAGTGGTGATAATGGACATCCTTGCCTAGTTCCAGATCTTAGTGGGAAAGCTTCCAATCTTTCCCCATTCAGTATGATACTGACATTGTGTTTGGAGGGATAACAATCCCAGACCTTCAGACATATTATAGGGTGGTAGTAATCAAGACAGCCTAGTACTGGTACAGAAACAGAGAGGAATATCAGTGGAGCAGAATAGAAACATCAGAAGGGAGCTCACACATGAACAACCACCTAATCTTTGACAAAAGAACAGAAAACAACCCAGGGAAGAAAGATGATCTCTTCAATAAACACTGTTGGGACAATTGGATAGCAGCTGGCAGAACCAAAAAAACAAGATCTCCAACTTTCACCATACACAAAGGTCAAATCTAGATGGATAGGGCCCGGTGGCGTGGCCTAGTGGCTAAGGTCCTCGCCGGGATCCCATATGGTCGCTGGTTCTAATCCCGGCAGCTCTACTTCCTCTATATCTCTCCTCCTCTCTGTATATCTGACTTTGTAATAAAAATAAACCTTTAAAAAATAATCTAGATGGATAAAGGATTTAACCTACACCCAGAACCCATCAAACTTTTAGAAGAAAATGTAGGAAATTCTCTACAAGATATAGGTGCAGGCAGCAACTTCCTAGAAAAATCATTAAAAGCAAAGGTAGTTAAGACCTAAATAAACAAATGAGACTACATCAAACTAAGAAACTTCTGCACAGCAAAGGAAACATTCAACAAGGTAAAAAAAAAAAAAAGCAAATTGGGTTTGAAAAAAAACAAAAATAATATGCATCTTTGTGGTACAGAAAAAAATGCTCCTGTTTGTATAGTGTACATGCGTAGCAAGAAGCTGTGGGATGGAATTAATCTACCCAGCTTCTGGTTCTGGACTACACAATTTTCAGCTGAGTAGGAGCAAAGTAGGGTTTGTGGTCAAGCCAGGGTTCCAGCAGAAGGTGAACTCAGAGGGCTGCCAAGCCAAGGTAGCAGAAAATGGTTCTGAGGTTTTATATGCATGGGTACTTAGAATTCTTTAGTTTCGAGTCTGGAGGAGAAATAACTAGTAAGCAGATTAAATACACAAGGTCCCAAAGGACAGAGTCATTAGAGGACCCAGAAAAGTTTTACTGCTACCCAAATCCAAAAGTTTTCCCATTGAGAGGTTGAATACAAGTTGACAGGAGGAGTTTGGTAATTAGGTGAATGTTAAAGTTTGACCAGGTGTATGCGAGGCTCAGGCCTAACTATCTCTTCACATGGAGTACTAGAAGAGGTATCATAAGGAAGGTGTGAAACTCTTTAAGAGAGACATTCCATTGATTCCCATTACTTGGCAAGACTAAGAGGAGAGCTGGTATGAATAGGAGGCTAGTACAGAATAGGCAGTGTCTCTAGATAGAAATATGCAGTTTAACCTGTGATGTTGCTGACTTTAAGCCATCCCATACACAGCGATGGATGCTTTGGAAGCTGGGCAGAGTGAAGGGTTTCTTAGCTTGTGACCTACAGTGGTTTAGACCCAAATGTCCTTTGGCCTCCAGGTAGTTCTGTTTCCAGTGTCCTGGTTCTTGGTAGAGCTAACAGGGCTCTTGAAATCTGACTTCTGTCTGCGCAATTTCCTGGCTTCCAACATTACAAGTAGGTACTGTTTGAGGGTGGACTGTCCTTGCAGGTCTGTTTGAGATCAGACCATTGTATAGAGTCACATTAATGGGCCTCCTACTTCCTACCTCACTCTTCTCCCTCTGGGTCTGTAAAAAAGTAGACCACAGAAGTAGCCTCTAGGATGCCAGGCAAGGGGATGTTCAGTTCTAGCCCTAAACCTTTAATGGACTGAGTGAGAAATTGGTAGTCATAGTTACATTCTGACAGTTTTTACTGTGAGATAAGTCGATGCCCACGAGGAAGCAATTAGGCTCCTTGCTGTTTTATATGTGGACAGGCATTATTACAGAAAAAGTTAGCTGTAACTTTTATAAGGTCTGGAGGTCAAACTGTACATTCTGAGAATCCTTCAGCGTCTTATAGTACAGGAGAAATGAAAGAATGAGACTGTGCTACCAAATTGCTTACTCTCAGGAACAGTATCAAGTGAAAATTATGAAATAACAACTCCAGAAAAAATTTACCCAAAGGTCTGATGTCTGCTATATATTTGAGACAAAAGTACATGTTTACAATTACCATCTTAAATTTTACTTAAATTACTTAAGAAAACAAAATATTTATAATTTTTACTGAACAACTGTAGAAACTAAATTGTACACTAAAGAGAACAATGAGAATATAACATGAGCAACTTGTTTGATTAGCAAACCTGTGTACAAATGCATCCGTGAGTTAAAGTATTTTTAAAACAACCTATTTAACACGAGCCAGAGGTTTTTGTGCTAATTTAGCCATCTTATTTAATTCTGTCTATGCATAAATTAAAACAAACTATTACTATTTTAGCATTAGACATACAGCATGTACACATATAGCAAAATACATTATAGAACAGAACAATAAATCAGTCTCAGCAAGTTTAAGATCTTTAAATGCTTTTAAAATTATAATCAATTGACTAGAATTACTCCGTTTTTAGTAACATACATGCGTAGGAATTGGTCGCTACCCAGTGTCAAATCCCATGATTCATACAGTTTTCATCTTACCTGGCAATATGGAATTAGTAGATACAGTCTCTTTTTGCTTCTTCAGTGATATTCCTCTTTCCTTTGGATTCCAGGATAGTACATGGTCTTTACTCTTTTCACAGTCAGTTCACAATTATTTTATTCTTTCCAAATTTCATTCCTTAGAAATACCTCTGATTCCATCAATTCATTTTATCTGATCTCACTGAATAATGTGGATTTAAATTCCCTATAAATAATGATGATAGTCACAAATTTGTATCTAGTTTCAAGTGGGCCATCCTGATGGAGTGCCTCACCACTGGTCCCAGCCTGCCTTCACTATAGCTCTTGTAGGTATTTGAATAGTGAACCAAATGACAGAACTTTCTTTCTCTGTCCCTTCCTTTCGCTATCACTGTTTCTTTCAAATAAAATAAATAAATCTTTAAAATAAATTAATGAAGTTGAAGATAAAAATCCCCAAAATACTAGTTAAATTCATTTCACCTATTATTTATCTCCCTCAAAATATGTAATGTTTTTAAAATTAATTTAAATATATTTAATTAAGTTAAATATAATTTAATTTGAGAGGCAGAGAGAATGCATGCCCATGTATGATGGCTAACATACGAACCATCCACAATAGTCAAAGCTGAGTATTGAACCCAGCTAGTCATAATGTGGGAGAAACCCATAAAAACCTTATATTTAAAATTTTCTTTCTGCTTATAAATCTAGTAGCAAATAGCCCTTTTTACATTAAGTTTTTAATTTTTTTCATAACGAGGCATGTGGTTTACAGTTTGACTTGTCTGATACCTTGTCAACAGGCACGTATAGCCCATACCAGGCTTCAAAAGACTGTAATAGTCTTCTTTGCTTAAAATAAGAAGAAAATAAGTAAGAAATTATTATTGCATATAAAAATTATGCGAAGTTTGAAGTTCCTTCTCTAGAAATAGAGTTATATTATAATGCAGTCATAGAAATAAAAATGCATTTTTCATTTCCCATTAGTGGTTTCAAGAGTTAAAGACAGAGTGAGATAATCGCAGCTAGAGACAGCCTGGCCCACAAATGACAAATTAATCCTAATACCCTCTTATTTTGGGGGGGAAATGTTTCCAGTAAACAAACAAACAAACAAAACTAGAATAGATAGACAGAGAACAACAAGGAAAGCTTAGAACCAGACAGGAAATGGTCAGCGGGGATGCACTTATAACTCACTGGGTGGGACAAAAGATTAGTTACTCCTCACTGGGGTATGGAAGATCTCTCTGCACACCCCTCCTAAACATGCCCACCTAAACTGTTGACATATATCCTGTTATAATTATAGAGTTAGACCACCTGAAAAACAGCCAGGTTCAGCGAAAACATGCTTCAATGCTATAAACTGCTAAAGACTAAAATTAAAATAGGCATGAGACAGCTGAATAGCAATCTATAACCATTTTAAGGTGTATAGAACACGGTTGAATATAAACCAAAATTGAAATGTCTATGAAGAAGTCACAGGTTGTGGTTGAGAACCTGCATTTTCCTAGTAACATATTAGTTAATCAATACCATGTCAATTAATGTCACAATGTTGTAAATGGTTGAAAATATTATGTTGGGGCTTTTAATTGATTGGGATGATACTCTGCTGGCTCTACCTTCAGACCAGAGATGGTCTCACCAACAAACCATTGAACTTACCAGGACAATAAGATGCTGGACTTTATGCTTGGTAAATACCTCCAATGAAAGAATGTCAACTGAATTTGAATTATGGAAATGCAACAAGGTGGAGCAATCTGCCTTGGGGGGAGGGTGTGGGGAGGGGCGGGGGGAATCCCAGTGCATAAAAAATGTATCACATAATGCAATGTAATTAATTTAAAAAAAATGAAATGTAATAAAAATGTTTAAAAAATAAATAAAAATAAAAATAGAACTTTCTCTTATCTTTGATATAAGTATTTATGATGTTTCATCACTAATATGATTATTTATACACACAAATCAGTACGCTTTGTTACATGATATGAATTTGCTTTGATACAGACCTCATTATATAGGACAGTTCCTATTATTTCTCTTTCACAAACATTATTTAACAATTCATAGAGATATGTAGTATTCATTAAATTAACATCTGAATATATTCCATGTTCTTTTTGGGGTCATGGATATAATTTATGTCATTAATACATTTATGTATGATATCATTTTGGCATTACTATTTTTTATCTTACTTAGATGTATTACTTGGTATATTATTTGGCTGAGTTGTTGCAAGTTCTATTTACAATTTTTACATCTAACTTTTCGATACTTAGAACTAGATTTACAAGATGTAAAATTGTTTCTACATAATTTCAGTGTTTATTTCATAGCACATATCAACTCATCTAAATATTTTATTGCTGTTTTGAAGTACTTACATACATTATTTTAATTAATTTTCTCAGAAATATTTTTTCTATTTCAGTCATCATTTTTGAGAATTGCATTTTCATAGACATGTGTATTTCACAGAGAATGTCAAAGATTTGAACACAGTTTTATATAGGAAATTTCATCTTTGCTTTTTTGTTATTGACATTTTCCTCATTTTCTAAGTGCATACTTGTCTTTTCTTTTTAATGTGAAACTTGATATTTTTCTATTTTACTGCCTATTTCAAATAGTCATCTCAAATATGACTACTAATTATTCTTTATATAACTTAATTGATTTATTGGCTTCTAAATTTCTATAATACTAGAAAACATCAGTATTATGACTCTGATTACTTTTTAAATTAAGAATAAACTCTTTGAAAAAAGTTTCTATCCCCAATTTCTAGTCAGTTGTTAGAATTTTAGCAAGTTCCATAAATTTAGTGTAATGTGGTAAATGAACATGGGAGAGATTCACCAACTCACCACCTAACTCACCGCCTTCTGTAGTTTGCATCTTCCTTTGTTTATTTTATCACCTTGCTGCCTTGTGTATGTGTGTGCTTGTGTTTTAGGTGATGTTTTGCTTCCTTGTTGCTATATAATTGAGTGGTTTAACACAATATGGGAAAGATGTATTCTCTCTAGGGTACATACTTGTTAGAACAATAACTTGCTAAAATAACAATAATAGCTACTTCATTCATGTGTGTATTAGCTTTATTTTTGCATGCTTGATCTCTCAAATATTAGCAAAAATATATTCAGAGGTTGAATTTATAACAGTTTTCCATAACAATGCATTACTATTAACTTTATGACTAGCATATCTTTATTGGAAAATTTATCTTTATAGCATTACCTTAATTATCCATTTATTTTTATCTTAAAATATGTCTTGTCTGTAATTTTTGTTTGTATTTGTCTGGTGTATTTTTGCCCACTTTTTATTTTTAATTTTGGTAATTTGTTCCATGCTTCTTTCAAATAAACAGCATCTGCTCAACTTTTGCATTATGATCTAATTTGGTACTTTCGTTAACATGAATCAACCCATCCTCAATTTATTATTGCAAATGTTGGAGATAGCTGATATTTTCTGATAGCTTTTTCATGATTTCTATTTTAATCCTCATTGTTTTTTCCGATTTGCTTATTGGGTTATATAAAAAACTTAGGGGTTATTTTTCCTATTTTTCCTCCCTTTATTTTTGGTAGTTGTTTGTAATGCATCTATTACCTTGTTTAATTCTGCTTTTGTAAGATAAATTGTCAGCATTACTAATGAAACAGTTTCTATTAAATAGCCCTTTATACTATAAAATGTTGATTATTTCTTTTCTTGTCTATTTCCTCATTATGTTTCATTCTAAATTTAAAGAAACATTCTTCCTAAATGTAATGTCTTAGAATCAATTTGTCAACAGTTTTAAATTTAATTCTATAATTCAACTTCAAAAAGCTTAAACTAAAGATAATTCTTTTTATTATAATTCCCTTTTTTCCATTATCTTCTTCTGCAGAGTTGAAGTAGACCTTAGAGATGTCTTTCCATGAAAGATGCAATTTTCCTTAGCAATTACTGTGTGAGAACATTTCTCTAATGCTTCCATATATTTGCATTTCCTTCCATTTTCATTGGCTTACCTACATCTGAAAAAATATGCCTATGGTGTGTGCAGATCTTCCTTATCAAGGTTCCAGCAATGATAGATATTTTCCATCCCCAACTCTATTCCAATTATGTAATACTCTTTTCATTTGCACCTAACAGAGTGTGAGTGACAAGTTAGAGGTCTGTGATCCAGTGATTATTTTATCCAAAAGAAAATGCTTAAAACTTTCAGATATTTTATGAATAAAAATACAATATAAGGGCAACATTACCTGACTCCAATTAGTACATTTTTTATTTTCTTATTAAAAGCAATTATTTTTTATCATCTTTTAGGTTAAATGACTTTCTCATTAAAATTTCTTCGATTTCTTTTTGCTTGATTATTGCTAGTTTCAATATTTATTTGCTCATTTATTTGAAAATCGGAGTTACAGATAGAGAGGACAAAGAGATCTTTCATTTACTATTTCACTCCCTAGATTACTGTGACCTCCATGGCTGGGTCAGCAACCAGGAACTTCCCCAGGTTTCCCACAACAATGGCAGATTCCCAAGCATTTCATTTAGGCCTTCTTGAGCTGCTTTTCCTAGGCCGTTTGCCAGGAGCTGGATCAGAAGTGGAGCAGCTGGCACATGAACCAGTGCTCACATGGGATGGCAGTTTTGCAGGCAGCGGTCCCATTACTGAGAAGCAGAGAGACCCAGGGAGAGCTAGAAAGACGATAACAGAGCACTGACATACTGGTTCTCTTCCCAAGTTCTCACCAAGTGCTGGGATTGGGAGCCAGGAATGAAATTCAGATTTTCCATGAATGTTACAGAGACCCAGCTACTTAAGGCACTACTGTTGTGACTAAGGGTTTGCACAGGCAGGAAACTAGACCCAGGACCTGGAGCCAGGCATCAAACACAGGCATTCTGATTGGGATATGGGTATATTAACTGCAAATGGGGCAAAATATTTTCAAACCATGTTCATTATTAAGTAGCTGTTGTTCAAAGTACATTAGTAATTTTAAAAATCCAAATAACAGAACAAATAACCAAATCTAAAATTGAGCTAAGATCATGAGTGGATGTTTGAAAAATAAGATATGCAAATAGCCAGAAAGTGAATGAAAAAATTCAACATCTCTAGTCATCAAGGAATTTGAAATCATATTGATCTATAATCTCACATCTGTTCAGATGACCATACCAAAAAAAAAAAAAAAAGACAAACGATAAGAACAAGTGCTGGAGTAGATGTGAAAAGGGAATTGTTGATGCATTGTTGATGGGAATGTAAGTTAGTACAATCATTCTGGAAAACTCTGAAGTGTTCTCAAAGATGTTTAATTGAAATTCCCCAAAACCAGCATTCCTTTTTTAGGTACCAAGAAAATTAAATCAATATATCGAACAGGTATCTACAGTCCTATATTCATTGAAGTATTATGTACATTAAATCGATATCTGGGCTTCTGTCTGTGGTGTGCTGGGGTTTATGGGGCAGGCAGCACTGGGTTGGTGTTGCTGGAGAGCAAGCAGTTCCCGAAGGAGCTGACCTGACTCTTGCAGAATCTACATTGTGGACATCACCTTCAAGAAAGATGACAGTTGAATAAAATCCATTGCAATGAATGATTCTGTAAAAGACTTTGAACTATTTGACAGAAAGTATCTGCTGAGAGCTACTGATGGGAAAAAAGAAGCTTGGCCTAGTGGCAAGCTCCAAAGAAGTGAGCATATTTCAGATAGCCTATTCAAACCTGTTGAGTGCTCACATGGATGAACTAATAAGGGAGACAGAAACAGAAAGGGCAAAAAGAGCAAAGCAACACAATGTGAGGCACTGAATTTCCTCATTTCACAAACTAAGCACTGATTCGTTTGTCTTCTTTTGCTTTTTCCTTTTGACTACAAAGCTAGATTTCTGGTTCCTAAAAGCTGCTGTTTTCATATCATTAAATATGGTTATCAGCATGTGCTTACTCTTACTCATTTCGCTACCCTGTTTTCATACTTCTGGCAATCACTACCAATTCTGGAATATAATGAATGATAGGTTTTAGCTCCTTAGTTACTGGAATTGAACTTGACAGTTTTCTAAAGTTATATTCTGTGGGACAAACATAAATAGTAAAGATTTCAGTGTTGTCCTCATTCTCTAACAGGGTCAGTAATGTCTTTAAGGCAAATACTTCCATTGATGTCCACCCAATTCGCATACCTGTCTTGCTTTGCTTTGTTTCCTCTGTCTGGGCAAAATCATGTCCTTCTCAGGCTCGGCCTTGGGTCATGATTTCCTCTTCCAGATTGACTATCTTCTTTCCCTAAGCCTGTCTGGAAATTGCATGTAAGCAAACATTGCCCCAACAAAGAAGCCTTTGTAATTACTTCATCCCTCAACACCTGGTATCTCTCTCTCTCTTTTTTAAGATTTATTTATTTTTATTGGATAGGCGGATATACAGAGAGGAGAGACAGAGAGGAAGATCTCCTGTTTGATGGTTCACTCCCCAAGCGGCCGCAACGGCTGGAGCTGAGCCAATCCGAAGCCAGAAGCTAGGAGCTCTTCCGGGTCTCCCTAGTGGGTGCAGGGTCCCAAGGCTTTGGGCCGTACTCGATCATTTTCCCAGGCCACAGGCAGGGAGCTGGATGGGAAGTGGGGCTACCGGGATTAAAACCGGCACCCATAAGGAATCCCGGCACATTCAAGGCGAGGACCTTATCCACTATGCTATTGCACCAGGCCCAACACCTGGTATTTCTTATAAACAGTAAACAATACGGAACAATACATCTTTCCCCAAGTCATGTTCCGGGAATTACTGTCCTGCATCTGTCACTTGGTTCCCATGACTGGTGAAATCTTAATAATTTGTAATATGAAAGTATATATTAATTTGAATTTTCATGTTAATTACAATGTGTAAGATTTTCCAGTGCCTCGAGTCAACCACTGTTCAGATTTGCATTATCATAACTTTGTTTCATCTGCTCCACAACTTCACATAAATGAAATTTAATGTTTCCTTTTTTTAATGTCATCTCTTAACACCATTTTTAGTGATTTTGTTCATTTTGCTCTTACATGAGTATAAGTAGTTCATAATTTTGTTTTGCATAGAAGTACTGTTGACCCTGCCTATCCATGTACTGAAGCTGAGAATATTCTAACTGTACTTGTACTGATCATGTACAATTTATTATTTATTTAAAAGAGAGGTTATGGATGAGAAACAGCAGAAGAGCGCCTTTCTGTTAGTTAAATCCCCAAATTCCCACAATGACAATATTTGGCTGGGGGAGCTATTCCACAGTGTCACGCTGAGGACACCATCTTCAGGCACTCATGGAACATGCACTGTAATAAGCCATAAAAATAAATCTCAATTAACTTCAAATGATATTGACCACAATGGAATTAAGTCAACTAATAAGACATGTAGAAACTGCACCCCCACCCTTTTATGAGGTTAAGTGACCCACAGATAAATTATTAATCCATGAAGCAAAGAAGAACTCATGGGGAAAATTAGAAAATATTTCATATTGAGTAA
Source organism: Ochotona princeps (assembly GCF_030435755.1). Taxonomy (NCBI): domain Eukaryota; kingdom Metazoa; phylum Chordata; class Mammalia; order Lagomorpha; family Ochotonidae; genus Ochotona; species Ochotona princeps. The sequence goes on from NC_080836.1 coordinate 46,058,201, forward strand.
TAGTTGGAATAGAACATGCTTAAATACATGTTGGCTCAATCTTTTAAATGTTTTGTTGAATCAGGAATTCATTGATCACACTGGTATTTTATTCCTTAAAAAAATGATGTGGAGGATGAGCAGAAAAGCAGCCTGCTGGCTGACTGTTAGCAATTCTCCTGTCAGTCAATGTTTTCCTTCTACTACAATTATAAAGAAGTCATTGAATCTGGTTAATTCTTGAGATGAACCTATTTTGGCAGTTTGATCCTGATCAATCCTAGATAATGGTGTGTGTGATGCTTCCACTTCCATTCAATACAGTGTTAGTGAAAAGAGCCTGGATTGTGTTAATATTGACAGATCATATATCAATAATATATTATATGGTGATTAAAGAGTTGAACAGGCAACCAGGGAAGTTGTGAAATCTCTGTTATGAGATATGAGACAAAACCATCTGTCTCTGATTTACTTTAATCTTTGATGAATATAAGAACCCTAACTAAATGATCTCTCTCTCTCTCCCCCTCCATTTCTCTAACTCTCTCTTCCTCTTCTTCTCAACCAAAGGAAAATAATACAGTTCACTATTTGTGATCATGATTTGGACTTTTCAAAAACTGTGTGAGTCATTTCTTGCCCTTTCATAATTTCCACATGATGAGGCTTTGCTTTTACAGATCAGTCTTTGCTTTTAATCATTTCTCCGTATTTTGTTTGGCTGGGAATGATAATAAAAAAGAAACACGTCATGGATGACAAGCAACTTAGTAATACATACGTGAAAAGTAAATGACCATTTTGTTAGAGGAATTCCTGAGCTTTCTGCCCGTTTTGATTTTCCAGGCTGCTTTTTCCCCCTATATTTATCTTCAGATGAAATGTGTGCAGTAATATGCTGGGGTGAAAATCACAGGAATCTGACATCTATGGGCTTCCTTCTCTGTATACATGGATAAAGATGTTGTTTAAAATTTATCCGTGTTCAAGTATCAGATGCATGAAGACCTATAGGGATAACTTAAATCTAGAATGTAAGAGATGCTTTTATCTAGTCCCTTTGTCACTTGTTCTACAGGCAAAACTTCATCTTTAACACCATTAAGGATGAAAATTAGTTAGCTGTGTAATAGTACTTTTCAGTTAGAAAACGTGTCATTTCTCGCCTAAATTGTCTCCTGTGTTATCAGGTTAATTTTCAGGTTAAAGCTTTGTGTTCAGGAAATCATCATCCTTCAAAAGTGTGGTGTCCAAGAGGCACTTGGACAGACATCATGCAAAGTCAGATAGATTCTGGCATTTTGTGGCAACTCTACAGAGCATATGGGAAGCAAAATTTAGCACACGGATATTGGGACAGCACATTTAGCACTTGATATTATCCTTTCATTAAGCATACTGGCATTCTTGGAGAATTTTCTTCATGGATAAGGTTGTACTATTCTATTTTATAACCACAAGAATATTTCTGTTGATTCATCTCAGCGACTGTGTATCAACCTCTTTTCCACCATCTTTTACCCCTGACAGCTATCAATTTGTGGTACATTTGTATATTATTTTTGTTACTTATAATATACGTACATATAATTGAAATTTGAATTTCATAGTATATGTGACATTTTGAGAGTTTTTTTCACTGACTCAGAAACTTTTGAGATATACCCAAAAAGTTATATATATATTAGTCTGATTACTTTCATAAATGAATAGATTTGCATGTGAATAATGCATTTTATTTTGTTTTATCCTGTTATTTATACTTATGAAATACATTATTTGTATTTCTTGGATATTATAATTAAATTGCTATGAGCATGGAATGTTTTTATTTCAATAATCGAAATTCATTCCAGTAACAATCAAAAGGATTTTACCAGGAACAAATTACCCTTATTCTAAAAAGATAAAAACCAGCAAATAAACAAACAAAGATAAAAATAAACAAATAAAAAGCAGTGAAAAAATCAACAGTCAAGAGGTTTAGTGAATCAAAAAATACAGAGACTCTTTCCCTATTGTCTCTATAGAACATGAGAAAAAGATAAGGCTAATTTGTTTTCCCTGAATTGTGATAACCAATACACAGAGTGTAAAAAATGCAATCTAAATGAATGAGAGTGACATTGTGAGGTTTTATTACTGTATACAGCCTTTGTCTATAATCCTGAGGAATAGTAGGTTCTGTTTTTTCTGGCAAGTATGTGATATTATCTTTACCTAGTGGAGTGTTAAGCCTGTGATTGCAAAGTTAAATAAGAATTACAATGTAATTTTTTTAAAGAAGGAAATAGGGGAGAAGTAAGGTAGGTAGGAAATATAAACAGGAATTAAGATTGGTGGTAAGTTTCACTATGCTCTTAAATATGTATCATGAAATAAGCGAAATTTGCTCACTCTATATAAATCTTTTTTAAAAACACAGAAATTTGAGAAGTTCAGGATGTGCCAATGAATCAGCTGCCAACATAGCAAATAGACCAACACATTCCCAACATAGTCATTACTCCTTTTTGCACATGAACATAGTAAAAACAGGTTTGTAGTGACACCTGTGTCGCAGATGCATTATTTTGTTGCTACTACCTATTTTAAAAACTGTATCATGATCAAAAAGAACATCACTTTTCTTATCTTTTATGATTTAAAATAGTTTTTAAGGCATTAGCAGTAGGCAACATTTTGCCTTGTTCTCCTCTCTGATTCTGGCTGCTAAATTTGGCTGCTGTACTCTCCATATCCGTAAAGCTGTTCTTGGGTCCACCCTACATGCAGCCAGTTTGGGGTTTTTCCGGGTAGCCTAGGCATAGCTATCCTGCTTTAATGATCTCCTTCTGTGCTTGGACTAGGGCCATTGCTAGGCAGTGAACTTACTTGGGGAGTGTGTGTGTGTGTGTGTGTGTGTGTGTGTGTGTTGTGTATTTCATTTCAGGTGCGATTGTTACTTCTCAGGGTCTAGTTTGGGCTATGATCTTGACATTTATGTCACAGGTGTCACTGGTGAGCCTGCTGAGACACCAGATGGCAGGCCTAACTGAAGTTGGCAGCATCTGCTGTTATATTCACTGTTGCTGCTACCTGTTCTACTTTCTTCTTATTATTGATGTGCATTGTGCTGTCATTGCATTTGTTCAGTGCTATTTACCTTTCCAAAACGTGAATACTTTTCTAGAACTCTCGACTTTTTCTCTCTGCTTGGAAACCAGACCCCTGGGTGGGTTCATGACTTGACAAGCTTTCTCAACTTCCTTCAACCATTTTACTTAAATATCATTTCTACAACGTAACTCTCATTGATCATCCTGCTTTGCAATCACTCTGATTTTTCTCTATTCCTTTTGTTATTTTTTTCCATATTAATAACAGTGCCTATCAACTTGTGTATTTGACTTATTTGTACCTTAGCCTCATCCATTCACTCATTCAGATATGAACTATAAGGACAGCAAGCACTTACCTGGTTTTATCTCATTGGTTCTTTACAGCGTCTCAAGTATTGGGATTAATCCTGACTCCTAACAGGCACTTAAATTTGTTTGAAAAAGTAGCCTCCTATGTCTATTGGACATTTACTTACAGTGTCTTTTATAATCCTCATAGCAATCTTTGTCCACAAAAATCACACATAGAACATAAAGAAGTAAAGATGCAAATTAGTCATATTTAGTTCCAAAGTTACTACCTTTGTTTTGGAAGTATGCCTCAATCAAACAGTGGTAAGTAAAGGAGAGCTGTACAAAAATGAATGCTGCTATATAAATAAGGTGCAACTAGAAACTGTGATCCAAAAATAGTTGGTTAAAATAACAGATCTGTAAACGAGCTCCCTAAAAAACAAAACCAGCTCCAAAGGAGGGAATTCCAAAGTTATTTAGAGCCACAACACTGTTAAATGCCTAGACCTCTGAGGCAACTAATTTAAATTTTAAAAATGTGTCTGCACCCATATTTTAACATATTTGCTGAAAGTGTATTTACAACATAAGCCAAATAAAGACAAATGGATTTATTTAAGATGATGAAATAGGTCCAGAATGTTTCCAGATCATACCCCTGATTGTTTTCCTTACAGTTCAGTGAACTGTAATTAACTGTGATTTAAAAGTGAATATATTTTATTGGCAAGATTCTTTCTCCTTCTTTGATACTTTCAAATTTATTTACTTATTCATTTATGCACTCACTTTTAATGATTGATTTATTTTTATTTGAAAAATGTATTTTAGAGACAGAGAAGGAAAGTCAGACAGAGGTCTTGTATAGCTGATTCACACCTTAATTGGCCGCAATGGCTAGACTGAGCTGATCCAATGCTGAGAGCCTGGAGCTTCTTCTGGGTCTCCTGGAAAAATATGTTATCTATTGCACATTCGCAAGAAGCTGGAATCGAAATCAGAGCTGGAATTCAAACCCAATCACTCTCATTTGGAGTATGGCCTTCCTTAACTAGTGTCTTAACCTGAGCCAAACTCCCACCCTATTTGTGACACTTTTTATAAAAGATTTCTGTTTTGTACTTGAAAGCCAGAATGAGAGAGAAAGAAGACAGAAAGACAAAAGAAAGAAAGAAGGAAGGAAAGAAAGAAAGAAAGGAAGAAAGAAAGAAAGAAAGAAAGAAAGAAAGAAAGAAAGAAAGAAAGAAAGAAAGAAAGAAAGGAAGGAAGAAAGAAAGGAAGGAAGAGAGAAAGAAAGAAAGAAGTTATTTGCTGGATCACTCCCCAGGTTGCCTCCAAGGCTAAGGCTGGGCCAGGTTGAAGTCAGAAGCCAGGAGCTTCAGCCCCACCTCCCATGTGTGTAGCAGAGATTCAAACAGTTGGTCCCTCTTCTACTGCTGTTTCCTAAGCAACCTGTAGAGAGCTGGACTGGAAGTGGAGCATCTAGGAATAAAACTAGCATCTGTATGTGGGATACTGGCATCACAGGTGGTGACTTTACCCACTGCACCCACAACACCTGCCCCTTGAGACTTTTTGATGATGTTATAAGAATACAAACTAGTTCTCCCTATTAGTTCCGTATCCCATATTTATAAAGCTTCCACATAAAGCAGTAAGCACTGGGAACCTGAAAGACCTCAGTAAAGTCCACCTGACTCTCTGCTTTCAGGTATACACAGCCAAGCATGATTACCCACTGGGAAGAAGATCTGTTCTGTGACCACTCTATAGATGTTATCGCCAACCCAGGACTTTTTTTTTTTAAGATTTATTTATTTTATTGGAAAGTCAGATTTCCAGAAAGGAGAGATAGAAGATCTTCCACCCTCTAGTTTACTCCCCAAAGTGCCCCAACAGAGCTGAGCTAATCTGAAGCCAGGAGTCGGGAACCTCCTCGGGGTCTTCCATGCGGTTGCAGAGTCCTAAGACCTCGAGCCCTGCCCAACTGCTTTCCCAGGCCACAAACAGGGAGTTGGAAGGGAAATGGAACAGCCGGGACACAAACCGGTGCCCATATGGGATCTCAATGCATGCCAGATGATGACCTCAGCCAATAGGTTACCGTACCAGACCCTCCAATGCTAAAATTTTATAAATGATTTAAATAACTACTCTAATTCTGACTTCATGGTTCTTTTCAGATAACAGATAAATTGATGTCTAAGGAAAGCATAGCACTGTATACGTTGTCTAAAGTTGGACATATGTTTAAATTATACATTCCAATTACCTGCCTATAGGGCATCTTAACTGCATTGTCTTCTGGTTATGAGGTTAAGACAGGTGCTGTTTCTTCAGGTTGATTTGGCAGTGTAGTGGATTTCAGATGGTGAAAACAACAGAAGCAATAGCTGGCAGAAAGAAATACAGAAATCATGGCTCAAGTTTAGAAAAACTGAAGCAGAAGAAATTGATAGGGATTGATAGAAGGAGTCCTGGAAATGAAAATTAACAGTCTCTTTCTAAGGAAAGGAATTTCTATGGTTTGGTACAAATTACCCTATGGATACTGTTACAGGAATGTAGACAATTCTTGAATGAGGGTAATAAATGCCTCATGACATGTTTGTTAAATCTGATCGCCAAAGTTTGGACAGTCAATTAAAGTAAATAAAAATGTAAAGAGAGGAAAGCATTAAGAGGTTTATACTGAACTGATATTCCACTTCTTAACTAAATTAGAATTTAAGCAGATACAAAGGAATTCTTCAAAGAAAGTTTTCCAAAGCAGTTAGATCTGTAGAAATTAAAACTTTAGGAAAGAATTATAAATAAGTGAATGTTGAGTTTCCTGGGCTGATGAAAGAAGCTACAAGGGAAGAAGCAAATTGTTGAATTCATAATTGTGTACTTGTGAACATGTGTATGTATGTATGTGTGGGGGCTTGTGACAGAGGGACAGAGAAAGTGGAGAGCCTACTCTGATTGTTAAGGGTCACGCCTTTAGAAAGGTGTGGTAACGGGCTTGGCGGCGTGGCCTAGTGGCTAAGGTACTCGCCTTGATCCCATGTGGCCGCTGGTTCTAATCCCGGCAGCTCCACTTCCTTTCTGTTTCTCCTCCTCTCAGTATATCTGACTTTGTAACAAAAATGGAGTAAATCTTAAAAAAAAAAAAAAAAAGGTGTGGTAACTTCAAAACACATAGGATCTATTAATATATACAGTCATTTATATAATTATATATAAGTAAAATAATGAAAAATTACAGAAATGTAAGTGATTAGTTTGCATAACAAGATATAAACTATGTACGAATGAAAAGAAGGTATAATCAATGAAGATGCCAAGACAGCTATTTAGTAAATACAGGATTATTAAACTAACTATCCTGATGAGTAAGATAAGGGAGATGAAATAAAGGGAGAGATATACAAGTTTTTATGTAACTAGATTAAAAAAGTAAAAGTGACAAATAATATGAAGGCATCTGAATGTTAGGAGAAAATCTTGCATTTATTGAGCATCTAGCATGTGCCAGTCAGTGTGTAGCACTTATTCAGTGTGCCATTAAAAGTTCTCATAACTTCATTTCCTAAAATTAAAAATGATCCTTGATAATTATTATTGAGGATTGATTTCATTTTTGTTTTCCTTTTCTTTCTTTTTTTTTTAAAGTCATAATGAGTGAGAGGGAGAGAGAGTCAGAGAAAGAGAATCTTCCATCTGCTGATTGACTTTTGAAATAGCTGCCAAGGTGGGGTCTGAACCAGACCAAAGCCAGGATTCCAGAACTCATCCAGCTCTCCTACATGTGTGGCAGGGACTGAAGTCCTTGGGCCATCCTCTGGTTCTTTTCTAGCTGCATTAGCAGGAAGCAGGATCAGAAGCAGAGCAGGTAGGACTTGAACCAACAATCTGATGCAGTATGCCATCTTGGTGATTAGCCAGAGATGTAAAAGATGAGAAAGGAAACCAAGTTCAGAGCACAAAAGTATAACACATTTTGGCTTTCTATGAGACTTAACTACTGAAACTGTAGACAAATCATTATAGCTAGAATTGTGTTTTTAAAACAATATGCTATCAATTTTATACATATGCATGGGGCTAATGTTGCAGTATCTCAATTAAATGATAGTGAAGTTTTGAATCTGATATTGGCAATGAAGAGGATGGAAGAGGCACAATGAATAATTTTAAAATCACTGATTGCCGATTCCTTTAATATTCCGTGTTCTCTGAGTTTTCTTATGCATTTTATAGGGTATAGTATGGTGCTTCATTATATGCATACAAGGCATCACGGACAAATCACACTAATTAATATTTCCATTCCCTTGAACTTTAAAAATAATTTTTATTCATAAGCACCAAACTTATTTATTCCTGGAATGCAATGTGCTATTTCAAGATTTACAACTTGTAGAGGTTAGATCAAGGCAGTTAACACTTTCATCTCTGTACTGTCTCTTTATCTTTGAGTTCCTCTCTTTCAGTGACTGATAAACTACTTCCTAAGTTTTTGTAAGCTGCAGTTGCACCCACTGTGCTGTAGAACACCCAAACGTACCCCTTTCCTCTAATTCAGTTTGAGTCTCTGGTATCTATTCCCTTTCCAGTCTGTGCTAATCATTGGTCTTTGTTCAAATTAACTTTGTTTTAGCTTCTTCGGTGAGAGAGGGACATGCAATATTTGTTTTTCAGTGTCTGACTTACTTCATTTAATGTGGCCCAGTTCCCTCCATTTTGTTGCCAATAATAACATTACTTTTGTGGCTGACGACTATTTTGTTGTGTTTATATACATTTTCTTTATTTATTCATTTAATCATGGACACATAGGTTAATTTCATATTTTAGTTGTGGATGATGTGAAAATAAACGTAGTAATGCATATATTGCTTTCATACAATGATTTAAATATATATGCAGAACAGGATAGGGTAGCTGGTTCATATGGTAGTTTTATTTTTAGTTTCTTAAGGAATTTCAGTGCTGTTTTTTCATAGAAGACGTGCTAATTTACATTTCCAACATTTTTCTCTACATCTTTACCCACAGTTTTCATATGTTTTTGATTATAGCTGCTCTGAGATAAAGCAGCATCACACTATAGTCAGGTTTTTCATTTTTTCTGGTGATTAATGATATATATTTACATAAAGATGTTGATCATTTGAATTTCTCCTTTTGAAGAAATTTTTCCTGAAATTCTCCTTTCAAACAAATGGCTTTCATATATTTTTCCTATTCTTAAATTAGTCTAAATTTTGCTATTGCTCTTTCTGTATATTCTGGATATTAATCTTTTTCTGATTAATTCTCTCCTATGTCTATTTCCAGTGAACTACCTAAATGAGGTAAAGGTAATTTACCTTCCAGAAAACAGAATTGGAAAATACATAGTAGAAATAATGAAGTTACATGTCATGTTGTGGACAATTGAAACTACAGAGTTATAAAGAAACAAGTACGTTCAGGTGCTAGGTTTGTAATTTTATATACTGTGTTGAGATGGTCACATTTGGGAAAAGGCCAGTAGGCTCTTTAGAATGAGTCAAGTAAGTGGCATGGGAAAGCATTTTTTTTTGAGAGAGAGAGAGAAGAGCAAATGGAAAATCATGAACGAGGATCATGCCTGAAGTACTTCAAAAGAGATGATCACGTGAGAAAGTTCAGGAGAAAAAAAAAATGACAGAAGGAAGTGAGCAGGATGGGCACATCTTACAGGGCCACAGGTGCCATTGTATGTATTTTGACTGTTCTGAGTACTGGAAAACATTGCAGTTTTGAGCAGAATACTGACTCAATTCTCCTGTATTTTAAGTGGCTACTGCATTAAAAACAAACTAGGAAACTAAGAACAAAGCTGGGATGCTAGTTCAGAGATCATCAGCAAGGGTTGGTTTCATGACTCAGAAGAGCCACATATATGTGGGTTAATGCTCAATAGTTATAATCTTCATCATTTTAGCTGTTTACATTTGATTTTGGATTGTGTAAGTGAAATTAATTGGAATACAAAGCATGTTGTGGGACTTGGTGGGAGAAAGGTTGTACAGACAAAGGTGCAGCCTCAGCATAGTTTCATAGGAGATGGAGAGTGGTGAACCAGGAGCTGGAGCTACAGAGACTATGGTGGAAATCTAACATAAGAACCCAGACCTGGAACTCACTGGAGGGAGTGGCACAAGTGACTGCAAACAGAGTCGTGTACCAACTGCAATAAGTAAAATTGAATTGTAGACCTGTGAGTGACACAGCTTAGAAACCTGCCCCAAGCAGGAGAATCTGATAACCAGAAGTACAACAACCAAGAGCAAAAGAAGACACAAAGGCGCAAAGAATATTACTGAAGACTCTCCTGCAAAGGAACAAAAGAGTTTTTGCCAACCTCAGAGTTCACTGAGGAAAATATCGAGAAAACGCTGGATACGGAATTCAAAACACTTGTTATAAAATTTCTTATCAACAATGAGAAGCATGTAAAGCAGGCATTTAAGAATATGAAGAAATACATCACACAGGAAATGAATCAAATGAAAGCTGATATATGAGAAAGGAAGAGTACAGTGGAGCAAATTGAAAGTACAGTGGAGAGTCTACAAAATAGAATGAAGGAGGCAGAAGAAAGAATCTCAAAATTAGAAGATATTTCCTGTTACCAGGGAGAAACAAACAAAAAGCTGGAAGCACAGCTGGATCAGGCCAAAAAAAGTATTCAAGAATTGAAGGATACTATTAAAAGGCCACATATAAGAGTTATGAGAGTCCCAGAAGGTGCAGAAAGAGAAACTGGGAGTAAAGCTGTATTCAATGAAACAATAAGGGAAATTTTCTCTAATCTGAAGAAAGAATTGAAAAGTAACAACCAGGAGGGGCACAGAACTCCCATCATGCTTGGCGAAAAGTGATCTTCACCACAACACATGATATTCAAGCTCGTCAATCGAACATAAGGAGAAGATCCTTAAATATGCACGTGAAAAAAATAAACTGACATATAAAGGAATGCCAATCAAACTCACAGGAGACCTCTCAGGAAACTCTACAACTCAGAAGAGATTGGAGCAACATATTCCAGATTCTAAAAGCAAAAAAAATTGTTGGCCCAGGATAACGTACCCAACAAACCTTTCCTTTGTCTTTGAAAATGAAATAATAAAAAAAGAAAGAAAATAAAATAAAATCCTTCCACAATAAAGAAAAATTGAAAGAATATGCCTCTTCCAAACCTGCCCTACAAATGATACTTCAAGATGTTCTTTTGACAGAGAAAAGGAATAGTGCCCACCAAACCAAAGGCAAATATGAAGAACATCCCAGTAAAATAACAACAGAAGACTAAATCAATGAACAACCCATAGCTAAAATAACAGGACCAAATCACCACCTTTCATATTAACCCTGAATGTAAATGGCTTAAACTAATCAATAAAATGTCAGAGATTAGTAGACTGGATTAAAAAAACAAACCCATCTATTTGTTGCCTACAGGAGACATATCTCACCAACAAAGATCAGAGGAAACTATATCTCATGGATTTATTATTATTTTTTTTTAGTTTCAGCTCTTCAAACACTTTCTCATTAAATTCTTCACTGACAGATCATACAGAAGCATCATTTTCTTTAAGAACAGTCTTGATTTTCTTTTTCATTTCTTCAGTGACACATTAGTCATTCAGTAGCATGTTATTTAAGTTCATGGTGTTGTTACTTGTTTTTTCTTCCAGTTATTGATTTTGTTTTGTGGCTTTTCATTTAAGGGATGTATAATGACTGTATGATGGAAACTATCATATCTAGTAGCATGCTATTAAATTCATGGCATTGTAAATTGCTATTTTTCTTCCTGTTGTTGATTTTGTATTGTGGCTTTTCATTTAAGGGGATGTATAGTAACTGTGTAATGGAGACTATCATATCCAGATGCGAGGATACAATGCAGTATGCATCTCCACTTCCAGACAAAGATGGACTCCCAATGAAACTTAAATATATCTTGACAATATGTATCAATATAGAGTCCAATGCTGGACTCTCTGCCATTGTCTACGCCTGCAATGATGGACATATGACTGCTTTTGAAGAACTATACTATAGTAATAATATAGGGAAATTCAGTGAGGGTGGGATGGATTGGGAAGTGGGTAAGGGGAATCCCAGGGCCTATAGAACTGTATCATAAAATCATAATAATAATAATAATAAGTAAATTTAAAAAAACAATGAAAAAAATTTTTAAAACAGTACTGCTAGAAATAGTGGGTGCACATGTTTCCTTGATAAAATAATTTTATTTTTTGGTGTAAACCTAGTAGTGGGATTGTTGGATCATATTATAAATCTATTTTTACATTTTTCTTATAAAGAATCTCTTCATTTTTTCCTGCAGAAGCAGTATTCATTAAAAGTCCTAGAATTGACAGGCAAGAAGAGAATATACCAGGGTTGTTGGAATATGTGGTAGGATTTTGACTAAATGTAACTAGTGGTTTATATTAAGGTCATGATCATACAGGGGTAAGTGAGGCATTCAGAAGACTGGGCATGTAATCAAGAAATGAATGTCATTAGAAAGTATATATTCTGAAGAGGAAAACATTGGATGAAACTCAAAATTAAGAAGCAAAATGAATCAGGAGATAAATCTGAAATAGCGGAAAATAAGGCAAAGTCAAAAGGCTAAGTTAGGTCCTGAGGCCTGTGCTCTTGGTGGGTTTGGGAGGTACTGATGGCCTTGATATCACCAAGAGATGTGGGCTTTTGTGTCCTGTTGACTTCAGATGTGACAGGATCTCTGATCTCAGGGACCAGAGTCAAACAATTATGTCCTGGCATGGAACACTCAGGGCATCAGGGCATGTTGAGCCACCTTAACTCCTGTGAAGTGCAGAGGACCATCCCTATTTAGACCCAGATGATGAGTCAGCCTGCTACTGTGAACCAATCAAGGACCTCGCTTGCTATTTCAAAAGAAACCAAAAAGGCCAATGACTTCTTAGAGTGGCAACGATGATGCAGGCACCACTGCCATTGGCACTGGCTTGAATTTCTCCTGCTCATGAGATTAACCCATTAGATAAGATAGGATAAGATTTTCAAATACAAGACATGCAAGACCTATGCCACTAATCATTAGGAAGTAGTTTTAAAGATGATATGAATCTACATCCTCAGTAGCTGTTAAGAATAAGAATCAGTAATATGATTTCACTACTATATTCTCAATCATATTTTATTTGGGAAGGGGGACCATGATAATGTACTTTCCCAACTTACATTGAATTTGTTTATTGCTTTAATTCTAAACACCGCACTTTAAAGGTGATATTAAGGAACTTAAAAATTGGGGAGCATTTGATGATGAAAAGGCAACTTGAAACACTGGTATATCATAATGAAAATCTGAAAATAATTGACATTGGAAAGGGGGAATAAGGAAAAAATTAACGTGGTCTAAGAAATATTGGTAGAACTCTCAGAACAGTAAAGGTTTAAGAGGGAAATATCCCCAAATTAGACAGTTTGGAAGAAGATGAGAGACAGATTACAACTGTGAAGTCATGACATGGACAACCAACAACCTTGAGAGGAATAATTTCGTACAAGAAGCTGATAAAGAGGTTAGAAAACAAGTATTAGTTGAATGATTGAACTAGATAAAACAGAAAATACAGTCTAGCACTAAAATGTTGTGATAGAATTAATCTTACTCATGGATAAGAGATTTAAGTTTTTCTCTTTGAAATTTTTAACAATAAAGCTGAATATTACTGATTTTATTAGAAAATCAAAGTTCCTATAATCAATAAGTGTGTCAACTTACAAATCATAAAATCATAATTTTGGTATCCATATGTATGGTGGTAAATGCCAAGAAAAAATAATAAATGAGGTTGGAAGAGGTTGTTTTGCGTAATATAAGTTGACTTAGGTGGTACTGATGGTGATATCTGAGAAGATATCAGTAAATCTAAATGTAGAAGTAATCTAGATTATAGTCTCTTGACAATTTTTGAATGAAAGACAGAAAAAAATATAAAACTTAGAAAAATAAGTATTGTACTTCTAGAAAAAGAATAAGTGTCAGAAATCTCTGAGGGGTAAATGAAGTGGGAGATGCAGGTACCTATCTTAGAGTTATGAGTCGGAAGCCCTATCTCTTCTGCCATTTGTAACACTGTCTACCTGCCAAACAAATCATCTCTCTTAAAGATGTTCTGCTGCTCACCAAGCACTTGGGAGTGATATCATGTGACCACTTCCCTTCTTAGGTTCCTAGAAGCCAGGCAGGGAGTGCAGGAGATGTGGGGGACAGTGCTCTCCTGCAGACACAAGAAGAAACTAGAAACATCTCTCTTTCACCTTTCCCCTCCCTGCCCACTTATTCTTGAATATGGCTAACACATTCCTGTGATTTCCTCACATTTTAAGTGAAATTTACCAAATAAGTAAATAAATAAGTGAGACCCAATAAAATTAAAGAAAAGGAAAGAACAAAAGAAAAGATACGTTGAAGTGGTACAACAGCAAAGGACTACATATTCAAGACTCATCTTTCTTGTCAATATCTTAGTTTCTTGAAGATGTGCTTTGGGCCAATGTGCTCATTATGGTGCACGTGAGTATACTAAGAAAGCATTTTCTGTTGTTCAGCAGAAACCAAACTAATTCTACAGCAGCAAAACTATAACAGAAAACATAGTTACTACCAGTGAGTCACCAGTTTGTGCAACAATGGGCCTGTGGAATTCTACAAATATCTTGGATATACATAGGAATCCAAGGATGTGTTTTTAAAAGCAGATGTACTTTCCATCATCATCCTTTTCAACTTATGTCTGAATGATACATTTCTAACTTAGGAAGAGAAAGAGAAACAATAAAATGTACTTGGGATCTTAATCAAACACATGTGAGTTCAAACTCCAGCTCAATGGCATGTTTACTCAACATCTATAATCCCTGATCATGCCACATTTGGAAAATAACTATCACACCATTTTCTCTACACATATTGCAACAAGTAAATAAAAAAAACTAAATCAAGATTTAAGAGGATATCAAATTTAGTTCATGTTGACATGATTCAAACAAACCAATAAGTTCTTACACTGTCATCATTTTGTCTCTAGGTCTCTCTCTCCCTCTCTCTCTCTTTTTCTCTCTCTCTCTCCACACACACACACAGAGATATGCACACATAAACTGTGTGTGTAGGACTCTTTAAAATGTAACTTTTTTAGACATTGTTTTTCAGTCCAAAGACTATATGCTCCTGGCTCTGTCTTATTGTTCTGACACTGGTGTGTTGCTCAGACATTCGGATCTAACCTCTCTCTGCAGAACTTAGAAGCTGGAAGAGGGTAGGCCTAAGATAGAAAAATAAAGTAATGTTGCTGAAAATTGAAAGAGTGAGGAAAGCTGAACTGGACATGTTCAGGCACATAAAACAAAGAGAGGTGTTTCACCCTCTTGGAAGAATCAAAGTCCAGAGAATTTTTTTACTTACTTAGTGATTATGATGCTGAAATGGCATTCTGTCGTCTCAGAATAAGTTGCCCTTTAATAGCAGGTTAGAGTTGCTCTTCTTGCTGATGAGCTATTTGAAGATTTAAAAAGGAGGCGAAACGTGTTGCCAGTCTACCTACATAAAACAAAGATGTGCCTATAAAGATGTGTGCACATCTTATTTTATATGGTCAGCTTATTTTTCCAAGGAAAATCAGGCTTAAAGGGTAATGTCTAAATTAAATGCTATTTTCCAGGAATCTTGATGGAAAAAATTAGTGTGCATTTCTGTTAAAGTAGAATGAAATATGCTTTAAACTATAGGAATCATTTACAGCAATACTGACACTTTCATAAAGAATATTGCTCAACGCACATAACATAAAAGTAAAGAACTCAAACTGAGTTTGTTTCACATTAGAACTGAATAAAAGAGTTAAGCAGAAGAATGGCACTTTTTCTGAATGCTACACATTCAACTGAACCCTTCAATTTTCTGTTATGCTGTGCTCCTGGTGTATGGCAGAAAATCATGTAATTCTGACAGTTCAGAACTTTCCCCCCACGTCCCCTATGGAAATTGTTAGTTATAGTAAAGAGCTAGTGGATTAAGACTAAAGAGTAAATTCCATGAAAAAAAAAATGTCAAGTAGCAATCAAAAGGTTTGTGAGAAAATGAACTCATCTATAGAACCAACAAGCCAGGAAATCTGGACAGTAAACTTTTAAATAATATTTAGTAAACCTTGGTATATGTTTGCCACATTTCTCCATGGTGCTGAAGAAAATCAGAAATCCATTTGTAAAAAAAATCACTGCAGAAGACATCCCTTACTTAGTTTTTCTTCTGTCTTCTTACCTCTTGGGTACAAAATCTATTTCTGAACTGTTATACATAGCCATAAATATAATACAATGTAATAAGAAGCTGCAGGAGGGTAAGGTTTAAGGTAGAAGTATAAATCTTAACCTATGTTTCGTTTGTCAAAATCTTTTATTATGGTCCCTTCTCTTATTATCTAGCCTGAGGTTTGAGCGCAAGGTGAAAAGGTATCTAATTTTAAAAGGCTTGTTCTTAACTGTTTTATTTCCTTAATTCCTTAACATCTCATTTCATCCAACTCCTTGTTATTTTGTAAATCTTTACCTGAGAATATTTCCTAATTATTGTGCGCTTGAAAAAGTCCCAACAGTGTCTTAAATTTTTCAATCTCAAATGTATGTCAACATGAGAATGGGTGTGTTTCAGGGTTTAACTCATGTTGTCCAAATTCGTAATACCTGAAGTGGTGTTTCAATTCAAAATGAAGAAAATAGATTTCCACAACGACTTTATTATGTAAAGCAGCTTATAGACCTAGTGAAAGGCATAATTACACACAAAACATAAGTATATTAGGTGATGAATGTATTAGCTATCTTTAAAAAGTGATTTCTCTATTTTTACTGGAAAGGCAGATTTACAGAGAGAAGGAGAGACAAAGATCATCCTTCCGATGGTTCACTCCCTAAGTGGCCGCAATGGCCAGAGTTGAGCTGATCTGAACCAAGGAGTTTGGAGCCTCCTATGGGTCCCAAGATTTTGAGTCATCCTCTACTGTTTTCCCAGGCCTAAAGCAGGGAGCTGGATGGAAAGTGGAGCAACTGGGACACAAACTGACACCCATATGGGATCCTGGCATGTGCAAGGCTTGGATTTAGCCACTGAACCATTTGTGCCAAGCCCTGTATTAACTGTCTTGATTCAGTCATTTCACTTTGTATACATAAAACATCATATCCATAAATAGACTTTTGGTCAGTCTACAAAACAAACAAAACTCACAGCCTAGGGTGGGTGACCCTGAGGAAGCGGCCATGCCGCTGGCGGACGATGAAATGCCTCCACTTACTGAGAGGCATTTGTGATGAACAGGTGACTGCAGAAAATTGTTTCCATAAGTTACAATTTGAAAGTTGACATTGTTTCGGCATAATTTTTGAAAGATAATGGTTGTATAAGTTTTGTTTCTGTTAATTCATATTGTAATTCTTTTTTTTAAAGATTTATGTTTATTACAAAGTCAGATATACAGAGAGGAGGAGAGACAGAGAGGAAGATCTTCCATCCGATGATTCACTCCCCAAGTGAGCCACAACGGGCCGGTGCTGCACCAATCCGATGCCAGGAGCCTGGAACCTCTTCCAGGTCTCCCACACGGGTGCAGGGTCCCAATGCATTGGGCTGTCCTCAACTGCCTTCCCAGGCCACAAGCAGGAAGCTGGATGGGAAGTGGAGCCGCCGGGATTAGAACCGGCGCCCATATGGGATCCTGGAGCGCGTTCAAGGCAAGGACTTCAGCCGCTAGGCCACGGCGCCAGGCCCCAATTCATATTGTAATTCTTTGAAAATGTGTAATCTGCATAGAAGATTATATTGCAGGTCTGTTTGAACCACAATATCAATTCAGAATACTCTGTCTTACAGCTATTTTGGATAGCACAATTTTAAGTTGTAATACTATAATATCATTCCACCAGGTGGCTTTTTTCATTTCTTGTGTTTTTTGGAAGGTGCTTCATGAGATATGAGAGATATCCTTGACTTATAGAGAAGGAGGATGGGGCAGTGACATGGGAGAGTTTCTCATGCAATGTGTTCCTCTCCCAGTGCAGTTCTTGGTTTGAAAACATTAGAGGAGCAAACAGCAAAGCTAATTCTTCAGGATTTAAATAGCATGAATGCTTTGTTTCTCTCAGTGTTTCTGGTCATCTTCCTTCTTCCTGCAGATTCTATAGTCATGTTTTGTCAGTCCAGTCACAATATGTAAAGAATTTAATAAGCTGATTTGTCCATGTGAGCAAAAGCTAATATAGTTTCAGAGAAACTATGTATCTAGTGATTGATTCCAGAAAATGTCTTAAGCATTGCTTAATTTTTACATAGTATTTGTTTTGTATTTGTTCAAAAGGAGGAGTTGGAGTGAAGGAGAAGGAAAGAAGAGGTTGGGGTTGGGGGGGCCGGTCTGCCAACCCTAGCCCACTCCAACATGGTCACAGTGGCCAGAACTGGGCCAGGCCAAAGCCAGAACCCAAGAGTTTCATTAGTGTTTACCATGTGGGTACAGGGGCCCAAAGACTGGGTCCATCCCCTGCTGTTTTGTCAGGCAATTAGCAAGGAACCGGATCAGAAGCAGAGCATCCAGGACTCCAAATTGCACCAAATGGGATGCCAGTATCACAGATGGAGACTTACCATGCTGTATCACAATGTTGACCTTTGCATAATCTTTAGGAACAGACTCTGTAGCCTGAGAGCCTAGCTTCAAATTCTGACTCTACTGTTTCCAGTTGTAAGAACCTACGCACATCACAAATTATTTAACTTTTGGTGTCTGTTTTCTCAAGTCTTCCATAAAGATGATCATCAAATTTTTATAAGAATAGATGGTTTTGTAGCTCTTAAACTAGTTCTTGACTGAAAGTAGGTGCTCTGTCCGTTCTTATTGTGTTCAATTTACCCCTGATATAATATTTGCAAATTAGTTTGTAAGGCTTCATATTTATTTTTTGAACCAGAATCTTTTGCATGACAAACATATCTATTGTAAAGAATATTTGATAGATGAAGATAATGCTCACCAGAGAGATTTGTGAAATATTTGTGTTTGATTAGGTTTGTCAACTCACTTTGGGAAACGAATCTTGAAGATATCTTTTCTGTTCTCTACATTGCCTAACATGGAAGATTAGATATATAGGTATATATGTCATATAAATATATATATATATATATATCATATATAGATATATTAGATATATAGATAGATTATATCTATAGATAGATAGATACATACATACATACATACACAGAATCACTCTCTAAATACTGAGGTGTTGTAGATGTGACTGATATGTGACTAAAGTGCAAATTAATCTCCCCCTTTATCCAGTGCTGGTACCTCAACTCTACTTTTAAGGAATATTTTCATGCTATCACCATGGTCTTAAGTTTTAAGTGATATTTATTCCTTATTGCATGCATGGGTCATAGGACTTCATTAAGACCAAATTAGGACAGCATTATCCTAACTGCAGTGATTACTTCAGGAATGACAAATCCTACTGGGGCCAATGAGATCCAAAGAGTTTTCTCTGGAATTTTGTTTCTATTGGATCTGAGTTTCAAAGATTTGGATGCTGGATCTGTTCTTACAGCATACTGTAGTAAGAGAAAGAACTCTAGAAAAGCTGTCATTGTGGGACTCAGAATCAGCTGGTTCAGCATGAGTTGAGTTCCAGCAACTATCTTGCCTAAAACTAACTCTTGGAAATAAACCATGAACCCAATTCCCTTCTTTAGTCCATTTTTTCCTTTCCCAAATGAATATGTACATTGTTTTTTCCCTTACAGTCAAAGTTTCCTAAGAGAGTGAACAAAATATTTTTAAGACTGTATCTTCCCCTTGTTTTCAATGACTATTTCCTGATGAAGATGGTACAATCAGAAAATGTGCAAAATGTGTTTATTTAATAGGTAGACCTGTCTCTGAGTGTAACTGGGGTCATGCTTGCTTCTTATTTCATCTCCTCTTTGGCCTTAAGTACATTAACAGCTTTTTTTAAACACTGAGTAAAAATCACAGATTTTTTTCATATTTGAATTTGTATGATATTAGGCTACTTTTTCTAATATCAATGTGTGTTCTTTATTCAGCTTTCAGATAAGGATCTCAAAAGTGTTTACCTTTCAAGTTGTGGTGGGGGAACTTGAGGGGGCAGAGAATGTAAAGCTATAGTTATGCAGGTACTGTAGTTCAGTGGTTGACACTTAACATATACTTCAATTGTAAGTACGCTATTCAATGAAAGACTGACACGTAAGATCCCCTTGGATTACCACTACTCTTTCTTGATTTCAGCGACTTAAACAAAAAAAATAATAATAATATTGGTGTGTCACTGTGTTAATTCCTCCCACTCCCACAGCAAAAGTCATCTCTGTGGAGTTAGCCAAGGACTCTACTGGATTTCAGACACTGGGTTAAAGTAAATACTAAATCTCACGGTTTTTTAAAAGAATGTCTTTAATATAATTATTATTTTAGATGCAGTTTTATTTTCAATGCTTTTCAATTTCATTACATGGATTGAAATCCTCTATTTGCAAATAAAAACATGAAGAGAAGCCATCATTGATGTACATAATTCATGACTGAAACCAGTAAAGTCTTAACGTTTAGTGCTTTAAAAAACAATTAAATAAAGCCTGCACATGATCAGAGCTCCATCCCTGACAGCCTGGGATGCTTTATGCTTGTTGTCTCTGTACACTGAGGAAGGAATGTGTTTCTCTTCACAGCTCCCCAGCCCTCTAGTGGTGGTTATAAAAACGCCACTTTGTAGTCCCTGCACAGGAAATGCCTGTTCTTACTTCAGTTACCAGAATCCTTTTACAGGAAGTTAGGTGTGGTCTTTGAAGGAGAATTAAAAAAAAAAAAATTAAAGCATGATGGAATTTTAGCTGCAGTCTTCTTGGTGCCAGCTTATCAACCCCAAACTCTGAGTGTAAAAGATTCTGCAGGGGTAATGTTTTAATATTCTTATTATGCTTTTTCTCTGTGATGCTGTTACCTTTACAGTAGAATCCTTGGGGAATTCTGCAGGGGGACCACTTTCATTTTGAAGCTGCTAGCTGCATGTTTTAGCATGTCTCCTCTTTCTATTAGAGCATCCAGGCATGGCAGTTTCCTGCCCCGAGACTTTCAAAGACTGTCTTCATGCCTGTGCCTATCGCTGGGCATGAGGGTCCCTGAGGAGGAGTGAGGAATGAGAGAGATGTATTCAGAAATGCTGTGATGCTGGGAGGGCAGCCTCCTAGCTGAAGGGTCCTGGTCTACTTCAAAGAATTTTTTAAATGGAAACTGTACTGTAGCTTATGTTATTTTAGGCTTCTCTCTTTTTCTAGTATATATTGCATAAATGACTGATTATTAATACACTTTGATATTTGAAAATGCATTTCCTATTTTTAAGTGATAACTCTCATTCTGTGTGGTAGGGGTTAAAATATATTGATGATTTTAAATGAAGAAAAATGTTGATTAAGTGTTCTTGTGCAGACGGCATTTGATAGTCAAGCTCTGATTTGTACTGTTTCCAGTAATAGAGAGAAACTCCATTCCACGTATAGAAATACCATTTAGAATGACTGATGTTATCCACTTTGAGCTGGTAAATATGAGTCTAATTCTAGTGAAACACCATTTATGTTATCACAATGACCCATATGACAAGAGTGTGTTTCAAAGATAAGCTGGCTTGGACTTGTGATATTTTTAATCCAAATTCTAAAATAATCATAGAGACTGCTTTGCAGGTTTTGTAAAATGGGCAGTATTTGAGAAAATGAGCTACTTTTATAGCATGTTCTAAGTTACTAAAAATCTGTTAGTTTAAGAAGTAATTCCACCAGCTAGCAGCAGGTTGCTAAGCCAGGGGTCCAAGCTACAGACCTCTGACGTGGGTGACTTCCTGCCCAGTTTGGCAGGAGCCGAGTTCCTTCCTGTTCAGCTTCCGAGCAGTTCCAAACACAAGCAGGCAGCTCCTGCGCTTTCCCATGCTCTTGCGTTCAAGCAGTGTCTTCCTAGGGTTCCATAGCCTGGCATTTCAGGATTTCCAGACCTCCTTACCACAGGTATTGACTTTGAATAAACTCTTAAATGTGATGAAGTATGCCAAAGAGTGTGGGGGAATGCAAATACTTGTAAATCCTCGCAAAGCGGCAGTCTTACAATTTTGTGTCATCGCTCATCTCTTGTTTTGGATGTCTGGTGATTTTTTTTTGAAGGAATGCTAAAAAGATGGCTGCCAAAATATTCACACAAGTCAAAACAGCAAACACAAATCAGTACTGAAACTGCAAGCATAAACAAGTTACCTCTCTTCTTGAACGCTCTGAATTAAATGTTTCCTTTCAAAAGCCCAGTTACTTAGAGTATTTTGGGAGTGGAAATTTAGATTACCTCATAGACACCTAGTGACTGTTTCAGATGGATCTCCATGCAAACAACAGAGTGCTTGCATGCAGGAGATTCCCCAAATGCCATATACAGCTGTATGTGTAAATTACTACAACTCTCTTAGTTTGTATTTGTTATCTCATTGTTCAGTGTTATAAAGCTACTATTTGAATCCTAATGGTCACTGCCTTTTTTTCCCCTGTCTCTGTAGCACTTTCTTATGCAAGGAGCTAAACAGTGATTAAAGAAGCAGGATGAAAAGATGGCACAATCAGTGCTGGTACCGCCAGGACCTGACAGCTTCCGCTTCTTTACCAGGGAATCCCTTGCTGCTATTGAACAACGCATTGCAGAAGAGAAAGCCAAGAGACCCAAGCAGGAGCGCAAGGATGAGGATGATGAAAATGGCCCAAAGCCAAATAGTGACTTGGAAGCAGGAAAGTCTCTTCCATTTATTTATGGAGACATTCCTCCAGAGATGGTGTCAGAGCCTCTGGAGGACCTGGACCCCTACTATCTTAATAAGAAAGTGAGTGTTAGTCAAGTCGCCTTTCTTCTTTTATACACTGAAAAGTTCTGGGTGAGTCCCAGGAATGATGGGAAAGAATGTTGTGCCTCCTCCCCTCTGCCTACAATATGACTAATATGCTAGATGGGTCTGACCCTATGTCAGATCTTTTGTTCTAAAAGACTTACTGTTCTATAAGTCTTTTGGAAACACTCATTGGAACCTATATCCTATGGACAGGCAGAAAAATGAAGGACCATTCTACAGCAGAGAAACTGAGGAAGGACAAAAGCCTATTTACCTTTTAAATATTAATAATTTTCCTAAATAAAATGCTAATTCACTCTATTTTCTTAGAATTTGGGGCAGCAAAATTTGGATATATCTTTACATTTCCAAGAGGATCTGAATTCCTCTGACAATTTATAGCTATCAATCATTTTTTAATCTGATTTTTTATACTTACCACATAGACTTTCTTCCTTTATTGGATCTCCACAGAAATAATTGAAACAGGTAACTTTTTAAGGCCAAAAGAGAGTTTGAACAAAAGAACACCTGAAAAGCTTTGAAGTTCTCTGGAGAAAAGTATTTAATCAAAGAAATAATCAAAGCTTCATTTTTGTTCTTTACGTGAATAACAAATACAATTTAAATTACTGAGGTTAAAAATCGATAAAGATGCCAAGAAATCCTTGGCAACTTTTTTGGAGATCCTCATGGCACTTATCAAATTTAGGAAAGTTTATAATATTCAGAAAGAAAGTGAAACTATCATGTTGTCATATGTTGATAATTAGTACATTACTATATTATTTCATAGGACAGTATTTTTAAATAGTGATCTCAGCCTTTCTCTTAACATGTCTTTAATGGGTGCCCTAAATTCTGCCTTATGTGTGTGCTTTCTTTTTCAGACATTTATAGTATTGAATAAAGGGAAAGCAATCTCTCGGTTCAGTGCCACCCCTGCCCTGTACATTTTAACTCCCTTCAACCCTATTAGAAAATTAGCTATAAAGATTTTGGTACATTCATATCCTTTTTCTGATGTCACTCATAAGATTTTCTTCTTTGTTTAACATTTTGAGCTTTTGAGTTTTCAAAATACATGTAGTTGGCAAGGTTACATGTTTGTCTTTTTCCTTCTTGTTTACAGTTAGCATATTATAAAATGATATCACGGGTAAGCAAATCAGTTCCCGTCATCTTCCAAGTTGTTTTCTTCCCATTGTCTCTCTACTTCTTCTTTCTTCTTTTCTCTAGTCTTTTAGGAACTCCTTGCTGCATCCATCACTTCTAATTTTATGGTGCTCTATAATACAATAAATGGCATGTGCTATCTTTTTCTACTTTTACATTTGCAAAGTTCATATCTAATTTAAATTTTCCAATTTTGTGTTATCTTGGTCTTATTTGTTTTAATTTCTTGTCTTTAGTTTTAACATTTGAAAGAATTAAGTTAGTCAATGTTTCCAATTGTGTCGGTATAGACATCAGACTTTCAAATTTTTCTCCAAATTATTTTCCACACAGTATTCCTATTGATTTCCTACTTTAATTTCTCATTTGTTGTTTATTTTCTTTTATACCAGTCCTACACATTGCTTACTACAATCATTTGTCTCCAAAGGCTTACCATCTACCTATTGATGTACATTTCTATTTTAGTCTTTACTGCCATTTTTTAAGACATCTACTTTACAGAAATGAGATTGGTGAAACATTGGTGAAAGTTAGTAATTTGATTTGTCTTGAGAGTTGAAAAGAATATTTGGGAAATGAAAGATTTTATTTTGGGCCAGGGACAGTATTTTGCCTAACAGGCAGGCAGCCCTGGAAAAAGCCAAAGACAGCCTGTACTGGACGGGGGCATTAACAGGAAGAACTGTGACGTCTTGGATTAGAGTTAAGCATCAGGAACCAGAAGTCAGGGTAAACCCACATTCAGCAAAGCCTCTGGCAGAACAACTTTTTAAAAAATATTTTTAAAAGATTTGTTTAACTTAATTTGAAAGAGATTTACAAATAAAAACAAGAGAAGGAGAAACAGGGATCCTCGTCCTCTGGTTGTGATGGCTACAGCTGTGTCCATCCAAACGCAGGAGCCAGGATTTTCCTCTGGTTCTCCCGTGTGGGTTCAGGAGCCCAAGTACATGATCTATCCTCCACTGTTTTCCCAGACCATAATCTGGATCAGAAGGAGAGCAGCTGGGACATTGAACCAGCACCCATATGAAGTGCCAGTGCTGCAGGCAGGGGATTACCATGCTGCAATGCCACACTGGCCCCAGGACAACTTTTAAAGTTTCTTCTTTAGAAAGCCACTGTTGAGGTTCCATAATATGATCAACCTATGATTAATCCTGGCAGTAGAGAAGTGTACTGCCATTAGCATGACCAGAAAATATTTTGTATTAAATAATGTAGAGAATTCTGTATATTGAGTAAGCCTGATATGAAGGACATGTTTTAATTCTAAGGATCAGGACTGTAGAGCTTACCTCCCATCTTGCCAAGGAAGGTGGCAAATGATGCCTTTAGCAGCATGATATTCTGTAAGTCCTGTTTTTAACTTCTAGTACCTTGTTCCTATGACAATTTATATGAATATCAATATATTCACATTTAATATTTATGTTTTATGCTTTTAATATTTAGTAGTCAATCTTGCATTATCTCTTTTTTTAAATATCATTTTTATTGGAAAGGCAGATAAGATTCATAGAAGAGACAGAAATATGGTCCATCTGATAGTTCACTCCCCAAGTGACTATAATGTCCAGAGCTGAGCTGATTTGAAGCCGAGAGCTTCTTGTAGGTCTCTCACAAAAGGTGCAGGGTCCCAAGGCTTTGGGCCATTTTCTGCTGCTTTCCCAGGCCACAAACAGGGAGCCGAATGGGAAATGGAGCAACCAGGACATGAACTGGCATCCACATGGAATGCCAACACTTGCAAGGCAGGGATTTAACCATTAAGCTACTGATCCAGGCCCTGTCAACATTAAGCAATAATATGTTTTTTTATGTCTGTTTTTTTTTTTCAAGTAAGTTAACCCAGTTACAAGGAACTAGCCTTTGATTGACAATAAAGTTAAGATTCATATTATTTATATTTGATCCATATTTATATAAATATAAATGATGATCTACCATTACGTGTCAAGTGTTTATATTCTTTACACTGAAAAAAATCTTTCCATAAGTTGTCACTGTAAGTTTTAAAAACTTTATGTTCCTTATGTAAACATAATTTGTCTCTGAAATTCTGTGGAGTTCATACTTAGCCCAAAACTTAGTTCATGATAGACACTGAACAGGGTATTTAAAATAAATAAGTGACTAATAAATCAGAAGTTAGGAATTCAGTTGAAAAAAAAGGGGGGCGGAATGGAAAGTTCAAATTGATCAGAAAACTGTTTTGTCTTGCATCTTAATGATGAGATGGAATCCCGAAAGTCCAGTACCAAGAAAAAGGCAGATTTTCTATTAAAATATATTTACAAGATATTGTATTTCTTTTAAAAAACTCAGAAAAATTATCATTTCTATTCCATAAAATCTTAAGATAATATGAACTTAGCTTTAAGACATCCTGGAAAAGACGTCTCTGGTGATTGAGAGCCAAGGCAGGTTGAGAAGTTCTAGCCAGTCCATCTGGGGAATTCAGAGCGCAGCTAAAGACAGGTGCTCTCTGAAAACATCGGTAAAGCTTGCATTTGAAGTTTCTATGAGGTTGCCAGAAGAAAGAACTCAATCTCCAAGCAGCAGAGTTGTTTTGAAGCCTATGGAAATGCAAGTTGAAATGCAAGTTGAAATGCATAGTCAACCAGGTAAATGGATTAAGGTGTGCCAAGCTGAACTGCTATCTCAGCTAGAAACTTATAGATTGCTCAAAGCCATAGAGATGCTCCACAATAGAATATAGGATTTTTTCAAATCCCTCATTGCCTTAACAAAAACAACATACTTCAGATGTCTTAATTTGGAGAAGAGATAAAAGAAAAAACAGTTGGGTGAACAGATAAGATAGAAAATTCCTTTGTTTAAAATATATATTTATTTGAAAGACACAGAGAGATTCCATAATTCCATGTATTGGTCCACTTCCCAACCAAGTATGTGCCAAGCCAAATCCAAGAGTCCAGGAGCCAGGTCATCCATCTCATCTTCTACATGGGTAGCTGTGACCCAAATATTTGGGGCATCTTCTGTTGCCTTCTCAGGCACATTGGCATGAAGCAGGTACTGTAATTGATACTTTGGTACAGGATGTCATCCTTATGAATGGTGGCTTAACTCACTTTACCAACAATACAGCCCACCAAACCCTTCAGTGTTTTGGTGATGCTGGCACAACTCTTCAGAGATCCTGGTGAACTTAAATGCACATAATACTGTAGCCTGTGACTAGCTTTTTACAATGGGTTTATCCCCTCTGCTTCACAATGCAAACCTAGACTCAAATTCTGGTTCCCTGACTTTAAGGGCAGTGCAGGGGCCAAAGCATTTGAATTGTCCTCTACTTTCTCACGCACATTGGCACAGTTCCTAATCAGAAGTACAGCAGTCAAAATATTAACCTGTGCCCACATGGGATACTAGCACTGCAGATAGAAGCTTTACTCACTGTGCCACAATGTGACACCCTCAATACTTTTCATTTTGAAATCAGTATTTTTTAAAGATTCATTTCATTTTATTTTTTGAAAAGCAGGATTACAGGAAAGAGAGAGAGAGAGAACCTCCATCTGTTGGTTCACTTCCCAATGGCTGAGAAAACCAGAGCTATGGCTATCTGAAAGCAGGATCCAGCAGCTTCTTCTGAGCTTCCAATGTGGGTACAGGAGCCCAAGGACTTGGGGCTGCGCTCTACTGCTTTCCTAGGTCACAAGCAGGGAGCTGGATTGGAAGTACAGCAGCCAGGTCATGAATCTGCACCCAGAGGGGATGCCCAGCACCACAGGTGGAAGCTTAGCCAACTGCACCATGGTGCTGGTCCCTGAAATCACTCTTATGAATAAATGTAATTTTATATATTTGATTTTTACAATATATATAGGGTGTGTATGAGGTAGTACATATGAAAAAAAGTCATTATAGCAGATGTTCAGGAAGTGAGAGAAAGAACCATGGACATCAGTGGGAAAGGAAAATGAGCTATGGGAACCAGAAAGAACCATTAAAGCAGAGAGGGCAGGTACTGACGTGATGGGCCATGGTGAGGACATCAAATTCATTCTAAATAAGAAGAGGGGAGATGATGGGAGAGTTCCCCTTAGAAGAGTATCATGACCTGCCATATGTTTTCATCAATCATTCTGAAATTATCCTCACCTTATGGAGAGTAAACAGCACGAAAAGAAAGACTGGGTGCAAGGAAAAAGCCTGGAGGTCTGCTGTGCTCAGGATGGCAGGAGGTTATGGTGGCTTGTACCACAGTAGGAACAATAATGTCAATGATAGGCTAAGAGCTGTAGATTTATTTCACAGCAGAGCTAAAAGGATTTTCTGGCCACTTAGAAATGAGGCAGAAAGGCATTATAACCCTATATATAATGATAACCCTAGGTGTGTCAAGAAGGGAAAAACCAAAATTGCTGTTGACTGAGCTTGAGATGACTCAGAGTGGACCGATTTGGTGGATAAAATCAAGAGCTTGGCTTTGAGTGTGTTATGATTGATATGGCTGAGATATATTCAGTGAGATCTGAGGTTAACATGCCAATCTGGATACTGAAAGGAATTGTGCTGTACATCAATATAACTCTGTAAATTATGAGCATATTAATAACTTGTAAAGTCATGACAGGGTGCTCCAAATCACACAGTAATGCTAAACTTCCCAACATTTACAAAACAGCAAAATGACAAGCTAGCTATTGGCATCATATCTAGATTCAAATCCCACCTCTCAAATTTACTTATTAGACACATGACTCTTTGTAAAGATCTGTTTAATTATTTTAAAGAGTTGCACAGCAAGGGTTAGAGACAGGGACAGAGAAAAAATACAGAGAGAGAATGAGAAAGCATCTTCTGGTTCATTTGCCAGAAGTTACAATGGCCAGCTCTGTCTGAAGCCAAGAGCAGGACCTTCTGCCACATCTCCCACATTGTCCCACATGTGTGTGACAAGGCTGAAGCACTTTGGCCATCTTCCACTGCTTCATGTGTTCACTGGTAGAGAGCTGGGTAGGAAAATGGAGCAACCAAGTCTCATCATGACTTAGTAAAAAAAAATTAAGGTTTTAGAGGTAGCATCAGAATTTGGTGCTATATGTAAACAAGGCACAATGTGAGCTGTCCCAACCATCTGATTTTTCAAATCAGTTAATTGAGGCCCAGAGATATTTAATACTTTCTACAGCTATGTTTTCTGTAAGTGGTAGAGTTAAAAACTTCATACCATGCCTTCTAGTTCTCAGCTTTGCATTTTCTATTCCAAAACAAAAGAAAAATGCCTTCTTAAATTCTCAAACAGAATGCACTAGTGTCATTAACAGTGTATCAATCTGTGCACTACCAAGCCTCTTTTTTAAAGATTTATTTATTTTCATTGGAAAGACAGATATACAGAGAGGAGAAGAGATAGAAAGCAAGATCTTCCATCTGCTGATTAATACCCCAAGTGACCACAATGGCTGGAGCTGAGTTGATGCAAAGCCAGGAGCCTCCTCTGGGTCTCCCATGTGGGTACAGAGTCTCAAGGCTTTGGGCCATCTTGACTGCTTTCCCAGGCCACAAGCATGGAGTTGGATGGGAATTGGGACTGCCGGGACAGGAACTAGCCTCCCATATGGGATCCTGGCACGCGCAAGGAGAGGACTTCAACTACTAGGCTAAACACTGAGCCCAGATGCCTTGGCTTATAAATGTAGAAAATAATGTAGAACATGCATTTCACTATTAGGTCTAAGATATTTGCCTTTGTGGCAGATGTTTGACCCAGAGCTTAAGAATGCCTGTTGTGACACCTGCATTGCGTATCAAAGAGTCTGAGTTTGAGCCCTGATAGTACCTTCTGGTCAACCACATACTCTAGTAAGCAGCAGGTTATGGCTCTAGTAGTTAGATACCTCCTACTCACATGAGGGACCGGTCTTGAGTTTTCAACTTTGACCTGACCCAGCTGTTGCAAGCATTTGGGAGTGAACTAAGCGAAGAGAATCGTTCTCTCAAATCAATAGATACACTAAAAACAAAACAAAACAAAACAAAACAAAACAACTAGCATGGCTATTAAAGTCATTTTTAAAGATCTACCTTAATATTGACTTTCTATACTTTTTCAGTGTTTGTTATATCATCAGTATAAATTCTTAACTACATTGTATTTTTATATGCCTCAAAACCTGAAATGATTATTTGATATTCTTTTTTTATATTCTACTGTTTTAGTCATTCACCAAAATGCAATAATTTGAAGAGGATGGAGTTGATGAAATAAATTAGCAATGAATAATAACGTTGATAGATTTTGCAACTTTCTATCTAGAAATAACTATTAAATCTCAAGCATAAAAACCAACACAGATTATCTCGTTATTTCAAGACAAAATAATTGTATTTCTTTTTAAGCATCTGTCAGGGATCTTAAATATATACTGTTTTGTGAAGAAGATAGTTATACAATCTGGAAAATAACTCACTTTTTGAACATCATATTTTATTGTCTGTGAGCTGCTGGAAATTATATCAATTGATGATTAATATTGAAATATATATTTGTTTTCATATATATGAATGTTTCAAAACTTTATAGAAAATTCAATTAGAAGATAATATACATTTCCATGAACTTTTGAAACTTCTGCATGTCATTACATTCTGTTATTATAAAGGGTAGAGTTTTGAAAATTCATTTATGTGTTTGAGAGCAACAAGGGAAAGAGAGAAAGTTTCTATTCACTGGTTCACTCCACAAGGGCCCCCACGAATCAACAGGTGGGGCTATGGAAGTTGGGAGCTGAGGACTCAGTGCACTCAGTTTTCTCCAGTAGTTCAAACAGGTGAACTATCAGTGGTGCTTCTCAAGATGTGCATGAGGCAGAACCACAAGACAAACCAAGGTCCTCTGATGTGAGGTGAAAGCATGGCAACTAATATCTTAGCTACTAGACCAGATGTTCTCCCCAAGAATAAAATTTTGAATGGTCTTAAAACCACAATTAAATGAATTATGTGACACAAACTTGTGAAGCTATTAATTTACACAGTGTAGCCACTCTGTGTCCCATCTTTCCAAAAACATGTGGAAACTTACATATACAATCTATGTAATGACAAATTTCATGTTGCATTCTGTGCTTTTCCATCACATTACCCAATTCATCATCAAAGGAAAAATGTTAACCATTTCAGTTATAAATAAGTTGCAAAATTTAAGAATAGTCTACTGACACTGGGTGAAATGGCAAATGTATAGTAGTCAGTAACATAAAACAGTCCCTGTCCTCAAAAATCTAGTAGAAAAACCAACATTAATATTTTTCATTGGAGCAACCATGCAAGGTGTTATAGAGACACATAGCTGGTAGAATCAAAATTGGTCAATCTCAGTACTACAGAAAAATGATGAGTTGGCTACAATGAAGTAATGAGTTTTCTGCGGAAAAGAGGTAGAATTTTCAAGATGTTGGTTTGGGAAAGAATATCTAAAACATTCAGGAAATTAGGGAAATGGACAGGAGTCAGTCCTGCTAAAATCTTGACTCTGTGAAGACATTTTCATTATTACCCAAGAGTAGTAGAAAGCTAGAGAAATGATTCAAACTACAGTTACAAAGATTATTTTAATGCAGAATGAACAATGAATTGAAGCAAGTCAAACATGGATTCAGAAAGATTAGTACTGAAAAGATTGCAATGATTAAACGTGAATACTTGTCTTAACGCTAATCTTGAAAAACATTTGGACCGTAAAATGATGTTAGGATAAAACAAAATAGGCTGAATCCAGAATGATAGTAGCTGGTGGTACAGTGAATGTGCAGACTTAGGGAGAGAGAAAAATTACAGATGTCTTCTTATATTCCTAGCCAAATCAATGAATATTCAAAAAGATACAGAGATCTCAGAGGAGTAGTATTGGAAGAGGGATGAGATGAAGTAATTCATAAGTTTCAGAATGCAAAATCTTTTAAGTGACTGTCACGCTGATGAGATTTGTGAATACAGATATTTTATGGCCAACTGGTGGTGTGGAATACAGAAGAGAAATCTAACCTAAAGAGAAGCATTTGAGACCAGTGGGTACGTCATTAGTGCCGGGAGCTATGTTTGTTGATGGAATCTACTAAGCTGAGTATAGCAGGAAAAATGATAGCAAAGAAATCCTGTATCTTTCCTTTAAAAAATGGGACCAAAGTACTTCAAGGAATGTAGAAAACTTTTTGCCTATGAAACTTGAAACAACTATGTGATTAGTTTCTAAAAACATAGAAAACAAAATTCAAGAAAAAGTAGGAATAACTGTTGCCAAATGCTGCTGGAAAACATAATGAATGAAGAACTCAGCAGTAGTATTTTTTGTTTCTAGAACAAAATATGGAAATGTTTATCATCTAGCGATAAAGATGACAGATGAGAATGTTATACATGGGCAAAGAGAGATAAATCACTTTCCCAAGAAATTTGAGTGTGAAATCAAAGGGAGAGAGAGGGTCCTAAGCAGTGAAAGGAGGCTGTGGTTTGCAGGAGGTAATTCTTTTTCTTTTTTGCTCTAAAAAGGAGAGATTTAAGCAAATTTCAGTTGACAGGAAAGGATCCAGAGATTGAAAACTTCGCCACTATAATAGAAGAAATGAATAAGTCCAGATGTGGTCGATTTTGAGATTATAAGTGGGAACACCCTGGTGTTACCTCTCCTCATCATGAGGGAGAAATAAGGTCATCAGCTTGAAATGGATAGGGATGAAAGAAAAGGACTGGGTGTTGAAGGAGAGGACAAAATATTTGAAATTATATTTGCATGAAGTAGAAGATGAAGCCACATGGGAAAATACAAAACTTGTAGATGACCATTAGCATTGATGAGCATGCATTAGAATGGTACCAACTGATAATCAAATATCTTTAGTTTGATCTTCTCATGTTTTTAGCAATAAAGGGAAATAATTTGTTTCTTCCCTGAAATGGTGGTTTTGTTTTCTCTGATTCTAGTGCCCTCAGGTGGCCAATCCACATCATTCACTTGTGACTGTTTCTCATGTATACTCATTCGAGCAAGCTGAGAGTTAAGCATGGGCTTTACTACATTGCAACTAAAAAGAAACAGAAAAATCAATGATGTTTTGAATAAAGTCATTTGTATGTGCATAGAATCTTCCTTTCTAGATGAACAAAACATAAGCTGTTCATTGTCCTGTTGTACTGCAGTTGAAATCTGGGTTACTTTTTATTATATATAAGTAATGTGATGATACAACAAAAATAGACAATGAATATTATATATTCCATCTGCAAATTTTTAAATTGTCACATTGATAAAGGAGGTTTTACATAATTGCCATGAGCCATTATTGTGTATTTTGCTAAATGTGAAGAAAAATCATTTAAATTCTCAGGGTACTGAATACTTCAGAATACTTTTATTTTTGTTATTTTTTTCAGCACAAAGGAAAGTAAAAGGATATTGGCTACATTTACAATGGAAAAGAGTGATGGAATGAAACAAATCAGGCATTGTTACAGTGATCTCTATGGTTCAGGTAGTAAGAAAAACAGATTTTTGAACATTTTCTCACAGCATTCATATTCACATATTCAATTGCAGGAGATTCACCCATTTTTAATTAATTTGACCTCCATGGCAATTCTACAACATGATTTTTTTTGCTTTTATGATTAGGTCAATAAGACCCAGGAAACTTAATAAGTAATTTGACTCAGTCATAAACTCAAGAATTGCCAGTGCTAACACTAGTCATCCTGTCTCACACTTCAGAATTTTATGGGCAATTACAAGATATTATACACTGCAATTAGAAAGGAGCTTATTATAAGACCTCCCACCAACATTACCCTTATAATCAAGTCATAATACATTAATTACTCAAATCCTCTTGGTGAATTTTTGCTAGCATTTATTTGTGCACTGAAATTCCAGGTGTTGAGTTGAGTGCATCACTAAGAAAATACACATTGATGAACTGTTAACCAGTTTTTAGTATATGCGCTACTGGAGTGAGCACAATCAACCAATGAACTCATTTCGTTGCATTCAGTCTTTTTAACTACTGCAAGTATCTATAAAACCTCCAAATAACCTCATAATTTGACTTGAGATATGATTTAGATACACAGTTATTGAAGTATATACAGGAAAAAACTGAATGATAAAATAGTAGCATAAAACAAGGATAACACAAATTGTTTTAAACATAATGGTTTCAGATGAAGGCATGAGAATGTGTGAAAATAAGATGTTTCCATTGACTTGTGTTTTCCTTAACAATATTCTTTTACTTTATTCAATGTGCTCATTATGTGCACTATTCTGACCAACTGTGTGTTTATGACCATGAGTAACCCTCCCGACTGGACAAAGAATGTGGAGTAAGTAAAATTTTTAAAAATCCTCTTATAATATCAACATCCTCTTCTGTTTCAAATTTGTGTCTTTAACGTCACTTTTTTTTCTTACCAAATCATACAAGCAGATGCTAATTCAAGTGCATTTAAAGCACTAATTTCCTCTATGCTAAAGCATGCAGTGGCATACTCATTTGCTCAAATAACAGCACCATTTGACTATCAGTTTTTGTAACCCTCTTCCTTGCGAGTTTCTCACAGTTCTTACTAGTATCTTCTGATTAAAATTATACCTAATTTCAATGTTCCTTTTCTCGTGATTACTACAGTCTCTTATTTTAGTAGTACTGATTTCATTAACCATAATGGTACATGTTTTATGAAATACAAATGCTTCATTCATTTTTACATTAATATTAGTTGCTTAAACAGATTGAATGCCAGTATATTTCAGATATTCATAGGGAATTATATTATTTAAATCTATTAAATTAATTCATAGGGAAAGCTCAAAGTTCATTTATTTATACTGAGAATGTCTTTCATTTTAATATTTCTTGTGGGAGCCTCTATTTTTTGCTTGTTTATTAAGACACCTTTAAGACATGTACATATAAATTACTATTTAATGTGAGCTTGGATATTTTCTCTCAGGTACACCTTTACAGGAATTTATACTTTTGAATCACTTATTAAAATACTTGCAAGGGGCTTTTGTTTAGAAGATTTCACATTTCTACGGGATCCATGGAATTGGCTGGATTTCACAGTCATTACTTTTGCGTGAGTATCTTAATACATATTCTTAACACATTCACCTGGAAGAGTGAATCACTAGTGGGATCCTGAACCATAGTTCTCCTTGGTGGATTCATATGCCAGATCAAGCATTTTCTTAGTTGTCATGCAAATCTAGGATTGTTTTTAATCAATATTCAGTTTGGAGAAATTAGGAACTCTCGTGGTAAATGACATGGCTTTGTTTCCATTAAACACCTTAAAATATGATTGCCCACATATCCAAGATCCTGATTGATGAAACTGCCATTTTTTTCTCTTAAATGGGAAACTTGATGGCAATACTCATTGAGTAGAAAAGGTCTTCATGAAAGACCAACATAGACTTAGATTTCGCTAAATTCTGAATAACTCTGATTTAATTCTACAGGTATGTAACAGAATTTGTAAACCTAGGCAATGTTTCAGCTCTTCGAACTTTCAGAGTCTTGAGAGCTTTGAAAACTATTTCTGTAATCCCAGGTAAGAAGACACTGGTATAAGGTGGTAGGCTCCTTATATCTCCAACTGTTTCTTGTGTTCTGTCATTGTGTTTGTGTGTGAATCCCCTATTACAGATATGTGACAGAGTTTGTGGACTTGGGCAATGTCTCAGCGTTGAGAACATTCAGAGTTCTCCGAGCACTGAAAACAATTTCAGTCATTCCAGGTGAGAGCTAGGTTAAACACCGAGGCTGACTTTAGCTGCACTGGTGCTGCGGCCACAGCTGTTGTGCAGAGGCTGCCTTGTTGCTTGTCGTGTCATGCTGATAAAGTGCACACGGAAGGCAAGAATCACTGCATCATATTCGGAACAGATTGGATTCTTCGCTTTTTACTGGTTGCTTTCTTTACAACTGTTCTAAATCAGCCTTTGAGTTTAACAACTTTTGCATGAGGCATTGGCAGTAACAGGCTACATGGTTTGCATCCTGTAACATCAAGCTTTCTGCATAGAAGCTGAATTATTAAGACATTCAGACAGATACAAAATAAAACATTCAGGCCTAAAATTGGTAATCTTTAATTGCAAATACATGAAAGAGCAAGGGATAGCATGAGTGCTGCATGAGGCTCAATTTTCAGATGTCTTCCTTTTGCTAACCTATCTCCAAGTATGCGAAACCCACAAATATATAAATTCATAATTCAGTGGCTTCACGATTTCTTTCTACTCCATTCATACAGGTTTGTCTAAAACCAATAAGGGGTTAGGGAGTAAGACATCTGCAAATAAAAGCAAAATATTTACACAAGGTTGATATTTAAGCATGAATAACAAAATCATTTCTTTTGCTCTAAGGAGTGTTTAGAAATATGCTTTGATTCATTTCCATTCAGTTTTCTAATGACCATACAGGTTTTGCTTTCATTCATTTTCACCAGCTAGCAGGCTTTTCATGAAAATATTCAATCACACACACATAACTAATATGATTGTCATTCTGCATGACATTTTTATTTTCCAGGACAAGCAAATGATATTTTTATCAGTAAAGAATCATTTGGATGCCATATTTAATTTCTCCCTCTGATTTTCTCTATAGGCCTGAAGACCATAGTGGGAGCCCTGATCCAGTCGGTGAAGAAGCTCTCTGACGTCATGATCCTGACCGTGTTCTGTCTGAGCGTGTTTGCTCTCATAGGGCTGCAGCTGTTCATGGGCAACCTGAGGAACAAGTGTTTGCAGTGGCCCCCAGATAACTCTTCCTTTGAAGTAAACATTACTTCTCTCTTTAATAACTCACTGGATGGAAATGGCACCACTTTCAACAGGACAATGAATATGTTCAACTGGGATGAGTATATCGAGGATAAAAGTAAGATATACTCTTTTATCTAATAATTGTTTTAATTTTTTTAAATTTTCATTATATGATTCCATAGGCACAGGGATTTCTCCTTCCATCCAACTCATTCCACCACCCCCAACTGTTTCGACCCATATTATCACAAAAGTATAGTCCTTCAGCAGCAGCAGTCACAAGTCTATCATTCTACTATTAATATATATCCTGATATAGTAGGTATAGGTGATGGTAGAAAGTCAAGCATCCTATTGTTAAGATATAGTTAACACTTTCATTGGGAATTCTCTTTTGATTTGGGAGTGGGAAAAAGAAAACTGTATATAATGAAGTGTATCTCAACTTTGATGTGAATTTTATGATAACTAATTTAAAATTTAAAATTTTACTAATTTAAAATAGCTTACTACATGTTAAAGAAACACCAAGTGATGCTTTTACTCCTTATCAATTTTCTGTCATTTGGCAATTTAATATACATCATTATAGGAAAATATATAACATCATTTCCTAAACCAGGGTTGAAAGCAATTCCATTTATGCTATATGAACAAAAATATGTGCTTTTTACTTGATACACTTTTCTGAATGAAATGTTAAGCCTTTTAAAGTAATGCAAATCTAAAATGTTATTTTAAAAACTAAAAAAAAGGAGAGAATAGCAGAAGGAAGGGGTTGGAAAGAAGAAAGTACATCTATAAAAATTACATGTATTTTTTTACATTTACTCTTAAAAACTAATTAAAATAAAATTGTAAATATTTAAGTCTGCAGTATGAACTGTTCAGTGTATTGTGCTGAAATGTGTTTTTAATAGAGGTAGTGATGGAGCACAGTATCTCATTTGGTTGAATCAACACATTCATTGAATACATGTTATGTAAATGGAAACACAGATATCATTCACCAAGGCAAAACCAGAAATTGTGCAATTACCAGAAAGTTAAGCAACCCTGATTTATCCATTGACTTATTGGTATTCCAATTTATCCTTTTGTTGTCAGTCTATTATAATGTTTATAAGTGGCATTTGATTTTGTTTTAGGCATGGACTTACAAATAAACTTTCTTATCATTATAGTCAGCCTTCCTGTCATTTGGAAGTCTCCCTCTCCATGCATTGTTAGCTAGTTAATATCCATTGATCTCTTATTATCAATACCCTGCTAGCACACTTATTCCAAGATATTTTTCATGATCTGCATGATTTTTAGAGTCATATAAAATTACATAACTTCTCACAATATACTGTTTAGTGAGCAGCTTTATAATGATTTGTACTTGAGAGAAAAAGATTCATTGGATAAATGGACAAATGGAATTGTTCTGTTCAAAATGGATTTCCCACTGATTAATGTTGTAATAATGGTATAAAGACAATCTTTGTACATAAATTTTTTCCTATTTGCAGGTGTTTCTTTCAGATGAATTTTTACTAATAGCATTTTGAGGTGCTAAAACATATGACAAAATTAAGACTAACTACTTTGAAGTTATCAGATTGTGCTACTGGGTGATCACCTTGCTGCACACTATCTATGGCAGTGGTAGTGGTACTGCTCTTCTGAGAGGTCATACTTCCATACATTCCCTAGAGTAGTGACCTTAGTACTGAATTGAGTACTCATATAGGCTATATTACTGATACATACTATCATTTTTAAAATCTTTTGATAGAATGAAAATGCACCTGCTTTTGTCATTTAGTCCTTAACATTTTATATAATAGAATATGTAGAATGTTTATTAGTATTATTAATAAATTGTGTATTTGCTATACTATTATATAAAATATCTGTTGAGTGGCAGAATGGAGTAAGGACACGTTTAAACAGACAGAGAAATATTAGCCAGGGTGAAGTAGAGAGGGCACATTCCAAGGAAACAGGAGAGGACAGAACAACATAGGGGACCTGGAGACTGACAGACACAGGAAAACAGCAGACACAATGGTGTGGTGTTGCAGTGACTGATATCCTAGCAGCATTCAGCCAAAGGCAATCTGAACTCCACCAGCAGCCAGAACTCCATCAGAAACAAGGTGGGAGGGAACGTTTACCAGGAGCTCCAGATGTGAAACCAAACAAAGAACTGCCCATCTTGCTGGTCTGTTTGATTTGACCAGGAGCAGAGACTGAGCAGCAGATCCCAGCAGCAGGTCCCAGATGGGCAGTGCGGGAGGAGGGTGGATTTTACAACCCAGTTGGCCTTCAAGAGCCATATCGGCACCAGTTTGTATAAGGAAGCAAGGGCTATGGACAGTACTGCGCATGCACTGGACTGGGACTGAACTCATTTCTGGCTCAGCAAATTGCAACAACATGGAATCTTACAGGTTCCACCCAAGATAGGTCCTGGTAGCCCTCAGACTTGATGGCTAACAGATCAAAATTCTAGTAGTGGCAGATCAGGCGTCATTTCTTACAATATAGAAAAAATTTAAGGCTGCAGGGAAAACAGTGAGCTGTGCATGCACTGAGCTCGGCGAGAACTCACTGAGCTCAGTCCATTTCACTGGTCACATGGGAAAACAATACTGACTATGGCATCGTACGGGTTGAAATACTTACGTGTGGCTCTCAGACCTAACAGTCAATAGGTTCCAGCAAGATCACCACCACCACTACCAACCTAGCTATATATGACACCTGGTATCTCCCTAATCCTGGGACCTGCTCCAACCAGAAGTGGGAAAGAGGTTGTACAGACAACGGTGCAGCCTCAGCACGTTATCACAGGCGGTGGAGGGTGGTGAGCCAGGAGCTGGAGCTACAGAGACCATGGTGGAAATCTAACATAAGAACCTAGACGTGGAACTCACTGGAGGGAGTGGCACAAGTGACTGCAAACAAACAGCCCAAAGAGCCGTGTATCAACTGCAATAAGTAAAGTTGAACTGTAGACCTGTGAGTGACACAGCTTAGAAGCCTGCCCCAAGGTGAAGGATCTGATAACCAGAAGTACAATGACCAAAAGCAAAAGAAGAGACAGAAGCACAGTGAATTTTATTTAAGACTCACTGCCTAGGAGCAAAGCCCTTTGCAAACCTCAGAGTTCACTGAGGATGACATCGAGAAAATGCTGGATACGGAATTAAAAACACTTGTTACAAAGCTGCTTATCAACAATGAGAAGCACGTAAAGCAGGTGTTCAAGAATATGAAGGAATACGTCACACAGGAAATGAATCAAATGAAAGCTGATATATGAGAAAGGAAGAGTACAGTGGAGCAAATTGAAAGTACAGTGGAGAGTCTCCAAAATAGAATGAAGGAGACAGAAGAAAGAATCTCAAAATTAGAAGATATTTGCTGTCACCAGGGAGAAACAAACAAAAACCTGGAAGCAGGGCTGGATCAGGCCAAAAAAAAAAATTCAAGAATTGAAGGACACAATTAAAAGGTCACATATAAGAGTTATGAGAGTCCCAGAAGGTGCAGAAAGAGAAACTGGGAGTAAAGACTTTCAGCTCTTCAAATACTTTCTTTCTCATTGAATTATTCACTGACAGATAGATCATACAGAAGCATCATTTTCTTCAAGAACAGTCTTGATTTTCTTTTTCATTTCTTTAGTGACACATCAGTCATTCAGTAGCATGTTATTTAAGTTCATTGTGTTAATTTCTTTTGTTCCTTCCTGTTGTTGATTTTGTTTTGTGGTTTTTCATTTAAGGGGATATATTGTAACTGTGTAATGGAGAATATCATATCTAGTAGCATGCTATTAAATTCATGGCATTGTAAATTGCTATTTTCTTCCTGTTGTTGATTTTGTATTGTGGCTTTTCATTTAAGGGGATGTACAGTAACTGTGTAATGAAGACTCTCATATCCAGATGTGAGGATACAATGCAGTATGCATCTCTACTTCCAGACAAAGATGGTCTTCCAATGAAACTGTTTAATATATCTTGACAATAGGATGCTGGACTCTCTGGCACTGTCCATGCCCACAATGATGTACATATGACCGTGTATGAAGAACTATACTATAGTAATGATACAGGGGAATTCAGTGAGGGGGTAGGAAACTGGGGCGGGGATAAGGGAAATTTATAAAATGATAATAATAAAATTTATAAAATGATAATAATAAAAAGAAGTAAGATATTTTTAAATGTAAAAAAAGAATCTGTTGACATTTTACCCCTTAGAATGTGTAGGGATTCTTTAATTTATCAGATATATTAACAATGTAGTGTCTTTTGTGACAAAAATATCTTTAAGCTTTTATTTTCCATCTTATTAATTGTTTTAATGCATAAATGATAACAAATTTTGTATACCTAAGTCCAATTATGGGGAAGAGGTTTGGCCTAGCGTTTATGACATGGGTTGTGACACAAGCATCTCATATCAGAGTTCCTGGTTTGCATCCTATCTCCACTCCCGATTATAGCTTCCTGCTGTGCACAGCTGGGGAGGCATCTGGTGATTCTCAAGACCTTGGGTCTTTGCCACTTCTTTGGGATATTTGGACTGTTTCAGCTCTGGTTTGGGCCATTACATACTTTTGAAAAATGAACTACCAGATGGGACCTTACTCTTACATGGTTGCTCTCTCAATTTCACTTCCCCACCACCTCCCCCATCTGCATCTCAAATAAATACATTATCATTCTTAAATATTGGTTTAAATTACCAAATGGGATGACTTGGTTCTTTCTAGTTTTATGTTTAGAAGATGCCCTGTGATGGATATAATAAAAATAGGCACCTTTATATTATTTAAAAACAATAATTCATTTATTTGAAAGACAGAGTTACAGAGAAAGTGAGAGAGAGAGAGGGAAATTAAGGGAGAGAGAAAGTGAGAGAGAGATATCTTTCTTCTGATAGTTAACTCTAAACATAAATGTAATAGCCAGGCTGGGTCAGGTTGAAATCAGAAGTTTCAACCTGGAGCTTCCTTTGGATCTCCCTTGTGTGTGCAGGTGGCCAAGCTCTTGGGTCACCCTCCTCTGCACTCCTGGTGGCATTAGCCTGGAGCTGAATTAGCAGTGGAGCAGCTGGGTCTAGAATTGACACTCATGTAGAATACACGGTTTGCAGGTAACAGTTTCACCAGTTATGCCACAATCTGGGCCTCATCTATAATACTCTGTCTTTAATCTTTTATCTTTACATATTTTCCAAAAGCATGGAATTATCTGTAAAATGCCTTCAAGATTTGTTTTAATGATTCTAACTTTGATCTTCAAATAGGTCACTTTTATTTTTTGGAAGGGCAAAATGATGCTCTGCTTTGTGGCAACAGCTCAGATGCAGGGTAAGTTGTGCTTCCTAATAAGTTTCAGTATATGTTGCTCCATCAGCCTCAATAATCTGCCACCCCTACCCCATTCTCCCCCGCTCACTTCTCATTCAAAGTCCTCCATAAATTCCTGGTCACGTTGACTCAGAATAGCCAGATAATTGTGGATTCTCACCTCCTTCACACACTCTTATGCAGCAATTATTTTTCCATACTAGGTCACGTCTAATCTTTCAAATTAGTTCAGTGGAAAATAGAGAAAATTGGTACCTATACAGAAGAAGCTTAAGTTGATAGAATTGATATGCACATATTTTTGTGTTATATTTAGCATTTGTTAATGTGATCCCCATGGCTGAAAATAGCTTGCTGAATACGATGTCGATCTCAGAATGATGGTAACTACATATCAGGTGTATTTTAGTAAAGTCATTGAGAGAGTAATTCAGAGTCCACACAGATTCACATATGATTACATCATGTACTTCTTTAGTTTCTTCTAGTGACAAATGGCAATTATATTGGATTGCTGTTGGGATTCAGTGGATCAATGAATGTAGAACAATTACAGCACTCAGTAGGAGCTTTTAATTATTATGATTGACATCGTTCAAACATTTATCATTAAGAAGCATGGTACATGGAGCTAAATCCTAGGGAAATTCAAAGAAATGATCTGTTAGCTATTTGGAAAGATTTTTGAAGTAGACACAAAAATCTAAAGTTACCTTTATCTCCATATGCCAGTGAGAAGTAAAACAAACCAATTTTAACTTCTTACCATCATAGCATTAAATACTTCATATATATGACCCTATTCACTGCTTCAGAATTTGAGAGATATCTCTAGTATTAGCCCTCTCATATGATATATATGAAGATTAGCAAGATTACGAAACTTGTTCATGAGCATCTTGCCCAACAGTGCAAAGTGCTCCACTTAGATCTGGTCTGGTTGATTTTTAAGGTCATACAATAAAATTCTCACTAAACAAAGCCATTTTCTCTTCTTATTATGCTCCATCCAATCTTTGTTCATCTCTCCTACCCTACACTCACACAAACTTCTGCTTCAAGAAATACTCAGTGAAAACAAACTTTGTTCCTGTGGATTTACTTATGGGATTATGTTCACAATTTCCAGAAGGTATTAGAGAAGAAATGACTGCTCTTACATGAAAACATGATAGACATAATATGGGAATTAAAAGCATAGAAGAGTTTTAAAAAAACTTAATAGATATTGTTATTATGTGGGTTAGTCTCCATAATGCTAGGTCAATTGTTAGTTAGAGTGAGAGAAATAAGTTTCCATTAAGTTTGTAAAATGGAAGGCTGTTAAGATGGATATCAAGAACAGAGAAGCTACCCAGCTGACATGCTGTTACTGATTTTCTCTTTTCTCTCTAACCTAACTACAGCCAGTGCCCAGAAGGTTACATTTGTGTGAAGGCTGGTAGGAATCCCAACTATGGCT
Organism: Ochotona princeps; assembly: GCF_030435755.1. Lineage (NCBI taxonomy): Eukaryota > Metazoa > Chordata > Mammalia > Lagomorpha > Ochotonidae > Ochotona > Ochotona princeps. Next base: position 46,101,439 of record NC_080836.1, read on the forward strand.
ACACGAGCTTTGACACCTTTAGTTGGGCCTTCTTGTCCTTATTTCGCCTCATGACTCAAGACTTTTGGGAAAACCTTTATCAACTGGTGAGAAAGACAAAATAATTCTGGGTGAATTAAGTACTAAGAACAAGATAATGACTATAGAATATTATTTAAATCCTTATTAATAAGAGAAAATATTTTTTAAATCCTTCTAGCAAGCAAGAAGTATTAACATCAGCAGAACTGCTATAGAATATTTTATTATTTGAGTTTGAGCTTATAACATCCAGTATAATTGTTAAAATGTCAACTCCATTTTTACAGACCTTACGTGCTGCAGGAAAAACATACATGATATTTTTTGTGCTGGTTATTTTCTTGGGCTCATTCTACCTAATAAATCTGATCCTGGCTGTGGTGGCCATGGCCTATGAGGAACAGAATCAGGCCACCCTGGAAGAGGCTGAACAGAAAGAAGCTGAGTTTCAGCAGATGCTTGAGCAGTTGAAAAAGCAGCAAGAAGAAGCTCAGGTATGGGTAACCTCTTCACTCTCACTTTCTCAGTGCTCTAACCTAATTGCCGAGATCAGTGACTGCAGTCACGTTAGAAATTTGTCTATGTGTTAGTGTTGAGGCCTATTTATGTGATGACTATCAGCAACACTATTGACATCAAAACATGGAGATTCTGTTTGACTTCTTTGCCTTGCTGTATCAACACCCTCTCGCACTCATGCTCTCAAACTAGGCATCCTACATGACTTTCATCAACATATCCTAAATTCTGAGGAACAAAGATGTGGTCGCAGTTGCTTTTCATTACAGCAGTGCTGCCAAGGATGAAAGGGTCAGAAAATCACAGCTGAACAGATAACTTGCTAAGTCTGGAAAGCCAAGGACCTTGTCAGCAGGTGTTCTCCTCTAGATGATGTGCACAAATGCAAATGTGTGGATTGCTCAAGGGGTCAACCAATACAAACACTCACATATCTACCTTGCATGCTACAAATCTGTTAATTTGGACTTGAAGAGTCTTTGAAACATGGTGATGATTTCATAATTTGTTTGCTTGATTTAATTGCTTTAAGTAATCCAGTGGACTATTTCAAGCTTCTTTTGAATATGGAGGGTTATTTCCTTTTGTTACTGTATGTACTCAAATGCATAATAATTTCCAAAACAACACAGTGTCCTAAGGCCGTAACAATAAACTTGGACACTATAGTTTTTTTAATTGCCATAATGTACATAAATTCATGCGTTATGATCTATAATTTCCCAATGTACAATACACAATATGCTCTTGACCTACATTTCTTAGCAATAGTCTCAAGGAGAGAAAAGTTCTGTAAAACACGGCACTATACTGAATTAAATCAAATAATGCAGGCTGGCACTAATATTCACTGCCAAAGAGAAGTGCTGGAGTGTACCTGCCGATAAGCTAAAAATGGAAAGCCTCTAATTCTTAAAATTCTTCTTTCTTAAAATAATAGTTAAAGCCACAGACAGATCATTCATCATTAGAAAACACAATGTGATTTTAGCGGCTTATGAGTTTTCACCAGTCACAGACAACATCTTCTGCGTGTCCTGGGAGGCAGAGATTAGATTCAGGTTGTTGCAGGCATTTGGCAAGGGCCAGGAACTTTCTCTCTCTTCTCTATCTATTGTTCTCCCACTTAAGTAGTTTATTACAACTAAATTAGCAACATGACAGATTTCTAGAAAGATATACGCGATAACCACTTACTCTGTGCCCTCCAGGCAGCAGCTGCAGCGGCCTCCGCTGAATCCAGGGATTTCAGTGGCGCGGGCGGGGTTGGCGTTTTCTCCGAGAGTTCTTCGGTGGCATCGAAGTTGAGCTCCAAGAGTGAGAAAGAGTTGAAAAACAGAAGAAAGAAAAAGAAGCAGAAAGAACAGTCCGGAGAAGAAGAGAAGACGGAGGTAGTCAGAAAATCTGAATCTGAAGACAGCATAAGAAGAAAAGGTTTCCGCTTTTCCTTAGAAGGAAGTAGGCTGACATATGAAAAGAGGTTTTCTTCTCCACACCAGGTAACAACACTAATGTCTAAGCCGAGTAGCTATTGATAGCATGGCCAACTTTGATGGAGAGACACTGTCCTCTGCATGGCACACTGCTCACTGAATGATAATGGCGTTCCAGGATTCAGGTGTCACTTCTGACAATTTGCAAGTTTTACCATTTGTTGGAATTCCAGAAAGGAATTTTTAGATCTTGCTGGCTGGGGAAGGGATGCAGTTTTGGAGTTTTGTTAATGACTTGAGCATCCTCAGGCAATATTCCACAGGAGAATTACCAGTAGATGGTTCCCATTTCTTATTAGCTACTGTACCTGGGCCCAGTGTATTGTGGATTTTCTGGATGGTCTGAGCACAGAGGTGGATTAGGGACGCCCCCAGGACATGTGCATGGCTGTTCCCACTTCACACAATCTTTATATGCAAAGCAAACCTGTCCATTTGTTTCAAAGGGAACAGAAGGAAAATTTTTCCAACTGTCACCAAATTCTTGAGGAGACAGGCACTGCAAAAGACTCATGACATTAAATGAAAGATGGTGTTTAACCATCCTTGATTATTTGTGTCTCAGATTATACATAGGGCTTGCAGCCAAAGCATATCCTGATTTATGTACTGCAGAGGTTGGTCACCAGCTGCCTCAACTTGTGTAATTCATACAGCCTTGGAAACTTTGAAATTTAAGATTTTTAATTGTCACTGAAACTTCTAAGAGAATAGCTAGGAACTCACAATAGTTCCTAAGACAATTTAAGAAGTGAATATAAGTTCATTAAGTAAAATAGCAACTGTAACAATGACATCTTTAGCAATGCTACCATCAATACTTGCACATTGTATTGCTATTTATACAAATTTAAGTCCCTCATTACAAACCAGAATAGGTACTAATTTAATTATATTCTCAGATTTTAGCTATAAAGGGGAATATTTCTTATTAAGTGCCTGTTATATACTTGATGATTCCTTCCACGTTATAATAATCATTGTTAGTCGTGATACTGTATGGTATATATCCACTGTGTCTTTGCTTCAATGAGTTAAATAATACCATATAATTATTATTAAGGGTTGAGATTCAAATAAGATTTTATATCAAAAAATTGAGTTTTCCATGCTTTCAGTCTATCAGTAAAGAATATCTCTAAAAATTAATTGAGGATCCTGCACAGTGACCTAGTGGCTGAAAGTCCTCGCCTTGCATGTACCAGGATTACATATGGGCACTGATTCCTGTCCCAGCTGCTCCACTTTGATCTAGCTCTCTGCTTGTTGCCTGGCAAAGCACCAAGGATGGCCCAAAGACTTGGTAGACCTGGAAGAAGCTCCTGGCTCCTGGTTTCAGATTGGCTCAGCTCTGGCTTTTGTGGCCACTTGGGGAGTGAACCAGTGGATGGAAAATCTTTGTCTCTCTTTCTCTCTGTAGATCTATTGTTAAATAAACATAAATAAATCTTTAAAATAAATTAGTGGGAAAATATATAATGCAATTTCATTTAAAAGATATGTATTTGACATATGGATTATGCTTTGTCTTCATGCCTTTTGTTTGGCCAAATCCATGCACCTTTACATGTAGTAAACACATAAGTCTCATTCCTTCTGAAAACAAATAAAATTATGAAAATGAGATTTATTGGCATTCAATTCCAATCATAAAACACAATTTGTCCTTCACTAAATATCAACTTTTACTCATTAAATTTTATTTTATTGTCACAACTTTTAGAGTTTGATTAGTCCAGACATTAAATAATCAATGTGAGTATCCTAAAAATCAAATCAAAGACAGCATTTCTTTTCCTAGGAGAAGAAAAAAGGAAAAAGTCAGGGAGAAAATATTGTTTATTTTTTTCCTCTATTTTGGCCTACGTTTGTCTATGTTTTTACCCTAATGTGCCTAAATTTTTGCATTGATTTGAAGCATAATATCAGTAGATACCAATGATTCCTTGAAATTTTCTTCATTTCAAATTGGATTGAAGTAGTTCTGGACGAATGAGGAAACCTGGAAAGTCATGCTCTGCTGCGCTTCTTTCTGTAAATTTTGTCCAGAGAGATAGCACTGTTCCTATAGTGTCTTCCTACCTCTATTTCCTAGCTAGCTAGGCAGTGAGTGATCACAAACTTGTAAGACATGCCATGTTTAGAGCAAATCATTGATTATTTCTTATGGAGCTTCTGCATACCAATATTGAAGCATGCTTGCTTTGTACCTGAAAAAAAAAATAGTGAGACAAGTGACTAGGCAGTTGAAGAGAAGACAAAAGGAAAGATGGAGAGATGGAAGAGGAAGAGATAGGTGAGACAGAGGAGGGAAGAAAGAGAAAATTGCACTATCCCCAACCTGCAAGTACTGGAAGTAACACTGGAAAAGGCAAACCAGTAAGAAGTATTTAATCTGGGCATATTGATGGAGGCCCCATATCTCTCATGATATATTGGGAAGAGTGATTGAAAACTATTTATGCCTTCAAGTGAAAAAAAATGCAGAGTAGAATTTTTTCTTCTAAATTATAATTTGTTCATGTAAATAATATCTTAAGAGACTTAAAGTATGACTGGATCCCACTAAGGCTCACTATAGCCAAGTTTTCCCAGTACCTCAGTCCAGGCTTCTCTAATTGTGGCAAGATGCTTGGAGCAGCTCTAGTAGTTTCTATACAATTGAAAAGCATAGTTCTGGACAATTATTTTAAAAAGGAATGGCTCTTAGTGAAAAAGCTGCATCTTATGCCCAATTTTAAGCCAGTCTGTATGGCTGAGTGTTTGAAATATTCTGGAAAGTAGGATGTTCTCCCACTGCTAGATGCATGAATTGAGAGGAGGACAGTTGCTTAAGGACACTCAGAGGCCAGTCAACAGAAGAAAATGTACATTGGATAAGCAGACATTAATTTTCAATATAATGAATCACAAAGGTTGAGTAGCAGATCAACAGTTTAGCCTAGCACTTAAAGCAACAGAGAACAGATTTATGTTCTATATCATTGCACTGGAGATCGACTCCCAGGCCTGGATCATGGCTCCAGATTTCTGGTAGCGCAAACAAGGGGGGAAGGCAGTGATTGGTCAAGTTATTAGTTTCCTGCCACCCACATGAAAGGCCTGGATTGAGTTCCCACTTCCAGCCTTGCACCAGTCTGTCTCAAATGACATTGCAGGCATTTGGAGGAGTGAAACAGCAAATGGCACTGTTCCCCATCTCCCTGTCTATAGTTCTCTCATAAATAAATAATGGGACAGATAAGATCAAAATTTAGAAAATATTAGGTGATTTGCACAAAATTTTTAGAGAAAGCCAGGCGTTTGTTAATATGTTATTCTTCAGAATACTTGAGACAGAGAAGTAAAAAGCAGGAAACAGATTATGTACTTCCATCATCTTGATTTGTTTAATATATTCTTGAAGACTACTATAATATGGAAAGGAAGTGGGAGAGGCATCTTCCTGTAGTATAATTAAACTGACATTCTACCTTGGTGAGATTTACATCAGGATGTGGCCATCACGGGACTTTAGGATTCACTCCAGGCCCAGAAAGATCTAAAGTTATATGTGTGTTTGGTTGTTTTGCTTTGCATCACTATGTGAAACTAACATCCAAAAGAGGGTTTAGCAAAAATTTTAATTCTGAGAGCTAGAAATAGGACAGAGCATTGTTAGAAGGAACTTCTGACTGTGTTACAGCATGAGTTAAGTGGAGAAAATGAGACAGCTCTTGCATGATGAAGAAAAGGACCAATAGAAAGAAAAAAAAAAAAAAAAGAAAAGGAGACGAATCTGGTAGAGTGCCAGTATGCAACCAGCAGTCACCACAGGAACCCTCTATCATACTTTTCCAATGAGTTAGATAAGTGTCCAACTATGAAGCAACGAGTCACGTTATACTTTTCAGGATACAAACCCTGACTTTTTCCATCTTTTTCTTTTTATTTCTTCATAGTCATTATTGAGCATCCGCGGCTCCCTTTTCTCTCCAAGACGCAACAGTAGGGCAAGCCTTTTCAGCTTCAGAGGGAGAACAAAGGATATTGGCTCTGAAAATGACTTTGCTGATGATGAGCACAGTACTTTTGAGGACAATGACAGCCGAAGAGACTCTCTGTTTGTGCCACACAGGCATGGAGAACGACGTCACAGCAATGTGAGCCAGGCTAGCCGCACCTCCAGGGTGCTCCCCATTCTGCCCATGAATGGGAAGATGCATAGTGCTGTGGATTGTAATGGAGTGGTATCTCTGGTTGGGGGACCTTCTGCCCTCACATCTCCCACAGGACAGCTCCTGCCAGAGGTAAGGCTGAGTAAAACTGCGGCTGAATGGAAGTGAGCTATAGACTGACTCAGGCAGAAGTTTCTACAGCTAAGTATATTGCTGAGCCTTTTGCTTAAAGGTCTAGAGCTTGGATAAATTCATTTCAAATGTAGTCTGGGTCTCAATATAATCCAAAGAGTGTTTTTAAAAATTGTTATTATTACTACCACTTGAAATTTATCAAGAAACAAAATAATAATGTATTAAAAGTTTAATTAATTGCAATGAATACAAAAATCAAGGATCATAAATTATATAAATATTCCTCTGAAGAAATGTGATGTCGATATTTCTTTAAAAATTTTGATCCTTCTACTTGAAGTAATATTACTAATATACATCTGAAGCCTATAATGCAACGTTCTTTCTCTTTGCAGGTCAGAGTGCTATAACATATTTGGCATCCACTCAAATAATCCCACTCGTAGCCCTATGTCCATTGCAAATTTGTGTAATAAAGAGGTCACTCAAAATGAATCTAGTGCAGAGTCAAGTGTTGTTATTTTTAAGTAGATTTCAATTTTACATTGCTATCATAGATTCTTCTATAAACTAATAAAGTCCAAAACCATACAGATTAAAAAGAATTTCAGATAAATACTAGACCATTAGGGGAACATGTTACTGACATTTCCATCATAAAACCAGATGTCTTTAATATTGGTGTTAAATAAAATTTCCTTTGATGTTATAAAAATATTCCAACAGTGTTATTTGACCATTTTTTACACTTCTATGGATGAGATTTAAATTACCTTCATGTGAATTGTTTAACATAGCTTCTTTGGTTTAGTTGGACAAACTTTTAAGCCATATTGAAGTGATACAAAATTAGCTTTCAGCCCCCAGAGAAGCTGCTTATTTTGAATTAAAAAAATAGCCCTGACCTTCATTTTTTCCAGTGTATGACCTTGTCCCTCCTCTTCCTCATAGAGAAGTGTCCAAGTTCCTTGGAATCAGATCAAGCCATGAGAAAAGTAAAAAGTCATAGTGGAAAAAATCAGGAAAAGTGAAGAGGAAATACCAATTTTTTGTAATGGTTATCATAGCTTACTAGGTAACAAACACTACCCATAACACTTTACCCATGTCAATCAATTTAACCCAGACAACAACCGTTAATGGTAGTTACCGATTCTATCAGATTTTACATAGGAGGAAACTGAGGCCAGTTGCTGGTGCAGCTAAGATCTCCTGGACATGAGGTCTGCAGGACGTTGAATCTACATTCAGTACTTATTTACTTATTGAAATATAGTCTCCCATTGTTTTTTTAAACTTTTTTTTAAATGGAAAATAAGAGAAGAGTAAGGAAACACACAGTTTCATTGTAACCAGTGCTTGTTTATATACACAAGAATCTCCTGGAATGCTCCTAGAAAATGGAGATCCCTAGGCCACTCAAGCCTACTCAGATTGAGGGCAATATCTGGGGATCTCTGTCCTTCACAATACGCCCACATGGCTCTTAGTCATAATAAAAAAAATCCAGATTAATTCTTACATATATTATTAAGCAAACAAAAAAAATCCGTCACTTCTTTGCATCAACACAAAGAGAATGTCAGTCAATCAGACACTACTAGTAATCATCATAAGTCTTTTGTCCTAAAAGAGACAATGGGACATATCTCTAAAGAAAAAGCTGGGGCTGATTTGATGCCAAACTTGGTGTGATCCCTTTACCTAAAGCCATCAAGTCCATTCATCCCTCTTGTGATCAGAGGCTTTGAGGCAGGACACTGCACTATTGTTCAGAATGAGCTGCAGCTACGGACGAAATGAGGCTGCTTTGGAGGACTGCAAACAGAAAATGAGAATGAAAACTAAATAGCTACAGACACATGACACACTCCAAAACATGCCATTTACTATACTCTACACATAAGCTCAACTGGGGCGGTATAACTTAAGAATTTCCTTAGTAATACCACAAATGGATTTGAAAACTCTCATTAGAATTTGAACTGCTCCAGAATTGTCCTCACAGTTCTGTATAGAACAGGAGAGACAGTGTGGACTGCAACCTGACCCTATCAAAAACAGAATGGAACAAAATTGTCTCTCTCACTGACAAGACAAAATACTTCGAGTTCTGAAAGACACCTTTTTGATATAAGGAGTGTTATTTTCAGAAAGCTTTCAAGCTTTCTTTTCTCAATTTTACCTCTCTTCTCCTTTATAATTACAGTTAAAGTGACCTGTAGGGATATTTATCACCATTGGTAACAATGAATCAACTTAGTGGAAAAATTTTGGTTTTGAATATATATGTGATAGAGTTATGTAGTTAGTAAAGACTAAGTTCATGTTAATGACTCACAGCACAAGAAGGTCCAAATAGAAGAATAGCGTTCATTTTGTTTATTAGAAATAGAGAAAGTCCACAGAGAACTGAGAATGATTTCTTATTGGTCATAAACACCAAGACCTGAATTTAAAATATTTGAGTTTATTCTTCTTGCTTATAATACTGAATGCAAGAATTTATTCAAGAGATCTGCCATCATTAGCTCTCTTGGATACATTTCTGCTCTTATTAAAATCCTAGTAAATCTATCTTTTTGTGGGAAGGAAATAAATAATTATATCATTGCCAAAATTCAATTTCTCTCAAGCCAACTGTTCCCCAATTTGGTGTTCTCTTCTTACATTGAGTTTCAAAGTCAAGAATCTGTCATTTGAGGATGGAGTTATTTTACAAATGTAAGTCTAAGTTACAGATGGGTTCTTAAACTTGGTTCCATTATGAGGGATGTTGAGAAATATCATCTGTCTTTAATCAACAAGCACTTTATCACTGAAATTCACTTTTCAGGGAAAACATTACTAAAGAAAAATTTAGTTGCTTTTTATATATTGGACCAGAAGAAGAGGTCTGTAATGATTTAATAACTGAAACAGAGATCAATCAAGGGACAATGCTTTGGTCTAACATTGTAGGTAGGTGTGCTGAAATGCTGAAAGATCAGCATTAGTAGACAAGATCTCTCCATCCTAACACCAGGACACATGAACAGGAAGTTTTCTGGTAAACCCAGCCATCTTCAAAAGCTGAGACTCTGATAAACTGTTAAAAAAATCCTGCCCAGGAATGATAATTCCTGCCATATATAATAATCTGTTTATGTGTGAGAAAACAGGAAAGCATTCAGTCAAATAACACCCACTATGGGAATTGCTTTGGGTTTTTCTGTCCTCAAGAATAATGATTATTTAACCTGAAATTCTATTTTTAGGGCACAACTACTGAAACAGAAATAAGAAAGCGACGATCCAGTTCTTATCATGTTTCCATGGATTTGTTGGAAGATCCCAATTCAAGGCAAAGAGCAATGAGTATAGCGAGTATTTTAACCAACACCATGGAAGGTATGTCAAAAGCCTTATATCATAACTATTTGAGCTCTGTTCATGATGAAAACAAATGTCCCATAAGTTCCAAGAGGAAGCTTCCTAACAGCACATATACTATAATTAGATATCTACTGTATAATAGCATGGACTCAGTTAACTGTTTCGTGTGGGTTTTACATTTAGCTTCCAGAAAGCTCCTGCAAGTTCAAGGTATATTTGGAATATTGCTTTCATAGTTGAAGTTCTAAACTCTTGAAACCTGTGTGCATGTCAAAAAAATATTGTCATGATAAGTATAGGTCATGAAGACTGTGCTAACCTATTCGAATTATGTTAACTGCTTGATAAATATGCTATACAATTCCTTTATTTAACCAACAATATCAATGAAATTTGTAAATTAGGATTTGATGCTGAGCTTGATGAAGTACAGTGTTAAAATTTTTCCATCCTATAATTTGTCTCTGATTAGAATAGTACAGTATTTCAACTTTTTGTTTAGTTGCAGATTTTATCTGAGTAGTTCACATTGTATTTAGAAGTGTGTATTGAATAATACCAAAATAAAGACTTTGGAAATGATTTTATCTTTGTTAAGTTCCTGACTCTGCCACATGAGATGTCTTATTTTGTGACTCTGATTTTTAGTTTCCTCATCATGAAAGTGTTGATAATGTTGCTTAGCTGTGAGGATGATGTAAGGATCAATAAGATATCATATATAAAGCTCTTACATATCTTGCATACAGAAGGCAATAAATATTATCATTATTTGTTACTCCATTATTGTTATTTTTGTTAATTCACATGTTTTTTCCTTTCCATACTGTAAGTGAATTCAAGCAACAATGATCAACTTCAACTACTTGGACATGCTTCATGTAAAATGTGTTCTACGCTCTGCCTATCCCTCTTCTTCCCTTCCCTCTCTAGTTTGCCTTCCTAATTTATGTCAAATGTATTCCATCCATTTCCTTTTTTACAACTCCCCCTTGCACCTCCTCCCACAGATGTGCTTGTTGTGTTTATGTCAAAGGAGAATGAGAAAAACCAATGAGGCCAAGAGAAAGAATGTTAATTACAGCTACTCTTGAGACAGGGCAGATACTTGAAATAGTTATTTTCCAATCTGAATGCAAAGATCTCATGATATTCACACCAGTACCAAAACTGAAAAGTCATAGCTATAAAAAACCTCACAGTGTAGACTACTATGTACATCCCAAATAAGTCCACACTATAAGACCCGATATACATAATCTCCTAGTAGAACATCAGAAATCTTTTCACTGAATTCAAGGAAACATTAAAAATTAAAAATTGATACGTTCTTCCCCAACCTCGCCTGCATTAGCTTGCACTCCCTCTCCACCCCAGCTGCCAGTAGCTTGCTCCTCCCTATCCCTCTAGGTAAATGTTTTGAAGATTCTCTGGTCTTCTGCTCCTTGCCAGAGCAAAACCACTGAGAGGAAGCTGCCAGTGGTTCTGCTACCGATGTCAGCAGCATGTCTGCTCCTTAAAGCAGGAAGTAGAGAAGGAGACAGGGTAAGTCTAAATCAACAGTCATACTTTGCACTTCCAATAGCATTAAATTTGAGAAGTTACATTAAATGTAAGAAGTTACTTAAAACACATCAAATAGCCACCAGACCAGACGTATCCACTAATTCAGATACAAAGTTTAAAATGAATGCGCCAACACATTCCTCTGTGGAATCACATCTCATGGAATTGCTCTTTTAGAATGGAAAAAGAAGTGTTCTAGGAATAAATAAGGCATAGGAAACAGCAGACTGGGAGTGTTTCGTTTACTTGTCTGCAGAGTGTTTTGTATTATTGTGAGGGATAATGCCTAAGTTTTCATGCTGCTTTAACTTATGATTTAGATAACCAGCAGACTTTTCTTCATGTAATTGTGTTCAAACACTTGGAATGTGGTATTGGTAAAGGTTGGTTATGAACTGTATTCAGTACATATACACCGCACCAGAACATTAATTCAGTTCCCCCTTTTTGTTGCTGCTATTTCTGTTAACGGTGGAAAGGTTTCTTATTTGAAATAATGTGTTTATTTGGGAATTGTTTCTTCTAAGTCTAATGATGGTTTTAGTTCCGATTCTCTTTTCATGAACCAGGCTTAGGATCCGGCTGGCAATTTTTGTTTTCCTTCTTTTGAACTACAGCCAAGTCTTCATTGTCCAGGATAGTCAAATAGCTTCAAACTTCAAAAAGTTGTAATGGAAAAGAGCAGAATTGAATGGTTTGATTTTTAAGTTTTTAAGATTCAGAAACCATACAGAAATATCTCTTGGCCATACCCTGAGAATGATACTGGGAGTGTGAGCTAGAATCACCCCAAGGGTCAAGCTGAGCCAGCAAAAGGTATAAACTAAGCTGCGAATGAGTTAGTGGACTAATGGAGGAGTGGCTGTAGTTCTCAGAGCTTTGTTTTGTTTCAAAGAACACGATTTGCTTTTTTATAATAAATGATTGTATGGTTTTATTTTAGAACTCAACTTTGATTTTTCCCAGTTTGAAGATGAGCACTGCCTGCTGAATTTTCTCTTTTAAACTTCTCTGATTTGTTTCCTGTGCAATTATTTTTTGCTTCTATTTATTTACTAAGTAATAGCTAGCATTCAAATAATTATTCTGACAGGATACAAAGTGAGATTTTGTGAGTTCTTTTTTGGTTTATCCTATGAATAATCCTATCTCATTTTTAGCATGAGAATAACTGTGCAGTTATGTGGAGTCATAAAATAACTACAAAATAAATACTGTATAAAAAATCGCATGTGTATTTTTCTCTAATTTACAACTCAAGTATTTTGTTGCTTAAAAAATGGAAATAAATACCAAGCTTCAAGAATTTCAATATCCAGAGAAACAACTGAAGAATCTACTTCTAATGTAATTCTATTGCAAAATAAATAGCAAACTAATTCATTTTAGGGAATTACTAAACTAGATGGCATTACCTTGTGTTATATATTTACTAGTAAAACAAATAATTGTAACCTATACTTGTGATTGTCAGTTTCATATGCAGATATATTCCTTACAAATTTTAAATTCATTATTATCGTGGGTATGGAGAAAAAATCCAGTTGTTACAATAGTAACAATAAAGAGGAATTATCCCATGGATGAAAAAGGAAGAAACTCTCCATTTCATTGCTAAAAAGTGGTGATCTCATGTTTAGCAGGCAGCTGACAGGCTTTACAGCCATGTTATTATCAGAAACAACCAACTCTTCATTCTTTTCCCAGTGAGGATTCAGTGGAAACTGTGTTGCCAAAGGAAAGAGGGAGACTCTTTTCCTATTCCCAATTCACCAAAATTATTCATCATGTGAACCAAATTTTGGCTGTCACCTTTAAGATTCATTCATTTCTCTTTTTAAATCCTATTTATTTAGTTACAGTTCTTGAAATGACTGTATTCTTTATATATGAAAATATTTTAACACAGAAGTATATATCATAGGCTTGACGTAACAGATTTCAGTACATAAAATTCAGTGCATAAATTTTCAATGCATACCATGAGCATTTATTATTTTACATGTTACTACTAAAATCCTATTGGATTTACCATGTATAGTACATGCATTCTACTTCGTGAAATGTTTGTTTTGTTTTGTTTTTTTATAGATCAAAACAGATTTTGTTTATTACAGTTAGCAAGTTTTCTTTCAGCTTCTCAATTCACTATTATTAATGTCATATAATGTTAATAAATTGTCAAGTTGGGGAACTGTAATCAAGTTTCCTTCATATACATTATAACATTTCAGGGCATTTAAAGTTTTGGGGCAGTGACTAATTTTAGGTATTTTTCTAATTAATGACATTAATTAAACAGGCTTTTCTTCAATATCACATGTATCCATTAGAAAAAAATCTCATTATTTTAACATGAAATATTGACAATGTAAAGCAATATAGCACAATTACAATGACATTGAAGAAATGTTTGTTTATGCTCATAGGGAGGACCATTCCTTTTCAGATTTGCAATTCACTCTTCTTTTGTGTCCTCCAGTTAAATACAGGAAAAGACCAAATTGAGTCTAACACACAAGCTTACATCTAAAGGGGCTTCATTGGAAGACTTTATAACTAAGACCCATGACACTAACAAAACTATCTCATTAAAACATTTCCCCTCTCTTTTCCCCGCATAGCCCCTATTTAATCTAAGAAACGGATTCAGCATCAGTGATTAAGGCTTCTGGCATACTTCCTGTAAAAAAAAAAACTTTGATATATGCTCTTGTTTCATTGAGTCATGGATGAATAAGTACACTAAATTTAATATCTACTTTTTAATTTCTTGTGACCCTGAGAATTATCAGATAGTATAATTTGGCATAGATTCTTAGAAACTAAGTTTTACCCAGATATAACTGCAAAGTTGACTAGACATTCTGTACTCACTTGCTCAATGACATAGACCAAAGTAGAGATACTTTTCCCTGCATCATAATCAGATTAAAACATAACTTGACAATTTTTTGCAAATTGATTTTAAGGCAATGACTACTTATAGAAAGCAAATGGTTTTACTGAAGATCCCAACTTCTTTTCTTCCAGAACTTGAAGAATCAAGACAGAAATGTCCACCTTGTTGGTATAAGTTTGCTAACATGTGCTTGATTTGGGACTGCTGCAAACCATGGCTAAAAGTGAAACATCTTGTCAACCTGGTCGTGATGGACCCTTTTGTTGACCTGGCCATCACCATCTGCATTGTCTTAAATACTCTCTTCATGGCCATGGAGCACTATCCAATGACAGAGCAGTTCAGCAGTGTATTGTCTGTTGGAAATCTGGTAAGGCTAACTCTAGTGAATTTCATGAAATGAAATATGAACTTATTGAAATTAAATATTAATATATTCAACTGTACATCAAAAGTTTATCATCATTTTTAATATACAACTGTGATGAAACATGGATAGGAAATATGAACATTATTTAAAATTTTGCTTATAATTGAATTTAAATTATTAATCTGAAAGATGATTATGAATTATGGAAGATATTTGTATATGACATATTTCTCAAGTATTTAGAACAGATTGTTTAGGAGAGTCCTACATTCATCAGACATAAAAATATGATAGTCCAGATAATTTTGAAATATTTTTAAATATCTTTAGATAGATTTCTGGGTAGGAAATCCTATATGAATAAATATTATTTCAATGTAAATAATTCCTACCACATTAAGGATTTATAAATAATAAATTTTGCTTATATTTTCATTTAAAATAAGTCCTAACATTCACGAGATAAATGTTACTGTGATATAAATAAAATGAGAGGGGCTAGTGTAATAGCTTATCAGACCAATCCTCTGCCAACAGTTGCAGCCTCCCATATGGGCACCGGTTCTAATCCTGGTTTCTCCATTTCGATCCAGCTCCCTGGTTATGAGCTGGTTTCCCATCACTGCTACCATTTGGAACATGAACCAGCAAATGGAAGCTCTGTCTATCTCTACCTGTCAATATAACTCTATCAAGTAAAAAATAAAATGAATTTATTTTAAAAATAAACAAATGGAAATACAGAGAAACCATATAAATTAAATTATGTGACAAAATTATCACTATCAATACCAAATGCCTAAATTAACATGCACCTCCCAACTTGATAAATAAAGTAACAGGTTGTATGTAAATTATAAATAATATATTCTAAATATATCACTTAGAGGTATAAATTAAAAGCCATATTTTAAAATTCTATTTTAAATATTTTATGACTAAATAAATTTATACAATTAGCATTTATTGATCACTTATTTTGTATCAGATACTAGACCAAATGGTCTATATGACATATACCCAGAGGGTTCCATAAAGCTGTATCTAAGGTAGATAGTATGATTGTCTCTATTTTGTAAATGAGGAGACTGTGACCATGAGAAAGTTCAGAATTCTGGATGAGAGATTCTGAGAGCTTTCAGAGGCTACTTACTGTATGCTGTAGTTACAAATCAGAATGTTTAAAAAGGAAAGCACAAAAAATGTTATCTTGCCCAAATTTTCATCTGTATAGGCATTTCTTCAACATTATAAATATATAATTTTACTATACTTTCCTGTAACTATGAGGTACCTGAAACATGAAAGTTTTTATTCATCTTAGGAGATGAATCAGATGAGTGTAAACAAAAGTAAAGGGACTTCATCACCTCTGATAACTAAACTCCATTTGGAACTGGCTTCAGGTTTCAGCCTGGCAAGATTCGAGGTCCAGCCAATGTCATTGAGCGTTGGCTTCTTGCGCCAGGTTTTTCAATGTTTCCCTGCTTTCTTCCTGGATAGTCTCCCATTCTTGGCATCATTCTATCAACATGGATTCTAAAAGGACACAGGTTCATGTCCCAGCTGATCTTCCACTCTGTCTCTCCTCCTCTCTGTATATCTGACTTTGTGATAAAAATAAAATAAATCTTTAAAAAACCCAATAGGATTCATGTAGCTGCCAGCAAGAGATTAGAACAAAGAAAGTGTTATAAAGTGAAAAAAATTAAATTTAGATATTTTAATATTAACATGTTAACTTACAAAATTTCAGTGAACAACAGATAAATGTAAAACACAATACATTTGCACACATCTTAGTTGTGCTGTTGAAATACAAGCATATCTTTGGAAGAAATCAGAAAGAAGATACTTTGTACATTCCTGGAACCTACACACATTGAAACAATTCACCTCAGAACAAACTGTCCTGATTTCAGAGGGCAAGACAGGAAGAGAGAAAGAGAGAAATCTAGTCCTTTATTCTGCCAACAGTGAAATTAACCATTAAAAGATAATGTGAAATACCTTTGACCAGGCAAAGATTTCTTAGAAAAGATATGAAAGATATTTATAGTTATTCAGCAACAAAAAGAATAAATAGTGCATGCATGGATGAACCTCAATGTCAAGTGTTTAAGATGCCCCTAAGATTCTCTGATTTCTAAGTCAGCCATCTAGGTAGAGAGATGTCATTTTTCTGAGGTTACAAATATGAAAGAGAAAGTGGGAGGGTAAGTTTTGTACCTGGTGTGCTTTAGCAACCCATGAAATAACCATCTGAATGTGGCACTGCATCACCATGTAAGTAGTGGAGTTCTGGAGTTCAAGAGCTTTCCTTAAAAAAAAGATAGACCTCAAAAGGCCAACAAGTTATAAAAATCTTAACTTACCATTAACAAAAAATTAGAGTGCAAAGATCCTAGACAGAATTTCAAGGAAATCGGAATATTTGTTAGGGAAATTTGGAATCAACAAAGCTGAATGAATCACAGAAGGGAAGGACAAAAAATATTTCTTGGAACAAGGAATAGAAAACAACGCGGAAAAGTAAGATAACTATCACAAATTTCTGTTACATCGACTGAGGGTTAGCCATGTTGGTGAAGTTAGTTAAAGCGGTTTGTATTGACTAATACTGTGAAGTTGTAGAAAATGGAACTAGTGAAAATAGAAAAGTACAGTTGCCTACAGAGTTTTGGTACAAGAATTGTGGCAAAGAGAAAGGGATGTGGGTGTGGAAAACAAAAAGAGTTTCTGTGATGACAGTAATTGGCATTTTTGAGATGGAGAAAGGATTGCACATCCAATGCTTCCATATAGCAACCAGTAGGAGGAACAGGTTGAAACTACAGATCAACTGAAATGATGGATTTCTTGTGAAGTCCAAGGGAGATGCATAACACAATTGGAGAGAGATTAGCTCAAAATAGGAGCACTTCTTTCGTTTTAACAAGAAGGAAAAATCTAGATATAGAAAGAGCTATACATAGTATAAAAAGTAGATAAAAAGAAATATCCCAGATTGGTTGAGTTCCATTACCTGTGAGAGGCAAGAGTGTTGAAGCAGAGTGCAGTAGGAAAAAAAAACTTTGAGGATAGGATGACACAGAGAGTTTGGAAAAGTTTGTTGTGATGGAAAAAGCTGCCTCCCTTTGGCTGGAAAAAGAAAAGAACTTAACAATATCTTATCATTGGTAAGGCTAGTGGTAACAATGTAAATTTCAGGTTCCATAAGCATCCTTAGTGACCCTCTGCACAGCCGCTAGAGGGGACCAATCCACTGTGCTTGATGACTGAAGTCTAAATTGTTAACTGTTCATTTCATAAGTGGTCATTTCATAAGCCTAGGGACATCAGAAACAGCCCCAGGCAGTCTCACACAAAAAGTCAGATGTCTGTTTCATATGAGAATACAGCTGTTAAATTTTATTGCGTTGATCCATGCGTTCTTTGTTAATTGATTGACATTCAATATAGTCAAATATTAAATACGTACTTAAATACAAAGAACTTGAGAACACCAATTCATTGATCACACACCAATCTTTAAAAGCAATATTTCATTTTGATTTTCTGGGAGTATGTTAAATTACTCAGTAGTAATTTACATTTCAATGTTATTCACTCATCTAATAAAATACATTTCTTGTTTAGGTCTTCACTGGGATCTTCACTGCAGAAATGTTTCTCAAGATCATTGCCATGGATCCATATTATTACTTTCAAGAGGGCTGGAATATTTTTGATGGTTTTATTGTGAGCCTTAGTTTAATGGAACTGGGTTTAGCCAATGTGGAAGGGTTGTCCGTTCTTCGATCATTTCGTCTGGTAAATTAAGTGGAAATGTCTGTAATATGTATTTTCACGAGTTATTTGTTTAGTCTTCATATTTTATAACAAAATTTCACACAATTACAATTTTATTTGAATTCATTTTTAAAACAAATCTGTTGTTGCACCTGATAGTCTTTTTCTTCTTCTTCTTCTTTGGAGAGTCAGAGAGACAGAGAAAGGATGGGAGAGAGAAAGGAATGTGTGTGAGATTCCTCTACTTGTTCATTGTCAGAATGCCTGCAACTTTAATTTGGGATGTAAAAGCCAGGGATCACAAGTTCAATCCACATCTCCCATATGGGTTCCAGAGACCCAGACACTTGAGCCAACATCTGCTGCTACCAAAGGTGCACTTTTGTAGGAAGCTGGAATTTTGGGCAAGGCCTGGGTTCAAACCAAGGAACTCTGATGTGGAACACAGGTATCCTAAACAGCGGCTTAAGTGCTAGGACGAAATGCTCTCCTACACTGTAACTTTAATAAACATGTTAAATTTAGTCAAATGAGCAGTGAATAATTCTCTCCGTATTAATTGATAGGTATAATGGAAAGGAAGGAACGGGAAGTCACAGACAAATCACAACTAAGGATACCACAGCTGCCAGTCCGTTATGTTTGTTTTGTGAAATTATGCCCAAGGTTTCATCAGGAGCCAGTAGGGGCTCGCTCTTTCTGGTGGGGGCTCAGGAAAAGAGTTCGATTGAGGGGAGCATAAACAAACACAACTCCACATACATCTGCTCCTTCAGTCAAACTGAAAAGTCATCAAATCTACTCTGTGAATAGAGTTACTAGTAATGTATTTTGTCACTTTTAAAATAAGTATATTTCATTAATCTTTGTGTTTTGTAAATTTTGTGGTGTTTCAAAGCTAAGGTACAAAATTTTATTTGGCATATATCCACTGAAATTTGGTACATTTTATTGTATCTTAAGTTGGCTATAACTTTTTGCAATTTTTAAAAAAGATTACCAAACACAAATTCCTATGTGATTTATCTTAATGTTGAGAACTCACCAGATTTTTGTGAAATTTAAAATTTCTCCTACAACTTTCAAAGTTGAAAGATGAATTGTTACCTAATTATGATCTTCTTACTGCAAGGGTAGTATATATCTAATATGAAACTATAAGGATGCATGAAATGCATCAGAAATGAAAAATGATTATATGAGATGTATTGGCAACCATTTTTTAAAATGTTTAGTAAATGTTCATGGTTATGTGAAGTATGTTTGGGGAAAAAGGAAGCATGTATTTAGTTTTTACGTAGTGTTTGAGGGTTCTTTGCATAAATTCTTCCCTGGGAATAAATGAAACATATTGAATCTTATATTTGCTGCTTTGGGTCACTTAGAGGCCATTAAACAATGTGCTACTCTCAGCTTGACATTTACTGAAACATCAGAAATAAAGTGCTGCTGCTGTTTAAATACCAATGGCACATGAGGGCTTTTATAATATTACAACCAATGTATCAAACATAGCGGCAGAAGGCCATTTAAACAGTATAATGATTGGATTAATTAAGTCACATAAATATTGAAAATGTGCAACTTTTTACTGAAGTTGAAGTGTTTCTTCTTCAAACATAATAGATCTTTTAAAAATAGTCTAGCATTACAGCAAATGAAAAGATATAGTTACAGTAAAGTAATTGGAAAACCTAGAGAAATTGGTTTATTTTTCTTCTTACACTTACATGATTTAAGTGTTGATATTATTTGCACATGTGGCATTCATCATGAATTTCAACTACACAGAAAAGAAAATATTTTGAGATTTAATATGAGAAACTCTAATGCAGACCCTGGGAGGCAATGTTGATGGTACAAGTAATGGGATTCCTTCCTCTCATGTGAGAGGACTGGATTGAACTCTGATTTATGGCCTTAAGCAACCCCAAGCCAGGTAATTAAACACATTTGAGAAGTGATCTATGTTCAAGAGTCACCCCGTATTTTAAATAAATAAATAAAATTTTAATTTACTTATTGCAGATTTATTCATTTTAAAACTCAGAATTACAGAGACAGAGAGATAGAGTGAAAAACCATCTATTGACTCACTGCACAGTTGGCCACAGGCTGAAGCCGGCAGCCAGGAGATTCATCTGAGTCTCCCATGTGGGTGGTAGGGGTTCAAACACCTGGGCTTACTGCTTTTCCCAGGCCTATAGCAGGGAGTTGAATAGGAAATAGAGCAGCCAGGAAAGTAGTCCGTTTTCATTTTGGATGCTGGAATTGCAGGTTTTACTGGCTATGTAACAATGCTGGCCTCATAAATAAAATGTTTAAAAAATAAATAAATGGGAACCTCAACTTTTGTGTAATAGAATATGTGCTAATTAACCACCAGTAATCTCAAATTTCCCAGTTATTTGAAGAAAAAAAAAGATAAGGCAAATGTCTCTGCAGGATTCTAGAAATTTTGGCATTTAAAAACTTGTATTCTATCATTTATTATATTTATAGTAAAGCTCTTTATGGATTTAAAATACTCTATGAGGTTCAGGTAACTGCTGCATTTGCTAGTAGTTTGGCATATAAACAACCTCTTCTTAGTCTACACCTGAGATTGTTATTACTACAAATTTTCCCTATAAAAAAGTAGATTCTTCAGAAATGCAAGACGTTAATAGTCATCTTGTTTCTGTTTTCAGCTCAGAGTTTTCAAGTTGGCAAAGTCCTGGCCCACACTAAATATGCTGATTAAGATCATTGGCAATTCCGTGGGGGCGCTGGGAAATCTCACCTTGGTGTTAGCCATCATTGTCTTCATTTTTGCCGTGGTCGGCATGCAGCTCTTTGGTAAGAGCTACAAAGAATGTGTCTGCAAGATCTCCAATGATTGTGAACTTCCTCGCTGGCACATGCATGACTTCTTCCATTCCTTCCTGATTGTGTTCCGCGTGCTGTGTGGAGAGTGGATAGAGACCATGTGGGACTGCATGGAGGTCGCTGGTCAAACCATGTGCCTTACTGTCTTCATGATGGTCATGGTGATTGGAAACCTAGTGGTATGTAGTAAAAAATATTTTCCTCGTTTTTCAATGATAGGTAATGTAACCATGACAAAGGATGTTTAACTGAAGGTGTTATACACTCAAATGAGATGTGGGTGTTGCAAGCAATAGCTTAGCTTATTGTACTGTAACTCTTATCTCTTTAAAAAAAAAAAGTCACACATGTGTATTGATGACATAAAAAGGTCATTTTCATTGAATACTTTTTCCTGACAAGGGAAGAGCAGTGGAGTAAGTTATGATATAGGAGCAGTAAAAATGAAAAATAACCTTAATGACACTGAAAATAATAACAGAAAGCAATCATCAAACAAGGTGGAAATGAAAAACTGTTTCCTTATTCATTCTGTAACCATAACAAGAGCAAACATCACAAAATCATATTAGCAAAATAACACAGCTTCTCTAATTCTTTAAATTATATTTATTTGAAGAAGTTACAGCAAATGAGGGAGAGACAGAGATCTTCCATTCGTTGGTTCACTTCCAAGGTGTCTACAACAGCTGTAGCTGGGTCAGGCCAAAGCCCAGAGCCAGGAACCTCATCCAGGTCTCTCACATGGCTGGGAGAGGCCCAAGCACTTGGCCATTGGCAGGAAGCTGGAGAGAAAGGAGAGCAGCCGAGACCAGATGGTCTCAGGTTGGGCTGTCCATGATGCACCACAATGCTGACCCCACTTTCTTAGTGATTAAGGGTGATCTTAGACAAGCTAAGCTTACAGAATCTCCAGTCTTCTTACCTATAAACTTAACAATAATAAGTACTGCTTTATGGAACTGCTGTAAGTTTTAAGTCATCTGAATCTTATAAAATGCTTAGCATAAGCCAGATGCTCACAAAGAGCTACTTTCATTCTTTCTTTCAAGTATCAATATTGCTTTAGGATATGACTCTTTAAGGCATGTTTATGACCTAAAAAGCTTCCAGTCTGTCAGCAAAAAGAATCTAATACAATGTGATAGAGATGTGAGTGAAGAAATTTACAAAGACAGTATGAGAAAGGGGAATAAATCAAGTAAACAGAACAATAAATGACTTGTATAAGTAAAGTAATTTTCCCAGTACATTAAAGCAATAGAGATTAGATCTCATACTACGAGTTCTGACTGATAGATAACAGGAAAAATTCACTTAATAAATAAGGATGAATTAACAAACTTTAATTAAAATTAATACATTTTAGGGAAATAAATCAAGGAAATACTCAAGAGAAAAATTTATTTCATTATATATAAAAATGAAAATGTAATATTTAATTTTATTTTCCTTCTTTTATCTCTTTCATCTACATAAAGGTAAATCAAAATAAAATAATTTTACCATGAAAAAAAAAACTTCCAGAAGTAACTGATCATGACTTAGTATAATTATCAGGTTCTATCACATGGGGATTGTTGGATGGGTCACTACAGGCTTTCAAAAGTACTTGCGGTCCTTATTAAATTTTATATATTTTTATCATTTGTAAATATTAATTTACTTACAATTATTTATTTGAAAGGTAAATATACAGGGCCTGGCGCAACAGCATAGTGGTTAAAGTCCTCGCCTTGCATGCGCTGGGATCCCATATGGGCGGCGGTTCTAATCCCGGCAGCCCTGCTTCCCATCCAGCTCCCTGCTTGTGGCCTGGGAAAGCAGTCGAGTACTGACCCAAAGCCTTGGGACCCTGCACCCATGTGGGAGACCTAGAAAGAGTTCCAGACTCCTGGCTTCGGATTGTCTTAGCTTGCAGCCCTTGCGGCCGCCTGGGGAGTGAACCATCGGAAGGAAAATCTTCCTGTCTCTCCTCCTCTCTGTATATCCGCCTTTCTGATAAAAATAATAAATAAATCTTTTTTAAAAAAAGAAAGGTAAAGATACAGACATGGGTTTTTCAGTTGCTGGTTCACTCCTCCATTGTTCGCAGCAGTTGTTACTGGGTCAGGCTGAGAGCAGATGTCTGGATGTCAATGTTAATCTCTGACATGGGTGGCTTACTTGAGCAGGAAGCTGCAATCTGAAACAAAGCCAGGACTTAAATTCAAGAACTCTGATATAGAATATAGAAATTTCAAGCATCATCTAAATCACTGCTCTGGATCTCTGCCCTTTTCTTACTTTTGTTTTTTTAAGCACCGTTGTTCAACCTAATTTACTACTTTCACACAAAGGAAATGTTAAGCCTCATTAGCTTAATAGAAAGATATCAATAGAGTAGAACGCAGCATCGTTTCCATTGGAATTTTACTTAATTTTTTTCCTAGGATTCTTTGATACTACTGTTCTGTTTATATGCATTTGTCCATCTTTCCTGTTAATAACCTTCTGTGTGCTTCAATAACCAGGGAATCATGGATACTATCTGTCAAATCCTGAAATAAGATATGACTTAATCCTGTATCCCTGGGAATGACTGACTCCTTAGAAAATTACCTCCTTCTGAATTCTCACAATGATTTCTCATCACCAAACCTTTCACTCATACCACTAAGAACTATTTGTGGAAGTCCAATTTACAGAAAAATTTGTGGTGCTATTCATAGTATTAAAAATACCTGATCAATATCAAATCTGTGCAATCATGGCCTCAGGATTTTGCAATGATAGATTTGATGTTGATCAGGTATTTTTAGTTTCTTTCATTTTTGAGGATTGTTAATCATTAACTAGAAAAAAAATCCTTAACATACAGTTAAGTTGTAGGAATGCTTTAGGAGATTTAGTTAGAACGATTCAAATGACTGAGGTTGTGATCTCCTGTTCCGTGCTCTCTTTTAGGTTCTGAACCTGTTTCTGGCCTTGCTCTTAAGTTCCTTCAGTTCTGACAACCTTGCTGCCACTGATGATGACAACGAAATGAACAACCTCCAGATTGCTGTGGGAAGGATGCAGAAAGGAATTGATTTTGTTAAAAGAAAAATACGTGAATTTATTCAGAAAGCTTTTGTTAGAAAGCAGAAAGCTCTAGATGAAATTAAACCTCTTGAAGATCTAAATAACAAAAAAGACAGCTGCATTTCCAACCATACCACCATAGAAATAGGCAAGGATCTTAACTATCTCAAAGACGGAAATGGCACTACCAGTGGCATAGGCAGCAGTGTAGAGAAGTATGTCGTGGACGAAAGTGATTACATGTCATTTATAAACAACCCCAGCCTCACAGTGACGGTGCCAATTGCTGTTGGGGAATCTGACTTTGAAAACTTGAATACTGAAGAATTCAGCAGTGAATCAGATATGGAAGAAAGCAAAGAGGTAGGAAATTTTAAAAAGGTATTTTTGTAATTCTACACTTCTATTACTTTAAAATTATTTTAAATTTAAAATTATTATATGCTTCCTTTCCAGAAGAATAAGAAAATATCTATTGGCATCTTTTCTATGGCAAAAGTAGTAATAAGTACATTGATGAGAGATTAATATATACCCAAATATAAGATGTAACTTTTATCACATATGCATTGCTTGGTATCTTTGATAATATTAACATCAACTAATATGAAATTTCCTAAGTACATTGAAATGATTTTAGATTTGCAAAAATGCCTTGCTTGTACATTTTGTTCCTTATAATTCACCCACAATGGTGGTTTTGTATGTATCCGAGAAATAATTGATGGGAGGGTACTTCTTCTAGTTGTCATCTTGTCACATTTTGTCTTTTATGAAATGTTTAATAAAGCATTATGTTATTTAGCTTGCACAGGCATAATAACTTATGGAAAGCTGATTGGGATGTTGGCTTGATATCTGTTGCAGTTTTCTGTTTATTGAAGCAATTTTTTTAAGGAATAGAAGTAGTGACAAAAAATCATGCTACAAATATTTTTATCCTAATAAGCATACTGTTTAAACAAAAAGAAAACTTTAATACTTTAAAGAATGCAAAATTCTGTATTCATCAGTTCAATAGACAGCCGTATTCTGGTAACATAAGGTAGCCTTTGTTTTACAGAACATGAGCCAGACAATGTTTTTGGTTTGTCTTATTTGTATTAACCTATAGATTAATAGGTGCTGAGTTACAACAGAGAAAGGTGAATTAAACATCTTAACGTTGGGATTTTTAACTCTATAAAAATGAAATTAAGATGCTTAGTAGCAAATTCTTGCATTAACAAAGAGACATTCACAGCAAAGGTTTGCCCCTTTTCATTGGAATTGCTTGGCAGAGAGGATGAAGCTCTTCATGACTGTTCTTACATTAAGACAGATGATATGGGAAGTTGGTACAGAGTAGTACGAAACTGAAGTAATTTAGCATGATTTTTAATCTATTCTCATGAGAGTTACAGGTAAATTATAATTTCCAGGAAAGCATATTTTTAAGAAGAGCACTCTAGATGTTTCAGACAGTGTGATTTCATGTACTTCACAAGATTATTCAAGAGTAATCTGCATTCTGTCTTTGTTTTGGGGTAGATAAACTTGCTCTTCATAAGTTGTTATATAGATATAGATATTTAACATTAAATTAAAACTGCTTAAACATTGGTGCTAAATATTAAAATATAAGTGACAGGATAAGAGATGTTAGTTTAACACATAATTGAAGACATTCAGTGAAAAAATAGTAAACCATAGCTTGGAGAAAAGAATTACTGAAATTAGTTGAACTAACATTTTTATTAACTGAACTAACATTTTTTTTAAGATGGAATAATATGTGGCAAACTTGGCAATAAAATTTTAAAAGAGTATAATGGTATAAAGGTTAGATCTAATTTCCTCTATTACATTTAAATAGCAGCTAAAGTCAGCATTTAGAAAATAGAATTTTCATATATATTGTTTTCTTAGTCTTTTGGCATTGTATCTAAACGTGGGTTTTTCCCATGTAGAATATCTAGTGTGCTATATAAACTAAGATTTATAATCATGAAGAATCAAATGTTAGTCAATTAGCTACTTTGATGTTAAAGTTGATACTTGGGAAATGATTAATTTAATGACATTATAGCAAACTTTCTAGATATAAATTTGTAAACAAAGAAAGGATTGTGTTAACCAGCTGATCAAGAATATTTTTAGATTTTAATTTTGTAGAGTTTTATTTTGTGACTTTACACTATAAAATAAACCAGAATCAAAATAACCTTCCAAGAATTTAAAACTCTCCCCTTGAAAAATATTTTTTCAGTATTTGCCTTCTGTTAATTTTTGTTTGGTCATTTTTTGATTGGTTGGATGGGATTTTACTAGATGGATTGGGTGCAAAATATTGAATTAGTAAGCAAGAAAGAAAATGAGTCTTATCACTATTCCTTTTGTGATTTTTACTGTTAAAGAGAAAATTACTGTTTCTATTTTGCAATATTTAAGTGCATTTCTTGTTTTATGAGGCATTTTAGCTGAGTGGACTAAGGTTTGCTGGTGTTTTCCTATGTCTATCAAGTCTGATTTTTTGTAGCTTTCTATATATTATCTACAGTGTTTCACTTAAGATTCATGTCATAACACTATATGCTTTAACTCTTATGTTATTTTGACTATACTTAGCATAATTATGACTGATTTCACTTTTAGAGTTTTTATTAATATTGAAACCATACTTGAATTTATTATTTTTTGAAGTAAAATTGAATAGTGCAATAATGGTGACCTTCACTGCTTACCATTCTTACTTCTCACAG
The DNA here is from genome assembly GCF_030435755.1 of Ochotona princeps. Taxonomy (NCBI): domain Eukaryota; kingdom Metazoa; phylum Chordata; class Mammalia; order Lagomorpha; family Ochotonidae; genus Ochotona; species Ochotona princeps. The sequence goes on from NC_080836.1 coordinate 46,128,441, forward strand.
GGGTAAAATCAAGCTGGAGCCATCGAGAATACAGCTCTGGTGTTTTTTAACAAGTCAGAGGCTCGTGCCACCACTTTTATCCAGGTTACCCAAGCAAGTTGTGCATATATCAATATAATCAATTTCTAAATGACTTTTGACTGGCCTGCATGTTACTCAGCTATGTTCCTTGCCCATCCATTGGCAGTAAAATAAGAACATGCACAGCTGCTATTATGCTGAGTCATAGAAAGCATGGTCAGGCAAGTTTGACAACCCTAAGTTTCTTTCTTTCTTTCTCTCTCTCTTTTTTTTTTTTCTTTTTAAGATTTAGCGGCTGATTTTCTTACATAGATTTTAATAGAAGTCGTATTCAATGAAAAATAAAAGTGCATGGCTTTATTATTTATTTAATTCCATGTAAGTTTTTCAGAATTTTGAAAATGCTAAAGGCTTAAAGGAGTAACAGGGATATTACGAAAAATTTCCTCAGAAAAGTTTTCTTGCTCCTACCTTTATGTTTTTAATACAGCACAAATGAAAGTACTTGCTAGTAATTTTTCTGGTTAATGCCATTCTATCATTTTCTGAAGAAAAATTCACAGATTAAAGCAATCCCTTATTCATGTGTAAACTTCCTAAATGATGTTTTAATGTGCTATATGTAAATGAATTGTCATGTTTGTCTTGGCTGCTAGCTGCGTGAGTATAATTTTTATCTGCTTCATTTTAGAGAAAATGGTATTGCTTTATTTAGCAATTGACCAAAAATGTTTTGGATTTAGAATAAGATTCCCTTGGACATTTAGCTTATATTTATCCTTAAAACTCCTAGACAGAAAAAAATAATTGTCTTCTGCTCACGCAGAGGGAGAGCTAAAGGGTGTGCTCATTCTATCTTCAAGTCCACCTTCTTCATCTAATTTATCCTTTGTCCATGATGGGGTCTCCCACTCAATTTCATCTAGACCTACTGAAAAACTTTCTCCTGAAGAATATTGCTTCAGTAGGTCTAACCACACACACTTCACACCTGTAAGGGAAGAAATTGGAGAGCTCTTGCTGCATTACTGTCTTTCAAGCAAGGAGACTGCCCTTATCCTGATTCATAACAATCCTACTATGGACTCCAGTTAGGGCTCCAGGCGTGTTCTGGTATTGAAATCAGAGCTTTATGCACAAATAATCAATTTGTTCAGGAAAATTTAATTCTTTCTAAAAAGAAAAGAATATTAAGTATGTTGTCATTTACATAACAATTCCTCTCTTCTTCCATTAAAACTGTAAATCAAATTACATATATATAGAGAGATTTTTTTTCCACTTCTTTGAAAATAGCAATCGTTATGGTGTTCCTGGAACATTCCTTTATACTTTTGAAAAAGAAATTCAGTTAGAGGTCCTATAGTTTTCAGGAAACATAATGCCTTATATTTTTGAGGAATAGATTCACATTAAATGGAATTCAAAATAAATATTTGCTCAGTCTCAACTACAGATACACACGTATAAACAAGGACAAAATATGGGTTTTTTTTTCCACTATCTTGTATTAACTCATAAAAATATAATAGCTTATTTTCCAAGTTCCTTGGAAAGAGCAAAAGTTAGTTTTATTTTTATCTGAGCATAATATTTTTGCAAGTTCTTGTGTAGAAAGATAAAGGAGACAAAGTTACAATCAGTAAGTTATCGACCCACGACTACAGGAAATTTGTCTGGAGAGTGGTAAGGCACAGACTAGAGGAATCAGTGTGGTCACATTTATTCTGAACTTTCGAACTACTGAAATTTCAAATTTCCTTGAGCAATTGTCACAAAATGTCCACTCTCTAAATGGATAGGCTGACTTCCAATACAAGGGGAGCGGGAAGGGCCAAAACACCTGAATCTAAAGTTTTATTTTGAGTAATATGTAGTACTTATGGGAAAGTTTTCTCAATTTTTCATGCAAAATGACTGACTTGTCAGAGAAGATTTGGGTTATATCATCTAAAGTTATTTAAATCAAATTCCCAATTTCTTAGCATTTATGATTGGAATAAGGATATTTTTCTAAATTTTGTATGTCGTTTACTAATTTTGTTTTGTTTTAAAATGTCTTAAATTCATAATGAGAAACAAGTGTTCCTATGAAAAACTTAATAGGAAATCAGACTTGCCTTTTTTATTGTGAATATCTAAAAATAATTTACCCATGTATATCTAGTTTACTTTCTGAAGGAAGTGCTATTTTTTTTAAGATTTATTTTATTTTTTATTGGAAAGGCAGATGTACAGAGAGGAGGAGAGACAGAGAGGAAGATCTTCCGACCAATTATTCACTCCCCAAGCGGCCGCAACGGCTGCAGCTGAGCCAGTCTTAAGCCAGGAGCCCAGAACTTCTTCCAAGTCTCCCACGCGGGTGCAGGGTCTCAAAGCTTTGGGCCATCCTTGACTGCTTTCCCAAACCACAATCAGGGAGCTGGCTGGGAAGTGGAGCTGCCGGGATTAGAACCGGCGCCCATATGGGATCCTGGTACGTTCAAGGCGAGGACTTTAGCTGCTAGGCCAATGCTCCAGGTCCTGAAGGAAGTACTATTAATGCTTAGTATTGATTTATCACATGGAGTAAAATCTGCAGTGCAGTATTATAAAATACAAAATGGAATATTGCATCTTGAAGTTTATTAGACTATTAGGCAGCTTGTAATTCTTTCCTGCTTACTACGTATGAATGGATTACCTCCCACTTCGAATTCAGCATATTAAAGAGTATCTACCATGTGAAGAAGTTTCCAGCAAAAATGCTCAACTAATATTTTCAGTATATATTTCCAGATGAATAAGTATGGGTAATGGAAAGACAACGTGAACATTCCAATTTACCAAAGGGAAAGTTAAAGGTTATTAAGCTACTTATAGCCAGTTTATATTTCCGTCTCCTATTTATGTACAAAATGTTATTTATGTAGCACTTTGGAGTTAGTGATGCCCAGTTTGGGATTTTCTTTGAAGATTCCTCAGTAAGTGTGTGAGGTGCTAATAGAGCGATACAATGACATGCGTTTGACAACTCTAATTTGCGAATTTCCCTGCCACTATATTGATTGTAATTATGAACTTATCTGAAGCTAAAGGTTTTTATATCCTTGACTTGTTTCATGTGCTTTTATGGGCTCTTTACATATTTTAGTTGCTTTAGGGACACATTTCATAATGTTATGACATTTTTCTCTCAAGTGTTTTAAAGAAATCATTGAATTGAGGTTATTAAGAAAGATTTTCTAAATGAATACTTAATTATCTACTTCTCAGGATTATTATTTAGAGTAAACTTTGCTAGTACATAATTCTAACATGAATTTGCCATTACATTAAAATACCTGAACATCATGAACATAGCTTGAGTAAATACTAAAGTTCATGAATATAAAACTTGTCAATGAACGATGTCACATGCATTGTGATATTTGCCTAGTCCACAAAATTTCATATGAATAAAGCTTGAGTTTGCTTGTGAATCATCAAAGAAGCCCTCTAGAGAATTGTGGCAGATACGAGGTGCAGAAGGTCCAGAGTCCAACACTGATTCATTATGATTCACTACTGATTCACTGATTCATCACTGATAGATGATTCAACTTGAATTTCCTTCCCTAAATGGATTCTTGATGTGTTGATAGGGCAACTTAGATTCTTATATCTGTAAGTACCAGGTGTTTAATAATATTCGAGTAGTATGAGGATACTGCAAAAAAGACTCATGAAACATTGAAATTAAAATGTTAGGTCTATTTTGATGCAAAAAGCTGAACTCCATCCACAGTTTTCCATATTGTTCATTCATGTGAACATTTGAAGACCTCTTACACGTGTCACAGGTCCTAAACAAGATGAAGAAGGATGAGACTGATTATCCTGAAAGAGGTTCCATTTACTACTCAAACTATAGATCCCTGTATGCAAAGCAGAAAGAGTAAATATGTTAGAATGATTCCGGAATAGTCTTCCTGCTTTCAGAGTTAAACTTAAGTTTATCTCATAGTCTCATGAATAATCTGCAGCCTCATTTAGATGAAGATTCCTTATACAATCAGAGCCTTTGAGGACTTGTAGTGCCCTAAAATACAGAGAATATCACTTATATCAAAAGTTAGATAGAAGGTGTTGGAAGTAGTTAGTTATTGAAAAGAGAGTGCAAGCTCTGGTCTCTATAAGGCAATCATATGCAACTAAACATTACTGCATCTATGTACCTGTGTTATGTTTCAACATCCTGCAAATGGGAAGACCAATATGGCCAGTCTTCAATGTGTAGCAGCTTCTCATGAATTAGAAAGATTGAAATGAAGGGATATTTAATAATTTCTTAGACAATTACTGATATGTAATTAGATATGTAATTGTCTAAGAGTTTTCCCAAAGATAAGTGATAGCAAATTTTAAAAATTTGAACTTCGTAATAAATCTCTCACTCCAATGTTTAATCTTATAGCAAAGTATGTTCAAATTTATTGAGAAAGACATGACTATTTGTCTAGGATTTGTCTATTTGTCTAGGATTATGATCGCTTCTCGGCCTTTTGGCTAAGATCAAGTGTGGATTATGAACAGCCTGATGAAGAGAAAAAGCCAACTACCTTCGGGAAACATATATACAGTATTTGAGTTAACTATTGGCTAAACTACAAATTAATCCCCAAATTAACATTACTAAGGCAGAAATAACTATTGTTTATGTTTCTAACATAATATTATTAGATTAGCTGGGACAAAAGCATTTTCATTCGCATAAATATGTTACCTAATATAAATGGTTTCACTTTATTGGTGCTACTCTATGATGTAAATATTTTACATATTTTACATATTTATGATGTAAATATTTTTTTCCAAGCAAAAAATTCATATAATCCTTAGCCTACATATGAATAGAATAATTCCAGTGCTGACAACAGCATCCATTTTATTCCAGTTTAACATACTTCCGTGTGCATTTTTGCCATGTGCTTACCTCATTGCGGTTATAACCTTCCTCTTGTCAGCTCAGCCATTTCTTAATGTTATACAATAATGGTAATAACATTGTAACAGGTTCGAGAATGCTCTGGCCCAAACTACTCTGATTCCATGCGGCACTCACACCTGGCCCTACATCATTGTTGTGTCCTTTAAAAACCAAGTTTAAGCTTGGCTGTTACCTCCATTTGTGCTAATCCCGAGAAGGGCCTGCCCTGGCTAAGCTTCATTGATTTTTAAAATTTGAGATTTCTTTCTAATGTGTCTTTCTTTTGGTGATAATTTATTTAGCCTAAAGGAAAATAAATAAAATGGTAGAAAGACTAATTTCTGTCATATTCGCAGGACAGGTAAGAGTGCCAAAGTAACAAGTAGTTTCCGAATGCACAATACAGCACAGGGGTGCATTGGCCAAAGAGAATGCGAAGTTTTATCAGCTCTTGCTATGTAGCTAACAATGTGCTGCTCTCTCTGGAATTAGAAAATTCTAGCATACATTTAATAACAACCAGTGGAAAACATTTTCATGTCAATGAAAAGTGGATTAACTTAGATTATTGCTTTTTATGTGCATTTGAACAAATCTTTTCTGCATTTGACATGAAAATGCACTTGTGCAGCTTTCTTTGGTTGGGTCACAATTTTAGAGTAAAAAATTGTTTATTCTGTTTGCAAACTGAGTCATAATCTGACCTCACCAGATCCTCTGTCTCTGGCAGCTAACAAAAGTTTTGTGGGCTTTTATTTTAGAATCTCTATACATGGGTTTACATAAAAATTATTCCACTTGTTTGCACGATATGGTAAAGAAAACAAAATGGTGTTGTTTCTGTATCTAATCTTGTGACCCCCCGCCTTTACCAAAGCAGACTGGCATTATGGTTAAGTCACTTTTACATTACAGAAGAAGAAAATGCATACCGAAGACAGGGGGCACATCTAATATATTCTTATATTTAGATTACGGAAAATATTTAAGCATTTTCCTGTGGGGTTGATTTTCAGAAGCTAAATGCAACTAGTTCATCAGAAGGCAGCACTGTGGACATTGGAGCTCCCGCCGAGGGAGAACAACCTGAAGCTGAACCTGAAGAATCCCTTGAACCTGAAGCCTGTTTTACAGAAGGTAGGCAACACACAGATGTACATGATTGTTCCTCCTATCCACGCATCTGCATTATCCACCAAGCTAGCCTCTGTCTCTACCAATGACCCATCTATCCATAATCATCTGAAGCTAACCACCTAAAAACTTGCATTTAGTTGCTGATGTTTGCTTTTCTATATCAAAATTAAACAGACTTTTAAAAAAGGTTGAGGCATAATTTGTGTAAGTAGTTATTATTTTCTTGGCTCTTGTTCAACTTTGCGACATGGAACTAGCAGGCTATTCTCTAGCCTTCCAGAATATATCTAACAGGAGAGAAGGTCCAACCATTCAAATCACTGTTTATGTTTAACAAATGGAAATTAAATTTTTATGAGTGAAAAAAGTCATTTATTACTTACTGTTTTGTCATTTTATAGGAAATGTTAAGTGTAAATTTAATCTGCCCTTCAGAAGCAGCTCCTATTGCTCAAGGTCAAAGTTTTCTGTTATTTCTGAACTGATAATAAACAATGAAATGTCAAAATTTACTGTGGGTTGCTTTAAGTGGGGCAACATGTCATTGGGGTAATCTCAAAGAAAGTTAAAACTGTACTATTTGAAATATGGATCAATTGCCTATTGTAATAAAAATGTCATGTTTCATGCCATCTGAAACCACAGGATTTAAGCAACGTTTTTACACTTTTTTCCTAATTCTTTCTGCTCAACTGACAAACTTTCCAACCACTAAGTTTTGCTTGTGTTATTTTTCTTACAGCTTCATATCCTACTTGTGATTATTTTCTTAAAAATTAAGAAATCTTATTTATCTTGATTTTATTTCATAAGAAAAGAAAGATGTTCCATCCATCAATTCATTATCCAAATGCCTTCAATGATTAGGAATAGTCCAGGCCAAAGCCAGAAATCCAGGATTCAGTATTGAAGCTGTCACCTCCCGCCTCCTGTGTTGTTCCTTGTCAAGAAGCTGTAGTTAGGGATGGAACGAGGACTTAAACCCAGGCACTCTGAGGCTCTGTATCAGAAGGTGACGTCTTAACTGCCACATGCTTTCCCACATTATGTGATGTCTGTACACCTTCAGTACCCATCACCAAATAGTCTTCCACACAAAGTTCAAAAATTAAACTTGAATAATGCATGTTTACAATACTTTATTTAGTAATTTTTTTCCTTTTCTATCACTAGATAAGTTGTAAGCAAATCATCTGTACTTAAAATGTACATTCTTTTAGGGAAAAGACTTACCTTGCATATTATAGTGTTGCGAGTTGTGCGGCACAGTCCTTCAAATACAGCAAGTAGTTAATACTGACTGAAAAACGTCTTATCTAGCAGTCCATGAATTCCACAGGCTGACTGTTACATTGGTCTGATTATGCCTGGAACTGAAGCAACTTAAATGTTCAATAGTAGTGCAATGGATTTTAGTAATCTTATTCACAGAATTAAGGAACTTTTTTGGTTTATTTTCCCATTTTTCTATTGTGAAACTTTTTGTAAATTTATTTATTGGTAATGATGTAGAAAACATTTATGTTTTATTAATTGGACTAATTAGAATTCAAATATACATATAGGGTCCATGTAGAATACTTATAGTGTAATTATACTATACTGATACAAAAATCAGCTTTGGTTAATTTTTATCTTCTCTATTTTTCTATCTTCATACTTTTGTTATTATAACAGAATAATTATATTAGTTTCACAAACAAAAATAAATATTAAACAAATCATGTAAAAGCTTATGCAGGTAATCTTTTTTTTTTAAAGATTTATTTTATTTTTATTACAAAGTCAGATATACAGAGAGGAGGAGAGATAGAGAGGAACTGGAGCAGCCGGGATTAGAACCAGCACCCATATGGGATCCTGGTGTGTTCAAGGCGAGGACCTTAGCCACTAGGCCATGCCGCCAGGCCCTTATGCAGGTAATCTTGATTTCTATAAGTGGTAGCTGTAATTTAAAGCTGTGATCCAGAATGTGTCATAATCTCATAGTGTAGCCGACTCTCTCACCAACATACATGGATACACACACATACTGAGTGGCTTTTTTTTCTTTATTTACTCCTCTATATTGTAGACTGTGTACGGAAGTTCAAGTGCTGTCAAATAAGCATAGAAGAAGGCAAAGGGAAACTCTGGTGGAACCTGCGAAAAACTTGCTATAAGATAGTGGAGCACAATTGGTTTGAAACCTTCATTGTCTTCATGATTCTGCTCAGCAGTGGGGCTCTGGTAGGTGACCTGAGATATGCTCCTTCCTCTTCCACCTGAAATCCCTCCCTTTCCTGCCAGAAACTTTACCCTGTTTCGAAATACAGTGCTTATGAAAATGAGAGACAGTATGTACGATGCATTCACCGCAGAATGAAGATTGGTAACTAGCACCTTTTATTACTGCCTGGCATGTTCCATAGATGGAATCAAGCTGAGAATGGCATGATTTCTTGCAATATGTAAAAGAGGAATTTGCTGACTTTTGGTCCATAGACAATTCTTAAAGAATGGCTATGAAGATATGGTGAGGGATTGCCAGTTAGATATCAAACAGTCAAACATAAATTCCATGCTGCAAGAAATTTTGGCTTGTTCACACTGATTGACCATAATCAACCAAAAATACTTAAAAAACGTGGTAAAAGTGGCATGACTCACTTTCACATGTGGCCGTACTTCTTTAATTTTCTCCATTAAATTATTGGAGAAAAAAATAAATTATTGGAGAGCTTGGTGAATTGGTCCCTTTAAAAGAACTACTGCATTGTGTCTGAAAGTCACTAAGCCCTCTTCTGGTTTGACAATGAATCTTCCATCATGCCACTTAATTCCCAGAGGGTCCTCTTGCCATTAAAGAGGGAATTCTGCAGGATAATAAGTGAGCTTCCTGTAACAGGTGTTGGTTCTTAGTATCCCATGAAAGTTCACCAAAACACACAAACATGACTGAGGAGTGTCTGATTCTTGAGGAAGGTTTCCGTTCCAACTGTAAGCTGGGCCCAAAAGCCTGTAGGTACTTGCACTGAGCCATGGTCTTAAACCTGGATACCACTATTCTTTAAAAGTGAATTATTTCCATTGTTTTTAATTGAGGCCACCAATCTTACCTGCTCATTCTTCCTGTAAGAGGCTTCAGTTCAATTTAAGTGGTATTTTTACTCCTGAAGATCCAGGTGTCCACATCAATGTGTTTCCTATGCTTTCCCACTCTGTATGAGAGTGATAGTTTGGAGACCTACATGCATACACCCTGCTTAGGGGGAAGGGAGTGTGTGTGTGTCAGATGAGAATCCTTTCCATTTCCCTCAAGCTGAGGGACCTCATTACTTTATATTTGTAGTACAAGGAGGAGCACCTCCTAGTACCTGTGTTGAGCAAAGAATACTGAACCTCAGATGACTTTTTACCTCTTTCAGAGTCAGTATAATTTCTTTCTAGTCTAGGTAGGATTGCATTGGTTTCGCATTTATAAGGGAAATCACATACATTACGATGACATTTTCCCTCTTTATCTTCTTAATTATTTTCCTTGTATCGCCACCCCACCTCCACCCACTGTATTGCTGGGTCATTAATTTCCCCAAAGGATAGCCAGGTCCCAGATGGCTCAATGATAGTGATCCCACTATTATTGTCACCCCTGCTTCTCCCGCTCACCAAGTACTTACCAAGATGCACTGTGGAGCCTTGAATCTTGTTCTGAAGAAAATTAGTGGACAGGCTCTCAAAATTTTCATAATCTTTTGGTATATGCTGATAACAAAATCCATACACCTTTAGAATTGCTTGGTTGACTGAAATACCCAGGTATCCGTTAATAATACTTAATAAAAATCAGTTAATAATACTTAAGTAAAAGTCACTTCTGAGAAACATGCAGCCATGCAGCCTGAAGCCCCGACCAGGCGACTTGCATCATTTGCTTTGCTAAGACAGCCAAGAGACTGTTTATGATAATAAATTCAATAGCATTTTTTTTCACTTACAGGCCTTTGAAGATATTTACATTGAACAGCGAAAAACCATTAAGACCATGTTAGAATATGCTGACAAGGTGTTCACATATATATTCATCCTAGAGATGCTTTTAAAGTGGGTTGCATATGGTTTTCAAATGTATTTTACCAATGCCTGGTGCTGGTTAGACTTCCTTATTGTTGATGTGAGTATCCTGCAATTTTCTATTTCCTCTTTCATTCATTGCTGTTTACTCATCTTGACAATGGTTCCTGGCCCATGCTGCACCCTAATACACATGAGATTTCCTGCTTCCCAGGGAGAGGACATCCCAAAAACATTTTTGCCAATTTGAATACATGTATCTTCAGAGAGCCAGGAACAATGAAATATCATCTTATTCTAAGACTCCATAAAATTTATAGACAATGTATCTTATGGAAAAACTGTACATTGATTCTTAAAAATTGACACTAAAGTAAATGTATGTTTAATTATATTTTCCATAAGTGGGTTGAAATACCCACATACTTGCTAATTTAATGTCAGAGTTGTATTTTAAATCACAAGTTATTCAAGATCATATAGTAATTTAGAAATTTCGCTTTTTTCATTCTTACGCTTCACAAAATAACTTTAAATTATTCCCAGGCATCTTTGGATGTGATATCTTTCTCATCATAAAAGCCTGTTGAGATGGGGTTGTCACACAGCTGGAATAGCAGTTATAAGGAAATTTAAAGTCCAAAAAGCAGGCAACACTACTTGATTTTTCTGTCGGTAGAAACAGACTTGCTATTAACCAATTATCTGAAGATTTCATTAAATTTCACTAGTATTGATAAAGATGGAGTATCAAATTGTAGAAAAGTTTTAAAATAAGAATCAGACAAGTCCACTATATGTAACTTATTGATTAGCTGTATAATAATCTTAACTTTTTCTAGCAATAAAATAAGAAATATTTAAAATCATGCATATATGCCTGGACATTAAAAATGAGGGACAAGGCACAAATGCAGAAATCTTTTATTTGTGTGATACAATTATGCAATATACTACAAGTATTCATTCTTTCTCTACTTTTTGCATATGATCATGACAGGCTGGCAGACATATGAAGTATCTAATATTTAATATATCTACATGATGATAAAGACAATAAGTCAACATTACTTGGCTGTGATGGTATTCCTTTTTTCAATGTAAAAATTTTTGAATTTTGAATTTTAGGGAACAATTAGGTAGGTTCTGGGATTCCACTCCCTCAAATTCCCACCTCCCTCCCCACTGATTTTCCCGATATTGCTACAATTGTATAGTCCTTCATAACAAGTTGTGCTTTCATCAGTCTGTTATTTAAGTGTATCCCAACATTGCTAGTACAGACAATGTCAGAGAGTCCAGCATCCCATTGTCTAGATATGTCCAACAGTTTCATTGGGAGTCCATCTTTGATTTGGAAGTAGGGCTGCATATTGCATTGTGTCTTGTGAAGGTGTTCTTAAGAGATATCTTGTTGTCCTGCAGACAGAGCTCAAATTACCTAATTTACTTTGATATTTACTTTTCTTGGTTTATGAAAACTATTTTGGCATAATAAGCTGATCAACACTTCTTTAATTCCAATGCTTATTGTTTATTATGTTTTAGAAGGTACAAATAGAGTAATTTTTTTTAAATTTTTGTGAGATCTTAGTTGAATAGTGAAAACAGAAATGTATCCTATGACAACTTGACACCTGTAGTAAAAATATCATTTCTGTCACTTGAGGAGTGTTCTCATGAGAAAGGTGGAGTTGAGCTGGAATTCGAAGGATGAGGATGTTAGTAGGTAAGGGAAAAGACCCCAAAGAATCAGAACACTGACATAACATTCAGGGCTGGTTCAAAAAAGAAGTCACTGTGGATACATACAGGATGCCAGGAAATGGAGGAAAAGATTTACAATTAAGTGATAAGGTAAGAAAGGTAAGTTGGAGAAGAGCTAAAAAAAAAAAAAAAACTGCCATCCAAAAAAATTTGGATTTACAATTTGGTAACAAGGTAGCAAGCTCAAGCGGTGAAGAATCACATACAGGGTACCACAAGACCAATTTGTTCCCTTAATGAAACAACTTTGCTGGAAGAGTGAATGATGGAATAGAAATGGGGTTATTTCGAGACCAAAAGACCTATTACATGATTACTATCATGTCCCAGAAAAAAAAAACTAACTATATCTCCTTTGCACACTGAGCTACACAAGGCAGGTATACACACACACACACACACCACAGACACATACAATGGATGATTTGTCACCTGTCTTAACAAGTTGATAAGTATTGCCCCTTTTCAGAGTATGTCTTTATATCAAACTTTTTATCTTTAATATTTTTACTTACGTCTGGTTCTTTTTGGCTTTGTCTTCAGAGAAGGTAATGGTGTTACAAGCTCTTGTGTTGCATTGCAGACCTTTTTCACAATTTTGTATAATTTAACAACTTACAAAATTAGGTTTTATTAAAACCACACAGACCATTGAAGATAAGATTTATAGCTCAGTTTTTTTCCCTAAATTTATATATATAGCACTTTCAGGCCTGAATATAAAATCAGTTTAAATAAGCCTGGTTATTATTAAAAATGTATTAAACATGCTCTTAAAAGGAATACTAAACCTTTATTTTTGTGGATCTGATTTTGAAATTCAAGAGAACTACATTACAAAATACATTCTTTAGTTTACATAAATTTAATTAGTTTCTATATATTCTTCCAACAGAAATCAGACATTTCTGAGCTTCCTATGAGAGTTCTTTTTTTTTTTAACTTGGGATTTTAGAACTTTCGTTAACTACATTACTTTTGTTAACTACATGAATAACTCAACAAAACATTATTCCTGCAATTTCTGATTATAATAAAATCTTAACTTTTCACCTTTTTAATTCACTAAATGTATTTGATTAACTAAATTGTTTTGTGCCTTTTGCACTGAAATTTGCCAAAAGAACACAGGCACTATTTTGAGAACTGGTCCTATCTGAATGTATGTATCTTCATTTTCACCAGTGATTTGCAGTTTACTTGTTTAACAAGCTTTAATTTTCCTTTCAGGTCTTCAAAATAATATGATTTCGTAGACTTATAGATGAAGATCATAGTACTTTTTTTTCTGCTTGTTTTATTTCTTAAAAAATATATTATCTGATGGAGACACTATTAAGATGTGTTGGGTAAAGCCACCATGTGCAATGCCAGCATTCTATATGGGTGTAAGTTTGTGTCTCAACTGATTCACTTCTAAACCTTGTCCCTGATAATGACCTGGGAAAAGCAGTGAAAGATGACCCAAGTGCTTGGGCTCTGTGTGAGAGACCCTGATGGAGGTCCTGGTTCTTGGCTTCAGCCTGACCCACCCCTGCCAACAGACTGTCTCTCTTTCTCCCTCTCTCTCCTTCTTCCAACATCCATACCTCCTTTCTTATCTCTCTCTCTCTCTGTAACTCTGATTTTAAAATACATAAATCTTAGGTAAGCGTATTCTATGTGAAAAATATTGAAAAGTATAGGTCTTTTGGGGGGCAGTATTTATTCATTGGAAGGCACAATTAACAAAAGAGAGGAAGGATCAGAGAAAACTTCCATCCACTTGTTCACTCTCCAAATGGGCTAGGACTCGCCTAGGCTGGGCGAAGCTGAAGCCAACAACCTGAATCCCTCCCAGGTATCCTATGTGGGTGACAGGAACACAAGTACTTGGACCATATTTTGCATTATCAGAGGGCTGGGTTAGAAGTGGAGCAGCTGAGCTTGAACCAGCTCCTGTTTGGGATGCTAGTGTTGCAGACAGCAACATAGTTTGTGCCACAATGTCTATCCCCAACTTCTGTTATCTATGATTTACAGGCCTAAATTGTTAGCCTCTCCTCAGAACTTGTAGAAACGTACTCAGTTATAAATCCCAAACCTACTAAATAAGACTCTGCTAGATATTGGTATCTTTGATAAGCATTCTGGGTGATATTTATTCCACAAAGCAAGGTTCAATTGAATAGATATCTTTGTCTGTATCTAAGATGACTGTGTTCCTTTTTCTGTTTAGGTTTCATTGGTTAGCTTAACTGCCAATGCTTTGGGTTATTCAGAACTTGGTGCCATCAAATCCCTCAGAACACTAAGAGCCCTGAGACCATTGAGGGCCTTATCCCGCTTTGAAGGAATGAGGGTAAGACAAAATGCTTTAGAATTCCTAGAAGCCACAAAGGAAACCAGACTGATAGTTTTTACCTTGCAGATGGCAAGTCCGTGGATAATTTGTGCTGTCTACATAAATACTGATGTAATAAAGTAATCAATAACCACATTTATCAGATATCCGTAGTACTTGCCACCACTAGAGACAATAATGAAATGTGATATCCCAGTGCTTGTTTCTAATTGACTAGATTTTTGTCCTATGGGAAATTTATACCATGTTTTTGCAAGCTACTGATTTAAATTACGACTAGTTATATCCATTCCATTCATGTATGTACAGGAATTTCTACTCACTGGATTTGGATACTTTTGAATCTTTACTCATCATTTCTTCACTGTTCTAATAATGTATTTTTAGCTGAAATGTGATCTGTCAGTTTAAAAACAGGCTGAGATGGTTAAAAAGTAGGTCAACTGTGGAAAACAAATTATTCATTTAGAAAGGTGCCACAATGGAAGCGGGGGGAATGGGTGCTGAAATGTGTCATAGCCTAGGACACAAACCTAAGACCACAGACCACATGCCTTCACTCTCCAGTAAACAACGATGCTGTGTCTTAGTGGCTCTAACTATGCAAAAGAAACTGTTAGAAAATGGACATTTTGTGATATTTTCAAGTGATACTTAGACTTCTTTCTGCTGCAAACACAACCAGAAATGAATGGCATGTACAGAGGTATGTGTCTCTGTGGGAGTAGTGTGTGTGTGTACTTGGGTATATAGAATTACATGGAGAGGAATTGCTGTTGTTTTCATTTTATCAGTTTGAAATAAGTTGTTTTGCAATAGTAAGTTTAACAAACAAAACAACAATTTTTATATTTTCTATATGGAATTTGACACAAGCATTTCCCTTTACTCTCAAATTCTGGATAACAAATTGCATAGTTGGCATGATTTTTTAATATTTTTAAAAATGTTTTTTAAATTGTGATATTGAGATGATGCCCATGTTTCTATACTCAGGTCACTATTTGTATTTATTTTTGCTTTCACAACGACACTTTGGGAAAACATTATTACATGCATACACTTACATCTTGAAAAAAACATTCTACCATAAAATAATTATCTTTTGCTCTTCCAAACTATAATTGTAAAATTTTTAGACCTACTAGAACCTAATTTCTACTCAACAAGAACTTAAAGAACAGATACTTTTCTAATATTTGACCCTCATTCTTTTTATCCTATGTGATAATACATAATAGTGAAGATTTATAATTGAATTTTCACCTTTTTCCCTGTCTTCTGTGCCAGGTGGTTGTAAATGCTCTTTTAGGAGCCATCCCATCCATAATGAATGTCCTACTGGTCTGTCTGATCTTTTGGCTAATATTCAGTATCATGGGAGTGAATCTTTTCGCTGGCAAGTTTTACCACTGCATTAACTTCACCACAGGAGAGATGTTTGATGTAAGCGTAGTCAACAACTACAGTGAATGTCAAGCCCTCATAGAAAGCAATCAAACAGCAAGGTGGAAAAACGTGAAAGTGAACTTTGACAACGTGGGACTTGGATATCTTTCCCTGCTCCAAGTAGTAAGTAATCATTTTATTAATCTTTGTGATATACGGTTATAAGGAGTCTAAAATTCTTCTCCACAATGAAATAGTGCCTGACACCTAGAATAAATATTATTAAAAAGAAGAAAGGTAAGTGTTGACAGCTATGTGGAGAAAAGGGAATCCTTGCAAACATGTTGGTTGAAGAGCAGATCAACACAGCCGTTGTTGAAAGCCGTAGGAAAGTTCCTCAAAAGTTAAGAATAAGAATACTTAAGACCAGCTTTCCCACCTCTGGGCATATGTCCAAAGAAAATGAAGTCACTGTCTCCAAAACAGGTGTCTAAACATTTTTACATCCAGCGCCATCATCACAAGTCAAAATACAGAATCAGCATAAACATGTGTCAATGAATGAATGGGTAATGAGTAGTGTGTATATATGCACACACAAACACAACTGAATGCTTCTGCCTTAATGAGAAAGAAAACTACATTCACAACATGGATGAATCTGTGGTCATTATACTAAATGGAATAAGTCATGAACAGAAGGACAAATACCACATGATCTCTTTTAGATATGAAATCTAAAAAAGAAACAGAGAGCAAAAAGAGATTCCCGGGAGCTGGATATAGGGAGAAAGTTCATCAATAAGTACAACTTTTCAACTTAATGAGAGAAATAAATTCTGGGAATCTAATGTATAGCATGATGATTTTAGTAAATAATGCTTTATATACTCAAAAATCATGAAGAGAGTTGAGTTTAAATGTTCTCACCACAAAAAAAATAAATGAAGTAATGCATATGCTACTTAGATTAACTATTCAGCAATGTATGTGTATTTCAAAATATAATATTGTGCAAATATATAATTATTATTTGTCACTTTAAAAGAAATTTAAAGGAACTAAAATTAAAAGGCAGATATATATAAATATAATAAACTGCATAAATATATGAAATGTAAATAGGACTTCAATTCTTTTTCCCCAGCATTTGCAAAATCTTTCTAAGGTTTGTTTCCCTAGTTCCTCCCTCAGTAATTGTTGATCTGTTTTTTTCTCTGTACCAGATGGAAAACAAGACAGTTCCACAAAGTTTGATTTTTCAGATTAAGAATTGAATAGCCCCATTCATGTCTCTTACTTGTGAGATTTCTGTTTAGGTTTCCATTGTTTTTCTCCCATCCCAACTCTGAGCAAAGTAGATATGCTTGTCCCCAAAAGCTTGGGAGGATATTTTTTCTCTCAGGAGAAAGGAAAAAGAGATTTCCTTTTTCTAGTGCAGATAGTATATGCTAATATCAAATCACCACCCACCCAGATACCACCCATAGCATAACCAAATCTCCTACTTCCTCACCCATGCTCAAATTCTGTACTTGTTTCCATATTCCTGCCTGCCAGATGAACACTCTACTCTCCTTCAAATGAAATGCGTCCTATCAAGGTTATGTCTGCTGTATGTTCATAAGAATTCATTCAGTTCATCAGCTGAACATAGTGTCCCCTCTCCGCCTGCTCCCTGAGCTCATCAAACACTCTAGACATAAATGGGCAAAAGACAGAGCCCAAGGCACTAAGGCACTGCGAAAATGTGCAAGACTCCTGCTTTCAGAATCCTTTGCACATACATCAGGAAATAAATATTTAAAATGCCAAACTGTGGTTGAGTATGGTTTTTTTTCATACTAGGAGGTTGTTTACAAATTAATTACCTGAAAATACTCAATAGAAATTCCTAATGCTTCTTGACAGTATCATTTAGAATAATAAACAGAAGCAAAACTTTAAAATCATACAGTTCAGCATCTTTTTGGATTTATCTCATTCTGATGTAAATGAAATTTTTTCATCAAATTTTATGTGACATTCTTATAATCGTATGGGAGTAAAAAAATGCAGATGCCACTTTCATGATAGGATATAATTGGCAAAACATGATCTAATTAGATGTTAACTTATACATACAGATATTATAAAAATAGGAATTTGAGATGTTTTCAAAGGCTGTTTTAAAAATTATCAAAAATTTATATATTAACTTCAAACTATTTTATATGCCTGTACTTGAAACAATATGAATCAACTAGGATTTTAAACATATTTTCTACGATTATAATTTAGAAAAAATAAATGATGTGATCTTTTTACAGGCCACATTTAAAGGATGGATGGATATCATGTATGCAGCTGTCGACTCAAGAAATGTAAGTTTGTTTAGAGGAAAGTTTGACTCAGTCAAGTAACCATTTCCACAGCTCTGTAATTTAGTGATGTTTCCAACATACCATAGATCAATTTTTCGAGTGCATCTGTATATATATGTATATATATACAAACTGATTATAGAGTATTTCTTTCAATCCTACTAGTATGTTTTTGTTGATTCACTTTGAATATTTTAACAAATATTGGTTATATTTACAAATTGAGAGTGTTGGGTTTTAGCCCTGGTCATCCCAATGATTTATGTACTAGAAACCCTAATAGGCAATTTCTTTCATCCGTTATACATTTGCTTCAGCAATTTGTCTTCCTTATAATAGTAAATATGTGACTAATGGCTGGAGAAAAATAGCAACCAAGGGAAATTTAGAAGCTTTTTTTTCTTTCTGAAAGTGAGTTTATATGATAGAAATCAGAAGTTTTCAGATTTACGTCATATGTATCAGTACTTTGCAACTTTTTTTTACAGTTTTCACTGTTTAACAAGGGAGAAATCACATTTTAGTTTGCAAGAGCATGGCAGTTAAGTTCAAAATTCTCTTTCTCTGGCACCAGGAACTAGCTTTCTTTTTAAAGAAATTCATTATATTTGATCAATTGGTTGGTTGAAAGGCAAAGTGTCAGGGAGAACAGAGGGACACAGAGAAAGTGAGCTCTTCCATCTACAAATTTACTCCTCCAATAGCCACAACAGCCAAGTCTGGGCAAGGTTAATGCCAGGAGAATTGTAAGGTCTCTTACATGTGTGGCAGGAACCCAGCTATTAAGCCATCACCTGCTACTTTTCCAGGTAGCTTAGTAGTAAGCTTGGTAGGAAGCAGAGCAACCAGAAATTGAACCAACAGTCCAACATGGAATAATGGGCTGCCAAGTGTCAACTTAACACATTGTCCCAAAGTGTCAACCTTGCAGCTAACTTGCCAAATGACGAATTCATAAAATTTTTTCTACCTTATAAAAGCTGAAATAGAAGGAAAAACTAAACCCCTCTGTTAGTGCTGCCAGGAATCCCAGTTGTGGATGCTTTCTGAATCATAATAACTTTTTTATGAGTGTTCACTATGCTAAGGACTTTCTTAAATTAGCTTATTTAATCTCAGTTACCAACTTTATCATACAGATGATATCAATCTTATCTTGTCGTTGAAGAAAGAGGCTTCACACATTAAATGTAGAACATGTGTTTGAACTCTGATCACAAGCATGGACTCAGCACCACTCTCTTCACTACTTCCCAGGCCCAATTACTTCTTGGCTCCTGACCTTTGCTTGGCCCAGATCCAACTGGTGTGAGAACTCTGAGAGAAAATCATATGGAATACTCCCCACACTATTTCTCTCTTGCTTCTCTTTTCTCCCTCCCTTCCTATCTCTTCATCACTCTTTCAACTAAACAAACATTTCAGAAATGGTGAAGATGGCATTTTTTAATTGTAAAATTATAAAAGAAAATAGTAAAACAGTGTGAAATCTTTCTTTTAAAAAAATCAAGTAAATAAAAATTTACCGTGTGTGCTAGAATAATGGTTACCTCTCACAGGTTTGCTAGGATTTGTGGCTGAAAAGAATAAACTAAAGATTTCTAAGCTTATAAAAATGTCCTGGGCTATGGATTTCACTTTCTAGAAATGCATTTCATATATTGCATTTATTACCATAGGTTTTCTTGAATGTGTATTGTATTCAATTGTAAAACATTTTCAAATAACATTTTATATTGCTTCACACACATACATACAAATAAAATTGAAATCTCACCAAACAGGTAACTTTACAATATTCTGTTATTTACTATATTATTAGGGAACTTTATGTTGATAATGACCTTCTAAATTGATTTCACAACATAATGAATCAAAACTTGTACTTTTTTTTAGTTTATTCATTAATTACATTGTATTATGTGACACAGTTTCATAGGTACTGGGATTCTCCCCACCCCTCCCCAAACCCTCCTCCCATAGTGAAAACTTGTATTTGTTATCATCAATGACTAGTTAACTCAATGTGTTAAGCCAATGTGAGAACTGAAGCTGTTAAAACTAGTGACAGCCGAAATTCAAACCAACTATACTGTCTCTTCTTAAACAGGTGAGTTGGATAAGACAGTAACTGTTACTGAAACAGTTCCAACTGCCTAAAATGTGCAGTAGTGGTCCTATTCCTTTTCAGGAATTATATGTTTACATTAAACCCTTGTACTTAGCAATTACTACTATACAGGTGCATTTCTAAGTATGTTTCCTGTATTAGTATATTTAAGTTTTGCAGTGGCCCTATGAGGTTCAGATTCTATTGTATCCATTTTGCAGTTGAGGGAAGCAAGGCAGACAAAATACATGCTAATCTTCTATAAGATTAAAAAACATTAGTTTGCATGTTGCAATGAGATCTTCGTTTATAACCAAAAATGCATTCATAGGCATTTAGTGAGTGAAAGTTTTTATCACTCTTAACTTATCTGTTAAATATTTTATTTCCTCAAATCAACAAATAGCTATCTGTGACTCTACAAAATGTGAATGATCATCAAATCAGTTTAATGTTTGGTTTCTTCTCATATAATGATTGAGGCATGCTCTAAGAATTTAATTCACTGAGGTGCTTTTATGAAAAAAATTCAGTGATTATTATTCTTCATATTTTGTAGGTAGAATTGCAACCCAAGTATGAAGACAATCTGTATATGTACCTTTATTTTGTCATCTTCATCATTTTTGGTTCATTTTTTACCTTGAATCTTTTCATTGGTGTCATTATAGATAACTTCAACCAACAGAAAAAGAAGATAAGTATATTAAATCTTTGTCGTTGTTCTAAAATGTGAACATATGTTACTTTGCATCCTGCATGTTCCAAAATTTTATCAGCAAAAGAAAACAATATAAAATTCTGAAACTACTTTGATATATTTGATAAGGGACAACATTTAATTGGTAATTTAGGTTATGGATTTGTGTATTTCTAGTCTGGAAATATAACAAATGCACTATAATTTATGTGTGTAATATATGCATTTCCATAAATATGGATGTTGTTAACATTGTATAACACTGTGGGAGCCAATTTTTAACATGATTATTAAGTTGGATTATATAGCCAGTGAAGAACATGGTTTTAACAAGTTTGTATTCATTTCTTTACTTTGGAGGTCAGGACATTTTTATGACAGAAGAACAGAAGAAATACTACAATGCAATGAAAAAACTTGGTTCAAAGAAGCCACAAAAACCCATACCTCGACCTGCTGTAAGGATACCATCCTTTCCTCTCCAGTTAAAGCTATGTTTTCCATTGTTTTTAAAAACAAAATTGCTGGAAAGTAGTATTTTGTCAATTTGCACAGAAAGTTTTTACCTTTATGATGTAACTAGCTAGGCTAAATAGCCTGAATAAGTGTATTTTAAATATACATAACATTACAGATTTTATTATAGATAAATCTTGTATCTAAATGTAAGCATTGCATAAATTTAAAATTCAGGCTTAAATGCCTGGATTAGCACACAAAATTGACATTGGTAAGCAGTTTATGATGATATGGATAGGAAAACATATACACATCCTATGTAATGTGGAAATACTGAATATACTCAGCATAGGACTGATTGAAGTAATTGGTATATCTCAGATGCAACTATTTTCACTGCAGATTGCATGGAATTATTAATGAAATGGATCACAGTTTTTTCTAGTTGAATAGATAACTAAACCTTCTTTTTTCTTCTACTACTGCCTACATGGAATAATACCATGCTTTTTATGATTATAACTCTTCCAATTGCATATTGTGGGTGCTTATTCTGTTTGGGCTAATGCAAGAAATTGCCAGCAGAGCCCTTGAGGTCTGTCATCCAAAGACAAATACAGGAAGGCTGAAGAGAAATGGTTAACATTTAGAAGAAGTAATCAAAGTTCTCAAGACTGGGAGATTAGGTTGAGGTCCATTGAAGGGAGTTCTGTGGGGAAAGAAATTGAGGAGAGAAGGAATAAGCATGTGACAAAGTTGCATAGAATGTGAATGAAGAACATGAGTGATGAGGTCAGATTTAGAGAATTCTAAAGAATTTAATAGTGCATGAAAAAATATGAAAATCAAGATAACCAGACAATTGGGGTATACAATGCATTTTAGTAGGTAAAGCTTCCTGTGACATTGGCATCTGCCAATGGTAACAGGTTCATGTCTAGATGTTCCACTTCCAATCCAGCGTCCTATTAATGTTCTGGGGAAAAAAACAAATGAAAATCGCTGTAGTGCTTGGACCCTTGCATCCATCTGGGAGACAGCAAGAAAGCTCCTGGCTCCTGATTTGTCCTGGCCCAACACTGGCTCCTGTGACTATCTGGTTATTAAGCCAGCAAACCAACAGATGAAGGAACTCACTAACTTGCAAATAAATAAATAAATAAATAAATAAATAAATAAATAAATAAATATTTTTTTAAAAAAAGCAAAATTCTAAAGGAAATAGAGGACTTCCCTAGCACTAATTTTGAGATTCTCATAGAAGAAGCAGGAGAAATACAATGTGAAGTTGCCGAGAAGTATGGAATTGTACTGAGCAAACCAAGGACATAGGTATCATCCTTCTTACTAAAGACCAAGACGGAATTAAAGAACATACCTCTTGGAAAGCACGATCTTCAGGATTTTACTGCTCTTCATCTGATCCAACACCCAATATTTCTATTGGAGACAAATGTTAGTGATTCATGATTGTAGAGTGTTCCTTAGCTTACTAAATGTGCAGTGAATCTTGTTGATTGTGATGACATAAAAATTAAGACCGAATTCCTTCTTTTAAGGTATTTTGAACCGAATGAATCTCAGGTGCTTCATTTTTGAGGAAAATGACACTGCCATTCTCTTCAGGAACTCCCAAGCAAGTGGAATGGGAAAAAAATTAATAAAATGAAAAAGCAAAACGTTTATAATACAGTCAGATTTTTTTATTATCGATGAAAAGAAACAAGTTTTCTGAGAGCACAAAATGCTTTCTTAAAATTGAGCTAGAATTCACCAGGTAGAAACAGTAAGGAAGGTTGTTTAAACAGAGTGATAAACGATAAAATCATAGAGAACAGGTTGTATATTTTAGTGAGAGTGGAAGACAGGATAGCTGAAAGGTAGAAACAAGGGGATTGGAATTAGACATGTGTGCTAAGCTGAAGGGGATACTGGGAGGGCAGATTCAGCTGATGCATGTATGACAATTCCAAACTTTTATGGAAAGTAAAGTTGAAAGAAAAGTATGCTTTGGTGCGAAAATTTAAATCAATGTAATTTTTTCATAATATGTGTTTTCTATTAGCTTTTGGAAACCTCTAATAAACATCCAGCTTGTCAGGCCAAAATTTTCTCAAGAGGAACGTAGAACAGATGATGCTTGATTCCTAATTTCAAATGGAAATAATGAAAGCTCTCTAAGCCAAAAGGAGCATAACACCAGTATGAAATATTAAGAACAATATTAGTATCAAGATCCAGGAAAATAAAATTTGAATATAACTGTGAGCTATAACTTTTAAGTAATAATTTTATCACTTCAGATGAGTTGATCATATAATGTTTATACAGCTATGTTAACTATTTTACAAACTTAATTTATCCTCATAAAAAACAATACCTGATTATTAAAACTAAGAAGTTAAACGATAAAATATCATTCAATCACACAAGTTAATTGGATTTCACTAGTTTTTCATTAATGTAATTTTTCTTAAACTACTGTCTGATGATTTGAAAGTCCAAGAGAAATACATCACATGCTACCTCCCAAAACTGAATTATCATTTTGAAAAGATTTCTCGGCTGAAATTTCAGATGAGTTTAAGATATTGTGGTACTGATGAGTGAAATAAAAGGAAAAAACAAGAAAAATCTGCAGGAGTGTTCATTACTTCTTTAAAATTAGTTTCAATATTCACCACCAACACACTGATTAAAGAGATTTATTATAGTGCTAAATATTTACTGACAATCCATCCAAATACATTAATGTTCTAGGCACTAAGAACATCATAGACAGCTGTTAGTAGTCAATTTATAAAGTCTTGCTTCATGAACAATATGAATATACTTGAAAGAGTTAGATTTTCTGATATACAAAATTGTATCCTGAGTATAAAATAAGTGTGATAAGTTTTATAAAAGCTACATTTTCATAGCTCTAGATTAATGTCAGATTTCCAGTTTCTAAATGCACTGTTATATATTATTTGTTGCAGAACAAATTCCAAGGCATGGTCTTTGATTTTGTCACCAAGCAAGTCTTTGACATCAGCATCATGATCCTCATTTGCCTCAACATGGTCACCATGATGGTGGAAACGGACGACCAGAGTCAAGAAATGACAAATATTCTGTACTGGATTAATCTGGTGTTTATTGTGCTGTTCACTGGAGAATGTGTGCTAAAGCTAATTTCCCTTCGCTACTATTATTTCACAATTGGATGGAATATTTTTGATTTTGTTGTGGTCATTCTCTCCATTGTCGGTAAGAGGAGGTGCTTTTACTCAATTAAGAAATTTAGGAGTAAAAGGTTGCATTTTAAAACTTTCGATGTGTTTCCACTAATCTTTCCTTTCATCCTGAAACTGCAAATAAAATTCAAATAGTTATCCTTCAGTTATTTCTCTAATCTCATATTGTGCATGAAATGATGTGCCAGAAAAAATTTACATTTTCACCTGCGTTTCTTATTTTAGTCATGTTTCAAAAGACGATTCAGCTTTGCATAAATGTCCTGTACTCAGGCATACTCCTGTGGTATAAAGCCATCCATATAACTATTATTTCTTTGATAATTCAAAGTATATATGGATATGGATAATGACAGAATAGTGTATAGGGCTATACATAATAGCACAATAGAACTTTCATATTATCTTTGTGTCCGAACAGTTTTCTATGGAATGTAATATTGATTTTCAGAAGATGACATCTTATTCAAAAACCGAAAACAAATTCATTATCAGCAATATGTGCTAAGTGTTTATGTGAAGGATATGAAATAAGGTGATGACAGTGGGCAAATCAAGACATGATTCTGCCTATTTGAAGAAAGGGAATATTCAAGTATACATGCAAAAGTTCCTCAACATAATTGAAATAATAGATACATTTTGTCTTGGTGCAGACATTTTAAAACAATTCTTCCATTTTTTCATAATGCGTATTTTCTATGAACTTCATGAAGAATTTTATACCAAGATAAATTTATCTTTTAGTATGCTGTGAACTTTAAAATATATACCCTTGTAAACATGGGGAAGAAAATAATATACCATTATTCATTCTGCAAGTGCTCCTATTATAGGGCATTTTACCTGTGTACCATTCCATTGGTTCCTCGCAAAAATGCCAGGATGTAGTTCCTAAGAGATGACTCATGTGTATCTACAGGGATTATTCATATTTCACCATTTACCAACTCTATGACCTGGGACAATTTACCTCAGCCTTCTAGCCCCTCATTTTCCAAGGACTGTATCTGTAGTCTCGATGACTGTAGTATGTCTGTAGTCTGTTTACATGAATGCGCTTACCATTGTGCCTAGAACAAAGAAAAGATTCAGTAACTGTTAGGTTTAATTAGAACAATAAAAACAAAAATTTTGGCACTTTCAGCATACAGTGATGCATAAAACAAGGGACAGGATTTTGTCACAAGTATGCCTGTCTACAACGGCTTTATTTTACTCCTTATATCATTTCCCCCTCCCAAATAAATCTGTATTACAGCTATTTCAGAAGCATAAGAACTCCTATATTCCTGATAAAGTATCACAAGACTTTTCCTTTATCCTTACGAAAGTGTGAGACTGGTATGTTGTAAATAGTAATCCATTTCTGTCTTTGGCTGCCATGCACTTGTGATGTCTCTGATCATTGAGTGATTGGGTCACTCAATGCTTAGGTCACTCTTTCGCTAGTATGCACTCTCTCAATAAATGCTTATCTTGAAATAAGTCTGACCATTACCATCTTTACTTAGCACAGATGTTAATGTTGTTACCAAAACAGGCCAGTTTTATTTTACTAAACAAACATTCTCAAATTATATATACATATAAATACATATGTGCTTGAATATGTAATTATCAACTAAAGATTTTTACTACTGGGTAGTTTTTACCTTACAGATTTTTGTTTCATAATATTCACACTATTTTTGTTGCCTGTTGGTTTTTCACAGGCATGTTTCTCGCTGAGCTGATAGAGAAATATTTTGTGTCACCTACCCTGTTCCGCGTGATCCGACTGGCCAGGATTGGCCGAATCCTACGTCTGATCAAAGGAGCAAAGGGGATCCGTACCCTGCTCTTTGCTTTGATGATGTCCCTTCCTGCGTTGTTTAACATCGGCCTCCTGCTCTTCCTGGTCATGTTCATCTACGCCATCTTCGGGATGTCCAACTTTGCCTATGTTAAGAGGGAAGTAGGGATCGATGACATGTTCAACTTTGAGACCTTTGGCAACAGCATGATCTGCCTGTTCCAGATAACCACCTCTGCTGGCTGGGATGGACTGCTAGCACCTATCCTCAATAGTGGCCCACCCGACTGTGACCCTGAGAAAGATCACCCTGGGAGCTCTGTTAAAGGAGACTGCGGGAACCCATCCGTTGGGATTTTCTTTTTTGTCAGTTACATCATCATATCCTTCCTGGTGGTGGTGAACATGTACATCGCTGTCATCCTGGAGAACTTCAGTGTTGCTACCGAGGAAAGTGCAGAGCCCCTGAGTGAGGATGACTTTGAGATGTTCTACGAGGTCTGGGAGAAGTTTGACCCAGATGCCACCCAGTTTATAGAGTTCTCCAAGCTCTCTGATTTTGCCGCTGCCCTGGATCCTCCTCTTCTCATAGCAAAACCAAACAAAGTACAGCTCATTGCCATGGACCTGCCCATGGTCAGTGGCGACCGGATCCACTGCCTCGACATTTTGTTTGCTTTTACAAAGCGTGTTTTGGGTGAGAGTGGAGAGATGGACGCCCTTAGAATACAGATGGAAGAACGATTCATGGCCTCAAATCCTTCCAAGGTCTCTTATGAACCCATCACAACCACTCTGAAACGCAAGCAAGAGGAAGTGTCTGCTATCGTTATCCAGAGGGCTTACAGACGCTACCTCTTGAAGCAAAAGGTTAAAAAGGTTTCATCTATATATAAGAAAGACAAAAGCAAGGAAGGTGATGGGACACCTATTAAAGAAGAGATCCTCATTGACAAACTAAATGAGAATTCAACTCCAGAGAAAACCGACATGACACCATCCACCACTTCTCCACCTTCGTATGATAGTGTGACAAAACCAGAAAAGGAAAAATTTGAAAAAGACAAATCAGAAAAGGAAGACAAAGGAAAAGATATCAGGGAAAGTAAAAAGTAAAAAGAAGCGAAGAGTATTCCATTTTGTGATCAATTGTTTACAGCCTGTGTTAGTGATTTATTTGTGTCCACAGGACTCCCACAGGAAGTCTATGCCAAACTGACTGTGTTTTCATAAATGTGTACTTAAGGTCAGTGCCTATAACAAGACAGCGACCTCTGGTCAGCAAACGGAGACTCAATAAACTCGGGAAACAGCGTCAACAGGAGGTTTCTGTTTTCACAACCAGCTGACACTGCTGAAGAGCAGAGACCTAATGGCTACTCAGACTATAGGAACCAATTTCAAAGGGGGAGGGAAGTTCAATTTGTATGTAAACTCAATGCGTGACACTGATAATAGTAATTGTCACCACTGCTTATGTTTTAACTGCCACCCCTGTCATATTTTTACAAATTGTGTGCTGTGATTTTATCACTTTTTTTTTAAATCCACAGGTTGTTTACTATTACACGTGACTATTTTTGTAAACGGGTTTCTGTTTGGGAAGAGGGAGTCAAGGGAGTGAATCCCCCATATCTTTATTGTATAACTGGGTGCATTTTTCAATCGTGGCATGTTATAACTCTCATTCACACATGAAAAAGATATCACATCACTCAATGAAAGAGTTTATGTCTTGTTTCAGGATGTTTTTAGATTTTGAGGTGCTTAAATAGCTATTCATATTTTTGAGATGTTTCATCCACAAAAGATTTTAATGTGCCTGTAAATGTTCATAGAACACAAGCATTTAAGAGTTGTTTTATTTTTACATACTCCATTAAATGTACATGTATATATGTATATAGGTATGTTGTGTGTATATACATATATGCATATACACATGCACAAACTCACACATACATAGGTACCATTACATAGTCATTCAGAGTTGAGTCCCAGCAGCATGACTACAACATTTTTTATAAGTGTCCTTTGGCATAAAATTAAAATATCCTGTCAGTTCTTTCTATGAAATCCAAATTGACCAAAAAGCATCCCCACCACCACTTTATAAAGTTGATTCTACTTTTTCCTGCAGTATTGTTTAGCCATCTTCTGCTCTTGGTAAGGTTGACATATCTCAATTTTAAAAACAAAAGTCTGCTTTGTAAATAGTAATTTTACCCAGTGGTGCATGTTTGAGCAAACAAAAATGATGACTTAAGCACAGTATTTATTGCATCAAATATGTACCACCGTAAGTATAGTTTGCAAGCTTTCAACAGATAATATGATGTAATTGGTTCCATTATAGTTTGAGGCTGTCTCTGCTGCATGTTTATCTTGCCAATGCTGCTGTATCTTATTCCTTCTACTGTTCCAAAGTCTGATATGGGAAGCCATATGTCAGTGGTAGATTGAAGCGTGTTGTTCTATCAAGACCTCATTCTTCATGTTGTGAAGCAATAGATTGCAGCAAACCGTGAAGAGCTACTTGCTTTTTATTCTGCCAATCATGACTGAGTCGTCTGCGGTGAAAAGCCTGACTGTACAAACACGTTGCAAGCTGCTTAAATCTGTTGAAAATATATGGTTAGAGTTTTCTAAGAAAATATAAATACTGTACAAAGTTCATTTTATTTTATTTTTCAGCCTTTTGTACATTAAATGAGAATTAAAGGTATCTTCAGGTTGATGTCACAGTCACCATTGTTAGTTTTTGTTCTTAGCACTTTTGAATTAAAGCACTTCACAGAATAAGAAGTAAGCACTAAGACACAGTAGAGGTTTCTGCTTTTTTATGAATCTTGTAAATTTGCACACATTCCATTGTGAAATAAATCTCAAGCTGAGTCCTGGTATTTGCTTTCAAATAGTGAGACCTTTATCATCAAGAGAGGCTTAGGGAAAGATCAACTGAGTCTTAGCATCGCTTGAATTTTTTGTTTCTACTTGGTCTTTTTATTCAGTAATCAGCAATCTTTTCCAGTGTTTGTTCACACCAACAAGTCTAATCACACCAACCCACATGGCACTAGAACTCTACAAGTTCTAGTATCCACATGATACAGGATTCAAGCCTTTTTCCCCTCACAGAACCAAGTAGTGAGATTATTTCACCGGTTACAGCAAAATATTTTGTGTTTCACAAGCAGCATTAAATGTAGATTCTTTATACTAAAGCTATTGACTTGTAGTGTGTTGGTGAAATGCATGCAGGAAAATGCTATTACCATAAAGAACGGTAAAACCACATTACAATCAAGCCAAAAGAATAAAGGTTTTGTTTTTGCTTTAGTATTTAATTGTTCTGTCTTTGTTTTTATCTTTGAAATGCCACTTAAATTTCTACCATGTAAAAATGATCTCAGAAAAAGGTAAATGTAAAGAATACACATTAAGTATAATAACTCATCTTAAAATTTTTTCATGGAATGGAAATCAATTGAGGTGAGTGTACTGGATATCTAGTTTTAATATTGGCCAAAACCTCAGAAATGGCTTCAGAGTAGTGGAAAATTATGATAATTAATAAAAAATTGATTAACATTTTAAGTTGTGTATCCCTTTCTCCTTTTGTCTACCTAATTTTGTTGTCAGTTTTTTAGTCTTTTTTATCTATTATTGTTTTATTTTTCATAAACTTTTCCATTCCTCCTTTGGGTTAATATTTTTCACTCAGGATATTCTTCCACTTTCCTTTCTAGTCATCAAATCATGTTTGTTATAGTCTACAGGAATTCATGGTTTACAGTGGGCCCCTCACAGTTTACTGCCAAGTACACAATAGTGCCTCTATCTCATTTTTTAAAAATTTCCTTGGAAAAACTCTAGGAAAGATTAGACATCAACTCTTCATAATAAACACCCACAAATAGAATTCATAAATGACAAGATTTGGTTTTTCCACATAATTGTTAGCATTTTAGAAGATTTTCAACTCCAATTACACATTAGACTTATCTGAGCAGTTTAAACACATATTTATATTCGTAGTTAATTATAGATATGGATATGCATGCACACACACTATTGTGTGTGTGAGGACTAGAGCATTTCTGGGAAGACAGAAGCATGCAATGTTTATAAGGATCCTCACTGGTGTTCTGTTCATTCATTCTGAAAGCTGAGAAACAACATAGAAGCATATCCTTGCCCATTAGGAAAAAATGTTTCACAGAAAATAGACTCATTTCCGGGGCCCCAATACACAATTCATGAAGGAGGCTTGAGATCTGATGGTTTTTAGAGTATGTGTCCCATGTTGTGAGACCTGACATTGATTAATACATACCTGGGTTTGCTTGTTAGGATTGTAATGTAAAAGGGATTCTATGAGAAGAGTTTGATGATTTTTTTCCCATCTTACATGCACACACACACATACACAGGCACACACACACAGAGTATGGCATCCCCACTTTTAGTGTAAGCTAGATCAGAAGAATATGGGGATGGTCTAAGAAATAATGAATTCATGGAAGAACCGACAGGTGAATCATGCCCTATTGTGTGATAACAATCAACTGAGCCTTTTTCAGTTTAGGAGGCATTCACTCCTTAAATAATATTTTAAAGTGAAGTCATCTCTCAACTATTGACAGAATTTATAAATGAAACCAGGATCTTGAGCATTTTTTTGTACAAGAGATTTTGACTAAAGATATCAGTCTCTCTAACAAAGGTTTGTGTGTATTTGTGTGTATATTCTGACAAGTTGTGCTTTTCTAGGTGTAATGACAATGTATTGAAACTCAAAATAATTAACTTAGACAATTCAGAAACAGCTTTCACCGGTCAGCTGTAAAAAGTACACTTAGGTTTGCTGGTGTTAGCTCACGAGACAAGAAAGTATTCCAGTCTTCTGCCTTCTTGGGTCAGCTGACATAATTAATAATTTTTCTGAACTCTGTATATTACCAATGAATGCACAAATAAAAAGGAAGACAGAAGGAAGGGTGCAAAAATACAAAAGGCAAAATAGAAGTAGGGGATGACATACGAAATGGAAAGATATGCTTCATAAATTATTTTCTGAAATGGCTCTGCTTGTTAATTGCAGCAATGACAGGGGAAGTGAAAAGAGAGAAGTGTGAGGGGAAAAAAAAGTTGCTTAGCTATCAAATCTTCCATTTGCTAGTTCTTTTAAACCAAATTCCTGAAACAATCTGGCATGGGGCTGGCTCAAGCCAGGTGCAAGGAACCTATCCGAGTGTCCCATTTGGGAGACAAGAACACAACCTCTGGAGCAATAGCTATTACCTCTGGGGTGGACATGAACAGGAAATGAATTGGCAGCAGAGCCATGACTCAAACCCAGGCATTCTAATACGTGATGGGGATTTCTCAAGCACCTTACTTGTTATAACAAATCTACACTCTTCTTCCTTCACTTCTGATATCAAAAATTATATATTCATGCATGTACTGATTATTCTAAGAATTCTGAAGCTTTATTAACATACGCAACAATTTCTTTGTACTGTTCAGGTTTCTGTCACTATCAGTTTCTAATCTTATTATCAATTTCAGGGTTTTTTTTTTTTACTCTACTCACTGGCCATCCAAATAGCATTGAAAAATTATGATGATAATACTAGCTTTACTCTGGTTCCTATCTGAGTTGTGGAATAAATTGCTTCATAATAATTTGTGACGTGTACCCTCAGGTATAGAGTTTTATTTTTTGAGAGATACTCACTATCCTCTTAAAGAGGATTCCTTCAGTTTCTACTTTTAAGAATATCACTTATAATTGCTAAATACTGAATTATATAAATTTTGTCTGTGTTTTATTCAATCTTGCTTTCCTTTTGTATTCCAGTATTGTGACAAATAACAGACACTGATGTTATAATGTTAATACCTAAAGAATCCGATTTTGTCATTTAGACACCAAATTCAAATATTGTTTAGATACCAATTTCAAGTGCTATTGTATCTGGTTTTCCAATATTTTGCTTCCTACTCCTATATCTTTGTGAAGGAGGTTATGCTTCCTTGTAGGGGTTCTAATATCAAGGTTAGGCTAACTTCTTAAATTGTTAGAGGTGCTTTGTAGCACAGGGGGTTACAACATCACTTGAGATATCCACAACACATGTCAGAATCATTTGTTCAAGCCCCAGCCACTATACACCTGATTTAGCTTCCAGGTAACCTGGGAGGCCCTGGAGTTGCTGTCACCTCCATGAGTGAGCCAAGTGTAGTTCCAGGCTCCTGTTTTGAGCCTGGTCCAGCTCTAGCAAGCATGAGCATCTGGAGCATGGACCACCACATGGAAAATTTCCTTCAGCTCTTCCTTCTGTCTGTCACTATGAGTTTCAAATGATTTAAAGAATCTTAAAAATAAATTGGAATTCTTTTTAAATTTTCCAATAGATACTACGATGGATCTCATATTTTCTTTAGTTATTTGGATAAATAGCTAGTGAAAAATTCTGAGACTGAGCTGTTTCTCTGTACTCTTTTCTTTAATGGGAAGGATTCTACTAATTTTCATTTCTTTTTGTTTGTGTAACTTGCTGATATTGCAAGTTCACGCACGTAAGGTTGTTTATCTTTTAAAACTGAAGTAATGAGCCCTTTTCTGATTACTGATTTTTTTGTATTTATTTATCTAATTTTCGAAGAACCAACTTTCAATTTGCAGGTATTCTTTATTGTGTATTCTTTTTGTATTTTTATTATTACCTGTTCATTTTTATATTTGTCCTGATCTTCCTTCTATTTCTTTGGTTTTACTATAACACTGTTTTCTAATGACTATTGGATACTTTGATTTTCAGCTTTTATTATTTGTTTAAAATAAAAGTACTTTTGGCTTCAAATTTCTTAGTAAACATAGTTTTAGCAGGATCCTGTAGATGTGCGTTTATTTTTTACCACAAGCTTAAAATATATTTTAATTTTTTTAAGTCTCTCATTGCACTGGAAATTTTGAACAGCACTCCCTAATGCCCAAATAGTTGAACAATTTTCTAGACATATTTGCTTCTATTGCTAATTTAATTTCTTGTTCAGATCATTGCTTCACAGTGTTTTTTTATTTAACATTTGGGAGGAATTGTTTTGTAACTTAGCATGGCTCAGATGTGACATATGTTTCTTGTTCTGTTGAAAATAAATCTCATTGCTCAGTTTATACTTGCAATGCTTTCAGTTGTTAACCCGGTGAAGTCTGTTCATCATTCAAAGCACATCTATCAGTTTACTTTGATTATTTTTGTCTACAATTTACAATGTGACAAATGGAAAGATTCCAATATGATTGTGGATTACTTCAATTTCCCCTGTTTCTTCTGTCATTATTTGATAGCTATAACATGACTACTCTTTATAATTGCTATGTTTCTAAAGCAGATTAGCCCTGCTATCTTTATGAACTAGATCTCATCATTTCCAGCACTTCAAGTCTTAAGCTGTTTGGTCTGATGGTATTAAACTAATTGTGGGTTTGGATGGTTTTGCACAGCATATCTTTAACCTCATAATCAGTAATGAATATTGACAAGCTTCATTTTGTATCTAGCCTGGAAGTCTTTCACACACACACACACACGCCATATTTGTATATGAATTTATGACTGCTCTTTGATTGTTTGTATTACTCAGTGGTATATTGTGTTCCCATATCGTTTGCGGATACCCCAGCAATTGTCACGTGCTTACATAACTGACTAAATTCCAAAATAAATTTGTGGTTTACCACTCCATGCACACTGCTAGAACATGTGAATACTTTGATTCCATCTCTCCCTCTTCATTATTCATGCTGTGATTAGCATGTGTTTTTATTATACATGTAATTTAAGCTCTGGAAAACATTTTGTTGCTACTCTTCTATAGTCAATGCCTATTTAAGTTTATAAAATATTTAATTTTTTCCTTTGACTTTTATTTTAATGTAAAAGAATATCCATAGTAATGGCTATTGGTATCAGGCTAAAGGAATATTCTTTCATATTTACCTGAAAGTATTTTTTATTCTTTCCTGTATTTTCTAAGCTGTAGGTCATTTTTCTTCTTGCTGACAAAAAAATACTATTTGTTGTAATTGCTTTGGTATGGATCTCCTCTTACTGAAATTCCCAAGTTTACTTTGCCCCAAATTTTCTCTCTCCAATTAGAAGGATTTTTTGTAAGCATGAAATATGGAGATAATTTTTCTCTATTTTACCATTATAGGTTGACATTCACTGTCTTCTGTAAAATAACAAAAAGAAAAAAAATACTAAACCCAAGACTATTTTACAAATAAAAAAATGAACAGATGTCAGTTTATTTGAGATTTCACTAGTTCATGAGGTGATCCAATGAATCAAGGAATTAGACCAAATGAAACCCTGATCACCTACCACTTACTATGCTACATGAAGGAGTTAATTGGTAGCCACCGCAGGACTTCACAAAATTCAAGGCTCTGCAGTCCCCAGATGTTTGCTGTAATTGTTTTTTCTTTGAGTGTTGTGTCCAGATGTCTCTGTCCATTGCATTTTTCCATCTAACTCCCTGCTGCTGCCTGTGCCAGAGCCCTAAAGGAGTTCTGGATCCTCCTGCCTGCTGGCAGGAGACTGTGCGGCTTTGCGGCCGTCACCTCGGGTTCCCCCTGCACCTCTATGACTAATCCAAAGTCCTCCAGAGCTCTACTCCTTGTATTTCTCTTGGTCTTGTGCCCTCTAGGAGTCTTTGAAATCTACCTTTTAATGTTTGCTTCCGTCTTCACAATGTAGTTATGCCTGTGAGGAAGGGCAACTGAGTCATCGCTCATTTTTTTCTTTTTGATGATTCAGACCAGCAACAGGAAGTGCTTTTCCTGTCCTGGGAGGTAAGGAACCATCTCTTACATAAAACATTGCCCTTATTCTGAAATCTATGCTATGATCTGTTATCTGAACTTTAGGTCTTATCGTGCAAAACTGACTATTCCCACAAAGTTGAAAAGGTCAAATTTGAAGGTGATTTTTTTCCTTGTTGATCCCGTTGGCTTCTGAATTTCTGTTTTTGAATTAAAAAGGCTCATGGTCTTTATTATGAAGAATTTACTAAGAGAGAGTACTAGTAGGGTTAAGTTCAACACTGACTTTGTATATAGAACTGTATCCTTCATATTTGACTTGCTAAATCTTATAGCGTATTAATGGAGACAGCTTTTAGGAAGGTAAGAAGTATTATCATCCCATGCCCAAATCTAGAAAGGTTTCCTATAAAATGTTCCTATTACTTGAAGCAAGTATGATTGAGTTTTGTAACTGTTGCCATTTTTTTCCCATAATAGTAGGCATTCAGTATTCTGTCTATATAGTAGAAACATATATTCTGATATGCCTTGGTTAGAATTTTTTGGCAAATTCCCAAATATTCAAACATAAAATGATCATATAATTCAAAAACTCCACTTCTAAATATATACCCAAGAAAAACAGAAAACCATACCCATTTAAAAACTTCTATATAAATGTGCAGAATTTGTAAATAATAATAATAATAATAATAATAATAATGAGGCACATATTTGTCACAGCAGTTAAAATCCACTTAGAAAGTCATATTCTGTATACAGTTCGCATCCCAGCTTCACTCCCTATTTTAGCACCCTGTTAATGAGCACTCTTCAAAGGCTGAAGTAGTTTTGTCTCCTGGCTGTTGGATTAAACCTGCACCTGTCCTGGCTGCTGCAGGCACCAGGGGAGTGAAGCCATACATGTGAGTGCTATTTGTGTGTGTGAGCAAGTGTCTGTCTACTTCTCAAATAAGCAAAATAATTCAATTTTTATAAATTAATTTATTTACAAGGTGAAAATAATCCAACTTCTTACCTATAAATGAATAGATAAGTACATTTTTACATATCCATATATTAAAACTGAATTAACTTTAAAAGCATGTGAGGTTGAATAAACCTCAAAGACATCACACAAAGTAAAAGAAGCAAGTCACAAAAAATCATATATTGTATGATCCCTTTTCAATCTGTCATTTTTAAGATTATTTATTTTACTTGAAATTCCGAGTTATACAGAGAGAGAGGGAGAGAGAGAGAGAGAGAGAGAGATTGGGAGGTATCACTTCCATCTGCTGGTTCATCTTCCAGATCTGGTGAAGCCTGAATCTGGGAGCCAGGATCTTCTGGTGGTCACAGGAACCTAAAACCCTGGGTTGTCTGCTGCTGCCTTCCCAGGCCATCGGCAGGGAGTCGGATTTGAAGTGGAGCAGTTGGGACTGGAACCAGCAGCCAAATGGGAATGCTAGCAATACAAGGCACCTCATCTGTCCGAAAATGCTACTTTTTCATTGTAATTTTACTTGTGTTTGTTTAAACACAACAATTTTTAGACGTTTTGTCACATGGATTTCAAATGTAAACATTGTGCACCTACACATATGTACCACAATGACCATAACATGGGGAAAATGGATATATTATCATGCACATAGTATGATTCAGTGAAGCAGCATTTATAACTATATATCAAATGCTACAACATACACACAATGTTTATACTCATATGAAATTTCACAAATAATTGAAAGCATGAAATTTGCTTTTTCTGGGTCTGGGTTATTTCATTTAGAATATTTATTTAGATTTTTATAATTTATTTAGAATATAAATATTTCAATACTGATATCTAAGGTCATCAATACTTTGCAATTGCAGGATTTGATACTTTTTATCATTGAGTATTACGTCATTGTGTATTCCTGCCACATTTTCTTCATCAAATTTTGAAGTGATAGAAATCTAGGTTGATTCTATGTGTTGACTATTTTGAATTGAAGTGTTCTAGAAGTGGGAGAAGAGCTGTCTCCTATGGATGCTGATTTCATGTTCTTTGAATGCATTTCCAGTAGTGGGACTTCTCAAACATGTCCTCCTACTCTTTTGGTTGCATTGTTAATTGTTTTGCTGTGAAGAAGCTACTTAGCTTAACTTAACCCCAGACAAAAGGCAGATTAAATGTTACCAGAAGGAAAGCAGAATAGGAAGTAATTATTCCCCAGTTATGAGATATTTTAAAGAGTTGACAAAAAATTTAAACTAAGGATAGCTGGTGGATGTACAACATTGTAAGCATCACTGAACTTCAAACTTCAAAATGGTTATATTAATTAAATTTTATCTCAGTGAAAATTCATGAGAAAAAAATTAGAAAACATTTTGTGATCATACCCACTAGGGGGCGCTGCTTCCATGAAGAAACATGCTTAGCTTTTTTCCCCCCCGATAGGCAAGGGCGTCTAGGTGGTTAGCCTTAACTCTTTTTTCTTATTTTACATCTACCTTAGATGTAAAACAATAGAAGAAAATGTACACTTTATAAACATTACTGTAAAACAAAGCATTACGTTTGTTCATAAAGAAATGATGTGAACCAGTTGTATTTAGAAAAAAAATATTTCCTTGAGTATTAAACAAATTATAAACTAAAGAAATTACTAATGAAAACACTTTAAAAATATAAGTAAATCTGAATTAGAAAAATATCCAAGCATTCATACCAATAAGGAGTTTAAAGTCATGTCGCATTACCATTGAAGAAATCTTGAATCTATTTGATGGTCAGCCTGGCATGCCATATGGGAGTGTCATTTTGAGTTAACCCTGCTCTGCTTCTTACCTAGCTCCCGGTGAACATGCCTGGGAAGGCAGCTGAAGATGGCCCAAATTTAGGGGTCCCTGCCACCCATGTGGGAGACCTAAAAGAAGACCCTGACTCCTTTGACCAGGCCCAGCTCCGGTCATTGCTGCCAGGAGGGAAATAAGTCAACGGATAGAAGACCCTTTCTCTCTCTCTCTCTCTCTCTCTCTCTCTCTCTCTCTCTCTCTCTCTTTGTGTGTGTTGTGTGTGTGTGTGTGTATGTGTGTCTGTGCAATTCTGACTTTCAAATAGATAAACCTTTTTTAAAAAAATAACAAATAATAAAATAAAAATGAAGTTAATTTTCCACCAGTACACTAAGAAGAAAATCATGGAGAATTCACCTAGTCATTGTTTTTACTTGGCTTTGTTACTGAAGATATGAGGAATTCCTGGGAATTTTGTGCATATGCAGTTTTA
The DNA here is from genome assembly GCF_030435755.1 of Ochotona princeps. NCBI lineage: Eukaryota > Metazoa > Chordata > Mammalia > Lagomorpha > Ochotonidae > Ochotona > Ochotona princeps. Next base: position 46,166,870 of record NC_080836.1, read on the forward strand.
CCAACCTAGAAAGTGCACAATCAGTTCATTTTAATATCACTTACCTAAGCATTTGAAAACATAAAGTAAAACATAAATGAACAAGCAGCCTCGTAACTCTGTAATTGTGACAATAAATTATTATTTCATGCAGCCACAAGCTGGAAAACACATACTCAAACACAGTGACAGGAAAAAACAGATACAACAATATTGTAAAATAATGTTGAGCTTGAAAAGACTTCTGCGAGGCAGTACATATCCCAGGAAGACATTGGTGCTTGAGAAAGTTTGCAGAGTGGTACATTTGCAGATAGATTTTAAATGCTATTGGCAAGATCTTGCAAAATGTGTTAAAGAATGATATGTGCCAATGAGAATTATCATCTAAAACTGAAGCCTAATTCTTACTTAAGAACCATTTTAATTGAGTCCTAATTTAATCAGATGTTAATAAAATGGAACAGGCAAGCTGATCAATCAGGAAGTGATTGCTTTGGTTTAATACATGTCTGCTGAGGTGCTAGGCTTTGTGTGCAAGAGTTGAATAAGGCATGAATCTGCATATGATAATGAAGAGGTCAGGACATTAAGGGAACTTAAACGCTAAAGAAAAGCCAACATCATTTACCTTATAGCATAATGAATTGTCCAAAATACATTGTCAAAAAGGAAATCTGCATTTTTGTCTTTATGCAAGGAATTAACGGAATTTAAACTGGTCTCCATTGGGATGATTCCTGACCACAGATGCATCTTGGCTTCTTGGAAACATTTAGTGTCAGTTGCTTAGGAAAAATTATAGACTATGTCAGGGTGTTATGTCAGTTCCCACATTCACTCAACAGTTTCAGCTGTATAGAAGTTGTAGTCATCCCTTAGAAATCACAGAAATTGAGTCCAGTACCCACACTGATAACAAAACCGGTAAGTTTTCAAGTTCTTTATATATAATGACATAGAGAACCAGGCACAGTAGCCTAGAGGCTAAAATCCTCACCTTTCACATGCCGGGATCCCATATGGGCAGCAGTTCTAATCCTAACTGCTCCACTTCCCATCCAGGTCTCTGCTCGTGGTCTGGGAAAGCAGGTGAGGACAGGGCAAAGCCTTGGGACCTTGTGTCCGCACGGGAGACCTGGAAGAAGCTCCTGGCTCTTGCCTTTGGATCAGCTCAGCACTGGCCATTGTGGCAACTTGGGGAGTAAATCATTGGACAGAAGATCTTCCTATCTGTATCCCCTTATTTCTGTATATCTGCCTTTCCAATAAATATAAATATTTTAGAATAAATAAAATGACAGAATTTTTATAAAACCTTTGCATATCCTCCCATATATTTAAAATAATCTTCAAGTTATTTCTCATATTTAATACAATGCAAATAGTTGTGATATTGTGTTCGTGTAGGAATAGTAACAAGAAAACAGTTGGTAAATGTTCCATTATTTTTCCAAGTGGTTTCCATGTGCACTGGGTTGAATTTTCAAGTGAAACCTGGATATGCAGGGACATTAAGGGCTGACCGAATTCACCAAAGATCACTGCAAAATAGAAGGGATGGTAACAGGTTTAGAGATTTTCCAAAGAGTTTGGGGGCTACTTGAATGTGTAGCACTCTATGAAGGAACACACCTCCCCAAGTACATGCAACACATCCAATAGATATCAGTAGACATTCTTCCATTGTGCTACCTTATCCTGCTGGTCAAAGTTGGTCGGATGAGGAAAGAACACTTCACACAAACTGGGTTGGTCGGGTCCTGTCTGTTACAAATCTGAACTGAAGTACAGTCTTGGGATTGCTAGAGGAACTGTTTAATAGTAGAGCTGGTAAGCCCTTAATTCTTCACATGACCAGGTTCTTCAATATTTCATTACATTCCGTGAAATAGCTCTTCAGTAATTATCTTTCATTTTAATTTTTAAATTGGTCTACTCTAAAGATGACATTATTTTTCACACAAAGCTACTATTACTTTTGGAATGTGTTGGTGACCAAGGAAGAAAAAAGAGAAAACTCCAGATGAGTCAACCTATTTTCTCACTCTTACAAACTCGAACACTTCAAACTTGAAATAAATCCAACTTGAAGCTTTGGAGAGTATATAATTACTTTCTTCCACACCCTCACATTGCAACCTCCAGGAATGCGACAAATTTAACCCCAGATAACTTCATTTTCTGGTTGATGTTTCTATATAAATTCATCTGAACCACCCACAACAACTCCCCATCTAGAGATAAATGGAAACATGTAAGCATAGAATTCTCAGCAGAAATAACTGATCATAAGGAAAGTGGAGCACAGAGTGTGAAGACTGGGCAAAGATGAAACACTGAGTGGCTCTGCTGAACATTCAAGATCAACTTTCCATTAACAAATCACGGTTTATGAATTGACTTGTTCATTCCAATACATATAACATTAAGTGAACATATTCATGGATTTAATGAAACATAAGTAAATATCCCCTTTAACATTCTTTTACTGCTTTTTCAGTCACATAATGCTAGCACCATAAAAAGTCAAGTTTATACATTATTTTTAAGCCTTTTGCTAAATAATATATAATCACTAATTATTATTATTATTAAGAGGCAGATTTACAGAGAGAGAAGAAAGATCAAGAGAAAGTGATTCCGGGCCTGGCCCAGTGGCCTAGTGGCTGAAGTCCTCGCCTTGAACGCGTCAGGATCCCATATGATGCTGGTTCTAATCCCGGCAGCCCCACTTCCCATCCAGCTCCCTGCTTGTGGCCTGGGAAAGCAGTGGGGGATGGCCCAAAGCCTTGGGTTCCTGCACCCGTGTGGGAGACCTGGAAGAGATTTTTGGCTCCTGGCTCCGGATCGGCGCAGCACTGGCCATTGCACTCACTTGTGGAGTGAATCATTGGATGGAAGATCTCCCTCTCTCTCTCTATTCCCCTCTGTATATCTGCCTTTGCAATAAAAATAAATAAATATTTAAAAAATCATAGTAAGAAACAATTTTTAAAATATTTATGTATTTACTTATTTATTTGGTATGTGGAGTCCGGGTAAGTCTAAGCAGAGGCATGAGTGTCTGAATTCCCTTCCTCTCTGTCTCTCCTCTCTGTATATTAACCTTTCCAATAAAAATAAAAACAAAAAACCTTTAAAAAAAAGAGAGAGAGAAAGTGATTCTATCCACTCATGCACTTCTCAAATGGTCACAATGGCCAGAGCTGAGCTGATCTGAAGATAAGAGCCAGAAACTTCCTCCTACTATTTTGTTCTTGGTGTTACTGTAGCGCTCTGTAGGTTACTGCTCAATAAAATCCTACAGCTTCCTTTTTGACCACACATTAACTCACACTGAGGAATGTTTCAAATCTTTTGTCACCTCTCATATGTCAAACTCAGTAGTGAAAGGTGACAGCATATACGTCCACGGATGCATACTGGCAATAAGCCCACACGTGAGAGCCTGAATTCTTGTCACTGTTGAATAATCATCTGGATACACAGATGGTGCTCACTCGGCAGCTTAAAGGCTGAGTAGGCAGGGTCCTGTGGTGAAGTTTGACTTCCTGCTATGAATAGGTGAGGCTAACTCTTCCAATTAAGTAGCACATAGCATAATGGAGACACACTGTCCCCTAAACAATCTGGATCTCACATGGTATAACCTTTCTACCATCTCATTTCCTTAAAACATCAACCCTTCTAGTTCATTCCATATGTTCCCTTGCCTCATGACTCCTCAAGAGTTAGCCTTCCTAATGCTGATCTCCTTCTGCTAGGATTTTCAAACCACATGATCCTCTTGCCATAAACATTTCATTTGATATGCACAGGGAAATCTTGGTGACTCTGTATGTTTGTAGTTTAAAAGCTAAGTAAAAAAAAAGAGGAGAAAAATAGGCTTGTGATGGGTAATGATGTAAACTGGTAAGAAAAGGGTTGGAGAAAAGAGAAATACAGAATAATTTTTATCACCAAGGGAAAGAAATTGGAAGATTAACACACAACTTTGTGCATTCCTCAGAATAATCACTCGTTACCAAAGTTAGGTCTCATAAAATTCTTTATGAGCAATGTACCTACCATACTCAGAGATTTTTCTTTCACAATAATTTATGTACCACCCCCAGTAAGACCCATAATGAAGAAAACATTCTAAAATATTAAATTCTATTATTAAAGATAATAGAATAATATTTGTGTTACATTTGTTGTTCTTACTGTTGACCTGCATTTCGCCTTTCTATCAGACACTCTAAACAATGTATGTAAATTGTCTCATTTCTCTCTTTCACCAAAATATAATGGGAACCATCATTATGGTACATAAATTTAAGCCACTGCCTGCCATGCCAACACATTCCATGAGTACAGGTTTAAGTTCTGGATGTTTCCCCTATAAATCCAGCACCCTGAAAATGTGAAAGATGACCCAAGGACTCAGGACTGTGCCACTCAGCTAGGAGACTCAGATGGAGTTCCAGGCTCTTGGTTTCAGCCTTGCTAAGTTCAGGTCATTGTGGTCTCTTGGGTCCCAGGTCCCAGGTCATTGTGGAGGATTCCTGTCTCTCTCTCTCTCTCTCTCTCTCTCTCTTGCTCTTTTTTTCTACCTTTCAAATGAAGAATTAATACCATATAAATATAAATAAGTAAAAGTTTTGTGACAATCCACATATAGAAACTAGGAACAATGAGATTGACTAACTCACCCGATGTCACAAAGATCAGTAATATGTACCTATGTAGTATGACCCAAGTTACTTTCTGAAATATGCCTCATCTCTGAATCTGACTCAGTTCTCTTTAATCTACCTGTTTTCTTAACTCAATATCTTTGTCCTATCAACAGGTAAAATACTCCTCAGACGGTTTTCACTCTGTAACAGTGCTAACAGCCAATATTCCCCCTCAATTGAACTCTATCAGGTGGAGAGTTCACAGGTGAGGGAGGGGAATGTCACTTTATCAAGTGTCTATTTAAAAAGTTGGCTTTCATAGGCACTTGGGAATCCAAAGCTGAGTTGAACAGATGCTGTAACAGAGGTTTATTTCTGTGTTTACTCACTAATTCAGTCACCAAATATTATTTTAAAGATTTTATTTCAATTAGAAAGTCAGATATATAGAGAGGAGGAGAGAAAGATCTTCTGTCCAATGATTCACTCCTCAAGCAGCCACAATGGCTGGAGCTGAGCCAATCTGAAGCCAGGAGCCCAGGGCCTCTTCCGGGTCTCCCACGCCAGTGCAGAGTCCCAAGAGTTTGGGCAGTCCTCAACTGCTTTCCCAGGGCACAAGCAGGGAACTGAGTGGGAAGCGAGGCTGCCGGGGTTATAACTAGTGCCCATGTGGGATTCTGGTGCATGCAAGGCGAGGACTTTAGCCACTAGGCTACCATGCTGGGCCCTCAGCAAGTATTTTCATGAACACTTGCCTTGTAGTGTAGGGGATGAATAGTACCAGCATGCCAGTTCCTCTTTCATTTGGACTTCCTGCCTCTAAACCTCATGCAATGTCTAAAGTCTGTAGTATAGAATTTCTCAAAGCAAGTAGAAAATGCATGATCACACAAGGATGCAAACACAAGAGATGTTTTAGAAGGTATAGGATTGACAGCACTTAAAATAGTTCATAATGCATACATGGGGAAAACACAAATTCCACCAGAATCCCACATGTCAGCTAAGAGAAGACTGTCCAAGTTATTAAATCTAAGCCTTTTCTTCACAGGAAAGTAGATCTCTATGGTCAGGTTTGTGTACTGAAAAGGATGCTCATAGAGCAGTCTAGTCACAGCAGGTGTAAGATACTTCTTCAGAGGCAAACAAGATCAAAGTCATAGGGTTAGCTTGGTCATCAATAAAGCCTCAGCACCAGCAAAAAAGGGAAACGCCGATCTTGCCTGCCCTGGCAGCTCTTCTATTTCTACAGTGTTGGGGTATTTTGAACGTATTTTTGTTTTCTAGGAAAGAAAACTGGAAGCATAAACTGAAACACTCTGTGAACATGAGATGTAAGAAATCTTGTGCTTGACTTCCTCCTGGGTAGTATCCCTCTGTTCAGCTGCCTTATTTTTCCTAATAGGGTTTTGTAGGTAGAGGGATTCTCCAGTTCCCCTTGCTTCTTCCTCATGCCCACGTGTTCTTCCATATTGTTACAAGAGTTAGGCCTTCAAAAACAGTCAAAAGTTCAACATTCTGATATTTAAGTGTATTCTGACATTGTAAGTATAGCAATGGTAGAAAATATACTATCCTATTGTCAAGATAGACTTAGCAGTTTTGTTGAGAGTTCTCCTTTAATTCTAAAGTAGAGATGCATACTGTAATGCATCTTCACTTCTCGTTATGTTAGTCTCCATTATACAGTTCCTCTACGTGTGTGTGTGTGTGTGTGTGTGTGTGTGTGTGTGTGTGTGTGTGTTGGTCTTGTAATTTGCATGAAGCTTGCTTTATGTCAGAGAGAGCATATGATATTTGTCCTTTTGGAATTGGCTTATTTCACTGAGCAAGATTGTCTCCAGTTGGAACCATTTTGTTGCAAATAGTAGGACTTTTTTCTTTAGAATTCCATTCCTTTTTAATGGCTAAGTAGTGTCCAATGAAACAGATGTACCACAGTTTCTTTAGCCATACCTTGGTCAACAGGCATCTTGGTTCTACACCCAGAAATCATCAAAATATTAGAGGAAAACATGGAAGCACTCTTCTAGATACAGGGCTTGGGAGAGACTTCTCGGAAAAGTCACCAAAAGCACAGGCAGTCAAATGGGACTACATCAAACTAAGCTTCTCAATAGCAAAGGAAATGATCAACAAAGTAAAGAAGCAACCAGCAGATTGGGAAAAAATCTTTGCGCACTACACAACAGATAGGGGACTAATATCCAGAATTTATAAACAGCTTTAAAAACTGAAAATATCAAAACAAACAGCCCTTTGGAGAAATGGGCAAAGGAAATAAACAGGCATTTTTCAAAAGAACAAATTCAAATGGCTAATAGGCTTATGATAAAATGCCTCGGTTTCCTGGCTATTAGGGAAATACAAATAAAACCAAATTAAGATTCTACCTAACTTCAGTGGGATTGAATTGCCTTTGGAAAAATACTCGCAACACTTACTGGCATCTATGTGGGGGAAAAAGGTATCCCACTTCACTGTTAATGGCAGTGTAAACTGGTGTGGCCACTATGGAAGTCAATTGAAAATTGATGTGGGGTTTGGTGGCATGGCCTAGCGGCTATAGTCCTCGCCTTGAATATGCCGGGATCCTATGTGGGTACCAGTTCTAATCCCCGCAGCCCCACTTCCCATCCAGCTCCCTGCTTGACGGCCCAATGCTCTGGGATCCTGTGCCCATGTAGGAGACCTGGAGGAGGTTCCTGGCTCCTGGCTTTGAATCGGCGCTGGTTTACTCCCCATATTGCTGCAATGGGCGGAGCTGAGCCAATCTGAAGTTGGGAATCAGGGGCTTCTTTCTAGGTTTCTCATAAGAGCCCAGGGACTTGAGCCAACCTCTGGTGCTTTCCCAGATCATAAGCTGGGTCAGAAGTGGAACAGCCAAGGCGTGAACCAGCACCCATATATGATGCCAGCACTGCAGGTGGATGGTTGGTGTGCTATGCCACAGAATAACCACAATAACAAATAGTCCTATTCAGAGCACCATCAACATTAATTTTCTCTCTCTGAAAATGATGACAAAACATTCTGGTAAGCAAGCGATTACAGGCTGAGAGTAACACCATGCCTGAATTTGTTCAAAAGGAATTAAGAAATCATAATCAAATTTAGTGTTCATAATTTTCAGAAAAAAAGCAGTTGCTCTTATTGTAAAGAGTAATCATTGGGTAATTGGTAAAACTGCTGATGTGGAAACAGGAAGCTATCCCTCTAATTGCAGAAGCCTCTTATGGCTTTTGAATGTCAGTGTTTGTGGGTATCATGTGTATACGTCTGGTCAGCCTACACAACTTTTGTTTGTGGTTGCAGCTGTAAACTCAACAGTTAAGATTTGCAGATTTTGGCATTATGCTCTTGTTAGTTCATCCTTTGAGACTGTGTTTATTTGCACTACATTTAGCTAACGCAAGGTGATAAAAATCAACTAATTTTTAAATAATAATAAGCCAATTTTTCTGATCCAACCAAAGTGTACTTGGTTGGAAATGTTCCCCAGGCCCCTTTTTTCATTCTACATTTCTTCATTTCACTTTTTCTGATTCAGATGGAATTTTTTAAATTTTTATTTTTCAGCATACAACCCTCTCTGGAAAAGAAATTTTATCCAAAACAGATGTTATTACTAATGGTAATAAGCATAAATAAGTGGACAATAACATTTAAGTAGAAGTGTTTCAGCATTCACTTTGTTAAGATTTTAGTAACTGTTGGAATGTTGTCCAGGCCCAGATCTCTGTAATCCAGCTTAACAGCTCCAGACTCAGTTTCTAATGACAGTTGCAAGTTGAAAAATTTTTTTAATATAAACTACAAATGAAAGGATTGTTTGGCAATTTATTTCAGAACTTTTTTCCTGCCTAATTATCTTAATTGGTATTGTTAGACATGGGATTTTCATTTATACTATGGTAACACTACTTAAAGAGCAATTTTTAATATGTAATAAAAATTATACAGCATGGCAATATTTGAAGACCATATGTCTGCAGAGTTCACTTCTTGAAAATGCAGAACCAGGGATCTCACATGAATCCTTCCAACCTCTGTGCTAATTTACACTCTTTATCTCTCGGTATCACATGAAGCACACTAAGGTAAAAACAAAAATGTGTTCATAATAAGAAACTTGCTTACAAAACCGAAACTGAAAAGTGTGAAAATGATTCTAATAATGTGAGCTCCATTGATTTTATAAGAGTTCCAGGGACATTCTGGTATTGTTTGCAATCTCATACACATATGTCAAATGGCTCTCATTTGTTATCTTAGTGTTCTAAACTCTATTAATTGGTGTGTGGGTGAGGTTGATCTGAAATCCTTCAGATTCTAGCTTCCTCTGTTAATGGCTTAGTTCAAAAGGCTTACCTATCATTGAATACAAACTTTGCCAGGTTCCATTCTGTTTGTGCAACATACTTGGGCCTCCGGCAATCCTGAATAGCAGTCTCTTGATGCCTCCTTGGTTAGCACATCTTCAAAGAATGTTTTACATAAGTGGATAAAACTCTACAGGCTAGGAACGAAGCAGAGAGATGCCACCAGAGAAATTCTGATGTTGCCGCTCTGGCTGTGGTAGAGGACAAAAAGAAACATCTTCGAATAGAATAAAAAAGAAATAACATTTATAAAACAGAATATTAAGACATTCACCTACAGGGATTTGTGCCATGGAGTGGTAGATTACGTTTCCACTTACAATGCCAGCATCCCATACTGGCATCAATTCAGTTCCTGGCTGCTCCACTTGTGATCCATCTCCCTGTTTATGGGCTGGGAGAGCAGTGTAGGTTGGCCCAAATCCTTGGCTCCAGAACCCACATGGGAGAGCTGGAACAAGCTTCAGCTCTTGGCTTCAAACTGGCCCAGCTCTAGCCATCACAGCCATTTGAAGAGTAAACCAGCAGATGGAATCTCTCTCTCTTTTTCTCTCTTTCTCCCTCTCCCCTTCTTATTAATCTGCCTTTTAAATAAAAAACAAATAAATCTTTTTAAAATGTCACTCTAGTGCCACTGTTTGGGTTTCTTGGAAGTGGGGGAGAATGGGAAGCAGTGATAGACACATCTGCTTCTGATGTCAAAGAACCTGGGTTCAGCACCCAGCTCTGGCTCCTGACTCCAGCTTCCTGCTCAGATGGCTGCGTTCCTGTCACCTGCACTGGAACACATGCATTGAGTTCCCAGATCTCTGCCTTGTACTCAACTCTGTCCAGAGACACTAAAGCTTTAGTAGAGTGGATGGGAGTGTTCTCTCTCTTTCTCTCCCCACCCCCTTTTTTTCATTTCCTCTCAACTATTTTTTTAATATAAAAAAAGCTTGTAGTTTTCCTTTAAATAAGTTTTAAAAAATGGAACAGCATTGGGATATAGCAGATAAAGCTGCCACACACAATGCCAGAATCCCATATGGGTGCCTGTTTGAGTTCAGCTGCTCCATTTCCCAACCAGTTACCTGTTAATGTGCCTGAGAAACCAGCAGAAGAAATCCCGGTTCTTGGGCACATTTCCTGGGGACTTGGAAGATGTTCCTGGCTCCCGGTCTTGGTCTAGCCCAGCCCAGCCCAGCCCAACCTTGCCATTCTGGACAGGTGAGAGGAAAGGAACTCGTGGAAGATCTTTTTATATATCTATGTCTCTCTCTTCATAATTCTGCATTTCAAACAAATAACTAAATCTCTTTTTTAAAAGAAGTGAACAGAAAGAAAATACAATAGCAAAAATTCCATTGATACCACCGGAATAATAAATAAATATGTTATTTTGGTGGTCCTAGTTCAGAAGATTTTGAGGTTGAAATGTGTAACCTTGGATAGAAGTATGTCTTGCTTCAGACATACAAACATATTTCTCTGATGATACTAGACAAGACCATCACCCCAACCAATAAGGATGGAGTATTCAAGATGGCATGAAATGAAGATAAACCAAAAGAAAGAAGAAATAAAGAAAAGGAGAGAAATAAAATCCATGGAGCTCCCAATGCACATTTTGTAACCAAATTATGTTAGTCTTTCAGGGCCTAAATTGGCATAATAAGTGTCTTATAAGTGCCCCATTTGGGTAAACATACAAACTGCTAAAGTTTTATTTAGTAGCAAAATTTGAGAAAATAGATTCACTCAACAATTAATAACACAAAATGTCAAATATAATGTAAGGAAAAAAGCAGACATAATTTGAAAAATTATTACATGGAAACAGAATTTTTCTAATCAGTAAAATTTGACATTGAAATTGTGACATAATTATTATAAGTGGATAGATGGTTTAAAAATATCCCTCCACGAAGGCAATGGGAGAATTAATTTAGCTGGTGTCACCTGTATCACTACAGTCATTATGCCCACAGGAACTCAATGAATCTAGAGTGCTGTCATTTATATTGTTTCCCCTGAAATATTCCTGTAACCTTAGAATAGATAGTACTAAATCTCTGCTTAGGGAAAGTGTGGTATTTCAAGTACACTCCAGTTCTAGACATTCACTGAAAGAATTCACAGCATTCCACATAATTTTTTTTCTTTTCTTCCCTTTTTGTTTTGTATTTTAAGAATTTATTTATTCAAGGGTAGAGAAGGGGCAGGGAGCGAAAACTCCCATGCTTTTTTTTCCCCACATTATCTTTTTTTTTTTTTACCACATATTATTACATGGAGATTTAGACTCCTAGAATGAAAACAGGTATTCAACATAAAACACATGATCTATGAAAATATTCTAAGCACGATGAACCACTGATTATTTTGGGAAAGTTACATATCAGTGTACCTCAATCCTCAGATTCCAGCCGAGGCCCAACCTAGCAATCAGGCTACTATAAAGACAGCAGTTTCAGACATGCTATAAATCAGTATTTTGTACATAACATGGGACCTATATTTACTGTAGGACTGTAGGGTGATTTAAATATTTATTTATTTTATTAACACAAGGAAATAGAATTAATTCCTGAGAGATTCTCAGTAACAAGGTAATATCCAAATGAAATTCTACCTGTCTATTTATCTACTGATGTGTCTATCTATCAATGGTTTGGCAGATAAATAAGGATCATTGCTGCTTTTGGAAATCCACATAAATGTACTAAGTTGAATTTACAAAGAGACACTTAAATGTCAGGAGATACTAAAATGATACAGGTGATTTAAGTTTATTGTAAATAACTGAAGTACATTCATGAATTTCTGGTATTCTCTTCTTTCATCCATATGAAAAGTTGTAAAATTAATAACAATCAACCTAATCTATGTAAATCTTCACCAGCAGTTGTTTTGTTTCTGCTCTAAGAGTATCCAGCTTTCTTCTAACATTGAACACACGAAAAAAATGAGAGGTGACAACCCAAAGGTAAGTTCTTGAGAATTCACTGACATCAACAGAGTAGTCAAGAAAAAACAAAAGATAACCATTTGTTTATAAAAGAGACCTCTGACAGTTCCTTACTGAAGGCAGGCTTGAGGACTCAGTAGCTTGGATGTTCTAAATGGAGGTTTGAGTACATCAAAGAACCGGTATGGCAGCGTCTGTCAAGTTTGCCCCTGCAACTTCCATATAAAAGAAAGATTTTCTCAGGATTGAAAATCTGGTCTTTTTACTTTGGCTGTCAGGTGCTTGGCTTCAGGGTGACGTACATGTGTACCAACAGTGAATTCAGCGAAACCACCGTCACACAACAAAGATTCACATGGAACCACAGAAATGCCAGTGAGAGTAATTATCAGCTGTTCTTGAGTATACACACATGAAAGCTAGCATTGCCCTGGATAGTTGTAGGAAGAAAGATTTCCAAGCACAGAAACCATGCATAAGCCAAAGAACCAAGAACTCAAAAGCACATGGAAGCTGAGATAATCAACCATGTGGTTTCATGAGAATTTCCTGGTTTTAGCACTGAAAGTCACATATTCTTTATTTGTAGGCAAAGGATTGGTCATTTTATTTGTAATTCTTTAATTTATGCTATATTTGTATTAGATTTGAAAAATTTTGAATCACATACATTTGAGTAATAGACAATTTTAATTTTTTTTAAATTAAACCATGGAAGTAGATTTACTGGCCAAATATTACTTTCAGTTTTATAATCTTTATACTTATTTTCAAATTATCATTGGGAGAGGATAAGTCCAAGATGTTCAATCATTTTTAAAGCTGTGGGAAGTCCCATAGCTCATACTGGCACAGGCAAGATATATTAATGCAATTATGCCTGTGCAAATTCAGAAAGAGATCCAAACAGTGATTTGGGATATGAAAGACATGGTATTTCATGCAAGTTGGATAAGACCAATTATTTAGTCTGTGTTGTTGGGCAGCTGTATCAATATACTGGGAAAGAAGTCAATCTAAATTTCCTTTCTTATAACAATAAATTAAAGGTATGCCATCACTCAAATATTTAAAATAAAAGCAAAAATATATGAGACAATGTTAATATTATTGGTATTTTTTTAAAGATTTTAATTTACTTATTTGAAAGTCAGTGTGACACAGAGAGAAGAGAGACAAAGAGAGAGAAATAGTCTATCTTCTGGTCCACTGGCCAGATGGACACGATATTTAGGGCTGGGCCAGGTAGAAGCCATGATCAATGAGATTCTTCTGGCTGTCTGATGGGAATTACAGGGGCCCAAGCGCTTGGGCTATCTTGTGCTGCTTTCCCAAACCTTTAGCAGGAAGCTTGTTGGAAAGCAGAACAATCGGGACTCATACTGGTGCCAATATGTGATGTTGTCATTACAGAAGGAGGCTTTCTCCACAATACTACAACTCCAGCCCCTGTTGATATTATCTTAGTAGAAAATGACTTTCTAAGTTAACAAAGGCCCCAAAGTCCAATGCAAATGACTTATCTTCTTGATTATATACAAAGATTTTAAAAGCATAACAGCACATCATGAATAAATGCACATGAAAAATAATAAAGTATAAATTGTTCTTAGTTTTTTATTTTAATATTGTTTACAAAGTTAACAGGGCCTCTGTTGAGTGGGAAGGATTGAGGCGTGGAGGAAGGGGAGTGAATAAATCTTTCGGTTTTTCTTCATCCTGTGTCCACAGTAAGGGAAGGGACTGGTACCATTCTCTACTGTCAAATGATATCAGCTCCCTGTGGATGAGGGGCAGTCATCCTGTGACTCTTTAGAGACCCTGATATGGGCTAGAATGTTCTGAGGATGTTACTTGAAAACCATTCTGTCTCTCATGTATGCCGTCAGGCGTGGTAGCCTTCTCCAGCCTGAACCACCTCTAGACCCAGCCCACATGCCAGGCAATGGGTGCTGAAGCCCTAACTGGCTCAGCCCACCCCAGTCTCAGCTCTCACACTCACAAGTGGAAGCAGCAGCCTGACAGGGGAGTCCCCAAAGTATACCAGACCCATTCTCAGCCTCAGGTCTTGGCACATACCAGCCAGTGTGGCAATCCCAGTCTGGCATAGCCCGCCAACAGTCTTAGCATTCATTGGAGGGTGCTGCAGCCTAGCCTTGCCTAGCCTGGCCCATCTCCAGTTCTGACCCTTAGATGAACTGGAAGATGATATAACCCAACCTGGCCTGGCCTGTACTCCATCCTGGCTCTTGCACGTACCAGTAAGTGCTAAGGACTGGACCAATGTGGCCTACCCTCAGATTCAACCAACATGTATGCTTCTGGGTACTACAGCCTACTCCCAAACCAGTTTGATGTGGCCCACCCACTGCCTGACACTCAATAACAAGTATTGCAGCCTAGCGCTGCTGGGCATGCCTCACAGCCCTAGTTTCTGCATTCACTGGCAGGTAACAGGCAATGTTACATATTCTAGCCCAGGTCTCCCATGTGAGTAGGAACCTTGGCCTAAATCAGACATGCCCCCAGTTTAAGCTGCCTCTCTTTCCCGTGAGTGTGGTGGCCTGGTCTGTGGCATGCCCCAGAGATCACTGGGTTTCCCATATTGATGGTAGAGACCCAAGCTGTTACCCATAACTGCTGCCTTCTACACATTAGCAGGAAGCTGGAATCAGAAACAGAGCCAGCTTCAATCCAGGCACTCCAGTAGGGGACACAAGCATCCCAAGGGGTATCTTACCTGCTGCAGAAAAGGTCTACCTCTATACTTGTGTTATTTTTTAACCAGGATCTTATAAAGTGAAACATTTGGGAATGGCAATTTTATAATATCTAAGATTTTAATTAACATATCCCTTTCTATCATCGAACCCATTACTAAAAGCATATCCTATAAGCATGTTCATATAAATATAATAAAATGCAAGAAAAATGTCGCTGCTACGTTATTTGTAAGAATAATTAACTGTAAGATAACCTATGCTCCTCAGTAGAGTTCTGTTTAAAAAAATGATACGACAACTACTGCAACTGTTCACAGAAAAGTGTAACGTTTTATTAAAAGAAAAGGATGCAAGTAGACATTCGGCCCAAGCATTAAGATGCTTGCATCCCACAGTGGAGTGGGCTGGTTCATATCTGAACTCTATTCCTGATCCTCATTTCTTGCTAATGTAGACTGTGGGAGGCAGTAGCAATGGCTTAAGCAGTTGGGTATCTGTCACCTATATAGAAGATCTGGATGAAATTCCTGGCTTGTTGCTTTGGTCTGACCCAACCTTGACTGTTGGGAGGCATTCGGTGAGTGAATCACTGGATGGCCACCCTCTTTCAGTCCATCTCTTAGGTAAATAAAAGTTAAGGAAAAAATGGTTGTTTGAAACCAGAAAAAATGAAAAAGTTAAGAGAAGATCCAGTGATAACCCTGGATCCCAGGTTTATAAATATATTCTAGAAGATACCATATAAAAATATATCAATAGATTAGTAATTATTTCATAGGTATATTTAAGTAGAGATGTGTTACAGATTTCTAATAGTGTTTATACTCAAACAAGTTGCAAGTTACCTAACTGTAAATTTTATAACAGTATTTCTTGTGTTTGTTTCCACTAATTGCTTAGCTCCTAACACTTCAACCATGTTCAGAATTTCATGTGAGCAAGATCAGTGTATCTCATAGTTCAAAACACCTATGTTTCTTTCCAATGTAATCAACCAGTACCACCATCAATCAGTAAACCAAAGTAACAGGTATGAGAACAGTGTGGCTGAACTAGTGTGTCCGTCTTGCACTGTGTATCTTGTCATATCCGTGCAGTATACAAGGGCACAAATCACAGTGTGTGACTAGGAGCTGGAAGTTGTAACAGAATGAAAGAATCCTTGTGCATGAAAAACTAAGACCACAGGGAAATGATACAATGTTTAAGATCTGGTAATTTCTCTTCCTGGCATGATCAACTTGATAATGAGAATATATAATTAGGCATCTGGCTAGAATGAAATTGTGGGAAGTAATATATTGGCAGGTTAAGAGGTCAGTGTGAGCATTGATAAATTGAGATACAGAAAATTACTCCTAGGAAGAGCACAAATATGGAATTCCAGAGAGAAAAACCTGTCAATAACAAAGTGAATAGCTAACTAAAAAAGACAAGGAACAGTCCCTGGTCTAGGCATGGGGCTACACAGACTATCAGCCCTGGAAATTCAGACACTAACTTGTACAGGAACATAAAGAAGCTTTTACTACTTGTCTTAAAGTGTTAGTCAGCATGGAAACAACTCAGTGTGCACAAACAGGAATAGTATTTCTTAATGATGAGGGAACAAACACACATTCTACACAGAGAAATAAACATCCTGAGTGGACCAGAGGACTGCCTGAGAAAGAGGAGAGGCGCATCTCCTAGTATTGTCCACAATAAAGATAGCTTCTTTGGAAGCAATTTATAAACATGAGATTTTTAGAAATGTGGGCTAAGCCCATTGTCTTTTCTAAAATCTTTTGAAATGCTGTAATATATGTAATTGAAGTAAAAAATGTAATGTAATTCAGGTAAATATATATATATATATATATATACACATATAGTTACAGATACTCATTCTTAGGAAAAGGGTAAAGTACATAAGCCATTTTCAAGGGTATCTCAAAAATGGCCCCAAGCTGTTTTTCTAGGTTTTTCATTTTGAAATATCTAGAAGTCAAGACACACATATTACTCATGCAAAACAACACATTTATGTCTCTATTTTAGTGCCAATGTGCTTGGTCTCTGCGGTATAACAAAGAATTGGCTGGTGGTTTGCCCCAGTTTTTGGAAAGCAGTTTTGAAGTCCTTGGAATTTCCTTTATGAGAAGAGTACTCTGGGTATTCCTGGAGGACCCTGAGAGTTTACACTAATGCAGTGACGCATAGTGAGTGCTGGCAAAACTACAAAGGCACAAGATACTACTTCAACATCTGAGGAGTACACAGGGGTTGGAGATACAGCTCACTCACAGCCAACAACTAAATTAACCCTGGCCATATAATAATACTGCAATAATGTCTCCTACACAAAAGAACAGGTGAAACACTGTACTTTGTGTGTCTTCCCATGTTGAGGTGATGAAATGGTGACCGTTCTGTGTCCACAGGGAGAGGGAAATGGATCCTTCATATTTCGGATTCTCCCATTTACCCTGTGTGTCACTCACTCCCTTTGGCTAGCACTATTTGCAGTTTTTATGTTTAAAAAAAGGAAGAAATGAAATGAAGTGAAGTTTAAATGCTATAACCATAAGTCTAGTATTTTCTCTGATTTGTGCTTTGCTTTAGTAAGTAATTGAAGGAGCAGTAAGAAACACCCCCACCCTGGGGAATAGATGTTAGATAGATGGTCAAAATTACAAATGATCTAGAAACTTCCACATTTACAACTAGTATTTAAAGCAAGCTCAATCTGGTTGAATATGGTGGTCCCATTTGTAAAACTTGACTCGCCATGACTAGCTGTCAGAATCCATTACAGTCTCCAATGTAGAAACACTTCCCTCAAGCACAGCAGGTAATGACTCTCCTAGTCTGGTTGCTGTACCAAGAGCTTCAAGATTTTCTGAAATCTCATGGGATCAGGAATGTAGAAAGGAGCGGATTTCTATATTTTCTCAGGTTGTCTTGCTAATTCTGACCCACACTAGTATTTGGAAAACTATTATTCACCCTTCCATGCCCAGTCACATTTTCCTTCCTCACAGAAAGACGTCTAACTTATAAACCTGATGATTCTCCTGTGAATTACAAGATTTCCCTGCATTTAGCATTTTAGCAGACATATTCTCACAAAAAAACCCTCTGAAATGCTTTCTAGTAACAGGAGCATGTGGAAAATTCTGCAAGACACCCAATAGCTTACATTATAGGGGATATAGTCACGGCATAAGGATTTAAAGGAAATAACTAATTTTTAAAAATTTTTTTAAATCTATTATAGGTAGCAATATTTCATTATTATATAACACTTGAACATCAGTGATTTATTTTTCCTGAAAAGTTAATATTTAAAGTTGAGAAAATGACAATGATTGATATTTATGCAAATTTCTGACTTAAAAGAAGACAACTGAATCTCATGTCTGTTTCTATGTTTAAAAGTGTTAGAGTGTAGTGCTTGTGGAAACATAAAAAAAACAAAATTGGCCTCACACAGATGTACAATTACAAAAGGAAGCAACATGTTACTTGTCTTTGCAGATTATCATAGGCATTCATGTTTAGTTCTATTCCAGAAATTGACAAGGGTACCTTTATAAAAATGAGCTGCAATGTGAAATTTGAAACAATGCCAATTAAGTCATTGTATTTTGCTATATTAAAATATCTTGATCTATCCTGAATTTTGAGGGTACATTTTACTAATGCATTGTTTTATAATATGATGCATTGGTCATTTAGAAAAAATTATTCAGAGCTATGCATAATTGCCAAATATTGATATATTTCACCATACAATATAAAAAATAACTTTTTTAATGCCACTACCTATTGCCTAGTTCTCAAATTAATGGGAATGGGACAGATTTCTGAAATTCTAATTTTTTTCTTGAAACCTTAAATTTTATCAGTGTAACAAACGCTGTCACTTTTCTTTAAAATCACAGCCTCACTCCTTCATGTTCAGGGAACTGCCTGCCAAATACTCAAATCTGAAAAACCATAGCTTGTTTGCCAATCATTCTTTCAAGTGAAAAAGTGGTTTTCCATGAAAAAAAAAAAAACAGCAGCTTGTTCAGCTCTTGGCTTAGACTCTCATTTATGTGTTTTCTTGAGATAACCAGTACTCTTTGGTAAGAAACAGATGTGGGTTGTTCATACTTACCGTTTAAGCATGCAGATATGTAAAGGATGTTCTCCAGGGTTATGATTCAATATATTTTTATTGTTTCATCAAGGACTTTCTTAAATGAAACTGCTTTAAAAAATGTTTTCTATTAGCATGTGACTGTAAGAATACAATGATCAAACATACAGAATAATGAGTACCACTGATGGGTTTCAGACCACAACATCAGCCAGCAAACCAGCCATGATTCTGCATCATCTATGCATCATCTACAGACCCTCTGAAAAGGGCTCAGGAGCTCTGGGGTCTGTGAACAACTGATGACCAAGTAGAACTGCCCATTTCTTAGCGGTGCTGATAGCAGAATGAGGCTTTTGTGGTTTGGGATCCTATCTGTCTTATTGTCAGCTTAATCTCAAAGCCTAGAAGACTGCTCAGCACAAAAGACTGCAGAACAAGCATGTATGTACCTAACAAAGGAATCTAATGCTAACTAAATGGGAAGCCGGGTCTATGGCTTGTTGTTTGGATTTTAGCGATCTTACTATTAAATGTAATTTCGCCTCTGTGGCTGATAGGAAAAACGAAAGATGAAAAACAAAACATCAGATCATGTAAAGCTTGTCTCTTAAACGGTTGACCCCTGCAAGTGTAAGTATCCTGAAAAACACATGTTTGTTAGAGAATGTCTCTGATACCAAGGGGAACTGGTCATGTGCCTGAAAGCAGAATACTTTGAGACTTGCTCTGGTAACCTCTCCATCAGTGAACCCTGCTCTGAGGTTCAGCTTCTCCATGGCAACCTCCTTAGCAAATGATGCAAAACACATTCTTTCCCTGTTTTTCCTTTCTTTCACAAAGGCATTTTTTAAAAGGCAGCAGGAACAATAATTATAAAGCATATAATGTCCATTTACATTGTCAAGCTTTTTTTTTTTTTTTCAGAAATACCTGCTTAGTTTCTGTGAATATCATCATTGGTATTTCTCCCAATAACTCCATTTCTTGTTCCTGTAATGAACTTGTCAGGTGGAGGACAAATACCTATGATCCAGTGCGGCCAAGCAAGAGCGGGTGTCTCCACACTCCCGCGCATGCTCTTCTCTCGGCATGCAGTGCCTTCTCTCCTCCTTTCCTGACAAATCACACCTTACCTGTCATTCAGTCCCGAACTTTGGTCTCTCTCTGTTCCAAAAATGCTAAATAAATCGTGCTTCCATCCTTCTTTCCCTCTCACTCATAGCTCTAATTTAGCACTTACCACTATGGATTTCAGGACTTTATGAGCAGAAAGTTTTCTATTTTTCCACTTTGAGTCTCTGGGACACTATTCATTGTTTGAAACAAAGTAGCTGTCTACAAAATAGTCTTGGGGATTATTACTGGTTTTTGTTGCTGTTGTTCATCTGTTTTTTTTTTTTTTAAGATTTATTTATTTTCATTACAAAGTCAGATATACAGAGAGGAGGAGAGACAGAGAGGAAGATCTTCCGTTCGATGATTCACTCCCCAAATGAGCCGCAACGGGCTGGTGCGCGCCAATCCGATGCCAGGAACCTGGAACCTCTTCCGCGTCTCCCACGCGGGTGCAGTGTCCCAATGCATTGGGCCATCCTCGACTGCTTTCCCAGGCCACAAGCAGGGAGCTGGATGGGAAGTGGAGCTGCCGGGATTAGAACCGGCGCCCATATGGGATCCTGGGGTTTTCAAGGCGAGGACTTTAGCTGCTAGGCCACGCCGCCAGGCCCGTTCGTTTGTTTTTTTAACAAGCTATGGGCAGGGGCCTTGAAAACCCCGGGATCCCATATGGGCGCCGGTTCTAATCCCGGCAGCTCCACTTCCCATCCAGCTCCCTGCTTGTGGCCTGGGAAAGCAGTCGAGGACGGCCCAAGGCTTTGGGACCCTGCACCCGCGTGGGAGACCCGGAAGAGGTTCCTGGTTCCCGGCTTCGGATGGGCGCAGCACTGGCCGTTGCGGCTCACTTGGGGAGTGAATCATTGGACGGAAGATCTTCCTCTCTGTCTCTCCTCCTCTCTGTATATCTGACTTTGTAATGAAAATAAATAAATCTTTATAAAAAAAAAACAAGCAATGGGCAGATGTTTGATGAAGCAAATGCTGGGAGTGCTTGAATTTGACCACCAGGTTCGGTATTACTACATCACAATGAACGCAGAGACTAGTATGATGCTAAGGGATGTCAGAAAACAGAATTTTCAGTAACTGTAAGAGGGGCTGGAGCCAAGTAGTACAGAGCTCAGTCTGCGGCTCCTGCTCTGTACCAGCGCTGAGAGTGGACTGGATGTACTGTCCGTAACAAAAGGTTTGTTCTGAGTACTCAGCCCCTCAAAAAAACACACGGTCCAGAACATGGGTGACCTCACCACTGCACAGTCAAAGCCTACCGTTAGAACCACCCCTGGTGCAAAGACAGCTCTGAGCCTTAATGAGCCGACTGGGTGGGAACACAGGGCCCCTAAGTCCTGGTATACCTAGGTGCCAAAAGAAAACAGGAACATTCTAGTGACCAGAGGCAGGGAGGCAGGGAGGAGGAGACCATCATCACTGAGTTTAAGTAGGCAGCCACTCTTCTTGTGTCTTAGTGATACAGAATTGATAAATAATTTGCCTAAGTAGGTGACCCAGTATATAGGTATGTAGCAAAAAATTACAAAGTCATCCCTATCTCTTGAATAAAAATAAGGTTTATGATAATTTTCAAATGTTTATTTATTTGAAAGATGGAGCAAGAAAGAGAGAGAGAAAGACAGACAAGTCTAGCTGTTGTTTCTCTTCCTGGATGCCCATAATAGCCAGTCAGGGCTGGGCCAGGTCAAAGGATCCTGGGATTCCATCTAGTTCTCCCACAATCCGCTTGAGTGACAGGACTAGATGCTTGAGCCACTCCTACTGCCTTCCATGTAGTGTATTAGCAAGAGGCTAGATTGGAAGAGGAGACAACATTCAACTCGGCTCATGTATGGGCTGTGGATGTTTCAAGAGGCATCTTAACTTCTGTGTCAAATGTCAACCCACAATAAAACATTTTAAAACCCCTAATCCTTTAAGGATTCATTTCACTTCATTTCTGTATGATATAATCTAGCAAGTCTTTTTTTATCCTCCAAGCTTATTAAGCTGTTTACTTATAAATCCAACTAACTTCACCTTAGCAAACATGTGAAATTGAGCCATGATCAAGTACAATGATCTAAGAAGTCTCAGAAGTTAATCACAATGAGAATAGTCTTTTCTGTATAGATCCCTAGCTTGCTGCTTCATACTTAATAAAATCAAAGCATTGTAGCAGTATTAAAATGGGTGATAAAACTAGATAAGAATTAGCATTATCTAGCCTTTATATACTTACCCATTAATAAAATTTTAACAAATGTGAGGTGAAATCAGTCTAGAAAATCAGAAAAGCTATAAAAATCTTGTATTGGTGCCACGGCCCCTGTGTTAAATCACTTCAGAATGTCAAAATAGAAAAACTGCAGACTGTATTTAAACGATAGAAATTTCTTTCTCACCCTTCTGGCAGCTGGCTAATTCGAAATCAGGATGCAAGCAGATCCAGTTCTGGTTTTAGTTTAATTATCTTTAAGCTAGTTAAAACTAACTGAAATCCTTTTGAAGATTTTTAAAGAAGCAGAAAATCCATTTTCCATGTTTTCAGTGCACAGACTTTCAGTATAAGATCAAAGAACCATCCATTTACAAAGCAGTCTTTCATTGCCCTTTTTTAGTTCAAAAAATAATGATCATTTTTATTAATCAGCTACTTACAAGGTCCTAGAATATTCTTAGGTCAGGAAAGACCAAGTTGCACCAAGAATAGGGAATGTCTTAACTAGGAAATTTTCAGAGGGTTCACTTGTGTTTGGGTTATCTGCAATGTTTTGAATCAATGGACATTCTCCTTAAGCCACTAGTTAAGTTTTGAAGGTGTAGGTCAGTGAAAACTAGAAAGAAACAGAGAAATTCTCATAAATGAGGCCAAACAACTGTTCTTTGTTGTAACTACACTGGAATGCAAACATTGATGTTAATCTCTCCAAGCTGAAGAGAAAGTGGTTCCTGAGTACCACTTTCTTCCCGCTCCTAGAAAGTGGTATTTGAGTGTATAGAAATTGTGAGAGCCAGATACAAATAAAGCTTAGTTTTCAGACTTTAAAAAAATGTTTTTGAGGTATCACTTCTTTTCTCTATCTTCAATAGATTTTTTTAACATCTCACTTTAAAGAGTAATACTTGCGTTCACCTGCACTAAATCCTGGTGATACTTGATGAAATTCCATGATCCTGCGTCCCATCTAGGCCTACAGAATTCTGCTGGGGCAAAATTTAAACTTTTTAAAATTTACTTATTTCAGTCTCATAAAATTTACTTATTTTAAAGGTAGCTGGAGAGCCAAACTTGTCCATCCTCTAGGTTACCCCGCAAATGCCTGCTGTTAGACAAAAAATCGCACCAAAACAGCAAGATTGCTGAGACCAGAATAATGGTAAAATCAGAGTTCATTGAGATCTGCCACCAGGCGAGGTTCATCGGTCCGCAAAGTAACATAGTAGCAAAGTGGTGGGCAGTTGAAGTCACGCAGGACTGAGGCGCACCCACCTTAAATAGTGGTGATGCCAATGCTGGAGGTAAACGTATGTGTTGTCTTTTGATTGGTCAGCTTCATTTAGATGAGTCTGGGTCAGCTATTCTCCACGGAAACTTCTGGCGCTACCTAGCAGTTGTTCTGCCCTGTTCCCGGGAACCTACTGGCTAACATCCGCTTTGGTCTTGGTGCAGACAAGGAGCCAAAGCCAAGAGCTGAGAGAATCCAATGAAGGCCTCCCCATGGTTGTGAGGATCCCAGTGGCAAGCCATTATCTCTGCCTCTCAGGGCTTCCATGAGCAGAAAGCTGGAGTGAACAGGCAGAATCCAAAGTCACAGCTGGTTTTGAAGCCATGTATCTTAGAACCATCACAGGTATTCGGACTGGAGATTCTTAACTGACATCTTAACTACCGGAACAAATTCCTGCTCCTTATCAGACTTTGAAAGCAAATGTCAGAGCTGATCACTGCACACTGCCAAGTGACAACATGATTTGAATCAATGGATCCCAAATTAAAGGTGAAGGTTTAATTGGAATAAACTTGGGCTGCTTATTCAGAATATCTACTGAGTTTCTTCCAAGACCAACTCTAGCAGTAAGATCTGGAATTTTCTGCAGTGATTTCTCACGGAGTTTGTATCATTAAAGTAAGCTTCATAGTTTATATTCTCCTGATCCCTCTCAAGATTCTGCTCCTAACAAACTTTTAAAATACTTGAAGGTTTTGTTTGTTTGTTTGTTTGTTTTGGATTTGTGGTTCTTAAAATGTGGCTTTGCGACAAGTAATGGTGGCATCACAGAAGAACTACAGAAACCCACATTTTCCGACCCTACTTTGAGCTACTTAATCATCTTTGAGATGGGGCCCCACAACGTGTGTATGAACAAGTTCTGTGTGTTCTTTCGGTGCAAGCTTAAACCAGTAGTTTGAGTCAAATAATAAAAATTATTTTACTACTCTTACTTCTGATTTGAAAATATATCCTATTTTAAATAGTATTATTCCAAGGGAAGAAAACCTTAATTCCATAAAAGATGTGTTATTGGCAATGACTAAAACATCACATTTTATCTCTGTTTCCCTTTACATGGTGCGCTGCATTTGTTGGCAAGAATAGAAAAATTTTCAGCATTTATAGTGAGAAAGCATAAGACTAGAACCAAGCAAAACTTTGTGGGTTAAATTCTCTCAAATGCTTCCTTCCGAAGACCTCATGCCAGTTCGTGACTTCTAGGCAGATGTTTTCCATCACTGCATCGTGATGGAATCACCCGGTTCACAGTTGCCATGACAACCACGTTTTTTGGTCTTCAGAGAGTAGTATACAGCTCAGAGGTATATGTTTACTCTCAGTAACAGAAATCTTGGGCCATCAAAGGTATTGAATAGGTTGACAACTACACATTTGATAAGTCAGCAACAAATATGAAAAAGCGTATTTAATATGCAGGCTTTGTCCAGTGGACAGTATTCCCTCTGTAGTAAATTTTCTAGCGAAATAAAGATCCTGTGGTGGGGGCACCAGGTTTACCAAAAAGGATGGGTAATTTTTTATTATTGTTGTTATAAGCCATAGTTTTCATGTATTAGGAAAATACTCTAGGGAAAAATAGGCACAAATTTTAGTGATTCATATTGACTGCTTTGTTTTCAGTTTGAGCTTATTTTCCTTTGGTCACTACTATAGAAATGAAAGCAAGTATTAATTTGCAAGGCAAGGCTAATTTGATAACATTGTAGACTTGAAAATACTATATGTAGCATCTAATTGTTGGTAATTTCATTTGGGAACTTGTTATCTAGGGTATCATTAGGTTTTACTTACACAAAAAGGATATGGAAAACATTTTCAGTATTAAGGTCTTTTGAAAAATGAACCAATTATCATTTTAAAATTAAATCATGAGTTAGATTTTTTCTGCCAATATATTTTTGTACATGATAATTTCCCCCAAGTATTATCTGTTGCACTTACATCACATTCTGGTTGGTTTATAACCTACATGAGAATGAATTTTTTTTTTCTAACAGAGCTGTTGTAAATTATAGTAATTACTTTCAGGACTATGTCCCATGAAATCTGGGTCACAGCAGTGTTCATTCAGTAAACTGTGTGAAGTTGTGTTAATTTTTATTTATTCAGGCAGAGGCTGGCACATGCAAAAGCCAGAGCTGGGAACAATCCTGGTAGAGGTTAATTGAGAGACACCCCAACCAGGCTGCAACACCTGCAGGAATGTGTGAGGACTGGGTCTGTGGCTGGACTGGGCTGAAGCATTTGTTGGTTCATGGGATGTGTTGAACTGAAATGGAACTGACCAGGTGACAGACTGCACCTGATCCTACACTGGCTGACTCACACAAGAGTCATGTCTGAGGTCACCATAGATGAGGTTTCTGGGGGGACTCCCCAACTAGACTCTGGGCTCATACCCTGACCAAAGGGAAAAACACAATATATATGGGACAACCTTAGAGTGCATGTACTGGGACTGGCCTTCTTCAGTGGCTGATGCCTGAGCAGTGGACAGCATTCCCAGATGCACACAGAGGACTTGATGCCAGCTCATCTAGGCCAGCAGGGGCATTGACTATCCCATGAGAGGCTGGAAAGCAAAATAGGTTGGACAATTCAGGCCAAGTTTTGCAGCAAATCACTGGGTCTGTGGAGGCCCTGACGTGGATCTGGTCAGCCTATAGTCATTGAAAAGATTTTCTTAACTCAAGAGCAACAAAACTAACAATGTCTCTGAACTATCAAAATCACTCAAGTAACACCCTTAGAACACTTTTCCCCATACCAGGTTCTCCAAAGCATCATCAAATGACTGCTCCCATCCCTGGGTGTTGATGTAGTTTGACAACTAGAAGCAACTCTTTCCCCCTCCTTCCCTGAAGACACAGGAAAAAAAAACTGAAACATTTGTTCTACCCATCTTCCTCCACCCTGATCTTCCCCATCCTAATCAGAGGCCCTTAAGTTTTGCATCCTCTCGACTATGTCAGATAATATTAAGGATACACTTTTATTTAGTCAATTCAGGGACAGAGAGACTTGAAAGTGAACAAGACAGATAAAAAAGCAGAGAGACACAGACAAGTTAAAAGACAAAGTTTCTATCTATTGGTGCACTCCTCAAATGCTTACATGGCTGGAACTTGACCAGGGTCAGTTCAGAGCCAGGAACTGGAAAATAATGCATGCCTCCCCTGGGGCTGAAACCAAATTATTTGAGCCATCACAACCGCCTCCGAAGATCCACGTTAGTGGGAGGTTGGAATCATGAGTCAGGCACCAAAAGCAGGAGTCAATCCTATGCACTGTGATGTGGGACCCATTGTAAGACCAGGCAAACTGTCCACTTATAAGCTGTGAGATTCTGCTCCATTTCTTTTTCTGTAATCATGATTAGGAAAGGCTTCACCTCCACTTATTTTCATGATACTTTAATGTTTTCAACTTGGAATAATCTGATTCAGTATAATTGTTCAAATGTAGAGGTTAATTGAGAGACACCCCAACCAGGCTGCAACACCTGCAGATCAAATTTGCAGAGAGGAGAGACACAGAGAAAGATCCTCCATTTGCTGGTTCACTCCCCTTGTGGTCAGCTCAGCCGGAGCTGAGCTGATCCAAATCTAAGAGCCAGGAGGTTTTTCTAGTTTTCCCAAGTGGGTGTGGGGTCCAAGGCTTTGGGTCATCCTCTACCGCTTTCTCAGACCACAAGCAGGGAGCTATATAGAAAGCAGAGCAGCTGGGACTTGAACTAGTGCCGATTTGGGATCCTGGTGCTTGCAAGGCAAGGAGTTAGCCACTGAGCTGTTGTGTCAGGTCTGATTTGTATCAATTGTATCTTTTGCCTTGTTTTAATAAGGTTTGTACTTTCAAAATTTCACAATCACATATCATATGCATCTTGAAGTTCAACATTTTTTTAGCCTTTGTAGTAATTAATACACATATAAGTGTTTCATAAATACCTGTTGGAATTAATTGAAATAAATGTTACTCCACTGTAAGCTCAAACTATAGTGCTACAAAGTACATGCCTAGTGAGCAAACCTAACTTGCAGATATAAAAAATATTCATATATAGTATACATGCATATATTTGTAATATCCTTGAGATTTTAATTTCATTGATCTCTCTCTCACTATTTTCTACATTTCTGACTACATCAAATAAACAGTAATTTCAGATCAAATTTGATTATGAGCTCTGTCACCCAGGAAGTTATTCATTGGCAAGCCACATGACTTGCTGAGTAGATACTGGATAAGTAAACTCTATCTCATAGGGTTGCCCTAAGATTAAAATAGATGAATTAGGTAAAGTGCTTAGTAAAATCTACTATAGAAGTAAATATGAATTCACTTCTTACCCTCACTACATAATCCTTTCTGATGATCATTGATGCACATACTTACATGGTTATATAGCTCTAAAACTTTCACATATGTATGTAGCTCACTTATTTGCTGTAAGTGTTAGTTCCCACTGACATAGTCCTCGTAACTTAATGTGTTAGCCAGCTAGTTGCCAATGGTCATCATTACTTTCATTGGACAATTGTTTATTTTGTATATCTGCGTTATTTTCAAGTTTTCCCTTTATAAACAACTTTTTATGAAAAACTTCTAACAAATTATTTGCTTTTAAATTTTCTTGTAGTATGTCCTCCAAAATAAAGTTTTTAGGTAGAAGAAGAAAGAAAGTCATTGTATAATCTTCAACAAAAATAATTCTACTGAAAATTTGAACCAAATCATAAGGATGCCTCTTTAACCTAACCTGTCAACAAAAGATATCTACTGCTTTTGCTAGTTTTTTGGGGGGAGGGAATATACTTCTACCACAAATTTGCTTTGAGATTCTTTTACTTAGGCCTGGCACGGTAGCCTAGTGGAGAAAGTTTTCACTTTGCAAGCACCAGAATCCCATATGGACACAGGTTCTAATTCCAGCAGCCCTTCTTCCCATCCAGCTCCCTGTGTGTGGCCTGGAAAAGCAATTGAGGATGATCCAAAGCCTTGGGACCTTGCACCCATATATGAGACCTGGAAAAGGCTCCTGGCTCCTAGCTTCAGATTGGCTTAGCTCCGGCCATTAAAGCTACACGGGGAGTGAACCAGCAGATGGAAGATCTTTTTCTCTGTATATATGACTTCCCAATAACAATTTTTTTTAAAAAAATATTCTTTTACTGAAGCCAGTATTATAAAGCTGCAACCTGCAACGCTAGCATCCCATATGTGCACCACTTCCTGTCCCAGGTGTTCTATTTCCCATCCAGCTTCCTGCTAAGGCCTGGAATAAGCATCGGAAGATAGCCGCTAGGACTGGGCTGCTACAGACAATAGGCTAGACCTGGATAATGCTTCTGGCTCCTGGGTTCAGCCCGGTCCAGTCCTGGACATTATGGCTATCTGGGAAGTGATTCAGAGGGTGGAAAACAGAAGCGATATATAATAATGTTTCCAGAAGTAAAATGATAGATTTTGAGCATTCTTTCAAAATTCGCTACATACACACATACACTGAAATGTATATATCATTCCACATCAGGAAGCACATTTTTGCAGTGAATATATAGTTTGTTTAAATGGCACAATAGTGTTCTATTATTTACTAAGCAGTGCAATAGAATTAAACATTGATGTTTGAAATTCTAATAAATTAAGGAAAAGATTTTAGCCTTAATACGCTTCTCTTATGCTTTATACTAATATATGTGACATTGCCAAATCTTGCCAGTTTAACATTTCTGTTTGAAATAATTGTACATACTGAACAAATAACTAGTAAGTCATCTTTCTTCATGTATTTGTTGTGAAAATCTGATTTACTGCTAATATTTTCAGTGCAATAATACCTCTAACCTACATCCATGTAGCAAATTCTCTATTTTCTCATGTACAACTATTTAACAAACTCACAGAAATAAAACTGTATTTGGCATTGTCTACTATAGATATTGACTTGGAATAGTGCTATGTATCCAGTTGTACTGCAGATCACTTTTTCATACATTTGACACAGTGCTGAACAACAAGAATCCAAAGATGCATAAGAATTGCTGCTCTATAGGAGCTTCTAGTGTGAGACAACATACTAGGCTGTTGCCACCCACCTTGGTGCAGGAATTAGAGAAGCACCAGGGATTTTCTCTTTTATCTGAACCCAGGGGGCAATTGACAAATAATTAGTTTCTGGGCATATTGATCTACTATTTGTTACTTAAACTAAAACAGCCAACAGAAAATTTCTGAGATGGAAAATGTTCTTTTCAGTTTTCATTTTGGAGGTGACAGTTCAGCATCAGATGGCCGCAGAGTCTGGCACCTGCTGACAGCTGGTCTTGGTGGGTGTGGAATAATGGTCACAGGGTAAGCCAGGAAAGAGACAGAGCTGGAGGTAACTTGAACTCTGTGCTGAGAATTACGCCCCAAGGTCGTGCCTCCAGTGACATCCCGCCAGCCCCACACCTCCGTCAACCACTATGTCATCAGAGTGAAACTGCACGAGTTTTGCAGAGTTGTTGCTGTCCCCATAATATTCAGCTCCTAGTTCCCTAAAACTCATATTCTTGTAACATGCAACATACAGTCAATTCCATCACCCAAAGTCTTAACTCAGTCCACATTAATTTGAAAGTCTATGGTCTGGGGGCTGACCCCATGGCACAATACATTAAGTGCTGCTTACTATATGGCATTGCACAGAGTGCCCAGTTCCTCTCCTGGGAAGGTAATTCAAGTTGCTCCAAGTACCAGATCTCCTGCCACCCACGTAGCAAACTCACATGGAGATGCAGGTTCTATGTTTTTAGCCTGGTCCAACCCAAACTGCTATGGAGTGAACCAGCAGATGAAAGATCCTCTCTCCCCTTTCATATATATAAAACTGTTTTTCAAATAAATAAACAAATCCTAAGAAAAAATTCAAAAGTCCATAGTCTACAGGCACATCTGAACACCTGAGATTTGAAGAAGATTCTATCAACCGTGAACCTGTGTGATAAAAATAAGCCATGTATTTCCAAAACAGACTAGTTAGTTACAGAAAGGGTATATATTCACATTTCACATAGGGGAGATAAGCAAAGAGAATTAATTGGGCAAAACAAAACCAAAACCCAGAAGGAGAAAGATTGAGTCCCAAAGTTCATTTTGGCAGTCCCATTCCCTTTGCTAATCAACAGCCCATGTTTCAGTTCTCACGAGTAGGAATCTCTTCAGTACGTCACTAGGCATTTCCCTGCTGGTTGCTTTTTGTAGTAACTCTGTCCTTGGAATGAGTCTCTACCTGGGATTCCAGTTTGTCTGAGGAACCCCTGATCCCACAGCTGCTCGACTTTGCCCATGTGGCTGCTCTCTGAGACTGCACGCTCATGTCTTCGGCTTTTGATGACCGGCCTGCCTCATTGCTTAAAACCCTCTCAGGGTGTGTCTGACATCACAGGCACCTATCTCTGTGATTTGTGCATGTCCTTTGCAGCTCTACTCTCACAGCTTTTCTCGGAGAAGCTCCAGCCCTACAGCATCACTCTGCCTGGCCTCCCAGGATGTCCTTTGAAATCTTGGTACACGCTCATGTAACCCCGTAAATGAGAGTTCCTAAAAGCATTCATACTTTAAAATCAGTACATTACAAATTCTGATGAGGAATTCATTAACACTTTGTAATTTGTTTTTACTAAATATATTCATTTAAAATATTTTAGTTACAATTTTTACATGTAAGTATCTTAATAAATATTTGTGTGTGCATAAGAAAGATGCTATCTCTCTAAAAATAATTCTACAAAAATGGAGCAGGAACTGAAGCCTAGAGAACTGACATTAGAACTAAGAGTGGAATTAAAGTTTTGGTTCTGAAGCCAGTGTTTTCATTTACTGACTCTTACTATTTGGTAGAATGGAATGATAAATAAATTATAACTTTCTCTGGAGTGGATGTTCAGCCAAAAAACATTAAGATACCAGCTAAAATGCCATCATCCTGTACCTGCTGTCAGTACTGAGTTTCTGCTTCTAACTCCAGACACTACTAATGTAAACTCTGGGGGAGAACAGCAATGGCTCAGTTGGGAGACTTGAATTGTGTTCTAGCTTGCTTCTGACATTTGGGAAGTAAACCTCCCTGTGACAGTTCTGTGTGCTGGCGTGTGTGTGTGTGTGTGTGTGTGTGTGTGTGTGTGTGTGTTTTATGAAGCTGCCTTTTAAGTAATACATTTTTTTATAACTTTTTAATTATTTTATGATACAGTTCCATGAACTCTGGCATTTCCCCCTTCCCCAATTTCCATCCTCCACTGATTTCCCCTCTATCATTGCAATACTACAGTCCTTCATAAATAGTCATAAGCCCATCATTCTGCTATTTAAGTGAATCCTGAGATTGTAGGTATGGACAATGGCAGAAAGTCCAGCACCATATTGTCAAGATATTTAACAGTCTCATTGGGAGTCTGTCTTTGATTTGGAAGTAGAAATGCATATTGCATTGTATCTTCACATCTGAATATGACAGTCTCTATTACACAGTTATTCTGCGTCTCCTTAGATGAAAAGCCATAAAACAAAATCGATAATAGGAAGAAAAATAGAACATTTACAACAACGTGAAGTTAAATAACATGATACTGAATGACCAATGTGTCACTGAAGAAATCAAAAAGAAAAAAAACTTTTTTGAAGAGATGAAAATTTTTTAAAATATATATCAAAATCCATGAGATGTAGCAAAAACAGTTTTGAGAGGAATACTTACAACATTATGTGCTTGCCAAAAATGGAAATACCTCACTATTATAATAGAAATAGCTAATAATGCATCTTGAAGACTTATTAAAAAATCAAAAGTGAAAAGGAAGCAAGAAGTGATTAAAATCAAAGCAAAAATAAATGACATTGAAACTAAAAACCAACAAATTGCAACAAGAAAGAGAAGCTAGGCCTAAAAAGTAATGCATTTTTAAAGAATTATGAGAAAATGGAAAACTTTTCCTCATTTCTGGAAATTTTGGTTTATTTATGGAGATAATATGTGAACTAAATCATCACAGCAAATATACTAATGGGGGTCCCAGCACAGTAGCCCAGCGGCTAAGGTCCTTTGCCTTCCACATGCCGGTATCTTCTATGAGTGCCAGTTTGTGTCCTAGTGGCCCAGCTTTCCATCCAGCTCCCTGCTTGTGGCCTGGGAAAGCAGTCGAGGAAGGCCCAAGTCCTTGGGACCTTGCACCCTCTTGAGATGGCTCCTGGCTCCTGGCTTCAGATTGATTTAGCTGCAGCCGTTGGCAGCCACTTGGAGAATTAATCAGCAGACAGAAGATCTTCCTCTCTGTCTCTCTTCTCTGTATATCTGACTTTCCAATAAAAATAAATTTTTAAAAAATATGTATATGAATGAAAATAGTAATATATTCTCTAAAGTACAGAGTATCAGGACAAAATTTTAATGAAGAATGTACTGTGTAACTTTACAGGATCTTTTAGCCTTTCTGACCTATTGCAGCAAAACATCACACACTAGATTGTCAATAGCCACACAAATCTACTGCACATAAACACAATGTTTGTGAAGAACTTTCTGTTACATATGTCTTGAGCTGTCTGAAGTGTTGATTTGAAGTTATTTTTTACAGCATGTAATAAGTCAGGAGAGGTATGCAGATTTTGAGACAGCCAGGTGGAAGTGTTGGGTGTATTGACTTCTGGAACAGAATGTAATACTCACAGATGACCCATAACAACCTGCGGAGGAACCACAGCCTGGATAAGCTATGTTTGGAGAAGGGTGAATAATTCGACTTTCATGGGAGAAAGTATATAAAAGCCTTGTGGTTGATATTGTTAAAAGGGAATACATGTTGAGATCACCCAAAATTCCATTTTTATGGAAATTAGTAGTCTGGAAAAGCACACAAAAAGGAGATGATTAATATGTATGTACAGAGATTTGGCTCCTGATAAACACCCATATGATAACATCGGTTCTACTCAGCACATTAGCAAAATTTGGCAAGATGTGTGACTTGTCTTAGCAACCTCCCCAGGAAATGAAGTTTGGCTGATGCAATGCTGTCTGAGGAAAAGGCCAGATCTGAATATTATTAACATTTGTGTTGGTGAGTTCCCAAAAATGGATGTAGCTTGACCCAAAATGAATGTTATAATAAAAGCTTCCACTTGCTATAGGAGTGTGGAACCATCTGAGGGAATAAAAAATAAATTAGACATTTCTTCAAGTACAAACGGTTGGTGTCAAAACTAGTTGCATCCATGTTATGATCAGCAGCTGCACCTGCGTGGTAACTAGGGAGCTCTCTAGCTATGAGTGTTTGTTTCACACATCAGAATTTAAAGTAGGTGGTGGAACACACTGGGCAACACCTCTTGAAAATGGGGTGGGGTTTCTTCTTCCCTCCTTAACTTGAATCTGAGCCTTAAAATAGAAATAAACCATGATGTAACAGTGTTTTATCTGTAAAAATATAACTTTTTTTCCTGTGCTACAATTTAAAAGGGAAACATGCCTAGTTGGTTATTGATCACCACTCCCATATAACAGCTGGCTTATACTCCCTTTGTTAAGTCATTTTTCCTAAAGGCTCAATATTGGCCTGAGACCAATTTGCTTGCTCCATGCCAAAAAGTTATTTCTCCAAATCTAATTATCTAGGAAGATCATAAAATACGTACCTTGGCAAACTAAAAGAAAAAAAAAACTTTGAATTGTTCAATCCAAATTTTGTTGTTGTTGTTTTTGGGGAAAAAAATGTATGCAGACAGAAATATTAATGAAGAAAAGTGGGGACTATTGAATGTTTTACAACTCTTGGCAGATTTGCTTAATCAAGTTCTGTCTTATGTAACAGTGAAATGAGCACCAAAAGGAAGTGGTCTAGAATAATGGTCTTCTACAGTCCTCATACCAACATGATCACAGCTGTTTAGGAAAGCATAAGGAAAGGCCTAAAAGATAGACGCATATCAAGATCTCATGTCACAGTTGTATGGAATTGATGGTATGTCGAAAACTAAAAGGATGAATAGGTCCATCTGGGATTCACTCTAGGGGGATATCCAGAGACTGAGTATCTCCTATTTGTTAGGTTTTATAGCCCAAATGAACAGGTAAGAAACACTTCCTTATGGCTTCTGTTCTACCACTTCATTCCTGAATGCTTTCTTTCTATTTGCACATGTTTTGAAGTGATCTGGATTTTAGTTAAGCTTTGTGGACATTTTACACAATATTCTTCAACAATTCAGAAATATCTCATGTTGCCAAACTTGCCATCTGTATATCAAAAGAAGTTTTGGGGTGGGATAAAAATAAAGTTTATATTTGACTACAATAAATGTGATCTGCATAGTAACCACTATACGTAGTGGTCATTTAAAAGTGGTAAAAGAAGATATAAATAACAAGTGAAGAAAAAGAAAATGAAAATGTTTCAATAATACAAAAAATAAAACAAGAGAAAATAGATTGCAAATCAGGGATTAATTTAAACAAATTAGATACTCGATATAAATTTATATAGTAATTACATTAGATTTAAATGGTTAGACTATAAAAAAGGACATAATCAATTGCAGTACAGTATCTTGTGCAGAATTAAGACTATGTTCCTTTTTAAAAAGTTGAGGGGGGGAATTTTTACATATCTATTTGAAAAGTACAGTCACAGAGAGGGGAAGGATAGAGAGAAAAAGGTCTTCCATCTGCTGGTTCACTCCCCAAATGGTTGCCACAGTCAGGCCCGGTTCATAACGCAAGCAGGAGCCAGAAGCTCCATTCTGACCTACCGTTTGGTTTGAAGGGACCAAAGCCAGGCCATCTCTGTGCCTGACTATCAGTTTATTAGCAGAGATTTAGAATATATCAAAAGCCAGAACTTGAACTAGCACTCTAACAGGTGAGACCCACAATACAAATGAAGCCTTAATTTTCTGTGCCACAACATAAGACACTCACTTTGAGCTTTTTTTATTCACATACGTAACTATTTTCCTAAACACCATCAGTCCGTTACAACCACTGCGTGACTGAGGCAAGAGATGCTCGGAACACAGAGATGCAAGAAATCACCCTGGTTTCCTCTATTACTTTTCACTCTTTCCCATCTCTTGGGAAAAACTTCTTTCTGCTGGCAAATTCAGAGCTCATTCTGCATCAAACTCTTCTTCCTCAGTAATCATAGTCCTTTTAGACGAAAAATCCAAGGTTACCTAAGATACTTGTTCAGATTTTGGAAAGCTTGTGATGGGTGACTTCTCTTTTATGAGTTTGAACATATCTCCGGAACACTGATAGAAACCAAAAGTAAATTATATCCCATTCTATTAATAATCATGGCACATATCTCACTCTAAGGAAAATAGCCACAATTTATTGGATCTGTATTATGAACTCAACATTCAAATTTTCTGTATTTTGTGTATCATCTATATCATTGACAAAAATTCAAATGGTTGATACAGTTTCTCCTGGAATCCACAAAAGCAAAGGTAACATAATAATCACTTCAAAGCTAATCACACATACTTCTCATCAACTCATCTCATTAATTGCACTTTGCTTCAACTTTTAGATGAAAAACTCACAAAGTACATCATATTCATCTGTGCTCATTTGCAAACTTGAGGGTATTTTCCAAAGTTTTAAAATTGTTTTATTTGTTTCTGAGGCGGAAATACAGAGAGATAGAGAGGAGAGAGAGAGAGAGATGATGTTCTCAACTGGGAATTCTACCCCTAAAGCCAACAATGCCCCCAGACACTCCACTCTAGACCAAGGCCACGTTTCATGTCCCACAAAAGGTAGCGTAAGGAGCAGAATCAGAATGAACTGGCACTCTCATACGGAACACAGACAGCCATCTCAACCACAGACCACATCACTGCTGATTCTAACCTTTTACTTTAAGTACATTTATGATTTCAAGCTGATCTTTATTAGAAACTAATGAACACTCCCCCAGGACCCAAGAGAGCTCTTTCCTCAGGGTAAGTGCGCCATGAGGGAACTTGGGAACTGAGTTAAAATTCTTAGCTCCGCCCAGCTGCTAATATTTTGCGGCTGGGTGAGTTTGGGAGGGGTTCAGGCCTTGGGTTTGGGGGCAAGTGCCACTCCTCACAGTGTGGCGGCTGTGGGGGGTGCCCCCGCCTGGTCGGACCCAATGCTGGGGGCTCACGCCAAAGACTTTGCCACAAGGCAGTGAAAGAGTCCTCGGCCTCCCCCAGGGCGGCCAGGGCACCATGTGGTGCCAGGCTTTGCCTGCTGGCCGCCCAGCGGCAAACTCTGGGGTTTTTTAAGATATGTTTGCTGCCTGGGGACACCCATGACTAAGTTCAATTTTAGTGTAGGTGAGTAGTGAATCTTGGGTGATTCCCAGTGACAAGGTCATGGAAGTTATAGGTATGCAGGAGGACTGAGAACTGGTGGTTTGGAGGGAAGTACCCAGGAGACAATTTCGATTAGACAGATACACCGGCCCAATTAGGAATACAGAAATGGCCTGTTAGCCTAGAACATCACTTATCATCGCACACCAGCCCACACCAATGCTATGGATGGGGGCCTCTTTGGCAGTGATGGGTAGCATTACCCAACTGTTTGGTGGAGTGGTGGAGTGGTCATATTTGGCAGGGTCAAGACTCTCTCCAGCCACAAGAGAACTTGGTCTGGGGGTAGACTCTATGGGGTTGTGTGGGCCCAACCCTGTGGAAATACAAGTTCCCCTGGATAGCTCGCAAGTTGGGGTTGGGATGGACTAAGCTAGATGTGACCATGCTACCTGCCATCACACATGGGTGCAGGAACCCAAAACAGTCAGGGCAGATCAAGGCAGCAGCACCTGAAAGTGCATCCTTTAACAGTATGTGGTGTGTGCCGTGCTGCCACTGGAAGGGGACAGAATGGGCAGGGCTGAGCTAACCTTAACTCACAAGAAACAACAGAAATCAGGTTGGAGCACAAGTCATGCCAAGTAGGTCCTTGCACCTACTGATCTGCGTAAGACATGGATGCTAAGCCACAGCATCTAAGGGGACAGGACAAGTGAGGGACTCTACCAAGCTGAATCGGAGCAACCACTGGCCTTCACGAGATCTAAGGCTGGGAACAGGCTCGGTTGGGCAGCTAAGCAAATACTCTAGCTGGGTTGAGTTTCCCACCAATGAGCTCATGGGCTGTAAATGGGGCTGCATTCCGATCAGGATACAAGTGTAATCCCACTTGGCACAAGTGTGGACTGGGAATGGAAGCACCAAGCCGGGCCAGACTCCAACACCATCTGGTGCTCTGCAGGACCAGGGGAAATGTATGACAGACTAGGCTAGGTCTCACCTCTTACTGAACCATGTGTAAGTTGTATGGGGGTATGGAAGAGCCATGGCTGGGTTGAAACATCCAACAATAAGAACCAGTTGGGTTGAAGAACAGTCAGGAAACACCACTGTTCCTGCTAGGACAGGAGGTGAACTGAACAGGGCTGGCTCATGGACCCACTGGTATGCGCGAAACCTGGCAATGTGAGAGTTTCTGATGGAGGAGCCTGGGAAACTTCTCTGGCAGGACACAGTCCCTGCAGGTAAGCGCAAGAAGCACAATAGGAAACATCCCAGAATAGGCAATGGAAATTATCCCACTGGTATACACATGGCATGGATTGGGGGCAGACCAGGCTGAACCTGTTCACATCACCCACTGGTGAGTCCGAGCGCCAGAGCAGAGTGTGGGCCGACCCAGGTTCGGTTGCGACACATACTAGTACACAATAAGGAATGCCAAGGTGAGATGAGCCGTACCAGATGTGGTTGCAGCACCCAAACAGCACATGTGATAATCAGGGGGAGGAGGCAAAGCTGACAGGGGAACGTGGGCTCCCCTGCTGGACAACTACTTCCATTGGAAAGCGTGAGTCAGGATGGGGGCAGATCAGAATAGGCAGGGATGTAACACTTGTGGGCCTCATGTGGACTAGATAAGGGAAGGGCCAAGGTGGGCTGACTGTTCCGACTGGTGCAAGCAAAAATTAGAGTGGGTGAGGGTTGGTTGGGCTAGCCGCAGTACTAACTGGCAGAGGCTGGCACTTGGAGCTAATTCTGTCAAGTCAAATGCCAGAACTACCTGGAGAGTGCATAATCTCGGAGTGAGTGTGGCCTAGAAGGGAAATAGTGGGCACCTCCCTCGGGGCTACCACTCTCATTGTACAGCACGAACACCAGGACAGGGGCAGGGGTGGCTGTACAGAAGGGCACCTGCCATTAGGTGTGTGGGCTGGATAGTAGGTTGGTTGGGTTGAGCTGGGCTTCAATGCCCATCGACATGTGCGAGAGCTAAATGGGATGTGGGACAGATTTGACAAGCCTGCAGTGCATACTGGCAAGCATGGGAACCAGGGTAGGGAGTCACCCTAACTAGGCTGCAGCTCCAACCGGTTTGCGTGAGGACCGAGTATGAAGTGGGCAGGATCGAACTGGACTACAACACCCGCTGGTTCACACGGAAGACAGGGCTGGAAACAGAACGAACCCAGCAATCCCAACGACCAGCATGTGCATAAGCTGATTGGTGTGACGAACGGTGTTGGAGTCTGTACTAGCAAACTCGCTCAAGAATCAGCCTGGGATCGTCTCAGATGAAGTTTCTTTGGAGATCCCTCCAACTGAACTGCTGATCTTAGAACCCCAACCATGAAGAGACTGTCAGTGGGTGGATTCTGAATAGGGTTCATTGCGATTGGAACTGAGAGATTGGCAGCAATTCAGAACTGATGAACTATCAAAACTGTATGAGCAGGACCCTCAGAGCGCGCCTCCCATTGGGGATTTGGGATGGGTGGGAGGTTGGGTGGGGCTTTTCCCTTTGTTTTTTTCCCTCACCCCAGATACAGGGAAAAATGATATTGGTGTGGAAACAATGGTATTACCCACTTTCATCCTGTAGCCCTTGACCCTTTGTTCCCTAATCAACTAAGTAAGATTATTAAAAAATAATTTAAAAAATTATATTTGCAGCAAAAAAAAAGGAAACTAATGAACAATAATAAGGCACCCTATAGCATCCTCCTTGGTAATATCAAGGCTTAAAAAATATTGCTATTTTTGGGCCCGGCACAGTGGTCTAGCAGCTCACGTTCTCGCCTTGAACACACTGGGATGCCATATGGGCTCCGGTTCTAATCCAAGCGGCCCCGCTTCCCATCTAGCTCCCTGCATGTGGCCTGGGAAGGCAGTCAAGGATGGCCTAAAGCCTTGGCCACCTGCACATTCATGGGAGACCCAGACAAGATTCCAGGCCCCTGGCTTCAGATCAGCTCAGCTCCAGTCATTGTGGCCACTTGGGGAATGAATCATTGGACGGAAGATCTTCCTTTCTGTCTCTCCTTTTTTCTGTATATCTGACTTTACAATAAATAAATAAGTCTTTTAAAAAATATTGCTATTTTTGTAGCCCTCAAAAAAGGGAGAAAACTGAAAAGATTACAAAATTTCTGATGTATGTGTATGTACTGGTGCTGGTGCAGTGTCTCAACCAGCTAATCCTGCAAGCACCCGAATCCCGT
The DNA here is from genome assembly GCF_030435755.1 of Ochotona princeps. Taxonomy (NCBI): domain Eukaryota; kingdom Metazoa; phylum Chordata; class Mammalia; order Lagomorpha; family Ochotonidae; genus Ochotona; species Ochotona princeps. The sequence continues at coordinate 46,206,872 of NC_080836.1, forward strand.
ATGGGCACTGGTTTGTGTCCCTGCTGGTCTACTTCCCTTCCAGCTTCCTGTCTGTCACCTGATAAAGCAATGGAGGACTGTCTAAAGCCTTGGGTCCCTGAACCCACATGGGAAACCCTGAGGGGGCTCCTGGCTTCTGGCTTTGGATCAACTCAGCTCCGGCTGTTACGGCTTTTTGGGGAGTGATCAAGCAGATGGGTGATCTTTGTCTCTCCTTGTCTCTCCTGCTCTCTGTCTTTCCAATAAAAATAGATAAATCTTTTAAATAAAATATACGTATATGAATGTTAAAAGAGGAACAAAAAATTAACACACACACATATTATTACTGATATATCTGTGGCTTTCAGATGTTAGTTTGGAGTCTGTTGAGTATCAGAGCTGGTTCACAGTAGCTGCTTTCTTCAATATAAAAAAGAGAAGAATGGAAAGTCATCCTTTAGAATTAAATGCACAGGCATACATATCTATCTTAAAACTAACTAAAGGAATTTTAAAAATTATATTGGGAGTCCCTTTCATGGCCATTTTTGTAATTATAAGTGAAAATTCACCTGACATATTTTTAATTGTCCCAAGTCTGTTAGGGGACCTGCTACCTTTTCCAATATTTCAATAATTTAGGAAACTTAGGTCAAACCTCACATTGTGCATGGCTGTGGCATGATTTTCTTTGCTGTTTTTTGCAAGTAAATCTATTCTATTTGACATGTGCAGTTGTATATATATCATTTACCTTCTTCCTCTATGAATAGAACAAAGCAAATATTTTATTAAAAAAGAATTATTAGTTGTCTTCTTATTAAAAAATAATTCTTAGTGAAGTCATTCCTTGTTTTGCCTTACACCCAGAAAACTTCATTTAGATAACAGAGACTTAAAAATAATGTATTTGCCCTCATTTTGTCTCAAATGTAAATGGACCTGGTAGCCATAACTCCTTGCTGTGATCATTTCAAATGTGTAACAATTATCTGTTTACTGCAAAGGAAAGAATTCATACCCACAATACAGTCTAGAAGAAATAACTCCCTTGGGGTTACAGCAGAGATCAACTTGGAAGTAATAAAATGACAAAGCATCTTTCAATTCTATTATTCACTCTGGGATGACTACAGAGGAACAGGATGGATGACCCTGTAGCACCCATCATAAAGATTTACACAAATTGTCCCTTTGTTTCAGATTGCTGTTACTTTCTCCAGTGTTACATACTGTCATTAAATTCTCCCCCCTCACTATTACAGCTTCCATTACCACCCACATGGCACTATGGCTTTATCCATGGGTGGCAGATGTTATCACCATATGTCATCTGATCAATTTTCCATTCAAGGGTAATGCAATGTTTGGGGGAAAGCCAACTCACACTTTAGTAAAGGCTGTCTCTGTAGTCTTCACCAGCAGTAAATGCAAGCATCCTTTCAACTTCTTGGCTCTGATAGCTAACTGAAAAATCAGCAGGGATCTTAGAGGTACTTTGCATGTTTCCATGTTAGTTGAGCTCTCTTTCTATGTCACCTGCCAAACTGTTTCCTATTAAGGAGGTTGTTTTCCTCCACTTTTTTTTTTTAATCTCAGAATATTCTGGGCAGAGAATCATTAGATTGATGTTATAAAAATAAAGTATTGATCTCAGGTTGTGGTTCATGAGATTGCTAATCTTTTTTATTTCTAAATTGTATACTTTATTTCCCACTTTCAGAAATTGCTATTACTCACAAAGCTTAGTATTTTTCCTTTATATTCTTCTAAGGCACAGAGAATCATAAGATCTTAAAAATATTCTCTAATTATTTTGAAATAAGCTCAAGTTGCTTCACTGTATTTCACATTCATGAAGAGTAGATGAAATGTTTGAGACATGAGGGCGAGAAAACAATTATTTGTTATTTTACATGAGATTGTATTTTTTTGCAAGATATTCCATGTGTCTGTAACTTGGTTTACATTATTCACGCTCATTAATATTTTTGGTTTACATTATTCGCACTCATTAATATTTTAAAGATATTATTTTAGTGTTCCAAATTAATAAAATCTCTGGATCAAAATCATTTTAAATCCCTTAATTCCAATAATCAGTTGATTTGTTTTTCTGCAGATATTTCCTGTTATTACAGAAATTCATTGGACTCATTGAAGAAAATGCATATTTTCATATAATTTGGAAGATTCCATCTGTTTTCCTTGATAATTTTTTGAAATTCAAGTTTAGACAACCTGTATTTATCTATCTGCAGAGGGAGGGGATGTATTTAGACAACCTGTATTTATCTATCGGCAAAGGCAGAGAATGTGTCTTTATTTCAGTGCAGGGAGATAGAGAAAGAGTTCACTAGTTTACTCCCTAAATGGCCAACATGGCTCAGCAGGGCCAGATATTTTGAAGCTGGGAGCCAAGAACCTGATCCAAGTCTACCATGTATTGGCAAGATTTCCATTACCCAAGCCACAACTGCCTCCCTAGAGCTGTAGTATCAAGAAGCTGGAGTCAGAAGCTCAAGCCTAGTATCCAACCCAGACATTTCAGTATGGACACAGTGTCTTAAAGGGGCATCTTAAATGTTAAGCCAAATGCTTCTCCTTGCTCGTTTATACGAAATGAATCCATGTTTTAATATTTTTTTCTAGAAAGTGGGAAAGAAAAGATGTATGCGTGTTTTATTTCTTTTTCTTCTTAAAACTTTTTGTTAACAATATATTTAGGAACCAGTCTCAAGTTATATCAACCTTTTCCTTTTATGACAGATGTTCAAATATTATAATATTTTTTAAAATATTTATTTACTTGTTTATTTATATTTGAACAGTAGATTTACAGAGAATAGAGATAGCGAAAAAGAGAAAGAGAGCGATTCTACCTACTGGTTCACTCCCCAAATGGCCACAACAGCTAAAACTGGACTGGTCTGAAACCAGGAGCTCAGGGCTTCTTCCAGATCTCCCACACGGGTGCAGGAGCCCAAGGACTAGAGCCATCACTTACTACCTTAAATCAATAGGGAGCTGCTTTGGAAATGAAACAATTGGGACTCTAACCTATGTTCTTATGGGTTGCTGATGCTGTGGCTAGAGGCTTAACTAGCTACATTACTATACAGGCTCTGGATATCATATTCCAAAGTTTAATTAACCTACTCTTAACCTGTAACTTTATATCTACTGATGAAAAACATACACCATTTTATTGTTTATTAATGCTGACTTGCAAGTTTACCTACTATTTATCTTTGTACATTTCCTGGGAAATCAGAAAATTCAGACAGTTTACCATTCCTCAAGGATATTGTAACACTTTTACTTATTATTTGGAAACATCTGATGACATTTGACTCTTTTCAGATTCCTGTACTGCTGTACTGGAGTCCAGGATCCTCGCTTTGTCATGCATTTTGCTGGAATCCAGCTTCTTGGCAGGAAGTCTATCTGCTATTTAATTTGGATCTCTGTACATGACAAATTCAGAGTCGTAATTTTTTTTAGAATTACTTGGAAAGCTGATTTTTTTAAAAAGATTTATTTATTTTTATTTGGATGGCAACAGAACTAAGAGAGAGAAGCAGATCTTCTGTTTGCTGTTTTACATCCGAAATGGCTGGATCTCCCAGATGTCTGCATCTGTCTTAAATCAAGGGCCTCAAATTGGCAGAAGCACAAGTGCTTGGATCATCTTCTATTGTCTTCCCAGATGCATTAGCAGGGAGCTGTTTTGGAGGAGTAGCCAAGATTGAAACTGGCCATCTGATGTGGAATGTTAATGTCGTAAGTGTCGTAAGTAGCAACTTAACCCACTGTACCATCATTCCAGCCTCAGGCACAAGAGAAAAAGAAAGAGAGAGAATGAGAGAATATATTGTATGTGTATATATTGCATATATATATATATATATGTATGTCATGCGTGTATGTATACTGTGTATATTCCTACATAATGCAATTTTTCTCCCTTAGAATGATGGAAGTTCCATCGGTCAGGCATTTGGTTTTGTTTACTACAACATTTCAGTACCAACAACTGGTTCTTCAAATAAAAATATTCAACTAATTTGTTGTAGGAAGTATATTGTTATTTTTTCTTGCAACTAGTAAACAGATTCATACTAATTTTCATCAGTATCTATGTGCTGCTATGAAAGAGCTTGAATGTCTCCCACTGCCCGTGACAACCCAGACAACAGAAAGTAGCAGCAGTGGGGCTAGCTCTTCTGAAACATTTCTAGGACATGTCCATAACCTGACCCTTGCTATAAACTTGGGTTCTTGGAAGGTTTCAAAGGGAGTGAGCATGTTTCTTATAGGATGATGTCTCATTCCAGGGTGAGATTTTGCTTTTCTTTTACAGCTCAGACAGTAAGCCGATTGCCCCCAGTTTCTGTAAATACAATTGGAGGGATCTCTTGGCTGATTCTGCTGTTCTCTATAGGTAGGATATAGTGTTCCACTGCACAGCAGTTTCTTTCCTAATGGTTTCATCAGCAAACACTTTGGTTGTTTCCCAATCTTAGGTATAGTAACCAATGCACTGAACATAGAATAGCTAACATATTTGCAAGATAGTGATTTTATTTCATTTGGGTATATGCTTAGTAGAGAAATTGCTAGGTTCTATAGTTGTTCTACTTATCAGTTTCTTTAGCAATATTTGTATCTTTCCCATAAAGATTGTACCAACAATATTGTGCCCACCAACATTGTGCAAGAGTTCTTTTTCTGGGCCAGCATTGTGGGACAGCAGGTAAAGACACTGCCTGCAATGCCAGCATTCTATATGAGACTCAATCTGAGTCCCAACAGGGCCACTTCCCATCCAGCTCCCTGGTAATGAACATGAAAAAGCAGCAGCAGATTGCCTAAGTGCTTGAGCCCCTGCAAGCAAAACATTTATATTTAAAAAAACTAATAATTGTTTTTCTCTGTAGTCTTGCCAATGTTTTTGATTTTTCAAATTTAATAGCTATCTTAATAGGTTATGAGCTAGTATCTTATAGAGGTTTTGATATGGAAGTCTCTAATGAGTAATGATTGAACATCTGTTTTTATAGATATTGATTTCTGTATATTTTCTTTGAAGAAATATCTATTGAGGTATTTTACGTGTTTTTAACTTTGTTTTGCCACTATTGAATTGGATGGTTTCATTATACATCTGGCTATTAACTTCTACTCTCCTTACTTTAACCATACCATAGAAACTAGCAATTTCCAAATTAGATCAGCTGGTCAGTCTGACTCATGAGTTACGTGACTGCTGAATATCTAAATTTATATGTCCAAAACCTTCAAAACGTGCATTTCTCATTTTGTCACCCAAACATCTTTTTCCTCATTTGGCTGAAACCGTGGCAATATCATCTAACTAGAAGAAATCTAGTTCCAGTGTGTGTCCAGGAAACACTTGTCAATGAATCACTATAAGGCAGTTAGCCTAAAAATTACTTGCGGGGGAGCCTGCTTAAAAAGCTCAGCCACAAACTGTTTAAATGCTGATTCATTAAATGTGGCCCAAGGATCTGCATTTTAATAAGATTCTGATGCAAACAGCTTCCACTGCCCATTTTGAAAAAAATGTAGCTTTCCTAGGGATTCTTCCAGTCATTACTAGCAATACAAGTAATGTCATTGAAAGCATTTTTGCCAATAGAGATCATTAGCGATGGGTCTAAGAGTTTACCTGCTTTATACCCTGTGGAAGAGCTTCCCCAAACTGCTTGAAATAATGATGAAAAACAAGTGAAGTCGGTGAATGTATGTCAATAGTCAGTTTTAACTTACCAGCTACTCCTCTCGCGACACCTCTTGGCATTATGAACTGCCATTTCTGAGCTATCAAGATTTGCCCTCACGTCAGACACTTTATTACCACCTTTTTCTTCTTTCATTCCTGTTTCCATGGGACACATTACCAATTTAATAAATTAGGTAGAAAATTCTTTAAATATCTTAAGCAAACAGTGTGTACCTGTATGGTGAAAATAAACTGCCTTGCTTAATTCATATCTCCCCAAGGAAACCTCTCCCCATCATTTTCACTAGGATAAGTTCAATTAACTGTAATTTTATCACAAGAAGCCTGGATCTGTGTTACAGCTTTTCCTTTTAAATTAGCCTTTTGAAGCTGCAGATGAATTTGCTTTGTTGCCTTAATTCTAATCTGGTGTTTTCCTCATTTGTCCTCTTCTTTCTGTAACACTTTTTAGTTCAGAAGTGAAATGATTTTGTCCAAGGTTAGTAGAATAAAACAGGCATTCAATTAGTCACTTTGAGACATGGCAGCCAAGTGGCTGATTCCCTTTTAATCTTTAACAAACACCACCATTCACAAATTGGTGCTGGCATTTAAGGAATCTGAAGTAATAGAAACCACATTGGAATACTTGAATATTCCAACACTCAGGATGAAATGTAACTTTTTTGTATTAAGTCCTGAAACTGGGTTTGAATGGGGGCATCAGCAGAGATAGTAGCACTAATAATGTAAACATTTGAGTCATTTAAATTTTATCTCTTTGCAAATTAAATATGCATGATATTATGTGGATGTTCACCCTCCTTCCTTTATGTATCAAAATATACTATGAGGAGGGAATTTGTTTTTTGCTAAGGAAAATCAGTAAATCCACTGAGTAGTATGAATGGCCTGATTTGATTTCAGGTGGTCGAGGCATTTATTAACCATGTTTCCTTCAGTCTACACTAAGACCTTCTACATCAGCTGAGATTTCTTATGCACGTGTTCCATAACTGGAAGCTATTCTTTGAAGTATCTTTTATCTCTGCTTTCCTCTCCATTTTCTCCCAGCCCCCCTCTCACCGGTCCTCTCTCCCAGCTGCAGGGATTTGTCCTCTAAAAGAGTGGGGGTGGGAGGAAACAAGGAATGGAAGCAAAGCAGGGAGCATGAGCTAGAGAATGCCAGGATTTAGCTTTTGTTATTGGTTGGCTGCTGCCGGATGGATGGAGGAGGGAGGAGTGAATGCTCTTCAGTGTGTTCTGACGGAGCCGAAGTACAGAAACCATATTTACAGGTAAGCGCAAATAAAGCAAATAGATGAGAGAAAGCAAAGAAAATGCTGTTTTCTTTCAAAGACAATCTAACCATTCTTGTTGAAACAATTGTGTGATACGGAAATAATTCTGAGGACAGTTCCTGAAATTGTGCCCCTTTCATTACTTGGGGAAGCTTTGCAAATAGCTGCGCTTTTTCTCTGCAGAACCTTTGGTTGATTAAAACAATACAAACAGAAAAAGAAACCAAAGGCATGCCTTATCCTCAAGAACATTACAAGCAAGTGATATTTAAACAATTAATAGATAGTGTGAATCGTCATTTGTCTTGTTTTTGTTTTATTTCAAGCTTGTGTTATTGAGAATCAAAGGAAGAATGAGAAAAGCTCAGTAAATTCCACAGGTCTTGAGAAAATGGAGCCTTCTCTGCATATAAAATATAAAATTCATTGTGATGTCTTTTGATACTTACAATGCAATAAATGGCTTGGGAGAATAATTTTGCAGGCTGTAGATTTTTAAAAGCACTAATTTAGAATGAAGATTTGTGTGTATTACATATACCTTCAATTATTGTATCCCTCTTAATAATCTTATGCTATTGGGTAGTTGTGTCAATTTATTCAGTTAATTTTAAGTTTGTGTGATAATTAAACAACCTTCTATTTCTATTTATCACCATGTACATGACTATATTCATTTTAAAGCTAAAAGCCCTAATTGAGAAGGATTAAACAATGCAGTAAAAGATAGCAAGTTTCATTGGTAGTTGTACTTCATCAATCAGTTGTATCTATATAAGAATTCCATCACAACGTTTATAGCACTGGGAATGCCCCCAAGGGAACCCTTGTAACAGCAATAAAGCTGAAATTTTACTTCACTCAAGACTTATATCTCCTAACAACATCTTCTATTTTCCCTTAGAGAAAATATGAGAGTTCTAAACATGTACAATAAGTGACACACTTGCCATAAATACAGAAAAGTAATTTAAGTCATTTAGTTCTATTGTTTTAAATTATTTACAGGTGGAGAGATCTCATTAACACTGAATTTGTAAGAAATGTTATTGACTTGAGTACTTCGGAAATCAATACATACCTGTTGATTTTAATAATGAAATAAAATTTTTCAAAGATACAATTTGTTCATAGATATATTTTAATGCTTTTTTTCCTGAAACAAACTAATATAAAATGAGTTTAATTTCTGAAGTGTTCAAAGTCTTATTTTCATTTTTTTTGTTGAATAGATGTTGTTTGTGAATAGAGCACAAAAATGTAGTAGTTTTTGCAAAATGAAAAAAAATAAGAAAAATACTGAACATTAGGTAAAGATTATGTAAATAAATGTTACCTTAAATTTCCTAAAGGCACTAAACATTGTTACTAACATGTCTACATATTTCAGTGGCTTATTGATCCAAATAAGGACTGGTGCATAATATATTTGAATTATTTGCCAATTTCAAAAATCCTTACCCAATACTGACATTTGGCCAAGTTTCTAGTTATTGATGAATTTTAAAATTTTTAATACTTAAACAAAATGTGGTGGAAATTGGTCTACCAGTTATACTGTAATTTATGGAGATATAGAAGGCCAGATATTCACCTCTTAAATATGCTAGAGGAACTAAGTTAATGCAGTTATAATTTTTGGAAATTATGAATTCCAAGTAGTGCTACCTCTAGGAATGAAGGAGAATTGATGAAAATTAGAGAGCAGGGTTCCACATGGTTTTAAATTATTCTGTTTCCTTGGAAACCAGCTGCTGCAGATGCATTTTGCTTTCTTTGGCTAAAAATATCATCTCTTTAATAATCACTAAGGGAAAGGTTCTGAATAAAACCAGAGTATATTGTTGCTGTATTATATAATTTCCTTAATGGTTCACATATTTTGGTTGAACAGTAGATAACCGTTTCTCAGTCAGCAATTCCTAGCAGCTTCTGGCAAGTGTCTGCATGTCTTACAAAAATGAGACAACCATGGTAGCTTCCACGGCAGAATCTACAGAGAAACAGAGAAAGAGAGTGGGTGTGTGAGTGCATGCTAGAAGGGAGACGAGAGAGAGAAAAAAGCATGAAAGAAAACAGTCTAGAGTCCCTGTCCAAGTGAAGAACGAGACAAGGCAAATAAGCCTGCTTGGTGAGAGATGGCAAGGCAAGAGCATCTGCTTTTCCTTTGGCAGAAATGTTTGTAAGATTCAAATGTGGGCTTTTAATGGAGGATGCTGTGTACATTATTATCTTTTGCAAAAGCCTCATTTCCTTTTTCTGTTTACGTTTGCGGTAGTTAGTAATACAGAAAATACAATAGTATGTTAAAAGGCAGTTTTTAAGTATATTAATCATCTTAGCAATAAACAGAAAAGCTTATTATATAGATCCAGGCAATGGATAGTGCAGAGGATTAAATGATGATTTGGGATTATTAAGCTAAAAATTCTTCAAATTTCATGTCCAGACCATATTTTAGTAATTCAGTCATTTCTTTATCTTCATAATCTAATCTAAAAATGACACATCCCAATAACTGAAAAACTGTTTGTCTTAATATTAATTCATTTAAAATGGAATAAAAATAAATGTATATATCTCTTCTCTGATTTATTTGAAACATTTTTCTTTATTTAAAAAAGAAAATATTTTAATGTGGCTTTTCTCTGTAACAAAACGCAATCATCATCATGGTTGATCTTAGGCAGTTTCTTAAATTAAAACTGTATGCTGTAAAGCCAGCATACATCACCCCTTTTTTCTCCTGGCTAGTTGAGGGGAGAAATCATCATAAAGCTGTAACTGCTTTGCTGGTATTAGAATTAGGGTGATAATCCTCACTCTATTATCTCTTGACCACTTATTTAAATCTTTGTGACATGATACTTTATTTTCATAATATTAACCTTAGTCTATTTGATTTAGTGTTAGCACTGTAGCAAATAAAGTACCATACATTTAAACCATGTGTTAAAATATTTAACATCTAGCCAATACATTATTTAAAGTTTAATTAATTTAGTGTGCCAGTACTTTATTTTTCAAAAGCAGCAGGAATAGTGGGAAGTATTTAGCTTTTATTAATTAACACGAGTAAAGCACTTCAGTACCAGCACTTTCAGCACACACATAGATGACATTCAAGGGCACACTAACAGCAAATCAGGCACCAGGAACTAGATTATGTGTCAAAAATGCATAACCAATATTTCAGGAACAATCAAAGTATTCAAATGTATCTGAAGTTCCTAGAATGGTGTAATTTTTGGGCTATTCAGGCCTACAGACAGCTCTAGAGTTTGTTATCAGGGTCCATTTACTATTTCATGATGATTTATTAGCTAAAAGTTGGTTTTTAGAATTGTGAGTTTGCATGGACCTCTTAAGTTAGAAAATACACGAAGGAAAAGCAAATGTTTAACAGCTTCTACTAACGTGTAGATAGGCAACTTTATATTGATAGCAGAAATATGGTAGCTCGGCAAATAATTCCATGCTATTGGAAATGAATGGGACTGAATTTACAAGAAATGGAATTTTTGTAAGAGAAAGCTTCAATTTGATCTCATTGTTTCGTTGCACTAAATAATTAAGGTAATCAAGGCAAAGGTAGAATCACATTAACCTCTATGGTGAAGAATACGATGATTTAAAAATATGAATCAGGTGTTATTTTTGACATTATATATTTAATATCTTATAGTTTAACACAAGGCTTATAATAACATAGAAATGAGCTTGTTTTAAAAATAATGTTATTTTCCATTTTTTTCTAAAGATTTATTTATTTTTATTGGAAAGTCAGATTTACATAGAGAAGAAAAGACAGAGAAAGATCTTTCATCTGATGGTTCACACCCCAAGTAGTCACAACAGTCGGAACTGAGCCAATTCAAGACCAGGAGCCAGGAGCTTCTTTCAGGTCTCCCACATGAGTGCAGGGTCCCAAGGCCACAGACAAGGAGCTAGAAGGGAAGCAGAGCTGGGACATTAACCAATGCCCTGGCAGATGAATGGTGGAGATTTAGCCACTAGGCAGCTGCTCCAGGTTCCTATTCCACATTTTAAAATCAAGGAACAGGGCTTGGCATGATAGCCTAGTGGCTAAAATACTCGCCTTGCACATGCCAGGATCCCACATGGGCACCGGTTCTAATCCCCGTGGCTCCGCTTCTCATCCAGCTCCCTGCTTGTGGCCTGGGAAAGAAGTCGAGGATGGCCCAAAGCCTTGGGACCCTGCACCCAACGTGGGAGACCTGGAAGAGCTCCTGGCTACTTGCTTTGAACTGGCTCAGCTACAGCCATTGCAGCTGCTTAGAGAGTGAATTATTGGACAGAGGATCTTCCTCTCTGTCTCTCCTCCTTTAAGTATATCTGCCTTTCCAACAAAAATAAATAAATTTTTTTAAAAATCAAGGAGCAAGCAATGTATTTAATGACTGAGCTACTGATCAGATTTGGGTGTTTCCGGTCTATCACTGAATCGATGGAGCTTTACATCATTTAAGTCCTCTCTCCGTTGTTTGAATCTCAGTTACTACAATGACCTAAGCAGTTTGGTTAAAAAATTGTTGAATGTGCATGTTCTGAGAATACACAGGCAATATAACATTCAGGTGCCTAATTCATGATTATGATGAACTTGATAAATGGAAACACTAATTGCAAGTATCACACATTTGTAGGGAATCTTCTTTAAATAAGATTAACTTCTTGATTGATTTTAGTCATATGCCCAAAACAATAGATATTATTTGTGTGACTTATTTTCAAAGAACCCTGACACTTCAGTGAGATCAAGGTCTTAGCATATCTTTGAATACAAAAATAGTGTGATGCATACACACATTTCTGTATTTGTCCTAACTTATACACACATTCATACAAAGTTCATAAAAGTATTTTGGTTAAAAATCATTTAATTTCCGGGGTGGGTCTCAGGACGGGGCGTCTCATGCCTGGATCCCAGACACCAGCCACTACATGCATGTAGTGAGCTGTTCCCGGGCCTGACTGGGCTCCGGGGAATGCTCCCTTCGGGGTGAGTACACTGACCGAGGGGGGAGGTCTCCGAGACTGGGCAGGCCCAGGGCCGACCCGCCACCCTCATTGAGTAGTGAATGGGTTTGGTGAGGGGCACGACCTTAAGATTCCCAATGACAGTAACTCTCCCTTTGTAGAACTTGTAATCACTGAACAAGGCTGAGCACTGAACACCAGTTCATGCAAAAGCTAAGGCTCGGGGCTTGTCCAGCAGGATATCCTATTGCCTGACATGACAGTAGATCAGGAGACTGGTCACATTAGGCAGGGCCATGACATTAACTAGCACTCGAGAACCATATCCAGGGGTAGATTCTGTGGGGAATGTGTGGGCCAAACCCTGTGGAAATTCTAGCCCCACTGGTTGGTACAAGAATTGGGATGGTGATGGACTAAGCTAGGTGTGACCAAGGAGCCTGCCATCAATCACAGGTAAAGGAACCCACAACAGTCTGGACTGGTCAAGGCAGCAGCACCCGAATGTGCATCCTGAATAGGGTGTGGGGCGGGCCAGGCTGCAACATTCACCAGCTCATACAAGGCCAAATGGAAGGCCAGACTGCTCCAGGCACTGGCCTAAAACCCATTGGCATGTATGAGAACTGGGTCTGGGAGTGGATCAAGAGGCAGAACTTGGGAAACTCCCCTGGCGAGTCAAAGCTCCCACTGGTGAACATATGGTCCAGACCTGGGGGTCGGACAAGCTGGGCAAAGTAGCTCCAACAGCTGACTAATGTGTGAATTGGTAATGGAATGGGATGTACTGGGCAGGACTGAGCAAACCTTAGCCTACAAGTGAAACTAGAAGCCAGGATGGAGCACAGGTCATGCCAAGCTAGGCTTTTGCACCTACTGGTCTGCATGAGTCAGGGATGCTAAGCCACAGTGTCTAAGGCAGAGGCTGGGACAGGTGAGGGACTGAGCCAAGCTGAGTCAGAGCAACCACTGGCATGCGCGTGATCTATGGCTGGGGACAGGCCCAGTTGGGGAGCTAACGGGACACGCTAACTGGGTTGAGATTCCCACCAAGGGGCGCATGGGCTGGAATGGGGGCTGCGTTCTGATCAGGATACAGCTGTAATCTCCCTTGGCACCAGTGTGGACTGGGACTTGACACTCCAGGCCAGGCCAGACTCCAACACCGTCTGGTGTCCTGGAGGACCAGGGTAGATGTGGGGCAGACTAGGCTAGGTCTCAACCCCTACTGAGCCACATGTGAGCCATATGTGGGTATGGACGAGCCGTGGCTGGGCTGAAACATCCAACAGCAAGAACCAGAAGGGGTTGAAAGCCAGCCAAGAAAACCACTGTTCCTGCTAGGACAGGAGGTGAACTGAGTAGGGCTGGCTCATGGATCCCCTGGTATGTGCAAAATCTGGCACTGGGAAGGGTTCTGATGGAGGAGCCTGGGCAACTCCTCTGGCAGGACACACCCTGCAGGTAAGCGCAAGAAGCATGACAGGAAACAGCCCATAATAGGTCATGGAAAGTTTCCCACAGGCATACATTTGGCATGGGTGGGGACAGACCAGGCTGAATCAGTTCACGTCATCCACTGGCAAATCCGAGCACAAGAACAGAGTGTGGGTTGAGCCAGGTTTGGTCGTGACAAAAACCAGTACACAATATGGAATGCCAAGGTGAGGTTGCCTGTGCCAGATGTGAGTGCAGTACCCAGCCAGCACACATGCGAACCAGGAAGGGAGGGGACAGAGAAGCAGGGGGAAAATGGGGGGTTCCCTTGCTGGACAGCTATTCTCACTGGAGAGCATGAGCTGGAATGGGGGCTAACCAGACTAAGAAGGGCTACAACACCTGTGCGTCTCATGTGGACTAGATCAGGGAAAAGCCAGGCTGGGCTGATTATTCCTACTGGTGCAAACAAAATTAAAGTGGGCGAGGGTTGTTTGGGCTTAGTCACAGCATCAGCTGGCAGAAGCTGGCACGGGGGGCTAATTCTGTCAAGTCAAACCACAGAGCTCCCCGAAGAGTGCATAATCCGGGAGTGAGAGAGACCTGGGAGGGAGGGAAATAGTGGGCTCCTCCCTCTCGGGTTACAACTCCCATGGGAGGGCACAAAAACTAGGACAGGAACTGAGGTGGCTAGACAGAGAGGCACTCGACAACATCCGTGAGGGCTGGATAGTTGAGCTGGTTAGATGGAACTAAGCTTCAATACCCATCGACATGTATGAGAGCCAAATGGGATGTGGGACAGACTGGACTAGTCTACTACACATACTGGCAAACCAGGGTAGGGGACAGGCCTGGTGGGGGTTATTGTGGGTCACTCCAACTAGGCTGCAGCTCCCACTGGTTTATGTGAGGGCCGAGTATGTGCTGGGCAGAGCCAGGCTGGACTACAATACCCATTGGTTCCAGTGGAAGTCGGGGCTGGAAACAGAACCAACCCAGCAATTGCAACCACCAGCTGATCGTGATAATGGACTGTGCCGGGCCCTGTGCTTGCTAGCATATACAAGAATCTGGTCTGGGAACATCTCAGACAAAGTTTCCTTGGGGATCCCCCTAATCAAGCTTCTGGACTCAGAACCCCAATCATCAAAAGACAGAGGACAGAACAAGTCAATCAACCACCTCAGCTATATGTTGGCAGCGAAATATTGGGCAAATGAAGACTCTATGATGGACTATGTCCATCAGTGGATTCTTCAATGACATCTTTGTGCTTGGAGTGGTGAGATTGGCAGCAATTCATAACTGGTGAACTATCGAAACCACTTGAGCAAGCATCTCAGAGCATGCCCCACATCCGGGACTTGGGGTGGGTGGGAAACTGGGTGGGGCTTCTCCCTCAATATCCCCCTTTACCTCAGATTCATGAAGGAAACAATATGGAAATAATAGTCTTACCCACTTTCCCATAGCCCTTGAACCTTTTTACCCTAATTAACTATGTAGAGATTGTCAAAAATCTAATTTAAAAAATCATTTGGGCCCGGCGGCGTGGCCTAGCGGCTATAGTCCTCGCCTTGAACGCACCGGGATCCAATATGGGTGCCAGTTCTAATCCCGGCAGCTCCACTTCCCATCCAGCTCCCTGCTTGTGGCCTGGGAAAGCAGTCGAGGACGGCCCAATGCTTTGGGACCCTGCACCCGCGTGGGAGACCCGGAAGAGGTTCCAGGCTCCCGGCTTCGGATTGGCGCAGCACCGGCCCGTTGCGGCTCACTTGGGAAGTGAAACATCGGACAGAAGATCTTCCTCTCTGTCTCTCCTCCTCTGTATATCTGACTTTGTAATAAAAATACATCTTAAAAAAAATCATTTAATTTCCATGTACTACCTGTGAATATTTTAGGTATCTAGTATCCTAGAATCATGTGACCAGTCTACAGATGTAATTTCACTCTAAGTTAATCAATTTACCTATAAAGAATTTAACGCATAGGGACTATGATATTTTTAGTAGGAGACTAACATTTGCTTCTGGAAAATCACATAAAATAAATACCGTTTGTTTATTTTAAATAATTATTTTAAATGATTCACAATAATTTAAATGACTCTTTTAGAATTGGATGAAAGAAATGCGTAGAATTCAGGAGGGCTTTGTAAGTAGACAAGAAAGCACAGTGTCAGCTGATGATCTCTGACACTTAACATCATGAGGATTTTAGGGTCATACAGAATTCTTAACTTTATTTTTTGGGTATTTTATAGGATACAATGTGATACTACAATATGTATACAATGTGTGTGATCAAATGACAACAGCTAACATTTTATTCTCTTTAACATTAAAAACATTGTTTGATTAATGTGATAATTGTACACATCTCTGGAATAGTGTTCAGTTAATATATACAATGTACACTGCCCAAATCAGGGTAATTAACATTTCTGACTTCTCATCATTATCATTGCTTTATGTTTTGAAGTTTTATGCTCCTGTCTGTTACTTATTTACAACACACATCAAAGCACATTATGAACTAAACTATAGCCACCCTGCTGTGCTACAGAACACCAAGAATTTACTCTTGCTATCTACCCAAAACACTGAATGACTCTGATATGTGTGACTGATGTCACAGTCTCCTTCATTTTACATGTTCTTACTGTGAAGGTCAAAAATTCACGTTAGCTTTTTTTTTTCTAGTACTTGTTGATAGTTGTCATTTTGTGGACACATGATAATATATTTAATAAAAACAATAAGTAATGCCATAAACAGGATAGCTGAGTGTATTTATAGAGGTTTGCATTTCCTTTTCCATCCTCAGGTTAGGCTAGTCATAGAAAATCAATATGTGTCATCAGTTGTTACCCAGGTATAGCAATTGTATTGGTGTTAGTATATTAAGGCAGAAAGATTCTGAGAAAAGCTTTATTAAGTCAAAAAAAAAAAAAAAGAAAAGAAGAAAGAATCATTACTTTGTTTAATCAAAATTCTTTTCTTATAGCTCATGAGGCCTAAATTCACAATTTCAGTTTCTTTAAAGTATTTATTATTTGTTTTCATTTCATTTGAGAGGAAGGGATGAGAGCAGGCTGGAAAAAGAGACAATACAGGGGTAGGGGAGAGAGATCATTCATTCATGATATACTCCCCAGATAAATTCATCAGTTAGGACTGGACCAAGGAGAAAGACAGTGCTGTCTCATGTGGGGGGCAAAGAACCAGCTACCTGAACCATCACCTGCGCCTCCCAGATTTTCCGTAAGCAGGAAATTGGAATTGAGGAGGAATCCAGACAATCCTTCATGGAATGTATGCAATAAAAGTAATATCTTAACCACAGTACCAAATACATATCCTTACTATTTTAAGTTTTTGTTTTGTTTTGTTTTGTTTTCCCAATATGGTATCTGAAAAATAAAGGAGCCCAAGCAGACAATGCTATCTACCCAGTGAAGTCACCTATCGCAGAGTGTCAAATGTGAAATTGGACTTGGAGACTGCATTCTAATCTGTCTTCAGAAATCTTTAAACAACACACAGTAGAAGCTAAGGAGAGAAACCTCAGGTCTGTCCAGTGTTCTCTACCATGGCTTCTCGGTGTAGTCATTTCAACCACTTTGACCTCATGGCAGTCTTTCACTGAGCTACCTAAATTATACTTTGAATGACAAAGGGTTTCCTTTGTCTCTGTATCAATACCTCAACACAATTGCTGATACATAATATGTGCTCCAAATGATTTTGCTGCTGAATAATTAAAGAAATAATATTCGATTAGCCTGTTTTGACCTCCCACAGTCATTCATTCATTGCGTTCCAGGGCAGTCCTTCGCATGTTCTTTTAATGCTTTTCAGTGTTACAAGATCAACTACAAATGTTCTCAAGGCACACACATGTTGTGCTGCACAATTTCTGCTTGGGCTCTGTGTCATTGACAGGAGACTTTTGTCTATACATACACACTGCCCATTTTATACCTTACTTCTTTATATTATGTTAATATCATGATCAACCCTTTGGATCTTTCGGTTTTCCATCCTTGGTTTATATCTGTAATTCAACCAACCATGGATTTAGAATATTTGCACCTGTGCTGAACAAGTACTTACTTTTTGTGGTTATCTTCTAAACAATATAATTTAACAACTCTTTATACATCCTTTGCATTTTTAAAAAGATTTATTGATTTTATGGGAAAGTCAGAATTATAGAGAAAAGGCAAGACACAGAGAAAGATCTTCCACGTGGCTTCAAAAGCCAAAGTTGAGCCAATCTGAAGCCAGGAGCCAGGAGCTTCCTTTGGTCTCCCATGTGGGTGTAGAGTCCCATGGGTTTAGGCTGTCCTCAACTGCTTTCCTAGACCACAAGCAGGAAGCCAGATAAGAAGAGGAGCAACCAGGACACGAACCGGCACCCATATAGGTTCACAGTGCATGCAAGGCTCAGATTTAGGCACCAGGGCATCACGCCGGCCAGTCATTTGCATTTGCATTAGTTACTAGAGGTGATTGTGTTGGGTATTGCAAGCAACTAGAAGATACATACAAGTTATGTATAAATACTATACCATTTTCTTCCTTCTATTTTTCAAAACAGTTTTCCTGTTGTTTTACTCCCCACTCCACTCCCTTTTACCGGGACTGAACAATCTACCTTCCCATTTACTCATCTTTATTCATCCACCTCTAGCTCCAACTTCTGCTCGCATCCTTGTTCTAGCTTTTACTAGTTAACCTATGACCAAATACCATGGTTACATCTCAGCTATATGACAACTGTTTTTGCATAGGGTGATAGGAGTAAAAAAAGCACAGTATATATAAGGTGTGACTATTCAGTATATTTAAACTTTGGGTATTCAAGCAGCATAGTATATAGTACATAATCCTTTCCTCGAACATTGATCTTCTAACATCATCTCCTTGGGAAAAAGGATTTTAGTACATGAACTGTAGGGAGACACAAGCATTCAGACCATAGCTTTATGTCCTATAAATGTGAAAAATGTATCCATTTCATATTAGGAGTACTGTTTCAAAAATGATCACTGCATTTAGGATCTGTAATAACACTGCATTTCCACTAGATACATTTTGACAAACCAACAAAGCATCAAATTTTTGAAACTAGGAAATACAAGACTTTGCTAGGTTCCAAAAATCTCTGACTTCTAATAAATATACATAAACCCTATTATTTTTCAGCTGCTGAAAAATATGAATCAAATTCAGTCATATACTCTCAAAAAAAGCCCACATATTGGGGAGAATCAAGATGGCAGAATAGGGTAAGGACTTGTATAAACAGACTGAGAAACATTAGCCAGGGTGAAGCAGAGAGGGCACATTCCAGAAAATAAGAGAGGACAGACTGACGGCAGAGGGGCACCTGACACTGATGGACATGGAAAAGCAGGGGAGACCGCGTGTAGTGTTGCAATGACCAGGCATCTCAGCAGCAGCATTCAGCCACCAACGATCTGAACTGCACCAGTGGCCAGAACTTTACCAGCAACCAAGTAGGAAGGGGAGTTCATTGGGAACTCCAAAGTGACCCCAGACAAAGAACAGCCCATCCTGCTGGTTTGTTTGGTTGGCCAGGAGCAGAGACAGAGCAGCCCATCCTGCTGGTTTGTTTGGTTGGCCAGGAGCAGAGACAGAGCAGCAGATCCCAGACAGCCACTCCTGTGACAGCAGAACTGCCCATGTTCTCCTCTCCACCTCCTACTTCCCTTCTTCCCCCTTCTATAAAAATACAGAATTCAGCTGCAATTCCACCACAGTACACTGAGTCGTCATTTTCATGGCAGAAGAGCAAAGAGGTACCAACTTTCCTTCATAGAGCCAAGTGGTTGTTCATTCCATGTCCAGCTCCCAGGCCAGACATGAAGGGAGTAGGTCATAGTTGTATCATAGCCACAAGTGGTGGTAGTGGCCATGGCAGCCTCCTCTCAGATTGTCCTATAAAGACAGAATTTACTAGTCAGAAGCCAGTCATGCAAATGCAGGATTTGATGGTGGTGGTTTTTCTGTCCTCTCTTCTCACCATTTGTTCTGTTTTGCCCATTCTCTGCTGAAAATTTCTCTCAATCATTTCGCTGTGAATGTAGTTTTTTCTTTGTTTTTTTTTTTTTTTTCTGATAGCTTTCTGTGGCTGAGGTCAGTCTGTTCTCACGATCTTGGATCTCACAAAAATACGGAGAGACCAGAGTATACAAAGAATTACAAAACAGCCAAAACACCAAACTAAACAAGCCACTCAAGAAATGGGCACGGGAAATGGGCAGACATTTCACAAAGGAACAATCCCAAATGGCAAATAAACATATGAAAAAATGCTCAAGCTCCCTGGCAATAAGGGAAATCCAAATTAAAACATCAATGAGATACCACCTAACGCCAGTAAGAGTGGCCCACATGAAAAGCACCAACAACACTTGCTGGCGAGGTTGCGGGAAAAAGGGAACCCTACTCCACTGCTGGTGGGGCTGCAGATTGGTACAGCCTCTATGGAAATCAGTATGGAGAATATTCAAACAACTCAAATTCAACATACCGTATGACCCAGCTATAGCACTCCTAGGAATATATCCAAAAAACTTGTTTTACGAGAAACCAACATGCACTCCTATGTTCATAGCAGCACAATCAGTAATTGCAAAAACATGGAAACAACCAAAATGCCCATCAGCAGAGGATTGGATAAGAAAGCTATGGTTCATCTACTCCATGGAATACTACTCAGCTATTAAAAAAAACAAAATGCAGTTCTTTGTGGCCAAATGGGCCAAACTGGAAACCATAATGCTAAGGGAAATGAGCCAATCCCAAAAGGTTAGATACCACATGTTTGCCTTAATTTAAGATGATATGATGTTAAGCATAACATGTTATGTTATGGATGTTATGTCATATGTCGTATATAAACTAAAATTGAACTGTGAATGGGGGGGTCACAGAAAGTGGTTAAGAAATCGCATTTGCTATGGTTATGCAACAAGGTGGAGGAACCCACCATGGGGGGAGGGTGGGGGGAGAATCCCAGATTTCATGTAATTACAACACAATGTAATTAATGAATAAATTTAATAAAAAAAGAAATCACATTTATTTTTAACATGTTGACTGCTCAATACCATGTCAATTAATTCCATAATGATGTTAATTGTTGCAGATGGTATATTAGTGCTTTTATTTGACCAGGATGATACTCTGCTGTCTCTGCCCTCAGACCAGAGAGGGTCTACCCAATAAGTAGTTGGACTTGACTGGACTATAAGATGTTGGACTCTATGCTTGGCATATACTTGGAAAGAGGGAATTTCAACTGAACTTGAACTATGGTTATGCAACAAGGTGGAGGAACCCACCATGGGGGGAGGGTGGGGAGAGAATCCCAGATTCTATGTAATTACAACAACACAATGTAATTAATGAATAAATTTAATTAAAAAAAGAAACTAAAAAGTACTATTAAAATACAAAAGAAAAAGTTCCTTGGAAATCAGGGTAAATTATCTTAAGAAATACGATCTTTTCTTTTTAAAGTAACTTAAGATGATTACCCCACTTGCATGACATGGAGGGCTTGTTGCTTTTGTCTACAGAAATCTTCCAACATATTAAAATAAATAAATAATGTTAAAAAAATATGGAGAGAGATAACCTAATGTAGGAGGTTTCTCGGTGAAATATCACTATCCAAATCAAAGGAAAACATGAGGTCTATGAGGAGCATAATCAGAAAAGATAGTCTGAGGTTGTTATCATCTTGAAATATGTCACTCTGATTAGACATGATTCTTGCTACTAGAAAGGTATAGGTAGGATGGCCATGCTAGGAATGAAAGGCTTAAGATTTCACTTCTCTTTGGTAGTATATATTGTATAATGTGTCTTTTGTGAAATAAGGTCTTTTACTGCTCCATACACATAGAGAACTGATGTAGCTCTAGTAGAAAACTTTGAAGGGGCAATGTTGAATTGACGGAGAAAAGTGTCTTGTTCCCATGGTCTGTTAACTTCTCCAAACAGCAGCTCTAAATCATTGTCCTTATTTCAGAGACTCAGTCCAAGTGGAATTTAAATTGCAATGCTAAAATTTTCTGTTAACTTTACAAGTAAAATTACCAAGGGAAAGAACAGAGAACATGAAACCTAATGGTATAAAGACCATTCTGTATATGAATGGTCACATTTAGAGCTTTGGTCACATTTAGAGCCAATATGACCTAAATCTAGGTTACGAATTCCCTCTCTTGAGGCTGCTTTATGCCGTCCTCCTGGAAGATGTCAAAGTGAGGCTCTAGGTGCCCCACCAAAGATTGCGGGAGAAAGGAGACGATCGGGAGTCAACCAACCGATCTGTTTATTGAGTCTAATAGTGATGCTTATAAAAAGGATGGTAAACAGGAAGCCCGGAACACTAGTAACAGTAGCCTGGTTGGTGACCCCACTCCTCACAGCCACCAATCAATTTAAAGGCCAGTTTTAGACACAACCTGCAAGCCTGACCTGACTGCAGTAGCCCCTAATTGACTCCCTCATTTCCACACTGCAAGGTGAGCTGTCAGGCAGCCCCCTGCTGGTACAGAGGAGGAAAGCACAGTGTACTACTGCACCCTCATAGCATAAGGCAGAAAGGCCCAGATCTACAGATGACTTACCCACACTCTAGTCTGGGCAGGCCTTCTCTTGTTCGCCGTAATTGACACTACTAATGACCTATTGCCTGCAAAGTGGTGAGGCCATTTATTACTGTCTTTATATATTCAAGTAGAGAAGTAATTCTTGGACCTTTTATTATAAATTGCAATATAACAAAGACGAAGATGATTTCGTTATTTTATTTATCTGATCCTGTCTATTCACTGAGGTTTCCTGGAACCACAGGAATTTGTGTTTACAACCCCTGATCACCATAATTATCATTCTATACTCATAAAAAATTATTATCTGCACAGATTTATTGAATGATCTAAGTTGACATAGATTTTTTAAATGTATGACCTTATATCGAACTGACTTTTACTAACCAGGCTGAAACAGATAGTAAAGTGATGCTTTTGTCTTTTTCCAGAAAATAGTTTAGGGACTGTGTTTTGCCATGTATCAAATCTATTCAACCAATATCCTTGGCATAGGACCTGTAGCTCTGCTGAACTGACTAGAAACATAATAAAGCATCTAAATTCTGCAGGTATAGCCATTCCTAGCAGCCAATTTGATTTTTGATGGACAAAGAGCCCCAGGAAAGCAGATGCTTTTGTACCCAAGGAAAAAGAAATCCCAAGCATGATAGACATCCCCTAATCAGTGTCCTCTGGGTATGACAGCATGCAAGTGAGTGATCTATTTCATTCTGAACTCTTGCTCTGTCAATGACAGTGCACAATTTACTAGGACAAATTGAATAAATGTATTTGGCTCCTATTTTGACATTTCAAAACACTTTAAGCATATTTTCTTGTTCATCACAGTTATTTTGGATTTTTCATATAAGACCCCATTAGAGTAAGAATGAAAGTAGCAATGAATCATTCTAGGTGTTTCAACGCTTTCTAACATTATGGGAAAAATAATTTCTGCCTGGATATGATAATGTGGTATGTGTTGCTAAAAAAAAAATTGCAGACCTTGAAAAGACTTTGAAACCTTGGCTATACATTCAGCAGACAAGTATTTAAATGCTTCAATGCTCCCATTCCTGCTACAGGTACATGTGACAGCGCTGCAGCGATGAGTGGAATTTTAAAAGGGGAGTTTGGAGAAGTTGTCAGCTCCTCTGTGCAGGAATCAGATGATGAAGGTGTTAGCTGTGATAAGACTGAGCGTGTTGATAGTGTCACTTCACCCAATTCTAATCACTTTTCCTGTGAGTATCTGAAGTTGTGCTCTAAATCATGTTTTATAACAGACTCTTGGGATTTTTAGCTGTATCCACTGGCTTACATCTGCTTCAAGTTCTTCATCATCCCAGACATATTTACAGAATAGCATTTTGATTAATTAAATCTCAGCAGCATGCTTCTGTTTTCTGGATGGAATAAGTATAATGGAGGTAGGAATTTGTCTAGAGGAAAGCAAATGACCACTGAAAATGATCTAATGTCTGTCTTCAGCTTTCTGAAATAGATCCATATTTTGGAAAACTAATCAATTGAGTCACTTTGGACTTCTAATAGTAGTCAATGAGATGTAGAACGTTTTTAATCCTGTGTGAAACAAAATCACTTTCTATGTAAGAAGATGCTTTTGGTTTTAACAGAATGTGGATATGAAATCAAGGTCTTGAAATCAGTGAGATCTTTATAGTGATTGGTACACAAGTAAAATTAGACTCGTGGTCAGCTTCATGACGTAATGAACAGACAGTTTTCTTTAGGTGTATGTATGCACGCTTACATATATATGTGCCTATATAAATATATAGCATACATATACATGCGTACATACATATGCATACATATGCTTTTGGCTTTTAAAAAGTACAGAAATAATGAAATAGAGAAACCAATACAAGTTTTAAAGGCAAGATTGTCCAATAACATAGAAAACTTGTTGGCAGACAATGGGTTTAGGAAGGATTAGCTTTGCTTGAGATTTTGTTAACAGCCTTTTCCCCACCTTGCTTTTCATGGTTTTAACCTTGTGGAAGGCATTTTTGTTGCCTTTTAAAAAGATACATTTCTTTTCAAAGATGCTTTTATTTATTTATTTATTTATTTATTTATTTATTTATTTATTTATTTTTGGAAAATCAGACTTACACAGAGAAAGATCCAATGGTTCATTCCCCATGTAGCCAAACCACCGGAGCTGAGCTGATCCGAAGCCAGGAGTCAGGAGCTTCTTCCGGGTCTCCCACTTTGGGTTCAAAGTCTCATAGCTTTGCGCCATCCTCGACTGCTTTCTCAGGCAATAAGTAGGGAGCTGGATGACAAGTAGAGGAATCGGGCTATGAACCGGCATTCATACAGGATCCAGGCATATGCAAGGAGAGGAATTTAGCCACTAAGCTACCATGCTGAGTCCATTTTGTTTTGTTTTCTTTTTCTTATTTCCTTTCCTTTTCTATTTTTTTTTTAGTAGATATGTACTTTTGAACATATACAAACATACCCAGCTGAGTAGAGATAGCCATCAAAACTTGGTGAGTTACACAGAGATTAGACTGAACTCATATCATTTTCTAAAACAAGGTTCTTTCCTTTTCTATCTTATTGTCATCAGTGCCTAGAAGCCTTTGATAATGCCTAGAGCTCTTTACTGAATAAAGAGTATAATTTCAGATGTTGTTATTTTTGAAAAGATTTATTTTTTTATCGGAAAGGCATATTTCCAAAGAGGAGAGAGAGAGAGGGACAGATCTTTCATCTGCTGGTTTACTCCCCAAGTGGCTGCAATGGCTGGAGCTGAGCTGATCTGAAGTTGGGAACCAGGAGCCTCTTGTGGGTCTCATCTTAGGGTTTAAATGCTGCCAGCAGGCCCTGAGACCATCGAGGGTGAGGCAATGGTAAGAATCTCCGTAGACAAGCTGGTGAGGAATGTCTACTTTATTATGCACAGGTTACAGCTTTTGACCTTCCAGTCATATCAGAGGCCATGTCCTACATATATTCTCCTTGACCTTTTAGCTATGTCAGAGATTACTTTACCCATGTAGACCTAGAAGCTGTGCCTCAGGTCATGGGGAGGTAAGCTCTAAGCCATGCCCACCAGGTAGCAGGCAGACTCAGGAGTGTTTGCCACAGTCTCACACATGGGTACAGGGTCCCAAGGCTTTGGGCTGTCCTGTACTGCTTTCCCAGGTCAGAAGCAGGGAACTTGATGAGAAGTGCAGCAGCCAAGATCCAGGGCTTGCAAGGAGAGCATTACTTAACTGAACCATGGAGTCAGGCCTCAGACATTTCTTACAATCTGGAAATAATGAATAGTGCATATTTTTACTTTGGAAATAACAATGGAACACATTCATGTTGAAGATCCCCAACACCCTCTATTAATACTCTTTGTGTGTACTTTGGAGAGTTCTCCTTTTCCAAGTCCTAGAGCACTGCAGGAGCTGCCCAGTGTTTCTCCATCACTTTCCCTTTAACAATTCTGGAAAAATGTCATCAATCTAAGATCACGTTTCTGTGAGGTACCACCTCATCCATTAGAACAGTGCAGCATTTTCCATGCCCATGATTTCGTTTTTAACATTCCCAGCATGTTTATGACTGCTTTGGTGTCCATGCCTCTCCTAAAGCTACGAATTTTGCTCTTGCCTGGAGAAATCAATTGCAGGACTTCTCTATGCAAGATGCTTATTGTTTTTAATAGCTTGTGAGTTCACAAAGTCCCTGTCATGCTCATTTAGGCAACATCAGGTCTCACAATTGTGACTTAAAATACTTTGCAGATGAAAGTGATGTTCTTGGGGTTTGGAAGAGGGAAGTTAGGCAGTTGTTCTGAGCACCAGAGTAGTTCCCCAGAAGGAAGAAGTCCCATCAGAGAGGAGTTCTTTTTTGTCATAACTGTTTTGATATGTGGTTATAGCTACTCAGTTTCTCCCTTGCTTCAGTTTATAGAGCAGAAAACATTTCCAGTGTGGTCAGAGGAGTAGTTTTAGACTATAACAATAAACAACCTTTGCAGGGTTGGATGAATATTTTTCAGCAGTACTCTTAATTAATATCTTTTGTGAATTTCCAAGCAATTTTAAGGAAACATTGCTGCATGTAAATGGTAATATACATCGTTGAATAACTGGTATCTGGGTAAGTGATCAGAACTATGATTGGCAATAACAGTGAGGAAGAAGAATAAACAGAAAGACATTGCAAATGTGATCTGCAAGCACTTTCTGTTAATGTGGGGGTATTCTAAAGAAGCCCCGTCCATTTGTTTAAGACTACCATGTGTTCTGTTTGTATCAGAATAAGCAAAAACAAACAAACAAAAAATAAAAACCAACAGGAGTCAAACTTCAACCTATGATCAAAAAATGATACAACTAATATAATCTTTGACACATTCCAGGCAGATTCTCTTTCTTTATAGATGAGGAAAGTAAGGCCAGGGAGAGTAGCTGGACAAGAATCAAAATGTGGTCCACTTGCTATGGCCCGCACCACATAGGGGTCTAGAGTCTGTCTAGTAGGCAATACAACTGCCTTATGAATCAATTACAGGACTGATTGCTAGAGAAACCCAAGTCATCAAGTAAAAATAACAGCTGTTTCTTCTACCTCAGCTCCTCTTAGGAATAGAGTGATGTTATGTTTGGGTGAAGATAATTGTTGCCTCATTGCTTCCTGCCGTTTTGGGTTCATTTCAGTTGGTTTCTAATGAAAATGCTAGCATGTGCTGGCTGTAGAATACTGCCAATGATGAGCTTTTGAACAAATTTCGTGAGCTAAATGAAACAGAAGGTAGAAGATTTGATCTGAATGGGAAAGAACGTTTCATTTTCCTTCCCTATAAGTAAATGACAAGGCAGACTGGTGAGTCTTCTCTTGCATGTCACTGACATTGATGGAAATATCTTAGGGCAAACATGTTGTTTTACATTTACATGAAAGAAATTGGTTTGTATTG
Organism: Ochotona princeps; assembly: GCF_030435755.1. NCBI lineage: Eukaryota > Metazoa > Chordata > Mammalia > Lagomorpha > Ochotonidae > Ochotona > Ochotona princeps. The sequence continues at coordinate 46,233,931 of NC_080836.1, forward strand.
GTGACATAATGCTACTTATGATACTGTGAAAATGTTACAATGAACAGTAGGTGTGGTGAATCCTTAATGACAGGCAACAAAGTGAGATTATTCCCTTCTCCTTGGCTCCTGGCTTCAGAGAGGCTCACCTCTGGCCATTGTGGCCACTTGCGGAGCTAAGCAGTGGATGGAAGATCTTCTCCTCTGTCTCTCCTCTTCTCTGTATATCTCCCTTTCCAATTAAAAAAATATTTTAAAAAATTATATAAAAAAGTAAACCCTTTGTACTTTTCATTTACTGACTCCATTAGAAAGAGATAATAAACCCTCTGGACTTCAGGGGTTTACATAACTTGTTCAATAGTTCAAGACTACAGGAACCCACTTTCCTTTCATTTCACTGAGTTCCAGCTGAAAGCAGTGGTTCTATTCCATTTTATTGACTAGTTACAGATTTTGTTTACATTGTCAAGTCATTTAAATTTGACTTTTTACTTAAAAACAGAATTGGATTGAATCACAGCTAAGATTTCATTTATGTATCTCTATTTACCCATTAAAATAGATAACGGATCCAGAAAAACAGCAATTGTAGTTTATATTTGCTACCCATGATTTGATAACAAGCTAAATAAAAGGTAATTTAGTGGTAATAATGGCACTATCAGCATTTGAAGGATAAGGTTTAATTAGCATGAGATTTGAAATGCATCACAGAAAATGTTCTAAATTTCCACATGTATGATTTATTCAAGATGCTTCTAGGTAGAATTGATATTGTCATCGGTTCAACAATGCATAAGAATTAAAGATATCATCTTTATAAAAACATTTGCATTAACAGAATGATTTCCTTTCAAATAAATCTTAGTATGTTTACATTTTATAAACCTCTTGGTAAACAAATGAAATCTTTTTGAGGGTCATCTAGGTATGGCCTAGATAAAAACAAATGATTTACCTAGCTGCAAAATATAGCAGCTTAAAAACAGATCCAAATGAATTTAGACAACTACAATTCTTCTAATCATCTTCAGAGTACCATTATCTTCTCAGTTTGATTTGAATACCAGAAATTGGCTTTACCCTCTTTGTGTATGATGATGATGATGAAACCAGCGCCTGAAGTAAATGTCTTTGTGTTTCCCGAACAAAGGCAGGCATGCTTTCTGACAGGTTGGGAGATGTGTATTTGTGTGCATGTAACCAAAAATGGAAAAATTCAACCTGGTCCTGCTTTAAAGCCAGTTGGTGTGATTGATGTGACTTCCAAATAGGCAGCCCTATTTAACCCTTTCACTCTGGAAAGGAAACTGTTTCATGTCAGAAGTGTTCATTATTTGTTTGGTCAACAAGTTATTCTATCATATTGTTTTTTTAATTCAACTATAAGCATCTGGAACAAGTTAGAAGGCTTAGATAAGTTTCAATTTCATTCCTCTGTGGGCTGTATTAGGGTTCAAAGTGCAATTTTTTAAGACCATAAAGAAAGAGCAAGTCATAAAGAAGGTAAATGGTTGCCTAAAATCAAAGACCAACACTTAAAATTCTCTGAATGACACCTAAGTTTTGGGTATGAAGGTATACGTACAGAGCTGTACTTGGAATGGACTCTCTTATGTTTACTTTTATCTTGTCTTAGAAATATTACAATAATGAGGCAGTAGTAAAGATTGATTTATATTATTATGATCCTAACAATTTGATTGGTTTATGAACTTTGATTAATATAAGGAACTATTAAGTCACTTTAAGATTCTTGATAGATATCTGTAATAGTCTTAAGTAGAATCACCACTACCAACAACGACAAAAAAACCTCAAAATATAAAATTCAAAACAATTTCCAAAGCACTTGCGCTTTGTAAAGATAGTGAAGATTGCTAGACAGATTGCTAAAAGTACTAAACATTTATGCATTGATTCCTATTATGTGTGATAAGACCAGGAGCTTCTGTGGTAGGTCTTGTGGAGGAAGAAATGAATGAAATCATACATATTTCATTAATGTCATTGGGAATATTGTGTTATGGAGAATGCACATATTTTAGTTTTGAACCAAATTAATTGTCTTTCACATACTTACAACTAAAGAATACTTGTTATACTTCATCTTAAAATTCCTCCAATAATAACAGCTATATTTTTGAATATATAGCTTAAATCTTCAGACAGGAAAAGGTCAGCGTGGATTCACTTATATCTTACTAGGTGGGACACAAAAATTAGTTACTCCTGACTAGGGCATTGAAGAGTTCTCTGCACACCCCTCCTCAAAACTGTTCTGCACCTAAACTGTTGACATATGTCCTGTAGAGTTTTATAAGCTTAAGTCTTAATTTGAGGAATTCAGCCCATTTTTGAGAACCTGATTTGGAAGAAATAACAATGTAGATTTAGAATATCGTTATTTTGTTTCAGCATAATGCTACTTCATAATGCTGTCACAGATGTCTACATATTTTGGATAAATACATATGTGTGTATGTCTGCGTGCGTGTACATACTTTTGCTGACATGTATTTCAAGAACTTTCAGCAAAAGAATTATTGATTAGGATGACTATTACAGAGATCAGTAGTTAGTTCCTGGCTTTGGTCTAGTGCAGTCCTGGATGTTGAGGGCATTGGACCTGTAAATCAATGTGTGGGACCTCTCTGTCTCTTCCTTCCATGTGTCTGTCTGTTTTCCTCTCCAGTAAATTAATGAAAATTTACAACTTAAGCTTGCAGTTCAGGAATTGGGCGATAGTTGCCTTACTCCTTCCTCTGTGCAAAACAAATAAACTGCTTTCTTCTGTCAAAAGAAGGGGCAGAAGAAAGAAAAAAAGAAAGGAAGGAAGGGAGAGAAAGGAAAAGAGAAGAGAAGAGTTCAGGAAAAGAAACTTTAAGGTTAATTAAAAACAAAACAAAAAATCAGCATGAAACATAAGTAACTTTCCAATGTTATACTTTAGTATAAGGGGTCTTCAAAAAGTCCATAAAAAATGTCTATTTTTTTTTCATGGATTTCAAAAACTTTTACACCAAGTAAATTTATGCTTTAATTTCATTTCCCATACACTTTTTAAATTCACCTGATACTAATTACAATGGAATGAAATACACGGAAAGTGATAGAGATTGAGATTCGGTTTAAATGTAACTTATCTACACTGATTGCCATTAAAACTAGTTTTATTAAACACTGAAATTCTGATGCCCTGCCTTTAGTACCTCCCATGACTAATGATATATAAATTCTTCACATGTATCAAGAGTCCATTAAGATCCCATTCATAAAAGTATTAATGGAGCAAAGTGAGGATTAAAGATGGCATTGAAATGTATCATACACAGAGTTAAGAGTGTGCTTTTGTCATGTGAAATTTATGCTCTAGTTGAGAAATTCAGACTAATACATACTAAACTGCTGAGAAATATAATTTTCAACTGCTGTACTTTAGATAGGGGAAAAGTTCATTCTCACAAACTGAAACTTAGACCTGTAAAAAGCACATCATTAAGTGGACAAAAGCTTTGAACATTTTAGGGGTTACAAATTTATTTTTCAAACAAAAACTTTTATTGACAAGTAAGCTGCATTTCAGTTTCAGTATGTCAAACAAACACAAACTGCTAACTGGGGCAGATGATCAGTATGGTTGTTACATCTCTCATTGGGACACTCATATTTCAAATCAGTGTTTGGATCGAGTTGTGGCTTTTCTGCTTCTGATCCAGCCTACTATTGTATGCTGCAGGAGGCAGCAGATGACGGCTCAAACATTTGTATCCCTAAAACCCATGAGTGAGATTCAGACTGAACTGAAGGCTCCTAGCTTTAGCCTCAGCCAGCTCTATCAGGTGGAGGTAAATAGGAACGAACCAGCAGTTGGAAGATGTCTGTCTCTGCCTTAGGTAAAAAAACAAACATCCTAAAGCAGGGTAACTCCAACTGTTGGCTAATGTGTGGGTTGGCTTTCGTGGGGGGGGGGGGGGTGACCAGGGCCAAGCCAGCCTTACCTCACTGACAAGGGCAAAAACCAGGCTGGAGCACAGGTCATGTGATCCAGACCAGGGAAGAGCCTGGTTGACTGTCCCTTCTCCTGCAAGCATAAATCAGAATGGGTAAGGGTTGGTTGGGCATTGCCACAGCATCAGCTGGCAGATACTGCCCCTGGGGGCTAATTCTGTCAAGTTGAACTGCAGAACCACCTGGAGAGTGCATAATCTGTGAGTGGGAGTGGGCCCAGTTGGGAAAAAGTGGGCACCTCCCTCTTGGGTTATCACTCCCACTGGAGAGTATAAAAATCAGGACTGGACAGAATGGCACCTGCCAGCATGAGTGTGGGCTGGATAGTGAGGCTAGTGGGGTTGAACTAGGCTTCAATGCCTATTGACATGTAGAAGAGCTGAATGGGATGTTGGACAGACTGAACAAGTCTGCTGCACATACTGGCAAGCATGGCAACCAGGGCAGGGCGGTGGGCCTGGTGGGGGTTATTGGGAGTCGCCCCAACCAGGCTGCAAATCCCACCGGTTTGTGTGAGGGCCGAGTGTGTGGTAGGCAGAATCAGGCTGGACTGCAACATCCATTGGTTCTTTTAGAAAACAGGGCTATAAACAGAACTGACCCAGCAATTGCAGCCACCAACATTTTCGTAAGCTGATTGGGGCGACTGGCTGTTCTGGACCCTGTACTGGCATGCACACACAGGAATCAGGCCTGGGATCGCCTCAGACGAATTTTCTTTGAGGATCCCTCCAACTGAACTGCTGATCTCAGAACCCCAACCATGAAGATAAGTGCAGGTTCCTTGCCCTGACCATGGAGTGCAAGTGTCAAAGCTGAGCCTCCTCGGAGTCTCAGATGGAACAGTGGAGAGCAAATGCAAGCACACATGGAGGACATGGCAGTCCATTGGAACCTGCAGAGGACTCCTGGTACCACAACAGGACAGAGGACAGAACAAATCGAGATCTGCCGTAGCCAAGTGTTGGCAGTGAAAATCTGGTCTAACGGAGACTCTAAGATAGACTGTGTCAGCTCTCCCCACTGGCGTCCTACCTGTAGCTGAGCTGGGATGAGAAGCAGCAACGGGAGGAGAAGCAGAGCCAGCGGGCATCCGGGGCCCGTGAAGAGATGTTTGCCAAGGGCCAACCCGTAGCGCCCTACAATACCACCCAGTTCCTGATGAATGACCGGGCCCCAGAGGAGCCTGACCTGCATGTACCTGCCGGCATCTCCCACCCAGACTCCAGTGGGGAGAGCGAGGCAGGGGACAGCGATGGGCGGGACCAGGCGCGTGCCGAGTTCCAGCAGAGGGACTTCTCTGAGGCCTATGAGAGCTACCATGCCGAGAGCCTGCAGGGCCTCAGCAAGCAGGAGCTGGTACGCGACTACCTGGATCTGGAGAGGCGGCTGTCTCAGGCGGAGGAGGAGACGAGGAGGCTGCAGCAGCTGCAGGGCCGCTCGGGCCAGCGGCATTGCAGCCACGTGGAGGAGCTGGCAGCCTAGGTCGAGAGGCTGAGAACCGAGAACCAGCGGTTGCGGCAGGAGAACCAGATGTGGCACCCAGGTGAGGGACCTGGCACCGAAGAGTGCCCCCCCAGGCAGATGGACCCACGGCCAGCCGGGTCTCAGGGAGGCTGGTGACCCAGGTTGGCAACCCCGTGCCCTCCGCATCCTTGCCCCGGAAGAGCTGCAAAAGGTTCCACCCCCCCACCTTGTCATTGCCACAGCTGGCTCTTTGATGTCATCCTTACAACCCTGAGAAATAAAGTGGCTTATTGAGAGAAAAAAAAAAAAACAAAAACAAACAAACAAACAAACAAAACCCCGCCAGATTCTGGAGAGATTTAATGTTTGAAACGACGAGGTTGGCAGCAATTCAGAACTATTGGACTATCAAAACCACTTGAGCAGGTCTCTCAGAGCATGCTCCACGTCGGGGACCTGGGATGGGTGGGAGGCTGGATGGGGCTTCTACCTTTATTCTTCCCTTACCCCAGATCTAGAAAATATAAATAAATAAATAAATAAATAAATAAATAAATAAATAAATAAATAAATAAATAAAGTGGAAACAATGGTCTTACCCACTTTCCTATCGCTCTTGACCCTTTGTGCCCTAATCAACTATGTAAAGATTATCAAAATGAAATAATAATAATAGAAGAATACACCTGCAAATTAACTTCGTATTTGCAAGAATTTTTATCCTATGGAAATGAAATTCATTGGCTTTCCTCTATTTTCTATTCAAGGAAGAAAACATAAAACGAAAAGAACAGGAGTTACATTAAAAAAAGGAAAAAAATAAAAAACACTAAAATTCAGATCCGAAGGTTAGATTTATACAGAGGGGATAGGGACACTTTTATCACTTTTCCATACAGGTTAAAATAAAAATTATCCTCCCTTTTAAAAAATCTTACTTCAAGTGTTGATATGGGATAAAAATGGTTAACATAGCTCTTTTTAGCATCTTATGTTCTATAAATATGGATCAAAAATATAACTTGTCCCTTTATTTCTGAGAGAAATTGCCTTTGCAAATTTTACTTTTTGAAAACTATACTACCTTCTTAAGTTAAAAGAAAATGAACTCACTTTGGTGAACAAGGCTTACCAATATAACCATTTTTGTTTCATTCTTTCTTAAACTTAATTCTTTTTTTACTAATAATTCTTAGGAATTGTACTAACACCTATATTAAATATTAAAATTAATAGTGGCTGTCTTAGGAAGATTTTTTGTTGCAAGTAATCAAAGCCCTACACGATTAAGCATAAACAAATAAATAAATAACATAACCAAGAAAGACAAAAATAAAGTAACGTTAGGCAAAAGTAGACATGAGGCTTTATTATCAAGCTCAATATTCTCCCAGGACATAGGAAGCTGGTTTCCTTTTTACTATCGGAAGAACTCATTTTCATCTACTACATAAGGGATTATGAATTACCCTAGCCATCTGTAGAAGATGTTGCCTATGTTTACACATGCATATCCTTTTTATGCCATGCACTGGAAGGCAGAAAGTTGTTTCTAACACTCTTGTATTCAACAGGTTGGATTTCAAGGGTCATCACTGTGTGGTTGTTTGTGCTGAGACAGTCCTTGTGCTGCTGCAATTTGCTGCCTTCCTAACTTCCATGCCTACTGACTTCCAGGTGGATTCAGCAAATAAAGGCTCTGCCGGGACAATGGATGGCAGGAGGATTCTTCCTGCGTATTCCCACTCTCCCAACCATGCCTTGGGGAGGATTCCCAGTGGCTGTGTCTGGAGACAGTGAGACATAGCAGAACAGGGCTAACCTCAGGGTGTATGTGTATATATATATCTATATCTATATATATAGATATAGATATAGATATAGATATTTACTTTTTTATTGGAAAGTCAAATTTACAGGGAAAGAAAGATCTTCTGCTGGCAGACTCCCCAAGTGGCTTCAGTTGCCAGAACTGAGCTAATACAAAGCCAGGAGCCAGGAGCTTCTTCCAGGTCTCATGCATGGGTGCAAGGTCCCAAGGCTTTGGGTCATCTTTGACTGCTTTCGCAGGCCACAAGCAAGGAGCTGGATGGGAAATGGAGTAGTGAGATATAAATCAGTGCCCATATGGGATCCTGGTGCATGCATGCCCCTAACCTCAGGTTTTGCTATTGCAGAGCCCACATACTTTCCACAACATTATCACATCACTACTGTTTCTCTCATTAACTATGCTAAATGTGCATTTCTATGATTACACATTTAAAATCTTTCCAGGATCATTTGTTTTTCATCTTTTTGTAAAGTCAATTTATTGTAAAATTATATATTATGCGGTGTACTTACAAATATATTTTGTAATGAAATTTCCTTCTAAAATATCTGGAAAGATTCCTTCTTTCATTAATCTACAACTTGAACCTTTCATTGATACAATGTGCTTTGTGGTGTTGGGAAGGAACCAATCAGGAATGAGGCTAATCACTTAATTGTATATGATTTTTTCTGTCTGCCAAGACAATGTTTCAGAAGTGTGAAGAAGTAAGCAAACATTTATTAAATCCTTATTAGGCACTGAGCATTTATTTACAGGGGAATACTTGGGATATACCTTACATTTTATTGTGGCAAAGAACAAATTCTTACCAAAAAGTCTGCGATGTGTCCCTTGCTTTTTAAGAGAATGAAAGTTGAAAGGCAGACCTAGCAAAAAGTCAAGACTTTGTTTCACCTTTGTTTTTGTGAATAGCAGTTGTTGTGAGATATCCACTAGGGAAAATGTCCATTGTTACAGTGAAGATAGGCACCAACCATAGATTGCTTAATTAACTAAGAGTCAAACTAGCAAATTCTGGGAAGGTCTACCCTTTGATTCCTCTCAATAGATACCATTTTCCTTTTCTGGGTCTGGTTTCTATTTTCTGCAGCTGAGCATGAAAGTACATTGACTAACTCAGCATGCAGTTCAAATGTATTCCTAGGACCATCTGTAAGAATTTATGCATTTCCTGGGAAATTTGATCGATTCTGGCAGCAATTTCCTGCCTTCTTTGAGATTAAGGAGCCCTGAAATCAAATTTTTTATTTAAAATTGTATTAAATTGTAAGTCCCATATCAAAATCCATTGTCTATTTTACATTTTCCTTGAATCCTCTTTCATAAAGAAACATACCCCTTTGTGTAAGTGCCTAAATACCATAACAGAATTTGTTTCTCCTTCTTCCCCTTTTTTGGCTTAACTTTTTTCTAGTCTTTTCTTATATCCTTTACCCATATCTCTTACCACCAAGAATAACTTGACACCATGGTTTATATTCTTTCATGATTTTTTCAATTGATATATTCATGGAATAAATATATACATATCCTCACAGTTTTTGTTCCAAAAAACATGATATATATAAACACACAAATTTGCTTATCTTGATTTTCTCATTAGATATCACCTTATAGAAATTATCCAAATTATTTGTCGTAGCTTTATTTCATTCAAAAAAAGCCATCAGAAATCAGTGTATAGTATTCTGAGTTATAGATCTGAAGCAATTTTACTTGTCTTTCCTCTTTGATTATTCCTTTGTTTCACATTGTTTAATATGAAATTATGAACAGGACTGGTATGCATGTTCTTTAAAATATTTTCTTATTTACTGGTGATTTCCTTTTAATGGATAGGTTTCTATGTGCAGACATAATGAATTAATACGTATTGGCATAGGGTTTTTTCCAAAAAATGAGAAAAGACTGATTTTTACCAATTTTGGATAAGATTCCACTTTTTGTTTCCTTAAGCAATAGATATTTATTTATTATTCAGTAAGATGAAACATGCCCTTGTGCTATTTATACTAGTAGTCAAGATGGAAATAAACAAGAAATTATTATGATGTCACAAATGTACTGTGATGAAAATTAAGTGGTGTTAGGGAACAGAAGAGGGGTGGCTAGTTTAGATAAGATGATAATGAAAGGCCTCCCTGGAGACATTATTTTATAGAGGCTTAATGAAGTGAGAGTGTGGATCATTCAATATCTGGAATAGGAGAAACTTCTGCAGAAAAGGAACAAGTTAAAATGTGAGAAAGGAGGTTGGCACTTGTGAATAGGCAATGGTGAGTCACTGAGGGTGGTAAAGAGGAGACCTGGTGGGAGGTTACTGTCCAGTAGGGGAAAGGAGAAATGTGGAGAATTGGACAAGGGAGGCAGCAGTGGAGATTGTAAAAGAAGTCAGATTCAGAATACACATTGAGGGCGTAGCTGACAGTGGAGGATGGTTGTTTATGTAATGCAAGAACACAAAGTGAGCATAAATCATTCCTAGATTTTTTACAAATGAAATTTTATTCTGGAATGATTTTAGATTTATAAAGAAGCTGCATAGCTCAAAGAGTTCCCCTGAACCCTTTCCCTGACTTCCCCCATCCTTACCCTCTTACGTAACCATAGAAATATATCAAAACCAAAATGTTACAGTGAAGGCAGCATTGTGAACTGAAGCACAGATTCTTCACATTTCAGAGTTCCTGCTCCAGCGGCCATTTTCTGAACAGGATACAACCAAGAGTACCTGTGACATTTAGATACCACTTCTCTTAGTCTTCTTCATTTGGAACAACTCTTCAATGTTTTCTGCTTTTCATGACCCTAACTATTTTGAAGAATATCATTCAAATTTTTGTGACTATTTTTCAACGTTAATTTTCTCTGATGCTTTATTTTCTTTAAGAGGTATTTATTTATGAGGCGTACAGATGGACAGCTTCTCAAAATGTCTTCAAAGATCAAGACTGTACCTGCCAAATCCAGGTACCAATAACTAAATACAGGTCTCCAGTGTGACCAGGAATGTAATTATTTGGCCCGTTGAGGCTACTTCCCAAGTTTTGCATGAACAAGAAGCTTGAGTTCGGAGCAGAAGCTGGTGTTACAACTCAGACATTCAACAAGGGCTATGGATGTCTAAACTGGTACTTAATCCCTAGTCTAAATTCTTGTAGCTTCAGGATATTTTCTTATGATTAGATTGAGAGAGGGAGATTTGAGGAAGAATGTCACATGTCACTTTAAAAAGGTTTATTTTATTTAGAAGTCTGAGTTATAGAGAAGCAGAGACAGAGAATCTTCTATCCATTGGTTCACTCCCCAAATGGCCACAAAATGAGCCAGACAGGAGCCAAGAGCCAAAAACTCCTGGATTTCCCACATAGGCAGAAGAATATAAGCATTTGAGCCATGTTCTGTTGCTTTTCTATGGGCACATTAACAGGGAGTTGGGTCAGAAGAGAAGCAGCAGGTACTTGAATCATGGCCATACAGAATTCCAGCATCATAAATGTTGGTTTTGCCCACTGTGCCATAATGCCAGCTTGAGCATTGTTCTTCTTAATACATTGTATCAGAGAGTACACAATACCTGTAATACGTATTGTTACTTATGGTATTGTTAATCAACTGATTGAGATGACATCTACCACGTTCACCCATGGAAATGTAACATAACTTACTTTCCCATACTCTCTTCCATTGAAAATTCTTCACTAAATCCAGTTACATGGAGGGTGAGGCTTTGGATGGGATGTCAATGAGGATCCCATTTGTAGGGAAATCATCTGATTCCACTATTTAAAAATCCCTCTTTTCTGTGAAACATTTTTCTTTCCTCCATGCATTTATTTATTCAGTCCTATTTTTACTATTATGGACTATAACGGGGGGTTACAGTTTAACACTATGATTAATTTCAGTTATATCATTTGGGGGAGGTGGAAGTTTAATACAGTTTAATACTGCCATTATTTCTGTTCTGTAAGTCATTCCAACTTTTGCCAGTTGAGTCTCAGAATTGAATTTGTTGAAGGACTTAGAATTCAGAAAAATGGAAGAAATTTAGCGGAGATTGAGAAACAGCGGTAAATTACTACTTAGCAATGAGCCAAGGGAGTGTGGTATTTAAAAAGCCAAGCGAAAATACATCCAACAAACCGTCAACAAAGGGATCATGTTTGTCTGATATAACTCAGAGAGAAGGATGCAAGAGGAAGGGGGAAGAGAGAGATTGAGAGACAGGAAAATAAGATCTGAGAATTCACCACTGAGATGGCAATATTCAAGTTCACTGATAACCTTCATAAGTGTTATCTCTGTAACACTGTGGAAGTGAAGCCTAATTTGCAGAGTTTAATACAGAATGCAGCTTAAGAATATAGAATATGTTTTCAAAAAGAGGTTTTGCTGTCAAATGGAGCAGATATGCAAAATGATTTGAGATGGAGTGCTGGAGAAAGAGGGGAAGTAAAATGAGTGAAATTATAACATCTTTTCACATGGTGGGAATAAGTCAATAAAATGGAAAAATATCATGATGTGTGAAAGGTAGATTGAGTGAGTGTGAAAGTGGGAACTTTAGTGGAGTGAGTAAAAGGTCGAAATCATTTTATTACTGAACTTTGTGATTTAAGCAATGGAAATCTTTGTCATAAAAGTTAAAGGCTTTCCTACATTCTGTTGGTCCTATTACCATCACCTATTATCGTAGTCAAACTTGAATCACATTTTCAACCTTTCCATGGTAAAAAGCCATGAGTTAAGATTTCATTTCCTCTGGGGCCAGTCTTAGTAATTAATGATTCTCTGGGGAATCATCTTGTTCCTTAGATTTTAAAAATTTTTATGTAATTTGTTGTTTTAGTTCTTTTGAGATTCTTGCTAATTTTCAATAATTATAGAATTATAACTTTTCTTTCCATGCTTTTGAATAGAAAATAACCTGAGAAATGCTAGAGACTTGCATGCACACTTTGGAACACAAGTAACAGAATGGAAGAATCCCATCATGAGCATGGGACCAATAGAAGAAACTTTGTTATAACTCTTTACTGCAATAGAATAACTATATCCTATCACCATGTTCCTTACTTTTTTACACTGATACTTCTTGAAAATATTTCAATATGTTTAGAAAAAGTTAATTTCTATTGACTGGTAGATGAATGTATTACCTATATATTTTTTTCACTGTCATATTTCAGTTTGCTTTTGAAGGCACAAGATTGGAGAGGTATTCTTATTTAGGAAAAATTCTTTTTTTATATATAGAAATGTTTCTTTTTTTTAAAAGATTTATTTATTTTATTACAAAGTCAGATATACAGAGAGGAGGAGAGACAGAGAGGAAGATCTTCCGTCCGATGATTCACTCCCCAAGTGAGCCGCAACGGCCGGTGCGCGCCAATCCGAAGCTGGGAACCTGGAACCTCCTCGGGGTCTCCCACGCGGGTGCAGGGTCCCAAAGCTTTGGGCCGTCCTCGACTGCTTTCCCAGGCCACAAGCAGGGAGCTGGATGGGAAGTGGAGCTGTCGGGATTAGAACCGGCGCCCATATGGGATCCTGGGGTTTTCAAGGCGAGGACTTTAGCTGCTAGGTCACGCTGCAGGGCCCTATTTAGGAAAAATTCTAAATCAAATCAACATCTCTTGTCAGCTGGATTTCTTCTCCTGAAAAGATTAGGTCAAACTCTACACAACAGTTCAGCCTCTCCTGCCAGATTCCTTTGCCCTGGACCCTTCTGTCATAAAGCTGTCTTCCAGAATAGAAAAGACCTTTAGTGGTTGGAGACTTATTAATTATTCAGTGTTATTTTGAGATGCAATCATAATTAAATTATTATAGTAAACTTATAAGTTTTATGAACACTAAAAAATTTCTACACTTGCATTCATTAACCAGTTCTCTCTTTTGATGTGTTTAAATTATGATATGAAACAACTTGTAAACATGCAGAACTTGTCGAACTAGATGTCTCAATTTACATTATTCTTGGAGAAAAATGCTCATTCTTAAAACACAAGCATTTGCAAGAAAGATTTCTTTAAAGGAAGAAACAAGACAAAAGCATGTCAAATAAGCAAGTTTTCTTAATGGCTAATCACCCAATCATCTTTTCAAAATAATAGAAGTTTACCTATGCTCAATGGGATGTGACATTGAGTGACTCCAATGTGTGCTGTCTTGGCTGTTGATTGAAACATGAAAACAAAAGTTGTGTGCCTCAGTGACCTACCAAAGATGCCCTTTCTAGAAACTGTTGGCAAACATGGAAGAGTGCTTTGGCCCTTGTCACTCCAGATGGCTTCTTGGGGTTACAGGGTGATTTGCAGTAGAGTTTCTTGCCAACTAGAAAGCTAAAATAACTGGAAGGAAGAGAAGTGGTCTTTACATTTTTTCTCCTGCATTGTGATATTGAAGAAGTTGAACAGATAATAAGAAACTGATGTTTAGAAACTTTCTTAATTAATGTAACAAAAGGTCAGATATAAATGGTCAGACATTCTTTAGGCAAGTAGAGCAAAGTCATATGAAGACAAATGTTGTCACTATTTACATGAGTATACGATGCTTCTGTTTTCTATAAGTTCAGCTTGCACACAACCTGAGATGGTTATGTTTAACCCCAAACCAGTCCCAGATGTAGACCCTGTGCCTAGCCCACATGTTGCCTGACTACCCACTTCTGTAGTATGTTATTGGGGCAATCCAATCAAATCTCAATCACCTCATGAGGTTAGGATTTCAGGCATGATATCCATTCCCATTGTCTTTGGCAGACCATAAACAATGTACCCAAAGGCCTGCACAGAAAGAAGAGAAGCCCCAGATCTACCTGAATACATTTTTCAGAGATGCTTCTACTACAAACTTGACCAACAGCAAGCAATTTAAATCTATAATATAAAATCATTGTTTTTTATTGGAAATCAGATCAGATCTACAGAAGAGGAGAGGCATAGAGAAAAATTTTCCATCTGCTGGTTCACTCCCCAAGTATCCCAACAGCCAGAGCTGAGTCAATCCAAATCCAGGAGCCAGAAGCTTCCTCCAGGTCTCCCATGTGGGTGCAGGATCCCAAACTTTGAGCCGTCCTCAACTGCTATCTCAGACCACAAGCACGGAGCTGATTGGGAAATGGAGCAGCTGGGACATGAACCAGCACCCATATGGGATCCCAGCATGTGCAAGGTGAGGATTTAGTCACTGAGCAATCATGCTAAACCCATGAGTATTATAAATCATAGCAACACAATTCTAATCTCATTATTCTCCTTCCATGAACACACACTTTCCTGCAGTCTTGTCCAACCAATGCCCACAGGTTACACTGAACTGAAATAGTTGCCAATATCAATTACTGTGCACAGAACAGAACTGTCACTGATTCTCAACACTTGAACCTTTTTGTCATTAACATGGCTTATTCTTCCAAACCCATCTTTTGTGGTGAACTTCCTCTTATTGACCCCAATGATCTCAGATAGGGTCAATCTTATCTATAATGTATTTACACAGCCTTAACCTACAGACAGGTTAGAGCTTGACTCCTCTTTTCCCATAGCTCCTGTCTTTAGGACAGATATATACATTTAATTAACTAGATTTCTCAATGCTTTTGCTTTTCTAAATAAAATATCTTTAATTAGCGTAATTATATTATCTTAAAATGCCTTTTAAAGCATTTAATTTAAATAATCTGTAATCAATTTTTTTCTTCAGATTTAGACACATATTACAGTCAGTTTCTTATTTGTTAAATAAGGTGCTTGCACTAGGCAGCACTTTCCTCATTTTTTATAGCAAAAAAAAACTGCACTATAAGGGATAAAATTTTAAATGCCATCTCTATATGAAAAAGGGACATATATTAAATAACATGTAATTTATTATCATAACTAGGAAAGTCTGAGTTGATATGTTTAATGAAAATTATCAAAATATTCAACTCAGCATCTAATTTCTTTCTTTTTTAGTTGTAACATTTTTTGAGTTTGTATTCAAGCAAAATTGAGAGATGTTAGTGTGCTTATTTTATTCCTACTTTTTGATGCTTGTATTACTATCCAATGGCTTATTTTTAACATTTAAAATAGAAGAGCTTGTACCCTGAAAAGTTCTTCAGAATGAATGTAATGATGAGTCAACTTCTTCAGAGATTCTTCGTGTGCCAGCATTTGACTATATGGTTTCCATCATATAATTTAGAGATATTTTAAAGTCTACCTGAGTTGAAACTGAAAAAATACAAGTTGAGTCA